>NC_066863.1:13180100-14424182 GCF_025177605.1 Cucumis melo
ACATATTATCCGTATTCGCATAAAAGTATATCAAGTTATATTGTTACTTACCTAGCTCTTACCTAGATCTAGTAAGAGCAAACATTTGTTCTTTGATTACTGGATAAGAACCTGATCGATGAGCTTCTATTTGATTGTACTGTAGAAATGATAATGATATCCTCCTTCCCACCTTGGAATCCATCAACTGAGCTCATTGTCACTTTAAAGCTATTACAGTTTTTATAGTTTCTCCCAAGTTTGTGTTCAATGGCAGCTACTTGAGCTGAATAAGGAGAGGCCACACCAATGCTAATCTTCTTATTTCAGTCAACACATGTTGCTGCAAAATATCATTAAAGAAATTGAGAATTTTCCCTTTCCAACATATTAATTTGTTCCAATACAACAAAAAGAATGCATGAATATATTATTATTGATCTATGTAATGGGAAAAAGGGAGGAAAAAAGGGATGTTGATCTATATATATACATAATGGGGTCCACTGATTTTGAATCTAATGTTATGTACACTTTTAGTTCTTAAGTTTTGAGTTTCTAGACATCAATTTAGGCTCTAGATTTTAAAATTTTACAATTTCACTTTGAAATTTGAGTCCGTTTCAATTTCATCTCTAAGATTTCAAGATATTCACTTCGGTTTTTTACAATATACTCACTTTGGAATCTCGAAACTAATTAAATTGAAACAAAACTCAAACCTCAAAAGTAAAAATATGTAAGATTTGAAACTTCCAGACTAAATTGAAATTAAAAAACTTAAACATTAAAAATGTAATATTTTGAAACAACTAGAAATAAAACCCAAGACCCTAGATATTTTTTCTTGTATGTATATATATGTACCTTTGTTGTACAACTTTTGAATAATTTGCAGAACAACATCAACCTCTACCATATTTTTCCAAATTTGTGTAATGCCATCCTTTTCTTCTCTTCCCTCATTTACATCGATGAAAGAATATGAACCAAACATAGGACCATTAAGAATTTTTTTGACACAACCTTTGGTTTTGACATTAGGACCATGAGATTTGGTTTTGAATAAAACTTTGAGTTTGGAAAACAGCTTATAGATGGATGCATTCTATATTACACACTGAGAAGATGCTTTTGATGCCCCAATGAACTCAACCTCTAAAATAAGCTTCTTCCAAACTTAGCTTCATCTGCAACCTTACAACAAACACATGGGAAGCAAAACAATTGAGTGAATTACTATACTAGGGAAAGGAACAATCAAAATAAAAATTGAGCTACATAGTTCATGAACTTCAAAAGATATCGAATTAGGTTCATTCCTATAAATTTTGTTCTAATGGAGCTCTAGTTATTAAACATTTTCTAAACAAAATTAGATAACTAGTAAATTAAAGAACTACTGTTTAACAACTTATGAGACACACAATTGATCAATAGAACAGTCTTACATGTATATATTAAAAGGCTACAAAAAGCATTGAGGTTTTCTTTTAGGAGAGACAAAAGGGTATAAGCCTCAAAGTGGTATGAGAGACGCTTTAGCCTTGCAAATAACAAATTAAAAACATTTTACAAAATATAAATTGGTACAACCCAAGTATTGCCTGAACATGAAGTCATATAAAAGTGAAAAGAGAAACCAACCTCCCAGCTTTCATGTAATAAAAATTTATAAAAGGGTGCGACTTTTATCATGACTACAATTATCATAACAGGATAAATTTAAATTTTTGAGGCCATAACAATAAAAGTAATCCTAGTTCAGATTCTCACAACTCAAATCTTAATATATTTTAAGAATTAGGAAAGTCACTGTTATTTTTCAAATAATCATTAGATAGGACATACGTAAAGATTTTAAGCCTTGGTGTGATTTCACAAAGAAGCTAGTAAGCCTCTTCTATAGAAGCATAAGCTTCTTATGGTTTCATTGAAAGTGTAAGTCTCAAAGCTAAAAGTTAGAGTCTTACCTTGAGACGAGCCTTAAGCCGTTGATCAACTTATTTAAACGTTGAATATGTTCTCAGAGACTTAAATTAAACAATGAATATGTTAGACCGCCTAACAAGTTCGTTTACAGCAGAAGAAAGAAATAAAAAATCACATGTTACACATGTGCGAAATAGTAGTTAAGTCGGCTGGCCTTCAGTATAAATAGAATTCTGTTTAGGCGGGAAAGGATGAGGAAATTCTGTTAGTAGAGTTTGTGCTGTTGTTACTTCTTGAAAGAGAGAAGAACAAGAGAGCAGAGAGTTGAATTGAGATTTCCTCAATTCATCACTATTGTAACCCATTTCCTACGTAAATAAAGTTTGAATTTCAATTCAGAAAGTAGAGTTCTATCAGAATATGAGCATACATTCAAAGTAAGTTTGGTATTAATAAAAAATTAAGTTCAGAGAAAGAATGTCTCCTCACTTTGCTTTCAACCATAGCAGGCAATTCGCACTCATCACCAAAAAGAATTGCATGCTTTATAGCAGGAAATTGCAAAGGAATTGCAGACTCACACTCCTTCAACTGTACAGCTTCATCCATCACCAATGTTTCCAATGGTGCAACATTTCGCATTGAATACAACTTAAACGAGCTTGATACTGTGCAAAAGTACAAAGAAGGATTCCTAAAACAAAATGCTCTAAGCCCTCTTTTGCTTGAAGTTTGTGGAAGTCTAAATTTACTCGATGAAAATTTCAAAGATCTCAAAACCAAACCTCAATCATTTCTCTCCTTCAAAAGCTTCTCATACTCAACATTTTAATCCACAACTACTTCTTCTTCTACCTTTTTTGAAAATAGCTTCTCAAGCTCCTTAGATTCAACCCCATTTGAAAGCAACAGAGATTCAAAAGAATCTATCAAACTCCTAACACAACTTAACCTCTCAAAATTATGCTTCAAAATGGCTACGGTAATGTTAGTAATGGTTATCAATTTCAAGTATAATATGAAAATGTGTGGAACGAAAACTCGAGAAAGACGAAGACAACTTGAATCAGAAAATCAAACGAAATAGAAGACAACAGCTAGAATCAGAAAATCAACCATATCGTCAGCTGTGTGTAGCCATCCGTGGTGGAGCAAGAAGGTCTGCAGCCGTCCTCAGTTGTGCATGGTGAAGCAGAGTTGGGGCCTATGCGTGAACGACTGTCGTGGAGCGTCTGCGTTGTGGTGGAGCGAAGGGGGTCTTCTGCAGCCGTGCGTGGTGCCTGTGCGTGAACGTCTGTGATGCGAGATCGTTCGCCGACCGGCCGTCTGGAGCTTGGGTGGTGGAGGGAAGACACGTGCAGCGGTGGCCAAGAAGGGTAGCGTCGTGCGATTAATCGGAGAAAATCGGGGAGAAAGTTAGGGTTTTCTTTTAGAAATGGGGAAAAAAGGGAAATTTGGAGGGAAAAAGATAGAGAAAAGGTTTTTTTTTGTAGATATTAGGGGAAAAAGAGAAATTCGGGGAAAAAGGAGAGAAAAAAAATTTAAGAAAACGGTGAAAATATTTGTTACTTTACATTTAAAACTAATCTTTAACGCTTTTAATATGTCAAATATTTAAAATAAAAAATTAAACAAATATGTATTTTTTTCCCTTTTTGTTATTCTTGACATTTTTTGCATGTTACTTGACAGTTTTTATTATAATAGTCAAGTATTTCAAAACTGCAGATGTCAAGTATTGCCAATTTTCTAGTAGTGATCGTGTCGCTGAAAACTTGTACTCAACATAGATGAAGTAGTTGCATATCGAAAGGATGTGTACCTTTTATTGCACAATCCTAGCCTAGAGACATAACAAGCATAATATATGCAATGATCATGTTTTATCGCGTAGTGTATTCCGCAAACATAAAGCCTCAATGACACATTAACAAATTTATCATCAAGCAAGTCAAGCATTGAGAGTAGTCTAAACAAGTAGTAATGCATCTCAAACTTCCTTTGCGATGGACATAGTACTGTAGTAGTCATATAAATCGTCAATATTCCCATTCATAATTAAATTCTTACATATGAAATCTCACTCTGTCCATGCGTCGAGACTTTGGATCTGCTCCTCAATTGGTTTGTCTTTTGGAATTACTGGTTAAGCGACAACGACCTTCTTCATGGTAGGAAGAACAACATCCTCAGTTTCCAACACTTAAAATAACTCATTCGAAGCAGAATAATTGGTTGAGATCTGAAGTCATCGTATCACTCTGGATGGTTGAGATCTGAAGTCATCATATCACTCTGGATTGCATTGACCATTGCAGTAGAATCAAATCGTCTTAAAATTGTTGGTTCACTTCGATAGATATACGCGGAAGAATAATTCTGCAAAACAGAAACAGTCTGTAATGTCCCAAGTCCAAGATTCATACTAGGATTCGAAATTCAGATCTCCGACATTCTCCTACATCACTTGCAACTTGGCAACATCATTCTTTCTTGTCTTAAAGGCATATTAGAGTGAAAGTCGTCCCCACAAATCGTCACGAGTCCTTTTCGCATGTGCTTTGTCCTCACTCACATGCATTCTAGGAAAATTTCCAAGAGGTCACCCTGCATAGAATTGTTCCAAACTAAGCATGTTTAACTTTAGAGTTCCTATGATCGAGTCATCGTAAAGGAAGGTACACTTTATTGATATAGGTGGTAACTTTTAATTCTTTTAAGTATTTCTTAACCTTACTTTCATGTCCTTAGGATCCCTCTCATTCAGATGTGATATCGGTTCATTGATGTCCCCCTCCTAAACTCTAGGCATTACATAGCCTCTATTCGTCGTTTGAAGTTACACTAGAATCGAACAAAAAACAACACTGTAATGGATTCTTGCTTAGAATTTAGAAAATAGAACAATAGAAAGAGAGAGAATGATTTTCGATTTGATGATATGAAATGAGAAGGGTGGTGTGATATATATAATGGAGGATTGGTAACGGTTCAATGGTCAAGACGTTTATAATGGTTCAACGGTTGGTAATAGTCAATAAAAAACATAGGTAACGATTCAACAAAATTATTTAAGAAAAATAATTCAAAATTAATTTTAGCAAAAAGATAAGTCTATCATTATTTTAATAATAGGTAACAATTCAACAAAATTAATTAAGAAAAATAGTCCAAAACTAATTTTAACAAAAAGATAAGTCTATCATTATTTTAGTAATAGTAAAAACCATGTCATGCCCAAACGGCTGCACATGAAAATATTAACAAAGCCACATTTGTCTATCTCCTCATCCTCTCTGTAACTCGGGTACTCCTTTGAGACCCAAACCCATAACTCTAAGTATGTGTATTTAAATGAGATTTCACTTTGCTTTCTAAGTAACGTGAGAATCCAACTTTGAATAGAATAACAATGTTTTTGCTTTAAACGATTTTTCATCGACAAGAAAAATGATGCATGGTTTCGTATCTTGTGATTTTACAATTTAACTTTGATGAAATTTCAAAGCTTGTGATTTTACAATTTAACTTTGATGAAATTATATTAGACTTTTTCCTTACCATTTGTTATGTGAACAAATCTATTTAAGAATATATGAGTATGTTATGATATTCAAATCGTGTAGAAGAGTGGTTTTGTGCACTTTTTTTTTGGGTAATATTTTACCAATAATTTTCAATATTGGATCCATCGACATTCAAATAATTTATTTGCTTCCAAGATTGAAGTGATTTGAAATTTTTAGAAAACAAAATTTGATGAATCAAGGTGAATAGAGATGAGATTACAAATGTTTGTAAGAAAATTGGAGAACGAAGATCTTTGTTTGAGGAACCATTGAGGGACGACATAGATGAGGAGGTAAAATTCTGGAGCAACGTAATAGGAAAATGAAGATCTTTTTCTCCTTTTATAATCAATGAATTTTATTTTATTTTATTTTTAAAAAATAAAACAGTGGTTTGTTGAAAACTTAGATTCTTCCTCAAGTGTTTATGTAATATATTATCTCACAAAATTTTTAATATTTAATGATTAATAATAAATTTAAAATCAACCGTTAATAATAATTTCTATAAAGTGAATGATAGCATCTGAAATACGCTATCTATTCCCACTTAATTCTAGTATGTTCCTTGATTTTACGATCTTATTTGATTATGTTATAGGTTTTGAACAATTCGAAGGTAGAATATGATGATGAGGTCGATTTGGTGCTAATATGGAAAATACAAAATCAAATGGTATCAATCAAGGCAACCTGGGGCATTTAGTGACCAAAAAGAAAACTTTTGACTTCTTCCTTGCAACGCTGCGACACTGTAAGACAGATAGGAACATTGTTGCGAAAGGGGCCAACGTTGCAATGCTCTGAAGTTGTGTCGCGCACGTACGTCTTTTAGCGTCGCGACGTCACGACACTTATTTAAATATGCTCTTTATAAAGCACTCATATAATTTAATTACTGCCGACAGCTAGAACTAGACTCGATTTTGGTCGTTTCTTTTTAGTTCTCTCTATTTTCTATGTACTTTTTGACGTTTTATGTTTTCAAGCACTCCCTCATTATCCAGATTAGAGGTTAAGGTAATTGTTTTAGCTTGGGGTTTTAGAAATCTCCCTTTGTTCTTTAGAATTTATGAAAACTTGAACTTGTTTGTGGTAACTTTTGGTTTCAATTCTGTATTTGAATAATATTCTGTTATATGTTCAAACACATGGGGAATGAATAGCTTCTACTTTACATTGAATCTTTCACTCGAGACAATTGGATACGATTTAGTTAAAAGCAATAGGTTACGTTAGTTTGTAAACACCAACGGATTTAGTATACGCCTACTGGGGCTTGAGCCCGGGCTCAACTTTATCGTCTTTATATAATATATATAATAAACACTACTTAGTTTTTAATACTAGTAGGTAGCTTAGTGGTTACTCTATTTATCACCCTTGCTTCCAACCTAAGTTTGAATCTTACTTATGTTAATTTATTTTTCTTTTTTCCCTAAATTACAATTCAACTTTCTTGGATAAATTAGGTCCATAACACACCACTTTTAAATTTGTAAAAATGGAAAAATTCAAGCCCAAGTATAACGCTAAAAAATTAAGATAATTTTGGAGTTAATTATCTTAATTTTGTTTAATTAGATTTAATTTATTTTTGGAGTTAATTATCTTAATTTTGTTTAATTAGATTTAATTTATTGGGCGTTATTTTGAGTTCATTTAATGAGAATTATTTGATTTTTGAGCGAATTGAAATTAATCAAATATTTGTTGGATAAATATTTAATTAATTAGAGGTTTTGGCATGTGGTGTTTGTTGAATTTTTTATTAAATGGTAGGTTAAGAGGATTAAGTAAAGTTGTGGATTTTTAGTGTTGTTGAAGATGAATTTAATTAAATAATTATGGTTGTTATTTAATTAAATTGTGGGGTGAAAAGTTTGTTGGAGATTTGATAATTATATGTATATGTGGAAATATATATATAATTATTATGTGAAAGAAAAAGATAATTATATTTGTTGAAATATAATTATTTAAAGAAAAGATAATTGTATTTTGGAGAAAGAATATTTATTAAGGGAGAAAAAGTAAAATAATTATATTTTGGGAAAATATAATTATTTGTAAAAGGATAATTATTTTGGAGAAAGATAAATAATAATTAATTATTGTGGAATATAATTAATTATTTTGGAGAAAGATAAATAATAATTAATTATTGTGGAAGATAATTAATTATTTTTGGAGAAAGATAAACAATAATTAATTATTGTGGAAGATAATTAATTATTTTGGAGAAAGATAAATAATAATTAATTATTGTGGAAGATAATTAATTACTTTTGGAGAAAGATAAATAATAATTAATTATTGTGGAAGATAATTAATTATTTTAGATAAAGATAAATAATAATTAATTATTGTGGAAGATAATTAATTATTCTGCAGAAACATAAATATTGATTTTGGAGTGGAGTTGTTATGGTTGGATTAAGATAATTCATGTTGGAAGTTATAAGTGATTTATCGGAAAAAAATTGATTGATTAAAATAATTGAGTATTTAAGCTAATTTGAGATTTTGGAGGGAAAAGTTGATTTGGGTGAAATTGGATTTAATTAAGTATATATATATATAGATATATATATATATATATATATATATATATATATATTTAATTAATATTTTGGAAAAGTGAAGTTAATTATATGATGAAATATAATTATATATATTTGGAAAAGAAGATAATCCATGAGGAGACAGATGATTGATTTGATTGGACGAAAAAGATATATATTTATTTATAAGAGAGAATAATGGTTTAAATAAATATATATGTTTATTGTAGATTTTGGTGAGAGAAAAATAATAATAATAATAAAGAAGTATTATTATTATTATTATTATTATTATTATTAATTGTTATAAATGTCTAAGATATTGTGCATTTAAGACATTTATTAAAGAAAAATAATGAGAATAAAGATATATGTATATTTTGGTAGTACATATATATATATATCCTAGAAGGAAAATGAAATAATAATAATAATAAATATTATTGTTATTATTTAAGTCTATAAATAGCATTGGAATGTTTAAGTTAGAAAGTAAAGGAAAAGAAAAAGATTCTTCATCTTCTTCTATAAGATAACCTTCTACTACGCCTCACCAGTTTTATTTCTGTTTGGTCCCTTTGGCAAAGCTTGAAGATTTAAAGTGATATTTTTCCATCTAGGATAAGAGAATTTTTCAACCTCCATTTGAGTAACCCTGATAAGCTAATGAAATTAAATTAATATTTTATTAATTTAATTTTGGATCTATTTGGGATTTCTTTAAATGTTCAATTGGATAATTTTCTTTAGATTTAAATCTTGGATTTTTCCCAATCAAGGTTGAATTGGTTTCAACCCCTTTTGTTTGAAAAGTTAATTAATTTAGGAGAATTTTTTTATGTTAGTCAATTGCTAATTTCATTAATTAAGATACTGAGTTTTCCTTTTATAATTAGGATCAAAGAGAATTTTTACTGTCAGCTAGGAAGTACTTTGTTTGGCTAAAATCTCAAGATAAGAGATTCACCTACTAAACCTTTGACTGAATTTAAGAGACTGCATGTAATTATGGTTATGCACTGATGGTAGCTAAAATGCATAACTTGATGCTATTGATAATGATTGTCATTATATTGATGTTGATGACTGATGTTGTGTTATGACTAATAGTATGTTGATGAGGACGACTGCGTTATGCTTATGATTACGATATTTGGTTAAGTATGCTAGCTTGTTATGTTACGCCATGTTTACGATGATATTATGACATGTTACATGTTATGGATAGGATGTTCTGTTAACTTTGTTTATTAGAGTCGTACCTGCATGGGTGTCCTTTGGGATCACCACCTTTTTAGGACTGCGTAGTTCGACGGGATCACTCGCATCCTGATTGTCTTAGTGTTTTCTTCGGGTACACTAAACACCAGATTGTCCTAGTTATTCCTTTGGGTTCACCGAAGATCATATTTGTTCCTACGGGATCACAGATTGCACGTGTTCGGGAACGTGCTAGTTTAGGGGTACTTCTTTATAGGACTTTAATGGGAAATTAACAGACACCTAGCAAGATTAGTAGTAGGTCTCTTACTAAGTATTTGTTTATACTCACTCTTTTTATGTTTAATATTTCAGGAAAAGGTAAAGGTAGAGGAAAGCTGGCGAGCGACAGAGAAGGATCCGTGACATGCCATATGGGGACTCAGTTTTACTTCCACGTTTATGTATCAGTGTTTCATTATTCTGTTTTTAAGAAAAATGTAGTTTCCCTCCTTTCTAAAAAAAAGTGTCTCTTGTCATTGTTTCTTTTTAATAATGACCTCAGCTCAGTATAAAGAGTTGGGTCGTTACACCAACTCACATTTGAAAAATGAAAAATTACAAATCTACCCATTAGAATTATCAACATTTTCATGCATCACTTAATGTGTTGTTGATACACTTGATGTGTGGTTGATATATTTGATGTGTTATTGATACACTTATTATGTTTTCTTCATACACTCGATGAATTAAATAACGCTTGGTACACATCATTGGTTTGATACACTTGATATGTTATTGATACATTTGTTAAACTTTGAAAATACACTTAATCAATTAAGGACACTTGATGCACTATGTTACATTACATTATCGATACACTTAATTAGGTTGAATACACTTAATAAGTTTGATACACTTAATACACTACTGATAAACATTTTATACTTTCACTGATACACTTTACGTACAGATTTAATACACTTGATGCAGTTCATATGTTTGATACCCTTATGTACTGTAGATATATTTTCTATATCTACCGATACACTCGATTGACTAAAATACACTTGATACACTTGAGATTCTGATGATACACTTAATATACTTCACTAGTACAATTTAATACATATTATATGTTTGCTACACTAAGTTACATCATTAATATACTTAATAATACTACATTGAATTGCATAAAATTTGAAAAAAATGGAAATCATGTAGTAAGTATATCAACCAACTAATACATATAATATAAGTACATCACAACACTAATATACAAAACTGATACAAAGTGAGAAAAAAATAATGATTGGGGCCTTAAAAAGTAGGAAAAGAAATATGAGATGATTAGGACATTAAAAACGGGAGAAGAAATAAGTTATTGAATGGTAGTTTGAGAATAATAAAATATTTAAGATGGAATGTATTTTACAAAATGAGAATGTTGTCGTGTTTGAAAGCAACCATTTGAAAGAAGTTTGAAGAAAGAACTTAGATTTAACTAAAAAACGATGATCGAAAATCTAGATAAAAAATGGTGAAAAAAAGAAAGAGATAAAGATGCCGAAAACGGAGATTGAACGAACGATAGTTTTTTTTTTTAGAGAACCTACAGAAAGCCAACCAAAAAATAGTGTTTGAGAAAAAGAAACATTTTTTATTATTAGATTAATTTTTTATTATGAATACAAATATGATATAGAGGTTTTCAAAAAAGAAGAAGAGAAAGTGGAAGATGAGGCATCAAAGGGAGATGATCAATAAAGAGAGAAGAATGTATTGGGACAATTTGGGAATAATAAAAATTTTAAAGTAGAAAATATCTCCAAAATATTTTAGAGATTAAAATTTGACATATTTGCAAAATTAAAAAAGTATGTGCCATAATTGCTAAAACCTATTCTTATAGTGCTACCCAATACAATTTCCCATAATTTTTAACTTCTAGCTTTTTAATTTCTTTTAACTTTTTTCTTCTTCTTCTTTGATATCTTCTCATAGCTTGTGAAGAAAGTTTTTATTTATTTATTTCTTTTTCTTGTTCTTTTAAGTTTGTTATTTTATTTATACTCATTTGTTTTAATATTTAAAATCATTCTTATTTTTTGTTTTAATTTTTAGAATTTCTTTTTCAGTTTTTTCTTCAACTTTATCTCCTAATTTATGAAGTAAGTTTCTAATTTATTTTCTTTTCTTTTGAAATTTGTTATTTTATTTTTCCGCATTTGGTTTTCATATTTCAAATCATTCTTATTTTTTGTATTAGTTCATTTGTTTTATATCTATTCTATTAATTATTAAAATAATTTATGGATCTTAAGTAAACTTGTTGGATTGTTGTTTAAGTTACGATATCGTTGTTCTTGATTTATTCTCATTACAATGTTATGTTATTGTAGATTTAATTTGAAATCTAAATGGAGGAATATTTTAAAAGAAAATCAACGGGACCTTCATCTCCTTTGAAGAAAAGTAATAATAGTTATGAGAGGTACGCCGTCGAAGTAAAATTAAAAGACTTACCAGCAGATTTTGGTCTAAGAATTAGAATTCATGATTACAATTGTAATATTTGAGATGAAGTTCGTAGAGCATATCTACAAAAAGGACTCTGTCAACCTTGAAGTCATACTTTTCATTGAAGAAATGTAGGTCACAGTCAAAAAGGTTTAGTCCAATTTTGTTTATTGAATATCCTAATTGGTTGGAATATAGTATTTTAAAAGATGTTGTCTATTATTTATATTGTTGTTTATTCAAACCATAAATTGGAGAACAATCAAGACATGACCATTTTTTGACGAAGGATTTTCAAATTGGAAGAAAAAAGAGAAATTGCAAACTCATGTTGGAGGACCAAATAGTACACATAACCAAGCTTAGGGCAAATGTGAAGCTCTTTTAAATAAAAGACAACAAATTGCAACATTTTTTAACAAGATGTCTGATAAAACAAGAATTGTCTATCGGATTCGATTAGGTGTAACAATTGACCGTGCTCGATTTTTGTTACAACAAGGTTTTCATTTTGTGGGCACGATGAAACTGAAGATTTGAAAAATCAAGGTAATTTTCTTGAACTCCTGCAATGGTTATGCAACCATATAAATAAAGATATTGAAATCGTTTCCTTAAGAAATGCTCCCGAAAGCTTGAAATTGACTGCACCAGACATCCATAAAGATATTGTGAATTGTATTATAGTAGAAATTGTCAATGCAATCATACGATATATTGGTGATAAGTTGTTTTCAATTTTGATTGGTGCGTCGAATGATATATCTTCAAATGAGCAAATGTCAATTGTGTTTAGATATGTAGACAAAGGGTGTATAATTGAATGATTTTGTCAGTATTGTACATGTTAACAATACAAGTTCTTTATCACTTAAAGAAGCTATTGATGAATTTTTTTTCTATACATGGATTAAGCATGGCGAGTTTGCAAAGACAAGGTTATGATGGAGCAAGCAAAATGCAAGGAGAATTTAATGGTTTGAAAGCATTAATTTTGAGAGAAAATGAATCTGCATTTTACATTCATTGTTTCATTCACCTACTTTAATTAGCTTTGGTATCTATTGCAAAAAATCATGTAGAGATCATTGGTCTTTTTATTTTAGTTATAAATGTGGTGAATATCATTGATGCATCAACAAAACGTCGAGACATGTTGTTAAGAGAAAAACATAGTGCTAACACTTTTGAAGCTTTGAATAATGGTGAACTGTCAAGTGGAAGAGGATTAAATCAAGAAACAATGATTAAACGACCAAGAGATACATAGTGGGGATCACACTACAACACTTTGGTGAGATGTATTTCGATGTTCTAATCAATTTTTGAGGCACTTGAGATAATCATAGATGATGGATCAAATTCTGAACAAAAATATGAAGCAAAGGTTCTGATGAATTCAATATAATCACTTGACTTTGTTTTCCATGTGCATCTTATGAAAGCTATCTTGGGAATCACAATTGATTTATCTCTAGCACTACAGAGAAAAGATCAGGATAGCGCGAATGCAATGAGTTTGGTCAAGATTTGTAGAGTAAGATTACAGTTAATGAGAGAATCAGGATGACAATCATTGTTGAATGAAGTTTCAAGTTTTTTTAATAAGCATGATATTCTAATGCAGATGATGCATTTTTAGTTTGAGGGATGCAAAGACGAAATCTCAAGAAATCACAAATATACATCATTATCATGTTGAGATTATTTTTTATGCAGTTATTGACATGCAACTTCAAGAGTTAAATAATCGTTTCACTAAAAAAATTACCAAGTTACTTCTTTGCATGACATGTCTCAATCCGAGCAACTCACTTACTGCTTTTGAAAGACAAAAACTCATTTTCCTTGCACAATTTTATGCTAGAGATTTTTCAACTACGGAGCTTGTTATTCTTGAAAATTAGCTTCAAAGTTACATTATTGTTGTGCATTCAGATAATATGTTTGTTGAGTTACCAAGTATTGGTGATCTTTCTAAAAAATGGTGATAACAACTTATAAAGATAACGTCTACCCATTAGTCTATCGGTTGCTTACCTTAGCATTGATCTTACTAGTTACAACTACTACCGTGGAAAGGGCATTTTCTGCTATGAGCATTACAAAGACTGTAACCACCTAATTTTATCATACATTTTTTTATTATTCTTTAAAATATAATATTTGTAATAATGGTTAAGATTATTTATTTATTTATTTTGTTAAAAAAAGGAAAAAGGTAAAATTTTTGTAATAATATAAAATTTTATGATAATTATTATTTTTTTAAAATCTGTTATTAAAAGGGAAAATAAAAACCATTAATGAAAATATCTATCTTTAAAAAAAAATCAATTTATCACATTTATCATTTTTAGGAAAAAATAAATTTATTTATTTTATACAAAATCTTTTAATATCATATTTGATTTGTCATTTTAGGAAAAAATAAAATAATTTATTTTATATAAAATTCTTTTAATATCATATTTTGATTTATCTTTATCACTTTAGAAAAAAAAATTATTTTGGACAAAATCTTTTAATATCACATTTTTACTATTTTAGAGAAAAAAAAAGAAAATTAATAAAATTACATAATATCTAATTTGATTTTATACTTATTAAATTTTCCTAATTTGTGACCTAATTTGTGACATACCTCGAGTCTATAAATAAGAACCTTTAGTCACTTGGAAAAGGGAGAGAAAAAAATTGTTTTAGAGAGAGCCTCTATAAGAAAAAATTGTTTTAGAGAGAATCTCTGCGAAAAATTCTTCGAAGAAACATATTCCTCTCCAAAATGTGTGTTCTTAACTTTTTTCGCTTTATTGTTTTTATTTCATTTTCATTTTAATTTATTTATTTATTGATTTTTTCTTTACCCTAAATCCAATCACATAACGAAAGAAAAACTTAGTTGGAGGTTGCATCAGGTAGAAATTTACTCCCAATGATCCGCACCTCATACAAGTAGTTTTCTTTGGGATTGAATCTTCATTTTTGTTCTTCTCTTTTTCAAACGTAGAGAGAAAGAAAAGATGTATAAAAATTTCTTTTTTTTTTGCCATTTTTTATCATTATTCTAATAAAAAAAGGATTGCTTATTTATTTACTTCTTTTTCTTTTCTATTTTCTATTTATTTATTATTTAGTCTTTCTTTTATTTATAATTTTTTTAAAACTTATTATTATTATTATTATTAATATTATATATATATACACGTTTTTCTTTTAGGTTGACACACTCTATTTTGTACTAACTTTTTTCTTTTAGGGTGGCGGCAACCTTGCCATCACTCTTTGTTTTTTTTCTTTTCTTCTTTTTATTTATTTACTTTCTTCTTTTAGTTATTTATTTGTTTATTAATTTATTTGATTTTTTTTCTTTTTTTCTTCCTTCTTTCTTTATTTTATTTATCATTATTATGTATCTTTTTTATTTTCTCTTAACTTATTTTCATTGCTATCATAATAATTATTATCACATGACTTTAAATACATATGTGCATGCATTGATATCTTACGTTATTTGCCTCATTTATTGCGTGGTATATTTGATTATGTTTACGGTGCATTATTCCTATTTGACCTTCATTAAAAATTTCTTGAAGATTTTTTTTAAAAATTTAACCTTAATTACAAGTAATTTTGAAATCTTTCTTAAATTTCTCTTTTTAAACCATTTTTAGAATTTTTTGCTTTAAAATTATTTTTTTATGTTTTCTTTTAAAACTCAAAATTAAATATATATTTCATAAGGTTTCCTAATCAACTTTTTTGTAATAACCCACAACTATTTCGCTAAAAAAGTCCTACGATGGAATCTAGAAATTTATGGGAATCCGTTATTTCTAGATTTTTAAGGTAAAAGATCAATATCTTTGGGAGTCTGAAATTTGATCCCAAGAAAAAATGAATTTAATCAATGTTTTAAAAAAATCTTTATTCGAAAACTAGTCTATCATAGAATTTGAGAAATTGTAATAATTTCTCATTCTTAAGGTGAGGAATTTTTTCTTAAGATAGTCTAATTAATGAATGTATTCCTGTAATGACCCAACTCTTTATACTAAGCTGATGTCATTACTACTTAAAGGAAAATGAAATTTCTTAAATTAAGTTGGAAGGTAAAACAAAAGTTCATGATCAAAACTTCAAATACTCATTTAAAATCATAAAAAAATAAATAAATAGAAATAAATCTCCAATTAACAAAATCCTAGTTCGGGCCTTATCTAGTTTTAAAGAGTAATACTGAAAGTACAAGAAATACTAAAATCAAACTAAAATCATAATGGCGGAAGCAAAACGTTCCCTATGGCATGTCACAGTCACTTCTTGTCATTCGCCAACTTTCCTCTACCTATCCCTTTACCTTTGCCTGAAAATTTAAACATAGAAGAGTGAGTATAAAAATATACTCAGTAAGGGACCTACTACTAGTCCCGCTAGGTGACTGTTAATTTCCTATTAGAGTCCTATAAAGTGGTACCGCTAATTGGCACGTTCTCGAACAGGTGCAATCTGTGATCCCATAGGAACATCTCTGGTCTTCGGTGAACCCAAAGGAACATCTAGGACAAAACTGGTTTTTAGTGAATCTCAAAAGAAACATTAAGACAATCGAGCTGTGAGTGACCTCGTCGAGTCACTTGTTAATATATCATCTCATACTGGACTGGTGATCCCGTCGGACTACACAGTTGTAAAAAAGGTAGTGATCCCGAGGGACACTCATGTGGGTACGACTCTAATAGAAAAAGAAAACAATACACCCTATCTGTATCGTCCCAAATTTGAGGAATTTAAATTTTTATCTTAAGTGTAATTTTGAGATTTTGCGTGTTAATTAAATGTTGAAGTATTTTACTTTATGGAGATTTGGTTCTATTGGATATTTGAGAATATCAAATTTTTGTTACGTTGGAATTTCGATTTGTTCTGGTTATTTATGGTTGGGTATTATTTGGCTTAAGGAATTAATAATTGTATTATGAAATAATATAGTTATTATGAAAAGATAGTTTGATAAGATAAAGATGATTGGTTGGTTGAGGAGAGAGATTATGTGATTTATTTGGGAAAAGATAAAAAGAAGATAAAAAGGGAGATTTGGTGGGATTTAAATGAGGAGAGAGAAGATTTGTTTGTTTTGAAATAAAATAAGGAATAGGAAAAAGGGAAAATAATAATAGTTTTTATTATTATTTATTAGGCATTGGGAACTTCAACCATCATCCCCATTGAAAAAAAAGAGAGAGAAAAAAAAACCCTAACCCTAATCCGCCGCCGCCGCCGCTGCCGCTTCGTCTCCGGCAACATCTCTGTCACTCGCCGCCGCCGACAAACGTTGTAGTGTGAGCAGCCGCTGAGTCGGTCCATGCGCCGTCCTCCGTTCGCAACTCTGAGCCGAAGCGATGCCATCCGAGCCGCTTACATCGTCGCCTGCATCGTTCCGTCGCTCGCCGTCACAAGGCAAATCGGTAGCCGTCGTCTTCAGCCGCGTCGATTTGTCATCCGCTGCCCCATTCCATCATCGACCATCAGAGTTCGCCGCCACCCGAACAGCGTCGCATCGTCGGAAGACCAAGCGCCCAATCTCCGCGAGCCGACCCGACCCGCAAGCCCACACCTGCATCAGCCGTTCGCGTGAGCCGCATACCTTAGTCGAGCCACACACCCGCGTGAGCCGCGTGCGCCCCAGCCAAGCCACGCCTGCCTTCTGCCGTGAGCCCGCCTGCCTCTCAGTCGAGTTGCCAAGTTTTTGATCCACCAGCCTGTTTTAGGTCATTTTTCACCTGTTTTGGTAAGTTTTGATTGAGTTTTGGAATACCCAACTAAGATTAAAATTTTTGGATCTTAAATAATTTAATTTTTGGTTAAATTCAATTATTTCTCTTAAAAGAGCATTTAGACCAGCTGAAGTTGGAGTGTGGGATTTCTCCAGTTAAGGGCTAACTTGTTGCAACCTCGACCTCGGGTAAGTTATTTCGACTGAATTCTTGGGTCCTTGGCCGTTTGACGATTAGGTTATTCAAATTTGGCGCTTTTTTCTAATTATTAGGACTTTGTTGCTTGGAAAGCGTGACTTTTGCTGTAGCTTTCGACTGAGCTAATCTCTAGGTAAGAGATTCTACTACTAGACCTATGAGTGATATTTAGAGATCGCATGTATTTATAGTTATGCTTGGATGGGAGCTAAATTGCATACGCATACGCCATGATATTGATGATTGCCCGATGCTGTGTTGATGATTGATGTTTAGAATTGATTGTTATGACTAGTAGTATGTTAAGGAGGACGACTGCGTTATGTTCATGTTTATGGTACTGGTTAAGTATGCTATGTTTGTAATGATACGCCATGTTTACGATGATGTTATGACATGTTACATGCTATGTATATGGTGTATGTTAGCTTTAGCTATTAGATTCGTACCCGCATGGTTGTCCCTCGGGATCACCACCTTTTAGGACTGCATAGTCCGACGGGATCACTAGTCTAGCATTGACATTGACATAGACATGATTCGAGTGATTCGATGGGGTCACTCACAGCCCGATTGTCTTAGTGTTTCCTTCGGGTACACTAAAGACTAGTTGTCCTAGGTGCTCCTTTGAGTTCACCGAAGACCAGATATGTTCCTACGGGATCACAGGTTGCACGCGTTCGGACACATGCCAGTTTAGGGGTACCACTTTTTAGGACTCTAATAGGAAGTTAACAGGCACCTAGCGAGACTAGTAGTGGGTCCCTTACTTAGTATTTTTATACTCACTCTTTCCATTTCTATTTTTTTAGGCAGAGGCAGAGGTAAGGGCAAAGGCAAGCTGGCGAATGACCATAGGGATACGTTTGCTTCTGCATTATGTTATAGTTCGGATTTTAGTATTTGCACTTTTATTTTATTCTTTATTTGTTATTTTACTTCTTTAAAATTAGATAGGGTCCGAGTTAGGATTTTATTTTTGACTTATTTCTAAATACATTTGTTTATATTTTAATGAGAAATTTGAGGTTTTTTTTCTATATTAAATTTTTCAAATTTTATTTATCTTTTAAATTAGTAATGACTTCAGCTTAGTATAAAGAGTTGGGTCGTTACAGTTGGTATCAGAGCCTATGTTCAAGGTTCTGTAAACAGACTTACGATGTAAGTCTTTGTTTTGTTTTTTTTACCCCTATGGCTATACGATCCTTCGTCACTCGCCAGGTATGTTTTAAGACTTTGCTAATGTTATGGTTATAACCTTGCCTGAATAAAATAAATGTAGATAGTATAAGTGTTATGACTGTTTTGTGAAAATTCTCTGCTAGTGAAACTTCAGGAAAGATGCCGCCACGTAAAGGTGCACGTCGAGAGGGTGGTAGGGGAGGCAGAGGAGTTGGACGTACCAAGCCTGAAGAGCATCTTGCCGTATAAGCTGCCAACCTCACCACGTTTGTCACTCAGGCAGACCTCGCTGCCATGGAGAAGAGATATCAGGACATGTTGAGGGACGCGCTAGCACCTCTTCATGCTGCCCAGTAGACCCAGACCACCCCTGTTCAGACCCCTCCCCAGACCCTAGTGATACCTCAGATCGGGTCAGACCAGCTGTTAGCCGAGGCTAAACACCTGAGGGACTTTAGGAAGTATAATCCTAAAACTTTTGACGGGTCCATGGACAACCTCACCAATGCCCATATGTGGTTGACCTCTATAGAGAAAAGCTTCAGGTACATGAAATGCCCTAATGACAAGAAGGTTTAGTGCGCAATTTTCTTCTTGGAAGATAGAGGTACCGCCTGGTGGGAGACTGTAGAGAGGATGCTGGGTGGCGAGTCAGTAAGATAACCTAGGAGCAGTTCAAGGAGAGCTTCTATGCTAAGTTCTTCTCTGCCAACGTGAAGTACACTAAGCAGCAAGAGTTCCTAAACCTGGAGCAAGACGACACAACTATGGACCAGTATGATGTCGAGTTTGATATGCTATCCTGTTTTGCCTCGATGTAGTGAAGGATGAGGTTACCAGGACCGAGAAGTTTGTTAGAGGTCTCAGGCTAGACCTCTAGGGTATCGTCGAGCCCTTAGGCCAACCACTCATGCTGATGCACTACGCCAGGCATTGGACTTGAGTCTGCATGAGAGAGCTGATCCGTCCAAGGCTGCAGACAGAAGGTCAACCCTCGGTCAGAAGAGAAAGGTTGAGTTGCAGCCTGCCTTGGCACAGTAGCGAAACCTGAGGTTAGGAGGTGTTTTCCAGCGGCATCGTCAGGAGCTTGCAGCAGCTGGGGGAACCTTGAGAGAGCTACCTGTTTTTCGTAGCTGTGGAAGAGTTCATGGAGGTCATTGCTTGATCGGGAGTGGAGTTTGCTTCAGGTGCAAGCAACTAGAACACACCGCTGACGTTTGTCCTCGGAAACGCATTGAGACTACCCCGCCTAGCCTCCCGCTTCCCAACAGGGAAGGGTTTTTGCCACTACTCGTTAGGAGGCTGAGCGAGCTGGTACCGTCGTGACATGTACGCTCCCAATCTTGGGACACTATACACTTGATTGTTCGACTCTAGGTCATTCCATTCTTTCATATCTTTAGTTTTTGTTCGACAAGAAGGCTTAGAAGTTGAACCGTTGGGTAGTATACTATCTGTTTCTACCCCATCGGAAGAAGTCATGTTGTCTAAAGATAAGATAAAGGCGTGTCAGGTAGAGGTAGCGAACCATGTGTTGGATGTAACTTTGCTAGTGTTGGACATGCGGGATTTTGATGTGATCTTAGGCATGGATTGGTTGTCTGCCAACTATGCAAGTATTGACTGTTCCCGCAAGGAGGTGGTTTTTAACCCCCTTTCCGCAGCTAGTTTCAAGTTCAGGGGGGCAGGAGCTGTAGTCCTACCCAAAGTCATTTCAGCTTTTAAGGCCAGTAACCTACTAAACCAGGGTACTTGGGGTATCTTGGCGAGTGTAGTAGACACTAAAGAGCCAAAAGTTTCCTTGTCGTCTGAGGCGATAGTGAGGGAGTACCCCGACATTTTTTCTGATGAGCTTCCAGGACTCCCACCCCTCAGGGAGATCGACTTTGCCATTGAGTTAGAGCCAGACACTGCTACTATATCTAGAGCTCCTTACAGAATGGCTCTAGCTGAGTTAAAAGGGCTAAAGGTGCAGTTGCAGGAGTTGCTGGACAAGGGCTTTATTCGACCGAGCGTGTCACCTTAGGGAGCGCCAGTGTTGTTCGTGAAGAAGAAGGATGGATCGATGCGTCATTGCATTGATTATAGAGAGCTGAATATGGTGACAGTCAAGAACCGCTATCCTTTGCCCAGGATTGACGACTTGTTTGATCAGCTGCAAGGAGCCACTGTCTTCTCGAAGATCGATGTATGTTCAGGCTACCATCAGCTGAGGATTAGAGACAGTGACATCCCTAAGACCACTTTCCGTTCCCGATATGGACATTACGAGTTCATTGTGATGTCCTTTGGTTTGATAAACGCCCCTGCCGTATTCATGGACTTGATGAAAAGAGTGTTTAAGGATTTCTTAGACACGTTTGTTATAGTTTTTATTGACGATATCTTAGTTTACTCCAAGACAAAGGCCGAGCATGAGGAACATTTGCACCACGTTTTGGGGACTCTTCGAGCTAACAAGTTGTTTGCCAAGTTTTTCAAGTGTGAGTTCTAGCTGAAGAAGGTATCCTTTCTTGGACATGTGTGTCCAGTAAAGGAGTTTCTATAGACCCAACAAAGATTGAAGCTGTTACTAGTTGGCCTCGACAGTCTACAGTTAGCGAGATTCGTAGTTTTCTGGGTCTAGCAGGTTATTATAGGAGGTTCGTGGAAGACTTCTCTCGTATAGCCAGTCCCTTGACTCAGTTGACCAGGAAAGAGACTCCCTTTGTTTGGAGCTCAGCATGTGAGAGTAGTTTCCAAGAGCTTAAGAAGAAGCTTGTGACTGCACCAGTCCTTACAGTGCCAGAAGGATTTGGGAGCTTTGTAATCTACAGTGATGCCTCCAAGAAAGGATTGGGTTACGTGTTGATGCAGTAGGGAAAGGTAGTTGCTTATGCCTCCCGTTAGTTGAAGAGTCACGAGTAGAACTACCCTACTCACTACTTAGAGTTGGTAATAGTAGTTTCGCATTGAAGATATGGAGGCACTACTTGTATGGTGAGAAGATACAGATTTTCACTGACCATAAGAGCCTGAAGTACTTCTTCACTCAGAAGGAGTTGAACATGAGACAGAGGAGATGGCTTGAGTTAGTGAAGAATTATGACTACAAGATTCTGTATCACCCAGGTAAGACAAATGTGGTAGCTGATGCGTTGAGTAGGAAGGTCGCCAATTCAGCAGTGCTTATCACCAAGCAAGCTCCTTTGCTTATAGATTTTGAGAGAGCTGAGATTGCAGTCTCAGTAGGGAAAGTTACCTCACAGTTGGCTCAGTTATCAGTGCAACCGACCTTGAGACAGAGGATTATTGTTGCTCAGCTAAATGATCCTTATCTGGTCAAGAAGCGTCGTTTGGTATAGGCAAGAGAAGGTGAGAATTTCTCCATATCCTTTCATCACGGACTTATGTTTGATGGACGTTTGTACGTGCCAGAAGACAGTGCTGTCAAGCCAGAGCTCTTGACTGAGGCTCATAATTCTCCATTTACTATGCATCCTTGAAGTACAAAGATATACCAAGACTTGAGGCGTGTCTATTGGTGGAGAAACATGAAGAGAGAAGTGGTAGACTTCGTCAGTAGATGTTTGGTGTGCCAGCAGGTGAAGGCACCTAGACAGAAGCAAGCAGGGTTGTTGCAACCCTTGAGTGTGCCAGGATGGAAGTGGGAGAGCGTGTCAATGGACTTCATTACAGGACTGTCCAGGACTCTAAAGGGCTATACAATGATCTGGGTTGTTGTCAACAGGCTCACAAGTCAGCCCATTTCATTCTAGGGAAATCCACTTACACTGCCAGTAAGTGAGGACAGCTATATATGACCGAGATAGTGAGACTGCATGGAGTACCTGTATCCATCATTTCTGACAGAGATGCTCGTTTCACATCGAAGTTCTGGAAAGGACTTCAGCTTGCATTGGACGCGAGGTTAGACTTCAGCACAGCCTTCCACCCTCAGACTGATGGCCAAACAGAGAAGTTAAACAAGATTTTGGAAGATATGCTGCGAGCTTGTGTTCTGGAATTTTCAGGGAGTTGGGACTCTCATTTGCACTTGATGGAATTCACCTACAATAATAGCTATCAGGCTACCATTGGCATGGCACCATTTGAGGCTATGTATGGTAAGTGTTGTAGATTTCCTGTTTGTCGGGGTGAGGTTGGTGAACAGAGAATGCTAGGCCCTGAGTTAGTTCAGACTACCAACGCAGCCATACAGAAGATTAGAGCTCGTATGTTGACAGCACAGAGCAAACAGAAGAGTTATGCCGATGTACGGCGTAAGGATCTCGAGTTTGATGTGGAAGACATGGTTTTTCTAAAGGTAGTACCTATGAAGGGTGTTCTGAGGTTCGAGAAGAAGGGGAAGCTAAGTCCACGTTTTGTAGAGCCATTTGAGATACTGGAGCGGATAGGCCCTGTAGCTTATTGTTCGACGTTGCCCCCATCATTTTCTACAGTGCATGACGTATTCTATGTCTCCATGCTGAGAAAGTATGTCGCAGATTCGACACATGTAGTTGACTTCGAGCCATTGCAAATTAATGAGAACTTAAGCTACGAGGAGCAGCCTGTTGAGATTTTAGCAAGGGAGGTCAAGATGCTCCATAATCGAGTAATTGCTCTGGCCAAAGTTCTTTGGCGAAACCACGGAGTTAAAGAGGCCACATGGGAGAGAGAAGAGGACATGAGAGCCCAGTACCCTGAGGTGTTCGAGGATTAGAACTTTCGAGGACGAAAGTTTTTCAAAAGAGGGAAGACTGTAACGTCTCAAAATTTGAAGGAATTTAAATTTTTATCTTAAGTGTAATTTTGAGATTTTGCGTGTTAATTAAATGTTGAAGTATTTTACTTTATAGAGATTTGGTTCTATTGGATATTTGAAAATATCAATTTTTTGTTAAGTTGGAATTTAGATTTGTTCTGGTTATTTATGGTTGGGTTTTATTAGGCTTAAGGAATTAATAATTGTATTATGAAATAATATAGTTATTATGAAAAGATAGTTTGATAAGATAAAGATGATTGGTTGGTTGAGGAGAGAGATTATGTGATTTATTTAGGAAAAGATAAAAAGAAGATAAAAAGGGAGATTTGGTGGGATTTAAATGAGAAGAGAGAAGATTTGTTTGTTTTGAAATAAAATAAGGAATAGGAAAAAGGGAAAATAATAATAGTTTTTATTATTATTTATTAGGCCTTGGGAACTTCAACCATCATCCCCATTGGAAAAAAAAAGAGAGAAAAAAACCCTAACCCTAATCCGCCACCGCCATCAACATCTCCGACACTCGCCACCACCAACGAACGCTATAGTGTGAGCAGCCACCGAGTCGGTCCGTGCGCCGTCCTCTGTTCGCATCTTCGAGCCGAAGCGATGCCGTCCGAGCCGCTTACGTCGTCGTCTAAGCCGTTTCGTCGCTCACCGTCGCAAGGCAAGTCGGCAGCCGTCGTCTTTAGCCGCGTCGATTCGTCATCAATTGCCCCGTTCCGTCGTCGACCATCGGAGTTCGCCACCACCTGAACAGCGCCGCATCGTCGGAAGACCAAGCGCCCAATCTCTGCGAGCCTGCACCAACCGTCCACGTGAGCTGCGCACTTTAGCCGAGCCACATGCCTGCGTGAGCCGCGTGCGCTCCAGTCAAGCCACGCCTTCCTCCTGCACGAGTCGCGCCTGTCTTCCAGCCGAGCCGCCATGTTTTTTAGCCTTTAGCCTGTTTTGGGTCCTTTTTCACCAGTTTTGGTAAGTTTTGATTGGGTTTTGGAATATCCAACTAAGTTTAAAAATTTTTTATCTTAAATTATTTAATTTTTGGTTAAATTCAATTATTTCTCTTAAAAGACCATTTAGACCAGCTGAGGTTGGAGTGTGGGATTTCTCCAGTTATGGCTAACTTGTTGCAACCTCGACCTCGGGTAAGTTATTTCGACTGAATTCTTGGGTCCTTGACCGTTTGACGGTTAGGTTATTCAAATTTGGTAATTTTTCTAATTATTAGGACTTTGTTGCTTGGAATACGTGACTTTTGCTGTAGCTTTCGACTGAGCTAATCTGCAGGTAAGAAATTCTACTACTAGACCAACGAGTGATATTTAGAGATCGCATGTATTTATAGTTATGCTTGGATGGGAGCTAAATTGCATACGCCATGATATTGATGATTGCCCGATGCTGTGTTGATGACTGATGTTTAGAATTGATTGTTATGACTACTAGTATGTTAAGGAGGACGACTGCGTTGTGTTCATGTTTACGGTACTGGTTAAGTATGCTATGTTTGTAATGATACGCCATGTTTACGATGATGTTATGACATATTACATGTTATGTATATGGTGTATGTTAGCTTTAGCTATTAGAGTCGTATCCGCATGGGTGTCCCTCGGGATCACCACTTTATAGAACTGCGTAGTCCGACGGGATCACCAGTCTAGTATTGACATTGACATAGACATGATTCGAATGATTCGATGGGGTCACTCGCAGCCTGATTATCTTAGTGTTTCCTTCGGGTACACTAAAGACCAGTTGTCCTAGGTGCTCCTTTGAGTTCACCGAAGACCATATATGTTCCTACGGGATCACAGGTTGCACGCGTTCGAAACGTGCCAGTTTAGGGGTACCACTTTTCAGGACTCTAATAGGAAGTTAACAGGCACCTAGCGAGACTAGTAGTGGGTCCCTTACTCAGTATTTTTATACTCACTCTTTCCATTTCTATTTTTTTAGGCAGAGGCAGAGGTAAGGGCAAAGGCAAGCTAGCGAATGACCAGAAGTGACCGTGGTGAGCCATAAGGATACGTTTGCTTCCGCTTTATGTCATAGTTCGGATTTTAGTATTTGCATTTTTATTTTATTCTTTATTTGTTTTTTTACTTCTTTAAAATTAGATAGGGCCCAAGTTAGGATTTTATTTTTGACTTATTTCTAAATAAATTTGTTTATATTTTAATGAGAATTTCGAGGTTTTTTTTATATTAAATTTTACAAATTTTATTTATCTTTTAAATTAGTAATGACTTCAGCTTAGTGTAAGGAGTTGGGTCGTTACACTATCCATAGCATGTAGCATAGCATAACATCATAAGCATGACATGAATATTAATTGCAGCAATCTTAAAGATGGATTAATAATTCATGCATAAACATCAACATGATCATCATCACACTACCATGTCAAAACTAACAATCAACATAAATATAAACTCTATCATGATTATCAGTCATCACAACATACACTCATTATGCACCTCTACCACATCAACGCATAACAGAAAAATGCAAGCTCTTATTTAAATTTGAAGGTCTAGTAGGAGAATCTCTTACCTAAAGATTAAGCTTAATCCAAAGAAATAAAATCCTGACAGCTAGGTCAATCTTCCAAGAAAGATCCTAAACATTAAGGTAAAATACTAAGAAAATAAATTCATTGGTTGCTTAAAGACCCAAAAGTTCAATTATTTCAACTTACCCAAAGTTGAGGTTGAATCCGACTTATCCTTGGTTGGAAAAAAAAATCCACAACTCAAACTTCTAGATAAAATCTAACTAAACAATCCAAAATTAATCCTTGTTGGGCATTAACCAAAACCCAATCAACTTACCAAAACCAGCCAGCCGAAAATTGCTATTTTAATTAAGGTAATTTATTATTCTTTTTTTTTTCCCAATTCTTTTCCCCAAAAACTCCTACTTTCCCTCTTTCATTAAAAACCTACCAAATCTTCTTTTTAACTTTTTCCAAAATAAAATAAATACTTCCCTCTCCTCAACCAATCACACCACTTTATCTTTCCAAAGTAATAACTCAAACTATAATAATTATATTATTTTCATAATACAATTATTTTATGCTTTAAATTCAAATAATTATATACTCCCATATAATTATCCAAAATTCTCTCAAATACAAATCTCTTAAAACAACCAAAACAACCCTAAGTTCCAAAATTCTAATTAATTAGATATTTTCCCAAAGTATCTAATTAATTTTAATTTCTACAAATCAAGGATTTCCACAATTTAAATCATATAACACCCAAAATAATTCCAAAATTAATCAAAATTAAAATTAAGTAATTAAAATAAATTACCTTCATTTCGATATCCAATCACACCGTAAAAAAAGATTGGTGGTGGCTCCTTTTTTTTCGTTTTTAAAATTAATCCCTTTTTAAGGATGTCGGCCGCTCCACGTCGTCTCGAGTGCATGGCGACAAAGACTTAATTGCACACACTAAGAAATCTGGCCTTTAATGTCACTTGGCAACCGACATCTTTGCGAGCATTATTAAAGGCCTTTAATGTCGATTGGGCTTTAATGTCGGTTTATAACCGACCTTAAAGACATCTTTAATGTCGGTTTATAACCGACCTTAAAGACATCTTTAATGTCGGTTATAAACCGACATTAAAAGCTTTCAATGTCGGTTATAAACTGACATCTTTGAAGGTGTTATTGAAGGCCTTTAATGTCTGTTCATCTTTAATGTCGGTGGATAACCGACATTAAATATGTCTTTAATGTCGCTTATGATACATCTTTAATGTCGTTTTTCCACCGACATTAAAGATGTCTTTAATTTTTTTTAACCGACATTAAAGCTGTCTTTAATGCCGTTTTTAAACTGACATTAAAGACACATTTAATGTCGTATTTACAATAGTTTTTATGACTGCAAAACTGACATTATTTGACTCGAATTACGTCCGGAAATGTTCATCATCGTATATTGTAAAAAATAAAAAAAAATGGCTTACACGCTGGCCATAATGCCTACTACTCAATGCCTTATAACTAGTTCACCTGCAATGCACACAATAATTAGAAATACTCACTAGTTCATCGGCAAGATTAGCATATCGCTTACGTGACATGTGGTGATTGTATACGCATTTTGACCTTCTTTCCCTTTTAATACGACTATAATCCTGTACAACGTAGTAGTTTGTAGGTAGATATCAAAACAAAATTAAAGTGAAAATGTAAACTTATTTACCTCCCATTCTTCACTTAGTCTAGCATCCACAAACGATTCCCAATCTTCTTGATTTATATGAGTATAGATTTTGGGAGGAAACTGCAAGAGTGATGGTTGATCCTTAGACGGAAGTATATACTTCTAAGTTAACGTGGTTTTGAAAGTTCGAAACTTTCTTGATGCAGACATAAGTATAGAATGTTTAACATTGGGTTATAAATCGAACGACATCTACACAAAAAAAAAAGCGTAGTTAAACTTAGAGTGTAAAGCAAACTACATTATATGAAAAACATAATAATAGAACTCATATCGATATACAATCATAGATTTTATTTTTCAGCTCATTCGGAACTTCTTTCCAAGAGTTGTATGTGATAGGAAACTGTTGCCGAACGCACACACCAATGTAACTTTACATTTTCTTAGACGTGGCTCCAACAGGTTGCCCGTGTTCATTAAATTGAATGGACAACTTTTCCTCAGAATTTCTCACTAAGGCCAACTCAGACATAGTAGTTGGCCCATGTGGAACAAATGATTTCTTTCTTACTTCTAGAAGCATTTCTCTTTCATCCTCACTGTTATCCTCCATCTATGAATCTGCAAAAAACAGAAATACATTAGTAAGCAAAGTCAACATACATAAGCATAACAATTATGTTACGAACTTAAACATAAATACATTATAAAGCAAAGTAATGACATACCATAAATATAGCAGTTATATTACGAACTTTAAACATAAATACATTATAAAGCAAAGTAATAAGATACCATAAGCATATCAATTATATTACAAACTCTAAACATAAATACATTATAAAGCAAAGTAATGACATACCCTTCTCTACCCATCTACCCTCACAATCATGTCTAATATAAGTTGAATTTGTATCATCAGTCTCATTAGGTGTATCAACATTGGACATCCTTTTAATGGTTTCATAACCACACTCTTGAAGCATATCTCCTATTTCATCTTCAAAGAAAACTTCTTCAATAGTTCTTTGTGGAGATGTTAAAACCACCAACCATTCAGGATTTGCAGAATCTTGGACATAGAATACTTGTTTTGCTTGAGTGGCTAAAATAAATGAGTCTGATTTATGCCCAATACGTTTGAGATCCACGATGGTAAACCCAAGCTCGTCCACTTTGACTCCACTTCTATTGTCAACCCAATCACACTTAAATAAAATAAAAGATAATATGGTAATCAATCTCCGATATTCTTGTATTACACCATAAAACGTCATATTTGACATGACAGGGTTTTTGTCCTTAGAACTAGAGACTTGCATCCTAGTAGCGGTTATACTAACTCCACTATTTTGAACTCTCCTAATATCATCACGCCTTTTTGTGTGATAGTAATAACCATTAATTATGTAACCAGAATAAGTGGCCACATCTAGAGAAGGTCTGTGAGCTATCCATCTTAAAGAAGGCGTGATAGAATTTTTAGGTACTTCGAGAGCAAGTGCAACCTACATAATATATTGGATTTAGTTAGATCCAAAACAAACATAAAAGAGTATGATTATAGTAATTACCCGTGTGGACAGCCACCGACTGAATGAGCGATTATGCTCTTCTTGAATCCACTTTTTACTTCGAGCTTTACCAGAGTTAAGCTTACCCAAACTCTTCATATGTTGTCTATCATAAATGACAAGTTATTAAGTAATTACATAACCATATATAGAATGAGAATAGATAGGATTTAGCACGTACTCGATGTATGGTAGAACATCATTTACATTCTGAATGACATAAAGATGAGCTTGATCTAACTGCTCCTTACTCGGTCTGATAAAAGAAGAAGCTGATAATGCTCTATCCACGTTTGAATTCTTTTTTATTACATATGAGTTAAGTCTAATAGAACTAACTCCATCAATAAATTCAGAACAGAACTTTATAGCCTCTTCAACAATATAATTTTCTACCATGCATTCTTCTGGTCGATTTCTATTTCGCACATAAGTTTTTAGGACTTTCATATATCGTTCAAAAGGATACATCCACCTTAGATGAACAAGTCCACAAAACTCAATTTCTCTTACGAGATGCACTACAAGGTGTACCATTATAGTGAAAAATGATGGTGGAAAATACTTCTCCAATAGACATAAAGTGACAACTACATCTTCTTGCATTCCTTTCAAGTGTGATGTATCAATTGTCTTCTTACATATAGCATTAAAGAAGAAGCATAGCCGAATAATTGCAACTCTTACATGTTTCGGTAGAATACCACAAATTGCCACAAGTAGCAATTGTTGCATAAGAACGTGATGGTCATGCGACTTAAGTCCATACAGTTTCAAATCTGTGAGTGACACTAAACTTTGAATGTTCGATGAATAGCCTTCTTGTACTTTCAGTTCAGATAGTGTCTTACAAAAACTCAACTTCTCTGCTCGAGATAATGTATAACATGTCGGGGGTAAAAAGATCTTTTTCTCCCATACTTGAGGGGCTAGCTCTGATCTAATGTTCAATTCAACCAAAATCTAATCGACTTTTTACTCCATCTTTTGTTTTACCGGGAATATCAAGCAATGTGCCAATGAGATTTGCACAGACATTCTTTTCAATGTGCATCACGTTTAAACAATGTTGCACATCAAGAAACTTCCAATATTCTAATTCAAAAAGAATAGATTTTTTCTTCCAATAAGTTCCTGAAGAACTCATTTCACTGTTCTTTTCGTTCATAGTTCTCTTACCAAATGAGTGTTTGTACTTGTTTGTACGAGAATTTCTTCCCCACTCAATGGTTCTGGAGCCAATTCTAATTCTTGTGCACCATTGAAAACTTTCTTCTGTTTCCTATATGGATGATGACGTGGTAGAAACTTGCAATACCCAATATATGCCATGTTCCTTCCTTTTGGAAAATAAATGGATGAAGTTTTCTCCCCACAAATTGGACATGCATGATATCCTTTGACTGTACAACCACACAAGTTGTCATATGCAGGAAAATCATTAATGGTTCATAATAAAATAGCTTTTAGCCTAAAACATTGATCTTGATATGCATCGTAACATTCCATCCCATCATGCCAAAGTATTTTCAAATCATCAACTAACGGAGCTAAATAAACATCTATTTCATTTTCCGGTTGTTTGGGACCAGATATTAGTGCGGTCAACATAAAAAATTTTCGCTTCATACACAACCATGGAGGTAGGTTGTATGTCATTAACATAATTAGCCAACAACTATATCTACTGCTAAGATCTCCATGAAGATTTACCCCATCTGTAGAAAGAGCAAGACGTAGATTTCTAGGTTCCAACCCAAACTCTGGCCATAAATTGTCTATTTTTTTCCATGATAATGCATCTTTTGGATGTTGTAATAGATCATTCACTTCTCTTTTTCTAGCATGTCACGTCAATAATTTTGATGTTTCTTTGCTTCGAAACATTCTTTCAAATCTTGGAATTGGGGAGAAATACCACATGACTTTCACTGGAACATTCTTAACCTCATTCTTTGAATTTTTAGGAATTTTCCATCTTGACATACTACAAGAGGGGAATACATTTGCATCAGACAGTTCTTTCCTAAACAAACAAAAATCATTTCTACAGGCATGAATCTTCTCATACTTCATTCCAAGAGTACACAAAATCTTTTTTGCTTCATAAGTAGAAGTAGGGCATTCGTTGGGAGTAGGTAAGATGTCATAAATTAATTGTAACAACTCAGTGAAACTCTTATCACTCCATCCAAATTTAGCTTTCAAATTATATAACTTTATCAACGTAGATATTTTGGTAAAATTCGTACAATTAGGATATAATGGTTTCTTGGATCATCTACTAGTTCCTCAAAATTTTCTGACTTGTCATTAAAATAATTATGTGCAGCCTCAAACATTCCAATTGGGTCATCAACATTGTCCTCGTCAATTTCTTCTTTTACACTACTAAAGACACTTTCATTGTTTCTCTTTATTGGTAGTGATTCACCATGAAAAATCCATTCTTGATGACTCCGATCGATGTTGTTAAAAAACAAGTGATCTCTAATTGTATTCACATCTAAAGTTTTTGCATTCACGCACTTTAAACAAGGACAGGCCATGACGTTCGACGTCTTCGAATGTTTCAACCCATTTTTAATAAACATCTCAACCCCATAAGCATACTCAGATGACGTTCTATTCTTTTGCATCCATGACTTATCCATATTATATAAGATGCAATTTAATCTACAAAAAAAATCGAGAAAACAATGAAATTAAGTAAACGTAAACTGAACCCACATTCCAAAAACTAACAAGTTCTATATAACCTAAACCAAAAGTCTCTATATTATACACTCAAACAACTACAAAACTCACAATTGTATCACTCAATCAACTAATAAGCAAATCTCAAATTAAAACCATCCACAAAGACCAAACACAAGCTCAATTCGAGTTATGAAGAAGAATTCGTGAGTCGAAATCATGAACTTGCTCATTGAAATTGCGGTAAAGTTTTGATCGCTATAAATATCACACCATAACCATAAGCTAGCTTTTACTCTTCCTCTTCTTCGTTTTTTTCTTTTTAAAAATTCTATTTGTTTTTATTAATTATTTTGTATTTGTTAAATGTATAATTCTTGAGATACCTATTTCTGTTGATTTAGGTTTAGATTGTAATTAATGTTAAATTTACTATACTTTTGTTACATAATTTGATGGATCTTGGCTCTAGGTTTAGGCTTAGATTGAAGATTTTATTCTATTTATTATGTTTCTTCATTCTGTTTCTAACTAAAAAAAATCTGCATAACTTCTATTAATTAAAGCCTGCATGGGAGAAGAATGATAAATTTGCTTCTTTTATATGTTTAGCTTTTGATTTAACTTCATTCAAAATGCAATAAATCATGCAATTATATAGAATAGTATGGGAAGAAAAAGAGTATATGAATGAAAACTCAACTATGGAATCGATACAATATAATGCATAAGGTCTGAGACAATATATATAACAACTTCATGGAACCACACCCCACCACTTGCCATGCACACATGATAATAAATCCCTAAAAACACTAAAAAATACTACACCAAACCAATGAATTCTATCCAATGAATTAGGAAACAAAACCTAAAAACATTAAAAAAAAAAAAAAAAACTTTATAACAAACATGAACATTACATAAAACCAAAAGAAAAGCTTACATTTAATTTTTTTTTGTTTACCAACACAAGAACTACAAAGAAAAATCAAGATTTTTCTTCCTTAATAGCCAAACAAAAACTTCCCCAAAAACCGCTTCACTCTAACAGAGGAAAAATCTGAAAGAATTAAATCAACAAACAATTCAATGATGTGAAGAAATTAGAACAAAAAAAAACATAACAAAAAGATCTGTAGGAATAAAAATAGAAAAAAAAAAGTTTCTTCTAAAACTTATCAAACCAATAAATAATTCAATGAAACAAAACAACTTTGCATCCCAAACACGAACATATGACTTTTCCAAACATATGACAAACTCCATATACATATGAACCTCTGACATCCTATCTCAACTCAACGCTTCAAACAATCTTTAAATTTCTTTAATAAAATATCAACAAAGGATGATGAGCAAACATATGTCACAAAAACTCTACTGTCTGAACATTTCTCAAAAAACACCAATTGAAAAGTCTACAATAAAGAAGAGCAAAGTGTTTATTTACGACAAATGTAGGGACAAAAAAGGAATGTACTAATTCTTCCCCTTTTAATATAGTATAAGTAATTTAAGTAAAATTTCAAGTTTAGTCCCTCAATTTTAGGGGTTATCTATAGATTTATTATACTTTTGATTTTGTGCCAAATAGGTAACGGACATATTTGACATATTTAAAAATCTAATGGATATGTTATACACAAAATTCTTGAAAAATAAGAACATTTTTTCTCCAAAAATTTCAACACTATAAAAACAATAAAATCACAAGAAAACTGTCTGCTAGCATAAGATTCCTGCTGCCAATTCAACAATTTTCGATATCCAAGCCCTCAACAAACAAGTAGATTACTACCCAAAAAAATAAAACACAAAAGAACAAGAGGAAAATATATATATATATATATATATATATATAAACATCATAACCAGAGTAGAGAAAAAGAAATTGGTGCTGAGGCAATACACTTGCTCCAAGATGCATATTTGAAAGCCAAACTTCGATCAAAATTTGGATATGAATAGTTCACAAAATTATCAAAAACAAATCAATCGCTCGCAACATTCCCACGGAACGGAACGGGGGAACAGAAACTCAGAGGAAGGAAACCCAATGAAAATCGAAAATCAAAATCGAAGATGAAGAATGGAAAACGTAAAATACGAATTTACCTCTAGAGAAAGTGGATGAGCAGCCTTTGGATGAATATGGGAAGGATTCAGAAAAAGAAAAGAATATGAGAAAAACAATGAGAAAGAAGGTCGCGATCTTCCCCCATCATTTTCTCTCCGCCAAACCAACGCCAAGGATGCCGATTGAGTTTTGAAGGAGAGAGGTTGAAGAAGGTTTCCAATACCTTTTTTTTTTCGTTTTCTTTTTCTCTTTCTTTCTTTTCTTCTTTTTTATTTTTTTGATTTTGTGCGACAAGAATACCATACTCCCCTTGTTTATCATAGAATTCCATCTTTATAAATTTAGTTAACAAACTATTTTGAAATTAAAATCTACCAAAACTTTGGAGGAAAATTGGAACATAGGATGGGTACAGTTAAGTCCAAACCTCCTAAAATCCTCAAGGTAGATCCAATCCAACCACAATATTGCTTTGTCAAGAACTAATTTCCATATTGTACTGAAAAAAAATGGTCACACATCTACATTTTTCCTTATCAAAATGCGTAACAAGTGTCAGCAGGCTTGTTAGGTCGACCTTGAAATCCTCCATCAGCTGCTTGTTTCTACATAGGTAACTCACTTATAAATAGTTGAAAAAAATGTTGACATAAGAAAGCAACTAAGTTTAGAAAAATCCAAGAGAGAAAAAATTATTTTTCATAAATGTCTTTGTTTCCAATCTACTTGGCTTAGAAATTATTTTTCATAAATATGTTTTTTTTCCAATCTATCCTTGGGTTAGAAATTATTTTTCATAAATATGTCTTTGTTTCCAATCTATCCTTGGCTCTTTATTTCTAGTAAAAGCCAATTTCTAAGCATTACAACGTCCAAGTATTGGAAACTCTTTTATTGTAGTGGTAGGATGATGAAAATGAACCTGCAAGCACCACTCCAACAACAATGAAAAAAACATAATATACAATCTACATGGGCATATAGATACGATGCACATGATCAACATTAACGTGATATATTATAAATTGCAATGTTGCATCACGTTATAAATTGCAATGTTGCTCCCTTACATAAGAACCACACTTTGACCTTTGAAATCATAAATAACAAATAAAAAATAAGAGAAAAAAAAAGGCATCATTGAGCTTTGAAAATTATCTCAAATCTTAATCTCAATCTCAAATCTCAATCTCAATCTCAGTGCCATTATTAGAGTATAAAAATTAACATGATAGTTAATATATAAAAATTGATTATGTAAATGAATGTAACTATATCTTGGATATAAAATAAATATAACAATGACCTTAACTCTCTACATAGTTGTATGTATACATAATATATGTCCATGAACCCATTTCAAAATTAACATGAATGCACACAAAAGACCAAGGTCCCAGAAAATTGGATTACAAATGGACAAACCCCATGATCGCCATCCACATTATTGATTAAAAGAAGAAAAAATAATTGATGCAAGTTTTGATTAAGAAGAAAAAGAGAGAAGGAAGAAAAGGGGGAACTAGATGAAGTACATGAGCAATGCAACCTCCAAGGCCCATGCCTTCGAATAACTGATGAAAAGTGATGGCGGCGGCAAGGGGTTTTATTGTCTTTGGAGTTTCAGAAACACCCAAACCTATTATGGTAGGAGCGACACTAATAGTCTGGGGTGAGAATGTGAGAGGGAGACGTGGACGAGTTTGTTTAAAAGGAGGGAAATACGGACGAATTTGTTTCGAAGGGTGGGCGATCAGAACAACAATTGTGGTAGCAAGCAAATTGGTGACGACGAGCACAATGGTGGCGTCAATCACAATAGTGGCGGCAAGCTCAATGGTGGCAGCGATGGTTATTCGAAGAAGGAACGGGCATCGGAGAAGAAAAAGTCATCGGAGAAGAAATGGACGGACTCATTTGGAGAAGAAAAGGGATTGCGAGTGGGAGAGGGTCGAAAAAGTAAAGTAAGAGAGAGACATTGTTATTTTTTCACAAAATAAAATTATTAAAAAAAATTAAATGGACGTTTAATGTCGGTTTAAAACCGACATTAAAGCGTGTTATTTTTTTACAAAATAAAATTATTAAAATTTAAATTTAAATGGACTAATGTCAGTTTTCAAAATGGCGGACCTTTAATGTCGATTTAAAATCGACATTAAAGCTTAGTCTTTAATGTCGGTGGAAAACCGACATTAAACATCCCCCTTTTCAAAACCGACATTAATGTTCATTTTTCATTTTTTCCAACCGACATTAAAGCCTATATTTCTTCTAGTGACAATCGAATGGGAGACCAATGGATGAATGATCATTTTGTAACATATATTAAGAGATTTATTTGATAAGATAATAATTAAGTTATTATGTTTCGATTTCAAAATATGAAATCTCATAGAGGACAATTGTGATGTACAAATGTCAGTAAATTTATTAATTTTTAGAACCACTCACTTAAAATATTTTAATTGAACTATAAACCCCCTTGTCAATAGATTTTATGGATCTGCTACTACTTATAAATCTATTTTGATGAGCATTGTTCTAACCAATCTAGAATTGAACCTAATGAATGTCAATTATATTCATGGAAATTAGTCATTCCACCTAAGGATCTCTTGATCTTAATGCAATTATGAAATTCAATTATGCATGCTTAATCATATTGAGTTAGAACAATTAGAACTTTAGGACAATTTAGTTATATTAAGTAATTAAATTGGTTAGGTGAAAGTTGCATGCAGGTAAGTGGTAATAGTTTAATGAATAGATTCTTTGGATAGGGAGAGATATTATAACCCAACCTAGACAACTTTTTATTGAACCTTTACCGCTCTTCTTCATTTCGTGCTATTTAACTTTCTCGTAATCAAATTCAACCCAATCCCTTGGTTATCTCGGGTTAAAAATTATTTTATTTGAGAAATCAATATGCTCCTTGAGTTCGACCCATACTTACCATTAAGATTAGTGTTTGATGTGTGATTTGATAAAATATTTAACACAATTGAATTTGAGCAATGAAATCCGTACGTCAATGTAGAATTAAAATAAACAAGTTTTATAAGTACATTCTCGATAAGTTAGAAAAATATTTCTCTATTACACAATTGTAAAAGTATAATATATAAAATAAAATTACAAGGCTGGTCTATACTAAAATAGAAAGAATTTTTTGGAAAATTTATGTAAATGTAACAAAACACCAAACTATTTACGGCTCGTATAACAAAGCCCATAAAGCTAGCCATTTTTTAAATATTCTAAGTTTGTTCTTCCATCTTTCTTTTCTTCCTCGCGATTTGTCTTCTGCTATTTCTTTCATCGTCTTCCTCCTGTGATTTCGTCTTTCTTCTTTCATTTTTTTTTCTGCAATTTCTTTCCATCATCTTTCTTATTTTTCAATTCTTTATTTACGTCATTTAATCTTTCCATCGTTTTTCTTCTTTTCCTTTTTTTTTCCGCTTTTCCATCGTCTTTCTACTTTTCCTCTTCTTTTTTTCGCTACGATTTCTTTCCATCGTCTTTCTTCTTTTTCTTTTTTTATGTCATGTGCAAAAAATAGCAAAATCTAAAAAATCATGTATAGAAAATCTTGAAAAAAATCATTTAGATTAGAATAGCCAAATGTAAACTATCGTGTAAAAAAGTAAACGTATAAAAAAAATAAAAGATCGTGTATAAAGAATCTTGAAAAAAATTCATTTAAATTAGAGTAGCCAAATGTAAACGATGGTGTAAAAAAAGTAAACGATCGTGTAAAAAGTGATCAAGAATAAAGAATCTTGAAAAAAAAATCATTTAGATTAGAATAGCCAAAGGTAAACGATCATTTTAAAAAAAGTAAATGATCGTATAAAAAAATAAAAGTTTGTGTATAAAGAATATTGAAAAAAATCATTTGAATTAGAGTAGACAAATGTAAAAGATCGTGTAAAAGAAGCAAACGACAGTGTAAAGAAATCTAAACGATCATGTACAAAAAAAATGTTTAAAATCATATACCAAATTTTGAAAAAAAATCATTCAGATTTGAGTTCCCAAATCTAAATGATCAAATATAAACGATTGTTTAACCAAATTTAAACGTAACCAAATTAAACGATCATGTAACAAAATTAAACGATGGAATTGAAAAGATAAATTGTAACCATATCTAAACGATCGTGTATAAATTGTAGCCATATCTAAACGATCATGTATAAGTTGTAGTCATATCTAAACGATCGCGTATAAATTGTAATCATATCTAAACGATCGCGTATAAATTGTAGTCATATCTAAACGATTGCGTATCAAATAATACCCAAATCTAAACAATCGCAAATATATTACGCACACGTTGTTGACGGCGTGGTTGACGGAGCATTTTTGGTATTTTACACGGTGGGCCTCTAGGCTTTTTCTATTTTTGAAATTGTTCAATAGAGTGTAAATATTTTGTCGTTTTTTTATATTTTTTAAAAGATCCTTAGTTCTTTTTATCATTTTAAATTTTAGATAATAAATTATTGGATATACCTCTCATTTACATAATTCTATATGGGTGTTCTATTATAGAATTAAAATAATTTGATTATTGTTTGTAACAAAGAGAAGTGTAACAAGTTATTGTGTTAAATGCATATATTGTGTTTATAACAATTTAGTAGTGTTGTTGTCATTACTGTATTAAAACATACTACCATTCAAATTTCACCATCAATTAGAACCAAAATTCCCTAAATTTACCATAAAAGAAATCAACTTTGAAAGAAGTTGTTGCAAAGTAATGATTATGAGCAAAAAAAATAAAAACCAAGGAATGCAATGAATGTTAGAAAACAAAAGAGAGAAAAGGCAAGAACAACAAGAAACAAATATATTGAAGACAACAAAAAAACATGTAAATGACAAACATAAGTGATTGATAGATGCATGACAAATTAAAAAAAAAAACATTAATTCTTTTTAAAGAAATTGTAAAGAAATGGAAAAATGAAAAATGATGTACCTTTTATGACCAAAAAAATATAATAGTTCTTAATTTTAGTGGTTTTTTTATCATATAATATAAATTTTTTTATTTTTTATTTTTTATTATTCTCGAAAAGAACCCTTCTCTTTACTAATGAAATAAAAACTAAATAAAAGAGTATATAAGAATTGGTTTTAATTATTTGTAAAAATAAATTTTGTTCGTAACCATTATTATAATTAAAAGGAGTCTTTTTAAAAATATAATAAAGCGGCAAAATATTTACATTATATAAAACAATTTCGAAAACGAAAAAAGCCTACGAGCTCACAATGAAAAATACAAGAAATGTTCTATCAACCATGCTGTCAATAACGAGTGTACTATATTTGGTATAGAATCTTTTAGATTTCGCTATTGTTTGGTACATAATCGTTTAAACTTGGAGTCAAATCTAAACAATTTATTTTTTCAATTCTATCGTTTAATTTAGTTATATAATCGTTTAGATTTGATCGTTTACATTTGGCTATACGATCAAAATCTAAACGATTTTTTTTTTCAAAATTTGGTACACAATCGTTTAGATTTGGTTAAACGAATTTTTTCAAGATTCTTTTAGTACACGATCGTTTAGATTTGTTTACACGATCGTTTGCTTTTTCAAGATTCTTTGATACACTATCGTTTTTCTTTTCTTTTACACGATCATTTAGATTTGGCTATTTCAATCTAAATAATTTTTTTCAAGATTCTTTATACATGATCTTTTAGATTTGGTGACCCTAATCTAAACGGCGTAAGAAAATGAGGAAAAAAAGAAAAACGATGGAAAGAAATCGCTACGAAAAAAAAAAGAGAAAAATAAGAAAGACAATAGAAAGAAATCAAATTTGGTTACAAAAATCTAAACGACGTAAAAAAAGAAGAGGAAAAAAGAAAGACGATGGAAAAAAATCGCAGTAAAATAAAAAAGAAGAGGAAATGAAGAAAAATGATAGGAAACAAAATCTTAAAAATCGCAACGAAAAGGAAAAAATCGAGATTGCAAACTTGAAGTATTTAAAATAAGTAACTTTAAATATTTTAATAGTTTATTATATTTATGAAAATTTAGGTAATTAAAAACATTTCACCCGCACTGTTGAGATTCTTAAATGAAAGAATAAAAAATAAGCACCGTAGATCAGCATAAGTTAATTAATTTCTTATCTTATTTTTTTATCTTATTTTTTTAACTTCTTTTAGCTTAGCCTCTTTTTCATCTAAACTTTGGTTGATATACTAATAGTATGCCACATAAATTTATTGCTGACCAATTTAGACATTCACCACATGAGACACTAAAATTGAAAAGTATTAAGATGCAGACAACTAAATTGAAACCTTCTTTTAAAAAAAATAAAGAGTAGATTGAAAATAAAACTAGTTTGTATTTTAACTGACATTTTTCATTAAAAGTTTAGCTCAATTGATAGTAATATTTATCTAAAGATTAAGAGGTATTGGACACCGACCGACTTATGTAGAGTCAGCAAGGACATATGCTCCATTCACATTATTAGTTTTGACATTCTAAAATTAATTTTAAAACATTAAATTACGATATATATTAAATAATGTTTTATTTTAAAGGTCGTTGCCTTGTGGTTGTACACTTTCTCTCACAATCACCATATCTACAAACACCATACAATAAAAAAGTCGTAAAAATATTGTAAACAAACTAAATTTTGACCAATCGGAGGAAGGTATGTAAATAATCTTAAGTAATTAAAAAACAATTGTATTAAACAATATATCACTCAAAATATTTAAATTTATTAAACACATATCCAATGCATGCGGTCGAATACTACAATCATTAAGTTTTAAAAACCAAAAAACAAGAACTAGAATGATTATCAAATGAGGTTTTTATTTTCTATTTTACAATATTTTGCTAAAATAATTTAGAGATTTAACCTAGCTCACAAGTGATATTTCAGGAACATTATAAAATTGTAATATATTTCATATCTAGATTTTGGCATAATTATCAAACAAGATTAACACTTATTTTCTCTAATTAAAGTTACAAAGTTCTTACTATTTAATTTTATGAAAAAACTTTATCGAAAATTCAATTAAATTTTAAAGAATTCAAATTTGCGATGAATACAAATTTTGCACTTAATATTTGAGTTATGACTATTTTATTATTTGACTTATATAATTAAGGGAAATTTTTATAAATATAAAAAACAGTAAAATATTTACTACCCGTGTAACAAAGTCCATGAAGTTAAGGTTTTCCCTTCTGTCTTTTCTTTTTTTAATGCTATTTTTTTCCATCGTTTTTCTCCTTCTCCTTTTTTTCCAAACTATTATTTGGTTCAAGATGTATATCAAATATTAAAGATTTAATTTTTTAAAACTTTTATTTGGTTATTCAAGATCGTGTAAACTTGAAAAAAAAAACGTTGTCCACCCAAATCTAAACGATCATGTACAAAATATAGCGATTGTGTATAAAGAATCTTGCAAAATATCGATTGGGGTAGCCAAATCTAAACGATCGTGTATACCAAAAGAATTTAAGAAAAAATCGTTTAGCCAAATCTAAACGATTGTGTACCAAAAAATCTTGAAAAAATAAATGATCATGTAAGCAAATCTAAACGATTGTGTATCTAAAAAATCTTGAAAAATTTTGTTTAGCCAAATTTAAACCAAATTTTGAAAAAAAAAATTATTTAGATTTGGCTAAACAATCAAATATAAACGATCATGTAACCAAATAAAAACGATGGAATTGCCAAATTTAAACGACCAAGTCTAAACAATCATGTATCAAATAATAGTCAAATCTAAACGGTCGAGTACCAAATATATTACGTGCATTGTTGACGGCATGGTTGATGTGCTATTTTTTATATTTTTTTCTTGTGGACCTGTGGGCTTTTTCCTTTTTCAGAATTGTTCTATACAGTTTAAATATTTTGTTGTTTTGTTATATTTTAGAAAAGACCCTTATAATTAATTTAAAATTTTAATTATTATACTTTAACGGTTAATTTTACAATTTTTTCTAATATTATTATTTATAATATGGATTATATATTTGCAAGATGATTGAATATACATGGATATATATGAAAAAGCATATTTTAGTATAAATGAGACAAAAATTGTAATGTATAGTATATCACAGGGGTCTTTTCACTAGTAGAAATTTGGATTTTAACAACTCAAAATTGGTATCATAAAGACTTTCAACAACACAATTTTTATGTTATTGAAGCCACTATCAAGAAAGATTATTTAACGACACTATGAAAAACGTGTCATAGAATATGCTTAAATGACATCAAAATTATCATCAATACCTATACCTTGACGCAATAAATATGTCACCATTATCTATAACTCGACATCAATATATTGTCATCAATACCCTTACATTGATATTTTGCATGTGTCACCATTACCTATACCTTGACACAAATATATTGTTCTGACGTTTTAAATGTGTCACCATTATCTATCACTCGATACAAATATATTGTTATTAATATCTTTACATTGATGCTTTAAATGTGTCACCATTATGTATACATTGACACAAATATATTGTCATTAATACCTTACATTGACACTTTAAATGAGTTACCATAATCTATCACTCGACACGAATATATTATCATGTTTAAATGTTTCGTTACATATAATTCTTGTCAAGAAATAAGATTTGACGACAGTAGTGTTTCTGTTTAATAAAGTGTCAACACTTGTTTATGACGCCGTTATTTTTCAATTCGCAACACCTATTTTTCAGTCACATAAAAAGATTAAATACATGATTCAATAGTACCCACATATATTTAGAAAGATTTTTGTATTGATAATAAAAAATATAAATTACATTGTCAATAAAGATTTTACAATAATTTAAAAGATAAAATAACTAAAATATTACATGTATGTGTGACTTAATCTAATCCAAATAATGCATAAATGGAATTATCGATACCATTGTTCACAGATTTTTCAACTACCTGTAAATTTGAAGAAAATGAACCTTAGTCAACATTCATTGCGAAAAATGCATAAGCATAAACATTAAGTACTCAAACAAATTTCACTTTCTTAATAAGCAAACAAATGAACTTTTCAAAATAAGCTAAGGTTCTTAACAAAGGACTCATAAAGGACACAAAAGATAAATAAAAACATTGACTACGTATATAAACATAGTATATAAGTGTTGCAAATGTAAGTTTCAATTCAATCTTTACAATTTCAGCAATGTTTTAGTTTGCATTAAGTTGAAACTTAAACCCCCCACTTCTCAAGTCATTGTTAAAATTGCTAAAATCACTTCGAAAAATTATTTTAATCGTTCAAAATTAACTTAATACTTAATCTTACATATTTTTTTAGTGGAATGCTCATATCATCCAAATTAGTTTCAATAATTAACAACACATTTATAAAAGATTTGATAATGAAAAGTAATTTTTAACTATTTTATAATCACTCCCAAACATGCGTAAAGAAAAAGAGATTAAAATATAGCAATCAAAAGAAAGAACAAGAAAAATGGAAGCCAACTTCTTCTTTTCTGTTTACTCTTAACTTTGTCTCCGCCTACAACATTTTATAATCCAATGAGTAAAACATATGTTAAAGTGTTAAAAACTGCAAGATCGTAAATATTTTCTTCGAGAAGTCCAATAAGCAATAGTACACCAAATTTTTAAAATTGATTTGTCATGCCTACCTTTCACTCTATTGATAAACAAATCCTCAAACAAAATAAATAAACTGTCTATTGGGATATTACAACCACCCATCTCAATCCAATCCCTGAGCTCAAGGGAAACTAAAAACATTTAAAACTAAAATAGGATTTCAACTCCCTATATGTTCTTAGACAAAGTAGATTTAAAAGACGAGCCTAATAGTCAATCTTTTTTAAGCTCCCGCTTCAGCATTACCAAGGTTGTAGCACTCCCCATGAATCATTTTTTAATTTATGTTTTGAAGATGCCTGTGCAAATGATTGTACAAGTAGATTCGTGTGTTTTTAATAGAAATTTTCAGTGTGGGGTTTCTACGATTTCTTGGACAATGATTTCTGTGTCCCTTTGTTTGGTATCTTCAATTTGGGATTAGGGTGTTGAAGCCATAGGCATAAATCTTGAATCCATCCTCATTTTATTGATTGGTGGTGAAAGTTGTTGACCACGGGTGATGTTTTTCTTTTCATTCTCTTCTGTGATCTCTGACTCATCAGTCACCTAGACCATGTGCCACACTTTAGTGTATTGGAGAAGTTACACTCTAGTGATCTCGGACTCACACTCTAGTGTCTCAAGGCCTCCTCTTAGTTTAAAATTTGCACCAGAGGTATTGGAGAAGTTTTACTTACTAATTGCAGACACCTCGCTCAAGTTCTTGTTCCCTTTGTTTTTCTCACCCTTTTTCCATCCTAACATATACTCAAAACCTGTCTCTCTCGTTCGCCCATAACTTGCAACAACAAGTAATCTGCTTCATTTTTATGATACAAAACCCTAATGAAATGCTTTTCAGTAAACCACAATCAAACTCAACAGGAATTTTAAATTTACGTGTCAAATTCCTACATTAGATTACAGAAGTGAAAAAACAAACCTATTTTTTACTGTCGTAGAAGCAATTCGACGGCGTTGTAAGGTTGTGGCGTTCGACGGCGGCGGCTGGAGGAAAATTCCAACGGCGTTGTGACATTCCGAATTTCGACAACAATAATGGCCGGAGGATTGCCTGAACGGTGGCGGCTGCAACAAGATTCCGACATATTGCGATGTTTAGAAGTTTAACAACGGTGGCTGAGGGAACAACCAGACGGTGACGGCTGGATTTTCACTTGGTTTATCTCTTGTTTCGACGGCGGTGGTAGGCGAAGGTGGCTGGATGATTGACTCAATACAGCTGAAGTTCGACGGTGTTGTAAGGTTGCGATCAAAGTTCGACGGCAAGGGTTTTAGTCCGTCTTCACTCTTCAGATTTATGCGGATGGAGGGTTGCGTTTTTGTGAGAGGGGAAATTAAAATCATACAATATTATTTTAATTGTGAGAAAAAGGGAATTTAACCATTTTATTTGAAAAAATTTATAATTTGTGTAAGAAAAGTTAAATAACGACGCAAAAAATGTGTCATTAAAAATTTTGTTTTTTTATTTTTAACGATACGTTCTTTCCACTCCACCACTTTTTACTTGATCTCTTGTGTCAAGAAAAGTCATTTTTTTAGTAGTATTTCAAAAATATAACAAAGCGGCAAAATATTTATACTATAAAGAACAATTCCAAAAATAGAAAAATCTCACAGACCCACTGTGGAAAATACCAAAAATGTCTCGTCAACCACGCCGTCAACAACGCACGCGTAATATATTTTGTACACTATCGTTTAGATTTGGTCATTTAAATTTAGCTACAGCTTATTTTTCTAATTCTATCATTTAATTTTGTTACACGATCGTTTAATTTGGTTATGTAGACCTAAATATAAACAATTTGTTTTTCAAAATTTGGTACACAATCGTTTAGATTTGGCTAAACGAAATTATTTTTATTCTTTTGATACACGATCGTTTAGATTTGTCTACACGATGATTTATTTTTTACATGATCGTTTAATTGTTTTTATACGATCGTTTACATTTTGGTACTTCAATCTAAATGATGTTTTTTCAAGATTCTTTATATACTATCTTTTAGATTTTGCTATTTTTTATAATGGTCGTTTAGATTTGGTTACTCAAATTTAAAATCTAAACGATGTAACAAAAGAAGAGGAAAAGAAGGTTCTTTATACACGATCTTTTAGATTTTGCTATCTTCTGTACAATGTCATTTAGATTTGATTACCCAAATTTAAACGACGTAAAAAAAGAAGAGGAAAAGAAAAAAGACATAGAAAGAAATCGCAGCAAAAAAAAACGGAGGAAGACGATGAAAGAAATCGCAGCGAGTAGAAGAAGAAAGACGAAAGGGCAAATCTGAAATATTTTAAAAAAATGGCTAACTTCATAAGCTTTGTTACACGGGTCGTAAATAGTTTGATGTTTTGTTACATTTATGAAAATTCCCTTATATTATATATAACAACCTTAAATATGTAATTTAAATATATTTGAAACAAATATTGTATATATTTAAAATAATAGTCTATAATAAATTTGATATATAACTAAGAATGAAGATTTAATACTACAATCATGTATTAAATGCAATCCATCGTTAAAGCGGTTATAAATTTTGAGTTAAAATTTAAAATTGGAGCTTTACAAAAATAACAAAAAAATTTATGAGAATAAGGCCCATGATACTACATTTTCTAAATTGCAAAAGTAGCAAATTTAAAAGTGGATAATCCTCTCATAGCCCTTTGATATCCTTCCGATAGTCGTTTGATATCATTAATTCTGTATAAAATTATCAATACAACAAAACAGAAAAACATATATGTATATAGATCTGAGCCCAACAAATTCACATTGTCTCCTTAAGACAAATTCACTCACTCTAGTACTTGAGTTTTTAGAGTAATTGTCTCCCAAGATAGAACAAATTACCTTTGTTCTAAGAGCAGCACCCCGTCTAGAAGATCAACTAACAAAACTTTGTGGATCTACCGAACGTGAAGATTGTGGATAATGGAGAGAAAATAGTTTTTGGAAGAAGACAAATGATAATAAAAAAAAATTCTTTTCTTCAACCAAATACAAAAGGACCTATTTATAGACTTATTCATGGCCATTTGAAAAGTCGTATCCTTTTTTTCTATAACACTTTTCACGAAGCGATGCATCCACTCATGATGTATCCATTCATGAAAAACACAAATAGTTATCGATTTTCATGAAGTGATGCATCCATTCATGATACATCCATTCATGAAGAAACATGAATAATAACCTAACAATAACCATTTATTCCAACAATCCCCCCATAAATGGTAAGTTGACAAATGAAAGAAAAATAAGCGTTCGGTATTTTCTAATGGAGAACTTGCATGAGGATAAGTAGTATAAACTTTGAACTTTCCCTAGTGAACATCAATCGAGTTTACTTGGTTAATCAATGGACATGATGCCTTGAACTGTCAACCGTTCTAGAGTAAACTAAAACAATAGATATCACACAACTTCTCATTATAACAAAGTTTGTTCTCATGATTGTGTTCGTTTTGGCCTTGAACACCGCCTGGTGTCATGAGTGTTTTAGAGAATTCGCCTTAAAATTCTCATAGAAGCGGCCCCTTCACACTCACATAGGTGATTCCTGTACAGAACATCGTATATGCTCTTTTTTTATTGTTATTAATAATTATCACTCGCAGAAATCATTAAAAGCACGATGCTTACCCTAAACTCATACTAGCACTATTTCATCATTCGTAGAATGGGTAAAAGATGTTAATGCAGTGCCCATTCTGTTATCTAGAGATCGGTTTTCCCATTGAACCTAGATCTTGGGATCTCCAATAATTTTATACAATCTTAAGACAAATTTACTCACCCTAGTGCTTGAGTTTTTAAAGTAATTGTCTCCCAGGATAGAACAGATTACCTTTCTTCTAAGAGTAGCACCCCGTCTAGAAGATCAGCGAACAAAACTTTGTGGATCTACCGAACGTGAAGATTGTGGATAATGGAGAGAAAATAGTTTTTGGAAGAAGACAAATGATAATCAAATTTTTTCTCTTCTTCAACCAAATAGAAAATGACCTATTTATAGACTTATTCGTGGTCATTCGAAAAGTCGTGTCCTTTTTTTCTATAACACTTTTCACGAAGTGATGCATCCACTCATGATATATCCATTCATGAAAAAACACAAATAGTTATCGGTTTTCATGAAGTGATGCATCCATTCAAGATACATCCGTTCATGAAGAAACACGAACAATAACCTAACAATAACCATTTATTCCAACAAATTCCTTGTCATATTTGTCATATTTGCAATATGCAAAAAAGAGGTGCTATGAATTGTTTTTTCTAATTTTTTGTGTAATAAAATATAATTTTCCTTTAAAATTTGTAAAACGAATCTCTTGTAAGCCAAATTTGTGAGAAAAAAATTAATGAAAATGAAAATTTCTTTTGGATGGATTTTGGAAATTTGGAAGAAAACTAATTTAAGCCACATGATTTCCATGTTTGTCTTTTTTCAAAAAATAAAAAATAAAAATGTTAAAAATAAATAGAATATTATGGAATTTTTTACATTTATTTGTAGGTAATATTATAAAGTTTTTTTTTAAATATAACAAATTGATAAAATATTTATACTCTATAGAACAATTTCGAAATCGAAAAAAACTCATAGGCCTAGAAGGAAAAATACTAAAAATACCCATCAACACGTGACTAATTGCTCACACACGCATGTGAGTAATCTTCTTCTAAATGATCGTGTACTATAGTAGAAACGAATGATATACAATCGTTTATGTCATGATATATGATTATGTAGTTTTTTTAAACGATGGGAAAAATGCTTCAATTTTAAACGATCATGTTGACTATGGTAAGCGATTGTGTTGACTATGGTAAGCGATCGTTTAGATTATATCCACACGATCATGTTGGTCATGCTTCAAATCTAAACGATTGTGTTGACCATGCTAAATGATCGTGTTGACTATGGTAAGTGATTGTTTAAATTATATCAGCACGATTGTGTAGTTCTTTTAAAACGATGGATAACGGGCTTTATATTTAAACAATCATGTTGACCATGATAAATGATCGTGTTTGATAATGGTAAATGATTGTTTAGATCATGTTAGAATGATATTTAAACGATTTTGATATTCTCAAATATGAAGAAGATGAAGTAACTTCAAAAAATCTTGCTGAAAACGATGAAGATGAAATAGAAAATTTAAACAGAAGAATAAATTGTATAAAAATAAAAGAAAGAGAAGATGAATAAATCACATAGAAGAAAAAATAAAGGTGACGAATCATTTGCATATTCAATAGCAAATTTGGAAATTATGAAAATATTGTATCGGCTTCATGAACTTTTGCCTTTTATTATACGAACCATAAATATTTTTCTGTTTTGTTACATTTATGAAAAATAACCATATTATAATTTATTGGTTTATTAGTGCAATTAAGTCAATTTTGTAATTTGATCAAGTGAATTAGACTTGCTAGCCCTATATATATTGCTATGGGCTAACAAGAGGAATGACAAAATAGGAGGTGCACTTTGGATAAATAATAAATTTATTTTTAAATTGACAAAATAGTAAAACAGAAAAATCTGAAAAGAAAATTACAAGAACAATGTCTTAAATGCCTCTACCTAAGTGACAAACTTGAATCGTAAATACAATTGTTCAATAAACTCCAAATACTTCATAATTAAATAAAACTCCGAACACACAATTAACACCTATCACCATCAAAGCTCCACATAATTTTTACATTCAGACATTCAAACGTTTAGGCAGAAACAATTAAAGCTAGTTTTCAACTTCGTCCCCTTCAAACCCGTCAAAGTCTTCATACATTTGGCGCAAATCAATGGATTTTCTTCTCGTCAGCTCCTCCAACGAAGACTAACGTGTCGAACAACCCACTGCAAACCTCAAGAAGAACCACGATTGAAAAACATAACACCTATGACAAAACTCACCGTGAAACCCGCAGCAAACCCACGACCAACATTGAATGTCATCTAACGTTGCTCGTAAAAGCCCATTGTAGCTTATGTTGAAACTCCGATGTCTTCCTCTCCATTGGTCGTACTTCTCTCCTCTCTTGTTTGCAAGAAAAATTTTCCCCCTCTAATGTTTGTCTCTTGCGTCGGATGCCTCCTCTCTCCCAATTTCTTTCTTTTATTTTCTCAAATAAAACCTAAAAGAAGAAGATTCAAATAGTTGCAAAAATGTCATTGAGGCATAATTATAATTCTAAAATTTAAATTCAAATTGTTATTAAAAATATAGATTATGTATTATTTAATAAATTGTTTAAAATATAAAAAACTTAAGATCTTGTATTTATATTTTGGCATTATTTTAGGGGAGAATCTAAAATTTAAATTCAAATTGTTATTAAAAATATTTATTGTGTATTATTCAATTAATTGTTTAAAGTATAATAAAAATTGAAAATTTTGTATATATATCTATCATTATTATAGGGGAGGTTGTTGCAATCTTGTGCAGCAACAAAATAACAGATTTAGTTAAGATTTACCAAATTTGAATGTTGTTCACAAAATACATTGTCTTTGTGCTATTTCCAATATATTGTCTCATTTCTTTGAGCTATTCAAATACATTGTATTTGGAATGAATTATCCTATACTCAAGGGAATGATACTATATTTTAATTACCAAATCTTTTACTTTTTTGCGTGTGTCTCAAATCTGTTGTTTATAACATTATTCATACTCGTATCATGTTTGGAAAATCTTAATTCTATTAGTTATTATAAAGTTCGTTTGGTTAAACAACCGTTATTATGATTCAATGACACTATTTAGAAAATCGTTATTATTCTTGGTTTTGTAACAAATCCATATAATGTTAAGTTTTTTGGATTTGAAAAGCATATGATTATATGAGTAAATAAATATTAATATTTGAATATGTGATCATAATATAGAACGAATAGTTTATCACATTATTTATAAATTACATTGTAATTGTGTCAACAATATATGCTATACATTCTGCTAAATACTATGGATTTAATATGGAAAGAATAATGTTGTCATGGAGTATGTACAAATACATTGTAACTCTATAGAAAATCAACGCAATCAAACCTGGTTGATTTATCCAATAAATCGATTTTGTTAAATTAAGAAAAAAAATAAACAATAAAACAAATTGAACAAATTAACTATATTCAAATTTATGCTTCCCTTATATTTTTCAAATAAATATTTTCAAGTAGGTTAATGCAATATATTTATTTACTGACCCTAAAAATATTTTTAAGAAGCTCAATCAAAGATTTTGGATTAAATTGAATTTATTAATATTTTTAATAAATAAATAAATTTGGAGATTCCAAACAAATTAAAACTAATAAATTTGAATTGTTATTTTTAGCATTTGAAATCCTCCAATCAAATCATTATCTGTAGCATCATTTTAGGATAATGTATAAAATTTGAATTCAAAACAACAATTATGTATTATGTATTTTTTTATGAAATTATTATTAAATCAGTAGAATTTGGGGATGCATATGCTGCAAATAAAGTTTGTTATCTTTAGCATTATTTTAGGGATGATAATCTATGTAACGCCCAACATTTTTCGGTTTCCTTTGTTATTTTGGACCACTAATAATATTAATACTAAGTGTAGTTAATATTATCCTTATTAAACTAAAGTTGTTTCCTTTTTTATAAACTATTGAAGTTAGGGGTAAATTAGTAAATCAATGGAGTGGCAAATTAATTACCTTGGAAAGGGTCAAGGGTGGAGAGAGAGGAAAAGGGGGCTATTAAATTCTTTTTTATTTTGGGATTTCTTTTAAAAAGAGGCATTGGGAGACGTGAGACTCCTCATCTCCCCAAAGAAGAAAAGAAAAAAAAAGGGGAAACCCTAGCCGCCGCCACCCTCCGCGCCGCCGCACGTCGCCGCCGCACGCCGCCGCCGCACGCCGCACGCCGCCAGCTTCGACAAGCGCCGAGCCGATCCACCGCGCGTCTGCAAGCCGAAGGGAAGCCGAGCCATCCTCCGCGCGTCTGCAGCCGAGTCCGCAGCCGCCAGCCGAGCCGGAACCCGCCGCGCCGCTTCGACCTAAGGGGGGACCGCCGACGCCGCGCCGCTCCGATCAGGAGAGTAGCTGAGCCGCGCCGCGTCGCTTCGATCAAGCCGATCCGCCGAAGCTCGCAGCGCCGCGTCGATCCGAGGAGTTCCGTCAGCCGCGCCACCCGATCGAGCCGAAGGGAGCCGCTTCGCTCCGCGCCCAGCCGTCTCCCGCAGCCGCCGCTCAAAGCCGATCCGCCGCGCTTCACTCCAGCCGACGAACGAACCCGGAGCCGCTCCACCGTCCGCGCGCCCGAAGCCGAAACTGAAGCCGCGCCGCGTCCAGCCCTCCCCGCGTGTGAACCGCGTCCGCGTGGGAAGCCGCGCCGCGCGTTCCGCGTAGCCGAGCCGCATCTCCTCCCTGTTGCAAGCCGAGCCGCCCGCGTAGCTTCCTGTACCGAGCCGAGCCGCGTCTGCCCAAGCCGAGCCGGTCCTGTCTTCTTCCAGCCGAGCCGCCAGGACTAATTTGGCTCCATCCACCTAAATTTTGGTAAGCTAATTAATTATTGAGGTCTTTCCGGTAAGACTCCATGCTCGGACGTTAGTTAAATTAATTTGGGTCTAAATTAAATTATTTTTCCTCAAGGGACGTCTTGGACCAAGAAATTGCTGCAGCGCGGGATTTCTTCAGTAGGGGCTCGAGCACTGCAACCTCTCTAGGGTAAGTTATTTCAATTGAGTCTTGAACCGTTAGTCGTTGGCGACCTATTTACGAATTTTGACTTATGAAACAGTTAGGACTTCGTCGCTTGGAAAGCGTACTGCCTCGCGGTTAGGACTCGACAAGTAGATCTCCAGGTAAGAGATTCTACTACTAGTTTCATGTTTGAAGTATGAGACTGTGTATGCCCTATGTTGCATATTGAGGATTTGACAGTATGATGCCTGAAATAAACGCTAGTATGATGCAAATGACGATATAGTTGTGCTATAGCCTGTTATGTGTGGCAAGATCTATTGTGGTTACGACGAATGTCGGGACGGAGAGTGTAGAAATGATTTATGTGACATGTTATATGCTGATGCCATGTGTATGTTTACTGCAATTAGGGTACCTGTTAGCTTGATTTCTGTTAGAGTCGTACCTGCATGGGTGTCCTTCGGGATCACCACCTATTGAGGACTGTGTGGTCCGACGGGACGCCAGTCTAGCATGATATAGACATGACTCGAGTGACTCGACGGGGTCCTCGCATCCCGACTGTCCTAGGTGTCCCCGGGCACCGAAGACCAGAGTTACGTTCCTACGGGAGCGCATGATTGCACGTGTTCGGGAACGTGCCAGAGATTGGGTACCAGTTATCAGGACTCTAACAGGAAGTTAACAGGCACCTAGTGGGACTAGTAGTGGGTCCCTTACTGAGTATTTTTATACTCATTCTCTCCATTCTATGTTTTCAGGTAGAGGACGAGGCAAGGGCAAGGGCAAGCTGGCGAGCGACCCGAAGTGAGACCGAGGAGGGCCATAGGGACTACCGCTTCCGCTTATTTCTTATTTCAGATTTTAGCATTTGAGTTTGAGTACTTTTTATTTTTTCACTATCTTTTATGTAGATAGGGCCCGAGTAGGATTTCAGAACGTTTACACATTTTTGCATGACTACCTTGTTTATGTTTTTATAAATGAATTTCTTGAACCGTATGCTTTTAATAAAATTTTTAGACTTAAACCACTTGTTCTATATTTAGTAATGACTTCGATTCAGCATAAGGAGTTGGGTCGTTACAGTTGGTATCAGAGCACAGTGTTTTAGGTTCTGTAGACTGACCTACGATGTAAGTCATTTTTGTTTGGTTTTACTTCACCCTATGGCTATACGGTCCTTCGGCACTCGCCAGGTATGTCTAAAGCCTTGCTAATGTTAAGATTACAATTTTGCCTGAATAGTCTAAGACCTAGATATAGGGTGTTAAGTTCTTGTGGTGAAAAGTTTGTTGGTGAATTTTAGGGAGAATGCCGCCACGTAGGGGTACACGCCGAGGAGGTGGTAGGGGAGGCAGAGGAGCCGGTCGTGGCCAGCCGGAGGCGCCACCTGTTGCACCGGCGGTCGACCCAAACGCACCGGTCACCCAGGCGGATCTCGCCGCAATGGAGCAGCGTTATCAGGACATGCTGCAAGCTGCTTTGGCGCCTTTCCTTGCCGCCCAGCAGAACCAGGCCGCCCCTGTTCAGGCTCAGGCCGTCGCTCCTCCAGCCCCTGAGGAAGCTCAACCAGTACTAGTTCAACTGTCGGCCGAGGCGAAACACTTACGGGATTTCAGGAAGTATAATCCCAAGACCTTTGACGGATCCATGGACAACCCCACCAAGGCCCAAATGTGGTTGACGTCCATAGAGACTATTTTCCGGTACATGAAGTGCCCAGAAGACCAGAAGGTGCAGTGTGCAGTCTTCTTCTTGGAGGACAGGGGCACCGCCTGGTGGGAGACCGCGGAGAGAATGCTAGGGGGCGATGTAAGCAAAATAACATGGGAGCAGTTCAAGGAGAACTTCTATGCTAAGTTTTTCTCCGCCAATGTGAAGCACGCCAAGCTGCAAGAGTTCCTAAACTTGGAGCAAGGCGACATGACGGTGGAGCAGTACGACGCCGAGTTCGATATGCTGTCCCGCTTTGCTCCCGATATGGTAAGAGATGAGGCTGCCAGGACGGAGAAATTTGTTAGAGGACTCAGGCTAGACCTTCAGGGCATTGTCAGAGCCCTCCGCCCAGCCACGCATGCTGATGCACTACGTATAGCACTGGATTTGAGCCTGCCTGAGAGAGCCGATGCGTCTAAGGCTGCCGGCAGAGGGTCAGCCTTGGGACAGAAGAGAAAGGTTGAGACGCAGCCTGACGTAGCACCGCAGCGAACACTGAGGTCAGGAGGTGTCTTCCAGAGACACCGACGGGAGCTTGCAGCAGCCGGGAGGACTCTGAGAGAGCTACCCGCTTGTACTACCTGCGGGAGAGTCCACGGAGGTCGTTGCTTGGCTGGAAGTGGAGTCTGCTTTAGGTGCAGACAGCCGGGGCACACTGCTGATATGTGTCCTCGGAAACCCTTTGAGACGACACCGCCCCAGCCTTCTGCGGCCCAGCAGGGGAGAGTTTTCGCCACTACCCGGCAGGAGGCCGAGCGAGCTGGCACTGTGGTGACAGGTACGCTCCCAATTTTGGGGCACTATGCTTTTGTGCTATTTGACTCTGGGTCATCCCACTCGTTTATATCCTCCGTTTTCGTTCAGTATGTGGGTTTAGAGGTAGAGCCTTTGGGTAGTGTTTTGTCGGTTTCTACTCCATCTGGGGAGGTCCTGTTATCCAAAGAACAAATAAAGGCATGTCGGGTAGAGATAGCGAATCGTATGTTAGACGTGACCTTGCTAGTGTTAGACATGCAGGATTTTGATGTGATACTAGGCATGGATTGGCTATCAGCCAACCATGCAAATATAGACTGTTATGGCAAGGAAGTTGTCTTCAACCCTCCCTCCGAGGCTAGTTTCAAATTCAGGGGGGCAGGCATGGTATGTATACCCAAGGTCATCTCAGCCATGAAGGCTAGTAAACTACTCAGCCAGGGTACTTGGGGTATTTTGGCAAGCGTAGTGGATGTGAGAGAGCCGGAAGTTTCCCTATCTTCCGAACCAGTGGTAAGAGAGTACCCCGACGTTTTTCCAGACGAACTTCCAGGACTTCCGCCTCCCAGAGAAGTAGACTTCGCTATCGAGTTAGAGCCGGGCACTGCCCCAATCTCGAGGGCCCCTTACAGAATGGCTCCAGCCGAACTAAAGGAGTTGAAGGTCCAATTACAGGAGTTGCTGGACAAAGGCTTCATCCGGCCCAGTGTGTCGCCTTGGGGAGCCCCAGTATTGTTCGTGAAGAAGAAGGATGGGTCAATGCGCCTTTGTATTGACTACCGAGAGCTGAACAAGGTGACAGTCAAGAACCGCTACCCCTTGCCCAGGATTGATGACCTGTTCGATCAGTTGCAGGGAGCCACCGTCTTCTCCAAGATCGACCTGCGATCAGGCTATCACCAGTTGAGGATTAGGGACGGTGACATCCCCAAGACGGCCTTTCGATCGAGGTACGGACATTACGAATTCGTTGTGATGTCTTTCGGCTTGACTAACGCTCCTGCAGTATTCATGGATCTGATGAACAGGGTGTTTAAGGAGTTTCTAGACTCGTTCGTCATAGTCTTCATTGACGACATCCTCATTTACTCAAAAACTGAGGCTGAGCACGAGGAGCACTTACACCAAGTTTTGGAGACCCTTCGAGCCAACAAGTTGTATGCCAAGTTCTCCAAGTGTGAATTCTGGTTAAGGAAGGTGACGTTTCTTGGCCACGTGGTTTCCAGTGAGGGAGTTTCAGTAGATCCCGCAAAGATTGAAGCGGTGACCAACTGGACCCGACCGTCCACGGTTAGTGAAATTCGAAGTTTTCTGGGCTTGGCAGGTTACTACAGGAGGTTCGTGGAAGACTTCTCACGTATAGCCAGCCCGTTGACCCAGTTGACCAAGAAGGGAACCCCTTTTGTCTGGAGCCCAGCTTGCGAGAGGAGCTTTCAGGAGCTCAAACAGAAGCTAGTGACTGCACCGGTCCTGACAGTGCCCGATGGTTCGGGAAACTTTGTAATCTATAGTGACGCCTCCAAGAAGGGACTAGGTTGTGTCCTGATGCAGCAGGGTAAGGTAGTTGCTTATGCCTCCCGCCAGTTGAAGATCCATGAGCAGAACTACCCTACCCATGACTTGGAGTTGGCAGCTGTAGTCTTTGCACTGAAGATATGGAGGCACTATCTGTACGGTGAGAAGATTCAGATTTACACCGATCATAAGAGCCTGAAGTACTTCTTCACCCAGAAGGAGTTGAACATGAGGCAGAGGAGGTGGCTTGAGTTGGTGAAAGACTACGACTGCGAGATCCTATACCACCCAGGTAAAGCGAATGTAGTGGCCGATGCGCTAAGTAGGAAAGTTGCACATTCAGCAGCGCTAATCACCAAGCAGACCCCCTTACTCAGGGACTTTGAGAGGGCAGAGATTGCAGTCTCAGTAGGTGAGGTTACCGCACAGTTGGCTCAGCTGACAGTTCAGCCAACCTTGAGGCAAAAGATCATTGCTGCTCAGCTGAATGATCCTTATTTGGCAGAGAAGCGTCGCGTGGTAGAGACAGAGCAAGGTGAAGGCTTCTCCATATCCTCTGACGATGGCCTTATGTTTGAAGGACGCCTGTGTGTGCCGGAAGACAGCGCAGTTAAGACGGAGCTTTTGACTGAGGCTCACAGTTCCCCGTTTACCATGCACCCTGGGAGTACGAAGATGTACCAGGACTTAAGGAGTGTCTATTGGTGGAGGGGCATGAAGAGGGATGTGGCAGACTTGGTCAGTAGATGCTTGGTGTGCCAGCAGGTGAAGGCACCTAGGCAGCATCCAGCAGGATTGTTGCAACCCTTGAGTGTGCCAGGGTGGAAGTGGGAGAGTGTGTCGATGGATTTTATTACGGGACTGCCCAAGACCCTAAGGGGCTACACGGTGATCTGGGTCGTGGTCGACAGACTCACGAAGTCGGCCCATTTCGTGCCAGGGAAATCCACTTACACTGCCAGTAAGTGGGGGCAGCTATATATGACAGAGATTGTGAGACTACATGGAGTACCCGTATCCATCATTTCAGACAGAGACGCCCGTTTCACATCGAAGTTCTGGAAAGGACTTCAAATTGCATTAGGTACAAGGTTGGACTTCAGCACGGCATTCCACCCTCAGACTGATGGTCAGACAGAGAGATTGAACCAGATTTTAGAAGACATGCTGCGAGCCTGCGTATTAGAGTTTTCAGGAAGTTGGGACTCCCATCTGCATCTGATGGAGTTTGCCTATAACAACAGCTACCAGGCTACTATCGGTATGGCACCGTTCGAGGCTCTGTATGGCAAGTGCTGTAGATCCCCTGTCTGCTGGGGCGAGGTTGGAGAGCAGAGGATGCTAGGCCCCGAATTAGTGCAGACGACCAACGCAGCCATACAGAAGATCCGAGCTCGTATGCTGACAGCCCAGAGCAGACAGAAGAGTTACGCTGATGTACGACGTAAGGACCTCGAGTTTGAAGTGGGAGATATGGTCTTTCTGAAGGTTGCACCCATGAAGGGTGTTCTGAGGTTCGCAAAGAAGGGGAAGCTGAGCCCACGCTTCGTAGGGCCGTTCGAGATATTGGAGCGGATTGGCCCCGTGGCTTACCGCTTGGCGCTACCCCCATCGTTTGCTGCAGTGCACGACGTATTCCATATCTCCATGCTGAGGAAATATGTCGCAGACCCAACACATGTGGTGGACTTCGAGCCACTGCAGGTTAGCGAGAATCTGAGCTACGAGGAGCAGCCTGTCGAGGTCCTGGCAAGGGAGGTCAAGAAGCTTCGCAGTCGAGAAATTCCACTGGTCAAAATCCTTTGGCAAAACCATGGAGTGGAAGAGGCAACGTGGGAGAAAGAAGAGGACATTAGAGCCCAGCACCCCGAGCTGTTCGAGGATTAGAACTTTCGAGGACGAAAGTTTTTTTTTAGGAGGGAAGATTGTAACGCCCAACATTTTTCGGTTTCCTTTGTTATTTTGGACCACTAATAATATTAATACTAAGTGTAGTTAATATTATCCTTATTAAACTAAAGTTGTTTCCTTTTTTATAAACTATTGAAGTTAGGGGTAAATTAGTAAATCAATGGAGTGGCAAATTAATTACCTTGGAAAGGGTCAAGGGTGGAGAGAGAGGAAAAGGGGGCTATTAAATTCTTTTTTATTTTGGGATTTCTTTTAAAAAGAGGCATTGGGAGACGTGAGACTCCTCATCTCCCCAAAGAAGAAAAGAAAAAAAAAGGGGAAACCCTAGCCGCCGCCACCCTCCGCGCCGCCGCACGTCGCCGCCGCACGCCGCCGCCGCACGCCGCACGCCGCCAGCTTCGACAAGCGCCGAGCCGATCCACCGCGCGTCTGCAAGCCGAAGGGAAGCCGAGCCATCCTCCGCGCGTCTGCAGCCGAGTCCGCAGCCGCCAGCCGAGCCGGAACCCGCCGCGCCGCTTCGACCTAAGGGGGGACCGCCGACGCCGCGCCGCTCCGATCAGGAGAGTAGCTGAGCCGCGCCGCGTCGCTTCGATCAAGCCGATCCGCCGAAGCTCGCAGCGCCGCGTCGATCCGAGGAGTTCCGTCAGCCGCGCCACCCGATCGAGCCGAAGGGAGCCGCTTCGCTCCGCGCCCAGCCGTCTCCCGCAGCCGCCGCTCAAAGCCGATCCGCCGCGCTTCACTCCAGCCGACGAACGAACCCGGAGCCGCTCCACCGTCCGCGCGCCCGAAGCCGAAACTGAAGCCGCGCCGCGTCCAGCCCTCCCCGCGTGTGAACCGCGTCCGCGTGGGAAGCCGCGCCGCGCGTTCCGCGTAGCCGAGCCGCATCTCCTCCCTGTTGCAAGCCGAGCCGCCCGCGTAGCTTCCTGTACCGAGCCGAGCCGCGTCTGCCCAAGCCGAGCCGGTCCTGTCTTCTTCCAGCCGAGCCGCCAGGACTAATTTGGCTCCATCCACCTAAATTTTGGTAAGCTAATTAATTATTGAGGTCTTTCCGGTAAGACTCCATGCTCGGACGTTAGTTAAATTAATTTGGGTCTAAATTAAATTATTTTTCCTCAAGGGACGTCTTGGACCAAGAAATTGCTGCAGCGCGGGATTTCTTCAGTAGGGGCTCGAGCACTGCAACCTCTCTAGGGTAAGTTATTTCAATTGAGTCTTGAACCGTTAGTCGTTGGCGACCTATTTACGAATTTTGACTTATGAAACAGTTAGGACTTCGTCGCTTGGAAAGCGTACTGCCTCGCGGTTAGGACTCGACAAGTAGATCTCCAGGTAAGAGATTCTACTACTAGTTTCATGTTTGAAGTATGAGACTGTGTATGCCCTATGTTGCATATTGAGGATTTGACAGTATGATGCCTGAAATAAACGCTAGTATGATGCAAATGACGATATAGTTGTGCTATAGCCTGTTATGTGTGGCAAGATCTATTGTGGTTACGACGAATGTCGGGACGGAGAGTGTAGAAATGATTTATGTGACATGTTATATGCTGATGCCATGTGTATGTTTACTGCAATTAGGGTACCTGTTAGCTTGATTTCTGTTAGAGTCGTACCTGCATGGGTGTCCTTCGGGATCACCACCTATTGAGGACTGTGTGGTCCGACGGGACGCCAGTCTAGCATGATATAGACATGACTCGAGTGACTCGACGGGGTCCTCGCATCCCGACTGTCCTAGGTGTCCCCGGGCACCGAAGACCAGAGTTACGTTCCTACGGGAGCGCATGATTGCACGTGTTCGGGAACGTGCCAGAGATTGGGTACCAGTTATCAGGACTCTAACAGGAAGTTAACAGGCACCTAGTGGGACTAGTAGTGGGTCCCTTACTGAGTATTTTTATACTCATTCTCTCCATTCTATGTTTTCAGGTAGAGGACGAGGCAAGGGCAAGGGCAAGCTGGCGAGCGACCCGAAGTGAGACCGAGGAGGGCCATAGGGACTACCGCTTCCGCTTATTTCTTATTTCAGATTTTAGCATTTGAGTTTGAGTACTTTTTATTTTTTCACTATCTTTTATGTAGATAGGGCCCGAGTAGGATTTCAGAACGTTTACACATTTTTGCATGACTACCTTGTTTATGTTTTTATAAATGAATTTCTTGAACCGTATGCTTTTAATAAAATTTTTAGACTTAAACCACTTGTTCTATATTTAGTAATGACTTCGATTCAGCATAAGGAGTTGGGTCGTTACAATCTAACTCAAATTTAAGTTTGGTATTCTTTTTGCATAACTTTAGAGATTCAAACTAATGGTTTAAAATTAAGGTATAAAATTTGGATTTAAAATTAATGTATAAAATTTGAATTAAAACTAACAATTTTAGGGTGAGATATATATTTTTAAACTCAAAATGTTAATAAATATTAAATATTAAATATGTATTATGTATTATTTATGTCTATTTTTTTTATAAATAGTTTGAAGAATACAAAATGCGAAATAGTTGAATTTATCTTTGATATTATTTTGGGATATGAGGTAAAATTTGAATTCAAGTTGACGATTTTAAAGGATGATATAAAATGTAGATTCAAATTGTTATTAAATATATTTAATCAGTATTATTTAATAAAGTTTTGATAAATAATGTGAAATATAAAAAATTGTAAATTAATTGTTTAAATCCTAATAATTCACCAATTTAGTTAAAACAAAAGCCATATCTCTAGGGGATCTTGATGTAATCTTCTGCCGCAATATTTTTTGATTTAGTTAGGATTTATAAAAAATGAATGCGTTTACAAATACACTATATTTATCACGAGAAATTGTTCTTTGTAAAACAATATACTCGGACAAAAAAATTTCAAAAAAATTATACATGGCTTTTCTATAAATTAAAGGGCTGACAAGAAAAATAGCAACATTAGATGTTTACTTTTTATAAATGATAATTTTACTTTTAAATTGTCAAAATAGCAAAAGTAAAAATTTTTAAATAATAAATGGGAGAACAATGCCTTAAATGCCCCTACCTAATTGACAAATGTAATTTCTGAATACATTTGTAACAAAATCCACAAATACCCTATAATTAATACAAACTATGCACCCACGGGACATGACTGCTCGAGGACGGAGGCTTCTTCAACGGCGAGGAGAGCACGTCCCTGGTGCGGCAACGTGCTATGGAGAAGGATGAATGGTGCAACAAGCTCCATGCAAATGGGAGATCGTGACGGCGACGACTAGGTTCGTGGAGATGCGAACAACGATGGTCGGAGCTTCGTGGACAAACACCGGTTGGAGCAGAACAATCCACTCGCTTCAGATTCAAACATCGCGACACAGAGGAGATGGCTGACGGAAAGGGGAGCGGCTCGGGGTGTGGCGGCTTAGGCTAACGACAAACAGAAGCTTGACGGAGAACTAAGGTGACAGCTTCGACGAACGGAGGGAGATTGTCGTTGGAGATCTCGATGGGAAGAAGAGAGGCAGGGGCGACGACGACCGTGTGATTTCGAAGAAGAAGAAGATGATGATGAATTTAGGGTTTTACAAAAATATATAATAATAATAATATAATTCATATTATATTATAATATTATAAAATTTATATCTTTTTATTTTTTAATTTTTTCCTTTCCAAACTTAAATAACTTTAACACCCAACAAAATAAATTATCTAAAATTAATGGATTGTACATTATCTTTGACATAATTTTAGGAATTCAACTTAAGAATCTAAAATTAATACACTATATTTTATATCCTAATAATTAGGGGATGTTAAAACTAATGACATATATTTAGGGATTATTCAAACAATATAATATTTTTTATTTAGTTAAGAATTATTGTTTACAAATACACTGTATATGTGATATTTTGTTTGAGTTTTTTTATCTCAACAAATACACCGATATGGCAGAATCTTAGGAATCTAACATTAGGAATGCAAAATTAATGATTTTTCATAAATAATTTAGAAAATAAAAATGTTAAAATTGAGAGAATGTAAAATTAATTTATTATGTGTGTTTTTTTGGTAAATAATTTAGAAAATAAAAAATGATGAGAGTGAGAGGTTGAATTTTGGCATGATTTTAGGGAGGAGTTAAATTTTGAATTTAAACTTAACTAATTTACAAAAATAATTATTTGGGTAAGGGTTGGTATGTGGTGCCTAAAAAGTTGAATCTTTTAAATTCTTCTTCGTTAATTTCTTAATGATTATCATAATAATTAATTATTATTACATTATCTTTGCCATGATTTTAGGGAGGCATTCAATTTTGAATATATAATTTCAAAAAGGAAAATATTGAATATTTGAAATTCTTTTTTTGTTAATTTCTTAATTTTTATTCTAATAATTAATTATTGCATTATATATTTTTGAATCTATAATTTGAAAAATAAAAAAATGAATATTTGAAGTTATTTTTAGTTAATTTATTGATTTTTATCGGAATAATTAGGGGATATTGAAACCAATTGGATATGTTTAGGGATGTCTGAAACAATATAATAATTTTTTGATTTAATTAATAATTATCATAAGTGAGTGTGATATTTTGTTTGATTTTTTGATCTCAACAAATACAATGGACAATCGTCATCCGTGGAGGCATAATTTCGAACCAAAAAAGTTGGAAAATGTTTATGGTAGTTAGTTTTGCCATAAATCATTAAAAAAAATAACAGTTTGCTATTTTTCTATTCTCTATTCTCTATTCTCATATTTGCTATTTTTTTATTCTCATGTTTGATCGTCAATATGGTCTTACACGCGTTGCTTCCGTTGAATATTTTAATTTCGTTTCCCTTATTTCCGCATTTTTATCCTAGATAATTAATATTTGCATTGGCATGATTTAAGTGAGGGTTGAATTTAGAATCTAAACTTAACTAATTTACAAAAAATAATTATTTACATTATATTTGCCATGATTTTAGGGAATGATTGGTATCTACGTGAATGTTTTAAATTATTTTTTGTTAATTTTTTAATATTTTTGTTAATAATTAATTATTGCATTATCTTTGTGTAGAGAGGATTCACTTTTGAATGTATAATTCCAAAAAGGAAAAAATGAGTATTTGAAACTTTTTTCGTTAATTTCTTATTTTTTATCATAATAATTAATTATTGCATTATATAATTTTGAATATATAATACTTTGGATAAAATATTAAATACTTAAAGTTATTTTTGATTAATTCGAAGGTAAAAATCGAGATAATTAGGGGATATTGAAACCAATTGAATATGTTTAGAATCTCTGAAAGAATATAATAATTTTTTGATTTAGTTAATAATTATCATAAGTGGGTGTGTTTACAAATAGACTGTAATGGTGATATGTGATATTTTATTTGATTTTTCAATCTTACAAAATACACCAATTGTCATCCGTGGTAATTTTAGACAAAGAAAAGAGGTGAAAAAAATATTGAAGGCAGTTAGTTTTTGCCGTTTGCTATTTTTTTATTTTCTATTCTTATATTTACCATTTCCACGCATTTCCCTAAATTAAATTATTTGTTATATTTACTATTTTTTTCTGTTATTATCTAATATTTTGGTATTTGGACGGTTTTGTCTGTTGCTATCCGAAAAACATGGGTCAAAGAGTGAGGCTGAAGCCCAGAGTGAGGCCCAATACGATTAACTCAAAGCGTGCAAAAGGTGTACGGCGTTAATTGGGCGCATATTAGCTCCCGCCACTACCAACAGAGCCATCCCAATAATTTCAATAATTTCAATTTAATTAAATATTACACACAAAAAAAAAAAAAAAAAAAAAACAAGAAAGAAAGAAAGAAAGAAAGAAAGAAAAGAAAACAGTTCAATTCTCCACCCTCTTCTTCTCCGGTTCCAGTTCTAGGGCTCCTCCACGAACTCCACTCTCACCTTTCTTCTTCTTCTTCTTCCCCCTCTTCTTCTTCTGTGCTGTCCCAATTCTTCACAAATACCTCTCTTTTTCACCTTCTTGTTGGACCAATTCCAGGCCCTGTTTCGGCTCTGGATTCGTTTTACCAATGGTGAAGACTTCCAAGTCCATCCACGAACGCTTCGAAGACGACGCCAACGGTATCCCCCTCTCTCTTTCTCTTTAATATCTGGGTTTTGTATTCAATAACAGTAGTTTTTATTTTTATCTTGTTCATTTAAAGAAATGAAATGCTTCCTGGGTTTCAGTTTTGTGATGTTTAATTTTTTCTTTTTTTTTGTTTGAAGAATCGGGTGTGAAGATTGAGGGGAAGAGTGGAGAGAGCAAAGCGAGTGGTCATCGGTCTAAACACTCCGAGACTGAACAGCGTAGGAGGAGTAAAATTAATGAAAGGTATCTGCTACTACCACTGCTTAACCCCTGTACTCCTGTTTTTATTTGATCTTTCTTTAAGAACAAATATAAATTTCGCCTTTTCTCTTTCGCTTTCTGGGCTTATGAACGGCTTTTTGGTTGGTTTAGGCTACTGACTGATAAATTTCTGTTACCTCGTTTGTCATCATGTATAAATGCTGTAAATAAAAATAATTTTAATTAGAAGTGATATTGATTAATGAGATAAACATTTTGTTCAAATTTTTATTTTCTGACATTAAGAAACGCCCGCAAGTTTAGAGTTCATTAAAGGCCTTTTTACCTTTTTTTTTTTTTTTTTTTTTTCGCTTTTTTGTGGTCTTATGCTCCTATTGTTAGGTTAGGTGAAAATAAAGTGAAGCGGATTTGTATGGTTTCTCAGCTAAATATATGGGATCATGGATATTCAGATGGATATCCAGAGATGGTCTCCTCCACTGGCAAATTGTCTTAAACTAAATGTGGATGTCACCGGCTGGCTGAGTGGGATGGGTATTGGTGTGGGTGCGATAATTAGAAACAAAAGAGGGGAGACAGTGGCTGCTAAAGCTACTTTTTAGATGGGGTGCGGGGAGGCTAAAGTAGGTGAGGTAATGGCTCTGTTGAAGGGGTTGCAGTTTGTGGCAGTCATTTATTGTAGGTTGAATCAGATGCAGAAGTTGTGGTGAAGAAGATTAAGTCTTTAAAGTTTGCCACTCCACTTATGGAGTCATAATTCATATGTGCTGGTATATACATCTGATGACAAAACTCAGAGTTTTGGGCCTAAATTTTGCCTCTAGAAACTGTAATCAAGCTGCACATAATTTAGCAGCCCATGCCTTGAGCTCTGGTACTCGTTGTTGGTGGATCAGTTCTTTTCCAAATTGACTTAAACAAATTGTTGGGGCTGATTTGCAGGAGGCTGAAAATTTGATGTAGTTTCTGTTTCTGGTTCCCTTTGTATTTTCTTTTTAAAAGATGTTAGGTCAAATTGAATACATTTTTCTCTTGTTTCAATATTTATTGGAAGCCTGAACATTTTGCTCTGTCAGGATTGTTGAATGGATGGTAGCATGTTTACATGTTACATCCCTGCTTTCCTGAGGGCTATTTAATGAAAATCATTTTTTTAGTCCACTAGATGCTGCAGTATTTCACTTCTGAAAATGATATTAAAAAATTTTTGCTCGACCTCATAGCTTACTTTCTTTTGAAGAGTTGATACTTAATCGTTCAGTTTTCAGGGTATTTTCTTTTTCTGTTTTATATGCCCTTCCGTTGTTGGTTTATTTTTAGGATCTTGGTGACATTCTCACTTTTTTGTGCAATATTGTGTTCTGATGGGAGCAGATTTCAGATTTTGAGAGAACTCATACCTCAGAATGATCAAAAAAGAGATAAGGCTTCATTCTTGTTAGAGGTATGTCTCACGTATTTGTAGAGAATTGCTGGAGACAATGCTAAATATTCTAGTTTTTAGATCCCCTGTTAGTTAGATGAATTATCTTTGATATATATTTAAACTTCAGGTGATTGAGTACATTCAATTTTTACAAGAGAAGTTAAATATGTACGAAGGGTCATGCCGAGGATGGAGTTCGGATCCTTCAAAATTGATGCCATGGGTATAATCTTCTTGATTGGTTTTTGTTTTCACTTTGTCATTCACCAGCTTGGCTTGGTGACTTTCTTGCTTCTTTTTTCTGGAAATTGAGTTAGAAAGGTGGTTTAATCATGCTTTTCATGTAAGAAATCCTTTTACACTATTATTATTTTTTAGATTATGAAAGTCATGAATGAACATGTAACTCCCCTTTTTAGTGGAATGAAACGGTGAACAAACTCTTAAACCCTGGCATGTTTGCCCTCCATGCTCTGGAAAAATCTTGTAATTTGTATAACTGACTTCTGACAGAAGAATTATAGAGCTGCTGATAGTTATACTGATCACTCTCAAGTTGTAAAGCGGGGTCCCAATCATGAGAGTGCTATCGTTTTCTCCCAAGCAATGCTAACAAATGCGCCCAATGTCATGGACGCCGACTTGTGTCCTGCTGCATTGTTGAATGCGGTGGATCATACTCTTGTCTCTGCTACGCAAGGACTCCCCATGAGCATGCATACACAACCAATTGTATTTGACCCGGTTGGAAGAAGTAGTTTATCAACCGAATCTTTGGATGAACCCGTGTCAGGATCAGAGAACGTCTCTTCCAAGACCCAGGCTGAATTGTTACCGGGTAGAACCTGTACCACCACAGGTTTTCTGAACCATGCTGTTAGTGATCAGGACGATCTAACCCCGGAAAGTGAATTGGAGAGTATCTCAGGTGCCTATTCCCATGGGTGAGGATCTGCCATGAGTTTTTTTTTATGTGATTTGTGCCTGCCTATTTCCCTCTTTTAGCTAAATTCACGTATCTTCGCTGAGATCGTGAAAATGTGTAGTCTGCTTGAGGAAGTTTATTGGTTTCCTCTCATCCTTGTGATGGTAGTTAACTGGTTTGAGAACGAATACGTAATTACCAACCTTACTTTTTTCCCATAAATGTTCTCATGAGGCTTCAATTGTTCTGAAATGTAATCCAATCCATGTTAGCTTTTAGCTCTTTAGTTTTCTTGTATTATATTATATGATTGACATAGTTTCTGTATTTGAGCAGGTTACTAAGTACCTTGACCCAGGCCCTGCAGGCTTCAGGTGTTGATTTGTCACAGACCAACATCTCAGTGAAAGTTGATGTCGGAAAACGAGCAAATAGATCGATATCCCTTTCAGAGGTTCATATTCTTCACATTGGTCTTTTGAAGTCTTTTCTTCTGCTAGCTAGTTTTATTGATGTGATGGTGCTTCTCCTACCCATTATTTAATCAGGATGACAAAAAACAATCTTTGAACAATCAACTAATGGGACAGAGTATACATGGATGCTTCAGCGAGGAATCTGAACAAACTCACAAGAAGCTTAGAACAGGGGTTTAATATGTCACTCAATCTTCTATATAAATGTACCTCCTTTGTTCTCTTCCATCCCTGAGTGATATTATTTAATTTTTTTTTGCTTTTTTCTTAGATGGGGTAGGGGAGTTTATCTTGGCCATTTTTTTTTCCAGGTCATGGTCTGTTAGTAACTGGGATTTCTTTGATTGTACATGTCTCTCTCCTAGGAAGTTGCATCGATACAAGGTTAAGTTTTTGATGTTTGAGTTTGATATAAGGTTGAGTAATGATAGAAAAAGCTTGAATTTTATTGCAATGTATTGTACTCTGTAATTTTCCAGATTAATGAGAGCCCCCAAATATTTTTAGTTTGCATGTTTGAGGTTTAAACTTAAAACGTTTCTACTTCATGATGCTTTTATTTCAGATTGAATATATAGTGTTTTGGAATGTACCATCCCAAACGTGGCGACTTAGCAAAAGTGTGCAGGTTTTGTTTTATTTTGAAATTGTACAATGACGATATTATGGAGTATTTTCACGAATATATACTTTTTTAAGTAACGAAAAAATGAGGTATGAAAAGAAATTGAGAAATAGGATCCGATCTCAAATTATTGTTTAAAATAGGGTATTTTGGATTTTCGAAAAAAGTTGTGTACTGCACAAAACTTCCATTAATCTACATCACCCATGTTGAGAGGAAGTTGTGTATCTAGTACGCGACTATTCAATATTTATTATTATTATTATTATGATTATAAACCTACATTTTACATTGTTATTTATGGAACAAATATAATTATATATGATAAATTGTTAGGTTAAGGGATTTTTAAAAAATAGAACAAAATGCAAAAATTTATAGAATAATTTTAAAAAGAGGAAAAAATCTACAAGCCCACAATGGAAAATAACAAAAATATCCGGTAGTTAATTGGTTACACATGCGTGAAAAACAATTTTGTACCAGTTTAGATAATCTTGTACGCAAGTCTAAACGATCTTGTACTATTGTAACAAGTTTAAACGATCTTGTACCAAAACTAAACGATCTTGTATCATGCCTAAACAATCTTGTATCATTGTACATAATCTAAACGATATTGTACCAAAGTTGAATGATCCATTGGTGATAGTGATCTATCTCTGTCTATTTGGGATAGACAACTGATCATTTAGATATTGATATACGATCGTTTAAACCATGTACCAATATCGTTTAAATCTTGGATCTAGAAGAAAAAAGAAAATGAGAGATGAAGAAGAAATGAAAAAAATTGGTAAATAATTACATAAATAATCATAATATTGTAATATATAGAAGAAATAATAATATGAAGAGGAGATGAATAAATCACAAAAAAGAAGAAAAAATGAAAAATCGTCTACATTATTCAAGGGCAAACTTGTAATTTATGAAAGTATCATGAGTTTTTTATTTTGTTACACGTAAATATTTTGATGTTTTGTTATATTTATGAAAATTAATCTTTAGGTAATTATAATATATAATTACCCAAAATTTAAGTTTGTCAAAAGAAAATGTTTCAAAAAATAATTTGTTAGGAGTAAATCAGAAAAAACCCACATTTTACATTATTTAGGGTAATTATAATATGTAGCAATATTTAGAATAATTATTAAGTATGTAGCAATATTTTAAAAAAATTGCAAAAATAGCAAAATCTATCAGTGATACACTTCTACCGTTGATAGACTCTTATGGTTTATCAGTGATAGACCAACATTTGCTACATGGTCTATCGATGATAGACTCCTATCATTGATATATTTTGACAGATTTTGCTATATTTGCAATTTTTTTAAAATGTTGCTACATACTTAATTATTTTGAATATAATTGCTACATTTGCAACTATCCCTATTATTTATGTAACAAATATACTTATATATGATAAAAGGAAATTGCATAAGATGACAAAAAAATTTAGAAAAAAACAGCCCATAGCACCACTTTTTTGCATATTGCGAATATGGCAAATATGATGATTATCAAACGTTTATCAGAGGGTTATCGGAGGGCTATCAGAAGGTTATCTGTTTTTAAATTTGCTACTTTTGCAATTTAGAAAATGTAGTGACATGAGCTCTATTTTCATAATTTTTTTCCTATTTTTGGAAAAGCCCATATGATAAATTGTTTTAGGTAATTATATATATAATTACCCAAAATTTAAGTTTCTCAGGAGAAAATTTTTTCAAAAATAATTTGTTAAGAGTAAATTAGGAAAAACTCACATTTTACATTATTATAGGTTAATTTTCATAAATATAACAAAAAGCCAAAATATTTACAAAAAGCCAAAAATATTTTCATAAATTCCAAGTTTGTCCTTGAATAATGCTGATGATTTTTCACTTCTTTTCTTTCCCTTCTTCTTTGCGATTTATTCATCTCCTCTTCATATAATTACTTCTTTTTCATCTTACAATATTATGGTTATTTATGTAAATATTTACCAATTTCTTTATTTCCTCTTTTGTTTACTAACATCTAACATCAAACAACACATTACAACTCATCCCGACCTAGGATTCTCTCCTCACTTAGACCTAGAATTCACATTCCACCAACAAATGATCATGAATAGAATACATCTTTCACTTATCAAGTTCATAAACACAATATTAACTATTTCTGAAAATCATTCATAAAACAATCATTTGTTACAAAGATCTTTCACAAAGAGAAGCAACAGACATTAGACTGCTCGATTGAACCCATGACCTCTTAGTTAGTTATCGAGACTATGTCTCACTTTTTACCACTATGCCAACCAATGATGGTAAACCTCAGATCTTTATTTGATACTATGGATATTGGAATTCCATAATGACTCACAATCTTGTCGACGTATGCTTTGTTCCGTAATTTTCATTACAAAATTGATTCGAAGATATGTCATTATGAAACCTAAAAATTTCTAAGATCTTTGGAACTTGTTTAATTTTGCCAAAGATAAGAGAAAATGTGATAAAGGAAGGAAATGTGGGAAAAATTGGCCAAATGTCGAACAAGAAAATGCTAGGCATTTAAAGTTTAGGATGGTGATCAAAAGTGCATAAATAACCTCTAAATGACCCTCATTGGACGACAAAATGAGGGTTGAGAACCTTAAAAGCTAGGTGTCTGGTTCACATGCTAGACAACCAAATCATGGAAAATAACCTTTGAGACAAGTCGAGGCATTTTAGATGGCTTGGCAACTTTGGACTTGCTAGGTGAGAAGAATGACTTAGAGGTTAGTACACGAGTGATGACTATGCGAGAAGAGCTTTTGTGCGAGAAGGCTAGTAGTTATGGAGGTTAGGAGGCAAGGCAATTGACGTTTAAGACAACATGCGAGAAAAACTATAGAGGTTAGTTGGTGTTTTGACAAGGTTAGGCGTTTTGGACAAGCTACGTGGCAAACTAATGACAATCAATTAAAAGTTAATTCAAGTGTCATAAGCTAATCTCACGCATTTTTTTGGCTAAGTGGAGGTGGATTAGAAATAGGAGGTGGGTTAAAGAGATGTAAAGTTGGATTAAGCAAGGTGGAGGTGTCATTCCATTTTCATGCAAGGCTCCACTATAAATAGGCAACTTCACACAAGGAATTCTCATAATTCACTCGTGCCATTTACTTCAAATTACTTTTAAAAGTTTAGAAATTGTGTCTAGTTCATAGAAGAGGGCTTCTATGAAGTTTAGAGGCAAGAAGATTGGCGTTTAGACCAAGGAAAGGTGAGAAGGTCATTCTGGAGGAGAATCTGAACAAAGTAGATGTTTTGCTGTCCACAGAACGTGTCGGAAGGATTTAGGCTTCGAAATTTTTGAGGTCAAGGAGACTTCGAAGGAATTTCCTATCTAAGTATCAGCTCAAGTACTATGAATAACACATTGATTTGAAAGGTATTTATTAAACATGGTTTCAAGCTATACAAGTCATTTCAAAGATATGTTTTACGATTATTGAACTGATTTCTCGAGCTATTCCATGTTTAAAAGATTTCTTGATGAATTATAAAAGCAAAGGAAATTTTTCAATATTTTTAATATGTTTTATCTTAGCTCGAATATTCCATGAGACCTATTGTATACATGTGGTTAACTCCATAGTGATGGTAGGGTTGACGAGCCTATAGTTTATGGGCCATCGGGAAGGGTATATTTTTATGCCTTAAAGGAGGAGGGTTATAGTGAAAGCTATTTCTTATCGACTGTTCCATCTTAGGACGAAGAGGTTTAATATTGCCTGTGGTTATGGATCATGTCTTCCAAAAGCTATGCAAAAGTTCAATGTTTCAAGTATCATGTTATGAAATGATTGTTTATTGATAAGTGATATTGAAGCTTCAGTTTTATGTTATATTGTTTATGAAAACTTGTTTTATAAAACTGTTGTCCACTAAGTCTTTCGACTTACTCTTTCAAAATGTTTTTCCTCTTTCCAGGTACAGATTGTGCGTCTCTCTGTGTGCTAAATGTACTACTGCCAGGCCAAATCAATTTTCAGTCATGAAAGGAAATGATTTATTAAAAGTATCCTTATGTCTTATGAAAATGTATACTTGTATATCATATACGTTTTACTTGGTATTTATAAAAAGTCTTTTCCAAATGGGTTACACTATAGTTTTAAGTTATTTCCAAGTTTAAAGACCTCCGCTTGCAAATGTTTTATGGTTTCAAGTTAAGGGTCAGCTAGAACTGTTTTAAAGGTGGATGGTTTCAGTTGACATTACATCACCTTTCAGATCTAAGTAGGTGATCCGGGAGGGGGTGTGAAAGTCAAGGTGTGCTCTAATTGTGCAACTTAAGTAGGTTAGGACCATGTGATAAAATCTACATATCCTACCTATGCATTGCTAACTTCATAATGTTTTAACGTTTAGCATAAGTTTTCCTCTCTCTCGCTCAAGTGCAAGCAAAGAGGGAGGTTTCCTGGTAAGTCCAGGGTTGAACACAGTGAATTGGTGTCCTAAATGGATCAACACGTTCTAATCCTACACGGTGTAAATCCTACACGGTGTCCATACAGTATATGTTATGAATAATATAACTTTTTCTAAGCATTTACACTACAGTGCAATTAGAGCAGCAAGGTGAACATGACGATGAAGTGTGATGTAATGTGAACTCAGTAATTAGGCGTGGATGTGCAGGAATTTTTAAACAATTAAATGTAAAAATAAGGGAGATTAACATTTCGAGGTGATATAAAGCCACTACAAGAAATTGAATTTTTAGTGGTGCATTAAAAACGTTACTAAAAAAAAAACGTCGCTAAAAGTATTAATAACGCAATGCCATTCATCGCTAGGATTGTCGCTATATCTGCATAACTAAAAGTTTCAGCAACGCAACAAATGTGTATCGCTAAAGGTGTACTTAGTGACATTTGCGCGTTACTAACGCATCACCTTAGGAACACCAGTAAAAGTATTTTATTAATAAAAGAATAATATCCAATTTACTATAGAAACCTGTTATAAAATGTCAAATATAATAATCTTAGGAGCTATCACTAGGCAACATGCAATAATACTAACTTTATCACCTGAAATATATGTCAAGAAACTTCGATAATTTCTTAAATAGTTCGAACAATGTTAAACTAAGTTATAAGTATAAAGTTACATCATATAAATAGATGTTCAAAGTTAGTTCCAATGTTATAAGTATGAAGTTACATCAATAATTTTCTACATTTGTGCAAAAGTAGTGTGCACAACAAAAATTCCTACAAATCTTGGAAGCATGAAATGATCTTTACTGGAAAAGTTGTACTGTGTCTCCTCTCCACGTCCATTAATGAAGTCAATGCAGTTCCGCCAATTGTCCAATCTTCAACTAGAGCAGCCAAGTTTCCTACTTGGTATACATAAGTAACATATAAGCAATAAAAATGAGGAAAAAATCTATGGAGAAAACTGATAAAAAGAAGGAGAATGAAAGGTTGAAGGGTTAGAAACTAAAATGATCAGAAGGTACAAGGAGAGGGAAGGACAGACCAATGATATTGGTCCAGTTTTTCCATTTTGGAGGAAAGTTCTAGCAGTGTAACCCAAAGCATAGAAATAAGTTGAATCAAAGTTGGTTGGTAAATCACACCTCCCTTCATACCTATAAGTCAACAGAAGAATAAAACAGAGACAAACTACACACAGTATAATTTTTTCATATCATTTCGTGGCCATCGTATTTTACCTTTCTTAGCAACAAGCCTAACTCACCGCTTGATTGGAACTTTTTTCTAGGACTTCTTTTGTTTCAAATCTTGGCTTGGTTTTTGAAAAAAATTGATAAAAAGTAGATAACAAAGTAAGAAAATCCAAATGATTACCAAATAGTTCATAAGTTATTAATCAGGAGCGTTTAGTAAAACAGAAAAAGTTCAAGCATGAATGCAATGAGTACCTAAAGAAATGTGACTGCCCCTTTAATTGGCCACCATTATATGCGCCTTCTTGCCTCCTCTTTTCCAACTCAATTTCAACCATTTGAATAAGCATTTTTTCAGTTTCTATTTTGGCAACCTAACATGCAAGGTAAAATATAATATAGTTAATCAAATAAGGAATCTATGGAAAAACATCTGAAAAAAGAAAAAACACTTACTTGGACATTGCCATGTGGATCTCTTTCAAGCAACAATTGTTCTTGGAGTGCTTGCGGAAAAAAGAAAAAAAGATGATGAGATTGAGTAGTAAGGTTTTTTTTCCATAGCCCATCCTCATCTATAATATCATGAGCAAGAATTTCATTGAGTTCTGTAATAAGTTCTGTAATGAGTATCAATTCAAGAATAACATATCCAACAGATTTTTCTCACTTCTTTGTGGTTTCGAACAAAGTAAATGGAAACCATGAAATACCAATTCATAGGCCAATCAAATCTTTCACTCAATATAACAACCACTCAAAATGTTCATAAATAAATGGTTTGTTCATAAATAAATGTTATGCTTCTTCTTCATCTGATTCATCTCTTATTTGCTTCTTCAACTATGCACTATTTTATGTTGAGCGTAGCAGTTGCTAATCAACTAGGCAAATTTAGATCAATTTTGAAACTAGACGACCCGCAATTGGTTTCTTATGATCCTTCTACACCTATGAATTGTGAATCAAAGTACTTTCTATATTAGTTATAGAAAGTTGAGGTTGAAGGATAAAATTTAATATGTTTGATCAAGTACAAAATCCACCAATTATGTGGGCCAGAACAATTACATAATTTTTTCAGTCTGTTAGTGTTAGCTATCAGAAGCCATTAAAGGTCATATTTTTCACTTTGATATGCCAATTAATATAATAAAAAACTTTTAGCATAGAGAATATGTCACCTGAAAGAGATAAAAAAGTTTGAACGTTTACTCTAAAGTTTAATGTTAATAACTAACATGTATATGAAATAACTAAAGCATGTAAGAGTCTGAAAAGACAAAAATTTCTAGTTTTCAGATTCAAACATTGGTAGAGAAATGAAGAAGAAACCAACCTAAATATAAACCACATTTAAGGGTTTAAAACTAGACAACACTTAGCTTGAAACCTTCTCAAAACAGTCCACATGAAAAGTCAACAAACCACAGTTCCAACAATAGAGATCATTAAATCCTCAACAAAACATAGTTAGGTGAGTTGAATCTAATCACAACGCGGTAATAAAAGCAAAAATATGAAGGCACAAAATTCAACTAAAGAGACAACACTTCCATTACAATGTCAAAGAGATATTGAGATAGAGGACCTCCTTGTTGAAAACCTCGTCTTCCATGATTAAAATACGCCACAAAAGAACCATTAATTGAAACTAAGTAGATCGGATATGTGATATACATACCATACTCCAACTCATAAATTTAAAAAATGTGCCAATAGCAAGGAAACAACTAAGGAGAAAGTTCCAATGAACAGAATCAAAAGTCTTTTGGTGGTCCACTTGTTGGAAATGACTTATAGCGCTTTGGCCCAAATAGAAAAGTAACAAAAATTGTTCCACATTGATAAACCTTGAAGTGGGAAGAGGATATATAATCTCAAGTCTTTAAAGGGGACTACAAACTGAGTAAGTGGTGATAGTATAACCCTGTCTTACATGCGTGCCTTCGGTTTTCCTATGCATTTTATTTTTGACAGCTATAGGGACACGTGTAATTCATTTACACAGTCAAGTTCCTTAACGTGGCATACGTTCGCGTTATTCAACGACAAAAGTCCTTCCATTTTTCACATACCAAAATAGTTCCTCCTCTCCTCCTCTCATCTTTCATACCTCTCTTCGTTCTAAGCATTTACAAAAGCCTTTGTTTCTATTCCCTGTTCTGACGAGTGCACGTTAGTACTGGGAAGCTGTGTTAACCTTGGGAAGCAACCGGTACAACGATTAGCACCACGGTCAGCTAAACTTCCTTTCAGAGTAATGGTTCGTCACGACACATCAATTATCCTGATCGATAGTTTTAACATTTTTTCCAACAATCTAAAAGCAAGCTCGATCAAGACCACCAACAAAATTCTACCTGATCTGTCTAAACTTGAGCCACTTTATGGAACAAACTACTGTCGTTGGTCCAAAAAATTGTTGATCTTTTTTTAGCAACTAGAAGTTGATTATGTCCTCACCACAGATCTGCCGTCTTCTGATCCCCCAACTACCACTTCAACATCTTTTGATCCAGAGTCATCTACGGGGCCTTCTGCTACTACCGCTACCGCTAACCAAGTAAAGAAGAACCAAATGATTGATCTTGAAAATATGCAAAGGATAACAAGACCGTTCGTGGACATCTGTTAAACTACATGTCAGACTCGATGTTCGACCTCTTCGTAGGTTAAAAATCTGCCAAGGACATCTGGAGCACCTTGGAATCCCGATATAGAGGAGATGATGCTAGACGAAAGAAATATGTCGTTGGAAAATGGCTGCAAATCTAGATGACTGACGACAAGCCAGTTGTGGAACAAATACATGAGTACGAGAACTTGGTGGCGAACGTCCTGTCTGAAGGCATGAAGACGTGCGAAATTTAAGGCAGAATCTGAAAATCAGTTAGGAAAAAAGATAAAAAGATTAAGATCAGATAGAAGTGGTGAGTATTCTGATAAAACTCTTAAGGACTTTTGTGAGTCAAATGGTATTATCCATGAATTTACTTCTCCTTACTCACCACAACAAAATGGCATAGTTGAGCGAAAAAATAAAACTCTTAAAGAAATGATGAATGCCATATTATTAAGCTCCAGTCTATCTGATAATATGTGGGGAGAAGCTGTGTTGTCTGCGTGTTTGTTTTTAACAGGATTCCCCACAAAAGGCTAGACAAAACTCCTTACGAACTCTGGAAAGAACATGCACCAAATTTTTCCTATTTGAAGGTCTAGGGATGCTTGGCTAAGGTACCATTTCCTGCATTGAAGAAATCTACGGTAGGGTCTAAAACCTTTGACTGTATATTTATCGGGTATGCCCAAAATAGTGCTGCATATAGGTTTATGTGTGTAAATGATAAAACTATAAATGAATCTAGAGATACAGAATTCTTTGAGCATGTATTTTCGTTAAAGCAATCACTGTCTGTTCCTAGCCTATCTAAAAGAATGCATGATCTTGAAAAACCCCTCAATCATTAGTGAAACACCTATTTCTGAAACTATTAATACTTCGAACTTAAGATGTGAATTAGAACTTAGGAGAAGTAAAAGACAGAGAACTGAGAAAAGTTTCGGTCCATATTTCCCAAGCACTTTCATAGTGGAAAGGCGCGATGAAATTGACTGTAACTTCAAAGACTTGTTCTTAATAGATGAGGATCCTAAAACTTACCAAGAAGTGTTGAACTCTGTGGAGTCAAATATGTGGAAAGAGGCCATTAAAAGTGAACTGGATTCACTGGTCATGAATCATACATGGGACTTAGTGGACCTTCCTATGGGACTTAGTGGACCTTCCTATGAGAAACGAGCCAATTAAGTGTAAGTGGATTTTCAAAAGAAAAACAAAACCAAATGGATCAATAGAAAGATACAAGACTAGATTAGTGGTAATAGGGTATACCCAGATACAAGGTATTGATTACTTTGACACATATTCCCGTGTAACTAAGATAACCGCAATGAGGGCCTTGATTGCATTAGCTGTCATACATAGCCTTCTTATTCACCAAATGGACGTAAAAACTGACTTTCTAAATGGTGACTTAGAAGAAGAAATTTATATGACACAACCAGAAGGCTTTAAAATTCCTGGCCAAGAAAACAAAGTGTGTAAACTGAGAAAATCTTTATACGGTCTCAAGCAAGCTCCTAAGTAGTAGTATGAAAAGTTTAATAATACTTTGATAAACAATGGATTTAAAATAAATTCCTCAGACACATGTGTTTATTCAAAGGTGTTTGGAGCTGATTGCATATTAATATGTCTATATGTTGATGACATGTTAATTTTTGGAACAAACATGGAATTGATAACTGATACTAAGTTATTTCTCTCATCACACTTTGAAATGAAAGACCTAGGAGAAGTAGACGTAATCCTTGGTGTTAAAATCAGGAAAAACAAAACTAGTTTGTCCCTATGTCAATCTCACTACATGGAGAAAATACTAAAGAAATTTGATTCCTTTGATCTTTCTCCAGTGAGAACTTCCTTTGACGCTAGTAAACATCTTAAGAAGAATAAAGGAGATAGTGTGTCTCAACCTAAATATGCAAAGATCAGAGGTAGTGTGATGTATTTAATGAATTACACTAGACCTGATATTGCATATGCTGTCAGTAGATTGAGTAGATATACACATAATCATGATAGATACCACTGGGATGCTTTACGCCATCTATTGAGATATCTTAAAGGGATAATAAATTACTGTTTGCACTTCAACAAATTTTCAGCCATATTAGAAGGATATTGTGATGCAAACTGGGTCACAGATAATGATGAGGTTAACTCCACTAGTGGGTATGTATTTTTGCTTGGAGGTGGGGCAATATCTTGGAAGTCTGCAAAATAGACTTGTATAGCTAGATCGACGATGGAATCCGAGTTTATAGCATTAGAGTTGGCAGGACAGGAGTCTGAGTAGATAAAAAATCTACTAGGAGATGTACCATTGTGGGGGACATCTGTACCTGTGTCCATATAGTGTGATTCACAAGCTGCGATACGTACTGCCAATAACAGTGTTTATAATGGTAAAAGTAGACATATACGTCTTAGGCATGCAGTTGATAAAAAACTGCTAAAGGAAGGAACCATTTCCTTGGAATTTGTTCGATATGAGAAAAACTTGGCTGATCCTTTAACAAAAGGACTAACAAGGAAAGTGGTCATAGATTCCTCTATGAACATGGGCTTAAAGCCCTTCGGAGATCCATAACACTTGATAATTGGGTGGTCTATTACGATAGACTTGATGGTCCATAGCCCATTGCGTGGACAGTCCTTAAATGGACTAGATGGATGATCCAAAACCTTTTCTAGGTCCATAGTTGGTATGGATAATATTAAAGTCTCCATAGCTCTTTTGAGTGGTTTGACTTAGCAAACTTGATGGAGCATATAACGTGACAGTGAAGGTGTGGCCGCCTTCTATGAAAGAGTTTAAAGGTATCTTTTTAGAGCTTTCACGTCGACCCGGGATTCGGTTCTATGTGCATGGCCATAAAGGCACAATTTTACATTGCAGAAACAAAGGCTCTTAATAGAGATAGAGTATATCGTAAGGGTCTCAACCAAGTGTTACATCTATGCGTTCTGAGCATTTACAAAAGTCTTTGTTTCTATTCCCTGTTCTGACGAGTGCACGTTAGTACTGGGAAGCTGTGTTAACCTTGGAGAGCAACCGATACAACGATTAGCACCACGGTCAGCCAAACTTTCTTTCAGGGTAGTGGTTCGTCATGACACATCAATTATCCTGATCGATAGTTTTAGCACTTTTTTCAACACCACTTTCAAGACACACCAACCTGATCAACAACATTTCTATGATAAGCATTCACCAGCTCTTGACATATCAAGATATTATATCCAAAATACTTTGACTCTTATAAAAGGAAAAACTAATTTGGGCTATTAAAGAAAGGAGGCCATACAAATAAAAAGCTGATTCACGATAATCTTTGGAATGCACTCATATAGAACATAAAAAAAAAGTTTTAAAACATTAAAATCTCACCAAAATGTGAAAACCTGATCTTTAATCTGTTGGAAGACAACAACGTTCGGATGGGACTAGATTTTCATGGGTCGCTGTCAATATGGGTGGAACACGAATGAACTTCAACTTCTCAGCTTCGTGGGTCGCCATCAGCCATGGTTTGCCGTCAGCTTGTGTGGCTGGCTTAAACGTTAGCTTCTATGTGGCCGGTCGAAACGCCTCACCTTCTATGTTGTCGGTCGAAACGTCACCTTCTGTGGCTGGTCGAATAGCCCGTGGGTCGCCGTGTTAATGAGAAAATGGTACTTTTGTGTGGTCGGTTGGTGGTTTTTGCAGAGATGGTAGAGAGAAAGGGGAGATAAAAATAAAAATATATTTAATAAATTATTTAATGAAAAAGTTGTTGGGAGATTAAAAGAAGGGGAAAATTTTGATAAAGTTCTAGCATATTTAAGTTTGTTGCTAAAACTATTTAATGTTTAGTGTATTCATTGTTATGTTACTAATTCTTTTAGTGGCGTAGATTAAGAACGTGTAGCTAATAATAATATTTTATGATACATTTTCTTTTGTGTTGCTATAAACAATCTTTTACTGAAAAAATTACCTACGCCATTAAAACTTTGTCAACGAATAATGAATTTCTTGTAATGAGCATTTATTAACTCCAAAATTAAGATGAACAACCTCTCGATAATTTTATCGTACTTGCTTGGCTTTTGAGATCAAAGTACTTAAAGTTAAGCTATAATTAGTTTCTAATCTATCTGTTTGAATCATAAGTAATCCATCCTTTATTAAGGCGAGCGTCTTTTCATTGCTTTTGCGCACACATTGTGCATTTCTATAATGTACGCTAAAGATAAGTTTAGTGACAAGATTGTATTGCTACAATCTCGTATTCTTGAAAACTCAAGAACTGAAATAGCCAATTTGAAATCTTAGGGACCAATCGCACACATACCTAAATAACTCAAGGGACCAAAATGGGGTTTTCCCCGAAAAGTTTATATAATTTTGTTTTTCTTCTAGACATAAAATTCTATTTAGAAGGAAAGTAGAAAAATTAAAAACCCATTATAGGTGGAAAAAAGATTATAGGATTAATTTTTTTAAATTGAAAATAAAATAATTATTAGTTGGGATTTCAATAGTTAAGGGTTTGTTTAGATTGACTTAAGAAAATAATTCAACACTGAAGGAGAAAGGGATAATAGCCTTACAGAAGAATTTAACAGAAAACTTACATCAAATTTAATTGGGAACTTAAAAGGTACATAAGATAATCTAAAGGCTAATCATGCCTTTACAAAAAGAAAAAAAGAAAATTACAGAAAGATTGAAACGTACATACGCTGTTAAATCTGTATTTGCTAAATGCCAATTTTGGAGCATCACCACTTGGAAACCTCTCTAGTCTCCTAGCTTGAGATTTTGGTTTAATTAAACCAAAATTGGAATGGGAACATTGTAGAGGGATTTTTTTTTTTGGAGAGATTACACAGAGTATACACAGATCGTTTTCTTTTCTGAAGCACAAATATTTCTTTTGTCGTACCTTACCTCCCACTTCTTCATTTTGGGATACGTGGGAAAACCACCAACTTTCACTATTAATTTAATTTAAGATTAATATTAAAATAAATAATAAATAATAAATTTAAATTAAATTAAATAATTAATTAAGTCATATTTAATTAATATTTCATTTTAATCATATTCAAATGAATATCTATCACATAATCGATAGTTTTAATTTAATTAATTTAATTAAATCAAATTTAATAAAATAAAATAAAATTAAACTATTAATTAATTCTGTAATTAATTAATTGCAAAATTAAATATCTTATATTTAATTTAATCTAAATTTGAATCATATTCAAATATAAATTTATCTCATAACCTATAATTTTAATGTGTATCATATATACATTAAATTTAAACATATAGTTTTAATATAAATCTAATTCACATTAAATTAATATTTTGAACTCATTCAAATATTTTATTCTCTCATAAATTAATTTCAAATCATATCCAAAATTAAATTTATATAATAAAGTTTAAGGGAACACTCATCTACTTACCTTAAACTCGCGAAGGAGTGAATTCCATCTTGTGTGATTATGTTTCCAGCTCCCTACTCAGTCTTGTCCCTAAAATAATAAGCATATTAAGTCAGCAATCTGGCCACTCTCATCCGTACAAATTAAAGGACAATCCCTCGAGAATAGAAGTTCATAATACACTTAGGATTAAGACTAAGTTACCTAGGTCGTCATCCGAATGCAATAGAAACCTAACTAGTTAATGGAGTTATATCTAGTGGTTACTATTTCGTGGTTTGGTCTTAGGCAAACTCATTGCATATGATACCCTCACTCGCATGTAACCTACATGAACGCGTTGGATTATTGCACTTGTATCAAATACAAAGTGAGTCGTATCCATAGTGTTACCAGGATAAGGTACCTAACCTTATCCCTATACTATATACCCTTTAAGCTGTATCTCGAACATTGATCCCTGTATGTCTTTACATATTGTTCAAAACTCATCAAACATCTTATGATGTTAGTTTATTGGATCTAGGTTATTAAGAAAAATCTAATAATATAGTCAATAACGTTTTATTGAAATTATAATAATAACAATTTATTAATAATGGTCAACAGATTATATTTACTATGTACGAGTTTTAGGACATAAAACTCAACAAACTCTCACTTGGACTAAAACTTCAGTCTAGTGGTATTCTATAGGATATACAGAATAAAATAATCCTCAAATAGTGGAAATGGTAAAATGTACAAGTATGTTACATAAAACGTATTTAAACAAATACAATAAACTAGCGTACCCTCATACCCATTATACCTCTCCTACTTGATTTATATTACCTGTACATATCTCGTAGACCTAGACTGTCTAGATGACACTCGAACACTTTAGTCATGAGAGTCTTCGTATATGGATCAACAATGTTGTACTCCGAAGTAGTCTTGGTTACGATCACATCCCCTCTTGCACAATCTCCCGTATGTGGTGATACTTCCTCTCTATTAGGTGTTTTCTTTGTTTGTGGCTGTGAGGTTCTTTAGAATTGGCTACTGTCCCACTGTTATCACAATATAAAGTGATGGTTATGTTCACGTTTGAAACAATTTCCAAATCATACAGGAACTTATTTGTTTCTACCCATAAATGGATCTAGTTGTTTGTTTGAATTATCAAACCGTAATATTTGATCGAAGTACCAAACCTAATGTTTCAAGATCTAGTTTTTTGTTTTTACCAATAAATGGATTGATTCAGCATGAAAACTTTTTTCTCCTTACCTTGGGTTATGAACCCTTTGGGCTGAGACATAAAGATACTCTCTTCAAGATTGTCATTCTAAAAAGTAGTCTTAACATCAATTTGGCATATTTCATAATCATAAAATGTGGTTTTGGATAAGAGAATTCTATGGAATTTAACATAACAACAGGGGAAAAAATTTCATAGTCAACTCGTTCCCTTTCGGTATACTCTTTTGCTACAAGTTTAGCTTTGAAGGTTTGTACCTTCCCAGCTAAATCTCTCTTTCTCTTATAGATTCATTTGCACCCTATAGAACCCTTCAGATAGATGATAACTTGTAGAAGTATAAGTTATTATATCCTTTTAGGTAAAAAAATGGAATCTAAACGCAAGATAAAGTGTCAAAATGCGTATCTTTTATTGCAAATTCATAAAGGGAAGAGAATATAACTTACATAGGTCTCCATGCCTGTTTCACCATCTTTTAGTGCTTTTATGACAAGATAATGATGAAAAGAAGAATTACAGTGAATCGCAAGAAGAATGCATGCGAAAGCTTAAGCGATACAAAGATTGCTTGGTGATTAACTTCACTATGCGACAGGGCACATCATTACGGGAATGGATTCACTAGAAGACAAGAATGGTACTTGGAGCTGATGTGATTTGACAAGGCTACTTTTGGCACGACTTATATAGAAGAAAAAAGTTTTCTGCCTAAATTAGCTTATATATACCTCTATCTCCACCATGAGAAAGGAGGTCTAAATGGACCAAAAAACTAGAGAGCTTCGGGCAGGTCTTTCTTTTCGAGGACCACGAAAAGAAATAGCCTTTCCCCTTTTGTAGAAGTTTTTTTTTTGTCTTTTCCTCTTCTCCAATCAACTTATGAGTGAGAGCTTAGAGTGAGATTAGAGAGAGAAACCACCATTTTCTCTCTAACTCGTAAAAGAGCCAAGGAATGCTCTCAAGGCATTCTGCCGCTCGACTCATTTCTTTACTTTCCATTTTGGTTCTTTCTTTGTAATGTTTTGATGTTTATACATTTCCATGGCTGAAAAGCGTACATCGGTCAATATATTGCATTTTTATTCACTATCTTTCCATCACTTCTTTACTGTTCATCTTGTTGAAGTGTTGAAGTAGTTTAAGTTCAAGATAAGTGCTTGATAAGGGCACTTTACTTATAAGGTTCATCACGTTTAGTTGAGCTTAACTTTATCACTTGGCCAACATTATCGCCAACTGCTCGAGAGAGTAAGTAGCAAGGACATAGCTAAACGCGTGCAGAAAGAAGTTTGGAAACAAACTCCATTCTGGCATGCAATTGACCTCCATCATTTGTGTCTCTAAAGGATAACAAGTGTAGTATCTTGACGCCAAGAGGTTGTCCACCTTAAATGTTACACCCTGTCCCAAGCACATTTTCTCTAGGCTTGAGACGACGGTGTGATGCCAACCAATAGCTTCCCTCTTGAACGACACCAGCTGACCCTTAAACTTCTAACCTTTAATTGAAAAAGCAAGCGAAAGATAGAGGCACAAAAGTTACTAACAACCAAGACTTCAAAGAAACAGACTTTAACTCTTAACCCTTGAACAACTCGAATCAAATTGGCTTAGCAGCAGTAAGTCTAGCACCCCGAGCAGCACAACCTGTACTTGGAAAGTAGAAAATATTTTGAAAAGTATGAGCTAAACGAGCCCGTGAGTGATGGATTTTCACAAACATTTCATAAACCTTTTTAATGACAGTAACTTAATTCGTAAATCCTTTTAAAATAACTCATAAACCCTTTAAACAATAAACATTAACAATAATAAGAATACTTGAACTTTAATTCTTTACTTCATAAATGTAAACAAGAAACCTCAGTACTTTAAAGTTGATAAGAATTTAAGAAACAGTAAAAAATATCCTTGATATTTCATAAACCTTTGAAATAGTAAACCATGAACAATAACTTAAATACTTTAACTTTATAAACATTTAGGAAACAGTAACATAAATCCTTGTTTTACCTGCTTGAACCCTAAGTACCTACTTCTGCATGGTGGTAGAGGTTACTCAATACCAGCTCGATTATTGAAAGATGGGCATCCCCAATTCAAGTTCCTACGAGGTAGGCATCCCTAGCTCGATTTTGAAGATAAGTGTCCTTACCTCTCCTTGATGCCCTTTATCCTACCTCGTTTAAGTGCTGATTTGAGATAACTTGGTTCCAAGAAAATGTTTATAAATAATATGCTTCAAAACATTTAAGAATCCTTTTTCATAAAAAAAAAAAACATTTTCCTTTAAAGATCCTTTTACATAAAGCAAACCTTTTCCTTTAAAGAACCTTTTGCATAAAGCAAACCTTTTAAATATGCCTTTGTAAGAATACCTTTATGCATTAAACTAACCCCTTTGTAAGAATACCTTTATGCATAAAACAAATCTTTAACATAACTATCAAACCTTTAAACATAAATATCAAACTTTTAAACATAAACATGTCTTAATAAACTCTTTTTCTCTTTAACTTTAAACATTTAACAGTAACATGCTTGAGTAAATACATTAATGAAATCTCATACTTTAAAAATCATTCGTAAATCAGATAACTCAATATTCAACTCAAACATTCCTTTAAATAAAGCTCAAACATCATTTTAAACATTTACTTTAAATATAACTTTTAAGAACATTAACTTGAAGAAAGCTTTAAGTACATTAACTTGAAAAATATGCCTTAAAAACATTTAATAAATTCATTTTATCATGCACACTTTTGGCTAGGTCCTTGGCTTATAGATCCCTTTCTTCTTGCTCTGAAAATAACAAGGATATTCAAGTTAAAACTTGGATTTTAACCATGATAAAATATATTTACTTGTTCCCTGTATCCTTCTTTCTTCTCAAGAAAACCCTTTTTAACTCACCTTGAATCCTTTTAAAGTCTCGAAAAACCTTGGCTTGCTTAGAACTTCTTCTATCAAGCTTGCCCTAGCTCCAATGAACTTCTAATCATATTTAGAGTCTTGATAACTTGTAGAAATACAAGTTATTATAGTCTTTTAGATAGAAAAATGATATCGATATGCATAATAAAAGTGTCACAATGCGTAGCTCATGTTGTAAATTCATAAATATTTAGAAATACACTCTACATAAGCTTTTATGCTTGTTTCACCTTGTTTTTAGTGTCTTAACACAAGATTATGAATAAAAGAAGAAGCTAGCAAATCACAGAACTCGCCTGGAGATTATGGGAGAAGTCTTCAACAGTAGGCAAGAAGAGGTTCATTAGAATCCCACCTTTCCCTTGAAGAAGACTCAGTTGCCAGAGTTTGCTCTTTTAGTGGATTTTCTTCTTGTATCCTTTTGTTTTAGCGCCACCTCTTGTCCTGAGAACTAAATTGACTAATAATGTCCTCTTAGGAGAAGGATGGAACGTGCAATCATAGAGGGTTTAATCCCTCAATAAAAAGGCTAAGTTTTGGCTCATTAAGAAGAATGAATAAGAGTAGGGGCTAGTTTCCGGTTAGAAGATTGAGAGGAGGAAATCAAATCAGTCTTAGAGAAAAGACATCAATGAACAAGGAGAATTCATGTGTTAAGCAAATGATCAGAGATCCTTTTTTCCTTGAAAACTTCTAAACTCCTCTCAACTCCTACGAAGCCTCAGCTTTTTTCTTGCATTTTCTTAGTTTCTTGAAGACGAAGGTTCATATTTATTTCTTTTTTTGCACTCCTTTTAAGAAGATAAGGACTTTCACTTTCAAATTCTTCTCAAATTCTTTGATCCTTTTAGTTTCATATGGATTTCTAACTCATCCTACGGTTAATATGGATTTCTGAGTCCCCACCGACCAATTCTGTACAAAGGGCTAGCTATGAATTTTCTGTGGAAATCTCACATAAAGAAGAGATAAGGGCTTTCATCATTCATTCAACTAGGACATGCCGACCGTCTCTAGCTAAAAGTAGGGTTAGGTGTGTTGAGGGAATGATCAATGAGTAAATTGGGGAAGAGTACTCAGCCTCACCTCTCACTCTTTGTTGTCTCGGTTGAGGTCAAAAAAGGTTATCCACTTATTACCCATAGGAGAAATGCTGGCATGATTAGACTTCCAGTGATAAATGAACAATGGTAAGCTCCCCTTAAGTCATATAGGGTAGACGAACAAGACAAGAGTGAAAGCATAAAAAAAGATCAATGAAAGAGGCTCAAAGAAGAAAACAAAAGTGGTAGATGGAGTTGATGTGACTTGACAAAGGAAGCTTTATGCACCGACATTTTCTGAAGGATAGAAGTTTTTTGCCTAAAAGTTTCCTATAAAGACTCCATCTCCACTAAGAGAAGGGGAGCTTGAATGGGCCAAAACCTTAAGACTGGTGGAAAGAAATCGCCTTTCCACCATCTGTAAAGCATTTCTTCATCTTCTCCAATTAGTCAATGAGTGAAAGCTTGAGGTTTGAGTGAAGAAGATCCCATTCCCCATCTCCCCTAACTTGTAATGTCATTTCCATTCTTTCCCTTTTTTCTATTTCATAGTAATGTATTTGTTCATATTGTACAGTGGCCTAAGACCTATATTCTTTAATACATTGCATATTTATACCTTTTCAATCCATCATATTTTTATTGTTCACATGTCCTTGTATTATTTATAGTTTAAGATCTAGGATAAGTTCTTGATAAGAATGTTAGCTTATAACTCTTATTGCGTTAGCTGAGCTATAGTCATCAGTTAGCCAGTGTTTATTGCCAACTACTCGGGAGAGCAGATATCAAGGATACGACTAACGCCATGCAAGAAGAAGTTTGGAGACAAACTCCACCTTGATAAGATAACTTCCATCATTTGTGTCCCAAAAGAAGAACAAGTGTGCGTATATGGTGTAGAAAGGTTGTCACCCTTAAAAGAGAAGCTTTATAAGTCTTATAAGTGAAACATTCTAGATACATCTTGCTTAAAGACACCGAGAGGTGCTCGCCTTAATCATAAGCTAGTTAACTGAGTTATATCGCATCAAGGTTCTTTCATTACTTAATTGCCTAGTAATACATAGACTTTCCTTCACCCTTCTTTTATGCAAGTTAGTTCACAATCATTTGTTGCATCCATCTTAATTTCCTTTTACAGATTTTCTAGTGTAGATAAAAATATATAGTTTAAACTTACACTTGCTCAACTGTATAGATAATTCTTCTATACCGCCTAAAAGAGTGAGCCCTAGAACTAAGCTTTAATATCAATTCCCTGTGTTCGACTTAAGATTACCCAAGAAACCTATTGCTTTGCTTATACTTGGGCAAGCAGTAGAAAAACTTGTACTCAATGAGGACTTAGTAATTACATAAGAACGCAGAACATAGAGAGCATATAGCATGCCATGACACTTGCTCTAATAAGATACACAACACATAACACTGCACTAAGTATTGAGTTCGAATTTCACATCAAGTTTAGATCAACAACCAAAGCTTGTAAACTTGCTCTAAATTGTCTTAATAAAGGGAAAGGAGCTTTAACTTACTTGGGTCTAAACCTTAGGCTCTTAACCTTATTTCTTTAGCTCTAACTCGCCAAAGACAACAACTTCTCCAATGCTTTTTTCTCGAACACCCAAATTGATGCTTGGTCGAACTACTCTTTGTTATGGCTTTCAAACTTCTAGGAACACTTAACTCTCACCAAACTTCTCTCTACTCTTCTCTCTAAAGCTGAAAATGGTGAGAAATAGGTGAAAAGTGGGTTTGTTGCCTTTAAAAACAACTATTGGGTTCGAAAAATGCTAAACTTGCGTGTCTAAAATTTTTGAAAATGTCTGTCATGCATCCTATAAGTTATCTTGATCGAGATCGACCTGAGATTCACCAAGATCTTCACATCTCTCAGCCGAACATGCTTATGAATCCTAATTACACTTTCTTCTACTTCCAGTGCTGGGTAAATACAGCCCCAAGATGGCCCGAGTTTCCTTCACCTTTCATTCTAAACTTTCAATCTTTATTGAACACAGTCCCAAGATTGCTCGAGATCTTAACCTCTTAAGCTTTTGTCCTTCATCGGGAGCGAACAAGCACCTAGATTGGCTTGAGATCCAACTCTAAAACCTTTCTATCTTTATCTCGGGCTGCCACAACATCAATATTACCAAGATTTGCTTTTTGCCTTTTTCCTACTTCTTATCTCAGCCGAACAAAATCGAGTTCTAAAGTCCCTACCCCCAGATTCCTTTTTGAAAACATTTAATTTGACTAACAACAAGCTTTTCCTAGACTCTTCCATCCTTCCTTAGTTTTCCTTCTTTCCACTTACCAAAATATACTTACATGACACTTTTGAATCTCATTTAAACTTAAACTCCAAACAACATTTGACTTTGAAACCACATCTTTTAAAGTTTCTCTTTCCTTTACTAAAGCTTGACATGTCCTAAAGGTCATAGAAATTCGGTGTTTCACAATAAAAGAGAGGCAATATGAGTCTTATAAATAATGAAACCTAGATAGCTATCACATAGTTCATCGTTACCATTTGTATCCCGATCAAGAGGTGAACAAGTATAGCATTTAAGCACCGAGAGATGCTCGCCTTAATTAGACGATGATTATGTAATCTTTATCGCATCAAGGACTGCCATATGGCTTAATCGCCTACCACATGAAGTCATTCCTTCATATTCCTTTAACTCAAGTTAGTTCATTCTCCATATTCACACCACTCGATGTCACCTTCTAAAGAATCTTTAGCGTAAATAGTAGATTTGATACACACATACACACTTATACTTTATTTTGTCTGGAGAGAAGTAAAAATTATAACAAAGTTTGATCACACTTCCCTTTTTTCAACCCTTGCTTACCCAGGAAACCTATTGCTTTGCTTACACTTGGGCAATCAATAAGAAAACTTGTATTCAACATAGATTTAGCAGTTACGCGTGGAAAGGACATGAACCTTTTATTTTATGATCCTTACCTAGAGAAATAGAAAGCATATTGCATGCGATGATCATGTCTTATCATGTAGCACAGTCGCAGACTTAGCCTAAATGACATAATAACGAATTTATTATTAAACAAGTCAGGTTTTGATTCAACAACAGTAGATCTACAATCTTGACATCCATTTTCCATATTTCATAATCATAAAATATGGCTATGTATAAGAGAATCCTTATGGACTTTAACATAACAACAGGGAAAAAAGTTTCCTCATAGTTAACCCCTTCCCTTTGGGTGTACCTTTTTGCTACAAGCCTAGCTTTAAAGGTCTATATCTTCCCAACTAAATCTCTCTTTCTCTTATAGATTGATTTGCGCCCTATAGGTTTCACCCCTTCAAGTAGATCTAGAGGTTAAATTTTAGTTGAAGTACCTAGACTCTATTTCGAGGTTCATGGCTTTGACTATTGGTCCTTGTCTACATCATCCATTGTCTGTTTATAAGGTGATGGATCCTCAACACCATAATCTTTTATTACAACCTAAGTTTCAGTTAAGTCCAAGTAATTGTTAGGTTGTGATATAATCCTCCCATTCTGTCGAGGCATTCTCAACGATTAGGAATGACGAGACTAATATGATGTGATGGTTTCATAAATTCTTGATAAAAGATCAGCTTCATCATTAACCTTTGTCGATTCATCAGTAGCTTCATTTAATACTAATTTTTTTCGTGGTTTATGATCTCTCATGTGATCTTCTTCCAAGAAAGTAGCATTTGTCGATACAAACACTTTATTGTCTTATGGATCGAATAATAGACCACCTCTCGTTTCTTTAGAGTAACTAATAAACTGGCATAACCTTGAACGAGGTTCTAACTTTTAGGGATTTGTCACTAACATGTGTGCTGGATAACTCAAGATTCTAAAATGACTTAAACTACATTTACGTCCTCTCCATAACTCAAAAAGTATTTTAGAAACACTCTCCAAGGGAACATTGTTCAAGATATAAATTGTTGTCTCTACTGCATACCCCCAAAACGGGCTAGGCAATTGAGCATTGTTCATCATTGAACGAACCATGTCTAACAGGTTCTATTTCTCATTTATGATACACCATTTTGTTGAGGTGTATCAGGTGATGAGAGTTGGATTTGAAATCCATGGTTCTATCATATAGTCCTAGAATCTCAAAGCCATGTACTCTCCACCTTGATCATCTCTTTTATAGTCTTATACTCCTTGAACTTTTCAAGAGCTTCAAACTCATACTCTATTAAGTATAAATAACCATACCTCGAATAATCATCTATAAAAGAGATGAAGTATTCAAAACCTCCTCGAGCTTTTACATTCATCGGACCCCAAAGGTTTTTTAGTCATTTTTCCTTCAAGACAAGATTCACATGGAGGTAATGAATCATCTTCTAACTCATTTAGAAGTCCATTCTTTATCAGTCTTCCGATGCGATCGTGATTAATGTGACATAATCTTAAATGTCAAAGATAAGTACTGTTATTTGGAGAAATTTTTTGCCTTGTATTTTGAGTGTTAGTAGTGTCATGCCCTGCCCCAAAAGTCACTCTATACGACCAAGTGGAGTGTTTAGACATTCTACACGAGTCTGTCCGATAAATAACACGCAGAACGTCTAGTGAGTAGAATTAACACTACCAATAAGCTTAAATGCGGAATGAGAACTCAATTGAAATAATATGATTTCATTGATATCTAGTAATAGAGTAAATTCAACAATTAGTACATATTTCCTTCAAAGAACTAAATACAAACTTAAAAACAACAATTTAACTCTTCTCGCCTAGCTTCTACATGTTGTGCAAGTTGACAGTGGCCACTACCAAAATGATGTGTTTCACGTATGACATAATAGTCGATCAAGGTTGCAAGTTCAACACTAGATGTCCTTCGCTACCTGGGGGGGGGGGGGGGTGGGGAAATATAGCAAAATATTGAAAATTTAGACTAAAATGTCTAGTGAGTGGGATCTTTTGATAAAACTCTTAATAAATCAAATCTACCTGAATGCATTACAAACCATTTCGCCAAATCATGCAATACGAGTCATGTGAGTTTCAATAATAGAATATTGAGTTTAAAGCATATCATTCCAATTCTTTATGCGATTAACACAATTCAAGTCTCATCAATAAACGCTTACAAATCATACAAGAAATCATTTCCTTTTAAATCATGTATCAAGGTTTATATCGCATAGAAACTCAATCTACACAACTTATCACATTATCATATTGCAGGATTGTTCTACATATTAATTACATCTTTGTACCCTTTCCTCAACTCAAGCATTTACCACACTCTTTTATTGAGTTGCAGCTATGTAGAGTAGTCTTAACGCATTTAGCATGTTTTCATTAATTCAGTCACGCATAATACGTCTTCTAATGCCAGATCACACAACAAGCAAATGACATTCCATATCAGATCACACAGCAAGTATGAGACATTTTATTCCATATCACACAGTAAGAATAGAGCATCTTATCCCATATCACATAGCAAGGATAAGGCATCCCACACCAGAACACACAACACATGTGAGAAAACCTCATCTCATCGCATAGGGCACATAAGATTATCTCATTTCATTTCATCATTTCAAATCATGTCAAATCCCATTTATTTATAAATAACATGCATTTTAAGAAATGAGAAAGCATAAGAGAATTCATGTAAGTCAGAGTTTCCATAGAAATTCATTTAAGGCTTTAAACATATTAGAAAGCCTTTTATTTTTTAAAACGTTTTTAGGAAGAACCACTCATAATCAACAATCAGCTAACTTCTTTGCCTAGCTCCTAAGCCAAGAGCTTCCTTGCAACTTCTTGTCGGAGTCAAGCTTCTGAAAATCTCTGGAAATTTTGAAAATTCTTTCTTAAGTTAACATAGGGTAAAAGTAGCTTCAAAATAGCCAGACTTCATCTATTTAAAAGATTTTCTTGTGACACTTTCAATGCATAAATTATAACTTTTGCTCGACGGTGAGAATCAACCTATGTGCTTGTACGTTGGTTGGAGTCTAGAGAGTTGTGATTCTAGAATTTAATGTTGTGTTTATTTTATTATCTTATTGCATGGGCTTGCATGAGTGAGATATGTAAGTTAAATTCATATTTCAAACCTCTCTACACGGCGAGTCATGGTCACTACATGGGAGATGCTCACTTTGTCTCTAGGTCAGAGCTAGGCAATGAAAGATACAAGCTCTTATCTTCGCGTAGTTACTAAATTCTCGTTGAGTACAAGTTTTCCTATCGCTTGCCAAGCGTAAGTGAAATGATAGATTTCTTGGGTAAACCGAGGTCGGACACAGGAAATTAATATCAAATCTTAGTTATAAAACTCACTTCTTCATCTAGGTGGTATACAATATCTATATAGTATAAAGTAAACGTGTATAAACTAACCTAATATCTACACTAAAGATTCTGTGAAAGGTGATAAGAATGGTAGAGAGATAGAAATGTGAACTAGCTTGTATTAAGAAAGAGTGAAGGAATGTCTATGCATTACTAGGCAATTAAGCCATACAGCAACCTTGATGCGATAGAGATCAATTAATTAGCTTCTGATTAAGGCGAGCACCTCTTAGTACCTTAAACGTCACACTTGCTCGCCTCTCGGGATGCAAATGATAAATCATGGTTAAGCGATATCTATCTAGAAATATTTACTTATAAAACTTATATTACCTCTCTTTTAGGGGTGACAACCCCTTGGCGCCAAGTTACCACACTTGTTCTCATTTCGGGACACAAATAATGGAGGTTTAATCGCCAAGGTGGAGTTTGTCTCCAAACTCCCTCTTGCACATGTTAGCTATATCCTTGCTACTTACTCTCTCGAGTAGCTGGTGACAAACGCTGGCCAAACGATGATTATAGCTCAACTAATGCGATAAACCTTATAAAATAAGCTTCTTATCAAAAATTTATCACAAGCCTAAACTAGTTATAACACATTAACAGAAGAATAGTAAAGGAATGATGGATTAAAAAGTTATAAACATGTAATGTATTAAAGAATGTAGGCCTTAAGGCACTGTACAATATGAACACTATACATTACAATGAAATACAAAAATGGAAAGTAAAGAGAATGAAGAATATTACAAGTTAGGAGGAGAAAAATGGTGGAATCTTTCTCTAATCTCTCTCAAAGCTCTTACTTACAAGATTGACAGAATAAGAAGGAGAATCTTCTACTGAGGGCGGAAAGGCTAGTCTTTTCCGCCAGCTTCAATGGAGCTCTTTAGTGTTTGGTCCATTCAAGCCAGCTTGTTCACTTGGTAGAGATGGAGTCCTTTTATAGGCTACTTTTGACGAAAAACTTCTATTCTTCTGTTCATGTCAGCGTCGATTGCAGCCTTTGTCAAGTCACATCAACTCCAGCTACCATATTTGTCTTCTAGTGAATCTTCCTTGCTTGTTGATGTGGATCCTCGCCTAGAGATGTTTCGTCCCCAAACAAGCTTCTTAATGATCGCGTAGCACACATTCCTCTACGATTCACTGACTTCTTCTTTTCTTTATAATTATGCGATAAAAAATTGAAAAACAAGGTAAAACAGGCATGAAGACTTATGCAAGTTATATTCTCTAATAGTTATGAATTTGCAAAAGAAACTACACGTTTTGATACATTTATCATGCGTTTTGGCTCCATTGTTCTACCTAAAAGGTCATAATAACTTGTATTTCTACAAGTTATCAACCTACTGTTTATGTTTTAAGGTCAATATCAACACTGCAATTCATCCAATGTTTAAACTAATCCCAATTATATAGCTATGACACAACCAAATCCAAACGAACAAAATGTTAAATTGAATTATGTTTTTTTTAAATTATTTTTATTTAAATTATTTTGATAAAAAATTGTTTAAAATACTCTAGACAAGCCATTTTGTTTTAGTGGTTGCCAAAACACTCCAATTTATATATAAAAAAAAACCTAGTTTTTTAAAATACACTTGAAAATTTATTTCAAACACATAATAAGAAATAGATTCTAAGAGTACGTTTAGATTGTTTATGAAAAAAATGTCTTTTTAAGAATACATTTTTCAAAAAACATCTTTTATAAAATAAGTTTAAAATCTAAACACTTACATGTTTGGTTCGATCTCTTTATAAATGTTTATATGCAAAATTGCGTTTGGTTTGTCCAATACTAACAAACATTATGAACTAATTTCATAAATAAATACACATCTTGAATCTTTTTTAAAAAATATATTTGAAATTAATCGCACAATATCTTAAAAATTATTATTTTTTTAGTTACTTGAAATTATTGAATTTCAAACTAAACATTAATTTCATTTTTTTATAAATTTTTTTTGAACAATTCAATTTTAGAAGGAAAAATATCTTAAAATGTAAATACATAACTATAAAAAAAGTATAGTTGGTTTTCAACAACAAAATATAAATAAGATCAATAATTTTTTCGAGACAATATAATATCAACTAGAGAAAAGATGTGCAATTTTATCACGTTCTTCATTCATCTTCATTTCATGAACTGAATGATCATGTTCTTCATTTACGTTCTCATGATTTCTTTCACAGATGTTTAAGCAAAATAAATTTGGCTGAAAGAGAAATATTTGCATACCCCTATATCTAAATGTATATGAACAAATTGAAAAAAGATTCAAAATATTGAAAAATCAAAGAAACAAAAAGAACGACAGAATGAAAAATATATAGCAAGAAAGAATAGAAAAAAGAGAGGAAGAAAAATAGATAGGAAAAAGGAAATACCGACTTCAAATCGGAGCTAGTCATAGTGAGATGTTCATTACATGAGATGAGGAAGAGAGAAAACATAGAATAGAAAAAACCAAGGGGAAAATGAGGGTGAGATGAGAGGGTGGGATACTCAGAGGAGTTTGATCATTCCAGTGCATTCTTAAAATTTAGATGAGATTCCTGATTAAATATCAAATAAACATTTGTTCTAAAATTTGGTTGTATGTGTTTTTTCCAGAATGGTTTATTTCATAATCTTATTTGTTACTTAATCTTATTTTTTAAAAAGTTATTTTAAAGAAATGTATTTCAATTTATCTCGAATTATTTTAAAAAATTAAATACTTCAGAAATAATTTCAAATACACTTTAAATTTTAAATTATCAATTGGGGTTCCAGTAGCTCCTTGTTTATATTAACATGGATAGCCACCTTCAAGTTTCAAATGCCTTTTCTTTTATCTTTATGTACAACTGAAATGGAGTTTGCTGCAGTTTTTGTTTGGAGGGTAGAGTGTTGATATACTTCGATAGAGTAATCTTACAAGTTGAATTATTGAATAAATATTTTTTTTTTATAAAAATGGCAGAAGCTTTGTTTATTTCGCCAAATATGAAAACTTTTTTTATCGACACATTTTAAATATAACAAAAAATTGAAACTATTTACAATATATAACAAAATCTATTAAATTCTATATAGATTATTTAATCTTTTTGCTATATTGTGAAAAATGTTTTTTTTTTTTTTATCTATAAGAATTGCTCTTTCTTTTATAGTCAACCAAAACAACAATCTGGTTATTTTTTGGACAATACAAATATTAGAATTAAAAGATATATCAATTTGTTTGTGGGTAAGGACGAATTAGAGTAGTAGTTGCATTCACAATCTTTGCCAAAATTAGACATCGGAACTTACAAAACTATGAACAAACTTTTTGAAAGATTGAATTAGTTATTATAGTTGGTAGTTATCATACAAACGTATGTGGGTGACTATAGTATAAATAGTAAACACGTTAACAAAAATGGAGAGTGAGGATGAATAGAAAATAACAAACATCATAAGAAATAGTAAATATTGTAACAAATAGTAAATTGTGTAATAAAAAGACTTACAATAATAAAATTATAGTTAACTGTAATTTTAATCGTCGAAAATATCAACTATTACAATTAAAATCACATACATAGAGTGACTATAATATCCTATTTGCCCCACTCCACCCAATTGAAAATGAAGCCTACACACTCTTATATTAAATTATCCCTCTGGTTAGGATAAATTTTCTATTAATTTTATGTTAGCGTTGGAAGAGATTAAAAAAGAAACATTTTTTTTGTTCCTAAACTTTTATAAAAATAACAATTTAACCCATGAGTTTTAGTTTGTAACAATTTAGTCCATGTACTTTCAATTTTGTATAAATTTAGTCCTTAAACTCTGGTACGCAACAATTTAGTGGTGTACTTCCAAGCTTCTAACAACTTAACCCTTAACACAAATTCATCATTAAACGTTGGGGTCAAATTGAAGGGATTAATGTTGGTGATATATAACTAAATTGGCCTTCAACTACCAGCTTAAGCTTTTGGATGAATTGACAGTTTAATATGATATCAGAGCAAGTGGTCCAGGGAGGTCCTATGTTCAAGTCCTTGCATTCTAATCTACAATTTACCAAATCTGAAAGTTACCACCACTTAGAACATCTCTTATTCTTTGAATAATGAAATCACAATATTCTATGAACTTTTTTTTAAACGAAGAAGTGTCTCACTCTCATTTGTTAGGTTCTGCAGGTCCTTATCAGAAGGAGATAGAGAGGGTAGCTGAAAGTTTGATTCATCATGTGATTTAAGTAACTCATGTAGGATTTAATTCAACTAATTAAATTAAATTAAATTAAATTAAAAAAAATTAATAATCAACTTAATCATCACATATTTAACTTAGTTTACGATTTGGATCATATTTAAATATATCTCTCTTATTACCTATAGATTTAATGTATATCATATATGTATTAGTCTTTTAACCTACAATTTTAATATGAATATATTTCATATTAAATTGATATTTGAATTCATTCAAATATTTTATTCTTTCATTAATTAAATTTGAGCCATATCCAAGATCAAATTTATGTAAAGGCAAAATACACTTTTGGTCCACATCTACTGTCTGTTTGGTACTCGAAATTTCAAAAGCTTCATTTTAGTCCCAAAATTTGGAAAATGTTAAGTGGTAAATTTTAAATGAGGTGGACAACTCTTGACTAATATAAAAAATGACATTTTTAAGAAAGATAGAAGAACAATGACTCAATTCATTAAATAAAATTTGTTATAGACATAAAATGATTTTTATACACCGTTGAACTATAATTCATAAGAATCCTTCTAAAACTAACACATAAATAAATACAAATAAAATATTTAAGAAATATTGTCAATAGAAGGATATATTAAACATTGTTAAGTTAAATACAATTAAGTCGATTCAAGATATTAAATACTAGAATGACCTATTAAAATGTGAATAACTAGAAAATAATTGACATATACTCTCTTCCTTCGTATAATCCATTTAATTTTTTTAGGTTTTTTTTGGAACACATTCTCAAGTGATTAATTTTAAAAGTAAGCCACATTAAAAAAATCATAGTGTTTGTCGGCCATTAAAAATAACTTTTGAAATGATGCTAAATGAGAAATTTTAACCAATTAAATTACGTCATATCATCACAACGAAAATCAAGCCTTTTGTGAAAATTATAATTTGAATTGGTTGAGGTAATTAAAAATTTTTCAGTCTTAACTCAATTCAAGCCCCATAATAGAAAATTGGGCCAAAGAAGATAATATGTCCAAGCTCAATAAACAAAATGGACTGAAGCCCAAGTCCAACAAGCAAATGAGCCCAAGCCCACCTAAAAGCCATGAAAATTCTCTATAAATAGAAGTCATATCATTTGTTTGGGGAGACAAAGAATTGAAACAATGAAGAATGTAGATCAACCTTTGAAGCTCTCAAGATGTAAAAGTACTTCTTATTAACCTTGAGATTGACACCTTTTGAAAATTTGAAGCTTTGGAAGATTAAATATGTCACGCCATGCCCCAAGATCACTTCATGCGACCACGTGGAGACGTGACCGCCTAGACACTCAATGTACATCTCCCTACAAGATAACATGTTGAATACCTAGTATGCGAATTTAATACTTCAATCAATCTTAACACAACTTGAATCTTTAAACTTAACTTCCACAACGTATGATAAATACAAACAAAATTCTCTTTATTACTTAATTACATGCATTCCAAATACATAATCCAAGGTTTCTTAAGTACAAGAATGTCACACCCGGCCCAAAATGCCGTGACATGCGGCTGATGGAGGTGTGCCACCTAGACACCCATCACGTATCTCACTACGAGATGACGTTTTGAACGCCTAATAAGCGGAACAACTTCTTAAACTTATCTCATGGTAAAAATTTTACTTTGGACTTTAGAAACCTTCACAGCCTTATCGCAATAGAAAGAAAATTTTTAGACTTAGCTCCACCAATAAGTCTTCAACACTAGGCTCAAATTAACTTTTAACTACTAAACAATAAGCATAAATAATAATGCAGGGAATAAATATAACTTATTCTCTTTATTAACTTAACATTTTACATCCAAGTACAAACAAAAAGCACACCTAGAACGACTTCTTCAATTTAACGCCTAGCTTGCTCGCCTTAACGCGTAGCAACTCATCTTAATTACCCTTCTTTACTTGGTCTTAATGCCTGAACATCTAGGAAAGGGGAAACTTAAAACGTAAGTCAAAGACTTAAGGAGTGAGAATTTAGAATATCTTGTGGGAAATACAATTCAATAACAAAAATTACTTTTCATTTTCTTAAATACAGGCTCACAATGCCTCATTTTACAAATCACATAAATCGCACATTAACTTTCTATTATTCCTTTCTACCAAGTACATGAATCATTCTCTGTAACGCCCCAACAGATTGGATTTTTCATTTTATCGTCTTAAGTGTAATTATGGAAAATTTCGAATTTATTTAAGGAACTTGATTATTTTTGACTTTGTGTTTAATTAAGGTTTAGAGTTAATTATTTTGATTTGGTTAATAATTGTTTTATTTGGAAATAAATTTGGTGAAGTTATTTGTTGAAGAGTAAGGTTGATTGGTTGAGGAGAGAAATGTGAGGATTTAATTGGGGAAAAGAAAGAAAGAATTATTTTAAAAGGAGAGAAAAGGGAGATTTGGTGAGATTTGGAGGAGGAGAGAGAAGGTGGGGTTAATTGGTGTTTAAATGAGGCCCAAGAACCCATGCACAAAAAAAAAACCCATCATCTTCTTCAAAAAAAAAAGGAAAAGGGAAACTAATTTGAAACCCTAGCCTCCGCCGACCACAGCTCCACCGCGCCGTCGAATTTCAGCCAGCACGTACGGGACCTCAGCCGCAATCCTGAGCCGACCACGTGCAGCCCCGCCTGTCCCTCGTCCGCTCGCTAAGCTGCATCTCCAGCCGTCGCGACCATTCATTCTCCATCACGGTCCGCCGCTCCCCGTCGCAGATGACTCGCTTGGTAGCATCGGTCACCGTCGAGGCCAGTCCCATCGGGACGTCGCCCCAATCTGAACCCGAAGACGCGAGCCGCAGTACCCATCCGTTTCGTCACCGATCCAGCCGATCATCGTACCCGCGCCGCCAGCCACCCAAATCCGGAGACCCATGCACCGCGCTTCGTTCACGCGTGGACCCGACCCGATCGTGTCTTCACCCCGTAACCTGAGCGACCAGCACCTACACCGAGCCGAGCCACGTCTGCACCCGAGCCGAGTCGACACCTGCCCTCAAGCCGAGCTGGCTCCAGCTTTCAAGCCGAGCCGACTCCAGCCTTCAAGCCGAGCCGGTTTCTGCTTTTCTAGTTGAGCCGATCCGCCTGTCCTTGAGCCACCAGCCTGCTCTGGTCTCCTTGCAGCTATTTTGGTAAGTCAAATGAGTTTCTTTGCATACCCAGCCAAGACTTGAATTATACTCTAAATAATTTAATTTGATCTAAATTAAATTATTTTTCTTAAGGAATACCTTGGACCATTTGACCTTGAAGCGTTGGGTTTCTTCGGTAAGGGCTCAAGCGTTGCAACCTCAACCTAGGGTAAGTCATCTCAACTACATTTTTGGACCTTGGGTCGTTTGGTGAATTAATTATGAAATTTGGCGTTATTAAACATTTAGGATCTCGCTGCTTGGAAAGCACACTTTTCTTGCTATTAGGACTCGTCAAGCAAATCTCTAGGTAAAAGATTTCTACTACTAGCTCTATGACTATAAACATGAGACCGCATACACCTCCAGTTATGCATGTTAAGGACTAGACTGTATAACACATGTAAATTAATGAGAGCATGATGTGACTGATGATGTGGTTTTATATGATGGCATGGTGATGTGATGACGTGGCTTATTATGACTGTATGTTGGATATTGTGATGAGATGTGAAATGATGATTAGACTAATACGATTACATGATGATGTTATGCTTATGTATGCTATGGTTAGGGTACCTGTTAGCTTAGCCTATTAGAGTCGTACCTGCATGGGTGTCCTTCGGGATCACCATCTATTTAGGACTGCGTAGTCTGACGGGACGCCAGTCTAGCATGGATATAGATATGATTCGAGTGATTCGGCAGGATCCTCGCAGCCCGATTGTCTTAGTGCTTCCCCTGGGTTCACTACAGACCAGTATGTCCTAGGTGCTCTCCCGGGACACCGAAGACCAGATTTTAGTTCCTACGGGAGCGCATGTTGCACGTGTTCGGGAACGTGCCAGAGATTGGGTACCATTTTCAGGACTCTAATAGGAAGTTAACAAGCACCTAGTGGGACTAGTAGTGGGTCCCTTACTGAGTATTTTATACTCACCCTCTCCATGTCATGTTTTTCAGGTAGAGGCCGAGGTAGGGGCAAGGGCAAGCTGGCGAGCGACCAAAAGTAACCGTGACGAGCCATAGAGATTTTTGCTTCCGCTTACACCCCGTTTTAAACATTTAGTTCTTGAGTTTCATTTTCTTCTTTATTTACTATTTCATTTCTTTAAAAGTAGATAGGGCCCGAGTAGGATTTTAATATTTATTTACTTTTCGCACATTACCCTGATTTGATTTTTATAAATAAAATTCTGAGGTTTTATTCGTTTTAACTAAACTTTATGACTTAAATCATGTTATTTACATTTAGTAATGACTTCGGCTCAGTATAAGGAGTTGGGTCGTTACATTCTCACGCTTAGACTACTGTGATGACGCATCATCCTCAACATCCTCTGTGAGTTTTCCCACTTCATTTCTAGTTGCTTAGGCTGTTGACTCAAATGCATTTGGCCAACTTCTTATCGTCATGTGGTCCACAGGACCACCATGATTGCCTTTACTCATTATGGGCACACATATAATAGCAGCTCATTGTTAGGAATAAGACTAATGGTTTACTCACACACAAGCATCACATAAAAGTCTAGTTTTCTCTTTTCAAATAACATCCACAACAACACAACAATGGCATATATTAATGCGTTAACATAAATACGACATAAGACTCCAGAAAGAATGCTTTCAAAACGATTCTTTCTTTTGGAAAGTCACTCACAAAATACTTAGTTCCCTTTCTTTCCAAACGCCTAATTTTAACTCCTTGTTCTCATCTAGCACTTCTCATCAAGCAACTAAACACTTAGTAAAATTCTTAGAGGAACAACACCTTCTTTTATTTCTTCGATTTTATTTATACTAATCCTTAAATCTAATTAGCCACCACTTAAACCTCTATTAGTTTATCATGCCCTACCACTTTACACATGTCAGCTTGCAATTCATCAGGCCATGCAACCAATTTAAACTTAACACGTAGCCAGCAGTCAACTCAAGTTTAAACATTTCCCTTAAAATTCTAAACTTATATTCTCGAAATGCTCAATTCTTCGCGTTAGACTTCAAAACTCTTACTTAGCTTCATCGCTAACTGCCTTCCATGCGTCGTCTTGCTTCATCGCGAACTAAAACTCAAAATGCCTAAAGCCAATTTTCACAACACAATAGCACTTGGATGCAAGCTTTCTTCAAGCATCGCCTTTCCTTAACTGCAACATTCTTCACAAAACGCCTCTTAATTATACTTTAGTAAAAAATAATCCTTTATAAAGGCTCCCCTTTTTCGAATCTTGCCTCACAAAGAACTATAAAATAAAGCTTCAATGCCTACCGTCGCTTCACACTTAAAATGCCTTTCTAACACCTCAATCCATAGCAGTTCGCCTTACCCTTCTTAACTTGTCCTCAACGCCTTGTAACCTGAGGAAGAGAAATTTAAAACATAAGCCAAATACTTAGTGAGTGAGGTTTTAGAAACCCTTTTTAGGTAAAATAATTCAATCAAGTAAATTCAGGCTTTTGACACCTTAGTTAAAATCATAAATCACACATTAACCTTTACTTATTCCTTTTGCGAACAACATGAACCATTCCCATGCATAGACTACTGAGATTTATTTCATCAGCATCCCTTGGAGGATTTTCTGGTTCATTTCTTGTTGCTTAGGCTGCTAACTTAATACACTCCTTTCAACTCATTGGCCAGCTTCTTACCACCATGTGATCCTTTCACCCCATGGTTTCCTTGACTCATTATGTTCACATAATACCTAGCTTATGATAGGAATAAAGCTAATTGTTTACTCCCAAGCATGCAATCATCACATAGAAACTTTAGCTTTATAAACTTCATTTTCAAGTAAACAAGCTTGTCCATAAACACAAGAACATGCAACTTGCATTAAGCATTTCATAACAACACAAGACTCCACTAGTAAAAATTTGGGTTTTAACGATGCAAAATTTACGTTATAAGGAGTTTCAACGACACAATTTTTACGTCAATGAAGCCCCTGTCTTTAACAACACTTTGGAAAATGTGTAATCAATATACTTAGATGACATCAAATTTATGTCATTAATACCTTTACATTGACACAATAAATATGTCACCATTATATATAATTCAACACCAATATATTGTCATCTATACCCTTACATTGACGCTTTACATGTGTCACTGTTATCTATACCTTGACATAAATATATTGTCATTAATACCCTTACATTGACGCTTTAAATGTGTCATCGTAATCTTTTACTGGACACGAATATATTGTCATTAATACCCTTACATTAACGCTTTAAATGTGTTATTGTTATATATCACTCACACGAATATATTATCATTAATACCCTTAGATTGACACTTTAAATGTGTCACCTTTATCTATAACTCGACACCAATATATTGTCATGTTTAAATGCTTCGTTATACATATTTCGTGTAGGGAACAAAAACACAATCGAGAACCACTCATAACAGTTGAACTAAACCAGAAGGTATAAAATCCCAAATCTCAATCAATTTTGAGATAAAATTGCCTAAAAAACCAAATAATAAACTTTAAATCGGAGCCATATGCGCACATAACATTGCCTAAATTAAGAAAACAAAATCAAACTAAGATCCTACCATACGCCACTAGAAGATGACAAAAAAACAAGAATTACAAACTACAGACAACTTGTTAATAGAATATACACGAATATGTAAGTTTAGATGGAAAAAGGTCTTACATGGTGTTTGGTGAGCCTTCTACGAATGAACTTGACGGAGGAATGAAGGTAGTGTGAAACGGATAGAGGAGGGAGGAGAAGCAACTCATAGTTTGGTGGGCTCCTTGCGAGAGAGAGATGACAAAGCTGAACCAGAGAGCGTTTGTGAGAGAGAGAGAAAGTCGTGTGAAGCTGAACCAGAGAGCGTTTGTGAGAGAGAGACGACGGTGGCCCAAAATTATGAGGTTTTTATAGGGAGTTTGCGAGAGGGAGACAATGACACAAAATTGTGAGGGTTTGAGAAAGAGAGACGGTAGAGGCGAAAAAAAAGTGAAGGTTTTTTTAGGGAGTATGCAAGAGGGAGAGAAATTTGTGTCAAGAAAGGGGAATAATTATTTTGTTAATTAGGGTAATATTTTAATGACACAAAAATTATGTCGTTAAATAACGAGGTATAAAATGTGTCAATAAAAATTAAATTGTGTCGATAAAAAATTCGTTTTTTTATTTTTCAACACCACATTTTATCCCACTTCCAAACGCCCAACTCTTCTCGCCTTTTGAGAGCTTGAACGCATGCTTCTTCAACACAAACTTTCAAAACACCTACTCTACAAAATGACGTCTTCTTCCAAAATAACCATTTATTCTAAACTCAGGTCTCACAAAACCTTCCTTAAATATTCCAAAAGATTAAAGCTCAAATAATTGACTTATATCTACAACTCTTGAAGATCGAGGAGCTAGATGTTCTAAGTTTAACTTTACATTAGATAGAAAACATCAAAGGAGTAAATATTAGAGATTGTATTCACTACAATGTACTATACTGAAACCAATACAAAATTCAAAATTCTACGAATTAAATTTTTCTAAAAATGTAGAGTGAACAATGTATTTTAATTTTCTTTTATCAAAAGAGTTTAAATAAAAATGAGTTTTTTTAAAAAAATTATTTTCTTAAGTCAATCCAAATGAGTCTTTACTCTCTTTTGTTGAAGTCAAACGAAGGGTGTGCAACGGTCAACCAAAGTCAATTTTTTGACCAAACTGCCACCAAATCGACTATGGTTGGATTAGTCAATGTTCAATTAACCTACATCGACTTTGTAAGAGTGCAAACAAGTTATTGGTAGGTTAATTAATTTGTTCGTTTGAGTCGGTTTTGTTGGAATTTGTGTCCTAAAACTCGTACTTTGTTATTTGATTCAATAAATTCTATTATTGAATGCTATAATCTTAAAACCAATAAGTTAAGGTCCCAAGGATATTTTACTGAATTTGTCAAATACACTTGAACTTTATGTATAGACATAAACATGGATTAAGTTTCAAGTTAATATATAGCCCAAATAGTCTATAGTGTATGAATAAGGTTGGACGCCTTATTCTGTATAAACACTATGTATGCGGCCCGCTTCGTAGTTAGTACAAACGATGTAATCCTGAATTGTTCAAGCAGAGACATGGGAGTGGGGGCATCCTATGTAAATGGTTTGCATAAGACTGGAACCACGAAATAGTCACTTTTCGTTATAACACCGTAAATTATAAACTGACTATTTCATTTATGATGACCTAGGTAACTTGATCTTAATCCTGAGCTAACTATGAACTTCTGTTCATTCGGTAGTATCCTTAGATCTGCATAGGTGAGGACAACTCATCATCGCTGGCCCAATAAGCCTCCCATTTCAGGGATAAGACCGAGTGGATAGCTAGGGACATAGGGTGTAAGACAAAATTCACTCCTACCCATTTCCGGGATAGTAGATAGGTTGTTCCCTTAAGGACTGAATCCAAGTCTTGAACAAGGGGTCCCACCTTCTCATTGGCCCGAGAAGGATTCAGGTTTATAGGTTGGACCTTAAACCAATTGTTCAATAGTAGATCAGTGGGTCTTAAGGAGCAAGATGTAATCTCGGGAGTAAAATGGTATTTTGACCCAGCCAAGATTACAAATAACCTGTGAAGGATCAATTTACTCATCATGGTTATATCAGGTGGATAGAAATATATTTATAGTGAGGGGAGTACAACGAAGAGTCTTTAGTGGAATGACTCTTTAGTTAACGAATGTTGATTAAGCTTGGTCTAAAAGAGTTTAGCTAGTTAATCTCGAATCGTTGGAACCCATGATCTATAGGTCCATTAGGTACTTCTACTAGCTCATATGGATTCAACTAAGAACAAAATGTTGAAGTAACTCGATTTGTTCGAATTAAGAAAAGAGAGAGAAACCGACAAATATATAAGATATAAGTCGGTAGAAATAAACTTTAAGCTTTGTGTTTAAATATGATTTAAATAAATATGAATATAGATTCATATTTAAAAGCTTGAAAAGTTTTGAAACGGTCAAAGTTGTAAAAGTCAACTTGTTGACTTTTAACTTTGAGAAACAAAACTTTGACCGGATTTATATTCAAATATGATTTGAATTTTAAGAAAATGAATATGGATTCATACTCGAGAGATTAGAATTAGTTTAGACGGAAAAATAGTAAAAAGTCAAAAAGTTGACTTTTGACTATGAAATGTCAAAGTTTGACTTTGACTTAATTGATCAAATGACCAAAATGCCCCTTTGACTAATTATTTTATTAATTATGAATTAATGGGAAATGTGGCAGATTATTGTGAATTTGAAGCCACTAATTTCATTATGAATTAATAGATTAATTAGGTGTTGAACATATATGTAATAATTTACAAGCAATTTGCATGTAAATATCATATAAAACATTTCTCATTACAGAATGAGAGATGATGATGTTTTTCTTAAAAAAACCACCTAAACGATATACTACCTCCTTCTTTCTCTCTAAGTTTTACTTCACAAAATCGAGTCCCACAACTTCGTTCTAGGGTCCTGAGCTTAGTAGGTCAACTTAGTGGTTGTCCTTGCTCGTGATATTCAGGCAGAGAAGAAAAAGGATCGAAGAAGAAGTTCAGAACAATAAAAGGTAAGTTCATCGTTTACCTTTTAGGCTTTTCGTTTAGGTTCATCGCATAGCATGTGCATGTTGATTTCTAAACTGTTTAGATGCATATAGAGTAAAGCATGAAATTTTTCCTTCTGCCGCAGCATGTCTCTTATTGTTTTTTCCATCAGGTTTAAACCTTTAAATTCAATTTGATTGGTTTGATTTATCGGTCTATCACCCTCACCACTAACTTACATGGAATAAAAATAATAAGACGGAAGAAAGAGTTCAATAAGTTATAGGTTCAAGATAAAGAAATAGTAAAAACATTGATTGGATGCATGTAAGAAGGAATGCAATTTCACCTATTCCACTATCATCCTAATATCTAAACTTATGTTAGGTAAATAAGCAAATATCCACGTAAACAAACACACACTCTCTCTTTGGAAACTTAATTGTAGTGAGGAAGTGAGTGGTTGAGTAGTGCAAAAGTTATGGTTTGGCCAAACTCAGCCCGCATTAATTGCTACTACTATTCAGTATACACATACCAATATTAATTTAACACTTGCCTTGTGAAAAGTGCATCCTTGGATCACCCAACCAACACTTTTTTCTCCCCTTTATTTCTCTCTCCTTTGAATTACCATTACATGCTTTCTCTTGGATCACTAAGCTCATTGAAAATTGAATTGAATGCAAGGACTTTTTATAAAATATGGGTTAAATGGGGAATTGAAGATGAAGTTGTATCGTGGGGTATTGAGTGTAAAGTGGGCAATGTTGACATTAATAATGTCATCAAATATTCATATATGTGTGATATGATGCCTAATGATAGTTCAACACAAAGTCAACATATTTTATTATATGGTTTTAAGTTAGAATTTTGAAATTTTGGAATTTTGGAATTTTGGTGAGCCAGTTCTCATCATGCCAGAACTATTGTCCCACTTACCTCTCAAGATAAGAAAAAAAGATAACTTGAAAGTGAGTGAGTTCAACTTCCTCTCTTTAGTACTTTTTATATGTCTATTTGAAATTCTTGTCCTTTAATCTTGGACTTACCAGTTAGATTGAAAATGTAATATCCTTTTTTTTTTTTTTTTTTTTTTTTAAGATTACTATGTTTCAGATTAGTTTACGCCAAAAAGGACCATTTAATTTTGTAGTTGAAAATTCATAAAATTTAATTTTTATGTTTTGAGTTGGTAGTTAGAATGAACAATTGTGTTATCAATGTTTATATTATCTAGTAGGAGGTGTTAATCTAACTAAAACTGTACTTCGACCTAAACAAATATATATATATATATATATATATATATAATATTTTATATGTATGAGTGTTTGGTCAACTTACGCACACCTAATTCTTAAGTAAGTGACTACCTTAGATTAAACCCATGACTTTTTATTTTATATATTAATTTAGTGTAGAATGTGATTTATCAAATTGAATAAAAAATTTGACCAGTTGAGGAGTTTGACATGAAAATACAACAAATATGTCAAAAAAAAAAAAAAAAACTATAAAGATGTGAATGAAATATTAGTAATAATGATTTATTACTTATTTAAGAAAGACATCAATTTTGGTGTTGACATAGTTGAAGAAATTAAAAATTTTGGATGATCCAGTTATTTCCCACTGTTACAACTTTTGCTAATCTAAAAATTTGTATCAAGAGAAGAGGCCTTGTGTTCTTAATAACTCATTTATTCATAATTCAAGTAGATGATAACCCAAAAGCCTCTCCTCTCCATCCCAAAAGTACAAGGATATCAGTTCTCTTCTGTTTTCTTCAACAATTATACAAGTTGTAAAAAATCTCCTTTGATGATGATATCATGAGCTTCTCAATCGCTATTCCCATGCTTCCAAGCACTCATGCGGATTCGAGTAGAAATAATCTTCTTCCTTAGGCCGATCTGGAATGACAACTCGTGTCTTTGAGCTCCCATTATGATCAGAGTGACCTTCCTTCATTGCTGAAGAAAACTCGTCCCAACCCAACAACCCATTGCTATACTGATCTATTAAGCTAACTACCAACTTTCTGTCGAGAAGAACGGTTTTTTTGAATCCCAAGAATCTGAGAGATAAAAAAAATATATTATTGAATAAACATGAATCCTGAGATCATTCCACTCCAACTGGTTTAATTACATGAAATGCTTACAAACAAATTTACTAGACAGCAGTTGTTGCTTACCTACGATGTCCTTCGACAACTTTTGCCATGTTCCCATCATACGTAGGAACGTAAATATCACTCTCCAATGACACGAGATAATCCAATGCAGCCATTTGCGATGAACGATTCTGAAAGAACCTCAAGTCCGATGGTTTCAGCAATGTCTCTTTTCTGACCTGTGTTTGTAGAAGATTGCATAAATTTTCAAGAGCCTACTCAATTTATGCAGAATTTAAATAATTCAACTTCTAGTTTCATCAACTGACCAGATTAGGGAAAGCAGATGCCAGACTTTCCATCCTTCTTTCTCCACCATATATTTCTCCAGAAGCAATGTATATTTGAACATTACGATCGACCCCGAGTGCACTTAAAACTAGCGAAGTTTCTTCAGGAGTCAATGGACACAAACCTTCCTTCCTTTTCAGCTCAGAATCGATAACTTTCTCCTTCCACCACGAATAAGCATATCTAAACAATGATAATGTAGATGTCGTGAAGAGACAGTTATTTAGGGTACACGAAACAAAAGTCCATCTAAATGAACAAAAGAGACAATACCTCATTCTCGTGAGTTCGTCGACTTCCTCATTGGTGCAACCACGGGTGCAGCCAGAGAAGGCTAGCATATCCATTTCATATCTAAGATGAAGAACCAAGAATGGTCCTTTATTTCTCAGCATTTGAACAACTTTTCTTCCCAGTTCCTCAATTTGAGAAGTAAATTTCAGGGCATTAAAATTTACCCGACATCGTAACTTCTGAACCTCAATCGGCAGTCCATTATTGGAAAGTCGAGCATCGGTTTTATTCAAATGTAGAACTTTATACTTTTGGACCAATGGAAGAATCTGCAGTCGCACAAGACCAAAAGATCATCCGTCAAGTAAAAGAAATTTAAACAGAAAAAATTCCAAGAATCTCTCTTATCATGAACATGAATCCAACCTGATTAAGGTAATATGACATGTTTGACCAACTAATAGGTGACAGCGAGTAAATCATTCTCGACTCAAATCTTCGTTCAAGCCTTGGCGGTAGCTTTCTCAATATTCGAACCTGATCTCTCAACGACAATATGAAATGATCTAAGTCGAAAATGTCTTCAAAGTCACTAACAAAACAAGAAAGTATAACACATTAAAAAGATATATAACTAATCAAAACTGAAGGGTAAATTTGAAATAAGAGATAGAGCGTAGATTCCAAAAACACACCTGGGGTCATCCCAAAAGGAAGTTTTATCCAAATTAGGAACAATTAGAGTAAGATTCAAGTATCTGGCAATGGCAACCATGTCACAGATCTACAAACAATGGCAGAGTTCTAATAAACAATCAGAAAACAGAGAATCAACAGTTCCTAGTGTCAATCATTTGGTACGAGAAAAAAACGAACTCACCGCTGCTCTCATTTGGTTGAGTCCTCCATTGCAAGAAACCATGAGATAGCCATTGCTTTTGTAAACCCCTGTGAGAAACAGACACCAAAAATTTGTAAGGAACAGATCATAAAGTGAAAAATGGGGAAGAATTAGAACTTGGAGCTTACTTTTTGGTGGAAGAAAAACTTTGTAAGGAAGAGAAGAAGATGAAGACTGAAGAGCCATGGGAGAATCAAAATGGCAACAACGCGAAGGCCAAGTAATGAAGAGCTTTGGCCTCCATAGTTCCCCTAAAGCCATAAGCTGAACAAAACAAGTCCATAGCAGCACTGTTGTAATAGCCCTCGTCATCCATACCTTCATTCTAGACCTCGAAACAGTAATCGAGTTCTTCAACTTATCAACCTTCTCTTCATCAGAAAATCTAAAGCCCATTTCCCAATAATGGCTATAATGGCTCTTGTGATCAGATTCCTTCATTTTACACATTGAGATTTACAAACCCAAACCACCCCACTTGTCAAAATAGCTTGAAATTACAAATGGGAAGTCGAAAGAGAATGAGGATAATCAGTGAATCCCTATTATAAGTATAAATAATTCCATCCTGAAATTGGGAACCCAGAAGTTAATTAACACAATGGACTGCATTTTTAAGGTATGAATGGTAGTAATTTGCGTAATAGGACAAAAAATTGGAGGTTTTGAAAGGAATTGGGATGTAAAAGAGAATGTAATGGGAAGTGAGAGTGAAAATTATTGAGAAAGAGAGAGTGGGATAAGGGGAGAGTAGAAATAGAGAGACTGTGAGATAAAAAGGCATAAATCAAGGCGGAGGCGTTGCTTTGAGATAGAAGAGGTCATGGTCGTGGATGAACTGAAGCCGTAAAGATTGTCTATTTCGATCGAATTTTTTTTTGTTGGCATGGCCATTGACAAGTGACAATCTTTTTTCTTTTTTCTTTTTCTTTTTCTTTTCTTTTCTTTTCTTTTTGGAAGTATATACTTAATTGCATTTGGAGTACGATAATGTTGGAGTGGAAGTTAACTAGGTTTGATCATCACTTTAAGGTGTGAGTTTAAAAATTAAGTTTATTTTCTTTTGATGATTTTTATTTTTTAATTATAAGAGCTGAATGTTTAGCTAAATTTCAAAACTAAATTAAAATTTAAAATATTTTCATCTCTAGTGATTAGGTTAGGCAAGTCTACTTACTTATCCAAAAAGTCTATTTTTTTTTTCATTTTTTTATGTTGTGGGTAAGTCAATGATTTTCATCTTGTAAGTATACATCTTAGATACAAACCATCTAATCTAACGTACTAATCTTAGATTTCATAACTTAATTCAACACCTCCTATCATTATTTCAAAAAGTTTTCAAGCTACTTTTGTTTTTACATATATTGTGGTCAAAAATCCTATATTTGATAAGTTAAATTTGGAGAGAAATTAGAATTAAAGTATAAATTAAACTAGAAAGTGAACACAGACATTCCCATCACCAAATTATGTGTAAGAACATTGTCATCTTAAAAGCTTGGAGTAATCTAAATAAGTAAATATATCACCCATGAAAATAGATACGTCACAAGGATCAGCCTCTTTTGACAAATACAAAGACAATAGTTAAATTCTTTATATCTTACAAATACAAATATTCAAATTTTTTTTAATAATGTTATTTTTTTTAAACTATTACAAAAATAGAATTGATGCAAAAATATTGTCAAAAATAGGGCAGTAAAGTTGTGTACCTAGACTGGGCCTATGACTTTGCATTGAAGTTGTGTACCTAATACATGGCGCCGCTTAACTGTCTGTCCTGTGTGGTAATCAACGTTGTCATGTTCCAAATGCACAGAGTCGTGGATTGAGTACATGACTCCAATGCCGAGTTGTGTACTCGGTCCACAATTTCAAAAGAGAGTCATGTACCTGGTACACGACTTTCTCGATTCTAATAACCTTACAACTCTTTTGACAGAAGCAGTGTTTTGGTTTTCCGTCGTTGAGCCATCTCTCCTTTTTGCCGCTGTCAACGTCTTCTCCCCCCTTTGTCGCAACGTTAATCATTCATTGTTTAAGAGTTCTAAGGTATGTTTATTTTATCTTTTCTATATATATTTTGATTTGTACAGTGTAAATGAGATTAATTTTGTTGAGATTTTGTCAAAAAGATTTTATGAGACTATCTTTTATTAATGAGTTATTTAATTCCAAAAAAAAAAAAAGATCCTCCTTTATCTTAGGAATCTTATATTATTATATTTTTTAGATTATCCTTGAGAAAATATACATATACACTACGGAACTTGTGGGTTCTGGTACGACTAACAAACGAAGAAAGCTTTTTGGAGTTGTTAGTGGAATCTGTATTGCAATAACTATGAGTAAAAGAAGATAGTGCGATTATTTATCTATGGTCTCAACGTATTGATCTGTGATGATTCTTATGATGAGTAATGAGAAAGACGAAGCAGTGATTCGAGTGGTCACAGTAAACTTCAGAAGAGTATGAAGATATCATCGAAGAGATTCACTCATACATTTAGGGAGAGCCTGAAGTCAGACATCGTTGAGAAGGATTTCTCATGCATTCAGGGGGAGTCTGGAATCTGAGGCTAATAAGCATGTTAAATAGTCATATAGTTGAACAGAGTTCATATGCTGTATCGATATATACTGACTAAGTATGAATCATAATAATACTACTCATCAGGGTTGTGCGTAGCTCCCCAAAACGTAGGCATTATTGGCCGAACTAGGTTGTAACGCCCCAAAAAATAAGATAATTTGGGACATAATTATCTTAGTTTTGTTTAATTAGATTTAATTTATTGGGCGTTATTTTAAATTTATTTAATGAGAATTATTTGATTTGTATGGGAATTGAAATTAATTAAATATTTTTTGGATGAATATTTAATAAATTAGAGGTTTTGGCATGTGGTGTTTGTTGAGTTTTTGATTAAATGGTAGGTTAAAAGAATTAAGTAAAGTTGTGGATTTTTAGTGTTGTTGAAGTTGAATTTAATTAAATAATTATGGATGTTATTTAATTAAATTAAGGGGTGGAAAGTTTGTTGGAGATTTAATAATTATATGTATATGTGGAAATATATATAATTATTATGTTAAAGGAAAAGATAATTATATTTGTTAAAATATAATTATTTAAGGAAAAGATAATTGTATTCTGTAGAAAGGATATTTAACAAGGGAGAAAAGGTAAAATAATTATATTTTAGGTAAATATAATTATATTTATTTTCGAGAAAGATAAATAATAATTAATTATTGTGGAAGATAATTAATTATTTTGGAGAAAGATAAATAATAATTAATTATTGTAGAAGATAATTAATTATTCTGCAGAAAGATAAATCTTGATTATGGAGTGAAGTTGTTATGGTTGGGTTAAGATAATTAATGTTGGAAGTTGATTTATTGGAAAAGATTTGATTGACTAAATTAATTGAAGATTTAAGTTAATGTGAGATTTTGGAGGGAAAAGTTGGTTTTGGTGGAATTGGATTTAATTGAGTATATATATATGGATATATATATTCAATTAATAATTTGGAAAAGTGTAGTTAATTATATTATGGAATATAATTATATTTGTTTGGAAAAGAAGAAAATCCATGAGGAGAGAGATGGTTGATTTGATTGGACGAAAAAAAAAATATTTATTTAAAAGAGAGGATGATGGTTTAAATAAATATATATATTTATTGTGATTTTGGTGAGAGAAAAATAATAATAATAAAAAAGTATTATTATTATTATTAATGGTTACAAATGCCTAAGATTTTGTGCATTTAAGACATTTATTTAGGAAAGATAATGGAAATAAAGATATATGTATATATTTGGTATTATATATATATATATCCTAAAAGGAAAAGGAAAAAGAAATAATAATAATAAATATTATTGTTATTATTTGGGTCTATAAATAACATTGGAATGCTTAAGCTAAAAAGTAAAGGAAAGAGAAAAAGGTTCTTCATCTTCTTCTCTAAGATAACCCTCTGCTGTCGCCGCCTCACAAGTTGTAATTAAGATTGGTCTCTTTGGAAAGCTTGAGGATTTGAAGTGATGAATTTTTACCATCAAGAATAAGAGGATTTTTCAACCTCCATCTAAGTAACCTTGGTAAGCCAATGAAATTAAATTAATATTTTATTAATTTAATTTTAGATCTATTTGAGGTTTCTTTAAAGGTTCAATTGGCTAATTTTTTTTAAGATTTAAATCTTGGATTTTTCCCAATCAAGGTTGAATTGGTTTCAACCCCTTTTGTTTGAGAAGTTAATTAATTTGGGAGAATTTATGGATGTTAGCCAATTGCTAATTTCATTAATTAAGATACTGAGTGTTCCTATTATGATTAGGATCAAGTTAATTGGAGATTTTTTTACTGTCACCTAGGGAGTACTTTGTTTGGCTAAAATCTCAAGGTAAGAGATTCTACTACTAGACCTTCGAACTAAATTTAAGAGACTGCATGTATTTACGATTATGCATTGATGGTAGCTAAGATGCATAATGCGGTGCTATAGACGATGATTGATATTATAATTGATGATGATGACTGATACTATGATTGACAGTGATGACTGGTATGTTTATGATATTTATGATACATGATATATTAATCACATGAATAAGGACGTTATGATTAATATTCATGTCATGTTATGATTTTTATAATGTTACATGTTTTGGATTGTGGTGTGTCTGTTAACTTGTCTGTTAAGCTTTTACCCCAACTATATTGTTGTCCTATCTATGGGGTCACTCGCACGACTAGGGGTGTTCCTACGGGATCACTCGCACGATTAGGGGTGTACCTACGGATCACATGCATGGTTAGGTGCAGTTATATTGTGTATACGGGGTCACTCGCACAACTAGGGGTGTTCCGACGGGATCACTCCCACGATTAGGGGTGTACCTACGTATTACATATATGTTTATGGAGTGTATATGGGATCACTCGCACGACTAGGGGTGTTCCGACGGGACCACTCGCATGATTAGGGGTGTACCTACGTATTACATATATGTTTATGGAGTCTATATCTGCGATCACTCGCACGACTAGGGGTATTTCTACGGGATCACTTGCACGATTAGGGGTGTTCGTAAGGTCTCACTCACTCAGGTGTGCTCCATTGGACACACAACGTTATGATTATGTTTCTAACGGAAAGTTAACATATCATCTAGCGGGACTAGTAGTGGGTCCCTTACTGAGTATATTTATATACTCACTCTTTTCTATGTTTAATATTTCAGGCTAAGGTAAACAACTTAAGAAGCTGGCGAGCGACAGCGAGGGATCCGTGGCATGCCATATGGGGATACAGTTCAGCTTCCGCACTCATTTATATGTCTTTCAGTACTTTTAAATTTTAACCATTTTACTTAAAGATTTTAGTTATCTTCTTTTCAAAAAGGTGTCTTTTGATGTTTAATTTTTGAGTAATGACCTTAACTTGGTTTAAAAAGTTCAGGTTGTTACATAGGTTACCAAAGTTTATTGTGTTATTCTCTTTTGCTGTCCCTCTAGCTATTACAATAGTTATTAACTTGTGATTTAACTGAAGGTTATTTGATTACCTCATATTGTTTTTTTCAATTGGTATCAGAGCGGGTTGACGTTGGTTCATTGAGTTTTCAATGGAATCGATCAAGGAATGTAGGTCAACAATAGAGATAATCAAGGAATGTCCTTTCAGTACAACTCGTCTTTCAGTTTTAGATGACACAAATTATGGCTCCAACAGCAGATATCATAGCAACTTTAGAAGAAAGCATTTTGATAAACGTAATGTCATAATAGACCGGTCTTTAAAGTGTAAAGAATGTGAAGGGTATGGTCATTATCAAGTTGAATTCCCTAATTTTATGAGAAGACAGAAGAAAAGTTTTAGTGCTACATTATCTGATGATGATACAAACGAAAGTGATGAAGAATGTAAATGTACTAAAGCCTTTTTTAGTATTTTATCTAAAGATGAAGTTAAAGATTCTGAAGAAGAAAATGAAGACAATCTTTCCTTTGAACAATTGAAGATTAAATTGAAAGAATATTCAGAAGCTAGAGCAGTGCAGAAAGAAAAAATACATAATCATATGGAAGAAAATGAACGACTATTATCAAATATATCTTCCTTAAAACAGAAATTGAGGGAGATCTAGACAGAGTATGATCAGACTATGAAGTCAGTCGAAATGTTAAATTAAGAAAATGTGAAGGGAGATCTAGATCAAATACTGAATTTAGGACAGTTTAGTTCAAACAGATGTGGTCTTGGATTTAACTCATCAGTAAAGAACACTAGTTTAGACAATGGGATAAAATTTGTTCTTGCTACTGTGAGCATCAAGTCTGATCAACCAGTTAAAACAAAAGCTGTTAACTCTTCCACAAAAAGAAATAACTGGGTGTGTGATTACTGTAGTAAAAAAGGTCATATTCGTCCTTTTTGTTATGCTTTACAAAGGTATAAACTTAAATATCAGAAAGCTACTTATCACTCACAGAAGCACAAATTAAACTCATTTACTCCAAGAGGCAAGATAAGTTATAAGGAATGGAGAGTAAAAAATTCAGGTAAATGTAATATTGTCGTTATAATAGTTCAATCTTCAATTGATGTTTGGTATTTTGATAGTGGTTGTTCCAGTCACATGCCTAGAAATAGATCCTTCCTTTTTGAATTAAAAGAGTATACATCTGGACATGTTACGTTTGGAGATGGTGAAAATGAAAGAATCCTTGCAAAAGAAAATATTAAGAAATATAATCTACCATGTCTAAATGATGTACGATATGTTGAATGGCTCAAGGCAAACCTAATTAGTGTCAGTCAACTATGTGATCAAGGCTATACTGTTAATTTTAGCAAAGAAGAATGCATTGTGATTGATATTAATAAAAATGTTCTCATGAGTGGCATCAGAAAGATTAATAATTACTATCACTGGGTATCTAATAATAATCATTTATTTATCTAAAAAGAAAAAAAAAATTAGACGCACTACTGATGAAGTGAATGTATCAGATGGACATCACTCATGTTTAAGTAACATGGATTTCTGGAGATCACTGTGGTGGCAAGCTCTCAGTCTTAGCATCTATCTATTGATGATTTGGCTTTTGTCTTATCTCGAGGAACATTGTCAGTTTGAATGAGATTTTTGTTGTATCCCTTAGTGTTAAATATGTCATACTCCATAAGATTGACTTTACAAACTGGTTTCCTTCGTTGCATGCTTCCAGTTGAGCTGATCAATTTCAAGAGTAGACATTCTTTTATGAAGGAGAAGAGTTTTGTGCAAAAAGATGTTTTTTATAGGCCACCTGAAGGAGAAACTAAATTTGTTGCTTTTATGGAGCTTATATGATTATTATTAATGTTGATTGAAGAGTTTTGTGCAGAATTTGTTTTGATGGATTTAGGAGTTTGTGGTAGATGTGCTTATTCTGTTTTAGGTCAAAAAAGCAGTATATTTTTTCTTTGTGATGTGCCTTATGTTTTGATGCTTCTAGTGATGATGTTTCTAGTGATATATGTTTTGACTTCTACAAATGGCTTCAGTTTTGACTATTGTCAGTTTGATGGTGTTTGGTGAGTTCTTGTTGATATATGCTTCTGGAAATCTTTGCATCTCAAAATGGTTTTATATTTATTTTTTGGCTTCCTATTGATGATATTTTATTAATGGGGCATCTGGTTGAACATAAAAATAATTCTTCTCTTTTTGACAAAAAGGGGGAGTTTATTGAGATTTTTGTCAAAACGAATTAATGAGATTCTTTTTATTATTTAAAGATTATTTAAAAAAAAGGTTAAAAGGATATTTGTTTTAAAAGATAAAAGATAATAGATCTTCCTCATAAATAGGAATCTTTTATTTATATCTTTTAAAGAAGATCTTGAAGATTTGATAGAGTGGTGTGGTTATGTATTGAAGTGTTATGCTTGGAATGGTATGAGTATTACTGAACATTCAATTTGAAAGCATTATCCTTCTATCTCGTTTCTTCTAAAGTCTTCTGGTTAATCTGAACGCTGATATCCTAACTACAAATGATGATTGTGTTGCTGAATGTTGAATGCTAATACCTTGAAGTTGTTTCTGTTGAAGCTGTGTAATTTAGATGTTGTTTTGAAGTCTGTTGCAGGCAAATATCCTGAAGATATTTATGTTGATGTTTCTATTGAAGTTGTGCAATTCAGATGTTGTTTTGAAGTTTGTTGCAGGCTAATATCTTGAAGCTATTTATGTTGTTGTTTCTATTGAAGCTGTGCAGTTCAGATGCTATTTTGAATACTGGCTACAAAGTAGAGAAATGAAATGATGATTGTGTTGATCTGCTATGTTAATTATGTGGTTGAATATGGATGTTTGCTGACTGTTGCTTTACGAAAAGTCTTTGAGATGTATTGACTTGAACTTGAAAAGAAATTTCCTCTTTTGTAAAAGAGGGAGTTTGTTGGGATTTTGTTAAAAAGATTTTATGAGATTATCTTTTATTAATGAGTTATTTAATTCCAAAAAGATAAAAGATCCTCTTTTATCTTAAGAATCTTATATTATTATATTTTGAGATTATCCTTGAGAAATATATATAGACACTACGAAATTTGTGGGTTCTGGTACGACTAACGAACGAAGAAAGCTTTTTGGAGCTGTTAGTCGAATCTGTATTGCAATAACTATGAGCGGAAGAAGATAGTGCGATTATTTATCTACAGTCTCGACGTGTTGATCTATGATGATTCTTTTGATGAGTAATGAGAAAGACGAAGCAGTGATTTGAGTGGTCATAGTAAACTTTAGAAGAGTATGAAGATATCGTCGAATAGATTCACTCATGCATTCAGGGGGAGCCTAAAGTCAGACATCATTGAGAAGAATTACTCATGCATTCAAGGGGAGCCTGAAGTGTGAGGCTAATAAGCATGTTAAATAGTCATATAGTTAAACAGAGTTCATATGCTGTGTCGATTGCATATTGACTAAGTGTGAATCATAATAATATTACTCATTAAGGCTATGCGCAGCTACCCAGACGTAGGCATCATTGACCGAACTAGGTTACCAAAGCTTATTATGTTATTCTCTTCTACTGTCCCTCTAGCTATTACAATAGTTATTAACTTGTGATTTAACTGAAGGTTATTTGATTATCTCACGTTGTTTTTTCAAATTCAAGAATAATGTTTTTTTGTTTAATTATTGTCAAAAATAGGATACCTAGAAAAGATAATATAGAAATGAGGTTGAGATTGAAACTATTATAAAAAAATAGGGTAGTTTTTGTATAATTTATTTATATAATTTTGTTGAATTTACAGTATTTTGTGTTTATAGCGTGAATGTATTTGTATGATATTGTTTATATAGTTTAAATGTAATTACTTGATTTAATGGTTTGATGTATATTTTAGTGCTTGAATTCACAGTATCATATAGTGTATTGATACGTAAATTTTAGGGCTTGATGTTGTATTGATTGCATTTTTGTTTTATTAATAGTACATTGCAATATTTCATAGAAGTTAGAACTTGATGCATTGATATGTAAATTTTTAAAACAAAAATAAAAGTCCGGACATATTTTGGAATCAAAATTTAAATTGTTTAAATTTAGGATTTTTCATGTAGATGTATTTTGTAAATGGAGATTATATTTTGGATTTTGAATAATTAGGCAAGTAGAGTTTGGATTTGGGTATTGAACTACTAGGCTTTTTTATTATCGTAATGTTGAAATAAATGGTGGTCCAGATTTTTTTTCTAATTTTAATAGTTGATTAAATATGTTTGTACGACCTAAAGATCTAATTATTCTTGAACCTTGTTATGATGGGGATAGTGATATAGACGTAAAAGTTGATGACTTATTTCGAAATTAAGAAAATATAGAACATAAAAATGAAATGGTGCAATCTAAGATATTTACACAAATAGATTGAGACATTACTGATTCTGTTTGTGAACAAGGGTCAACAATGGAAGATAAGAATATATCTATAGACAATTTTTGTTTAATTCAAAATAGAATGTTATTTGATTGTAAAGAAGTTCCTTCTGTGGGCTGTTAAAAAGCATTGTGTGAAAGAGTACTATGAAATTGTTGCTATAGAATCTAACCAAAATATTTGGTATCCTAGATGCAAATGGTTGTAACTGGAGGTTACGTGGAAGTAAGCGTGAGAGTCACAAAAATGTTGAAATTACTAGGCTCGAAGGGAAACACTCATGTTTGTACTTAGAATTAACACACGATCACTTACAACTTGATTTTAATTTCATGAATATTGAAATTTAAAATATGGTTAGAGTTGATTCTAGTGTTATCATGTCATTGCTGTAGGAAATAATTTAACAGCAATATGGTTAACAATGTCAAGTACAAACGAGTAAAAGAAGCAAAGAGGGAAGTATTGATTGCTACTTTTGATGATTTGAAGAAATCGTATGATGAACTTTCATACAAGTTGAGTGTGGTTGTACTTTACAATATTGGAACCCGAATCGATTGGTATTTTCTTCCATCTGATGTACCTGGTACAACTACTTTTGGAAGAGTTTTATGGTCATTTGGTCCTACAATAGAAGGGTTTAAATATTGTAGGCCATTAATTCAGATTGATGGAACCCATTTGTATGGAAAGTATGAGACAAAAATGTTGATTGCCTTATCCATTGCCATTGATGCGAATGGTCCTATATTTCCTATTATTTTTCCTATTGTGGAAGGGGAGAACGTCTTCAATTGGTCATGGTTTCTTCAAGCATTGCAGGAATATGTTACTGATCGAGATGATCTTTGTTTGATCTCTGATAGACAGGCATTCTTTCTGTAATTAGCAACGAAGAGGTAGGTTGGAGCGAGCCTCGAGCGTACCATAGATATTGTCTTCGTCATGTTGCTAGCAACGTCAATACAAAATACAAATCCAAGTAACTGAAAGATTATTTGGTGTTTAAGGTAGGTAGGTGAAAGTTCATAAAGTGCATGGAAGAATTGAAACAATTGAACCTTAGGTGTCTTAAGTATTTTATGTTAGTAATGAAATATTTTTATGTTATAACTATTATTTATTTTAACTTCTTTAGTGAATTTGCACAATAGATCGTGGGTCTGTTAATCCTATTTAGCTTTATCAACAACTGTCTCATTGATCACAATCTATATGGGATACTTCCTCTACTAAGGTTTTGAGTTGTCGGAGGAGAGAAGCAACATCCTAGTGCACTGTCCCTTTCGATCAGCGTATTACGTCATATGTAGAGGTTGCTGGATTTCTTGGGGTTTCTAAAATAGAAATGCAATTGGATTGACATCTCATTACTGCTTTAGTTGAGCGTTGGAGACTGGAGACCCACACATTTCATATGCCTTGTGGGGAATGCACTGATAACTTGTAGAAATATAAGTTATTATGGCCTTTTACGTAAAATAATGAAGTCTTATTGCATAAGAATAGAAGAAAACAGAGGAAAAAGTAAGGAATTTGATTAACTTGATTGTTTGTTGCCGTGTTGGCTGGATGCATATCCTCACATAACATTCTTATCTCTATTTTATTGCGTTTTACATGTTTTTATTGCAGGGTAATAGGCAAAAAGTAGAGCTTCGCGATAAGAATTTTATGCGAGGAGATGCGTCCAGCCAACATGACGACAAGCAATCAAGCTAGGTGATTTGATGCATTAGCAGGCAAGTTTGGTTGGCCTGAATGTCAGAAAAAAGACAAAATGACGTTTGTGCGATGTCACGAGCATGCGTGTCCAAGGCGTCGTTTGCTTATGGCCACATGCCCGAACATCCTTAAGCCACCTTATCTTTATGTTTTGTACTTAGTTTAGCCTATTGCTTTCATTTTGTTGTCGTCGACCTAGGATGTGACGTTTCGGCATTTTCATATGCAAGCATGTCAAAGCTAAAATTGTTAAAAATGTAATAAGAGACACGTAGTAGTTGAATCCATGACCAAGCCTTGTTGTACTCTTTGCAATCTAACCTTTCCTTCCAATTGCCAGTCTTCAATGCTTTCTTTTAACGATGTTTTTCTTTCTTTGTCACGTTTTATAAAACCATTTTCTCTCAAAACTTGAAGGGAGGCTACATCGTACCATGACTTTGTCTACGACTTTTGGATTTTTGATGGCTGACTTATTCACCGAGTTAGAAAAAGTGTCACACAATTGCCTGTTTCGTGTTTGAAAAGTTGCTATTATGACAAGTGGTATCAGAGCTTTCTTAGCTCCTTGGCTAAGCGAGATGCAAGTATGTGGGCTATTAAACAACTGTCGAAGTCGCAATATGAGCGGCTGGCTGACATTGAGGAGCAATTCTTGTATCTGAGAGAATTGCCAAATGAAATAATATTTCTCCAGACCCGGCTAGAGGGGTTGGAAGAAAAAGTTGGAGAAATAGATGCCTTGAATACTTGAGTAGACGGGGTACCCATAAGTGAACTGATGTTGAGGGTTGATTTTTTGGAACATAAAACCACCCAAGTGAGTAGTTTTGAACGTGGAAGTAACTGGTTGAGTTTTGTTGCACACATGGAAGAGTGCGCCGAAGAGCTTTACTATTCCTAAAAGACCATGCTTAAGTTGTTCAACGATCTATCAGACGACTTTGAACAACAATCGAGACAATCAAGGTCGAGATGAAAATGCAAGTAAATTTAACAATGTGAGTAGTGGGGAACCAGATCTCGAATTAAGTATGTAGTGTCTCGAGTAGGCTTAAGATCCTGGAACCCAAGGCCATTAATGGGAACCACGATGCTAAAGAGCTTGAAATTCCATCTTCGTTATGGAGCAGTACTTTAAAGCTAGTGGAACCAATTCTGAAGAAACTAAGGCGACACTAGCCTTTATGCGTCTATTTGATGATGCAAAACTCTGGTGGAGGTCGAAAATGAATGACGTTCAGAATGGTCGATGTACCATTGAAACATGGGAAGAACTTAAGAAAGAATTAAGGGTTCAGTTCTTCCCTGAAAATGTTGAATTTGTCGTTAAAAGATAACCACAGAAACTCAAACACACCAGAACCATCAGAGAGTATGTGAAACAGTACTTCGGTGTTATATGGATATTCGAGACATGTTAGAAAAAGACAAAGTATTCTGCTTTGTAGAGGGGCTCAAGGCGTGGGCCAAGACTAAGTTATACGAACAGAAAGTTCAAGATCTTTCGTCTGCTCTTGCTATTGTAGAGAGACTGTTTAATTATGGTGGCGACCAAGGGTCACAAAAGAAGAATGTGACCATATTGAATCTCAAGAACATGATCTCAAAACCTAATCCTCCAAGAAACTTTACAAATGAAAAGAAACCACAGACCTCAAGCTCTAGTACTCTTCAAGGAGCACACCAATCAAATTTGAGTCAGACAAGACCTATTTCTTGCTTCTTGTGTAAAGGACCCCATTGGGTAGCCAAATGCTCACATCGAGGCTCGCTGATAGCTTCGAAAGCCTCCTTACAATGTTCTAATAATTTAAAGGCAAAAATAGAAGGGAAAAGGGAAGATGAGGGGGACACCCCTCGAATGGGTGCATTAAAATTCTTATTAGCAATCCAAAAGAACGCATCTCACCAAAAGGATGCGTTTGAAAAGGGACTTATGTTTGTCGACGCAGTCATAAACTCCAAAACCGCAAAGAGTACCATGGTGGACTTAGGTGCAACTCACAACTTCATTTCTAAAAAAGAAGCACATCGATTGAAGTTGAAAATTGAGGACACATGTAAGATGAAAGTCTTGCCAATTTTTGGAATATCAAAAAGGGTATCTTGAAATTAGGTGAATGGAGAGGAGACGTTGATTTAGTCGTGCTCCGTATAGATGACTTTGATGTAGTACTCGACATGGAATTTCTTACAACATAAAGTCATTTTCATGCCAGTGGCTTAGTGTATGGTAGTAACAAGCAATAACCCAATAATGATCCAAGCAAAGATCAAACAATCGAGTGGGGTGAGAATGATTTTAGCCCTACAACTGAGAAAAGGCCTTAATAGAGAAGAGCCGACCTTCATAACCACGCCATTGGTGGATGAGCAAATAGAAACTAGGACTGTCCCAATAGAGATCCATAAAGTTCTGAATGATTATGTTGATATCATGCCGCTTGAACGACCAGATTTATTAGACCTGCGAAAGCACCTTATGGGGCTCCTATGCTGTTTCAAAAGAAGAAAGACGGGTCACTACGACTGTGCATAAACTAATGAGTTTTAAACAAGGTCACAGTTTGAAATAGATATCCCCTCCTGATCATAAATGATTTGTTTGACCAATTGAATGAAGCTCAGTACTTAACGAAGTTTAACCTTTGGTTAGGCTACTACCAAATTCAGATAGTATAAGAGGATGAACCAAAGACTACATGTGTAACAAGGTATGAGGCCTTCGAGTTTCTCGTAATGCCCTTCAATTTAACCAATGCCCCTGCAACCTTTTGCACCTTAATGAATCAAGTATTCCACAAGTATCTAGATCAATTTCTGGTGTTCTATCTCGAAAACATTGTGGTTTTCAGTTCTAACCTTCAAGAACACTAGGTCTATCTTAGGTTAGCCTTTGACAAGCTCCGACAGAATCAGTTGTATGTTAAGAAAGAGAAATGCACGCTTTTGCTCAACAACAATTAATTTTCTGGGTCACGTCATCGAATGTGGAAAGATTTGAATAGATGAAGATAAGTTGAAAGCCATTAAGAAGTAAAGAGCCCACACTTCCATGATAGAGTTACGTTCCTTCCTTGGATTGACTAATTACTATCGCTGGTTCATTAAAGGATTCTCAAGAAGGGTTGAACCATTGACCGGGTTGTTAAAGAAAGGTATGACTTGGAGATGGCCAGTCGAATGTCAAACTGTGTTTAACGATTTAAAGGTGACAATGAAAGAGGTTCTGTCCTTGGATTGGTGGACGTGTCTAAGCCGTTTGTAATTGAAACCGATGCATCAGACTTTTCCCTTAGGAGCGTCCTTACCCAAGAAGGGTTGAACCATTGACCGGGTTGTTAAAGAAAGGTATGACTTGGAGATGGCCAGTCGAATGTCAAACTGTGTTTAACGATTTAAAGGTGACAATGAAAGAGGTTCTGTCCTTGGATTGGTGGACGTGTCTAAGCCGTTTGTAATTGAAACCGATGCATCAGACTTTTCCCTTAGGAGCGTCCTTACCCAAGAGGGCCATCCAATAGCTTATGAAAGTCGTAAGCTTAATAGTGCTGAGAGGAGGTACACTGTCTCTAAGAAATAAATGCTTGTTGTGGTCCATTATCTGAGGGCCTGAAGGTAATATTTACTAGGATCACCATCCGTGGTGAAATCTGACAATAGCGCTATCTGTAACTTCTTTAGCTAGCCTAAGTTGACTTCTAAGTAAGTGAGGTGGCAAGAACTTTTAGCTGAATTTGACTTCAAATTCGAGCACAAAAGAGGAACCACCAATCAAATTGTCGACGCTCTCAGTTGTAAAGGCCAACATACGACCTTGTGTATGCTAGCCTCATGCATTCGAGTAAAGTTGATGCAATGATGCATGATATAATTAGGGGGTTCATTCAGAAGTATCCCTCAGCCCAAGCTATAGTTGCTTTAGCCAAAGCTGACAAAATAAGACAATTTTGGATTAAAGAAGACTTATTGTTAATGAAAGGAAATATACTATATGTTTCAAGAGTAGGTGATCTGAGGAAAAAGTTACTACACTGCGTGTCAGGATATCCTGGGTGGCAGAGGATGTATGCACTATTGAAGAAAGGCTACTTCTAGCCTAACATGTAAGACGAGTCATGCAGTACACGAAGACGTACCTCATTTGTCAACAAGATAAGGCCAAGAAAGCGAAAGTTGCTAGACTTCTCAAACCCTTGGCTATTCTGACGAGGTTGTGAGAGAGTGTCTCCATGGACTTCATTACACATCTTTCAAAAGTGGGTGACCTTGAGGTCATCCTGGTTAACGTAGATCGGTCCTTGAAGTATGCTGCTTTCATTCCCACTACCAAACTATGTTCTTCCGAATTGACTGTAAAGCTATTCTTTAAGCATGTTGTGAAGTTGTGGGAAGTCCCAATGAGCATCGTGAGTGACTGAGATGGTAGGTTCATCAGTACCTTCTAGACCGAGTTATTTATTTTCTTGGGGATGAGCTTGAACATATCCTTAAGCTACCACCCTTAGACTGATGATTAGATCGAACGATTCAATTATATGCTTGAGAAATATCTGCGCCATTTTGTTGATACAAGATAAAAGAATTAGGTCAAGTTATTGGATGTCATTCAATTTTGTTTTAATGCTCAAACTAGCTCGTCAATAGAGAAGAGCCCCTTTAAAATCATAAGTGGAAGCTAAACAATCCTTGCTGCCTCATATCGTTAACCATCCTTATGCAGGGAAAAATCGACATGCTCATGACTTTACGAAAGAATGGAAATGGACTACAGATATCGCTTGAGCTTACTTAGAGAAAGCCTTAAAGTGTATGAAGAAGTGGGCTTTATAGAAGCGGCGTCCTCTTGAGTTTCATGTAAGAGATCAAGTTCTCATCAAGATAAAAGAAAAACAAATTTGATTCAGAGGGTATAAAGGCCAACGCCTCGTAATATGAGGGGCCTGTGAAAGTCTTCAAGAAGATAGGAAATACATCATATAGAGTGGCGTTGCCTACATGGATGAAAATCCATCCAGTAGTTCATGCAAGCAACTTAAAACCTTATCATCAAGACCTCAATGACGAGTAGCACAACGATTGTGTTAGACCTGAAGTAGAATGATGTCGAAGAGAACCTTGCTGATGGCGTAAGGAAAGTTAAAAGGTCCATGGGAAGGATCCACGAATTCCCGGTCAAGACGAAGAACCGCCCTGTGGAAGAAAAAAAGTTGAGAATGTGTCGAAGATCTAAGCTTGAAAGTAGAAGATCGATGAATTCCAACTTTGTCCATTGACAAGGACATCAATTGTTTAAGTGGGGGAGAATGTCACAAGCATGCTTATCCAAGGCATTATTTGCTCATGACCGCATGCTCGAACATCCTCAAACTACCTTATCTTTATGTTTTGTACTTAGTTTAGTTCTTGCTTTCATTTTGTTGTCTCCGATCTAGGATGTGACGTTTCGACATTTTTATATACAAGCCTGTCAAAGCTAAAATAGTTAAAAATGTGCAATAGGGGAGACATAGTCTTAGTTGAATCCCCGACCAAGCCTTATTGTACTCTTTGCAATCTAAGCTTTCCGTCCAATTGACAGTCTTCAATGATTTCTTTAACGATGTTTTCAATGCTTTTCTTTCTCTGTCACATTTTATAAAATCATTTTCTCTCAAAACGTGAAAAGAGGCTACATCATACCACGACTTTGTCCGCAACTTTTGGATTTTAGACAGATGGCTTGTTCACTGAGTTAGAACAAGTTTCACACAATCGCCCGTCTCGTGTTTGAAAAGTTTTGATTGTGACATGTGGCACCAATGCAGCTTTTTAGAGGCATTAATGGTGCATGGAATGTCCTGTCAACATTAATCCCCGTTTATAAAGAGAGGCCTCTACTTTAGATTTGGGTGTGCATTCTTGGTTAGAGAGCAAGTTCATTTCATCCATTCTTTCTTCTTCCCTTGAGTTTTAGGTGAGAGCTTAAAACAAAGAGAGAGAGAGTTCTTCCCACACCATTTCCCCCTCACAAACAGGCAAAAATCAGAGCCAATGAGTATGAGAAATCATACTCTTCGGCTTGACACATTTCTTTGTATCCATTTTATATTTTTACTATATTGCTATGTTATATGTACCCTATGGCCGAGAAGGCCTATAGTTACATTTATAATAGTGATGCATTTATTCTATCATTCTCCCATTTTTCTTTTACTAGTCATGTTTAATCTATTTAGATAGCTTGCGAATAATGTAATGTGTTTTTAATACTGGAAAATCTTATTGTTTTTTTATAAGTTTTGTTTAGTTAAATGTAGATGTCAACAATTGTGTATTTAAGAGAAAGACAATGATATTGATCGCAATCACTTGATAAGTGAGGGCACGTAGTTAACTAAGCAGGCGGCAAAAAGATTGTACTAATGCAATCTTGCCGCTGAATTGATCCTTTACATAAGTTGTAGTGATGTTAACGTGTGCGACGAAAGCATCTAAAGGTTGCCCACCTTAATTAAGAACAAATTACTAATAGCGTAAACAAGACGATTAGATATAAATCATAGATTAACTTTAAGTATTTGGATCCCGAAAGGCGAGCAAATATGCCAAAGGTGAGAGAGGTTGCTTGCCCTGATTTGACGTTAATGTATGCTTTGTATCACCTTGAACTATTAAAGCACATGTACGGTTAGAAAATTCGTTGTCATATTGTACAATTCGTTGCGGTTAGAAAATTAAACATTCCTTTCTCTGATGCCTAGAAGTGAATTCATTTTCCATCTAATTTTTATTGTCGTGCTCACCATGTATTGCTAAAGCACCTTAATGTAAATAATTAAGTAAATTATACTGTTCATATCGATACTATATAGATTATACCGCATGATTTTAGATGCATGATAAGATCTTTAAGAGCATTAACTCCCTGTGTTCGACCCTAGACTTACCCGAAAACCTCTCTTCTCTTGCACTTAGGTGATAAAGAGGAAAACTAATATTACATGCATATCATTAGAAGTTTTGCAATGGATGAATAAAATTACACCTTTTATCGCATAACCCTATTTCGATTGCCTAATAGTTGCTCAGTTAGAGCCTAAACATGATATTACCACAAGCTATTGCATATGCACATAAATTAACAATCAAGTTTTTGGCATTGTTGTCGGGGAGTTTAATGATTTTTCCTTTATGAAGTTAATCTGTGCACTAATATAATGCAGAAGTTTTGTTTCAGTTGAATCACACGCTTTAGCCGAAGAGTGTGTGAACCTCTATGATTTCAATCCTAGTATCGCATATCTCACATTCGGCAAGAATTAAAAATTTAAGATCAAGCTAGTCATGCTTCGAATGATACAATATGCAGGACAATTTGGTGGCCATCCACGCGAAGACCCACACGATCACATACAAAACTTCTACTCTATCTATGCCTCATGCACATGCCTGGAATTTTGCGGGATGAGTTATGATTTTACTTGATGGAATTAAACGATGGGTAAACTCTTTGGAATAAGGAGAAGTAACAACATGAGATGATTTGATAGAAAAATTCATGGAGAAATTCTTTCCAACCATCGAGAATACTAGAAGAAGAAAGAACCTGATGTTCTTCCAATAGAGAGATAGAGTAAATTTGAATGATTCGTGACGTAGATTTAAACGTCTGGTGAAAGCATGTCCCCATCATGGCATACCTGAATGCATATTAATGGAGCAATTATATTTTGGGTTAGGTGAAGATACACATTAGATTGTGTTTATAAGAGGGGAATGCTAAGAAGTTCCTACATCCAAGTCAAAACAACGATGGACACTATGGCTAGCAATAATCAAGAATGGAAAAATGATGGCTTTGGTTTGTGACAGAAAGACAGACGAAATAGAGGAAATAAAGATAAGACTAATAGGGGAATGGATAGAAATACTATGGTGGCACTACAAGGACAAGTAAAAAAAATGAACAAGTTACTCCAATCCATGGTGTTGCGCAAGTGAACGTTGTGGGCAATTCGGTTCATGCGGTACAACAAGCAGTTGAGAAAGGCTGTGAGGGGTGCAACGGTCCTCATAACACTGATGCATGCCCACCCAACATGGAGACGGTCACATACATTAAGAATGACCTTTATTCATACACCTACAATGAGGGTTGAAGAAACCATCCTAACTTCAATTGGGGAGGATCAGGTCAGGACAATCAAGGGCGATAAAGTGGTCAAGAAAACTATCGCAACGAGGCACCTGGTTATTGCCAAGAGACATTATGATAGACCATACCATTCAGCACCTCAACCTCAATAAACCACCACCATTACTCCATCCTCTTCATCTATGGAGTCTTTTCTTCGTGAGTATATATAGAGGAATGATGCACTTCTGCTGAGCAAGCCACTTCAATAAAGAATTTGGAATTATAATCAGGGCAATTAGCCAGTGATTTCTACTGAAGACTAAGCGGTTCCCTCCCAAGTAATACTGAAACTCTGAGCCTGGTAAGGGGATCTGGGAAAGAGAAGTGTCAAGTTGTAACACTTTTAGAAGTGGAGAAATTTGACCATCCGTGACCTTGAATTCGAGCGTAGAAATTTTACTTATACTTTTACTACCAAGATTGGCAGCTCAAGTAACAATTCTAATCCCTTAAATTCCCCTTTAAATGACAATGCTTCTTCCTTGTAGAATAATGACAAACATAATAAGGAAATGGAGAACATCAAGCAAGAAGGAAAACATGGCGAAATGTCTAACCAGATGAGGAGCTCAAATTCTTTACCGTCTTCTCCATTTCTCGGTTGCCTCAAGAAGAAAGGCAACGAACAACAATTTCACAAGTTTTTGGATGTCTTGAAGCGGCTTCACATCAATATCTCTTTTGTTGATGCATTAGAGCAAATACCTTCCTAATATCTTGGAAAGGAAAAGAAGGTTAAATGATTTTGAAAAGATAGCTCTAACGTAGGCAACAAGTGACGTCTTCAAGAATGAGGTACCCTAAAAGATGACAGACCTTGGAAGCTTCACAATACCTTGCTTAATAGGCGAGAGGGATCTTGGTCGTGCTCTGTGCGACCTGGGAGCGTGCATAAACTTGATGCCTCTTTGTATTATCAAGCAATTAAAGATAAGAAAGGTTCAACCTACATACATGAGGCTCCAATTTGTCGATAGATCCATCACAAAGCTTGAAGGCAAAAGTGAAGACATTTTAGTTAAAGGGGACAAATTTCTATTCCTGGCAGACTTTGTCATTTTGGATTACAAAGCTGATTTAGAGGTTCCTATCATTTTGGGGTAGCCACTTCTATCAACTGGTCGTGCCCACAGAGATGTTCACTAGAGGGAGTTGAAAATACAATTTAACAATAAAGAAGTTAAGTTCAACGTTGCCCATGCGATGAAATTTCCCTCCAATGTTGAAAAATGTAATGCGATAGAATCCCTTTGATGGGATTATTGCGAGGAAGAAGTGTTCATCAAATTGTTCGGTCCTGAATAATTCTTTGAAGAAGAAGATTCTGATTACATACTAAAAGAAGTAAACGTCGTGTCTGGCGCAAGGAAGTTTGAACCTTTGGATCTGAAAAGCAAAGGCAACAAGAATATTAAGCCATCAATTGAGGAACCACCTAAATTAGAGCTCAAGTTGTTACCCAACTAGCTGAAGTATGCATACTTGGGGGAGAATGACACTCTACTCGTCATCATCTCCATCCAATTGAATGCCATAAAAGAGAAGACATTATTGAAAATACTAAAATGCCATAAGAAGGCGATATGATGAACCCCGACGGACATTCAAGGAATAAACTCATGCTACTGCATGCATAAAATTAAGTTGGAAGAGAGTCATGAGTGCACCATTCAATGTTAGAAGCGATTGAATCCTGCAATGAAAGAAATTTTCAAGAAAGAGATTATCAAGTGCCTTGATGTGGGATCATCTATCCAATCGCAGATAGTGGGTGGGTTAGCCCTATTTAATGTGTTTTGAAGAAAGGAGGGATGATATTGTTATGAAGAATGAAAACAATGATCTAATTCTAACGCAAACAGTCACAAGGTGGAGGATTTGCATGAATTGTTATAAGCTGAATGCGACAACAAAGAAAGACCACTTACCCTACCTTTCATTGACCAAATGTTGGACAAGCTTGCTGTAAAAAAATATTATTGTATTTTGGATGGTTATTTTGGCAACAACTAGATTACTATTGCACTAGAAGATTAACACAAAACAACGTTTACTTACCCTTATGGTACATTTGCATTTCGTGGAATGCCTTTCGACTTATGAAATACGCTAGGGACATTCCAAAGGTGCATGATGACTATTTTCTCAAACTTCCTAGAGTGATTAGTTGAAATCTTTATGGATGACTTCTCAGTTTTTGGGAATCCTTCAAAGAATGTCTGGACAGTTTGAAAGAAGTACTGGAGAAATGTGAAGAGACATGACTTGTGCTTAATTGGGAGAAGTGTTACTTCATAGACAACGAGAAAATTGTGCTTGGATACAAGATCTCCAACTCGGGATTAGAAGACCCCGCAAAGTTTAATGTGGTTAGCAAATTGCCGCCACCTTCTAATGTCAAACCATTGAGGAGCTTTTTGGGATATGTTGGTTTTACAAAAGATTTAGAATTTTCCCAAATCGCTAAGCCTCTAAGTAACTTGCTTTGCACTGATCAACCCTTTATCTTCGATGAAAAATGCAACTAGGCGTTTCAAACTTTAGAAGACATGTTGACCTCAATGCCTATTCTTATCGTGCTAGATTGGTCACAATAATTTGAACTCATACATGATGCGAATGATGTGGTGGTAGGGACTATCCAGGCCTGGTAAGGGCTATGCTGGACTAAAAGAAGGATAAGGTGATCCACCCAATATACTACTAGAGCCAAGCTCTTAGTGATGTCCAAAAGAATTATACCACCACAGAGGAGTTGCTCAAAGTAGTCTTTGCGATAGAAAATTTTAAGAGCTAGATTGTCGGCTCCAAATTTACGGTACACTTTAATTATTCTATGATCAAATATCTCGTGGTGAAAAGGGATGTTAAGCCACAGTTTATAAGATGGGTATTACTGCTCCAAGAGTTTGATCTGGAGATTATAGATTTCAAAGGTACCGCTAACTAAGTGACGAATCACCTATCTCATCTTAGCAATGAGCCATTTCAACGTGAAAAGAGGGAAATTGAAGATGATTTTCCTGATGAACAGCTCTTCCGCGTTGAAGTAAGGGAACCCTAGTATGAAAACGTAGTAAATTATTTGGTCTGTAAAACATGCCGCAAGACTTCAATAGCCAACACAGAAAGAAGTTATTTTATGAATATCGTTTCTATAGATGGGATGAGCCCTTCCTTCACAAATTGGGGCTAGAAAAAATACTGAGGTTGTGTGTCCCTGAATATAAGATAACTGAAATACTTGCCAAGTGTTACGAAGCACCCTATGGAGGAAATTTTGGAGGACAAAAGACGGTTTCAAAGACCTTGCAGAGTGGGTAGTTTAGGCCTACACTATTACAAGATGCAAGGAATTTTATGGTCAAGTGTGACCAGTACCAGAGGACGGAAACATGTCTCAATGTAATGAAATGCCCCAACAACTCATCATAGAGATTGAACTCTTTGATGTATGGAGAATTGACTTCATGGAACTGTTTTCTCAATCTGGCAGCCACTTATACATCTTGTTTGCTATCAACTATGTCTCAAAGTTGGTTGAGGCAATATCCTGCACGAATAATGATGCAATTACAACAAGAAATATTTTTGAAAAAGAACATCTTCTCGCCATTTGGAAAACGTGGTCAGGCGGAAGTTTCTAATAGAGATATCAAGAAAATATTGGAAAACGTGGTTAATTCATCCTACAAGGATTGGGCTGATCACCTGGACTCAACATTATGGGCTTATCGCACCGCGTACAAGACACCTATTGGAATGCCTCTTTACGGGTTAGTCTTTGGGAAAGCTTGCCACTTACCACTAGAGTTGGAGCACAAGGCTTTATGGCCATGCAAAAAGTTAAACTTCGACAATCACACTGCAAGAGAAGCAAGGTTACTTCATTTAAATGAACTTCAAGAATGGCATTCTCAAGCCTATGAGAACGCCAAAATTTACAAGGAAAAGACAAAGGCATGGCATGATCGCCGTATATGTAAACAAGAATTGCACATTGGACAGAAAGTACTACTCTTCAATTCATGTTTACATCTATTTTCGGGTAAAATTTGTTCGTGATGGTGAGGGCCTTTTGTGGTCAAAGAAATCTTCTTGCATGGTGTTGTGGAAATTAACTCGCTGGATGAAAAAATTGTATTTAAGGTAAATGGTCAAAGACTCAAGGCATACCATGAAGAAGAAGACCGCGTTTTAAATTTTTTGTGGACTTATTTCAAATGCCATTATAAGCATTACCCTAAACGCATCAATGCATTTGTACTAATCGCATGATCATTCATTATGCAACATTACCTTTTGTGCATCAATTTTATAGCTTTGTTTTCGTTTCTTTTTTTTTCCATTTGTTATTTCTTTGATTTATTTTCTTCGCGACGTTATTGCTTTCCTTTTACAGTTTTCTTTACTACTTTATTTAGTTAGCCTAGGTTACTCATTTTGGCCCTGTAGGGGTTAACAGAGGATAATGTCATGCGAGCAAGAGGGTGACCTGGAAAGGCATGCAGTGCACAATTAGGTGACAAGGTATCAACTTTTTCTACCCAATTTTAGATCACCTAGGGAGTTGTGCATCCCGTAGTGGAAATCGAAGCATTACACTCATTGTAACGACCATTTCTGCTTTCGAAGAGAAGTGTTGAGTGTGTCAGAACACATTAAATGACATGACCCTGTAATGATTACACTTTCGTTTATAAATAGCCAAGAGGATTCCCTTTCGAACTTTTTACACAAAACCCTTGAACGCTCGCATAGAATTTTCTTTTCTCTCAAACATTATGCCTTCGTCAGAAACTTCATCCTCCAGTCGGAAAACTCATCAAAGAACCCATCCATTCTTAAAATTCTTGGCTGATAATAAAAAACAAAGTTCCAAAATCCCCATCAGTTCCAAATTCCTATAAAAGAAGGAGGAATCCACCAATTCCTTGCTTGCCAAAAGATCAAGTTTCAGTAAACAACATGGATCTTTTTCGCAAAAGCCCAAACCTAAGGGCTCTACGAAGAAGATCATCCTCAAACCCAAAACTCATGAAACACTTTCTCACAACCTCTCCGTTAGACTTATTTTGAAACAAGCGTAAAGACGAAAGCCAAAAGCCACAGACTCCATTCTTGACGCAGAGGAATGGATGAGGGAAGAGGAAGAAATTTATGAAGATTTGACGGACTTGAAACTTGGATTGAGTACTGTGGATCTTGATGATGATATCCAGCTTGGATACAAGTACGTCAAGGATAGTGCGGGAAGGTGCATTTGGGCATTAAAAGACCAAGTGCATTGCCGGAAGTTGAAGTTCTGACGGATTACTCAGTAAGAGTATTGCATTTCTTCAAGAGCTTAACCTCGAAACGAAGTAGAATAAGCGAGAAGATGCAAGAATGGAAAGGGCTAGGGAAGATGAAGAGAAGAAGAGAGGAGTAGGAGGCGAGACAAAAAACAAAAGCTTGTAAGGAAGACAAGCGTCTCCGCCAATCTTTTATGGAGAAGAAGAGAAATGTGGAGTTCTAGGCAGGACCCAAACCAAAATTGGTGGAAGTATAAGCCGACAAAAAGACAAACTGGAAGAAGCTCAATAGGATGAGCATGAAAGTTGAAGAGGTGGCGACGAAGAACAAGGTTGCTGAAAAACAAACTATGGACCACCTTGAGGTTGCGGCGGAAGAGTTTACAAAAGGTTGACAACATGATTCCATTGAAACCAAGGCTCTTACCTTCTTGACTAAGAACAACCGCCTAACCAAAGAATCTTAGGAGCAAAGATGGGATATCTAGACCTGAGAATACCCAGCAAGGGAGAGTATTGAGCGCCAAAGAGTTGGAAAAACTGATAAAAATTGAGAATGGACTATTCCCATTTACGGGCTCACTGTCAGAATTTTTTTGCAGTCTCGTCATTGCATTTGAGTGGGAGAAATTCTTTGAAAAGGAAATAAAGGTTTGCTTGGAGCGAAGTTCCATCTGGTAGAGTTGTACGTAATGGTGGAAATGGAGAAGGTGGAAGAATACCCTGGCCACCAACTGATCAGCAAGCCTACTCAAGGTCTTGCAAATAGAATGTTAAAGGTAATCACATGGCCAAGCGCGGAGTGAGAGAAGATGCCTACAGAAGGATTGTAGCTATACCCACACCAATTGACAACTAAAAACAACATGTTGTTATTCTTTATTAAGAAGAAAATTCTCTTCACAAGGCATGACAATATGGTGCTGTTCGAGTACGTGATGCTTCTCTATTGTATACTCATGAAAGAAGCGTTTAACTTGGGCCATATAATGCAATGGGCTCTCCTTGCCAAGATGGAGAGCTCTAAAGGTGCCAAAGCCTTTCTTTCAACCATTGAGGAGTTATGTCTCAAATACATCCCCTCTCTCGCCTGACTACCACATACTAATATGGCACGAGGTTGATGTAACTTGGCAAGACTCAACAGAGTCATAAATGTCCATCAGGATAAAGAGGAAGAACGTTGCAACAAGACATTGGGGAAGAATAAAGTGAATGATGAAGATGATGAAAATGCTTCCCCACCTCTTCCTTCGCTAAAGAAGAAAGTTAAGTAAACCTTAAACTTGAGCAGAAAGAAAAGGTTGAAAAGACAAGAGAAGTAGCATCTGAGAATGACCCTCTGGTATGAAAAAGTAGAAAAGTAATCACCAAGAGAGCCATTGAAGAAGAAACCCCCTCCCCATCCAAGTCCATAGAACTTCAAAACTACCCATCCCTACCAAAAAATGATCCACCTACCCTTCCCATGCACCAAGAAGAAATCCCAACACCTCTTAGCGATTCTACCATCCTGCCTCCTCCACCACCACTACCACAACCAAAATTACCCATCTCTCCCAATCAGCGAAGTCCTTGTTTGGCTGTGACCACAAAAATCACACTGGCCCATCCTTCACTCAACATATCCTTCTCGCCTTCTCTATTTCCATTCCATTCCAACAATGACCTCCCTCCCACTTCAAAATATCAAACTCCACAAGCCTCTCATTTGCGACAATATTTTGTGTTACATAGCCACTCGCCTTCCCACCAACCAAGTCAATATGAATCAGCATGATCAAACCTTAACATCCCTGTATCAATTTATCTAAAGAGGATGAAGCGACAACGAATGAGGGTGAGATTGATAGCCGCAGAACCTGGAGAAAAGAATGATTGTTTATAATCCACTCTTTAAGGGAAAATAGTTTGTCCTTGATGAAGCTGGTGAGACAAGTTCGGCAAGAAGAGCATCTCTTGAACTCGAAGTTCCTGCCACAACTGATGGGGATCTCCCTGATTATCTAAACCACAATCGTGGAGCCCATGCTAAAAAATTTTAAGAACGTATTCAAGCGATAGTACTTTATCGCTGAAGATAATCATGATATGCTACTCAAGATCCCCAGGCTCTTCAGGGAGAATGAGTTCATGTAATCACAAATCTTCGGACTCAATGCCACAGTGTCAGATGTCAATGCCACTATAACTGGTTTAAACACCACAATCTCTCAATTATCCTCCCTGGTCATTCATTTAACTTCAGCAATGGCCAATCTCACCAACCTCGTAATTGCACTATGTAAACAATCATGTTAAACGGTGGAAAAGCATGATAGGCAGTTCGCCGCTCGAATGATACTCACGTGGTCTTTGTACAGTGTGTTCCCCAATTGGTCATCCCGCCCGACTTGGTAATGCCTTTTCCTCCAATCCACCCAACCAATCCAGCACCTGGCAAACTTGATCCTTGCCCGAGAAACTAAATTTTGGGGTGTTATTGTTATATTTGTTAATAGTCCTTTTTAATCTTGTTCTTTTGTAAATCGTATATCTACTTCGTTAATTAAATTTCTACAAGTCCATATTTCCTCTATATTATGTGTTATGCTTTTTTTTTGGCACTTGTTTCATTTTTGTATTCTTTGCACACTTTCTTTTGTTTCTCGTAAGATAAAATCATGATGACCCTTATGAAAACTTTAATTTATCTTGTATCTAGCGATGACAATTTCCTTAGCGAAATGAACCTAGTAAACATTTTTTGTTTCTTTAGGTCAGCAAACTTTACCTCAAACCTCTTTTGTAAATTTTTCTAAGTTCATCTTATCATTCACTTTTTTGCAATAAGGACCTTGATGCATTCTAAATTTGGGGGATCCGAGCTAAAGTGCTCGAAAAATCAAGGAACTTTTTCGTTTTCAAGCTTTTCTACCTTTATCTAAAAGAAATTACTTATTCTTTTATTCTAAATTCAATTGAAATAAGAACTCCAATGTTGCCGCCTCTCGCAAAAAGTAATAAAGAAGCAAAGAATGAAAGTTCGAGAGTAAGTAAATAAGTGGCGATAAGAGTTGAAGTTGAGGAGAGGAACTGACTCATAGAGTACCTATGATTTCTCACTCAATGCCTAATAGAAATAAATAAGCAATAAGAGTTGTTGCCAAAAAAAGAAAAGAACTAAGAATTTTTGAAAGAATAGACATTTCGTAAAAACTAGAAATAAGATTTTCTTGAAATGAACGAAAGTATTTTAAAACTTAAGCCTGCCGCGTTTAGAAGCTAGAAATATTTTCAAGTTTAAAGTAGGCGAGGAAAGGATGATATGCTGGAATTCGAGATGGATTAGAAATGCATTTTAAGAAGTTTAGCAAAGTCCACAAAAGAAATCATGTATAGAATCTTGAGATGATGCTTGCCGAAAAGCATTATTTTAAATTCAGAGGTGTGATAACTCGTAGAAATACATGTTATTATGCTATTTTATGTAAAATAATGAAGTCTTATCGCATAAGAATAGAAGAAAATAGAGGAAAAAAGTATGGAATTTGATTAACTTGTGCATGGTGGTCTATAAACGAACTTCATCCCTATTTTGTTGCATTTTACATGTTTTTATCACAAGATAATAGACAAAAAGTAGTGCTCATGATAAAAATGTTACGGGAGGAGACATGTCCATCCAATGCAGCTACAAGCAATCAAGCTAGGTGATCTGATGCACTAGCAAACAGATTTGGTCGGCACGAATGTCAAAAAAAGGAGAAAAGGACGTCTGCGGGAGCTGATCAACTTTTTAGAGGCATTAATGATGCATGGAATATCTTATCAACATGAATCCTCACCTATAAATAGAGTCCTCTACTTCAAGTTTGGGAGCACATTCTTGGTCGGAGAGCAAGTTCATTTCATCCATTCTTTCTTCTTCCCTTGTTTTAGGTTAGAGCTTGAAACAAAGAGAGAGAAAGTTCTTCCCACACCATTTTCCCTTCATAAATAGGCCAAAATTAGAGTTTAGGAGGATCATAAATCATACTCTCTGCCTTAACACATGCACCATCAAATTGCAGAACATTGCAATCCAGTTGGCACTTTGAGTGGATGGAGAGTCTGTTGTGGGATCGTTAATGTATAATTGGAAACAAGTATATGAAAATTTCTTAAAAGTTCTACCACATGACATGAAAGGTCTGAGGGTACCATCTTTCTTTTTCACAAAAAGCACTGGTGCTCCCCACGACGAAACACTAGGCCTGATGTATCCCTTGTCAATTAGTTCTTGTAACTGCATCTTCAATTCTTTTAGCTCGCTTGGAGCCATTCTATACGGGGCCTGTGAAATAGGTGCTGTTCCTGATAATAATTCAATGGTGAACTCAATCTCTCTATCAGGTGGCAAACCTGACAGATCATCTGGAAATACATCAAGAAACTCTTTCACCACAGGAACATCTTCTGGCTTTAGCTTTTCTCTCTGCACTACTACGATGTGTGCAAGAAACGCTGTGCAACCCTTCCTCAGTAATTTCTCAGCTTTCAAAACTGAGATTAAACTTCTAGAAACGACCTTCCTCATACGTCTAAAAACCACTTCAGCAAAGCCTGGTTTTCTGAAAACCACTTCCTTCATATGGCAATCCATAGATGCATAGTGAGCAAATAAGAAATCCATTCCCAAAATTACATCTAACCTCTGCAACTCTAGTGGTAGCAAGTCCACTAGCAAACTGATACCTTCTACTAAAACTTCATAATTACGTAACACCTCATTAACAAGTAAAACGTCACCAACTGGAGTGTATATAGCTAACCCCTCAGATAAAGGCTCTAGCATCCTATTCAACTTAGTCAGAAATATACTAGAAACAAAGGAATGCGTAGCACCTGGAACAAATAAAACATCTGCAGGTACATTACAAATAAGAATCGTACCAGTAATAACGTCTGGTGCGTCCTCCGCTTCTTGTTAAGTCATAGCATAGACTTTTCCCTGTTGCCTCGGTCTTCCAACAACTCCCTTTTGCCTTGCACCACTGGTGTTCTCTGTTGGAACCACTGAAACTCTCGATTGCTCAACAATCTAGGACCACACTCCCTGATCTCTCTGAACTGTCATGTTCAACTGCGGACAATCTTTCTTGAAATGTCCTGGCTGTCCGCACTGGTAACATACACCGGCACCTACCAAACACTGACCCCGATGGTTCCTACCACAACTCGTGCATGGTGTTCGCCTGACGGTTCTAGCAATGGACTCCTGACCTGGTTGCGATCTTACTGTTGATCTAATGGGTTGACTAGGTATTCTCTGGCTCTGTCTCTGAAAAACGCTACCATAACTCACGTTCCTCGATGCTTTACCTCCAGAGCGATTCTTAAAATCTTGACGGCTTGAAATATTTATCCCAGGCGTGAACCTCCACTGCTCACGGCCACTAAATCCACTAGCTGTTGAAGTCCCACGACTAAGTTCCACTGCCGATTTCTCTTCTGTTATACTCCGCTCCACACGAAGGGCAGTCTCCACTAACTGAGAGAAATTCGTGCACTTAGCAATGGCTGTAACTGGGGTACGTATTTCAAAACGCAACCCTCTTTCAAACCTTCGGCACCTGTCACTCTCAGAAGCTACAATAACGTCAGCATACCGTGAAAGCTCGGTATACTTCTTCTCATACTCAGCCACTGAAAGTGATCCTTGTTTCAACCCCAGAAATTCATCCCTCTTGGCTTCGCAGTATGTGCTGGGATAATACTTATTTTCGAATATGCCTCTAAAAGTCTGCCAGTCTAAAGCACATGCATCACTGCGCCTTGCTAATATAGATTTCCACCATCCTTCAGCCTCTTTTTGCAACAAAAATGTGGCCAATCTAACCTTTCGCTCCTCAATACAATTCAACCAGTTTTCTACATCAGTTGGATCTGTGGAACCTTCAAACACTGTAGCCCCTAACTTCTTCAGTCGTTCAATTTCGTATGCCTTTTCTGGATCACTAGGCTCTGCTCTATCTGGCCTTCCTATTTCCTGTGTAGTTCTCGCAAACTACTCGTTTCCTGCCCCACCTCGAACTCCTAGGGTACTAGATTCCCCTACAGATGGACCTTGGATAGGACCTTGCATCCCGTCCTGATTCTGCCGGCGTCGTCTACCAGTACGTGGTGGCATGACTCCTATAATATGTCAACACATTAGACATACTATAAATACTTAACTCAAATGCATGATACTAAATGTCTACTCACATATTAATAATAATTGGACTCACTTCTACCCTTACCTAGACCATATTCCACTAGTTCCCTTTAAGCTAACTTGACTTTCAATTATTTACTTTCCAGTTTCTTCTTAGAGCTAACCGCTCTACCTTAATTCCCATGGAGCAAACTGCTCTGATACCAAGTTGTCACATCCCCTCCCGGACTACCTGCTACCTTAGACCGAAAGATGGCGTGAAGCCGACGAACAACGCTTTTCTGTACCTGTATCTGTCGACTCTGCTTAAAACTTTCATGTGATGAACTTGCCAATCTAGTATATAAACTATTGTACATGCCACAAAACACAGCGGATCCTAGGCTAGTCAAACACAGCTAGTCAAACACATACATGAAGTGTACCTCAAAATTTACCGATTTCACGAGTAAACCTAAAGACACCTTAATCAAAATATAACCAACAAAATTTACACAACTATAGCTCCTAAAGCTTATACAAACTGTGGAGTATCTATAACATAAAAGGGTGAATATACATCACAACACAATAGACTCTATGCCCAACTCAAAACACGCACTGACAATCAATAATGAAGCTTCCGTAGACTAAGGCAGTCTATCAGGCACCGGGAACTCGATCTCTACCTAGAAAATGGGTAAAATATTTTGGAAAGGGTGAGCTATGAAGCTCAGTGAGTGACTCAGTTTAAAACTATGAATTTAAAGATAAGAGCACGTGAAAACTTTACACATATAAATCTATTTATACAAGTCGTAAATGTAAATGTGTAGTAGTAAGAATAGCTTCCTTAAATACTCAGCATGTTCATCATTGAAATCTAGCAAGGCATATCAAGTATATCGAAGCATTTTAACTAACATGACGAATCTACGTTATGTAGGGTACACCTAGTACAACAACGTTTACAAGCACTACGATGTAGTGGGGCCCGCCCAGCACTCCCATCGTCTTTGTCGTAGTGGGGCCCGCCCAGCACTCACGACAGCCTCGTTGTTACGGAGTACATTCAACGTCAACAACGGAATCTAACCAGTGTGCACACGGTAATCCCTAGCCTCAGGCTCAAGATCCCAGTCATGTAGTTAATGAAAATTTCATAAATCATCTTAAAATATTAAAACATGTCTGCTTATAAATTTTACACAAAGCTCGAACTTTACTCAGCTCTTTCCTGGAAAATTGTAGTTCTTAAAACAAAACTTTATACTAATTCATGCTTTGCTTAAAATTTTGTGGTTTAAATACTTTCCAAACATTTAATATCTACGTGCTAGCATAAATTTCTTTAAGAAATCTAGTCTCCAAATGTATACTTGAAAATAGTTATGAAATTCAAATATCTTTCATGGCTTCGTAAACAAACATTTATCGCATTCAATCATAATAACAATTATGGAAAATATTTCAAAGGTTGTTTTGTCACTCACAGTCTTGGGCTAGATCCTTGGTCTATAAGCTCGGTTTAATTCTTCTCGGCCTGCCAACAACCCAACCGAGTATTAAAACTCTAAACATTCTGGTTTCCTAAAGATATACATAACATGTCGCACCAAAGATGACGCTCACGAAAACAAAGCTTAAGAAATAAAATCCTATTTCAACAATTCTCTAAAATTTCCAGATTTCTAACATAAACTTCAAAGGACTATAACTTTCTCAATACTTAACCAAAATGACTGTTCTTTATATCACAATCTTCATTTTGAGATCCTCTAAAACTTACTTGAAGACATATAAATTTGATTCTCCGTGCATAAACACATATAACCCTCAAAACAGAACCACTTCTAGAATCGCGCGCACACGACCTCTTTAACTTGTCCCTACAATTTAACTGGTTTTTAGTCGTTTTTGGTTTACAATTTCTTTATGAAAGTTGTAGTACATTGAATAAGCTTTCCAACCATACTAAATAGAGATTCTAACTTCACTGATACACTCTAAAATACAAGAAACACCAGAGACCTCCTGATTTTGAGTAAAAACCAACTGCCCTGTTTTCTTCATCAAAAAGCACGAAATGAATATCCGAATTTGCTCCAACGTTCTTCATAAAGTTTGTTTGAAAATGAGTTAACTTTCAGTAAATGTAAATCTCACCTCTTAATTCCTTTTGAAGAGTTCAAACCGAATTAAAAACCAGTGATGTGCAGAATGAACTAAAATTCAGCCATGGATACACTTTGCTTGAGTTCTCCTCCTCTTCTTCAACCTCAAAATTCTAGTAAAATTTCTCTTCTTCTTCCAAACTCTCTCTTAGAAGTTCTCTGCAAATTGAAGAAGGAAAAAGAAAAAAAAATGGAAGTTGGATGTCTTCAAAAATCTTGGCGATGAAGGGAAGAGAAGAAGAAGAAGAAAAGAAAAAATGAAATTTTCTTCTCCTTTTCTTCTTTTTATCCTTTCTTTTCTTTCTTTCCTTTACTTTATTTAATAAAAATATTTAATATATATATATATATATTTACACTTAATTTCTATTTTCTTTTTCTTTTTTTCTTTCCACATTTAAAGAAATTAAACCAAGAAAATATCGGGTTTACAAAACATGTTGAAACCATAGTTAGTTAATCATACTACCTTCTTTTGTTCACAACTCTGCGATACTTTTCGACGTGTGTGTGTGTGTGTGTTTATAAAAGACTCCTAAAATAAAGGAAGATCTTTTATCTTCTTGAATATAAATAACTCATTAAATAACAAAAGAATCTCAACAATTCTTTTTGACAAAAATACCAACAAGTCTTATTAAGAAATCTAAGCTTGAAACTCATGCTTGAAATCTAATAAAAAAAATCATGTATCATACATAAATTCATAGTCAAACATGTAAAACATTTAATCATAAATAACAGTTTTAGAAAACGTTTCAAAACATTTTTTGTCGAGTGCTAGATTCTTGGTTTATAGATTTGACCTACTTCATCTTGAACTGTTAAACAAACAAAAATCGGGTATCAAAATTCTAGATTTTCATGTCCTTTCATAAGAGTTTAAAATGACATACATCCTATGACATACTTAATAACACATTAAACATGTCATTCATGAACTTTAACTTAAGAAATAAAATCACATTTTACACCTTTTTGCCAAGAATTTCAGATTCAATGACTAAACTTGAAACACCCATAACATTCTCATTACTTAACCAAAATAAGTGTACTTCATATAAAAAATTTCTTTTATTAAGCTTCTACAACTTACTTGATGGAGTCAAAATCAAATTCTTAGCCAATTTTTCCTAGCATTTCTCGAAACCAAGGTTGCTCAGAATTTGCAATTTCTATAACCCTACATCTTCTATTTGAAATTTAATCTACTTCCAATCATATTTAGCTCCAGTGATCTTCATGGAAGTTATAAAGAATTGAATAAACTTTCCAATTATACCTGATAGAGCTTCTAAATAAGCCTCTACACTCTAGGCTACTTGAAAAACTAGAGGTTACTCAAATTTGGCGAAAATCCTCATACCCAACTTCTCCTTGAAAAATCATCAACTTTCCATCAGAAATAGCTTAAGCTTGCTTCATGAAAATGTTTAGAAAATGAATTAGCTTTCAAACATGTTAGGCCTCACCTTCCAACTCTTTCTGTGTAGCTTGAACATGACTAAAAGCAAGTTGAAACTTAGATGAAATCAAAAAACTACCATGGATGTTTTTACTTGTGCTTCCCTCAACCTTCTTCACCCTTAAATTTAGATGTCTTTCTTCCTCTTCCTTTCTTCAGCTTCTCTCTAAAAAATCTATGCTAAAAAGGATAAGAACTTATGAGAATCTGATCTTATCGGTGAAGGAAATCATTAAATATAATTGCACTGAAAGACCATTTTTCCTTAGCTTTCTCTTATCTTTTTTATTCTTAATTTACTTCCCTTTTTTCCTTAAATTTCATCCCTTTGTTATTTCTCTTTTCCTTTCTCCATTCAATTATTTTTCCTCTTCATTTTTCTTTGCTTGAAATTCATGTATTATCTTGCCAAATAAGCTCCACATACAAACAAAAATAAACCAACATTAACTTGAAACCTACCTTTAACAACTTACTTCTAAAACTTAAAAAAATTAAGGTAGGTAGGAAGGTTCTGGTAGGCCCTCTAATATGCTTCTATATTGTAAAGTGACAATTACCAGATCATGTATTGCGATAGTTTAATATGTTGCAAATCGCACACATCATTGTGCTTTACAGACTCGACACTACATCAAATTGATTTAAGAGGTAAATACGATTAAGATTGGCATAAGGTTCATGGGGAGTATATTATGATGTGTCATACATGTCATGATCGTTGTGCACAAGGGAGAAGCAACACACGAGTCAACTGTATCAAATAATGCCTGGTACTTTGATAGTGGATGTTCTTAACATATGATCGAAAACAAATCTTCTCTGAGTTGAAGGAGTGTGCCTCGAGTCATGTTACATTTGGAGACGGTGGAAGAGGCAGAATCATACCCAAAGAAAACATTGATAAAAATAAGCTACCTTGTCTAAATGATGTTAGATATGTGGATGGATTAAAAGCCAATCTGATTAGTGTGAGCCAACTATGCGATCAAGGTTACAGTATGAGTTTTAGCAAAGTCAGCTGTGTTGTAGTCGACGAAGATAATCGAGTTCTTATGAGACGTAGTCGACAGGCACATAATTGTTACCATTGGATCTCTAATAACTCAGACGTGTGTAACTCAACTAAAGAAGATCAAACCTGGTTGTGGCATAGGAAGTTAGGACACATTAGCTTAAGGAGCATAGATAAAGCTATAAAAAATGAGGCTGTTGTAGGTATTCCAAATATAAACATCAAAAGTAAATTCTTTTGTGGAGATTGTCTAATTGGAAAGCAAACTAAACTGCCTCACAAAAGTCTAAAGGAATGTTTCACAAATAGAGTTCTTAAACTACTACATCTAGATCTTATGGGTTCGATGCAAACTGAAAGTCTTGGAGGAAAGAAGTATGTTCAAGAGATGTATGAACTTAAATTGGAACTCACTAGAGGGTGTGGAACGACATGTACTGACTATTGGAATATCCCCCTACTACACATAAGGGGTGTATCATGGAGAGTCATTAAGCTTTAGAGGTATAGAAAACTTTGAGGAACGAATTAGTAGTAACCTTTTTGATGAAGGAACTAGTAGTAGGCAGTTTAGTGAAGAAAATGATATGTTTGGTATGCTAAATGATTTACATGTCCCGATTGAACAGGAAGAGGAAACGAAGGAACGTCGTTTGAAAGATGAAATACCGAGGAATATTGAGGTAGATATAGATGAAGATAGAACAAACATATTTCAAACTCATTGAATGAAGCACGTAATGAGTTGTACCTCGGTTGTTCTGAATTTTTGTCTTTGAATTTTTTTGTTAAGTTGATGCATGTGAAAGTTTTAAATGGTTGGAGTAATAAGTCATTCGACATGTTGTTAGAACTCTTAAGAGCAACATTTCCAATATGTAGTAGTACTATCCCTAGTTCATTTTATGAAGCCAAATAAAAACTTCGTGACTTGGGCTTGGGATACGAGACTATTCACGTGTGCAAGTACGACTGTGTATTGTACTTGAAATAGTTTGGTAGGACGGGATGAGGATTGGCACTTCCTCTGTGACCACTACATGAGTCGTACATCCCAGGTGAGCAACTGAACCCTTTGTCATGGTTAATTATGATTTCAACTTTTAATATGTATTCTAAATAATATAATTGTTTTCATGCAGAAGCAATCACGAATGAACAAGGCTACTAGACAAAAGCAGCCTTACAAGCATAGTAGCGAGTTAAAAGTCGTTTCTACAACAACAACACGAGCTCACTGAGCAGAGAGAGGAGCCGATTGACATGTAGAGTTATTTTGGTAAACACACGTTCGTGTCCCAGGCTGCAGAGGATACGCATGTAGGTTATCCAACCAACACTTCTGCTTTTATTTGTTCTCTTTAATATATAATATATTTTTTACTTACTAAGATACTTTCTAAATTTGTTGCAGCATCAAATGCTAGAGCTCTAGTCCCAGCCTACCCTAGAGGGTAGTTAGCCACTCTTTGAGGATGAGATATGCGAAACGGTATTAGGTAGACGACCGGGCTACTAAAAAAGCATTGGTTGGGACCCAAGCCGAAGGCCAGCAAGATGATGAATGCGAGCAGTTCCACGACGTCATGTCTACAGTCTACAATAGAGCTTCAGTTGCAGACTAAGATTGATCAAGCTAAGTAACAGATTGAAAAGCAGACAAGAAATCACGAAGCGTTAGCTGATAGAAAACATGACTTAGGAACAGCAAGGACCACCACATGATCCCTAGCTTTGCGGTACGTATATATGTTTTCATTATTCTTAAGTTTTTGAAATGACAGTATACAGTAATGATATGCATATATATGCACTAAACTTAGCCACTTTTGTATCATTGTAGAACCCGTGGTGTAGAATGGCGTACAAGGCTCGTTAGGAGACGTATAACTTTCTTTGCATTTTTTTGTATTATGAACATTAATTTTTTTGTATTATAAACGCTATTACATTTTTTGAACTTCTTTATATTATGAACATCAAATTTTTTGTTGTTGTGTTTTTATTTCGTAGTTTACTAATTTATTTTGAATTTTCTTTAATTTAATCGAAAACGAATGTGAATATTTCAGAAAATAGAGACTCGATTGAAAAACATTACAGGAAAATATTTCAGGAAAAAATAAAAATTACATATTTTCTGACGCAATATAAACGTCGAAAATATGATACAAACGTCATATTGGAGATAGTTATTCCCGATGCCAGGACAACGTCGGATATAAACATGCCAAGAGTAGTTATTTTTGACGGATCAATGACGTTGGAACTGTGGACATCGGGGATTACTTCTTATAGACGCATCAAAGACGTTGGTAAAGACGAGTTCGAAAGAAGGCGATTCTCGATGCCTTGTTGGTGATGCGTCAAGAATCGTGTTTAAATTTATGTCTTAAAACTCGTACTTTGTTATTTGATTCAATAAATTTGTTATTGAATGCTATAATCTTAAAACCAATAAATTAAAGTCCAGAGGCTATTTTACTAAGTTTGTCAATACACTTAAACTTTATGTAGAGACATAAACATGGATTAAGTTCAAGTTAATAGCCCAAATAGTCTATAGTGTATGAATAAGGTTGGGCGCCTTTTTCTGGAAAAACACTATGGACGCGGCCCACTCCGTAGTTAGTACAAACGATATAGTCCTGAATCGTTCATGTGAAGACATGGAAGTTGAGGCATCTTATGTAAATAGTTTTCATAAGACTGGAACCACGAAATAATCACTTTTAGTTATAACGCGGTAAACTATATGAACTGACTATTTCAATTATGATGATCTAGGTAACTTGATCTTAATCCTGAGCTAACTATGAACTTCTGTTCATTCGGTAATATCCTTAGATTTGCATAGGCGAGGGTAGCTCATCATTGTTGTCTCAATAAGCCTCCCATTTTAGAGATAAGATCGAATAGATAGCTAGGGACATAGGGTGCAAGACGGAATTCACTCCTACCCACTTCTGGGATAGTAGATAGGTTGTTCTCTTAAGGACTGAATCCAAGTCTTGAATAAGGGGCCCCACCTTCTCTTTGGCCCAAGAATGATTCAGGTTTATAGGTTGGACCTTAAACCAATTGTTCAATAGTGGATCAGTGGGTCTTAAGGAGCAAGATGTAACATAGGGGGTAAAACAGTATTTTGACCCAGCCAAGATTACGAACAACCTGTGAAAGATCAACTTACCCATCATGGTTATATCAGGTGGACAAAAATATATCTATAGTGAGGGGAGTGAAACTATGAGTCTTTAGTGAAATGACTCATTAGTTAACGAATGTTGATTAAGCTTGGTCTAAAAGAGTTTAGCCAGTTAATCTCGAATCGTTGGAGCCCATGATCTATAGGTTCATTAGGTTCCCCTACTAGCTCATATGGATTCAACTTAGAACAATATGTTGGAATAACTCGAATTGTCCGAATTAGGTAAAGAGAGAGAAACCGACAAGTATATATGATATAAGTCGGTAAATATAAACTTTAAGCTTTATGTTTAAATATGACTTAAATATGATTAGGGATTCATATTTAGAAGCTTGGAAAGTTTTAAAACGGTCAAAGTTGTAAAAGGAACATGTTGACTTTTGACTTTGAAAAACAAAACTTTAACCGGATTTATATTTAAATATGATTTGAATTTTATAAAAATGAATGCGGATTCATACTCGGGAGGTTGAAATTAGTCAAGACGGATAAAATAGCAAAAAGTCAAAAAGTTGACTTTTAAGTAAGAAAAGTCAAAGTTTTACTTTTGACTAAGAAAAGTCAAAGTTTGACTTTGACTTAATTGGTAAATGACCAAATTGTCCTTTGACTAATATATTTATTACTAAAAGTTAGTGGGAAATGTGGTAGCTTATAATGCAATTATAAGCCACTAATTCCAATAATAGTTAATGGATTAATTAGGTGTTGACATTTCATGAAGTAAATTGCATGCATTTTGCATGTAATTTTCTTTATAAACTTCCATTTATAGAATGAGAAAAGGATGACGTAAATTTCAAGAAAAATATCTAAACGATACACCTTCCTCCATCCATTTCTCTAAGTTCTCCTTCATAAAAACGAGTCTCACAACTTGGTTCTTAGTCCTGAGATTAGTAGGTCAACATAGTGGCTGTCCTTTGCTCATGATCTTCAGGCAAGAAGAAGTTTTGAAACAAAGAAGAAGTTAAGAACTACAAAGGTAAGCTCATCGTTTACCTTCTCTATTCTTCGTTTAGGTCTGTCGTTTAGTTGCAGCATGTTAATTTCTAAATCGCTTAGATACATATAGAGTAAAGCATGATCCTAGTCTTCCACTGTGCATGCTCTCTTTGGTTTTTGTTCCATCAAATTGATCGCCAATGCATTTCTTCCGACGATCTTCCCGAAATTATGATTTGTATCGAGGATTTGTTTCACGACGTCTTTACCACTTCTGCTGACGTTTTTGTGTGTCGGGAGTCTCCCTATTTCTTGTAATGTGTGTACCTTTTATAGCACGATCCTCGCTTAGAGGCTTAGTTAGCACATTTGGCCGCATAACCATGTGTAATGCCCCAAAATTTCAGGAATTAAATTTTTTTATCTTAAGTGTCATTTTGATATTTTGGGTGTTATTTAAATGTTGAAGTATTTTACTTTATGGAGATTTGATTCTATTGGATATTTAAAAAATATCAAATTGATGTTAAGTTGGAATTTATGTTTGTTTTGGTTATTTAATTATGTTTAGGTGTATTATTGGATTTAAGGATTTAGTAGTTGTGTTATGAAAATAATATAATTTTTTATGAAAAGATATTTGGAGGAGATAAAGGTGATTGGATTGGTTTTATTATTTGCTAAAAGATAATGGTGATATTCTATTTGGTTTAAAAAGGGAGATAGGGTGGGTTTTAAATGAAAAGAGAGAAGATTTGTTTTGGTTTGATTAAAATAGGAAAAGGAAAGGGAATTAATGTTTTTTTATTTATTTAAATAGGGTATTGGGATGTGAGCATTTAATGCTCCATCATCTTTCACCAAGGAAGAGAAAAGAGAAAAAAATTAAAACCCTAACCCTAACCCTAATCCACCCCCCCTCCCCCCCCCCCCCCCGCTGCCGCCACAGCCCCCGGTCGCCGTAAGGAGCACGAGCCGACTGACTGCCCTCTGCACTGTGTGCTTTCGGCCAGCCAATCGCCCGACCCGACTCATCCGCACACCACAACACTTTGCGTTGCACCATCGTTCGTTGTGCAGCAGTGCCGTCAATGAGCCATCTTAGGTCGACGATCGTCGTGTAGCCGACCTGTCTCCGAGTCGTACGCCTACGCTAGTAGCCCCAGTTGCACGTCCGTGTCGAGCCGTACAGCGCGCTAGTAGCCCTAGCCGTGCGCCCGCACCGAGCAATACGCCTGCGCCAACTGCATTTTGAGTCACCCGCACTCCAGTCGAGCCACCTGCCTCAGCCGTCCGAGCCATCTTCCTCCCAGCGGAGCCGCCAAGCTTTTTGGCGAGCCACAAGCCTGTTTTGGATCCTTTCACCTATTTTAGTAAGTTTTGATTGGGTTTTGGAATACCCAACTAAGATTAAAATTTTTAGATCTTAAAAAATTTAATTTTGAGTTAAATTAAATTATTTCTCTTAAAGGACCATTTGGACCAGTTAAAGTTGGAGTGTGGGATTTCTCCAGTTAAGGGCTAACTTGTTGCAACCTCGACCTTGGTTAAGTTATTTCGACGAAATTCTTGGGCCCTTGGTCGTTTAGATGGTTAAGTTATTTAAATTTGGTGCTTTCTGTTTGTTAGAACCTTGTTGCTTGGGAAGCATGATATTTTGCTGTAGTTTTCGACTGAGCTAATCTCCAGGTAAGAGATTCTACTACTAGACCCTCGAGTTAAATTTAAGAAACCGCATGTATGAATATATGGTTATGTATCAATGGTAGCTAAGTACATGACTCGAGTTTATTGAGAGAGGCTGATATTGTAATTGTGTCGGTTGGTTGACTTTATGGTTAGTGCTGATAGTACGTCGATGCTATCGCCTACGTCCTAATGACATAGTTTTATGGTTGAGGATGACATGATATGATATGTTATGGTATGATATGTTTAGCATGATTTGTTGTAGTATGACATGTTATGATATGATATGTTATGATGATGATATGTTATTTGCATGCTATGGATAGGGTGTATGTTAGCTTTACTTATTAGAGTTGTACCCACATGACTGTCCTTCGGGATCACCACTCTTTTGATGACTGTGTAGTCCGACGGGATCACCAGTTTGACATTGACATTGACATAGACATGATTTGAGAGATCCGACGGGATCGCTGACACTTATGACTGCGTAGTCCGATAGGACCACCAGTCTAACATTGACATTGACATAGACATGATTTGAGTGATTCGACGGGATCACTAACAGCCTGATCGTCTTGGGTGTTCCCTTGAGTTCACCAGAGACCAGCTTGATCCTACGGGATCACAGATTGCACGTGTTCGGAAGCGTGCCAGTTTAGAGGTACCACTCTTCAAGACTCTAATAGGAAGTTAACAGGCACCTAGCGGGACTAGTAGTGGGTCCCTTACTGAGTATTTTTATACTCACTCTTTCTATTTCTATCTTTTAGGCAGAGGCAGAGGTAATAGCGAAGGCAAGCTGGCGAATGACCAGAAGTGACCGTGGCGAGCCATAGGGATACGTTTGCTTCTACTTACGTCATGTGTCAAATTTCATAGTTGACATCTTCCTTTCATTTTATTCTATTTTATTTATTTCTTTGTTTCTCTTTCCCTTTAAAACTAGTAGGGCCCGAGATACGATTTGTTTTAATTTATTTCCGTACATTCTATTTATGATTTTAACGACAATTTGCAGTTTTGTTTTATTTTCTATTTACTTTAAATAAATTTTAAAATTTTCTTTTAAAGTAAAGTCCTCAACTTAGTATAAGAGGTTGGGTCTTTACACCATGTCTCCTCGCATTGCAAGTCATAGAGTTAGAACCTTAATTGACAAACCAGACAAATTATTTATAGACATAATGCTTTATTGCTAATAGCTTGAGGGCTATATTATTGGAGAAAAATCATGTCCGAGCAAGCTTATTTGAAGGAGTACAGATGCAATATTTGGTGAAGGTTCAAGTACAAAAAAAGAAGCTTAAATTCAACAAGTGATTATTTGAAACTGACGTCCTAAATTATATGGTTTATAGTTTTCATTAACATAATTATTTATTTAATAAAATCCGAGGTATTTTATTGAACAATTATTGATGTTACTTATGTAGGGTTAAAATCCCTATGCATCGGAAGAATGTCAATATCCAAACTCAAATTAATTGTGAAATTTGAAAAACTAATACATTGACAAATGATACATAATGAATTTAGAGAAATAAAATAATTGTAAGATTCATATGGCTAAGCATCCTTTGCAATTTAGATAAATAGAGAACGAAACTCACTTGTAAAGTGACTCAAGATCTACAAAAACTCCTTTTTGGATGGATCACGTATCAAACAAGACCATAGAGCCTACCCCTCTATTATTTGAGTTAGGAGGTTGAAGGTTGGTAGAAACCTTTTGAAAAGGGAACTTAAGACATTTTGAGAGAATTAGAATTGGAAGAGGTTTTTTTTTTCACATCACAAGAACTCTTCTGTAAACTAATTGATGGATCTTTCATTAATGTGTTTCTCCCTCTTTAACAAGTACGAAGACTGAAGGAAGAAAAGATTAGTGGGAGACATGGGTTAAACCCTTGTCCCTACATCATCACAAGAGGTAAATAAGCTCAGATCTGAACTTGTTGAACTAACCACTATTGTGGAACAAGTATTTCTTGCTCGAAGACAGAAACCTTGAGAACCTATGGCTAAGGTGAACTATGATCAAAATTGGTAGGGTGGGAGACTTTTCAATTATAATCGTTGGGGAGTTCAAGGTCAAGGTGGATAACTTAATACAGATTCATACTCGGGAGGTTAAAATTAGTCAAGACGGGAAAAATAGTAAAAAGTCAACAAGTTGACTTTTGACTAAGAAAAGTCAAAGTTTAACTTTGGCTTAAGTTGGTCATATGACCAAAATGCCCCTTTGGCTAATTACTTTATTAATTAACGGTTAATGGAAAATGTGGCAAGTTATTATGAATTTGAAGCCACTAATTTCATTAAAGAGTTAATGAATTGATTAGGTGTTAAGATATGAAATAATTTACATGCAAATTTGCATGTAAATTTCATATAAAACTTCTCACTACCGAATGAGAAAAGAAGAGGTTTTTTCTAAAAAAACACCTAAACGATTGACTCCCATCTCTCTCCAAAATTCTCTTCGCATAACCGAGTCCCACAACTCTGTTCTTGGTCCTGAGCATAGTAGGTCAACTTGATGGTTGGCCTTGCTCGTGATTTTCAGGAAGAGAAGAAGTTTTTGACCAAAGAAGAAGTTGAGAACTACAAAGTTAAGTACATCGTTTACCGTCCTCTCTCTTCGTTTAGGTTCATCGCATGGTAGTTGCATGTTAACTTTTAAATCGTTTAGATGCATATAGAGTAAAGCATGATCTATATCTTCCGCTACTGCATGTCTCTTGCTTTGTTTTTTCCATCACATTTCATAAGAAAAGAATCTTTTAGAACTCTTTCCACCTTTGGAAATATCTCTTTTTATCTTTAGAAACTCATTTGCTTTTTAAAACAAATCTCTGTTTCTTGGTCTCTGTTAGTTCTATACCTTGGAAACTCAATCACGATAGCAACTAACTCAACCTACAGTGCCTAAACTCGATAATTATTATAACATACTAAACTCGGTCATGACGATGTCATGCCTGAACTTGGTCAAGCTAGCAGAGCGCTGATCATATTATCCTACCTGAATTCGGTGGTAGCGGCTAAGTGGTCAACATATCCCTTTACCTCTTAAACTTTATGCATATTGACCGTTAAGAACTAGGTGTATTGAACAAACATGGTTTTCTTACTTAAAACATTTCTCATTAAATTCATGTTCTTCAAACATCTTTCTAAAACAATAACAATCCCATAAACTCAAAGTATATTCATTCACCATAGCTTGCATAATTCATTCAGTAAAATATTAATAAGTGCATGCGTTCCCAAATATGTCTAAACTTATGCTTTGCAGACGTTTTCTAAATAGCATACTTCAAAAAATTTCACAAACAAGCTTGTAAATCAAGATATCAAAATCAATATAGTTCAATAATCATTCTCAAACATTCTTAAATAATAGCATGTAAAAATTATTCAAAGACTTCATTTGGAAATCGTTTTATCACTCACAGATGGTAACTTAAACCCTTGACCTGAAAACTTGTCCGATCTTCTCTCGACCTGCAATAATAGGAAATAGTTCTATTTAATTCTTTTTATCATAAAAATATCAAAACACTACTAAAAAAATCCCAAAATCACCAAAAAAAAATCTTAAAGTCATTTGTTGGCATGGCTAGCATGCAAGGGTGGGCGTCAAGGACTGGCACGTGTGCGTAGGGCTTGGGCAGGCGTTGCCACGGCTAACCTTGCAAGCAGGGGCATGCCGTGTGCACCTCATGTGTCTCGTATTACCCTTCGCACGTGTAGAGCTTGCCATGCGCTTGCTTGGCCACTACACCTGGCTTGTCTTGCACGTAGGCTGTGCATCCAACACAAGCCTAAATGCTCCATGCTAACCCCTTTCAACCAAATTCCACGCCTATCTCTCCTAACACAACACACTAGTCAACCAACCCCTCTACTACATATAACTCACTTTCTCAGCCAGAGCACAAATCTCACTTTAAAGCTTAATATCATAAAATCCATAACTCAAATGAAAATATTTCCTTTTACCAAGTTACTGGAAAACGTCTTAACTTTCTTACCTTAAATTTTTAGCGAAACACTCCACATATTGCGTTTTGTAGCTTCCTTGGAGTGAACACTACTCATAATCACTTCGAAAATGATATTTGTCCCATCTTGCAGCTCAAACTCAACATTTCTCTCTTCAATTTTAATCAGTATCCCCATCTTAGAAAATATACCCAATTTTTGAAGTTTTGGAACCAATTTCAGTAAAAAAACAATGATTGGTTTGGGAGAAATTCTATTCTGAATGATCTATTTATATTGGGGCTTGCATAAAACATTCTTGACACCTCCAGCTTGTCGAAATTTAACCTAAGCATGCACATGACACTTGTAAAGTACTTCATTGACTCCACCTCTTCATCATCTCACATAGCCAAAATACCAAAGTGTCAAACAACAAGCCAAACACCTTATTAAACACCAAACTAACCTTTCTTGACATGGTCACAAGCTCCCAATCTAGTATAAGATGCTTTTTACTTGCTTTGTGATTTGGTATTGGAAGATGCGTTATTCGTAAATGGAATGGTTCGTTGAATGCCTTAAGATTACTCCACACAGCCACAACCCAATAATCAAAATGTTAATGACATTCTAGTTGAGGTGAAGGGTACATTACAAAATGTTGAGAATTTATGAAGTATAATTTATGTTGAAATGATTTATGCAAGAAAAATATGAATTTCCAAAGGGAATCTTCATGAACTAAGCATTGTGAATTTTGAACGTTTCAAATTGATTGAGCTAGTGAAATATTTTTTCAGATTTAAAACTCATACTTTTGTTAATCGCATTGTGCTCACGAAATGAATTCAAGTTTATGATTTGTGCATTGTATCTACGAAAATGTGTCTAAATTAAACATGTTAATAAAAATTTCGACTTACTAGACATTTTGTTTAATCTTTGAATTTTTTTTTCTCCCCTCAAGTAGTGAAGGACATTCAGCATTTGACTTGTCGTCTTGATCACCTACAGTGACATAGTCGCAGTATATATCTTGTTAGTGACAGCGACCAGCTTTGTCGCATATGTAACGACCCAACTTTCCGGACTAAGCTGAGGTCACTACTCAGTGCTAAGACTCGACCACAAAACACATAATTCATAACGGACCGGTTACGATTCATTAAAACGTTAGAAATATTACAAAAACAGTTTCGGGCCCTATTTTAAATCACAGTCACAAAAGTTTCAAATAAAATACTGAGGTCATCAACTCAAAATCACAAAACCAAATATTCTAACAAAATACATCAGCGGAAGCATAAAGAAAACCAGACGCGTCCATATGGCCTTCACGCATCCTTCCTGCCTCTCGTCCGTCTGCCCCCGCTGTACCCTTACCAGAAAAGTTAAAGAAGAGAAAAAGGGTGAGTATAAATATACCCAGTAAGGGACCCACTACCAGGCCCGTTAGGGAACAACAGTTAACTTCCTATTCAGGGGTACCCTACATAATAGTCTAGTGGTTCCGTAGAACGCACATATCAGTCTCGTGATCCCGAAGGATACACCTATCAGTGTAGTGATCCCGAGGGATGCACATATCAGTCTAGTGCTCTCGAAGGATGCACATATCAGTCTAGTGCTCCCGAAGGATGCACATATCAATCTAGTGCTCCCGAAGGATGCACATATCAGTCTAGTGCTCCCGAAGGATGCACGTATCCGTAAGGTACACTACCCCATAGATGAAGCTAACCGTTACCCCTAAGTCCATACTAAACCGTCTACAACAGTCATACCCCAACAACACTCATATTACAATTTCGCCATAGGCTTCGCCAGTCAGATAATATAGATTTAGACAACTACATCCTCGGTAGCTATATGCGTCTCCGCTTCACACACCATTGTGATATCCCTAGATCCAGTCAACTAGTCAATCAAAATCGGACTCACCGTCCTTCCACGACCAGACTCCATGACAAAAATCCAGACAAAAGACTACCACGTACCTAACCGTAAAATTTTAAGGTCCATCGACATACCATTCCAATCCACAACGTAGCCCATAACATAACTACAATATACCGAACATCCGGCATCGGTGCCTATCCGTACACAATTCCTTACACCCGATGGCACACAAGCTACAACTAACGGTCGCGTTACCTTTACATCAGACAAGAGCATAGCAACGATACTTAAAGTCAAACACACATGCATTTATTCAGTACAGTTATTAACGTGTAATCCCCTGTGGATTACTACGTTTCCAGCCTCGATCCGAGGTCCAGTAGTAGGAAAACCCTTACCTGATACCCGGTTATGCCCCTCGATCGAGTCCACGCTCAACGGATCCACCTAAACGAAAACACAAAGGTTTTAATCGATGATACTAGTAGAAGTCACTTTAAATGGTCCTAAGCAACATCTGTTGACTTACCCAAGGAAAGGAAAGCTATCTCCAAACAAGCCTGCCGCGGAACCCGAGAACTTGAACGTCAACTCCTTAATACCTTCAAGGGATGAAAGGTAGGACCAAATCTTATTCCAATATTCAAACTCGAATCGGATGTAGCAACATTGGGTAAATTACTAAAATGATCCTTACCGAAGACTCGCCGTGACCCAAAGTGGAGGGAGAAAAATATGGCTTAGGTGGCTTGGCTCGACTTGGCTCACCCTCGGCTCGGCCTAAGCTCGGCTCGGCTCGCGGCTTGGCTCAACTCGGCTTACGGTTCGACTCGTGGCTTGGCTCAACTCAGATTGCAGCTCGGCTCAACTCGGCTTGCGGCTCGGCTCACGACTCGACTCAACTCGGATTGCGACTCGACTCGCGGCTCGGCTCAACTCGATTTGCAGCTCGGCTCGCGGCTCGCTCGATTCGGATTCGTGGCTCGGGTCGGCTGCACTTCGCGGCTCGAGTTTACTCTTTTCTCCTTCCGGCAACGGCGGCGGCAGAAGGCAGCTCCCCTCGGTGTTCTGCATGCGTCGGGAACACGAGATGAGGAGGGAGAAGCCGCCGGGGGTGGTAGAGACGAAGAGAGAGAGAGAGACGTCGGCTGCAGATGGACGGCAGACGGTGCAAACGCGCAGATGGTGGCTGCGTTCGTCGGGTGAAGAATCTGAAGAGAAGGAGAAGAACAGCGTGGCGTTGGCTTCGTGAAGGTAGTCGAGGACGCGCGGACGGAGATGGAGACACGAATGGAGGAGAACGGATGGAGACGGCGGCGTCGGACGATGTAGGAAGAAGAAGAAGAAGACGGAACGGCTGGGGGGGTGTCGCGCGCGGCTAGGGTTGTTTTTTTTTAAAAAATCTTATTATATATATATATTAAATAAAAATAAATAAATAAAAATAATGATAATAACAGTTTGGGATAACGGGACCTCATGTCATATTCTCGCTCCCATGTAGCCTCTTCCACCCGGTGATTCCGCCATAAGACTTTAACCAAAGGAATTTCTTTATTCCTCAACGTTCTCACCTCTCTAGCCAGCACCTCAACGGGTTGTTCAGTATAGCTCAAGTTTTCATCAATCTTTAGTGGCTCGTAATCCACTACATGGGATGGATCTGGCACGTACTTCCTCAACAAAGAAACATGAAACACATCATGAACTGTCCAGAGTGATGGTGGCAACGCCAAGCGATAAGCTACAGGGCCAATCCGCTCCAGAATCTCAAACGGCCCAACAAAACGGGGACTCAGCTTTCCCCTCCTTTCAAATCGTAAGACACCTCTCATAGGTGCTACCTTTAAGAACACCTTGTCCCCTACCTCAAACTCAAGATCCTTCCGTCTCACATCTGCATAACTCTTCTGCCTACCCTGAGCGGTATGCATACGTGATCTAATCTTCTGTATCGCTTCGTTAGTAGACTGAACTAACTCAGGACCCATCAATCTCTGCTCACCCACCTCACCCCAGCAAACCGGGGATCTACAACATTTTCCGTACAAGGCCTCAAATGGTGCCATGCCAATAGTAGCCTGATAACTGTTATTATAAGCAAATTTCATCAAATGCAAGTGGGAGTCCCAGATACCTGGAAATTCCAATGCACACGCTCGCAACATATCCTCTAAAACTTGGTTCAGACGCTCAGTCTGACCGTCAGTCTGTGGATGGAAAGCTATACTAAAGTCTAACCTCATGCCCATAGCAGTCTGCAAACCCTTCCAGAATTTGGAAGTGAAACGGGCATCTCTATCAGAAACAATCGACACTGGGACTCCATGTAATCTCACTATCTCAAACATGTACAGCTGTGCCCACTTACTAGCAGTATAGGTGGATTTACCCGAAACGAAGTTCGCTGATTTGGTAAGTCTGTCCACCACAACACAAATCACTGTAAAACCCCTCGGAGTTCTCAGCAGTCCTGTAATGAAATCCATGGACACGTTTTCCCACTTCCATTCCGGTATGCTCAAGGGTTGTAATAAACCCGCTGGTTTCTGCCTTGGTGCCTTAACCTGCTGACACACCAAGCATCTACTAACAAATTCTACTACCTCCCTCTTCATGTTACGCCACCAATAAACCCGCTTTAGGTCCTGATACATCTTCGTACTACCTGGGTGCATTGAAAATGGGGAACTATGAGCCTCAGATAATAATTCTGTTTTAACCGCACTATCTGATGGCACACAGAGGCGTCTCTCAAATAAAAGTCCACCATTAGAGGATATGGAGAACTCAACCGCTTGCCCTGCCTCTGCTAGGCCACGTTTCTCAACCAAATAAGGATCGTTACTCTGAGCATCAATGATCCTTTGCCTCAAAGTCGGCTATACCGTCAACTGGGCTAACTGTATAGTGACTGCCCCCACTGACACTGCAATCTCAGCCCGCTCAAGATCTCGATGCAATGGGGCCTGTCGGGTAATAAGTGCTGCTGAATGTGATACCTTTCTACTAAGAGCATCAGCTACCACATTTGCCTTGCCTGGATGATACAGTATCTCACAATCGTAATCCTTCACTAACTCAAGCCATCTTCGCTGTCTCATATTCAATTCCTTTTGAGTAAAGAAGTATTTCAAGCTCTTATGATCTGTGAAGATTTGTATCTTTTCACTATATAAGTAATGCCTCCATATTTTCAAAGCAAAAACCACTGCTGCCAACTCTAAATCATGTGTAGGGTAGTTCTGCTCATGACTCTTCAACTGACGAGAAGCATAAGCGACCACCTTACCTTGTTGCATCAAAACACAACCCAAACCCTTCTTGGAAGCATCACTATAAATCACAAAAGTGCCGGAACCATCAGGTACAGTAAGAACCGGCGCGGTAACTAGCTTCTGTTTAAGGTTCTGAAAACTGCCCTCACATGCCTTGCTCCAAACAAAAGGAGCTCCCTTCCTGGTCAACTGAGTAAGAGGAGTAGCTATACGAGAAAAGTTCTCCACAAACCGTCAATAATAACCTGCTAAACCCAGAAAGCTACGAACCTCACTGACTGTGGAAGGTCGGGTCCAACCGGTGACTGCCTCTATCTTAGCTGGATCCACAGAGACTCCAGCCTTAGAAACCACGTGGCCCAGAAAGGACACCTGCTTCAGCCAAAACTCGCATTTCGAGAACTTTGCATACAACTTATTATCCCGAAGTGTTTTCAAAACTGTACGTAAATGCTCCTCATGTTTGGCCTCCGTCTTGGAGTATATCAAGATATCATCAATAAATACGATCACAAAAGTATCTAGGAACTCCCTAAACACTCTGTTCATCAAGTCTATAAACACTGCCAGAGCATTCGTCAAACCAAAAGACATCACAATAAACTCGTAGTGTCCATATCTGGAACGAAATGCTGTCTTCGGTACATCACCATCCTTAATCCTCAACTGATGATATCCCGACCGAAGATCAATCTTAGAGAACACTGTGGCTCCCTATAACTGGTCAAATAGATCGTCGATCCTGGGCAAGGGATATCTGTTCTTAACGGTTACCTTGTTCAACTCCCTATAGTCAATGCATAGACGCATCGATCCATCCTTCTTCTTAACAAATAAAACTGGCGTAGTTTATTGGCCCTGATGGCAGAGATTACCTGAGGCAACGACCTTGACCCTTCTCCCTTAAATTTTAAACTGGCCATCGAGGGAGGGTTAAACGCTACCTCCTTACGAGAACAATCTATGCTAGCGTGGTTAGCGACCAACCAATCCATACCCAGGATTACATCAAAATCGAGCATGTCCAGGACTAACAGCGTTACTTCAATCACATGGCCTGCTATCTCAATCTGGCATGCTCTCACCTTTTCCTTCGACAACATACACTCCCCGAAAGGAGTAGATACTGATAGAACATGGTGTAAGGGCTCTACCTCTAAGCGGGCATGCAACACAAATGCGAAAGAGATAAAAGAATGTGACAAACTCGAATCAAACAAAACTAAAGCGTAATGCCCCAATACTGGAAGCGTACCTGTCACCACCGTGCCTGCCCTCTCAGCCTCAGTCTTGTTGGTAGCAAAGACTTTACCCTGATGTGGAGCATCTGCTCCCTGATTCTGCGCGTTTCCCGTAAGTCTCATCGGGCATCTGTCAGCTGTATGCCCCTCTTGCCTACACTTAAAGCAAGTCCTGGTTCCAAATAAACAACGGCCCAGATGGTGCTTCCCACAAGTGGCACACAATGGCTTCCCCCTAGCAGCTTCCCCTGCCTCAAAAGGTTTCTGCTGGAAGCGGCGAAACTCACCACCTGGTCTGAAGTTTCGCTGCGGCACTGGAATAGGCTGCTGCTCAGCCTTCCTTTTCTGTCCCGAGGTCGAACCTCTACCTGCGACCTTCGACGAGTTAGCCCTCTCCTGTAAACTGAGGTCCACTGCCAGGCGCAGTGCATCGGCATGTGTAGCGGGTCGGAAAGCTCGAACCAAACCCTGAATGTCCAGTCAGAGGCCTCTAACAAACTTATCAGCTCTGGCCGCCTCGGTCGCTATCATCTCGGGGGCGAAGCGGGATAACATGTCAAACTCCGTATCATACTGCTCCACTGTCATTTCACCCTGCTCTAAGTTCAGGAACTCCTGCCGCTTGGCATCTCTCAAACTAGCAGAGAAGAATTTCACATAGAAACTCTCCTTGAACTGTTGCCACGTGATCTGACTCACATCACCACCTAGCATTCTCTCTGTAGTCTCCTACCATGCAGTACCTCTGTCTGTCAACATGAAAACAGCACACTGAACTTTCTGATCCTCAGGGCACTTCATGTATCGGAATATGGTCTCCAAAGACGATAACCACAGTTGAGCCCTGATGGGGTAATCCAAAGACCCATCGAATGTCGTGGGATAATACTTCCTGAAATCCCTCAGGTGCTTGGCCTCTGCTGACAACTGATCCGGCACAACCTGGGGCACAACTGGTACTGGAGCCGGAGCTAGAGCAGGAGCTGGTGCTGGAGCTGGCGGGGCAGGCTGCTGCTGCTCCCGCATCTGCATAATCAAATCCCTGAACCTCTGCTCCATGGCAGCTAGGTCCGCATGAGTAACCGGCGCAGCCGGGTCAGTGGCTTGGGCTACAGGCTGCACCTCAGGTTGAACACGTCGTGCTCCCCTTCCTCGGCCTCCTCGACCACCCCTACGTGGACCCCTCCTTGGCGGCATTTCCCCTAATCAACCACCAATGATCCCTTTAGTCATAAATGATAATTACCTTCGCAGTTTAATTTAGGTAAGGTAATGCATATAGAGTTATACATATAATTTCATGAGAGCGTACCTGACGAGTGGCAAGGATCGTTTTAGCCATAAGAACACAAAACACCGACTCACATCATAAGTTAGTCTACAGAACCTAAAACTTAGGCTCTGATACTAACTGTAACGACCCAACTTTCCGGACTAAGCTGAGGTCACTACTCAGTGCTAAGACTCGACCACAAAACACATAATTCATAACGGACCGGTTACGATTCATTAAAACATTAGAAATATTACAAAAACTGTTTCGGGCCCTATTTTAAATCACAGTCACAAAAGTTTCAAATAAAATACTTAGGTCATCAACTCAAAATCACAAAGCCAAATATTCTAACAAAATACATCAGCGGAAGCATAAAGAAAACCAGACGCGTCCATATGGCCTTCACGCATCCTTCCTGCCTCTCGTCGGTTTGCCCCTCGCTGTACCCTTACCTGAAAAGTTAAAGAAGAGAAAAGGGGTGAGTATAAATATACCCAGTAAAGGACCCACTACCGAGCCCGTTAGGGAACAACAGTTAACTTCCTATTCAGGGGTTCCCTACAAAACAGTCTAGTGGTTCCGTAGAATGGACATATCAGTCTCGTGATCCCGAAGGATACATCTATCAGTCTAGTGATCCCGAGGGATGCACATATCAGTCTAGTGCTCTCGAAGGATGCACATATCAGTCTAGTGCTCCCGAAGGATGTACATATCAGTCTAGTGCTCCCGAAGGATGCACATATCAGTCAAGTGCTCCCGAAGGATGCACATATCCATAAGGTACACTACCCCATAGATGAAGCTAACCGTTACCGCTCAGTCCATACTAAACCGTCTACAACAGTCATACCCCAACAACACTCATATTACAATTTCGCCATAGGCTTCGCCAGTCAGATAATATAGATTTAGACAACTACATCCTCGATAGCTATATGCGTCTCCGCTTCACACACCATTGTGATATCCCTAGATCCAGTCAACTAGTCAATCAAAATCGGACTCACCGTCCTTCCACGACCAGACTCCTTGACCAAAATCCAGACAAAAGACTACCACGTACCTAACCGTAAAATTTTAAGGTCCATCGACATACCATTCCAATCCACAACGTAGCCCATAACATAACTACAATATACCGAACATCCGGCATCGGTGCCTATCCGTACACAATTCCTTACACCCGATGGCACACAAGCTACAACTAACGGTCGCGTTACCTTTACATCAGACAAGAGCATAGCAACGATACTTAAAGTCAAACACACATGCATTTATTCAGTACAGTTATTAACGTGTAATCCCCTGTGGATTACTACGTTTCCAGCCTCGATCCGAGGTCCAGTAGTAGAAAAACCCTTACCTGATACCTGGTTATGCCCCTCGATCGAGTCCACGCTCAACGGATCCACCTAAACGAAAACACAAAGGTTTTAATCGATGATACTAATAGAAGTCATTTTAAATGGTCCTAAGCAACATCCGTTGATTTACCCAAGGAAAGGAAAGCTATCTCCAAACAAGCCTGCCGCGGAACCCGAGAACTTGAACGTCAACTCCTTAATACCTTCAAGGGATGAAAGGTAGGACAAAATCTTATTCCAATATTCAAACTCGAATCGGATGTAGCAACATTGGGTAAATTACCAAAATGATCCTTACCGAAGACTCGCCGTGACCCGAAGTGGAGGGAGAAAAATATGGCTTAGGTGGCTCGGCTCGGCCTCAGCTCGACTCGACTCACGGCTCGGCTCGCGGCTCGGATCAACTCGGCTTACGGCTCGACTCGTGGCTTGGCTCAACTCAGATTGCGGCTCGGCTCGCGGCTCGGCTCAACTCGGCTTGCGGCTCGGCTCGCGGCTCGGCTCAACTCGGTTTGCGGCTCGGCTCGCGACTCGGCTCGTAGCTCGCGACTCGCTCGATTTGGATTCGTGGCTTGGGTCGGCTTCACTTCGTGGCTCGGGTTTACTCCTTTCTCCTTCCGGCAACGACGACGACAGAAGGCAGCTCCCCTCGGTGTTCTGTCTACGTCGGGAAAACGAGATGAGGAGCAAGAAGCCGCCGGCGGTGGCAGAGACGAAGAGAGAGAGAGAGACGTCGGCTGCAGATGGACGGCAGACGGCGCAAACGCGCTGATGGTGGCTGCGTTCGTCGGGTGAAGAATCTGAAGAGAAGGAGAAGAACAGCGTGGCGTTGGCTTCGTGAAGGCAGTCGAGGACGTGCGGACGGAGGTGGAGACACGAATGGAGGAGAACGGATGGAGACGGCGGCGTCGGACGATGTAGGAAGAAGAAGAAGACGGAACGGCTGGGGAGGGTGTCGCGCGCGGCTAGGGTTGTTTTTAAAAAAAATCTTATTATATATATATATATATTAAATAAAAATAAATAAATAAAAATAATGATAATAATATAAATAATAAAAGAAAATATTAAACAATAAAAATAAAATAAAAAAAATAAAAATAAAATTAATAATACAAAATTAATATTAATTAATTATAATAATATTAATATCAAATAATTAATATAATATTCAATAAAAAAAATAAAGGTATTAACATTAAATTATAATGATAATAATAAATAATAATAATAAGATACTTAATATTATATTATTATTTCATCATCTACAAAATTTTAAAATCCCGAAAAATTCACATAAATGCTAAAATTTTACTTCGAAATTGGGGGCGTTACAGCATAGTGTATAGACTAGTTGAGCGAAAGGGGATATTCGTATTTTGCTTAACACCAGAATTATGTGTAAACTCTATTATGTATTTATAAAGTACTTTCGTTTTGGAGAATTTTGATTTATCGTCTAATGTGTTATGAGTTAGCCATTTGAATATGTTGTATGCCTTATGTGGAGTTAATCTATGCGATACAAACACTAGGCGATATAGCATTAAATAAGATTCTAAGCGTTTAATAGATTAAAGTCTTCTACTAAATTAACTAAGCCTATAACACACGTTAAAGAAGTAAAATAATGGTGATAGATTTTACTTACTACATGTCCGTCGTGTTATCTCGAGGTGAGATAAGGTTTAGTGTCTAGGCGATCACACATTCTCTAGGTCGCGTAGGTTGGCTTCGAGAAGAGGTGTGACAATAGTGGCCCACCTTCTAAGTTGAGGGTAGATGTACGAGATTTGGCGATTCATGATGATTAATTATGGTTGATGATGTCGAGTACGGTGGAGTATATCTACCTTAACAATTTGTACTATCTGAAGGTAGCCAAGATCCTTATTGCTTTCCTAGTTAATGTTTCTTTTATGTTATTTTTATCTTTATTTGATCAAATTTTTATATTATTCTTGGTTTTAGGAAACTTTGAGAGAAATATCTTCCTGTGGAGTCGTACCCATCCATCCATTATGCCAAATTCCAAGTTTTTTTTTTTTGTATCCCTTTCATTTTGCTCCTTGTTTTTCTTGTATTTATCCCATTTGTGCTAATGTTATTTTAAGTTGGGGTGGTGTATGTTTGTGTTTTAGGTGAAGCCCTTAAGCATCTTAGCTCGGGCTATTGTGTATGCTTTGATTACTTGCTTTGTTGTCTTTTATTTTTCATTGACTTGGCTTGATACACTTTTAGAGTCTTGCATGTGAGAAGCAATATACGACGAAAGATAAGTATGATTTTTAGCATAATTTAAAATTTTCTCATTAATCTCTCATGCACACTTGAGTCTTTTGCCTAATTATCCTAGGTCTTGCATGCTTAGAATAGCTTTATTGGATCTATATGTTTGTTGCCACCCTAAAAAGCGCCTTCGTTGCTTCAATTTAGTAATGCATGTGTAAAGAATAAATTTAGTAATGTATGTGTAAGGAATAAACCAACTGATTTCTTTACCTTTTGTAAAACAGAAATTAATGTTAAAGTAAATCAACTCTATGTTAGTGTCATAGAAATCCCGCCTAATATGAATTAAGCTTTGAATAGGTCTTGGCCAAAATCTATACTTCAAATCTAAATGAGGGAAAGATTATCAAAATGAGCACACAAAAAAGAGTGAAAATAGAATAGGATATGAAGTTGGTTTACCTAATTATTTATCGTTGTCACTTTGATTAGGAATTACATTTCTATCTTACTTTTGCTAGAGTAGAGGGAAAGTGACTTGTGGGTCCTTTAAGAATTTTTTGGGTTTCGTTTACATTTAACTAGAAGGACTTCGACTCATTTACACGTGAATAGATGTAAAGAAAGAATTTTAATTTTGCATTAGTTGATTGCTTCATTTTAGATTGTATTGTAGAATGCATGTTTGGTTCTTGTTGCTTGTTAAGGCATGAGAAAAACATCTTAGCATCTTATCAAGCTATCTTGTGTGATTGTATTTATTCTACCTTGTTTGAGACGATCAAGGATTAAGTTCGAGGTGTTTGATAGTTTAAACAATGTGCTATCTAATTACTCTTAATTTTGGATCATTCCATAATTTTACGTTCTTATTTTGCTATTTTTTAGGTTTCAAGCAAACTAAGGGTAGAATTTGATGTTGATTTAGAGCTTATTGGACAAAATTGAAGTTATAAGTTATCAATAGGGTAAAAATATGAAGAAAAGAGGACCAATACCATGTGCAACGCTGTAAGGCAATAGCCTCGGATCTCGCCAAGAGAACAAAGCACCGCAGAGGTCCAAACCGGATACGTGTATAATTTTCGTTAGTGTTGCGGCATTGTTACAAATTTTATAAATCAGTTCTTTGCCACTAGGTCATTCAACATTTGATTTCAGCCGTCTTTTACACGATATCTCTCTAGTTTTTTATCTTTTCAATTATTCTTTTCACTCAAACATTTCTTTATTCCTTGAAATGTTGCGGATGCGCTAAGGTACACCATTCTAGCTTTGGTTCCTAGGATTTCATTATATTTCTTGGCTTTTGTAAGGGTTTGAACTAAATTGTCATATTGTGGTATCTCAATTCTGAATCAAACGATTATTAGTCATATTGTTGATGATTACGGAATTTATGATGTTTGCTTGCTTGTTATGTAAGTTTCTTGGTTGCACGATAATCGTATGAAGCAATAAGTTACATTAGCTTGCTAATAATTCATTTGAGCATTGTTTTAATCAACTTAGAATTGAACTATTGAGTAATTAGATAGATGCATGAAAGCTCATTATTCACCCTAATTTTTCCTAAATCATAATGCAATTAGGTTGTGTCATCTTGGTATGCTTTTCATCCTTTTGGATTAAGCTAGTTTGATTCTTAAGACGATTTAATTAGTCTCCTTAAATTGGTTAGATGAAGACAATAAATTCAATTTAGTAATGAAAACCGCATATGATCAAATGACTTGAATAGAATAAATTTGGTAAACTCAAGCTAGACTATAAGGCCTTGATCTGGAGAAAGGGAGACCTGTTGAAGAGGAGCGTTGCTGGGAAGTTATTTCATATAAGTATAAGCATGGGACATTCTACGAGGAAGGATGCGATAGAAGAAAAGGCAACACAAAGAGAAATGTTTGAGTCTAAAGTTCTACTGCGATAAGGTAAGCGACGCAGTGAGAATAGTTAGCGAGGAAGAAGCATGTGTTGGATGCTAAGAACTAGGTGTTTATCGTAGTAATGCAGAAAGAAGTACCTACGCTTAAGGGGGTGTGGAAAAGAAGTTGATATCCCGTTGAAATGACTAGACAACTCACTGTGGAATGTAAATGTATGTTGCTTCCTGAGAAGATAGAGCGAATTAGACGATTAAAGAGCTTAATTTTTCAAGGAGATAAGGTCAAGCATATAAGGTTGGCATCTTAAGGAAATGTCCAATCATTGCTGATATTTAGGCTATGTAGCGAGATTGGGTTGACTGCATGACATGACGAATCGGTAAGGTGACATGTGTAAAGCTTGGAAGTGACCCTTGGATGTGAAAGGACACTATAAATAGGGCCTAAGACTACAGGAAAAATGAGTTTTTTTTTTATATGTTAAATACTTTGAAATATTATAAGAGAAAGCTCCGAGTGTTGAACAGCTGGTCGAGGGAATTGCTAGACGAGAAGAGAAGGCTAAAAGCAGATAAGGAAGAAGTTGAGGCTAACTATTTTCATGAGTAATTTTTCATAAATAAAACGAGTATCTTTGTGAAAAATCTTTGTAACAAATGATTGTTTTGAGTAAATTTTAGAAGCAAAATATTTGTGAATCTTTCAGCATTAGAAAAAATGTTTTAGGAATGATTTTCATAAATAGTTAATTAATATTGTGTTTTTAAACTTGATAAGTAAAAGATGTATTTTATTGATGATTGTTTTAAAGGATTATTTCGTTGATGTTTATTGCATGATTTTGTTAGTACGGTGATTTATGTGAGGAAAGGAAGCTGAGATGCTAGCCTTTCTGTATGCTGATTGTAATGATTGTATGACTTGAAAAGGATGACATTTATCATAAGACACTGGTGGAAATCCCAGGTAACTCGCGTGATGCTGGTGGAATGAGAATTTCAAGTCCAGGCGAGGGGGAATCCTAAGTCGTGGAGAGACGTCATGTGCTAGTGTTGGATGCTAGTTGAATGTGAATCTCAGATCTAGGGTATGAGACACTGGTAGAATGTGAATTCTAGGTCTGAGAAACGATTGAATGTGCTAAGACGCTAGTGGAAATCTTAGGTTACTCGCCTGACGATGGTTGAATGTGAATCCCACGTCCAGACGAGGGGAGAATCTCAGGTTCTGATGATGAGTTTGGAATGCATGATGACTTAAGCCCGTGAAACTTATTTGCACTTGTTGAGATTATAGTTTGATCGATTGTGGTTTGATGCGATGAGAACCATACGTTTTATGAACTGGCCTTGTTCTCGTTATATGTGAAGTTGTTGTATTCCCCAAAGGGTATTTCTCAAACCTATCACTTAGTAAGTCCATTTGACTTACATTATAAGTTTTCCTTCCTTAGGTCATCAGGCGTTGGAGTTAAGTAAAAGATGGATCTTAGGCGTGAAAGCCAAGTAAATGAGGGAAGGTAGGGTTGTTATAAAAACTTGTGCGACGTGAGAGTCGTGTCATCTTATCTCGCGTTTAAGGAGGCGATTAGTAAGTACATTACTCCAGAATGTCAGAGGCTCAGTTCAGAAGGAAGGTGAGTGCACACGTAAGTTGGTGAGGCAAGCCCAGGGAGCGAGAGAGGCAAAGAACTGAGTAAGGGAAAGGAAACTTTGAAGACTGTCTTCAAAGTTGGGGTTGTTGGGAGACCAAGATGAAGGAAGGAAAGAGAACTTTATACCTTTAGATACCCCGTCTCAAGAAGTAGCGTGAAGCGGTGAAGAAAGAAAATGAGTCTTATACTCCTGAATACCTTGACGCGATGAGTAGCACTTTGGTGGAAGAAGGAAGGCGTGAAGATTAGAACTTTGTTTTATTTTCATACTTGCAAGAAAAAGGGAATGTAGTGGTAATTTACGAACTCTGTGTAAAGTGTTAAGTTAATAAAGAATAGAAGTTTATTTGCTATGTAACATTATCTTTTGTGCTTATCATCTAGAATCTAAAAGTGATGAGAGCTAAGTGTTAAGTACTAGGTGACGGAGCTAAGTTTAAGAGTTTTTTTCGATGCAAAGAGGTGCGAAGGCCTCTAAGGTTCAAGTAAAGAACTTTGCGAAGAGACAAGTGAAAGGAGTTGTTCTGCTCACCAGGCGTCCGATGCGTCATCTCGCGGAGAGGTACGAGAAGTAAGTCTGGGTGGCACGTCCCTATCTAGTCGCATGGAGTGACAGTTAGGGCGAGATGTAACATAAATTCTTTTTAATATTGAATTCTTCAATTTACATTATTTGCAATTGAAACTAATCCAACCCCCTCCCCCCAGTTACCATCCAGTTGGAAGCAATAATTTGCTCGAGAAATTTATATGCTCCATGTGTTCGATCCAGACTTGCCACTAAGACTAGTTCTTGATGTATGATTCAATTAAATCATTTAATCAATTATTTGGGCGACGAAGTTCGTTTGATCAACGTGTTATTTAACACATCGGGAGATAGGAGAGAAATCTTGATTTCATTCTTAACGATGACAAGAGATACAGAAGTTTATCGCTTTTTATAATTAACTCCTGACACCTTTCTACGATGTCGAGAGTTTTCCATTACTTTCGACTCTCTATACTACTCGTTGGACTATATTATTTCTCCCAACTGTCTTTCCTTGAATGATGGTTTTGTGCATCACCAAATATCTTTTTTTTTTTTTTTTTGCAATGCATTATATCACTTTTAAAGGTATGAGTACCAATGATAGTTTTTCAAAAAGTCATAATTGATCTTCTAATAACAATAAATAATTGTCAAGAATAAGCAGCGACTGACAATTATAAACTGACGTATTCAAGTATACTATGACATGTTATCATTGTTATAAAGTCCTTTGAAGGAGTGCCTGAAAAAAAAAATAGGAATAATTAGGGGTATAACAACATTTTTAAGGGTCGTTTTGGAAAATGGCAAAACAACTTTTTTTTTTAACAAACTGTGTGTTTGCACGTGTATGGTTTTTTGTAAAATACCAAAATACCCCCATTCCCCAACTGTAATTATTTCATTTCTATAGTGTAATTAATTTGTCTTATAATTTAGGAGCCTTTAATTATATTTAATGTGGTAGAGATAAAGCAATCCATATAATAATTTCTTCCCTAATTTTTCGAGACTCAAGTAATTCATTCACCATTTTAACAACTTTTATTTAATTTTACTAATTTCAAAATAATCAAATTATAATTTTTATTTTGCAGAATCTCAATCATACCTTTTTCAATCAAAATAACCTTAATTGAATTTCAAAATAAAAAATTATTAGTTTTAGATTCAAAATTTAACCATCTCAACGATAAAAAATAAAAATTATTATTTTTCAATCTCAACGATAAATAAAAAAAATATTATTTTTTAAAATTGAAAAATCTCAATGATAGATTTTATAACCAAATAACCTTAATTGAATTTCAAAATAAAAAATTATTATTTCCCAAAATGTGAAAATCTCAACAATTTTTCAAAATGGGAGAATCTCCACCATAGATTTTATATAAAAATAACCTTAATTGAATTTCAAAATAAAAGAAATTATTATTTTATAAAATTTAAGGATCTCAACAATTTTTCAAAATTGGATAATCTCAACCATAACTTTTATATAAAAATAACCTTAATTGAATTTGAAAATAAAAAATTATTATTTTTCAAAATTGGAAAATCTCATGTTATCTCAAAATAACAATTAATTGGTTGAATCTCAAAATAACCAAATTATTATTTTGAATTTAGGAGAATCTCAACCATATTTTATTTTAAAATAACCTTAATTAAATTCAAAATAATCAAATTATTATTTTTTGAATTAGAGAATCCCAATTACTAACTAACCAATAATATACAAAACAATTTTCATATTTCAAAATAACATTTGAATTTGGGACATAGAAACCCTTTAATAATTAGCAAACTAAAATCTAGTTTTCATATTTGAACTTCTGTTACTTTTGAAATGTAACAACCAACTTTCCGGACTAAGCTGAGGTCACTACTCAGTACTAAGACTCGACCACAAAACACACAAACTCATAAAGGACCGGTTATGATTCATTAAAAACGTTTTATAATATTACAAAAGAAGTTTCGGGCCCTATTTTAAATCACAGTCACGAGAGTTTCAAAATACATTACTCAAATCATCAAACATAACTCACAAAACCAAATGTTCTAATCGTGACTCGATCTGACAATGAAAATGGAGAGTAACAAAAATACATCAGCGGAAGCATAAAGAAAACAATACGCGTCCATATGGCCTTCACGCATCCTTCTTGCCCCTCGTCGGTCTGCCCCTCGCTGTACCCTTACTGAAAAGTCAAAGAGGAAAAAGGGTGAGTATAAAATATACCCAGTAAGGGACCTACTACTGGGCCCGTTAGGGAACAACAGTTAACTTTCTATTTAGGGGTACCCTACATAAACAGTCTAGTGGTTCCATAGAACACACACATCAGTCTCGTGATCCCGAAGGATGAACGTATCAGTCTAGTAACCCCGAAGGATACACCTATCAGTCTAGTGACCCCGAAGGATGCACATATCAGTCTAGTGATCCCGAAGGATACACATATCAGTCTAGTGATCCCAAAGGATACACATATCTATCTAGTGATCCCAAAGGATACACATATCAGTAAGGTACACTACCCCATAGATGAAGCTAACCGTTACCCCTTAGTCCATCCTAAATCGTCTACAACAGTCACACTCCGACAACGTTCATATTACAATTTCGTCATTGACTTCGTCAGTCAGATAATATAGGTTTCAGATGACCATATCCTCAGTTGCTATATGCGTGTTCAATTTACACATCATTGTGATATCCTTTAGACCCAGTCAACTAGTCAAATCAGAATCGGACTCATAGTCCTTTCACGACGTAACTTCATATCCAATATCCAGACATTAGACTACAACATCACTAACCTTAAGACTTTAAAGTTCGTCGACATGCGATTCCAGTTCACAACCTAGCTCATTAACATAACTACAATACACAGAACATCCGGACATTGGTGTCTATCCGTAAGCAACTCATTACACACGATGCCACACAAGCTACAACTAGCGGTCATGTTACCTTTAATCAGACAAGAGCATGAAAGCGATATTTAATAGTCAAACATGCGTCAATTCATTTAGTACAGTTACGAACGTATAATCCCCTGTGGATTACTACGTTTCCAGCCTCGATCCGAGGTCCAGTAGTAGGAAATCCCTTACCTGAAACTTGGTTATGCCCCTTGATCGAGTCCACGCTCAATGAAACCACCTAAACGAAAACAGAAGGGTTTAAACGATGACACAAGTAAAAGTCGTTTTTAAATGATCCTAAGCAGCCTCCGTTGACTTACCCGAGAAAAGGAGAGCTATCTCCATTTAAGCCTGCTGCGGAACCCGAGAACTTGAACGTCAACTCCCTAATACATTTAAGGAACGAAAGGTAGGACTATGTCTTACTCCAAAATCTAAACTCAAACTGCTTATAGCAACATTAGGAAATTCACCAAAATAATCCTTACCGAAGACTCACCGTGACCCAAAGTAGAGGAAGGAAGGCTTAGGTGGCTCGGTGAACAGGGAGCTCGGCTTGGCTTGGAGGTGATTGGCTCGGCTCAGCTCGCGGCTTGGGTTGGCCAGTTCGCAGCTCGGCTCGGCTTGGATCGCAGCTCAGCTCGGCTTGGATCGCTTCTCGGCTCGACTTGGCTCCTGACTCGCGGCGCCGCTCAGCTCAGTCCTCGGCTTGACTCAACTCGTGACTCGGCTCGCGGCTCAGATCGCGGCGCGGCTCGACTCAATCTTCACGAATCAGATTGATAAAGGGTGGCTCGGGTCGGGTTGGTTGGTTGGCCCGATTCGAATCGCTTGAAGACGGGGCAACCACGATCGACTGGCTTTCTGGCGAATGACGGCGGTGGCTTTTCACGGACGACGCACGGAGGAGCGACGACCGATGTTCCGTAGAGAGACGACGAGCGGCGACAGATCCAACCTCGCGTCTCCATGGTTGTCGCGGCTCTGGCAGATCTGAAGGCCGGCCGAAGTCAAAAGGGGCCGGGGAGAGGAAGCTGCCTCACGCTGCTGTCGACGTTCGGCTGAGGCGGAGGCGACTGCTGGCGCTGACGATGAAGACGGTGGGGCTGAGTCGGGCGACGGTCGGGCGAGGAAGGAAGAGGGAGAAGACGGACGGACGCGGAAGAAGAAGAAGGCGGACGGGGGGGGGGGGGGGGGGGTCGTGTCGGCGCGCGTGCGTTAGGGCTTTTAAAAAAATATTATTATATATATATATATATATATTAAATAATAATAATAATAATAATAATAATAATAATAATAATAATAATAATAATAATAATAATAATAATGTAATAACATAATTAATAATAATAATAATATAATTTATATTATATTATTATTAATTTACACCATATTAATAAAAAAAATTCATACACTTCGATTTCTTTTTCTTCCTTCACCAAAACCAACAAAAAGAATTAACACCCAAAAAGTTTAATTTCCCCAAAATTTACATAAAATGACAAAAAATTTACCTCGAAGTATTGGGGGCGTTACATGAAATTTGAAGTTTTGGTCATGAATTCCAAACTTTTAAGAGTCTTGTTCAATGGTAGATGAGATGAAAACAATCGTTATCATAACTTCCATTTGGGTGAAGTGCATGTCTCATTGAACACATTTTTCAACCAGCTTGTTTATCTAATTCAATATAATCTTTTTCTCTCTGCCGAATATTTAATTTATCGAATTACATTGTATCGTGATGGTTGCAACAATCCTAATGTCATTACTATTGTTTAAGACAAATATGTGTTATGGTTATTGTCCCTAATTTTCGATTCCTCTCTGATCCTATTTCTGTTCTTGTCGACCATGTTCCATCTTGTTCATCAAATTTTCTTATTTCAATTTCCTCATCAGAAACTTCAAATTTCCCATCTAATGTCGTTGACTTAGTAGATTTGGATTCATGTGCTGTTAGACCTCTACATAAAAGAAGGTTCAACTTTTAGCAGCAAAGATGTCCAATCAAATTTCTCTTGAACTTTCTTGTAAAGACACTTCTTGTCAATGGTTTCTTAGATTTTCTATTTATAAGAAGTGTTCTTTATGAATTGTTCGGAAGTTTTATAATGTTCATAAATGTGCTATTAACATTGTAAAGAATTCTCATAGACATGCAACTTCATCGATAGTATTTGAGTCTATGAAGACATTATTCAATATGAATTTCAAAACTCCATATCGAACCTCAGATGTAATAAGCTTTATGAAAAAACAACATGGGGTTGATGTCAGTTAGAATAAAGCTTGGAGAGCCTGTGAGCTTGCATTAAACTCAGTGCGTGGGTCTCTAGAGTCATCATATACCTTGTTGCCTGCATTCTCCAACGCATTGATTGAAAATAATCCAGGTAAAGCTTTACTTTATAATTACAGTGTCATTAAATCATATTCAAAAAGTCTATCATACTTTTATTGACACGGGTACGTCTTACTTTATAATTACAGTGCTATTGCATCATTTGTATATACGTATTGTTACTTTTTTATGTAGGTACATATACAGCCCAAGATGAAAATGATGATGGTACATTCAAATACTATTTTATGGCTCTTGCTACTTCAATTCATGCATGGGAGTCTTGTTTTCCAATCATTTTAGTTGATGGTGCAACATTGAAGAACAAATTTTGTGGTACTATACTAGATGTATGCACGTTGGATGGTAACTCGAAAATTATTCCCCTTGCATTTGGTATAGTTGATTTTGAAAATGATGATTCTTGGTGTTGGTTTTTCCAAAATTTAAAAGCTGATCTTGTAATTGTGTTTAATGGTCATAAGAGTATTCCAAAGGCTATAAGTGTTGTCTACAATTCAGTTGAACATGGGTTGTGTTGTTTTCACACATTTAAGAATCTTAAATAAACTTACAAGTTAGCTCCAATTAAAGGACCATTCTATAGTTGTGCTAGGGCCTACACAACTATTGAGTATGAATATTACATGAAATAGTTAGATGATATTTCCCTTTTCATAAGGATTGAATTAGAAGGACTAGACAAACATAAGTGGTGCAGGGCATTTTGTACAAAAAAAGGTACAACTTGATGACCACGAATATATCGGAAAGTTTGAACAACGTTCTTAAGGATGCATATGTGCTAACTGTTATTGGCCTTTGTGAATTTATTCGAAGTTTGATTCAACGATGGTTTTATGTAGAAGGTGTGATAGAGAGGTATTAAGGGATAGCAAGTCAATGGATGTAAGTGATTTACTAGTTGTTTATATACTTAATTAATTTATTTCATGCTTATATTTCACATGTTTAAATTTTTGGTATTTTTATTACAGATATATCCCATTAACCAACATGAGTATGATGTCCATAGTGGTACCAAACATTATTTGGTCAACATTCTCACCAGGAATTGTTTCTCTCGTTGTTGGGATCTTGATGATATACCATGTTCCCATGCTTGCAATGTCTTATCTTTTTGGAGCCTTGAACTAGAATCATATACACATAATTTTTATCACATTTCCAATTCAATTTTATTATATAGCAAGGAGACTTGACCTATTGGTAATGTGCAACAAATTTCCAATCTATATAGTTCGAATGATGACGCTATACTTCGTCCCAAAGTCAAATGTCCATCTGGGAGACCAAGAAAAAAGAGGATCAAATCTTGCTTAGAGAATAAGAAGACAGTACGATGTTCTTGTTGTGGGGGTAATGGTCACATTTCAAGAGCATGTATAAATCCAATATCTCGTTGAGGTTGATTATTATTTTTTTTTTAATTTGCACATTCAACTATTGTTATTCATTTTGAATATTTATTAAGTACTTATGTTTTTCTCATGAATTTTGAGTTTAATTCTTATTCTTATTATTATTATTTTGCACTTTTAGCTATTGTTATTTGTTTGAAACGTTTAAGTACTTCTGAAATTTTTTTTTATATAAATTTTATTATGTTTATTATATATATACTTGAAATTTTATTTCCATTTATATTTACAAAAATAGTTACACTGTAATTATAGTGAAATAATGTTTCTGTGTATTTACCTTTTATGTAGTTTTAGGTAATAGCGGTTGTTTAATTGTATACTACTTTGTCAATGTTATTTGTTTCATGCGTAATTTGTTTCTCAACATTTGTTATCAATTTCAAATTAATTTATGATAGAAAGATAACTTTGTGTACATATATATATACATACACACACATACATATTGATAACAATAGTTCAAAGAAATTAAAATTAAAAATCAGTTGCATTAATTGTAGACAAAGGTTTTAAAGCTAAACAATTAAGTTTTGTGATCCGATGAAGAAATAAAACACTAATACGTTTTCTAAAGTATCAATGAAAACCAAGAAAAAAATAGATCAATGTTTTCAACGTCAAACTGACTTCATCATAAAGGAAATATGTATTTACTGATCACATCCCTTTATGCTTGACTCAAGTGAAGATCAAACGATAGTGCATACATGGGTACATTTTCTTTCTCTTTCAATCCTTCGAGCAACTTTCCCTTCATCGCATTGATCCGTATACCTCCCATTGATATGTTAGGTATTTTCCATAATTGTTCTGATTTTTTAGCTTTAAATCGATCCTTTTCTTATACTCTCTAATTCTTCTAGATTTGTACCTAACTATTAAAAAGCAATAAAAAAATTTCTTAGTACAAGTTTTAAACTATGTCAAGTGCATCAAAAACTCAATAATTATGATTTAAATTATTCAAACTTACATGTCGTAGGATATAATTTGCGTTGGCTTCAAGCTTAATTAAGTCAATATTATCCAATTTTCTTTTGACCATTTTCGTTGATTTGCTCGGTACTTTTTCCCTCAATTGGTATCTTTCATCTCGTTACTATGATCTTGCATTTTAAATAGCCTCACATTCACATCAAATAAATTTGCAGAGGGATCAAGCAAGAGGAATTATAATTTTGAATTTGACTCTTTGTAGACCAATGATGTGAACAATTACAACTATGTATGCTCTAATTTGTTGTTTCTAGGTCTTGAATTAATAGAATCTTGGTAGCTACTTGGAATTTTGCTGAAAAATCTCCTCTAAATCATTTATGTCTTGTTCCGAGCTCAAGGTATAATTAAAACATAATAAAAATACTAATACCTTGTTTTCTTCATTCATAACTTCTTTTCCCTTTCTTTTAACTTCTCCCAGTTGCTTTATACTCTGTAAAATAGTGCATGTATATTAGCTATATAGTATTTTCTACCAGATAAATGTGATTTAGATTTAAAATCATAATTTGTTTACCTTCGTCTTTGATCTTTTTTGTTGTTGCAGTCACACCACATATTACTTCAGATCTTTCTCTCTTTTTCATTCCTTTTAATTTCATTCTTTCAACTGACCCCACTTCCATTTGGGTGTTTATTTCCTGTATGAACAAACATAAACAACATAAGAGAATGAAATTTAGAACTACTTTTTTTCAACATTTTTTGTTTCATGTATGAACAAACATTTTCAATTAAAAACAGAATACCTCTTCAGAACTACATAAACTTTACATATATCTCCTCAGATTGTCTAGTTTCTCTTCCAGTAATCCTTGAAGCTCTCAATTGATTACTTCGTCTCATCATGATATTCTTCTATTTCATACCTTTTAATTATAGGGAAAAGAATCGTTTTAAAAGGATATATAATATCTTTGATTCAATTCTTTTCCAACAAAATAGGCTAGATTATTGAGTTTATTTTTAAAATAAAACATACCATAAATCTCGTGCAATTCAATTATTAAATAATTCAAATTATTAAAAAAAAATGGAATGAAAATATCTTATAAATTAAATGCATAAATACCGTAGATGCAAATGATTAAAAAATGGGAACAAAAATAGATAAATATCTTCGACACTTCTCTGTTGTTCTAAAGCTTCTTTCAATTTCTTCTTCTTTCAACTAAATGATAGAAAAAGAAGGAAGAAAGAAGAACCAAAAGACGGAAGAAGAAGGAAGAACTAAAAGACAGAAGAAGACGGACGAAAGAAGAACTAAAAGATCGAAGAAGGAGGAAGGAAAAAGGAAAAAGGAAAAAAATAATGAGAAAACAGTTATTAAGGGAGAACGAAAAAGGGTTTTAAGAAGACAGAAAAAGGGGAAAATAAGGGAGAAAAAAAAGGGTTTGAACGAAAAGAGGAATGAAGACAAAAAGACATAAAAAAATAAAGGAGAAAAGACAGAAAGAGAGAAGAAGAAGGAAGGAAAAATAATAAAGAAGTCAGAAAAATAATGGAAGTGAGAAGAAAAGGAGGGTTTGATGAGAGTGTAATTTTTTTTTTCTTTCTTTTTGCTTCTAAACATAGGGTGTATGGTTAATGTAGGGATATTATTGGTGTTTCATAATTCTTATATTTTTTATTATTTTTTTATTTGCCATTTAAAAAAAGCAATGATTTTGCTATTTTTCAAAGTCGCAATTTCAAAATTGCTATATATCTAGTTAGCCCTTGAAAATATTGCCTCCAAATAGAGATGTCTTTGCCACGGATCTTCATTATTTTTCTTGATGGATCCCATTTTTTTAATTGGATTGAACACTTGTTTGGGCTTTATAGACTTTAATACTATATTAGATAATATGAGGGTCCAACTCAAAATCTATTGGTAATGAGAGTAGTAACTCACTCGATTAATCTAATGTGAGATCCTCAACAATTACATTGTTTTGTAGATAATTTTCTCTAAATTCATCTATAAAGTGATATTAGGGACAAACTCACCAACATATTTTGACAATCTTATGAAATACTGTTCAATTTACACATAAACATAACTCTCTCATTACTCTACTTTTAGTTTCAATTCAAAAAGTCTTAGGTAAATGCAAATAATTATCTTCACTATATATATTGCCATAGGTCTTCCCTTTATCTAACAAATGAGAAATTTTTGGTTGCACCCCAATAATTGTAATTCATTCCTTCAAATGAAAAACCATGAAAACCTCCCCTCAAACATTCATTCATGTTTAACTTTTAACAACGCTAACTCCTTTTCTTTACCGTTGTGCATTCCTTGTCCACCGGTGTGCATTCCTTGTCTAATTAGCTTGACCATGTGTCACATTTACTTGTTTCTCTGAGGCACACTAACACAACTAAATGAAAGGAATATGAATCTGATATTGTTCCTGGGTAATCCTCACAATGATATGATATTTTCCATTGATATAAATAGTTGCCCACACTTATTTATTTGTTTATTTATATATATATATATATATATATATATATATATATATATATATATATATATTACTGACCGATATAAAATTTTGATCACACTCAGAACTAAACAAATAGTGAGGGTACACAAATACAAATTGATCATGAGTCACATCTGCAAGTCAGAACACGGAATGGCCAAAATAAAAAAGAATTCGAAAAGTTTAAGAATTGGAGACCAAAAGAAATTAAATCAAATATTCAATTAAAACTTTATTTTACCTTTTTCTTTTGTTTTCTTTTAAAAATGTGTATGGCCGAATTGTACGAAGTGACTGGGAGTTGGATGCATGTGAAGAAGACAAGTAAAAAGAAGTTTTTTTACTTTATTTTCTTACTTTTTATTTTTCAAAATAGATTATAAAAAAGAATAAGTAAGAATAGTTTTGGAGTTTGGAATAAATGGCAGAGACCCGTGATTTAATACTTTTGCTATCTCTGACTGACCAAATCCAAAACCCCAGGTGAGTATGCGATCTCTCAACTCAATCCAAATATATCATTTTCAATTTCCTCTTATGTTTCTTTGCCTCTTCCAACACTTCAAACACTTTTTATATCTAAAAGTAGATAACGATTTTCTATTCCATTATTATTCCAAACAACACTGATCAATGATAAATTTTAAATATATATTTTGAAGGAAATGACATAAGGGTCTGTAAAACAAAATGAAAATGGAACAGTATTGTGTTAACCAACCTATACTCTGCTGTTAAAGTCAATAAGGAGTTACACGTGAATATTGGTAGTAGAGCGTGGTGTAAATGTTTGTGGGTACCTCTTTGAGGAATGTTTTCTGTTGTTGCTATAGAATTTGTATTGTGTAACAAATGATTATGATCATGCTTGTCCCTATTTCAATTCATGAATTCGTTGATCCTACCAAAAATGATATAATTGATGTCTCACTTGCTTAGCTTACCACCAACACTTTCATGAATTGTCCCTTATGAACTTAGACCATTCAACTAACCCACAAAGATGCAAAAATCATCTTGGTTCTGCTAGGTGCTCCAAGGGAGTACTAGATCCTCCTTGGGTCTCACTCACATCGGCCTCCTAAGCCCAAGGCCATCAATAGCTATTATTGGTTTTAGTTGGGTCCCATTGTTTTGAGTATCCTAATCCTATTTTTCTCTCCTTAGACCCTATCTCAAGACTTTCTAATATATCTCAATAAATGTACTATACTAAATAACATATTCAATAACTTTCTTCTTGGGACACTACAAATTCAAAACAACATTGGTTAATGGTTTTGATTGAGTTTTGACTGATGAATCATTATTTAAGAATGACGTTGGGTATGTTTGAGGATGTTTGGTTGAGTTGACTATGATTTTTACTTAGGATTTTTAGGAAGGTAAATGGCTCTTTTGATGATGGTGTTAGAGCCGGTTGGATATGTATTTTATGCTTGATTATCATATGTATATGTATAGTGATGGTTCTATGAAAAATGACTATAAAGTTGTCTAGTGTGAATCTGTGCTTAATTTTATTTGACCGTGTGTTCATACATCTGATTGGTGATGCATGCGATATGTATACAAGTTATGGAACTTTATGCATGGTTGTGAATGATATAATTGTGTCCTTGGAAAGTTTATGGTAGCAGTTACTCATTAATTTAAGTCCACAACTTTCGACATAAGAAGGCTTGACTTTTCTAACAACGTTCAACTATTAGGTGAAATTACAAAAATCTTGGCTTTAGATGCTAGTTGACATTCTATAGACGATGATTGATTGTTAGCTAGGAAATAACGCAACTGTTTGTAATTCATCACCATACAAGTGTATGATCTGTCAATTTAATATCTACCAACCACAACTGTTGTAGCTGAGTCTCATGTCTCAACTGCCTACACATGACAAAAAGAGAGTGGAGAGACCAAAAAATGAGGTAATTGTTAGCAATGTAACTTTGAAAAGATAGAAAGATACGACATGATAACAAATCTCACATTGTAGTGGTAGAACCGGAATTTTGTAAGGGGGACACAAGTTCATATGACTAATTTTAGACGTGTCGAATTAATAGTCAAATTTTCTAATATCGCAAAAACAACCATAGGTCACTAACAAACATGTTAACGACTAAGATATTTGTAGTTTGAATCTCATATCTCTTACAAATTAAAAATAAAAAGACAAATTGGAAGGGCGAGGATCAAAGAATTTGAGAAAGGCGAGGAGTTGAAGGGTTCAAAGAATATTTCAGAACAAGGCTCCGTAGGAGTTGCGAACCCGTCCTCTGGACCTCCGCGGAGGAAGAGACTTGATTCTTCCTCTTCCTTTACCCGGTCCGTGGTAGTTTCATTCTGATAACTTCCTTAATTCTCTCTTCCTTCTTTAGGCTTTCTTCTTTATCAGATATTATGGCTATATGGTGGTAGTTGTAATTGTTGGAATTTATGTTCTAAAACTCGTACTCTGTTATTTGATTCAATAAAATTTATTATTGAATGCTCTAATCTTAAAACCAATAAATTAAGGTCCCGAGGCTATTTTATTGAGTTTGTCAATAAACTTGAACTTTATGTAGAGACATAAACATGGATTAAGTTCGAGTTATTAGCCAAAATAGTCTATAGTGTATGAATAAAGTTGGGCGCCTTATTCTGGAAAAACACTATGGATACGGCCCGCTCCGTAGTGAGTACAAACGGTGTAATCCTGAATCGTTCATGTAGATACATGGGAGTGGGGGCATCCTATGTAAATTGTTTGCATAAGACTGGAACCACGAAATAGTCACTTTTAGTTATAACGCTGTAAACTATATAAACTGGCTATTTCAATTATGATGACCTAAGTAACTTGATATTAATCCTGAGTTAACTACGAACTTCTGTTCATTCGGTAGTATCCTTAGATCTGCATAGGTGAGGGCAGCTCATCATTGTTGGCCCAATAAGCCTCCCATTTTAGGGATAAGACCGAATGGATAGGTAGGGACATAGAGTGCAAGACGGAATTCACTCCTACCCATTTATGGGATAGTAGATAGGTTGTTCCCTTAAGCACTGAATCCAAGTTTTGAATAAGGGGCCCCACCTTCTCATTAGCCCGAGAAGGATTCAGGTTTATAGGTTGGACCTTAAACCAATTGTTCAATAGTGGATCAGTAAGTCTTAAGGAGCAAGATGTAATCTCGGGGGTAAAAACTGTATTTTGACCGAACCAAGATTACGAACAACCTGTGAATGATCAACTTACTCATCATGGTTATATCAAGTGGACAAAAATATATCTATAGTGTGAGGAGTGCAACTAAGAGTCTTTAGTAGAATGACTCTTTAGTTAACGAATGTTGATTAAGCTTGGTTTAAAAGAGTTTAACCAGTTATCTCGAATCGTTGGAGCTCATGATCTATAGGTCCATTAGGTTCCCCTACTAGCTCATATGGATTCAACTAAGAACTAGAATATTAAAGTAAGTCGAATTGTTCGAACTAAGAAAAGAGAGAGAAATCAACAAATATATAAGATATAAGTCGGTAGATATAAACTTTAAGCTTTGTGTTTAAACATGATTTAAATAAATATGAATATAGATTCATATTTAGAAGCCTGGAAAAATTTGAAACGGTCAAAGTTGTAAAAGTCAACATGTTGACTTTTGACTTTAAAAATCAAAACTTTGACCGGAATTTATATTCAAATATGATTTGAATTTTAGAAAAATGAATGTAGATTCATACTTGGGAGGTTAGAATTAGTCAAGATGGGTAAAATAGAAAAAAGTCAACAAGTTGACTTTTAACTAAGAAAAGTCACAGTTTGACTTTGACTTAATTGGTCAAATGACCAAATTGCCCCTTTGACTAAGTTCTTAATTAACTAAAAGTTAGTGGAAAATGTGGCAGCTTATTGTGAATTAGAAGTCACTAATTCCATTAAATAGTTAATGGATTAATTAGCTGTTGAGATTATATGAAATAATTTACATGCAATTTGCATGTAAAATTTATATATAAACTTCACATTACAGAATGAGAAGAGATTGACGTTTTCTCAAAAAATTACCTAAATGATATGTAACGCTCCAAAAAAATTAAGATAATTTTGGAGTTAATTATCTTAATTTTATTTAATTAGATTTAATTTATTGGGCGTTATTTTTGAATTCATTTAATGAGAATTATTTGATTTATGTGGGAATTGAAATTAATTAAATATTTCTTGGATGAATATTTAATTAATTAGAGGTTTTGGCATGTGGAGTTTGTCGACTTTTTAGATTAAATGGTAGGTTAAGAGGATTAAGTAAAGTTGTGGATTTTTAATGTTGTTGAAGTTGAATTTAATTAAATAATTATGGATGTTATTTAATTAAATTGTGGGGTGAAAAGTTTGTTGGAGATTTAATAATTATATGTATATGTGGAAATATATATATAATTATTATGTGAAAGGAAAAGATAATTATATTTGTTGAAATATAATTATTTAAAGAAAAAATAATTGTATTTTTGGAGAAAAGATATTTAGTAAGGGAGAAAAAGTAAAATAATTATATTTTGGAAAAATATAATTATTAGTAAAAGAATAATTATTTTGGAGGAAGATAAATAATAATTAATTATTGTGAAATATAATTAATTATTTTGGAGAAAGATAAATAATAATTAATTATTGTGAAAGATAAATAATAATTAATTATTGTGAAAGATAAATAATGATTAATTATTGTAGAAGATAATTAATTATTTTGGAGAAAGATAAATAATAATTAATTATTGTGGAAGATAATTAATTATTCTGCAGAAAGATAAATCTTGTTTATGGAGTGAAGTTGTTATGGTTGAGTTAAGATAATTCATGTTGGAAGTTATAAGTGATTTATTGGAAAAGATTTGATTGATTAAATTAATTGAGGATTTATGTTAATTTGAGATTTTGGAGGGAAAAGTTAGTTTGGTAGAATTGGATTTAATTGAGTATATATATATATAATTAATTAATAATTTGGAAAAGTGAAGTTAATTATATAATGGAATATAATTATATTTTTTTGAAAAACAAGATAATCCATGAAAAGAGAGATGGTTGATTTGATTGGACGAAAAAGATATATATTTATTTATAAGAGAGAATAATGGTTTAAATAAATATACATGCTTATTGTAGATTTTGGTGAGAGAAAAATAATAATAATAAAGAATTATTATTATTATTATTAATGATTACAACCTAAGATTTTGTGCATTTAAGAAATTTATTTAGGAAAGATAATGGAAATAAAGATATATGTATATATTTGGTATTATATATATATATATCCTAAAAGGAAAAGGAAATAATAATAATAAACATTATTATTATTATTTAGGTCTATAAATAGCATTGGAATGCCTAAGTTAGAAAGCAAAGGAAAAAGAAAAAGGTTCTTTATCTTCTTTTATAAGATAACCCTCTACAGTTAAGATTGGTCTCTTTGGAAGCTTGAGGATTTAAAGTGATGAATTTTTCCATCAAGAATAAGAGAATTTTTCAACCTCCATCTGAGTAACCTTGGTAAGCCAATGAAATTAAATTAATATTTTATTAATTTAATTTTGGATTTATTTAGAGTTCCTTTAAAGGTTCAATTAGCTAAACTTTTTTAGATTTAAATTTTGGATTTTTCCCAATCAAGGTTGAATTGGTTTCAACCCTTTTTGTTTGAGAAGTTAATTAATTTGGGAGAGTTTTTTTATGTTAGCCAATTGCTAATTTCATTAACTAAGATATTGAGTTTTCCTTTTATGATTAGGATCAAGTTAATTGGAGAATTTTTACTATTCGTTATGGAGTACTTTGCTTGGCTAAATTCTCAAGGTAAGAGATTCTCCTACTAGACCTTCAAACTGAATTTAAGAGACCGCATGTAATTATGATTATGCATTGATGGTAGGTAAAATGAATAACTTGATGTTATCGATAATGAGTTCCATTTTATGGATGATTGATGATGACTGATGTTATGACTAGTAGATTGATGTTGATGATTGTTGTTGCATGATATATTAATCATATGATTAAGGACGTTAAGATTAATATTCATTCCATGTTACGTTGTTATGCTATGCTATGGATAGGGTGTTATGTTAACTTTATCTATTAGAGTCGTACCCACATGGGTGTCCTTCGGGATCACCACCTTTTTAGGACTGCGTAGTCCGACGGGATCACCAGTCTGGCATTGACATTGACACAGACATGATTTGAAAGATCCGACGGGATCGCTCACACTTGTGACTGCGTAGTCCGACGGGACCGCCAGTCTGACATTGACATTGACATAGACATGATTTGAGTGATTCGACGGGATCACTCACAGCCCGATCGTCTTAGGTGTTCCCTTGGGTTCACCACAGACCAGCTTGTTCCTACGGGATCACAGATTGCACGTGTTCGGAAACGTGCCAGTTCTTGGGTACTTCTTTACATGACTCTAATGGGAAGTTAACAGACACCTAGCGGACTAGTAGTAGGTCCCTTACTGAGTATATGTTTATAGTCACTCTTTCTATGTTTAATATTTCAGGCGAAGGTAAAGGTAGAGGAAAGCTGGCGAGCGACAGAGAAGGATCCGTGACATGTCATATGGGGACTCAGTTTTGCTTCCGCGTTTATGTTTCAGTGTTTCAGCATTTTGTTTTTAATGAAAATGTACTTTCACTCCTTTGAAAAAAAATGTCTCTTGTTATTGTTTCATTTTAGTAATGACCTCAGCTTAGTATAAAGAGTTGGGTCGTTACAGTGATTGTAACAACCCATAAATTTAGGGAACTTATTATGGGTATTACATTTAGTGGAATTCGAACTTATGGATGTATTCGGTTCTTTTGTGTTGGATTAATTAAATATATATACATGGGTGTGTATATTTAATTAAAGATTATGGAGGTTGGTAGAATTTTTTATTAATTAAGACATGAGAGCCAAGTATCCCAAGTTGTTCAAAGATTAGAACTTTCGAGGAAGAAAGTTGTTAAAGGAGGGAAGATTGTAACGCCCCAAAAAAATTAAATCTAATTAAATAAAATTAAGATAATTAACTCCAAAATTATCTTAATTTTTTTGGGGCGTTACAGTCTTCCCTCCTTTAACAACTTTCATCCTCGAAAGTTCTAATCTTTGAACAACTTGGGATACTTGGCTCTCATGTCTTAATTATAACAAATTCTACCAAACTCCATAATCTTTAATTAAATATACACACCCATGTATATATATTTAATTAATCCAACACAAAACAACCGATTACATCCTTAACTTAGAATTCCACTTAATGTAATACCCATAATAAGTTCCCTAAATTTATGGATTGTTACATGATATACCTACCTCCACCCTTTCTCTCTAAAGTTTTACTTCACAAAAACGAGTCCCACAACTCGGTTCTTGATCCTGAGATTAGTAAGTCAACATAGTGGTTGTCCTTGCTCGTGATCTTCAGGCAGAGAAGAAGCATTGGATCGAAGAACAAGTTGAGAACTACAAAAGGTAAGCTCATCATTTACCTTTTATATTCTTCGTTTAGGTCTATCGTTTAGTAGATGCATGTTAATTTCTAAATCGTTTAGATGCATATAAAGTAAAGCATGATCCTTTTCTTCTGCTGCTGCATGCTTTTTGTTGTTTTTCCCTTCATGTGGTATCAAAGCATGCTTAGTTTTACTCATATGCATATGGTGGGTTCTTACAATTTATATGATAAATTGCTATGGTTGAACTAAAATGGATTAGTTTTGGATTTGGCTCTAAACTAAGTTGTTATTTTGCATTAATCATTGTAATTAACCCTGTTGGTGGCTTAATTTATTTTTTGCAAAGAGTCTGTAATTTGTTGGAGTCATTAGAGTTGAATTTAGGTTGTAATTACTTCATTTGGGAAGAAGAAGTGTTGTTTTGAAGTCCAGACCCGAGAAGGAATTGTTTCAGATCTATCGTTCACTATCTCAATGATCGCTTATAGTACGCGCATCGCTTGTGCCAGTGAACGTCACTCTTACTAGCTAAACGATCGCGTATGGTACGCGTATCGTTTGAATAAGACCCCATCGTTTATTTGCTAAACGATCGTGTATGGTACATGTATCGTTTGCATAAGAATTGATCATTTACCTGCTAAGCGATCGCGTAAGATACGCGTATTGGTAGCGCTTAAACGATCGTTTACCAACTAGGCGATCTTGTAAGGTACGCGTAATGCTAGCGCTTAAATGATCATTTACATGCTAAGTGATCGCGTATGGTACACGTATCGCTGGCACCTATAAACGATTGCTCATTCGCTCGGCGATCGCGTAAGGTACGCGTAACGATAGAGCTTAAATGATTGTTTACATGCTAAGCGATCGCGTATGGTACGCGTATCGTTGGCACCTATAAATGATCGCTTACCTTTGTAAACGATCGCTCACCTAAAACCCTGTCGTTCACCCGCTCGATGATCGCATATGGTATGTGCATCGCTTATTCCCGTGAATACCATCTTCCTGCTCAACGATCGTGTAAAGAATATCAAGCGGTTATTGTAATCCATCAAATTATTATTGTAATAATCTAGTTTTAACTTAATTTAGAGAGCCAAAATCAATCCATTTTAGGGTGTTTTAATTAATCTTGCATGTGATGTATGATTTAATTATTACTAAAATTGTATGTGCATATTGTATGACATATAGTTTTAAAATCCCACCATAGGTTAACATGTTCATGCATGTTGGGAAATTAATATGATTAATTAATTGTTAAATTTTAAATTAATATGATTAATTTAAAGATTAATTGAATTAATTTTATTAAATATGATTTAACAAAATTAATCAATTATTGATTTATTTAAAAGTTAAATAAATAAAAAATACCATATTAATTGTTGAATTCCTAGAGGAATGTTATAGGTTTATCTAAGAGTTTTATAAGTGTTAAAAAATAAATTAGATTTTAAAATCTATAATAACGATAAAATGCATGCTCACTTAGGTTAATACCATATCTTCCAAAATTAGATTTAGGTTAATATCTTGTAAAACTAGGTTACAAGAGACACACCTGATTCGATCTTGTTAAAAAGTCAGATAAGATGACTAAGGAGTGGAGGTTTTTAAGTTAACGGTTTACGGAACACCTCCTACCTGGAGATCGTAATCAGTTCTTGAGCCTAGTTAACCTAATTTTATGAGCATGCGTGAGAGATGTAAGGTAATAAAATTGGTTTATCACCTAGACATCGTAGGTTAAAATCCACTATAAAAGTTATGCTTGGATGTTTTAAAATCCACATTGGATTTATTTAAGTTATCCTAAATAAAATCTTGAATAATTTACCCAAAATCATTATAGAACACTTCAGCTGGAGAAAAAGCATTGTACTTTTAACTCTAGCGTCCCCAAGAGTTCACAACGTGAGGTTCATGCAAGGCATTGGGTCGTGCATAGGAGCGGACTCCCTTCGGATAGTGTTTGCATAGGCTATGAACAAGGTGAATGGGGGAAGTAGTTCATAGTAAGTGGGTGAGGTATATATGACAATACATCCCACGGTCTCTTCCATTGGGTCGCACCGTGAGATTCTTATAATGCGCCTACTTGTGTGCCCTGGAGCGACAAACCTTTCGGTGGGTTGTATTATAAGATTCAGAACACCGTGAACTCCATATTTGGATAGAGACTCTTATATAAGTTTTCATATTGTCTTTCCACTTTCGGCAGCATAATGATTCTCATCTCTGAGGACTGAAAATGGAGGGTTACACTTACAAGAATTACTAAAATAGTTAGTATATTCTTAACCAAAGTAAATGGTAACTAAATGCTAAGTAAATATAAGATATTTGTGAGTTAGCATTTGGTCAAGATTGTCTTGATTCAACGACTAGTTATCGGCTACCCCTCGGTAGAGGTTATTCTAAACCTTTCAAATATCGTTGCAAAACATAATAAAGGGTATATTATTAAAAGTTTTGCTAAAAAGATTGGTTTATTTAGTTTATAGTTTTTAAACAAAGTATGTTTATTTTTCAGCATGAATAGCTCAATAGTTCAATTGTTAGCTTCCGAAAAACAAAACAGCGATAACTATGCGACATGGAAATCAAATCTTAACACAATACTAGTGGTTGTTGATTTAAGATTTATCTTAACTGAGGAATGTCCTCAAACCTCTGCCTCAAATATAAACCGAACTAGTCGGGAAGCATATGATCGATGGATAAAAGCAAATGAGAAAGCCCGTGTCTACATCCTTGCTAGCATGTCTGATGTTTTAGCAAAGAAACATGAATCCTTAGCCACGACTAAAGAGATAATGAATTCATTAAAAGGAATATTTGGGCAACCAAAATGGTCTTTAAGACACGAGGCAATTAAATATATTTACACTAAGCGAATGAAGGAGGGGACCTCTGTTAGAGAATATGTCCTGGACATGATGATGCACTTTAATATTGCTAAGGTAAATGGTGGTGTCATCGATGAGGCTAATCAGATTAGCTTTATCTTAGAGTCTCTTCCGAAGAGCTTCATAACATTTCAAACAAATGCGTCCTTAAACAAGATAGAGTTTAACTTGACAACCCTTATAAATGAGCTCCAGCGTTTCCAAAATCTTACCAAAGGTAAAGGAAAAGAAGTAGAAGCAAATGTTGCTACTACAAAAAGAAAATTCAAAAGAGGATCGTTCTCTAAATCTAAAGCTGCACCCTCAAAACCCAATCGTAAGATAGAAAATAAGGGAAATGGGAAGACTCCAAAACAGAACAAGGAAAAGAAGACTATAGAAAAAGGTAAGTGTTACCACTGTAGTGAAAATGGGCATTGGTTGAGAAACTGCCCAGAATACCTTGCTCAGAAAAAAGTAGAGAAAGAAGCACAAGGTAAATATGATTTACTTGTTCTTGAAACATGTTTGGTGAAAAACGAAAATTCTACATGGATATTAGATTCAGGAGCCACTAATCATATTTGTTTCTCATTTCAGGAAAATAGTTCTTGGAAAACGCTTTCTGAGGGCGAGATCACTCTCAAAGTTGGAACTGGAGAAATGGTCTCAGCTAAAGCAGTGGGAGATCTGAAGTTATTTTTTAATGATAGATATATTAAACTCAAGAATGTCTTGTATGCACCTCAAATGAGGAAAAATTTGATATCTATCTCTTGTATGTTAGAACATATGTACATAATATCTTTTGAAATTAATGAAGCGTTCATTTTCCGAAAAGGCATTCATATTTGTTCTGCTATACTTGAAGACAACATATATAAGCTAAGACCAACACGAGCAAATTTTGTCTTAAATACTGAAATGTTTAGAACAACTGAAACTCAGAATAAAAAACATAAAGTTTCTTCCAATGCCTTCTTATGGAACTTAAGACTTGGTCACATAAATCTCAATAGGATTGGGAGATTGGTTAAAAGTGGACTTCTAAATCAGTTAGAAGATAACTCTTTACCTCCATGTGATTCCCGTCTTGAAGGAAAAATGACCAAAAGATATTTTACTAGAAAAGGTCTTAGAGCAAAAACTGTAACGCCCCAACAGATTATTTTTTTTCTTTTAACGTCTTAAGAGTAACTATGTAAATCTCGAATTGGTTTATGGAATTTGATCTTTGACCTTATACGTAATTAAGGATTAGAGTTATTTGTTTGGTTGGATTTTTTTAATTATTTTTTTATTTGGAAATAAATTTGGTGAAGTTAATTGTTAAAGATTAAGGTTCGTTGGTTAAGGAGAGAGAGGTGAGGATTTATTTAGGGAAAAGAAAGAAATATTTATTTTAAAAAGGAGAGAAAAATGGGGGATTTGATTTGGAGGAGGAGAGAGAAGGTGGAGTTATTAGGGGTTAAAATGAACCTTGGGAACCGTGTGTCAAAAAGTAAATTTCTTTTGGAAAAGAAAAAGGAGAGAGAAACCTAGAGAAAGTTTGGAAAAAAAAAGAAAAGAAATCGTTTGGAAACCCTAGTCACCGACCTCAGTCTCACCGCGCCGCCGCCTTCGCCGCCGGTTTCCAGCCAAAACGTTTGGGAGCCCAGCCGTATTTTCGAGCCGATTCTTCGTCCGCCCGCGCCAGCCCTCTCGCGTGAAGCAGAGCCGTCGGCCACAGTCGCAGCGTCTCCGTCGTAGGTCGCCCGATCCATCGTCGATCTCCAGCCTCCGCCGTGTCGTCGAAGCCCACGCCTAGTGTCTCAGCCGTCGCTCGTCCGATCTTCCGAAGCCGACTCGCAGCAGCGTCACTTCACCGCGTCTGCTCGTTCGCCGCCCGCATGCCCACTTCGCGACCCGAACCGTCTGCTCGCTCGCACGCCTGCGCGCCGCTTTGTGCACCGACCCACGCCTGTGCGACCGCTTGGCGTCTGAAGCCGCGCCAGCGCCCTTCTCCTTGAGCCGAGCCGACACCTGCTTTCCCAGCCGAGCCGTCAAGCCGAGCCGCTAAGCTTTTTGGAGCCACCTAGTTTTTGGTCTTTCCCCCATGTGTCCTTGGAAAGTTTTTGGTAAGTTAGTTGGGTTTTGGCATACCCAACGAAGAGTAATTTTAGTTTTAAATAATTTAATTTTTGGATTAAATTAAATTATTTTTGTGAAGGGGTCGGTTGGACCAATTTGGTGTTGGAGCGTGGGATTTCTCGACATAAAGGGAGTTAGTGCAACCTTGATCTTGGGTAAGTTGCTTCAAACGACTCTTGGACCTCTGTTCCATGAAGGTTAGGTTTTAATTGTTGTTTCTAATCATTTAAGGCCCCGCTGCTTTGAAAGCACATCTTTTTCTTACTATTAGGACCCGTCAACCAAATCTTCAGGTAAGAGATTTCTACTACTAGCCCTACGACTAGAATCATGAGACTGCATGCATTCCTAGTTATGCACTTGAGGACTACATTGCATAACGATAGTATAATTAATGAGGGCACGATGTGGCTATTGATGTGACTTATTATGATGACATAGTTAATGTGTTGATGACCGATTGTGACTTTATGTATGGTTGTGGTGCTGAGATGTGATATGATTGCATGATGTCATTATGTATATGTATGCTATGATTAGGGTGTATGTTAGCTTCTTATTAGAGTCGTACCCACATGGGTGTCCTTCGGGATCACCACTTTTATGACACAGACATGATGGGGAGACCCGATGGGGTTGCTTCCACTTATGACTGCGTAGTCTGACGGAATTACTAGTATGACATTGATATTGACATAGACATGACGGAGTGGTCCGACGGGATCGCTCACGGCCCAAGCGTCCTAAGTGTTCCTTCGGGTTCACCGAAGACCAGATATGTTCCTTCGGGATCACATGTTGCACGTGTTCGGGGACGTGCCAGTTGGGGGTACCAGTTTCAGGACTCTAATAGGAAGTTAATAGGCACCTAGTGGGACTAGTAGTGGGTCCCTTACTGAGTATTTTATACTCACTCTTTCCATGACATGTTTTACGACCAAAAGTGACAGTGGCGAGCCATAGGGATTTATGCTTCCGCTTACCCCCGTTTTAGACATTTAGTACTCGAGTTTTATTTTCTTCCTTATTTACTATTTCATTTTTTTAAAAGTATATAGGGCCCAAGTAGGATTTTAACATTATTTACATTTTGCATATTACCCTGGTTTGATTTTATAAATAAATTCTGAGGTTTTATTCGTTTTAACTAAACTTTATGACTTAAATCATGTTGTTTACATTTAGTAATGACCTCGGCTCAGAATAAGGAGTTGGGTCGTTACAAAAACACCTTTAGAGCTTGTACATTCGGACCTTTGTGGACCAATGAATGTCAAAGCTCGGGGAGGATACGAATATTTCATCAGTTTTATTGATGATTATTCAAGGTATGGTCATGTTTACCTAATTAAGAACAAGTCTGATTCTTTTCAAAAGTTCAAAGAATATAAGGCTAAGTTGAAAATGAATCAGGTAAAACAATAAAGACACTTCGATCAGATCGAGGTGGAGAGTATGTGGACTTGCGTTTCCAAGACTATTTGATAGAACATGAAATCCAATCATAACTCTCTGCACCTAATACGCCTCAGCAGAACGGTGTATCAGAAAGAAGAAACTGAACTTTGTTAGATATGGTTCGCTCTATGATGAGTTTTGCTCAGTTGCTGGATTCTTTTTGGGGATATGCTTTAGAAACAACTATCTATATTTTAAACAGCGTTCCCTCTAAAAGTGTTTCTTAAACACCTTATGAGCTATGAAAAGGGCATAAAGATAGTTTACGTCACTTTAGAATTTGGGGATGTCCAGCACACGTGTTGGTGGAAAATCCTAAAAAGTTGGACTGTCGTTCAAAATTATGCCTATTTGTAGGTTATCCAAAAGAATCAAGAGGTGGTTTATTTTATGACCCTCAAGAAAAAAAAAGTATTTGTATCGACAAATGCTACATTCTTAGAGGAAGATCACATAAGAAATCATCAAATTCACGATAAACTAGTATTAGAAGAAATTTCCAAGAATACTACAGATAGACCTAGTTCATCTACTAAAGTAGTTGATAAAACTAGGAATATTGGTCAAACACATCCTTTTCATGAGTTGGGAGAACCTCGACTTAGTGGGAGGGTTGTACGACAGCCTGATCGTTATTTGGTTTTAAGTGAAGCTCAAATCTTCATACATGATGATGGGATAGAGGATCCATTGACCTATAAACAGGCGATGAATGATGTGGACTGTGACCAATGGATCAAAGCGATGGACCTCGAAATGGAATCTATGTATTCCAATTATGTCTGGACTCTAGTAGATCAACCAAATGATGTAAAACCTATTGGTTGTAAATGGATCTACAAGAGAAAATGAGACCAAGCTAGTAAAGTACAGACTTTCAAAGCTCGAACTAGTGGCAAAAAGTTATACACAAAAGGAGGGAATAGGTTATGAAGAAACTTTCTCTCTTGTTACCATGATAAAGTCGATTAGAATACTCTTATCCATCGCCACTTTTAATGATTATGAAATTTGGTAGATGGATGTCAAGACAACCTTTTTGAATGGAAATCTTGAGGAGAGTATCTATATGGTCCAACTAAAGGGGTTTATACAAAAGGATCGAGAACAAAAAGTTTGTAAGATTCAAAAATCCATATATGGATTAAAACAAGCATCTAGATCCCGGAATATAAGATTTGATACTGCAATCAAATCTTATGGTTTTGAACAAAATATTGATGAACCTTGTGTTTACAAAAGGATCATCAATTCTACTGTAGTATTCTTAGTTCTGTATGTAGATGACATTCTACTCATTGGGAATGTTGTAGGTCATCTAACTAATATTAAGAAATGGCTAGCTACGCAATTTCAAATGAAAGATTTGGGAAATGCACAATACGTTCTTGGTATCCAAATAGTTCGAAACCGAAAGAACAAAACACTAGCCATGTTGCAAACATCTTATGTAGACAAAATGTTGTCAAGATATAAGATGCATAATTCCAAAAAGGGTATGTTGCCGTAAAGATATGGAATTCATTTATCAAAAGAACAATGTCCAAAGACATCTCAAGAAGTTGAAGATATGAGTAACATTCCCTATGCTTATACTGTTGGGAGCCTGATGTATGCAATGTTATGCATTAGACTTGACATTTGCTATTCAGTAGGGATAGTTAGTAGATATCAGTCCAATCCTGGACGTGATCATTGGACAACCGTTAAGAATATTCTAAAATATCTTAGAAAAACAAAATACTACATGCTTGTGTATTGTTCTGAGGATCTGATCCTTACTGGATACACTAACTCCGATTTTCAAACTGATAAAGATGCTAAAAAGTCTATTCAGGATCAGTTTTCACTCTGAATGGAGGAGCAGTAGTGTGAAGAAGCATAAAACAATCATGTATTGTCGACTCCACTATGGAAGCTGAATATGTAGTTGCCTGTGAAGCAGCAAAGGAAGCAGTATGGCTTAAAAAGTTCTTAACAAATTTGGAAGTTGTTCCAAATATGCATCTGACAATCACCTTATATTGTGACAATAGTGGTACAGTTGCAAATTCATGAGAACCTAGAAGTCACAAACGAGGAAAGCACATTGAAAGAAAGTACCATCTTATCAGGAAAATCCAACATTGAGGAGATGTTACAGTAACAAAAATCTTCTCCAAGCAAAACATGGCTGATCCGTTTACAAAAACTCTCGCGGCTAAAGTGTTTGAGAGCCACCTACATGGTTTAGGTCTACGTTATTTGTTAACTAGTACAAATGGGAGATTGGGATTATGTCCTAGTTTATATATATATGTTTATTGTACTAAAAAACTCTCATTATAAAATTCTAACTTACTTGGAGTTTTAGTCCAAGTGGGAGTTTGTTGGAATTTATGTCCTAAAACTCGTACTTTGTTATTTGATTCAATAAAGTTTATTATTGAATGCTATAATCTTAAAACCAATAAATTAAGGTCCCGAGGCTATTTTACTGAGTTTGTCAATACACTTGAACTTTATGTAGAAACATAAACATGGATTAAGTTCTAGTTAATAGCCCAAATAGTCTATAGTGTATGAATAAGGTTGGGCGCCTTATTTTGGAAAAACATTATGGATGCGGTCCGCTCCATAGTTAGTACAAACGATGTAATCCTGAATCATTCATGTAGAGACATGGGAGTGGGGGCATCCTATTTAAATGGTTTTCATATGACTGGAACCACGAAATAGTCACTTTTAGTTATAACGCTGTAAACTATATAAACTGACTATTTCAATTATGATGACCTAGGTAACTTAATCTTAATCCTGAGCTAACTACGAACTTCTGTTCATTCGGTAGTATCCTTAGATCTGCATAAGTAAAATAGCAAAAAGTAAAAAAAGTTGACTTTTAAATAAGAAAAGTCAAAGTTTGACTTTGACTTAATTGGTCAAATGACCAAATTGCCCCTTTGACTAATTTCTTAGTAAACTAAAAGTTAATGGGAAATGAGGCAGCTTATTGTGAATTAGAAGTCACTAATTCCATTAAATAGTTAATTGATTAATTAGGTGTTGAGGTTATACGAAATAATTTACATGCAATTTGCATGTAAATTTTATATATAAACTTCTCATTACAGAATGAGAAGAGGTTGACGTTTTCTCAAAAAATTACCTAAACGATACACCTACCTCCACCCTTTCTCTCTAAAGTTTTACTTCACAAAAACGAGTCCCACAACTCGGTTCTTGGTCCTGAGATTAGTAGGTCAACATAGTGGTTGTCCTTGCTCGTGATCTTCAGGCAGAGAAGAAGCTTTGGATCGAAGAACAAGTTGAGAACTACAAAAGGTAAGTTCATCGTTTACCTTTTACATTCTTCATTTAGGTCCATTGTTTAGTAGATGCATGTTAATTTCTAAATCGTTTAGATGCATATAAAGTAAAGCATGATCGTTTTCTTCTGCTGCTTCATGCTTTTTGTTGTTTTTCCCTTTAGTAATTATACACTCAAACTTTAAAATTTAAAATTGAGTTCTGAAACTTATTAAAAATTGTAAATTGGACCACCAAACTTATATTATAAGAATTTATTATATAGATTATATAAGTTTGAGAATTTAATTTTATCATTTGTGTGGATTCAATTTTTACGATTACTATAAGTTTGAAGGTCCAATTTTAATACCTTTAGAGAGTGTTTGGGGGCAAGGAGGAGTGAGTTATTATAGTCCTAGGTTAATATAGTTTTATTAGGATTGTTTGTTTTTGGAGTGTAAATATTTTAATTTGGGTTATAATAGTATTTGTTTAGTGTGTAGGTTGTTTTAGTTTGATACGGAAACGGTAAACATTATAGCAAAAAATAAAAAATAAAGAAAGTAAAATAGCAAAAAGTAAATAAATGGTAAATACTGTAGCAAATTAGAAGTTTTGAAATAGTGTTTACCGTAGATAATTGAAGGTTTTTAAATAGTATTTACTATAGCAAGAGATGGTTATTATAGTCTTCAAAAATCTTAGCCCCAAACAACCTCTTAGAAATTTAAAGGTCAATTGTTACTACCGAAAGTTTAACGGTGTAATTGCTATTATTATTGTATTTGCTATTTGCCCTAAAATGATGTTATGTTGGTTATTAAAATGTAGAAAATCATTAGGGTAAGTGACCTATGGTAAGTGGCCTTACCTTTCCCTCCTAATTGTTGCAAAAAAGACTCATAAACAATACTAATTAGTAGTATAATTTAATATATAGTTTTTAGGAGTTTTTTTTTAATATAACAAACTAGTAAAACATTTACGCTACATAAAACAATTTCGAAGATTGAAAAAGTTCACAGTCAATTAATCGACGAATTAATCAACAAATATAAAAGATACTCTAGTCAAAATGCAATTAATCGACGAATTAAAAAATCATGATACGCAATCGTATAGAAAATGATATGCGATCGTGTAATTTGAAGTGTAATGCACAACTTCATTAATAATATTAGTCTATGAATATCCACGTGAAATTTGATGAGCTAGAGAAACACTGTGTACTGAAATCTCCCGTTTCCTCAGGGATTCCATTATTTAATAAAGAGTGAGTGTGAATTAAGTTTAGAGTTAATGGATGAATAGATCTAGAAGTCTTATCCGAATATTTTGTTGTCTCTCTTTAATATATATATCTCATGCATCTCACAGCTATCCTCATTATTTTTCTTTTCATGTTTTTCTTATTTTTTACTAAAAGGTTTCTTAAATTTTCTGACGTGAGATTTTCAAAATACATTCTTAGAATAGTATCTTTTTCAAATATTTGTTTAAACCTGACTGCTGGTATCATATTAGATAATACTATGTTTGACTTCAAAATTCGAATTTTACAAAAACATGAAAATGAGGGTCTTTTTCAAAAAGTGAATGGCGAAAAGAGATTCTCTTTAACTGAGTTAATTTTCATATATTGGATGATTAGAATGGGGTAAGACAGTGAAGATTTGGATGTAGACCATTGATAGAGGGGTGAAAAAAATTGAACCGTACCGAAGAACCGAACCGAATTGATTCAGTTCAATTCGGGTTGGACCGATTTACAGCAACAATATTATCGAATAGAACCAAACCGGTTAAGGTTCGGTTTTTGTTTTGAGCGACCCAACCCTTGGGCCGAGGTTATTTCTACCTATGTAACGATCCAACTCTTTATACTAAACTGAGATCATTACTACTCAAAAGGAAAATAAAATTTCTTAAATTAAATTTAAAGGTAAAACAATTGTTCGTGGTCAAAACTTCAAATACTCATTTAAAATCATAAATAAGTAAATCAATAGAAATGAATATCAAAATAACAAATTCCTAGTTCGGGCCCTATCTAGTTTTAAGGAGTAAAATAAATAAAAGTGTATGAATATTGAAATCAAAATCTGATAACATTAGGCGGAAGCAAAACGTTCCCTATGGCATGCCACGATCACTTCTTGTCATTGGCTAGCTTTTCTCTGCTCTTACCTCTACCTTTGCCTGAAAAATTAAACATAAGAGAGTGAGTATAAAAATATACTTAGTAAGGGACCTACTACTAGTCCTAGCATAAGAGAGTGAGTATAAATCTGTTTGGTTCGGTTTGGGCCGAGGTTAACCGGTTAAAAATTGAATTTTACTTTTCGTTTCATGTTTTTGTTTTGCCTTAAACTGTTCATCTTGGATTCTCGTCTTTGTCGTAAGCTTTTGCCCCTTTCCATCTCTCTTTTCGTTCATCAACAAACACCTGACGACACCTACGCCAAAATGCATATCAATAGCTCAGAGCCATATTTTTCTCCTTTGCGAAAGGTTCGGCACTTTTCCCACTCTCATTCGACATTAGATTTGAGTTATCCACTTTTTAACAACTTCAAACATTTTTGAAAAGCCGCTCTAAACTCCTATCAAACACTTCTAAATGTTATAGCTTAGGTTCTAACCTTTAGAACTCCCCTCTTGGTAGCCAATCTCATTTGCTGCAAAAATGTCTTAAATACCCCTATTCTAGTGAAAAAACTAACATCCCAAATACAATTATTCCAAAACTGCAAATACCCCATAATTGACTCAAGCTCCCCAAACATAATGACTATAGCTCTCCTCTAATTTTACCCTACCAAAATAGTAAAACCAATTAAAACCCATCAAAACCCGAATTTCCACCCAAAATTATTGTTCTTCATATCCATCGATTTTAAAATCCTCTGCATATGGTCTCTTCGCTCTGCCTGTCTATTCCCCTGGACTTCTTTCTCTTTGCTTTGCATGTCTTTCTATTCACTTCGCCTGTCTTCTTCGTAAAAGAACAGTAGTGTCTCGCACCTAGAATTTCAAAAGAGAGAAAGAGCAGGGATTTTGCCATTCTGTATCCTTTCTAGTTAAACCTCCCCTTTGTATTTTCATATCCTTTCTGGTTTGTCTTCTTCATATCATTTTTGGTTGAACATCGATTTTGCTGCTTTTTTACAAGATGATGCCCTTGGTCTCAAATTATCGTATAAAAGACTAGTAGAAAGAGTAGCAAAAAAATCCCAATTTCAAAACCTAGCTTCCCCGAATTTACAAAAAAGAGCAGTGAAAAAAACTTCAATTTCAAAAGTTTCCCCGAATTTACAGAAAGAGCATCAGTCGTCTTCTTCAACGAAATCTTCTTCAAAATCTTCATCGTCTTCTTCATCAAAAGAGAACCGATCACCTCTACAAAAATCTTCTTAAAAAAATCCTCTTCATCGGAAGGTGGATAGCTTCGCCTTCTACAGAAACAAGGTCTGTTATGCTCATTCTTCTTTTGTTCCTCTTCAGTTCCTGCAACTTAGTGAAATTGATGGTTAGTAACAAAACCCATTCAGGGATCTCCTCCATCTCCAGAACTACTCCAAAGATTAGGAAAAAAAATGTCGTGGAGTGTAGAAAGTATATAAAGGATACATTTTTTAATCTAAATTTTTTATTTTATTTTTCAATTATTGTTTTAAAATACATTAACAAATATTAAAAGATCTTCCCTTAATTTATAGGAACAACAACTGTAATAGAAATTCTTTTAATATTTATAAACGTTCATTCAATTAATAATTTGTAGCAACATTAAAAGATGAAAAAAGAGAAGGGTGAAAGAAGAACAAGAGTGAGCAACATATTAACGATTGCTGCAATTACTGGTTCGAAGAACCCATCAACCAAAGAACCAAAAACTTTGTCAAGTTCAAACGAGGTATACATCTAAATACTATTTTAAATGTGACAAAACTTCTAATCTAGTTGTATGCCAATATTCCTTTAAAAATAAACAAATATTAGAAGACAATATATAAACAATGAAGACATCACTACAATATTTATACAATCAAAATAATTCCAAATATGCATAATTTGCATTGTTAACTTCTTATATGCATATCTACAATAGAGACCAGAAGATCCAATGTTTGTAGGCTTTGGTAGCAAGCGTGGCAGTCCTAAAACTTCAAAGAAGAGGGAAATGAATGAACCTCTAAAAGAAGAGAATGTTGTATAGAAAAAACCAAGGACAAAAAACTTGGTAATTCATATTTTTTTTATCTGATTTTTTAAGCAATACAATCTAAATTGTAACCCAAAACGAACATTTGTAGGCTAGCAAAAGGAAATTTGTGAAACTAACGAATGAAGAGCAAGAGGAAGAACCCCAAGTAGATGAGAATGTATAGTATCTACATTGTTCTACTCCAATTAATAAAGTATAATGGTACATTAATAATAGAAACATTAACCAATCAATATTAATGAACAGACTGAAAGTGAAGATGATAAATGAGAAGAAGAAGACCAACATGAAGGAGTAGATGAAACAGAGGATAATGAAGAACATAGTTCAAAAACAAAAAACATAACGACAACAAAGGAAGAATCAATAGATAACAATACAAGAAGAAAGGATATAGAGGAGGAAGAGAAGGTAACAATCTATCACTTTTAATACATAAAAAAGGTTTTATAGAATATATCAATCAAATGACAGTTTATAACAAATCATAGGTAAAAAGCAGTAAAAAAAATAGAAAAGGATAAAGAATCCAACAGACGTAAAGGGAAAGCCCCCATGACACATGAAAAGGTTGAGGTATGGGTGGTAAAGTACAATGTATTTGTGCATTCTACCTGTGTATGACTATATTTTCGCCCGTATCTGTTAGTTGAAGTTATGGATTGGGATAACTTATGGTGAAATCATCAATATATATTTGAAGTATACTGTATTTATAAAGTTTGTTGCATTGTTCTATTTGTTGAATTGATAGTTTGCCTACATATTGCTTAAGTCTAACTTTTTTGGGGCATTGATTGTCTAGAGTGTTATCAAGTATACTTAATTTGGTATATTAAGATCTTTTTTTAATATATATGAATAGCCTTGTACAATTATAACTTAAAATTGATTACAAATATATAATAAGACTCCGTATACCTTATCATTTGTTCTACAAGGCAAAATGAACCCCTCAAGATAAATCTCCAAACTAAAAGCACTGTAATCAATAATCGATAAGATCGAGGAAAATCTGGAAGAAACTTTTACAAACAGGTTCAAACAAATAATATGTGGACATTTCCTTAATTTCTCAATCATAAACCAGTCCTCTCATCTTATTTAAAAAATGTGCAAACCTAAGCCAACAACTCAACTAAATTTCTTAATAGAAGGGAGAGTGTTGATGTAACGACCCAACTTTCCGCACTAAGCTGAGGTCTCTACTCAGTACTAAGACTCGACCACAAAACACACAAACCCATAAAGGACCGGTTACGATTCATTAAAAACGTTTAGAAATATTACAAAAGCAGTTTCGGGCCCTATTTTAAATCACAGTCACGAGAGTTTCAAATACAATACTCAAATCATCGAACACAAAATCATAAAACCAAATATTCTAAACATGACTCGATCCAACAAGGGAAAATAACGAATAACAAAATACATCAGCGGAAGCATAAAGAAAACCAGACGTGTCTATATGGCCTTTACGCATCCTTCTTGCCTCTCGTTAGTCTGCCCCTCGTTGTACCCTTACCTGAAAAGTTAAAGAAGAGAAAGGGTGAGTATAAAATATACCCAGTAAGGGACCCACTATTCACGGGTACCCTACGTAAATAGTCTAGTGGTTCCGTAGAATGCACACATCAGTCTCGTGATCCCGAAGGATGCACACATCTGTCTAGTGACCCCGAAGGATGCACACATCGGTCTCGTGATCCCGAAGGATGCACGTGTCTGTCCGTAAACAACTCCTTACACCTGATGGCACACAAGCTACAACTAGTGGTCACGTTACCTTTACATCAGACAAGAGCATAACAGCGATACTTAATAGTCAAACACGCATCAATTCATTCCGTACAGTTACTAACGTGTAATCCCCTGTGGATTACTACGTTTCCAGCCTCGATCCGAGGTCCAGTAGTAGGAAATCCCTTACCTGAATACTTGGTTATGCCCCTCGATCGAGTCCACGCTCAACGAATCCACCTAAACGAAATCACAAGGGTTTTAAACGATGATACTAGTAGAAGTCATTTTTAAATGGTCCTAAGCAACATCTGTTGACTTACCCGAGAAAAGGAAAACTATCTCCAAATAAGCCTGCCACGAAACCCGAGAATTTGAGCGTCAACTCCCTAATACCTTCAAGGAACGAAAAGTAGGACCATGTCTTACTCCATTATTCAAACTCGAATCGGTTATAGCCACATTGGGTAAATTACCAAAATAATCCTTACCGAAGACTCACCGTGACCCGAAGTGGAGGGAGAAAATGGCTTAGGTGACTCGGCTCGGCTCACCCTCGGCTCGCGGCTCAGCTCAGCTTGACTCTCGGCTCGCGGCTCGCGGCTCACGGCTCAACTCGGCTTGACTTGGCTCGTGACTCGACTCAGTCTTCGGCTCGACTCGGCTCGCGGCTCGGCTCAAATTGGATTTGCGGCTTGAATTGCGGGTCAGATTGGATATGGGTTCTCGGGTCGGGTCAGCTTGAAACCTGGTCAACCACGAGCGATGGTCTTCGGGCGTTCAACGACGGGGACGCTTCGCGGCTTGGAGGAGTTCAACGACTGGCTCTACTTCAACGCGGCGGACGACCAATGGAGGGGATGCATGCCGGTGACTTGCCCCGTGAGCTCGAGAGGAGATTAGAAATGGGGGTAGCCGTGACTGCTACTAGATGATGAGACGGAAGCGACGACGGAGACGGGGACAGAGAACGGAGACAGAGGACGGAGAGAAATGGATGGAGAGATGGCTTTGTGTGGTCAGAAGGCGGGCGAGGACGAGCGGACAGAGGAGAAATTGGTGCAAGGCGGCGGCTGTGTTGGTCAGTTGAAGAACGCAGGAGAAAAAGAAGGAGACGTCGGGGGGGGGGGGGGGGGCAGCGCGCGCTAGGGTTAATTTTAAAAAAAATATAAATATATATATATATATATATATAATAATAATAATAATAATATTAAATTATAATAATAATAATAAATAATATTAATAATAATATAATTAATATTATATTATTATTATATCAATTTACAAAATATTAAATTTAAAGAAATTCATATCCCTAAATTTCTTTTTCTACCCTCTTCGAAGGAAACCGAGAATTTACACCAAAATTTTAATTTCCAAAAAAAAAAATCGCACAAAATGATAAAATTTACCTCGAAAATTTGGGGCGTTACAGTTGAAATTGAGTTTAAGAGAATTTGCATTAATAACAGATTGAATTGTCAAAAAATACCAGAGGATAAAAAGGAAAAAATTAAGGGTGAAGGACATTTGAAGAAAATGTATTTTAAGAGCTTAAAAACCATTACAAGACAAATTTTGAACATTATGTTAACGTAAGCACTCCTGGGAGCGAAGATGATTGCCTAAAGATAGCAAAGCTGTATTTTCTTGAAAGCTTTTTTATCCTGAAACAAGAGAATCTAAATATAGAATGAGATCATATTCTTACGGTTGACGACGACAAATTATTTCACAGCTACCCATGGGGTAGGGTGACATTTGATATTCTTATTGAATTTATGAATAGAGTTGTATATAGTAAAAGGCAGACATGAATTTCTATTGGAGGGTTTATATACATAATCCTTGCTTAGGCATATGATGTAATACCGACTTTGAGTTCCTCGCCCAACTTCTTTGCAAGAATAATTTCAAATAAGGTGCCTAGAATAATCATTGGGCTTCAGATACACAACCAAAGTGAAAAGACTTGAAGAAAAATAAAATTGTGAGGCCCCAAACATGTACCACCAAAATGATAAACGCCCTAAAAACATAATATTGCATGAAGAGATACCTAATAAATAGAACGAACTGTGCAAAAGAACTACGTGAGAAAAGTGCGCGGTGGGCAATAAGGTAAGTTTAGGGTGCGTCTAGAAATAGTGATGTGACACGGATGTTAGTAGGTTAACATTTGATTTGAAGCTTGCCTTCCAATCCAAATTCAAGATAAGGTTGGACGAAGACATGTGGCATTTCAAGATTAGGTCACCTCCTACCGTCGGAAAAGGTAATCATTATAATATAGGAAAACTCACTAGAAAGGACTATAAATATAAGGGTTCAGACCAGTTTGAAGTTTCTTTTTACCCTGAATTCACTTAAAAGAGAATTAGAAATATTTTTGGAGATTTTTAAGTCTCAAACAAGCTCGAGTCCGATGAAGTACAAAGGAAGCAAGGCTTGAGAGCTAGTTGATTGTAACTGTGAGAGGTTTCTCTTACAAAGTATTTCCAAATTTCAAAAACTTCTAAATTACACTTCTATTGAAACTGTAACTTACATGATTTTCTTTATGTTTTCCAAGTCCTAAAACGCATGTGATTTACAAATGAATAGGATTTATTGTACATTAGAATGATATGATGAAATGATGTGTTTAAGGAAGATGTTAGAACTTAATAACGATTGAAGAAAATAACCTTTGAACCCATGCGATATAATATTTCATCCTTATTGTGTGCTCTGAGATGAGATGCTTTATTCTTGCTATATTAACTGGAATAAAATGCTCTATTCATGTTGTGTGATCTTGGATAGAATGCCTTATTCATGTTGTGTGATCTTGAATAGGATGTCCATGCTTGCTGTGTGATCTGGTATGGAATGCCTCACGCTTATTGTGTGATTTGGTATAGGATGCCCCTTTTCTTGCTATGTGATCTGGCACTAGAAGGCACAGTATGCGTAGTAGAATTAATGAAACTTGCTAAATGTGTTAAGACTACTCCGTATGGCTATAACTCGAAAAAAGAGTTTGGAAATTAAATGCTTGAGTTAAGGAAGGGGTAGAAAGACATAATAAGACATGCACAATGATTCTGCAAGTGGATGATGTGGTATGCTAGAGGCATACGATGCGATAAGACCCATAGTGAAAGAATAGAAGAGACGATTTTCCTCACGACGTACAATTTGTTAGAAATGTTGAAAATGTAATGATTAGCTCACATGATGCTGATATCGCATGCTTGACAAAATATCTATGCCACGTTAGTGTGAATTTGAATTCCTAAAAAGTATTCGTAAAGATGCCACTCACTAGACATTTCAGTTTAACCTTTCAAACATTTTGTCTTATCCCCCAGGAAGCAAAGGACATTTAACATTGAACTTACAGCCTTGATTGCCTAATGTGCCTCTTGATCACATCATTTTCATAGTGGCCATTGTCTATATGATTTGTAATAGTTAGGCAAAGAAATCTGTGTATTGTTTTGAATCTGGCTTAAGGTGTTGTACTGAGTGATGTAATTGGTACTTAAAGTACTCATCATTGAATTTATCAATAAAGTCTCATTTTCCATGCTAAGATTCTTTACTATTGATTTAATACTGCTCATTAGGCGTTCGACGTGTTATTGGTGACTTAGTAAATGATTTTTTTATGGTAACAACTTGAAGTATGCCTACTACTTGCTACACCTGATGAAGTAACAATGTCATACTTTGCACCATTTCTTAAGGCTGAAAAAAGGATTCTACAAGAGGATGAAGATGAAATCAGAAGGAGCCAACCATTAGAAAAAGTGGCTCAGATGTCATTGAATAGAGTCATGTCCTCTCTTCAACTCAATTAGATGGATTGACCAAACTTTAGAACGAATTGAAAGAAGTCAGGAGAAAATGGAAAAAAATTGGGAGACATGTATGAATCCTTGAAGTCTGTACAGGAGAAGATAAATACAAAGGATAAAGATCTAGGCAACACGTTGAACAACATTATTAAACACAGGAAGAATCAACAAGCTAGCTCTTCCAGTACACCACCAACTAACGAGTATATGGTAATCATGGAAAATACATTGTAATCGTATATGTTTGAAGATGCATGTAGTTAACGTAATTGTAAAATACACTGTAATTTCAAACCAAGCAGCAATAAACTTCGAGGAACATTTAAACAAGATCGAGAAGGACCCACAAGAAAGAGAAAAAGAGAAAGAATTGGACCTAGAATTAAATGGCTCAAATGTGCTTCGAAGAACAGATAATGATAGAAATGATAAAGGGAAGGGAAATACAGATGCAAATCCAGATCAGACTTCCAGATTACCAAAGGGAGGACCCAATAAAACCAACATAACAGATAAAACAAATGACCAATAAGGAAAAGGGAGAGAGGGCTCAACATACAAGGTAAATAAAAAAAAATCAATATCGATAAATATGTTGCTAATGTTAGAAATATATGTTAATAACCTGTGTACATAATTGTGATAAGGCACCGAAGACGCTGATGAAGAATTAAACAAGCTGATAAGTTTAATAGACGAGAAAGTAATCTAGAATAAAATGAAAAAAAAAAAACAAAACAACCACACCTTGAGAGAATGATATAATACTGTGTTGAAAAACAAACAAGGGCTAGACGTAGCAGAATTAACATAAATTTTTTTATCTAACCCTAGAACATAAGTAGATCGTGCATAAACAATTAAATCATGAATAAACATACATTTATGCTGAATTTATCCAAATTGAATTGCCTATATTCTTGATAAGAACGATCCTCCAATTCGTATCACCAAAACGATACGAAATCACAAGCGTTCTCTAACAGTATCCACACACTAGAAGAAATATGACCTTTAATGTCGGTTGTAAAAAATGGAAACGGATCTTTAATGTCGCTTTTTAAAATGCGGATGTTTAATGTCGGTTTTAAACCGACATCAAAGATGAAGGATTAATGTAAGTTTTAAACTGACATTAAAGATCTATTTTTTTCAAACCGACATTATAGATATATTAAACATAATAATTTTAAGTTTTTTGAAGTTTCATATATAAAAGATATATTTAGGGTTTCAAACCCCAAATCACCATACAACAATTATACAAGAAGAAAGTCATCACCGCCGTCGCTGCCTCCTCCATCTTCACCCAAAAACCTTCACTCCCAACAATGGCTACCTCCTCCCTCTTCAACCCCACCATTTCTTTCCCTTCTCGCAAGCCCAAGCTTCAATCCACCCCAAAATTCCGCAACCCCATTCTCAGAATCCCTAAAGCTACCTCTGATTCCTCCCCCTCTCCACCTACTAACGGCTCTCCCCCATTGTCTACTCTCAAGAACATCCGTTATGCCGACGAGAACATTAAAGATGAAGCCTGTCGCCACCGTGCAGCCTCCGGAGAAGATCAGAGCAACTTCTCGGCCAAGTACGTCCCTTTTAACGCTGGCCCCAACTCCGCTGAGTGCCACTCTCTCGACGAGGTCATTTACCGAAGTCGATCTGGTGGGTTACTCGACATTCAACACGACGTGGAGGCATTGAAGAAATATGACGGCGCCTATTGGCGAAACCTCTTCGATTCGCGCGTGGGGAAAACTACGTGGCCTTATGGTTCTGGCGTTTGGAGTAAGAAGGAATGGGTGTTGCCGGAGATCGATCCTGACAATATCGTCGACGCTTTCGAAGGTAACTCAAACTTGTTTTGGGCTGAGCGTTTTGGCAAACAGTTTCTGGGTATGAATGATTTATGGGTGAAACATTGTGGGATTAGCCATACTGGGAGTTTCAAGGATTTGGGTATGATTGTTTTGGTTAGCCAAGTGAATCGGTTAAGGAAATTGAAACGTCCTGTCGTCGGAGTCGGTTGTGCATCTTCCGGCGATACATCGGCTGCATTACTGGCTTACTGCGCTTCTGCAAGGATTCCTTCCATTGTCTTCCTTCCAGCAAATAAGATTTCCATGGCACAGCTTTTTCAACCCATTGCAGCTTTTGTGTTGAGTATAGACACAGATTTTGATGGCTGTATGAAGTTAATAAGAGAAGTTACAGCAGAATTGCCAATTTATTTAGCTAATTCTTTGAATAGTTTGAGACTTGGAGGACAAAAAACAGCAGCTATTGAAATTCTACAATAATTTGATTGGGGAGTACCTGAATTGGTGATTTCTCCTAGAGGGAATCTTGGTAACATTTATGCATTTTACAAAGGTTTCAAGATGTGTCAAGAACTTGGCCTTGTTGATAAAATTCCAAGGCTTGTTTGTGCTGAAGCAGCCAATGCAAATCCTTTGTATTTACATTACAAATCTGGTTGGAAAGATTTTAAGGCTGTGAAAGCAAGTTCAACTTTTGCTTCCGCCATTCAGATTGGAGATCCAATTTCTATAGACCGAGCTGTTTACACATTGCAGAATTCAAATGGCATTATTGAGGAAGCAACCGAGGAGGAACTTATGGACGCAATGGCACAAGCTGTCCTGAGCTAGCATCATTGTGATGCTCTCTGCTTACATTGCTTACTTGGTCTTTCAACTTTGGACTCATCGACAACTATTTGAAGCTGAGGTACGATGACTGCTCCTTTGAATATTTAATTTTATCTTTAATAGAGCTAATGCATGTTTATTTCAGCTACATTAGTTATAAAGTTTTGTTCGATGATTACACGATTTTTTAGAATTTAAATTCGCAATGGAATTGATTTTTTTTAAGTTATAAATTATAAAAATAATCTCTATTTTTACAGTTAATCTTCTTTTTTAAAAAAATAACAAATCTATCTTTAATCTTCTACAAAATTTGAAAATATATTCAATTTTTTTAAATGTAAATTATAATTATTATATAAGTTCACGACATAAAAATTAAGTTCAAACAAAGTAAAAGTTTAATTAGAAGCAACGTTTTTTAATATTTAAAAATATAGAGATGAAAGTAGAATAAATTGAATTTGAAGTACTATAAAGTAGAATAGTAACGAAGATGTCGATGAATACTACTCCACCTCCATTCTTTGCATCTACTATTGCTTCTCCAACTCCCCACCCTTACATCTAGGGAGGTCAGGTAATTATAATTTTCTATTGTCCCTATGAAATTTTATGGAGTTTGATATTTTCCAAAGAGGACAAGATAATAATGTTCCTATTTTCTTAATTTTATGTTACATTTTTCAGCATCTTTTGATGTTACCGTATGGGACTCCAGTACCTTATCCATCTATATATCATTGTGGTAATCACCCTTTTATATTATAGGCTAGTGGATTTTATTTATATTCAAATCAATGAATCTTTTTTTCTTCATGGTTTCATCTTAATATCATTTGCTCTTTACCTGACCATTCCTTCTTAAATACCCACAAAATCATTAGACCAAAATAGAAGGATTAAGTTAGTCTTTGATATAATTGTTCTTTTTTTTTTCTTTTGTAGACTTCTAATCAATGTTGAATGTGAAGGGAAATCCCTTGATGGAAAAGAAAGGGTAAAAAAATCCAAGGGCATGTTAGGAAATACTGCTTCAGCTGGCGGTAGGAAAAGTGGAAAGGTGGCTTCAAGTTCTAGAAATGATGGTGCTTCTCAAAGGTGTTTTAACTTGACACTTGGTGCAGGTTGTATTTTATTTTTAAATTAACTTCAAGTTATGCTACTTTTTGTTTTTTAAATTTTCAAATTTCTTTTTTGATTTTTTTGTACATTCGTAAAGAGTATATTACAAAAAGTTGATCGAACAACTCTTGCAGGGCCTGTTAATGAGCCCGGTTCTTCGAGTAGGGAACCTAATGCTAAAGCTTAAGCTCATAACGACCAAGTTTAAGCTAAAAGGATTGGACATGATACATAACATAACTGAGACTTGAGATTATTCATATTATCTTTGCATTTAGTTTTAACTTTTAAGAATATTTTCTTTTGAGAGAGTATGTCTTTTCTTTACATTTACTTTTGGGATTGATGCATTTATTTCACAGCAATGAGCAGTGGTTTATTAATTGATGATGATGTTAGATATTGATTCTGCTCGTTGTTTTGTAGCTATTTACCTGAGGCATACTGGAAATATTTTTCATGTACCAGCTAACAGGATGCCATATTTATTATTTATTCACAAAGTTCATTTGTTGTTATAGTTTGTTGCCATATTTTTCAGTCAGGTTATGGCAAGGAGGAAATACCGCTGGCCCTGGTGTGGTGTTTTTTCTTTTAAAGATTTTTTTAAAAAATCTTTGTGATATGTGGTTTGCTTGCTTTGAACGACCTTTTTTTTCTTAAATAAGTTGGTTTCTGTTTTTTACATTTTTGTTTTGTTTGTGATATGGGTACTTAGTTACGTAGGTTTCGGTTGCGAGGACTTGCAATTGTGTATTTGTATATTTTTTTGCTTCAGTAGAGGCAGCTTGACATTGAGTTTAAGGAATATGCTGATGAACAGAAACAGTGATGAACAGAGACAGAGGTAACAATATTCTTTAAAGTTAATATATTGTACGACATTACCAAATTCTCTAACGTACGTTTAGCTTTGTTTTGGTATTGTTAATAGAATGATTGAAGTTATATCGGGTTGAAAGCTGAACGATTGTGTAGATAGTCAGGTGATCGTTGAAGGTTGAAGATTGAGAAGACGTTTAGAATTTTTCTTATTTACGTCTTGTATTAGGATCTTTTTTCATGTATTGTTGTAGAATATATAAACACAATATTAAGTTTTCAGTTTGTGTATACAAATGTAAAAGATAAATATTATAGCTTCTAAAATAATATTAATTTTATTGATTTGTTAGAGCGAGAAAAAAATATTTATCTATATGGATTCGATGTTGTTTTATAAAAAATGGACAATAATACAACAATTAAATAAATATAAATTTCTAAACATGGACAAAAACAAGTCTTTAATGTCGGTTTTAAACCGACATTATTGACCTCTTTAATGTCGGTTTTAAAACGACATAATAGTCCAATCGACATTAAAGGGCTTCAATAACACTATCAAAGATGTCGGTTCAAAACCGACATTAAAGCCCAACCGACATTAAAGGGCTTCAATAACACTATCAAAGATGTCAGTTGAAAACTGACATTAAAGGCCTTTAATGTCGTTTTAAAACCGACATTAAAGAGGCCTTTAATGTCGTTTTTGAACCGACATTAAAGTCCAACCGACATTAAAGGCCTTTAATAACGCTCGCAAAGATGTCGGTTGCCAAGTGACATTAAAGCCCTTTAATGTTGGTTTAACCGACATTAAAGGTCAAATTTCTTCTAGTGAACTGAGAATTTGACTCCTCAAATTCAGGTCTGCTAGAACCTCATGAAGTGAGAATTTTGACTCTCTCTATTCTCTCTCTATGTAGAATAAATTTTATGTCTTTTCTTGTATGTAAAATAAGATTGCTAAGGTCTTATTTATAGGCTTCTTAGAGTTTTCTAACAAGCTTAGGATTTCTTATAAGCTTACAATTCTCCAATTTGGCTTATTAATTACGTCTGCTAATAAGTTTCCAATTCTCCAATTGGACTTATTAATTATGCTTCCTAATAGGATTCCAATTCTCCAATTGGACTTATTAATTACCCAGCCTAAAGACAAATTCAACTCAGTTCATTCGTGTGCGACTCGTTAGGTTAATTTAATATGGCAATGGACGCATAAATCGTTTTATGTTTCATAAGTTCATAATTGGTATCTAGCAAGACATTATAGCTTCCCATATTAAATTAAGTAGGTGATCCAACATAACTTAATATAATTATTGCTTTAATCCTTTTATCACACAATATCCATAATTGAATATAAGACATGGACAAAGTCACCTTATCTAATTCAATTGCTTTCTCGATCAATAAGCATACTGAAACAATAAATAATGTTAATATCCTTATTAATTCATTTATAGCACGACCATGCATTTCCATAGTCACACTTAATCGAGGGGCCCAAAATATCTCTCCATAATAAGAGAGATAAATTCCATCCTGATTAATCATTGTCAACTACATAATTCATAATGTATTCGAGTACAACCTTTATAATTATCCAATTAAAGATAACGTTTAATTGCATAAGAATAGATTAATTCTTATGTTTGACACTATGAGAATCTTAGGTATAAGGATTAAAGCAATCAATTATTTGAGATTATTTATGACACGTTCATGTAATAATCTCAAAAGGGGTCAGTCCAATTTTTATTCTCTAATAAGAAAATATGATTGTAATTTATGTCTCTACATATATAATCATCTTATGAATATCAATTATAACTCATACTAATCTTAATTTATTATTTCTCCCACAATAATAATCGATTAGGGACATTTAGAATATAATAAGATATTCATTGATATTATTATACTATAACATGCAATTGAATAATAAAGAGAATAATAAATTTTATTAAATAATTAAACAATAAACCAATTATCCATAAAATTCTTATAGAGCACAATAAAAAAAAAACAACATATTGTATCACACAATTAGACATTCTACGCGAGATTCTTCCTAAAGTAACGCATCGAATGCCTAGTAAGCGAAACTAAGAGACAATCATAAGGAAATTTAACACGGATATGGACAAATGAATCGTGGAAATTTCATTGATACTTCGAATACAAGTACATTTAGTACTTTTTTCAACATTCATCATAAAACTACGAATCAATATTGTTAGAATTTATGTCCTAAAACTAGTAGTTTAGAATCATATTCTATTTAATAAAGTTGTTATTTGAGAATTCAAATACTATAATCTTAAAGTCAGAAAACTAAGGTCTCGAGGCTATTTTAGAGTAAACTTGAACTTTATGTAGAGACATAAACATGGATCAAATTCGAGTATATAGCCTAAATAATTTATAGTATACAAATAAGGTTAGGCACCTTATTCTAGGAACACAATGGATGCGGCCCGCTTTGTACTTAGTACAAACGATGTGATCCTAAATCGTTTATGTAGATAAATGAAAGTGGAGACATCCTATGTAAAGAGTTTACATAAGACTGCAATCATGAAGTAGTCACTTTTAAGTTATAACACCATTGACTTTATTAAACTGACTATTTTGCTTATAGATATCCTATGTAACTTAATATTAATCTTGAGCTAACTATAAACTCCTATTCATACAAGATTATCCTTATATGTGCATAGGTGAGGACAGCTTATTAGTGTTGACCTAATAAGCCTCCCATTTCAAGGGTAAGATCGAGTAGATAGCTGGGGACATAGGGTACAAGACGAAATTCTCTCCTACCTACTTTAGGGTTAGTAGATAGGTTGTTCCCTTAAAGAATAAATCCAAGTCTTGAACAAGGGACCCTACCCTCTCATGGATTCGGTTTATAAGTTGGACCTTAAACCAATTGTTCAATAGTGGATCAGTGGGACTTAAGAAGCAAGTTATAGTCTCAGAGGAAGAACAATACTTTGACCCAGCTGAGGTTACGAATAACCAGGGAAAGATTAACTTACTAATAATTGTTATATCATATGGACACAAATATATTTATAGTGAGGGGAGTATAACTATGGAACTTTAGTGGAATGACCTATTAGTTAACGAATGTTAATAGCTTGGTCTAAAAGTGTTTGGCCAGTTAATCTCAGATTGTTAGAGTTCATGATCTATAGGTCCATTAGGTTCCCCTACTAGCTCATAAGAAATTAACTTAGAATGTTTTGTTGGAATAATTCGAATTGTTCGAATTAGAAAAAAAGAGAGAAACCGATAAATATATGTAGGCATCGATTATAAGTTTAAGATAAAGCTTTTATATTTAATGTGATTTAAATATTAAAAATACGAATACAGATTCATATTCAGAAGTTTAAAATTGATGGAAATAGTCAAAGTTGTGAAAAGTCAAAATGTTGACTGTTGACTTTGAAAAGTTAAATTTTGGTTGACTTTATACTCAAATGTGATTTAAATGTCGAAAAAATGAATTTGGATTCATGCTTGGGAGGTCAAAATTAGTTAAGAAGGATAAAATGGTAAAAAGTCAAAATGTTGACTTTTGACTTGAAAAAGTCAAAGTTTAAATTTGATTTAAATGTTCAATTACCATATTTCCCTTAGACTAAGTGAAAAATCAAACATTTTTGTTGGATAATTTCACTGACACTTGTTGAAAATTGACAAGCTTATAACATGCAATATTGCATGTGATTTGCAAAGGGCTTCATGCATGTAAAACACCTAACCCACTAATAGTTAGTGGAATGCCAAGTGTTGAGCTTTGGAAAGCTCATTACATGCAATCTTGCATGTAGTTTGCTTATAAAAAGAGGTTTATTACAAGTGAGAAAAAGACTTTTGAACTTTTGGACTTTTGGACTTTTGGAAATTTTATTTTTGTAATTTTGAAATGCAAAATAAACCAAATACTCTTTTTCTCTCCATAATCTCAAACAAAAGTTCTACCTCCAAATTCCACCTCTATAACAACCCGAAATTTTTAAATTAAGTCAAGGTCATTACTCAAAAGATAAATATCAAAAGGCACTTTCTTGAAAAGAGGATCAATAAAATCTTTATAAATTAATATCAAGATGTTTACAAAAACATAAGATTATCAAAATTAACAAAAGTATTGAAAATGTGACCCGTGGGTTCTAACAATTTTAAAGAACTAAAAACAAATAAAAAGGACAAAATCTTAAGTAAAATGGTTAAAATTTAAAATACTGGAAGACATATAAATAGACGCGGAAGCTAACTGTATCCTAATATGGCATGCCACGGATCATTTTTTGTCGCTCGCTAGCTTCTCAAGTTCTCTACCTTAGCCTGAAATATTAAATATAGGAAAGGGTGAGTATATAAATATACTCAGTAAGGGAACCACTACTAGTCCCACTAGGTGATCTGTTAACTTTCCGTTAGAAACATAATCATAACGTCCTGTGTCCAATGGAGCACACCTCGTACAAACACCCCTAAATCATGCAAGTGATCTCATGGAAACACCCCTAGTCGTGTCACTGATCACAAGTACACACTCCATAAACATATATGTAATATGTAGGTACACCCCTAATCGTGTGAGTGGTCTCGTCGGAATACCCCTAGTCGTGTGAGTGACCCCGTATACACAATATAACAGTCCCCTAATCGTGCATATGATCTATAGGTACACCCCTAAATCGTGCGAGTGATCCTGTAGGAACACCCCTAAATCGTGCGAGTGATCCTGTAGGAACACCCCTAGTCGTGCGAGTGACCCCAAAGATAGGATCACAATACAGGTGAGGTAAAAAGCTCAACTGATAAAGTTAACAGACACACCATAATTCAAAGCATGTAACATCATCATAAACATCATAACATGACAGAATATTAATCATAACGTCCTTATTCATATGATTAATATATCATGTATCATAAACATCATAAACATACCAGTCATCATCGTCATTCATGATATCAATGATCATCATCAATTATAATATCAGTCATCACCATCAACATAATATCAATCATCATCTATACATCGCATTATGCATCTTAGCTACCACCAATGCATAATCGTAAATACATGCAATCTCCTAATTTCAGTTCGAAGGTCTAATAGTAGAATCTCTTACCTGGAGATTAGCTTAATCCAAAAATATTCCTAACAGCAAGGTAAACTTTCGCAAGAAAAAAATCTCAAAGTTGACGTCGAATCCAATTTATCTTAGTTTGGAAAATTCCACAGCTCACACTTCCAATTAAAAAATCTAACCAAAACAATCAAAATTAAATTATTTAGGGTCTAAAATTAATCTTTATTGGGCATTAACCAAAACTCAATCAATCTTACCAAAACTAAAAAAGAAAAAATACCAAAAATAAGGTTGGTGGCTTAAAATGGCTTGATGGCTCAAGGAATAGGCTAGGCGGCTCGTGGAGGGTTACTGTAACGACCCAACTCCTTATACTAAGTCGAAGCCATTACTATTTAAAAGAGTATATAAGTTTGTAAAGTCTTAAAAATAAAACAAGACAAAAACCTCAAATTTTCAAATAATAAAAAGTAAACAAAGAAAATGTGAAATAAGTATAGAACAAAGTCCTAACTCGGGCTCTATCTACTTTTAAAGAAATAAAATAACCAATAGAGAAAGAACTGAAATGCAATACTAAAATCCAAATTTTGACATAAGCGGAAGCAAGCGTGTCCCTATGACCCACCACGATCACTTCTGGTCACTCGCCAGCTTGCCCTTGTTCTTACCTCTGCCTCTGCCTGACAAAAATGGAAATGGAAATGGAAAGAGTGAGCATAAAAATACTCAGTAAGGGACCCACTACTAGTCCCACTAGATGTCTGTTAACTTCCTATTAGAGTCCTAAAAAGTGGTATTCCTGGACTGGCACGTTCCCGAACACGTGCAATCTGTGCCCCCATAGGAACAAGCTCGTCTTTGGTAATTCTCAAGGGAATATCTAAGACGCTCGGATTGTGAGCGGTCTCGTTGGATCACTCACGTCATGTCTATGTCAATGTCAATGTCAGACTGGTAATCCTGTTAGACTATGCAGTCATAAGTGTGAGCGACCCCGTCGGGTCTCTCCATCATGTCTGTGTCATAATAGTGGTGATCCCGAAGGACACCCATGTGCGTACGACTCTAATAAGAAGCTAACATACACCCTACACGTCTCATGTACACAACATCTCATCAATCACATCATAAATTATCATACATGTCACAATTACGTCAATTCATGCTATGACATAACAGACCATAGCATGCCAACCCTAACATATCACAACAGTCATTCTCAACTACGATTATGTCGTTAGAACGAAGACTATAGCATCGACATACTATTCACGCCAACCATAGAGTAAATCAGTAGGCACAATGTCAATATCAATCTCTCCTCTCAACAACCTTGAGTTAGGTACTTAGCTACCATTCATACGTAACCGTAAATTCAACATGCAGTTTCTTTAATATAAATCGAAGGGCTGGTAGGAGAATCTCTTACCTGGAGATTAGCTCAACGAGTTCTAACCGAAATGTCACGCTTCCCAAGCCGCGAGGTCCTAAATGTTTAGAAAGCCAACTTTCATCACGAATCCCCAAACGACCAAAGACCCAAAATTCAGTCGAAATAACTTACCCTAGGTCGAGGTCGCAACGCTTGAGCCCTTAACTGAAGAAACCCTACGCTACAGAATCACTTGGTCTAAGGTGTTCCTTAAGAGAAATAATTCAATTTAATCCCAAAATTAAATTACATGAGATCCAACAAATTCAAATCTTAGTTGGGTATTCTAAAACCCAATCAAAACTTACCAAACTAGGTGAATAGGACCGAAGGCAGGCTGGCGGCTCAGAGATAGGTAAAACGGCTAGGCAGCTCAGCTAGGAAGCAGAAGGTAGCACGGATAGACGGCTCGCGCGCGTGCAAGACGGCTTGGGCAGGCGCGGCGTGAGTGCAGCTCAGCTACGGTGCGGCACGACGTGGGTTGTGCGAGCACAGCTCGGCGCAGATCGAGCGAGTGCGGGTCAGGTCACGGGCAGGGACGTGGGTCGGCCAACTTTACGCGGTGAAGAGACACGGCGCGTGGGTCAGGTTTCGGGTTCGAGCGATGGTTGAGATGGGGGCTTGATCTTTCGACGACGCGACGCTGGCCGATGATCGACGACAGAACGGGGCAGACTACAGAGGGAAAGACGCGAGCGTGGGTTGCTTGTGGCTGACGCTCGACGTACGACGAAAAATGATGGCTCTGACGGCTCTCTGACGCACGGTTGGAAGGGTAGCTATCGGCTCGGGTTGACCTGTGACAGACGCTCGATGGCAACGGTTGGAGGAGGAGGGGCGGCGGCTAGGGTTTGAGGAATTTGGGATTAGGGTTTAATTGGGGAAGATGATGAATAGTGTTTCACGCTTTCCAATGCCCTTTTTAATAAATAAAAATAATAATATAATAATTATTATCTTCTTTTATATTTTTCCCTAATTTACTCCAAATAAAAACCACTCTTTCTCTTTCTTCATTTAAACCCATCAAATCTTTCCTTTAAATTCAAATACTCTCCCTCTTTCCAAATCACACATCACCTTTAGCCTTTCAAAAGATATTAAATAATTATATTACCTTCATAACATAATTATTTTATCCTTAAACTCCATTAATTAAGTTCCCAACACATAAAAATCTAAGGCTAAGCAAAACAATCATCAATTCCAAACATTAAAACGATTAGATATTTTTCAAATATCCTATAGGGTCAATTCTCCATAAGGTAAAATACGTCGACATTTAAATAACACCCAAAATTTCAAATTTACACTTAAGATAATAAAAATTAAATTCCTTAGATTTTGGGGCGTTACAGTTACGGCTAGCAAGCGGCTCGCGTGTGACTGAAGAGAAGAGGGCGGCTTGCAGTTTAGGAGGACGAACCGGTTTGAACGACACGAACAACTCAGGCGGCTTGCACGCTTTGGCTCGAATCTGAGTCTTGAAGCAACCTAACTAATGCCTTACACGGATCGTTCGAACGACTGAGGAACAAGCAGCCTGCACACTCATCCGACTCGAACGGTAACTCGACTCGGTCTGACGCTTGTCGAAGGCTGCTGCTCGGTAAGATGACACGGCGGAATACAACTGGCTGTGATGGGGTAGATGCGGCACCAACTGTGTTTCATGGTGGCTACCGATCGAAGGCTATCAGTGAGTCGAGCGACAGGGAACGGCGGACAGAGGAGAACAATGACGACGACGACACTTGATTTCTAGGGTTTAAGGGGTTAGGGTTTCTTAAGGAAGGATATGGTGAATAGTTATGTAACGACCCAACTCCTTATGCTGAATCGAAGTCATTACTAAATATAGAACAAGTGGTTTAAGTCTAAAAATTTTATTAAAAGCATACGGTTCAAGAAATTCATTTGTAAAAACATAAACAAGGTAGTCATGCAAAAATGTGTAAACGTTCTGAAATCCTACTCGGGCCCTATCTACATAAAAGATAGTGAAAAATAAAAAGTACTCAAACTCAAATGCTAAAATCTGAAATAAGAAATAAGCGGAAGCGGTAGTCCCTATGGCCCTCCTCGGTCTCACTTCGGGTCGCTCGCCAGCTTGCCCTTGCCCTTGCCTCGTCCTCTACCTGAAAACATAGAATGGAGAGAATGAGTATAAAAATACTCAGTAAGGGACCCACTACTAGTCCCACTAGGTGCCTGTTAACTTCCTGTTAGAGTCCTGATAACTGGTACCCAATCTCTGGCACGTTCCCGAACACGTGCAATCATGCGCTCCCGTAGGAACGTAACTCTGGTCTTCGGTGCCCGGGGACACCTAGGACAGTCGGGATGCGAGGACCCCGTCGAGTCACTCGAGTCATGTCTATATCATGCTAGACTGGCGTCCCGTCGGACCACACAGTCCTCAATAGGTGGTGATCCCGAAGGACACCCATGCAGGTACGACTCTAACAGAAATCAAGCTAACAGGTACCCTAATTGCAGTAAACATACACATGGCATCAGCATATAACATGTCACATAAATCATTTCTACACTCTCCGTCCCGACATTCGTCGTAACCACAATAGATCTTGCCACACATAACAGGCTATAGCACAACTATATCGTCATTTGCATCATACTAGCGTTTATTTCAGGCATCATACTGTCAAATCCTCAATATGCAACATAGGGCATACACAGTCTCATACTTCAAACATGAAACTAGTAGTAGAATCTCTTACCTGGAGATCTACTTGTCGAGTCCTAACCGCGAGGCAGTACGCTTTCCAAGCGACGAAGTCCTAACTGTTTCATAAGTCAAAATTCGTAAATAGGTCGCCAACGACTAACGGTTCAAGACTCAATTGAAATAACTTACCCTAGAGAGGTTGCAGTGCTCGAGCCCCTACTGAAGAAATCCCGCGCTGCAGCAATTTCTTGGTCCAAGACGTCCCTTGAGGAAAAATAATTTAATTTAGACCCAAATTAATTTAACTAACGTCCGAGCATGGAGTCTTACCGGAAAAAACCACAATAATTAATTAGATTACCAAAATTTAGGTGGATGGAGCCAAATTAGTCCTGGCGGCTCGGCTGGGAGAAGACAGGACCGGCTCGGCTTGGGCAGACGCGGCTCGGCTCGGTACAGGAAGCTACGCGGGCGGCTCGGCTTGCAACAGGGAGGAGATGCGGCTCGGCTACGCGGAACGCGCGGCGCGGCTTCCCACGCGGACGCGGTTCACACGCGGGGAGGGCTGGACGCGGCGCGGCTTCAGTTTCGGCTTCGGGCGCGCGGACGGTGGAGCGGCTCCGGGTTCGTTCGTCGGCTGGAGTGAAGCGCGGCGGATCGGCTTTGAGCGGCGGCTGCGGGAGACGGCTGGGCGCGGAGCGAAGCGGCTCCCTTCGGCTCGATCGGGTGGCGCGGCTGACGGAACTCCTCGGATCGACGCGGCGCTGCGAGCTTCGGCGGATCGGCTTGATCGAAGCGACGCGGCGCGGCTCAGCTACTCTCCTGATCGGAGCGGCGCGGCGTCGGCGGTCCCCCCTTAGGTCGAAGCGGCGCGGCGGGTTCCGGCTCGGCTGGCGGCTGCGGACTCGGCTGCAGACGCGCGGAGGATGGCTCGGCTTCCCTTCGGCTTGCAGACGCGCGGTGGATCGGCTCGGCGCTTGTCGAAGCTGGCGGCGTGCGGCGTGCGGCGGCGGCGTGCGGCGGCGACGTGCGGCGGCGCGGAGGGTGGCGGCGGCTAGGGTTTCCCCTTTTTTTTTCTTTTCTTCTTTGGGGAGATGAGGAGTCTCACGTCTCCCAATGCCTCTTTTTAAAAGAAATCCCAAAATAAAAAGAATTTAATAGCCCCCTTTTCCTCTCTCTCCACCCTTGACCCTTTCCAAGGCAATTAATTAATTTGCCACTCCATTGATTTACTAATTTACCCCTAACTTCAATAGTTTATAAAAAGGAAACAACTTTAGTTTAATAAGGATAATATTAACTACACTTAGTATTAATATTATTAGTGGTCCAAAATAACAAAGGAAACCGAAAAATGTTGGGCGTTACAATCTTCCCTCCTAAAAAAAAACTTTCGTCCTCGAAAGTTCTAGTCCTCGAACAGCTCGGGGTGCTGGGCTCTAATGTCCTCTTCTTTCTCCCACGTTGCCTCTTCCACTCCATGGTTTTGCCAAAGGATTTTGACCAGTGGAATTTCTCGACTGCGAAGCTTCTTGACCTCCCTTGCCAGGACCTCGACAGGCTGCTCCTCGTAGCTCAGATTCTCGCTAACCTGCAGTGGCTCGAAGTCCACCACATGTGTTGGGTCTGCGACATATTTCCTCAGCATGGAGATATGGAATACATCGTGCACTGCAGCAAACGATGGGGGGTAGCGCCAAGCGGTAAGCCACGGGGCCAATCCGCTCCAATATCTCGAGCGGCCCTACGAAGCGTGGGCTCAGCTTCCCCTTCTTTGCGAACCTCAGAACACCCTTCATGGGTGCAACCTTCAGAAAGACCATATCTCCCACTTCAAACTCGAGGTCCTTACGTCGTACATCAGCGTAACTCTTCTGTCTGCTCTGGGCTGTCAGCATACGAGCTCGGATCTTCTGTATGGCTGCGTTGGTCGTCTGCACTAATTCGGGGCCTAGCATCCTCTGCTCTCCAACCTCGCCCCAGCAGACAGGGGATCTACAGCACTTGCCATACAGAGCCTCGAACGGTGCCATACCGATAGTAGCCTGGTAGCTGTTGTTATAGGCAAACTCCATCAGATGCAGATGGGAGTCCCAACTTCCTGAAAACTCTAATACGCAGGCTCGCAGCATGTCTTCTAAAATCTGGTTCAATCTCTCTGTCTGACCATCAGTCTGAGGGTGGAATGCCGTGCTGAAGTCCAACCTTGTACCTAATGCAATTTGAAGTCCTTTCCAGAACTTCGATGTGAAACGGGCGTCTCTGTCTGAAATGATGGATACGGGTACTCCATGTAGTCTCACAATCTCTGTCATATATAGCTGCCCCCACTTACTGGCAGTGTAAGTGGATTTCCCTGGCACGAAATGGGCCGACTTCGTGAGTCTGTCGACCACGACCCAGATCACCGTGTAGCCCCTTAGGGTCTTGGGCAGTCCCGTAATAAAATCCATCGACACACTCTCCCACTTCCACCCTGGCACACTCAAGGGTTGCAACAATCCTGCTGGATGCTGCCTAGGTGCCTTCACCTGCTGGCACACCAAGCATCTACTGACAAAGTCTGCCACATCCCTCTTCATGCCCCTCCACCAATAGACACTCCTTAAGTCCTGGTACATCTTCGTACTCCCAGGGTGCATGGTAAACGGGGAACTGTGAGCCTCAGTCAAAAGCTCCGTCTTAACTGCGCTGTCTTCCGGCACACACAGGCGTCCTTCAAACATAAGGCCATCGTCAGGGGATATGGAGAAGCCTTCACCTTGCTCTGTCTCTACCACGCGACGCTTCTCTGCCAAATAAGGATCATTCAGCTGAGCAGCAATGATCTTTTGCCTCAAGGTTGGCTGAACTGTCAACTGAGCCAACTGTGCGGTAACCTCACCTACTGAGACTGCAATCTCTGCCCTCTCAAAGTCCCTGAGTAAGGGGGTCTGCTTGGTGATTAGCGCTGCTGAATGTGCAACTTTCCTACTTAGCGCATCAGCCACTACATTCGCTTTACCTGGGTGGTATAGGATCTCGCAGTCGTAGTCTTTCACCAACTCAAGCCACCTCCTCTGCCTCATGTTCAACTCCTTCTGGGTGAAGAAGTACTTCAGGCTCTTATGATCGGTGTAAATCTGAATCTTCTCACCGTACAAATAGTGCCTCCATATCTTCAGTGCAAAGACTACAGCTGCCAACTCCAAGTCATGGGTAGGGTAGTTCTGCTCATGGATCTTCAACTGGCGGGAGGCATAAGCAACTACCTTACCCTGCTGCATCAGGACACAACCTAGTCCCTTCTTGGAGGCGTCACTATAGATTACAAAGTTTCCCGAACCATCGGGCACTGTCAGGACCGGTGCAGTCACTAGCTTCTGTTTGAGCTCCTGAAAGCTCCTCTCGCAAGCTGGGCTCCAGACAAAAGGGGTTCCCTTCTTGGTCAACTGGGTCAACGGGCTGGCTATACGTGAGAAGTCTTCCACGAACCTCCTGTAGTAACCTGCCAAGCCCAGAAAACTTCGAATTTCACTAACCGTGGACGGTCGGGTCCAGTTGGTCACCGCTTCAATCTTTGCGGGATCTACTGAAACTCCCTCACTGGAAACCACGTGGCCAAGAAACGTCACCTTCCTTAACCAGAATTCACACTTGGAGAACTTGGCATACAACTTGTTGGCTCGAAGGGTCTCCAAAACTTGGTGTAAGTGCTCCTCGTGCTCAGCCTCAGTTTTTGAGTAAATGAGGATGTCGTCAATGAAGACTATGACGAACGAGTCTAGAAACTCCTTAAACACCCTGTTCATCAGATCCATGAATACTGCAGGAGCGTTAGTCAAGCCGAAAGACATCACAACGAATTCGTAATGTCCGTACCTCGATCGAAAGGCCGTCTTGGGGATGTCACCGTCCCTAATCCTCAACTGGTGATAGCCTGATCGCAGGTCGATCTTGGAGAAGACGGTGGCTCCCTGCAACTGATCGAACAGGTCATCAATCCTGGGCAAGGGGTAGCGGTTTTTGACTGTCACCTTGTTCAGCTCTCGGTAGTCAATACAAAGGCGCATTGACCCATCCTTCTTCTTCACGAACAATACTGGGGCTCCCCAAGGCGACACACTGGGCCGGATGAAGCCTTTGTCCAGCAACTCCTGTAACTGGACCTTCAACTCCTTTAGTTCGGCTGGAGCCATTCTGTAAGGGGCCCTCGAGATTGGGGCAGTGCCCGGCTCTAACTCGATAGCGAAGTCTACTTCTCTGGGAGGCGGAAGTCCTGGAAGTTCGTCTGGAAAAACATCGGGGTACTCTCTTACCACTGGTTCGGAAGATAGGGAAACTTCCGGCTCTCTCACATCCACTACGCTTGCCAAAATACCCCAAGTACCCTGGCTGAGTAGTTTACTAGCCTTCATGGCTGAGATGACCTTGGGTATACATACCATGCCTGCCCCCCTGAATTTGAAACTAGCCTCGGAGGGAGGGTTGAAGACAACTTCCTTGCCATAACAGTCTATATTTGCATGGTTGGCTGATAGCCAATCCATGCCTAGTATCACATCAAAATCCTGCATGTCTAACACTAGCAAGGTCACGTCTAACATACGATTCGCTATCTCTACCCGACATGCCTTTATTTGTTCTTTGGATAACAGGACCTCCCCAGATGGAGTAGAAACCGACAAAACACTACCCAAAGGCTCTACCTCTAAACCCACATGCTGAACGAAAACGGAGGATATAAACGAGTGGGATGACCCAGAGTCAAATAGCACAAAAGCATAGTGCCCCAAAATTGGGAGCGTACCTGTCACCACAGTGCCAGCTCGCTCGGCCTCCTGCCGGGTAGTGGCGAAAACTCTCCCCTGCTGGGCCGCAGAAGGCTGGGGCGGTGTCGTCTCAAAGGGTTTCCGAGGACACATATCAGCAGTGTGCCCCGGCTGTCTGCACCTAAAGCAGACTCCACTTCCAGCCAAGCAACGACCTCCGTGGACTCTCCCGCAGGTAGTACAAGCGGGTAGCTCTCTCAGAGTCCTCCCGGCTGCTGCAAGCTCCCGTCGGTGTCTCTGGAAGACACCTCCTGACCTCAGTGTTCGCTGCGGTGCTACGTCAGGCTGCGTCTCAACCTTTCTCTTCTGTCCCAAGGCTGACCCTCTGCCGGCAGCCTTAGACGCATCGGCTCTCTCAGGCAGGCTCAAATCCAGTGCTATACGTAGTGCATCAGCATGCGTGGCTGGGCGGAGGGCTCTGACAATGCCCTGAAGGTCTAGCCTGAGTCCTCTAACAAATTTCTCCGTCCTGGCAGCCTCATCTCTTACCATATCGGGAGCAAAGCGGGACAGCATATCGAACTCGGCGTCGTACTGCTCCACCGTCATGTCGCCTTGCTCCAAGTTTAGGAACTCTTGCAGCTTGGCGTGCTTCACATTGGCGGAGAAAAACTTAGCATAGAAGTTCTCCTTGAACTGCTCCCATGTTATTTTGCTTACATCGCCCCCTAGCATTCTCTCCGCGGTCTCCCACCAGGCGGTGCCCCTGTCCTCCAAGAAGAAGACTGCACACTGCACCTTCTGGTCTTCTGGGCACTTCATGTACCGGAAAATAGTCTCTATGGACGTCAACCACATTTGGGCCTTTGTGGGGTTGTCCATGGATCCGTCAAAGGTCTTGGGATTATACTTCCTGAAATCCCGTAAGTGTTTCGCCTCGGCCGACAGTTGAACTGGTACTGGTTGAGCTTCCTCAGGGGCTGGAGGAGCGACGGCCTGAGCCTGAACAGGGGCGGCCTGGTTCTGCTGGGCGGCAAGGAAAGGCGCCAAAGCAGCTTGCAGCATGTCCTGATAACGCTGCTCCATTGCGGCGAGATCCGCCTGGGTGACCGGTGCGTTTGGGTCGACTGCCGGTGCAACAGGTGGCGCCTCCGGCTGGCCACGACCGGCTCCTCTGCCTCCCCTACCACCCCCTCGGCGTGTACCCCTACGTGGCGGCATTCTCCCTAAAATTCACCAACAAACTTTTCACCACAAGAACTTAACACCCTATATCTAGGTCTTAGACTATTCAGGCAAAATTGTAATCTTAACATTAGCAAGGCTTTAGACATACCTGGCGAGTGCCGAAGGACCGTATAGCCATAGGGTGAAGTAAAACCAAACAAAAATGACTTACATCGTAGGTCAGTCTACAGAACCTAAAACACTGTGCTCTGATACCAACTGTAACGACCCAACTCCTTATGCTGAATCGAAGTCATTACTAAATATAGAACAAGTGGTTTAAGTCTAAAAATTTTATTAAAAGCATACGGTTCAAGAAATTCATTTGTAAAAACATAAACAAGGTAGTCATGCAAAAATGTGTAAACGTTCTGAAATCCTACTCGGGCCCTTATTGTAACGCCCAACATTTTTCGGTTTCCTTTGTTATTTTGGACCACTAATAATATTAATACTAAGTGTAGTTAATATTATCCTTATTAAACTAAAGTTGTTTCCTTTTTATAAACTATTGAAGTTAGGGGTAAATTAGTAAATCAATGGAGTGGCAAATTAATTAATTGCCTTGGAAAGGGTCAAGGGTGGAGAGAGAGGAAAAGGGGGCTATTAAATTCTTTTTATTTTGGGATTTCTTTTAAAAAGAGGCATTGGGAGACGTGAGACTCCTCATCTCCCCAAAGAAGAAAAGAAAAAAAAAAGGGGAAACCCTAGCCGCCGCCACCCTCCGCGCCGCCGCACGTCGCCGCCGCACGCCGCCGCCGCACGCCGCACGCCGCCAGCTTCGACAAGCGCCGAGCCGATCCACCGCGCGTCTGCAAGCCGAAGGGAAGCCGAGCCATCCTCCGCGCGTCTGCAGCCGAGTCCGCAGCCGCCAGCCGAGCCGGAACCCGCCGCGCCGCTTCGACCTAAGGGGGGGACCGCCGACGCCGCGCCGCTCCGATCAGGAGAGTAGCTGAGCCGCGCCGCGTCGCTTCGATCAAGCCGATCCGCCGAAGCTCGCAGCGCCGCGTCGATCCGAGGAGTTCCGTCAGCCGCGCCACCCGATCGAGCCGAAGGGAGCCGCTTCGCTCCGCGCCCAGCCGTCTCCCGCAGCCGCCGCTCAAAGCCGATCCGCCGCGCTTCACTCCAGCCGACGAACGAACCCGGAGCCGCTCCACCGTCCGCGCGCCCGAAGCCGAAACTGAAGCCGCGCCGCGTCCAGCCCTCCCCGCGTGTGAACCGCGTCCGCGTGGGAAGCCGCGCCGCGCGTTCCGCGTAGCCGAGCCGCATCTCCTCCCTGTTGCAAGCCGAGCCGCCCGCGTAGCTTCCTGTACCGAGCCGAGCCGCGTCTGCCCAAGCCGAGCCGGTCCTGTCTTCTCCCAGCCGAGCCGCCAGGACTAATTTGGCTCCATCCACCTAAATTTTGGTAATCTAATTAATTATTGTGGTTTTTTCCGGTAAGACTCCATGCTCGGACGTTAGTTAAATTAATTTGGGTCTAAATTAAATTATTTTTCCTCAAGGGACGTCTTGGACCAAGAAATTGCTGCAGCACGGGATTTCTTCAGTAGGGGCTCGAGCACTGCAACCTCTCTAGGGTAAGTTATTTCAATTGAGTCTTGAACCGTTAGTCGTTGGCGACCTATTTACGAATTTTGACTTATGAAACAGTTAGGACTTCGTCGCTTGGAAAGCGTACTGCCTCGCGGTTAGGACTCGACAAGTAGATCTCCAGGTAAGAGATTCTACTACTAGTTTCATGTTTGAAGTATGAGACTGTGTATGCCCTATGTTGCATATTGAGGATTTGACAGTATGATGCCTGAAATAAACGCTAGTATGATGCAAATGACGATATAGTTGTGCTATAGCCTGTTATGTGTGGCAAGATCTATTGTGGTTACGACGAATGTCGGGACGGAGAGTGTAGAAATGATTTATGTGACATGTTATATGCTGATGCCATGTGTATGTTTACTGCAATTAGGGTACCTGTTAGCTTGATTTCTGTTAGAGTCGTACCTGCATGGGTGTCCTTCGGGATCACCACCTATTGAGGACTGTGTGGTCCGACGGGACGCCAGTCTAGCATGATATAGACATGACTCGAGTGACTCGACGGGGTCCTCGCATCCCGACTGTCCTAGGTGTCCCCGGGCACCGAAGACCAGAGTTACGTTCCTACGGGAGCGCATGATTGCACGTGTTCGGGAACGTGCCAGAGATTGGGTACCAGTTATCAGGACTCTAACAGGAAGTTAACAGGCACCTAGTGGGACTAGTAGTGGGTCCCTTACTGAGTATTTTTATACTCATTCTCTCCATTCTATGTTTTCAGGTAGAGGACGAGGCAAGGGCAAGGGCAAGCTGGCGAGCGACCCGAAGTGAGACCGAGGAGGGCCATAGGGACTACCGCTTCCGCTTATTTCTTATTTCAGATTTTAGCATTTGAGTTTGAGTACTTTTTATTTTTCACTATCTTTTATGTAGATAGGGCCCGAGTAGGATTTCAGAACGTTTACACATTTTTGCATGACTACCTTGTTTATGTTTTTACAAATGAATTTCTTGAACCGTATGCTTTTAATAAAATTTTTAGACTTAAACCACTTGTTCTATATTTAGTAATGACTTCGATTCAGCATAAGGAGTTGGGTCGTTACAAGTTACCATGCATACTTCACGAGGCCTACTAAAAAAGAAAATAATAATAATATAATTATTATTATTTTGCTTTTATTTTTCCTTATTCTATTCTAAAATAAACTATACCTTCTCTCTCATTTAAAACCCATCAAATCTTGTTTTAAAGCTCGAATATTCTCTCTTTTCAATGAAATCTCCATCCAATCAACTATCTATTTCTTATCATAATTATCTTTTATTAAATAATAATTATATTTTCCATTATATAATTATTATTTTAAATTTCTTTCTCTCTCTTCAAAAAATACCATATCTTTTTCTTAACCAAATATATTTTAACCAATATGATTATCCTTTTCATTCTTCATAATATTTATATGTGTATGTATATGTGTGTGTATATATATATATATACACACATAAAATTTCCAAATGCCTACAAAACCCACTTCTCTAAATTAATTAAATAAACTCCCAAAATTATTTAATTAATTCCAATTTCAAAATCCAATTTCAAATGAAGAACTAATAAATCTTTAAAATAACGTCCACTATTATGAACCTAATTAAACAAAACTAAGAAAATAAGTTCTAAAATTATCTTAATTTTCGAGGCGTTATAACCTCTCTTTCTACTTCCTCCATCATACGGGTCTCACCACCCAATTCTAAGTCTGAAGAATAGCGGGCCAATACTAGTGGTAGTCCCGACTTCAAGTTCGTGAGGAGATTACAAGAATAGAAAAGCTTCAAAGGTGAGTTTTTTTTATTAGCCCTTTTTCTATTAATCAAGGGTAGTAATGCATGTCAATTACTAAAATGTTTAGTTGCAATTATAGTAAAATTTGATCCTTATTCCGCTATGCATGTCTCCAGTTCTCCATCAATCACTTATACTTGTCTCGCCTAACTATCATATGTTATGCGAGTTGACAGTGATCACTACAAAAATTATGCAGTTAAGGATGCATGGTAGGTGATCAAGACTGAAAGTCCAACATTGGATGTTTTTTTTTCGCTACTTGGGAGAGGGGGAAATAAAACAAAGAATTTGAAATGTTAGATGAAAACATGTAGTGAGTTGGATCTTTTATCAATCACCTTAAATAATTCAAGTTTGCCTTAACGCTTCCATTTTGTCAAATCACATGGTATGAAAAATATGCAGTATCATTAATAAAACATTGAGTTTATGTCAAACCAATTTTCATTCATTAGGTGGTTCACAATGTCTCGATATCATAAACTATTTTCATAAATCAATTTGAAATTATCCCCCTTGTTAAATTATTTCATCATAACTCATAGAAATCATTTCATTTCAACTGTTTCATGGTAATTCATATCACATAGCTTGCATATTGCGTATGACATAATCATCTGACAGAATCATTCTATATGTTTAATTACATCTTTGTACTATTTTCTCAACTCAAGCGTTTACCACACTTTTTTGCCAAGTTGCAGCTGTTCGAAGTAATCTCAACGCATTTAGTATATTGCATCGATCCACCACACATAATGCATTTTCTAATGCCAGATCACACAACAAGAATAGAGCATCTTATCTGAGATCATACAACAAGTAGAAGACATCCTATACCAGATCACACAACAAGTATGAGGAATTGTCATCGCATATAGGGTACAAAGATTTAGCTCCTTTCAAACTTTATCAAATCCCATGCATTCTCTAGAATATATCATTTCAATTCATAATAAGTCCAATTCATTTTAAGAATTGAAAAAAATAAGAGAAATCATATAGCTCATGGTGTCAATAGAAATACATTTAAGGTTCAAACACATGTTAGAAATCATTTTCATTTCAAAAAAAAATTATAAGAAGAAGAACCACTCACGGTTACAATTAACTAACTCTTCTGCCTAGTGGTCTTCTGCTAAGAGTTTCCTTGCACTTTTTTGCAATCCTCACTAGGATCAAGTTCATTTGAGTCTCTGGAAGTCTTTTCCTATGTTTTTTTTTTCTAAGAAATTCCATGATGAATTTCGCTATTTATAGGTCTCTCTGGTGAATTTTTCCATGTCGGAATGATTGCCTTCTTCGGCGGCGAGAAGTGGTACAATCTCATAATGCCATGTGTCTCTACATTCCTTATCCTGAATTGGGATTTGGCGGCAAGGTCATATTTATCGTTGGCTTTTTCACACAAGAGTCACGTCACTACTTCTTAGTGAGGTAGCTCAAAATGCCCAACTGTTTGCGCATAACCCTTTCGTGTAGAGACCTTCCATCGCATAACCCTTCCATGAATAGCACATTACTCTCATGAGTTTTTTTGCATAGTGTTCTTATCGCGAAACCTTTATCACATCGGTAGCATACGATCAGGGCCTCACAGTGCTTTCCTTAATATATGTTACAATTACACTTTCTTTACTGAATACTTATAGGTCAAAAGAAGGTTGCAAACTAAGGATAGACTATCAAATATAGATGAGAATAATCTGGCGACAAGAGTTATACTAATATACGTAAGCATATCCCATAATGAAAAAGATTAATTATCTTATCTAAATGGTTAATATTAATGAATCTTTATTTTTTGTTGTTAGTTAAACATGACCAAGGAAGAGTTGGTAAAGATGACCAAAGATAGGGAAAACTGAATGACTCGACCAAAGGATAAACCCTATAGAGTGGAGAAGCCCAATATAGAAGAGTCAATGACATCCGATATATGGATAGACGTAACAAGAAGAAAAATACGTTCATCAAGCAAACACAAAGGAAATTCACCTCAGGACAGGCCACCATTTAACTTGCATCTAAGTTAAGCTTGAAACTGCTCTAACAGACTAGATACTTCGAATTTGAACTTCTATTTTGGAATATTAGTTTTATGAACTTCTGTTTTGGTTTATTATTTTAGGTAAATGAAATTTATAAATTTGTTTAGTTAAATGAAATTTATGAACTTCTGTTTTGAGTGATTAGATTAGTTAAATGCATCTCTTTATGAATTGTTAACGAAAAGACATGTGAAATTGACATTTTCTTTTATTATAGAAGATACTAGTATTACATATCTTAATTGGGTGAATTATGTGTGTGATTGCATATTACTCATATAAAATTAGTGTAAGATAAATTGCATATCCCATAGTATTTCAAATAATCAGTATGTATTTAATACTGTTAAGATTCCAACACATTGCTAAGATACCCATATCTACTGAGGTACACCATAAGTTAGATTTACAATAATTCAACACACATTTACATATAAGAAAAATACTTTGGAAGGCAAATGTTCTAATTTCAGAAAAACGATACTTAAATTTAATATGAATAACCTACAATAGAGTATACTTGCAAAGCTAATATACTAAGGTGGTTGTAAAATATACGAAATATACTATACTCAATGAACATAAACGCCCAGTTTCTCAAATAACTGACCAAATCCAATAATAACAGAGAACACTTTGAAGCATTAAAAAATTCAAAACAAAAGAAAATAATAAATAGTTATAAAACTAACAACTAAAGGAAATGCTAAAACGGAAACTTAACGTTGTAGGGGTTCTTTACAAGACCAACAATTGTGACCTCTTTGACCACACCTTCTGCAATGAACAATAGCTTTTTCTTTAAAAATGAAGCGAACCTCTTTGTTTTAGGCCTCCCAACTGGACGTTTAACTTGTAGTAGAAAGAGTTCATCGTTCCCTCTTTTGTACATATTCTTAATTTGGTCTATATTACCAATAGGACGTTTTTCCTTCTTGTACAAGTTTACCAAATTTGAAACATGGTAGAACTTATCAGTGTACATATGCAGATGAAGATTCCTACTAAACAATACAACACATGAATGGGAACAAGGGATCAAATCTAGGTCCCACTGACGACATGCGGTCTAAAATATCGATAGCAAATTATTCCTTATGATGGCGAACTTCAAATTCATGTTGGTTTACAGGATTTATCTGCCAAAATATTAAAATAAATGTCATGTACAAATAAGTTCCTTAATAATTATAACATTGATTATTCAAATAACAAACAACTTACATTCATTGTGTGACTTTCCATTAAAGCTTCTCGAATCATATCCTTTGCATATATTGAAAGTTCTATGTGTTGAAAACTCTATGTGGTACGATGTTCATAAAACCATTTTTGAACCAATCTACGAATTGATTCGAGAAGTCCAATTATAGGCAATTCTCATGCTTCTCAGAGTGTTGAATTCATATTTTTAGAAATCTTAGTTGTAATAACAAAGTATCTTTTCCTCTTGAAAAATGCCCTAGCTCACCTGGATCTTCCAACCTTTTCCATCTCATGCCTAATTGATGGAGAAAGATGATCAAGTTGTCTCATGTAGTTCTCAAACTTCTAGAGTGTATATGCTCTAGCACAACTATGAAAGAAACCTTCAATTAGAAGAGACTTACGGTTCTTTTTCAGATTCTTATACTAATGGAATGCACATAATCCATGTTCAGTTGTTTCGTGCACAATATTGAACCAATTCACTATACTTTTATAAGCACCAAACACAATTACTAGTTCATTATGTTCTCCAAATACAACTTTAAGATTACGATAAAACCATGACCATGCTAGGTTATTCTCAGAATCAATAATAGCAAAAGCTAGGGCACAATTTGAGAATTACAATCAATAGTCACTACTACAAAACTAAGTTTACTTGACGCTTTTTACCCGTCAAGTATTGGTTTACTTAACGCTTTTCAATGTGTCAAGTAATCCAGTGTCAAGAATAAGGGAGGTTTACTTGAAAGTTTTTAAGTGTCAAGTATAATTATACTTGACAGGTTAAAAACGTCAAGTATATAATTATACTTGACAGTTTTTATGCTTCAACTAATCCAGTGTCAAGAATAGGGGGCTTTAATGTTGACAGTTTTTACACGTCAAGTGAAATTATACTTGACAGTTTATAGGTATCAAGTATATAATGTTTGTTGACATTTTTTACATGTCAAGACTGTGTTTACTCTTGACACGCTTTGCATGTCAAGTTTTTTTTTTCAAATAAAAACTTATATATATTTGAAAATACCATTATATTTTATCATGCACCTGTTTTAAAGTTTAACAACATTAAAATACATATTAATTGAACAATTAAAATTAATTCAAACTTTCCATCAAAGAAATTGCATATATATATATATATATCAATGAACCACATATATAAGTAGGTGATTACATACTTAATTACAACATATATATGTAACGCCCCGAATTTTCAAGGTTTCCTTCGAAGAGGGTAGAAAAAAAAAAGAAAGTTAGGGTTACGAATCTCTTTAAATTTAATATTTTGTAAATTGATATAATAATAATATAATTATTTATTATTATTATTATTATTATTATTATTATTATTATTATTTATTATTATTATTATTATTATTTAATATTAATATAATTATTATTATTTAATATTAATAATAATATTATTATTTAATATTATATTTATTATTTAATAGTAATATTATTTTATATTATTATTATTATTATTATTAATATATATATATATATATATATATATTTATATTTTTTTAAAAAAAGGGAACCTTAGCGCGCGCGACACCCCCCCAGCCGACTTCATCTTCTTCTTCTTCCTCCGTCTGTCACCTGACGAACGCCACCGCCGTCACGTCATTCCTCTTCCATCACGCACGCCTCCACCTCAGTCCCCGTCTCCGCCTCTGTCTCCGTCCGCTGTCATCGTCCTCTGTTCCCGTCTCTATCTCCATCGGTTCACAGCTCCACCGTTCGTTCGCCGCGGCCCCATCCATTCCCGATCTCCTTTCTGCCTCACGCAACCACAGATCCGCCGGCCGCCTCTATCCCTACCGCAGTTGATATCCCCTTCTCCGTGTGTTGTCTGGTGCAGCCCAAAAGACTCGGGCTAAGCTGCAGACCGTCGTCGCGTTAAGTTTTCGTCCGTTGTCGCGCACCACCAAGGATAGCCGTTCGCGTATGCACCGGGTGTCTCGAGCAAGCCGAAGACTAAGCCGAGCCACGAGCTGAGCCGCGAGCCGAGTCAAGCCGAGTTGGTCCGAGCCGCGAACCGAGCCCAAGCCGAGCCGTGAGCCATAAGCCGAGCCGCGAGCTGAGTCAAGCCGAGTTGAGCCGAGCTGCGAGCCGAGTCAAGCCGTGAGCCGCGAGCCGCGAGTGAGCCGAGCCGAGTCGAGTGTGAGCCGAGCAGTACCGAGACGAGTTACCTAAGCTTTCCTTCCTCCACTTCGGGTCACGGTGAGTCTTAGGTAAGGATTATTTTGGTAATTTACCCAATAGTGCTATAACCGTTTCGAGTTTGAATATTGGAATAAGACTTGGTCCTACCTTTCGTCCCTTAAAGGTATTAAGGAGTTGACGTTCAACTTCTCGGGTTGCGCAGCAGATTTATTTGGAGATAGCTTTCCTTTTCTCGGATAAGCCAACGGATGTTGCTTAGGACTATTTAAAAATGACTCTTACTAGTATCGTCATTTAAAACCCTTGTGATTTCGTTTAGGTGGATCCGTTGAGCGTGGACTCGAACAAGGGGCATAACCAGTATCATGTAAGGGATTTTCTACTACTGGACCTCGGATCGAGGCTGGAAACGTAGTAATCCACAGGGGATTACACGTTAGTAACTGTACTGAATAAATGGATGTATGTTTGACTTTTAAGTATCGTTGTCATGCTCTTGTCTGATGTAAAGGTAACGTGACCGCTAGTTGTAGCTTGTGTGCCATCGGGTGTAAGGAGTTGTTTACAGACAGACACCGATGCCCGGATGTTCTGTATATTGTAGTTATGTTAATGGGCTACGTTGTGGACTGGAATTGTATGTCGATGGACTTTAAAGTCTTAAGGTTAGGTATGTGGTAGTCTATTGTCTGGATATTGATCATGGAGTTTTGTCGTGGAAGGATTGTGAGTCCGATTCTAATTTGACTAGTTGACTGGATCTAAGGAATATCACAATGGTGTGTGAATTAGAAACGCTTATAGAAACTGAGGATGTAGTTGTTCAGATCTATACTATCTGACTGGCGAAGCCTATGGCAAATTTGTAATATGACTGTTGTCGGAGTATGACTGTTGTAGACAGTTTAGTATGGACTGAGGGGTAACGGTTAGCTTCATCTATGGGGTAGTGTACCTTACGGATAGGTGTATCCTTCGGGATCACTAGACTGATACGTGCATCCTTCGAGATCACTAGACTGATATGCGCATCCTTCGGGATCACTAGATTGATATGTGCATCCCTCGGGATCGCTAGACTGATAGGTGTATCCTTTGGGATCACTAGACTGATACGTGCATCCTTCGGGATCACGGGACTGATGTGTGCATTCTACGGAACCACTAGACTGTTTACATAGGGTACCCCTTAATAGGAAGTTAACTATTGTTCCCTAACGGGCCCAGTAGTGGGTCCCTTACTGGGTATATCTTATACTCACCCTTTTTCCTCTTTAACTTTTCAGGTAAGGGTACAACGAGGGGCAGACCGACGAGGGGCAAGAAGGATGCGTGAAGGCCATATGGACGCGTCTGGTTTTCTTTATGCTTCCGCTGATGTATTTTTGTTACTCTCTATTTTCCCTTGTTGGATCGAGTCATGTTTAGAATATTTGGTTTTATGATTTTGTGTTCGATGATTTGGGTACTGTATTTGAAACTCTCGTGACTGTGATTTAAAATAGGGCCCGAAACTGCTTTTGTAATATTTCTAAACGTTTTTAATGAATCGTAACCGGCCCTTTATGGGTTTGTGTGTTTTGTGGTCGAGTCTTAGTACTGAGTAGTGACCTCAGCTTAGTTCGGAAAGTTGGGTCATTACAATATATGTGCAGTCCAAACTTCTAACAATAGCCTAAACTTTCCATCAATGTCGATATAAACAAAATATATTTGTAGCCTAAAGGTATACCATATCAAAACTAGTTCATCTATATCCACTATCAACAAAACTAGTTTACCTATATTCAGTATCAACAAAAAAACAACAAAACTAGTAACCCTATATCCAGTATCAACAAAATTTGTCTATCTAACACAAAAGAACTTAGCTACCACCATAATCACATGTGGCCACCCAAAAATTCAGCAAGCTCCATTCGTACTTCATCCAACTCGAGTTGACTGTATGAGGTCCTTCTATCAATATAATATGAAACCCAAAATATTAAAGTTAATACTTTGATTACTTGAATTATATAAAATAATTCAAACAATCATTTAAACACAACATACTGAATCTGTGACTACTATGCTCCCATTGGTGATTATATCTCTCATGTATTTTATCACATAGTACCCACATTCAACTACTCCTACTTGCATAGGACACTGTAAATACATAGTACCCAATATAATGCATATTGCCAAGAAACAACCACATAGTATTCAATACAATGCATATTGCCAAGAAACAATCACATAGTATTCAATATAAGCATTTTTCCAAGAAACAATCACATAGTATCCAATATAGTGCATATTGTCAAGAAACTAATCACATACTATCCAATATAATGCATATTGCCAAGAAACAACCACATAGTATTCAATATAAGCATATTGTCAAGAAACAATCACATAGTGCCCAATATAGTGCATATTGTTAAGAAACCAATCACATACTATCCAATATAGTGCATATTGTCAAGAAACAACTATGTGTAGACTTACCTTCACTGTTTTCCATATTGGTTGTTTACGACTTGTTTGGATATTCTTCTGAGATCGAAAGATAGTAATAGCCCTATTACCAAGAAATAACTACACGTTATCATGAAGTGAACTTTAAGACGAAAAACATCATATATGAAAGAAGCTTACTTACGTGTTAGTGACATATCTAATATCTACTCTTGATGTTGTTCGAAGTGTGTCAAGATAATAGACTGTCTCATCGTATGCGTTAATAGCCAGAAGTGCCAAATGACCACTACATAGAAAGAATACAAGTAGATTTTTTTCATATAACTTAATTTCATAATCACCCCCCCCCTCGTCGTAGGATTGCCTTTACATAATTCATAACATATATTCTACAATTTTTCCCAGATGATGAATATAAAGAAGAGGTTCAATTCAAAAAAGCAAATCATCTATAACTTATTTTAATGAATTGATTAGTATAGTATTACCTACCTTGGATTGAATGGAGCCAGAACAAGTTGGTCTCGTTTTGAAGCCATTAATCTATTGCAAAGATTACGAGCTCAACTTCTTGTATGTTGTGTTCAAAATATATAAGGGACGGGTCAACGAAGATGTAATTTGAAATTTCATCTTGTGAATGAAAATACCTAAGAAAGATAGAAAAATGAATAAACGAGTATTTGTATAAAAAGATTAGAGTGGATGAATCAGTACTTACGCCATGTATGCAACCAATGTCAAAGTCTTGACTTCTCGCATGTTACAAAAATCAATAATATCTTCTCGAAGAACACATGACTTCCTACCGATACCAAACAACGAGAATAGTAGTTGGTAACAAATCCCTGAATCTTTGTTCATTACCTTTTCAGCAAATCTGAGTATTGTCTTCAAAGGTAGTGGCATCTTGATATTGGAGTCACATACAATTTCTTTTTCATTACGAACGTAAGAAAGTCATAAATCCAACATTAATAAACTTTATAAGACTATGTAAAGAATACAAGAAGTAAATCCTAAGAGAATTTATTGAGTAATGGTTATCGATTTGAATTATAATATATAAAAGAATATAATAAATTCATAATACGAAAGAAATTCATATGAAAGAATACAAGAAATACAAAATTTTAGCAACTCCTACTAACAAAATTTTAGTAACTCCTACTAACAAAAAGAATACAAGTTACTATAGATCATAATCAAATTCATAACATTATTGGTACTATTAATACAAACAAAAATAGCGACATACATGAAGATTTTCTTTTCTAACTACAAAAAAAAAATTATAAACCCAACTTGTACTTTAATCCATACATAAAAAGTAAGTTTAATTCTTCTTCACTCTCACTATTGGTTGAATTAAAGAACCAAAAATAAAACATAACAAATACTAATATATATATGATCGTTTCATAATATTAAATGTATTATTCTATATCTTAGAAAAACTAAAGGAGATCTTATTTCAACTAATGAGATACTATTACGGGAATGATTTAAACTGCTAAGCAAAAAGTATGAGAAAACAAACGTTTTTATGAATTGCATATTATGTTCAATTTGTAGACTAAAACAATAATGAATAACTAAATAGTAATGAGAAAACAAAAAAGTTCAGATTATGACTATTAGCAAAATGATTTTATCTAATTAATGAATTTCCCAACAAAAAAGTGCAGATTATGTTTAATGTGTAGTTTAAAACAATAAAGAAATAAATAATGAGCTAATAACCTGTTGATGGCAGCGGATTGGACTGAAAAAGGGTAGAAACGGCAGCAGTGGCTTGTGAAAGGCGACGGACGAACGCAACGGGAAAACGACGAATAGAATGGGCAGACAGAAGACGAACACAATGCAAAGACGACCACAACGTGCAGACGAAAGAGATGACGGCTGCTTGCGAGCGACGACAAACATGCACAGACGAAAGAGACGGCAGCGACTTTCGTGTGACGACAAACACAACACGCAGACGAAAGAGACGCAATGGGTTGCAAGCGATAACGAAGATAACGCATAGATGAAAGAGACAAGCAGCAAGCGAGCAACGACGAACACGACACGTGGACAGAAGCGATGGTGGCGGCTTGCGAGCAACATTGAACACCATGCGTGGACGAAAGAGATGGCGCATACGAACTGGAGCAGACGAAAGATCGATATTGGCGGCTTGTGTGTGTCTTCGATTCGTGAAATTAAAATGTGGGAGAAAAAATTAGGGATTTTTTATTAAATTTGGGGAAAAAGGGAAATTTTGGAAAGTTAAATTAAGAGAGGAAAAAATTATTGAAAAATATATATTATTTGACATTTAAAAAATGTCAAGTAATTAAAATAGATTTTGATGCTTTTAACCTGTCAAGTATTTAAAAAAAAACAAAAATATAGATTTTTTTACTCTTTCTTATTCTTGACATTTTTTTATGTTACTTGACAGTTTTTATTAAAACTGTCAAGTATATCAATTATAAAAGCGTCAAGTAAACCCAGTTTTGTAGTAGTAAGTGCAAGCAGAAATTAGCGTACCAAGGTATTTATTCTTCATGGCTGCACCATCAACTGAAATTATTGGTAAACAATAATTTCATCCATCAATGGAAGGAGCAAGAGCCATGAAATAATAATTAAACCTACCTTCGTGGTCTGCTTCTTCAGCCATATATGTTTCTACAAACAGTGAAATAAAAACTAAGATACTTGGAAATTTTGACTTGAATACACTTAAATTACAGTGTGTTTGTGATAGCATATACTTGGGTTGTTTCAGATTAGTGCATTTGAGAATGCTGACAACATGGCCTATGAGGCCTCCGGAGTACCCCTAATAGAATTCAAAGCAACCTTGTACCCTTTCCAAGCCTTGTCGTAGCTTACATTCACGTCATGATGAATCTTTATATAATTAATAACGTTAGAAGGACGACATGTAGCCTTGTCATTCATTTTAAAAAATGACTTCATATACCCATAAACAATTATAGATGTTGCTTGCTTGTGATCATCTTTCACGATGTCAACAACATATTGGTGGGTATTTATGAAGTTACAAACTATCCAAATATCACTTTTTTAAAATACAAAAGCACGTAAATACCAAGGAAATGACAAATCCTTACAATGAATATCTAACGAGGTACAATTAGACCTAATAATAATTAGTTCAAAACTATTGTTCACAGCAAGCAAGTAAATAACTTTTTTCAATTCTGATTTTCTTCTAAACATTAATCCTACTTAAATAGGAATTCTAGCATGTGACAAGTCAAAGGCATAAAAGTCAATAATTTTGGTATCATGATGTGATTGTTGAGATTTGGGTACTTCACTATTCAAATACGTTGTACTCCTAGTAGCACCAGCCGATAAAGAGTCAACAACCACGAGTAAATCATTATCAGAAAATTTAGAAAAAACTAATATTAGCCAAGACACATCCTTATCCTCGACAATCTGAATGAGGTTGGAGTGGTTGCGTCACCCAATAAACAGTGAAACAAGGCACGAAAAAATTGGAAGATGGGAAAGTTTTCCTTGAATACATTCTACAAATTCATGAAACAAAGTGAAAATGGAACATATACCTCAACAACACGATCGTCGAGATATTAGGAAGATATTCAATCCATCAACCATCCAAAACAATGTTTACTTGTTGTAAAGTCATAACAAAAACTTGTTTGTTATAATTCTATTATTGTCTTCCAGTTGTATAACATACACTAGTTCTTAGAAAAACATTGCTAAAGGATGTAGTGTAAAGAATGTAATTAATATACAAATAATGTTAAAATAAGATATAGTCTACAAATTAGTTTAAAACAACATTAAAATAATAATAAAAAATAACATAAATAAAAATATTTCAAAATATTATTAAAAATACATAGTGAATAATTTTAAAAAATCAAATGTTTACTGTACATATCATATTTAACAATTTCTAAATATAAATTATGGACATACATAAACTAAACATATAAATATACAATTTAAAATAATAAAAAGAAACGTATTTTCAAATCTTATTAGGACTACATATTTTGGAAATTCAAATTTGCCCTAGATTAATAGAATATATAAAATATAGACTATGACCATGTAGAAACTAAACATATAAATATAGAGTTTAAAATAATAAAAAGGGAAAATATAAATAAACATATTTTCAAGCCTTATTAGAACTACATGTTTAAGAAAATCAAATTTGTTCTATATTGTTGGAATCTAATTAAAAATAGATATTATGTAGGGGTCTTTTCAAAAATATAAAAAAGTGGTAAAATATTTACACTGTATAGAACAATTCAAAAAACGAAAAAAGTCTAGAGGCCAATCGTGTAAAATACCAAAAATGCCCATTCAACCACGTCGTCAATAATGTCCGCGTAATATATTTGCGATCGTTTAGATATGGCTAGAATTTATACGCGATTGTTTAGATATGGTTCAATATATACGCGATCGTTTAGATATGGTTCAATATATACGTCATCGTTTAGATATGGCTATAATTTATACGCGATCGTTTAGATATCGCTACATGGCGATCGTTTAGATATGGTTATAATTTATATGCGATCGTTTATATATGACTATAATTTATACGCGATCGTTTAGATATGACTACAAGGCAATCGTTTAGATATTGTTATAATTTATATACGATCGTTTAGATATGACTACAATTTATACGCGATCGTTTAGATACGACTATAATTTATACGCGATCGTTTAGATATGACTACATTTTATCTTTTAAATTCTATCGTTTAAATTTTTAAACGATCGTTTAGATTTAGGTACACGATTTTTTTAATTCTTTTGTACACGATCGTTTAGATTTCTTTACACGATCGTTTACTTTTTTACACAATTGTTTACATTTGGCTACTCTAATATAAATGATTTTTTTTCAAGATCTTTTATACATGATCTTTTATTTTTTTTTACATGATCGTTTACTTTTTTAAATGATCGTTTACATTTGAGTACTTCAATCTAAATGATTTTTTTCAAGATTATTTATACACAATCTTTTATTTTGTTACACGATTGTTTACATTTGGCTACTCCAATCTAAATGATTTTTTTTTTCAAGATTCTTTGTCTTATACACAGTCGTTTAGATTTTAAAAAAAAACAAAGAAGAAAGACGATGGAAAGATTAAACGACGTAAAAAGGAATCAGAAAAAGAGAAGATGTAAATATTAAATGATGTAAAAATAATCAAAAAAGAAGAAAGACGGTCGAAAGAAATCACAAAATCAGAAAAGAATAAATACGATCGAAAGAAATCGTAGTGAAAAAAAGAAGAAATGCGATGGAAATATTTCACGACGTAAAAAAACAATTGAAAAATAAGAAAGATGATGGAAAGAAATCGCAGAAAAAAAAAGAAGAGGAAAAGAAGAAAGACGATGAAAGAAATTGAAGAGGGAGACGATGAGAGAAATTGCGAGGAAGAGAAGGGCAAACCTGGAATATTTAAAAAATGACTAACTTTATGGGTTTTGTTACACGGGCCGTAAATAGTTTGGTGTTTTGTTACATTTATGTAAGTTTCCCTATTATATATTATTTAATCATATAATTTTGAAATCTTATTAAAAATATATATCAGGTATTATTTAATTATATAATTCTAAAAGATTAGTAAATGATTTATGATATAATGAGATAATTAACTCAGAATTTGAATGATATATATTTCATAAATATAGGGAGAATTTGTTGCAATTTCCCAAGATGGATCCATTAAAATAAAGGGGCGACTGAGTATATAGCATTTGACACAAAATATATTAAGTGTAACGACCCAACTTTCCGGACTAAGCTGAGGTCACTACCAAATACCAAAACTCGACCATTCAACATAAAATTTAAAACGGACCAGTTACGATTCATTAAAAGCATTAGAAACATTACAAAAAGACAGTTTCGGGCCCTATTTTAAATCAATCATAAAAAGTCTCAACAAAAACTCAAGTCATTAGTTCCAAAAGCACAAGTCAAATATTCTGACAAAATACATAGCGGAAGCGATAAGAAAACCAGACGCGTCCATATGGCCTTCACGCGTCCTTCCTGCCTCTCGTCGGTCTGCCCCTCGCTGTGCCCTTACCTGAAAAGTTAATGAAGAGAAAAGGGTGAGTATAAACATACCCAGTAAGGGACCCACTACTGGGCCCGTTAGGGGACAACAGTTAACTTCCTATTCGGGGGGTAACCTACATAACAGTCTAGTGGTTCCGTAGAACGCACATATCAGTCTAGTGCTCCCGAAGGATTGCACATATCAGTCTAGTGCTCCCGAAGGATTGCACATATCAGTCTAGTGCTCCCGAAGGATGCACACATCAGTCTAGTGCTCCCGAAGGATGCACACATCAGTTTAGTGCTCCCGAAGGATGCACAGATCAGTCTAGTGCTCCCGAAGGATGCACATATCAGTCTAGTGCTCCCGAAGGATGCACACATCAGTCTAGCGCTCCCGAAGGAATGCACATATCCGTAAGGCACACTACCCCATAGATGAAGCTAACCGTTACCCCTCGGTCTATACTAAATCGTCAACCACAGTCATACCCCAATCATCAATCATTTTACAATTTCCCTAAAGGCTTTACTGGCCAGGTAGTATAAGCTTAAACCATTACACCCTCAGTTGCTATACGCGTCAACTATTCGTATACCATTATGGAAGAGTCCCAAGACTCAAACAGCTAAATAACTAACTGAACTCACTGTCCTTCCCCATCTAATCCCATGATCAACGTCCATCAATCTAAAATTTCAATCTACAATTAGCGGTTGCAGTTCAGTTACATCAGACAGAAACATAATAACAGTGCTTAACAGTCAACACAGATACACTTATTCAATATAGTCACTAACGTGTAATCCCCTGTGGATTACTACGTTTCCAGCCTCGACCCGAGGTCCAGTAGTAGGAAAACCCTTACCTGATACTCGGTTATGCCCCTCGATCGAATCCACGCTCAACAGATCCACCTAAACGAAACACGAAGGTTTTAGTTGATGACTTTAGTAGAAGTCGTTTTAAAAAGGTCAGAAGCGGCATCCGTTGACTTACCCAAGGAAAGGAAAACTACCTCCAAACAAGCCTACCACGAGACCCGAGAACTCAAGCGTCAACTCTGTACTACCTTCAAGGGAGAAAAGTAGGGCCATATCTTATTCCAATATTCAAACTCTAATCGGATGTAGCAACATTAGGGAATTCATCGAAAACAATCCTTACCGAAGACTCACCGTGACCCGGAGCGGAGGAAGGAAGGCTTAGGTGGCTTGGTGAAACAAGGAGCTCGGCTTAGCTTGAAGGCGTTCGGCTCGGCTCGGCTCGGCTCCACCTCGGCTCGGCTCGGCTTGGCCTTGGCTCACAGCTCGGCTTGTGGCTCAGCTCAACTCGGCTCGTGGCTCGGCTCACTCGGCTCGCGGCTCGGCTCGCGGCTCGGCTCACTCGGCTTGCGGCTCGGATCGTGGCTCGGCTCACTCGGCTCACTCGGCTCGGCTTACTCAGCTCGGCTCACCCGGATTTGTGTGTGGCTCGGACTGGAAGCGGGTCTCGGGTTAAATGTGGGTCCTCGGGTCGGGTTGGATGAAAACGGCAGCCACGGTGATCGATTTTCCCCCGGCGAGCGATGGCGGCGGCGATTCGCGGACGACGCACGAGGAACGCAGCTGGCTGTTTCGTGGAGTGGCGACGAGCGGCGGCAGATCTGCTGTTGTGTGAGGCCGAGAAGGAATCGGAAATGGATGGGGAGCCGCGGCGGACGACGGTGGCTGGTGGCTTCAACTACCGTGGATGGACGAGGCGGCAACGACGTGAGGCTCCAACGTGCGACGGTTGCAAGCCAGCGTTGAACGGAAACGACGAAGAAGAATACTCGTCGGGTGAAGGTCGGTGAAGGAAAAGCGGAAGAAAAAGAAGAAGAAGAAGAAGAAAATCGGGGGGGGCGGCGCGCGAGGGTTTCCTTTCTTTTTCTTTTTAAAATATATATATATATATATATATATATATATATATATATATATATAAGTTAAATATTAATAATAATTATTTATAATAAAATATTAATATAATAATAATATATTAAATGAAATTAATTAAAGTTTATATTAAAATATTACTATTAAATAATTAATTATTAAATAATAATATTAGTATTTTAAATAAATAAGAAATAATAAAAAAAATTATTAATATTAAAATAAAATGATAAATTACCTAATGATAATAATATAAATAAATATTATATTATTATTTTATCGCTTTACAAAAAAATCCTAAATTCCCGAAAAATTCACATAAAATACTAAAATTTTACCTCGATCTTCGGGGCGTTACATTAAGGATATAGCAAAAATTAAAAAAAATTGCAAATATGGCAATTTTTAACAAAAAAGTCGAAATTACCCCTACATATATTTTCTTCCACTTTCTTCACGTTTCAAGCAGATTCTTCGCGAGTGGGGAAGTCCAGACGATTTCAAGCAGATTCTTTGTGTTTCCTCCTCTTTCTATTTTCTTCCACTTTCTTCCTACTCCTATTTGGTTTTGTGGTGCCGGTACCGCGCTGCCCTACTACTTTCTTCTATTTTGTTTTCCTTCCGCCACGCTGCCTGTACTACTTTCTTCTATTTTGTTTTCATTCCGCCACGCTACGTTTATATTGTTGAAGAGGATTTTCTTCTTTTCCTATTTGTTTGAAATCGATTCTTTCATTCCTTCCGCCGCACTACGTTCTACGCTATGTTTTTCAGTTTGTGTCTATCAATGATGTGTTTCTATCACTAATTTAGAGTTTAACTTGTTTATGTTGAAATGTTTAACATGCAGATCTGTTTTAGGTTTGTATGTTAGTGTATAGGGTTAGGGTCTATTTGTATCACTGATAGTCTTGAGGGATATTTAGTTTGTTTGCATTGGGATGTTAGTAAATAATTTAGTTTAATGTATATTTTTATGTGATGTTGTTTATGTTCTATCAGTGATCTGTTTCTATCAACTTGAAGGATTTTTTACTTGTTTGTGTTGGATTGTTATTAGATATTTTAGTTTAATGTGCACTTCTTATATGTTGTTGCCTAGGGTCTATCGTTGATATGTTTCAATCCCTGATAGTCTTAGAAGATGTTTAGCCTGTTTCACTTGGGAAATTAGTAAAAGCTCTAGTCTAATTTAGATTTTGTGTGTTATGTTGCTTAGGGTCTGTCAGTGATATGTTTCTATCACTGATTAACGAATTTGGAGGATGTTTAACTGGTTTATGTTGGAATGTATAACATGCTGATCTATTTTAGGTTTGTGTGTTAGTGTATAGGGTTAGGGTCTATCAGTGATAATTTAGTTTAATGTATATTTTTATGTGATGTTGTTTATGTTCTATCAGTGATATGTTTCTATCAGCTTGAAGGATGTTTTACTTTGTTTGTGTTGGATTGTTATTATATGTTTGTATCACTGATATGTTTGGGGGATGTTTAGTTCATTGGGTTGATGCGTTTGTCGTAATTTTAATAGATGGATAAGAAAAAAGATATTATGGAAAGCGAACCAAATAAAAAATGTGCAAAAAGAGTCTCAACACATGAAGCTTCATCAAGCAAAAAGAAGATAAAAAAAGAGAAGGTATTCCATAATATATATATATTGTTTTGTTTCTAAGTTAGTATGTTGCATATTGTAACAATTATTTTGCTCTAAATAGGGAAAACAATTAATTATTCCCAAAGAAATGTGGAAGTCAACCTTGAGAATCACTGTGTACTGTAATCTACAAACTTCTAACCATATTATCGAAAGTTTATCACCTAGTTGTCTAGACTTGTTTAAAGAAAGACCATTTGGGCACTTGTTAAATTTAAAAATGACAAAAATATCTTTACAACTATTAGCACACTTGATTAGAAGACAATGTGTCTCAATGGACAACAATGTTCTTTTCAACATCGAAGGTAAAAGTGTGGAGTTTGGACTGCGAGATTTTTGTTGGATTACAGGATTATATTGTGGTGAATATCCTATAGAAGATGTTTTAGATGCAACGGAAGAAAATGAGTCTATGGTTAAACAATTGTTTTTTTAGAAATAACACTTCCATTAGTAGACCAGAATTGAAGACTGCTTTTAACTATCACTGTAAATCCTGCACCGATGAAGAAGAGCTTGTAAAATTAGCCAACCTTTACTTCTTGTACAATGTTTTAATTCCTAAACAAAATCACAATATGTTGGATTTAAAACATGTAAAAATGTTGGATGATAAAGAGAAGTTTAGGAATTATCCTTGGGGAAGGTTGTGCTTTAGTCTTACAAAGCAATTCATTCAAAATGCGGTGAAATCCAAAAGAAAGTTTAAGAACTTAGAAACAGAATCTAAAGTGTATGCCTTTCTACAAGGCTTCCCTATGGTTCTAGCTTACTGGGCCTACGAAATACTTCATCAACTTGCTAGTGGGTACGTGACAAGAATAGGGAAAGGGTGTCCAAGAATATTAAATTGGGAATTCAGTGAACAACTCGATTGGCAAGATCTTGAAGATAACATCTTTCTGGAAAAAAAATGTAAGTTTCATTTGTTTTCGTTTCTAGTATTTTCTAAATTTGTTGTTACTAAGTGATAGATCCATATCAGTGATAGATCCTTATCAGTGATAGATCCTTATCAGTGATAGATCCATATCAATGATAGATCCTTACCAGTTATAGATCTATATCAGTGATAGTTTCTTTTTTGTTTAACACTGATTATATATTTTTTTTTTTGCTATTTTGTGGTCCCCATTGTTGCATCAGAAGAAGAAATAAAATCTGAGTACTTCAGATATTTTTTGGAATTAGAAAATGATAGATTGGATGAAGAAGCATGTGCTATGAAGGAAAGCAATATGGCAGAAAGAATATCTTCTTTACATGAAGATATTAAAGATTTAAAAAAAAAACAGCACAAAGAAGATTTAGACTGCTTGAAGAAGGGTGTAACGTCCCAACAGATTGGTTTTTTCATTTTATCGTCTTAAGAGTAATTATGGAGAATTCGAATTTATTTGAGGAACTTGTTTATTTTGACTGATGATTAATTAAGGTTTAGAGTTAATTATTTTTTATTGGATATTATTTTTTTTATTTGAAAATAAATTAGTGAAGTTATGTGTTAAGATTAAGGTTGGTTGGTTAAGGGAGAGTTGTGAGGATTTAATTAAGGAAAAGAAAGAAAGAATTATTATTTTTAAAAGGAGAGAAAAGGGGGGGGGGATTTGGTGAGATTTGGAGGAGGAGAGAGAAGGTGGAGTTATTGGTGTTTAAATGAACCTTGGGACCCGCGCACCAAAAGTAAAAACCTTTTTGAGAAAAAAAAGAGAAAAGAGAAAGAAAGCAACCTAAAGAAATTGTTTGGAAACCCTAGCAAGCGCCGCCGCCGCCGCCACCTTCCGCCAGACGCCGAGCGCCGCGTTCCGCCAGAAATCGTCGTCAGGTGTCACGACCGATTAGCCGAGCAGTTCAGCCAAGCCGTGTCGCCATCAGCCCGATTCAACTTGCATCGCTCCGCCTCGATCAACTCGCGCCGCCCTCGCCGTCGAATTTTAGCCAATTCGTAAGGCAGCTCAGCCACAATTTCGAGCCGGTTCCTCGGCCGCCGGCACGCCGTCACATCTCTGCCCCGTCGCTCGATCCGTATCACCCCTTCGCGACCCGAGTCGCGCCATCTGCCGTTGTCGATCCACGTTTTCGACCCAAACAAGAGACGCGTGCCTTCGACCCGGAACCCGACCCGCGCAGCCGCTCCGCGCCCTTGAGGCGCGCCCACATGCAAGCCGCACCGCGTGCACCAGCAAGCCGAGCCGTGCCTCCCTTCTCCCGCAAGCCGAGCCGCACGCGCGTAGTACCTGCACTGAGTCGAGCCACGCCTGTACCCAAGCCGAGTCGGTCCCTGTTTTCCCAGCCGAGCTACCAAGCCTTTTAAGCCACCTAATTTTTGGTGCTTTCCCCAAGTGTCAGTGGTAAGTTTTTGGTAAGTCAAATGGGTTTCTTTACATACCCAGCCGAGACTTGAACGTCAACCTAAATAATTTAATTTGGACTAAATTAAATTATTTCTTTTAAGGAACACCTTGGACCAATTGACTTGGAGCGTTGGATTTTTTCAGCAAGGGCAAACGTTGCAACCTCGACCTAGGGTAAGTTTTCTCAACTATATTTTTGGGTCTTGGTTCATTTGGCGAGTTAATCATGAAAGTTGGCGTATTGAACATCTAGGACCTCACTGCTTGGAAAGCACATTTTCTGGCTGTTAGGACTCGTCGAGCAAATCTCCAGGTAAGAGATTTCTACTATTAGCTCTATGATTAGAACCACGAGACCGCATACACTTCCAGTTATGCATGTTAAGGACTATACTGTATAACACATGTAAATTGGTGAGAGCATGATGTGATTGATGATGTGGTTATATGATGGCATGATATTGTGATGACGTGATTTGTTATGACTGTATGTTGGATATTGAGGTGAGATGTGAGATGATGAATAGACTGATATGATTATATGATGATGTTATGTTTATGTATGCTATGGTTAGGGTACCTGTTAGCTTAGCCTATTAGAGTCGTACCTGCATGGGTGTCCTTCGGGATCACCACCTATTTAGGACTGCGTGGTTCGACGGGACGCTAGTCTAGCATGGATATAGATATGATTTGAGTGATTCGATAGGATCCTCGCAACCCGATTGTCTTAGTGCTTCCCTTGGGTTCACTACGGATCAGTATGTCTTAGGTGCTTCCCCGGGACATCGAAGACCAAATTTTCGTTCCTACGAGAGCGCATGTTGCACGTGTTCGGGAACGTGCCAGAGATTGGGTACCATTTTCAGAACTCTTATAGGAAGCTAACAGCCACCTAGTGGGACTAGTAGTGGGTCCCTTACTGAGTATTTTATACTCACTCTCTCCATGTCATGTTTTTCAGGTAGAGGTCGAGGTAGGGGCAAGGGCAAGCTGGCGAGCGACCAAAAGTGACTGTGGTGAGCCATAGGGATTTCTGCTTCCGCTTACACCTCATTTTAGACATTTAGCACCTGAGTTTTTTTTTTTCTTCCTTACTTACTATTTCATTTCTTTAAAAGTAGATAGGGCCCGAGTAGGATTTTAATATTTATTAATGTTTTGCACATTACCCTGATTTGATTTTATAAATAAAATTCTGAGGTTTTATTCGTTTTAACTAAACTTTATGATTTAAATCATGTGATTTACATTTAGTAATGACATCGGCTCAGTATAAGGAGTTGGGCCGTTACAGTTGGTATCAGAGTCCAGTGTTTTAGGTTCTGTAGACTGACTTACGATGTAAGTCTTTGTTTTGTTTTGGTTTTATTTTAACCCTATGGCTATACGGTCCTTCGTCACTCGCCAGGTATGTCTCAAAGCCTTGCTAATGTTAAGATTATAATTTTCCCTGAATAGACTAGACATAGAAATCTGAGTGTTATGTTCTTGTGGTGAAAAGTTTTTGTGGGTGAAATTTAGGGAGAATGCCGCCACGTAGAGGTGTACGCCGAGGAGGTGGTAGGGAAGGTAGAGGAGCCGATCGTGGCCAGCCGGAGGAGCAACCTACTGTGCCGGCGGTCGACCCTAACGCACCGGTCACCCAGGCGGATCTCACTGCAATGGAGCAGCGCTATCAGGACATGTTGCAAGCTGCTTTAGCGCCTTTCTTCGCCACCCAGCAGAACCAGGTCGCCCCTGTTTAGGCCTAGACCTTCATCCCTCCAGCTCCGGTGGAAGCTCAGCCCGCGCCAGTTCAACTATCGGCTGAGGCCAAACACTTCTTTAGGAAGTATAATCCTAAGACTTTTGACGGATCCATGGACAACCCCACAAAGGCCCAAATGTGGTTGACGTCCATAGAGACTATCTTTCAGTACATGAAGTGCCCAGAAGACCAGAAGGTGCAGTGTGCAGTTTTCTTCCTAGAGGATAGAGGCACCGCCTGGTGGGAAACTACTGAGAGGATGCTAGAGGGCGACGTTAGTAAAATAACCTGGGAGCAGTTCAAGGAGAACTTCTACGCTAAGTTCTTCTCTGCCAACGTGAAGCACGCCAAGCTGTAAGAGTTCCTAAACTTAGAGCAAGGCGACATGACCGTGGAGCAGTACGACGCCGAGTTCGACATGCTATTTCGTTTCGCCCCCGATGTGGTAAGGGATAAGGCTGCCAGGATTGAGAAATTCGTTAGGGGTCTCAGACTACACCATCAAGGCATTGTCCGAGCCCTTCGGCCAGCCACTCATGCGGATGCACTACGCATAGCACTATATTTGAGCCTGCATGAGAGAGCTAATTCGTCTAAGGCTGCCGGCAGAGGGTCAGCCCTGGGACAGAAGAGGAAGGTTGAGTCGCAGCCCGATGTGGTAGTGCAGCGGACTCTGAGGTTAGGAGGTGTCTTTCAGAGGCACCGAGGGGAGCTTGCAGCAGCCGGGAGGACTCTGAGAGAGCTGCCCGTCTGTACTACCTATGGGAGGGTCCATGGAGATCGTTGCTTGGCCGGAAGCGGAGTTTGCTTCAAGTGCAGAAGCCGGGGCACACTGCTGACGCGTGTCCTCGAAAACCCTTTGAGACGACACCGCACCAGCCTTCTGCTTTCCAGCAAGGAAGAGTTTTTACCACTACCCATCAGAAGGCCGAGCGAGCTGGTACAGTGGTGACAGATACGCTCCCAATCTTGGGGCATTATGCTTTTGTACTGTATGACTCTGGGTCATCCCACTCGTTCATATCCTCTGTGTTCGTCCAGTATGTGGGTTTAGAGGTAGAACCATTGGGTAGTGTTTTGTCTATTTCTACTCCATCTAGGGAGGTCCTGTTGTCTAAGGAAAAGATAAAGGCATGTCGGGTAGAGATAGCGAATCATATGTTAGACGTGACCCTACTAGTGTTAGACATGCAGGATTTTGACGTGATTTTAGGCATGGATTGGCTGTCAGCTAACCATGCAAATATAGACTGTTTTGGTAAGAAAGTCGTCTTTAACCCCCCCTCTGGGTCTAATTTCAAATTTAGGGGGGCAGGCATTGTATGTTTACCCAAGGTCATCTCAGCCATGAAGGCTAGTAAGCTACTCAGCCAGGGTACTTGGGGCATCTTGGCAAGCGTAGTAGATACCAGAGAGCTAGAAGTTTCCCTGTCCTCCGAACCACTGGTAAGGGAGTACCCTGATGTTTTCCCCGACGAGCTTCCAAGACTTCCGCCTCCTAGGGAGATAGACTTCGCCATCGAGTTAGAGCCGGACACTACTCCTATCTCGAGGGCCCCTTACAGAATGGCTCCAGCCGAGCTAAAGGAGCTGAAGGTACAGCTGCAGAAGTTGCTGGATAAGGGTTTCATCCGACCCAGTGTGTCACCTTGGGGAGCCCCAGTGTTGTTTGGGAAGAAGAAGGATGGGTCGATGCGCCTTTGCATTGACTACAGAGAGCTGAACAAGGTGACAGTTAAGAACCGCTACCCCTTGCCCAGGATTGATGACTTGTTCGATCAGTTGCAGGGAGCCACTGTCTTTTCCAAGATCGACCTGCGATCAGGCTACCACCAGTTGAGAATCAGGGACAGTGACATACCTAAGACGGCCTTCCGTTCGAGACACAGACATTACGAGTTCATTGTGATGTCTTTTGGTTTGACTAATGCTCTTGCAGTATTCATGGACTTGATGAACAGGGTGTTTAAGGACTTCCTAGACTCGTTCGTCATAGTTTTCATTGATGACATCTTGATTTACTCCAAGACTGAGGCAGAGCATGAGGAGCATTTGCACCAAGTTTTGGAGACTCTTTGAGCCAATAGATTGTATGCCAAGTTCTCCAAGTGCGAGTTCTGATTGAAGAAGGTATCTTTCCTCGGACATGTGGTGTCCAGTGAGGGAGTTTCTGTGGATCCAGCAAAGATCGAAGTGGTTACCAATTGGCCTCGACCGTCTACAGTGAGCGAGATTCGTAGTTTCCTGGGTTTGGCAGGTTACTACAGGAGGTTCGTGGAAGACTTCTCACGTATAGCCAGCCCCTTGACCCAGTTGACCAGAAAGGGAACCCCTTTTGTTTGGAGCCCAGCTTGCGAGAGTAGCTTCCAGGAGCTTAAGCAGAAGCTAGTGACTGCACCAGTCCTGACAGTGCCTGATGGGTCGGGAAGCTTCGTGATCTACAGTGATGCCTCCAAAAAGGGACTGGGCTGTGTTCTGATGCAGCAAGGTAAGGTAGTTGCTTATGCCTCCCGTCAGTTGAAGAGTCATGAGCAGAACTACCCTACCCACGATTTGGAGTTGGCAGTAGTGGTCTTTGCACTGAAGATATGGAGGCACTACTTGTACGGTGAGAAGATATAGATTTTCATTGACCATAAGAGCCTGAAGTACTTCTTCACCCAGAAGGAGCTGAACATGAGGTAGAGGAGGTGGCTTGAGTTAGTGAAGGACTATGACTGTGAGATTCTGTACCACCCAGGTAAGGCAAATGTAGTAGCTGATGCGCTGAGTAGGAAGGTTGCACATTCAGTAGCACTGATCACCAAGCAAGCCTCCTTACTCAGAGATTTTGAGAGAGTCGAGATTGCAGTTGCAGTAGGAGAGGTTACCTCACAGTTTGCTCAGTTGTCAGTACAGCCGACTCTGAGACAGAGGATTATCGTCGCTCAGTTAAATGATCCCTATTTGGTCGAGAAGCGTCGTTTGGTAGAGACAGGGCAAGGTGAGGATTTCTCCATATCCTCTGATGATGGCCTTACATTTAAGGGACGCTTGTGTGTGCCTGAAGACAGTGCAGTCAAGACAGAGCTTTTGATTGAGGCTCACAGTTCCCCATTTACCATGCACCCTAGGAGTACAAAGATGTACCGGGACTTAAGGAGTGTCTATTGGTGGAGGAATATGAAGAGAGAAGTGGCAGATTTTATCAGTAGATGTTTGGTATGCCAGCAGGTGAAGGCACCTAAACAGTGGCCAGCTGGGTTGTTGCAACCCTTGAGTGTGCCAGGGTAGAAATGGGAGAGTGTGTCGATGGACTTCATTACGGGACTGCCCAAGACAATAAAGGGCTATACAGTGATCTGGGTTGTTGTCGACAGGCTCACGAAGTCAGCCCACTTTGTTCCAGGAAAATCCACTTACACTACCAGTAAATAGGGACAGTTATATATGACGGAGATAGTGAGACTGCATGGAGTGCCCGTATCCATCGTTTCGGATAGAGATGCTCGTTTTACATCGAAGTTCTGAAAAGGACTTCAACTTGCATTAGCCACGAGGTTAGACTTCAGCACAGCTTTTCATCCACAGACCGATGGGCAAACAGAGAGGTTGAACCAGATTTTGGAGGACATGCTGAGAGCCTGTGTGCTAGAGTTTTCAGGGAGTTGGGACTCCCATTTGCATTTGATGGAGTTCGCCTATAATAATATCTACTAGGCTACTATCGGCATGGCACCATTTGAGGCTCTGTATGGTAAGTGTTGTAGATCTTTCGTCTGCTGGGGCAAAGTCGGTGAGCAGAGGATGCTAGGCCCCAAGTTAGTTCAGACCACCAATGCAGCCATACAGAAGATTCGAGCTCGTATGCTGACAGCATAGAGCAGACAAAAGAGTTATGTTGATGTACGACGTAAGGATCTCGAGTTTGGGGTGGGAGACATGGTCTTTCTGAAGGTAGCACCTATGAAGGGTGTCATGAGGTTCGAGAAGAAGGGAAAGTTGTGTCCACGCTTCGTAGGGTCGTTTGAAATACTGGAGCGGATTGGCCCCGTGGCTTATCGCTTGGCGTTACCCCCATCTTTTTCTGTAGTGCACGATGTATTCCATGTCTCCATGCTGAGGAGGTATGTCGCAGACCCGACGCATGTAGTGGACTTCGAGCCACTGCAAATCAGTGAGAACTTGAGCTACGAGGAGCAGCCTGTCGAAATCTTGGCAAGGGAAGTCAAGAAGCTCCGTAGCCGAGAAATTTCACTGGTCAAAGTTCTTTGGCGGAACCATGGAGTTGAAGAGGCCACGTGGGAGAGAGAAGAGGACATGAGAGCCCAGTACCCTGAGCTGTTTGAGGATTAGAACTTTCGAGGACGAAAGTTTTCTAAGGAGGGAAGGTTGTAACGCCCCAACAGATTGGTTTTTTCATTTTATCGTCCTAAGAGTAATTATGGAGAATTCGAATTTATTTGAGGAACTTGTTTATTTTGAATGATGATTAATTAAGGTTTAGAGTTAATTATTTTTATTGGATATTATTTTTTTTATTTGGAAATAAATTGGTGAAGTTATGTGTTAAGATTAAGGTTGGTTGGTTAAGGGAGAGTTGTAAGGATTTAATTAAGGAAAAGAAAGAAAGAATTATTATTTTTAAAAGGTGAGAAAGGAGGGGGGGATTTGGTGAGATTTGGAGGAGGAGAGAGAAGGTGGAGTTATTGGTGTTTAAATGAACCTTGGGACCCGCGCACCAAAAGTAAAAACCTTTTTGAGAAAAAAAACAGAGAAAAGAGAAAGAAAGCAACTTAAAGAAATTGTTTGGAAACCCTAGAAAGCGCCGCCGCCGCCACCGCCTTCTGCCAGACGTCGAGCGCCGCGTTCCGGCAGAAACCGTCGTTGGGCATCACGGTCGATTAGCCGAGCAGTTCTGCCAAGCCGCGCCGCCATCCGCCCGATTCAACTCGCGTCGCTCCGCCTCGATCAACCTGCGCCGCCCTCGCCGCCGGATTTCAGCCAACTCGTACGGGAGCCCAGCCGCAATCCCGAGTCGGTTCCTCATCCGCCGGCATGCCGTCACACCTCTGCCCCGTCGCTCGACCAGCATCACCCCTTCATGACTTGAGCCGTGCTGTCTGACGCAGTCGATCCATGTTTCCGACCCGAACAAGAGACGCACGCCTTTGACCCAGAACCCGACCCGTACAGTCGCTCCGCACCGTCGAGCGGTGCCCGCGTACACCAGCAAGCTGAGCCGTGCCTCCCTTCTGCCGCAGACAGAGCCGCACGCACGCAGCACTGCACCGAGCCGAGTCGTCCCTGCGCCCAAGCCGAGCCAGTCCCTGTTTTCCCAGCCGAGCCGCCAAGCCTTTTGAGCCACCTAATTTTTTGTCCTTTCCCCCAGTGTCAGTGGTAAGTTTTTGGTAAGTCAAATGGGTTTCTTTACATACCTAGCCGAGACTTGAACGTCAACCTAAATAATTTAATTTGGACTAAATTAAATTATTTCTTTTAAGGAACACCTTGGACCAATTGACTTGGAGCGTTGGATTTCTTCAGCAAGGGCAAACGTTGCAACCTCGACCTAGGGTAAGTTGTCCTAACTATATTTTTGGGTCTTGGGTCATTTGGCGAGTTAATCATGAAAGTTGGCGTATTGAACATCTAGGACCTCGCTGCTTTGAAAGCACATTTTCTGGCTTTTAGGACTCGTCGAGCAAATCTCCAGGTAAAAGATTTCTACTACTAGCTCTATGATTAGAACCACGAGACCGCATACACTTCCAGTTATGCATGTTAAGGACTAGACTGTATAACACATGTAAATTGGTGAGAGCATGATGTGATTGATGATGTGGTTATATGATGGAATGATATTGTGATGACGTGATTTGTTATGACTGTATGTTGGATATTGAGGTGAGATGTGAGATGATGAATAGACTAATATGATTATATGATTATGTTATGTTTATGTATGCTATGGTTAGGGTACCTGTTAGCTTAGCCTATTAGAGTCGTACCTGCATGGGTGTCCTTCGGGATCACCACCTATTTAGGACTGTGTGGTCCGACGGGACGCCAGTCTAGCATGGATATAGATATGATTCGCAGCCCGATTATCTTAGTGCTTCCCCTAGGTTCACTATAGACCAGTATGTCTTAGGTGCTTCCCCAGGACACCGAAGACCAGATTTTCATTCTTACGGGAGCGCATGTTGCACGTGTTCGGGAACGTGCCAGAGATTGGGTACCATTTTCAAGACTCTAATAGGAAGCTAACAGGCACCTAGTGGGACTAGTAGTGGGTCCCTTACTGAGTATTTTATACTCACTCTCTCCATGTCATGTTTTTCAGGTAGAGGCCGAGGTAGGGGCAAGGGCAAGCTGGCGAGCGACCAGAAGTGACTGTGGCGAGCCATAGGGATTTCTGCTTCCGCTTACACCTCATTTTAGACATTTAGCACCTGAGTTTTTTTTCCTTCCTTACTTACTATTTCATTTCTTTAAAAGTAGATAGGGCCCGAGTAGGATTTTAATATTTATTTATGTTTTGTACATTACCCTGATTTGATTTTATAAATAAAATTATGAGGTTTTATTCGTTTTAACTAAACTTTATGATTTAAATCATGTGATTTACATTTAGTAATGACTTCGGCTCAATATAAGGAGTTGGGCCGTTACAAAGGGACAAGAGGAGATTGTTCGTTTGTTACTTTCACTGACTGAAGTGGTAAATCAAAGACTTTCGCACAAATGTGAAAGTGAAAAACAATCTCAAGAGCCCTTGGAAAAGAATCCTCCTCCATCAATAAGTTTAGAAATGATTGATGCTGATGTTGATAAAGAGAGAGAGGTAAAATTATTAAAGCTTCTAGTTCTTTTACTTTCATTTTTTCTAAGACTATTATGTTTGTGTGTGAAAAGTCTATCAATGGTAGAATTGTATCAATGATAGACTGTTCTTTCTATGGTTTAAGTCTATTAGTGGTAGACTATTCTGAAATCTCAATTGTGATTCAAAAGTCTATCAATGATAGGATATTGACAATTTCTATAATTCTTTTCATTGCAATACTAATATTAATATTCGCAAAAGATTGAGATAATGAGGAAACCGAGAAAGATGATAATCATCGTGAAAATAAGTCAAAAATGGTGCATGACACATCAAACAAAGTGAAGGTATTATAATAATCACATTTTGTTGTTTTAGGATAGACTTAATGTATATATGTAGATAAACTCTAATTCAATATTATATTTTCAGGTTGTTCAAGAAAAGGCAAAAATGAAAATTATGGAAATAGCGACGGATATTGAAAAAACTAGGCCGAAGAGACAACCTAAACCATCAAAGAAAGTGTTGGAGAATGTGAAAGAACAAAAGAATGCAAGAGGCAAGAAGAATGGTTCTCCAAAACCAATAAGACATTCTCCTAGAATAAAGAATTTAGCACCTAGTTTTGATTTGCAAATCTCTCAATTATAAGTAGATGGATATTGTAGTGTAGTAGTTTTGTTGATATTTGTGATAGAGTTCACATTAAAAATCTCTTAATATTTAGTAGATAAATATTGTAGTGCATTAGTTGTTTTGTGGATGTTTGTGACAGAGTTAACATTGGACCTTCATATACTGTTAGTTGATTTCACCATATTAATGAAGAAAAAGTTTTTTGTCTGTCTTTGTTTGCATTGAGATTAGTATTTATTGAACCATTCCTTTTATCAATTATCCCTTCTAGTTCCTTCAGTTGTACATTGGTTTCTATCTTTGGTGATGACTACACAATAAAGTCTATCATTGATAGAAACTATCTGTGATAGACTTTATAGTGGATTACTTCATATTATGTAACACCCCGAATTTCGAGGTAAAATTTTAGCACTTTATGTGAATTTTTTCGGTATTTTAAAATTTTGTAGATGATGAAATAATAATATAATATTATTTATCTTATTATTATTATTATTATCATTATAATTTAATATTAATATCTTTACTATTTTTTTATTGAATATTATATTCATTAGGTGATATTAATATTATTTTAATTAATTAATATTAATATTGTATTATTGATTTTATTTTAATTATTATTTAATATTTTCTTTAATTATTTATAATACTATTATTTTTTTATTTAATTATTTTGTTTAATATATATATAATAATATAATTTTTTTTTAAAAAAACCCTAAAGGCGCGCGCGGCACCCCCCCCTTTTTCATCCTCTTCGTCTCCTCCCTCGCGCCGCCGCAGCCCTCTCTTTTTCTTTTCTCTTCAGCGCCGCCTCCCACCATCTCTCTTCCGTCACACACGCCTTCGCCTCCGTCCCCTTCTCCTCCGTCGCGTTCCGTCTCCACTTCCGTCTCCATCGTCGGCAACTTCTTCAACATCAACTTCGTCTGTCGCGGTTCCGTCTTTCCCGACCTCCCTCTCGGTCTCACGTAACCGGACGCCGCCGTGCGTCCTTCGTCCGACCGCGTCCAGCTGCCATCCGCCGCGTCGTTCACCGGGCAGCCGACGGCAAACCTCCATCAGTCGCAGATTTCCCTTCTTGCAAGCCGACCCGAGAACCCTTATCCAAACCGACCCGATTCGTGAATCTGAGCCGAGCCGCAAGCCGAAGACCAAGCCGAGCCGCAAGCCGAAGACCGAGCCGAGCTACGAGCCGAGCCACGAACCGAGCCACGAGCCGAGCCAAGCCGAGTTGAGCCGCGAGTCAGGTCGTGAGCCGAGCCGAGCCGAGGGTGAGCCGAGCCGAGCCCAGGGTGAGCCGAGTCGAGCCGAGCCACCTAGGCCATATTTTCTCCCTCCACTTCGGGTCACGGCGAGACTTCGGTAAGGATCATTTTGGTAATTTACCCAACGTTGCTATAATCGTTTCGAGTTTGAATATTGGAGTAAGACTCGATCCCATCTTTCGTTCCTTGAAGGTAATAGGGGTTTGACGCTCAAGTTCACGGTCCCACGGCAAGTTAATTTGGAAATAGCTTTCCTTTCCTCGGGTAAGTCAACGGATGTTGCTTAGGGCCATTTAAAATGACTTCTACTAGTATCCTCGTTTAAGACCCTTGTGTTTTCGTTTAGGTGGATCCGTTGCGCGTGGACTCGATCGGGGGCATAATCAAGTTTCAGGTAAGGGTTTTCCTACTACTGGACCTCAGATCGAGGCTGGAAACGTAGTAATCCACAGGGGAATACACGTTAGTAACGGTACTGAATGAATTGATGCATGTTTGACTATTAAGTATCGCTGTTATGCTCTTGTCTGATGTAAAGGTAACGTGACCACTAGTTATAGCTTGTGTGCCATCAGGTGTAAGGATTTTTTTGCGGATAGACACCGATGCCTGGATGTTCTGTATATTGTAGTTATGTCAATGGGCTACGTTGTGGACTAGAATTGTATGCTGATGGACTTTACAATCTTAAGGTTAGGTGTGTGGTAGTCTATTGCCTGGATGTCGATCATAGAGTGTTGTCGTGGAAGGACTATGAGTCCGATTCTGATTTGACTAGTTGACTGGACCAAAGGAATATCACAAAGGATGTGTAAATTGGAAACGCATATAGCAACTGAGGATGTAATTGTTTAAACCTATACTATCTGGTTGGCAAAGCCTACGGTGAATTAGTAATATAAATGTTGTCGGAGTGTGACTGTTGTAGACGGTGTAATATGGACTGGGGGGTAACGGTTAGCTTCATCTATGGGGTAGTGTACCTTACGGTTAGGTGCATCCTACGGGATCACTGGACTGATACGGGCATCCTTCGGGATCACTAGACTGATATGTGCATCCTTCGGGATCACTAGACTGATATGTGCATCCTTCGAGATCACTAGACTGATAGGTGTATCCTTCGGGGTCACTAGACTGATACGTGCATCCTTCGGGATCACGAGACTGATGTGTGCGTTCTACGGAACCACTAGACTGTTTACGTAGGGTACCCCTACATAGGAAATTAACTGTTGTTCCCTAACGGGTCCAGTAGTGGGTCCCTTACTGGGTATATTTATACTCACCCTTTTCTCTTCTTTAACTTTTCAGGTAAAGGTACAGCGAGAGGCAGACCGACGAGAGGCAGGAAGGATGCGTGGAGGCCATATGGACGCGTCTGGTTTTCTTTATTCTTCCGCTGATGTATTTTGTTAGAATATTTGGTTTTGTATTTTTGAGTTGATGACCTGAGTATTTTATTTAAAACTTTCATGACTGTGATTTAAAATAGGGCCCTAAACTGTTTTTGTAATATTTCTAACGTTTTAATGAATCGTAACCGGTCCGTTATGAATTTTGTGTTTTGTAGTCGAGTCTTAGCACTGAGTAGTGACCTCAGCTTAGTCTGGAAAGTTGGGTCGTTACAGTTGGTATCAGAGCATAGGTTTTAGGTTTTGTAGACTGACTTATGATGTGAGTCTGTGTTTTGTGTCCTTATGGCTAAAACGATCCTTGCCACTCGTCAAGTACGCTCTCATGAAATTATATGTATAACTCTATATGCATTACCTTACCTAAATTAAACTGCGAAGTTAATTATCACTTATGACTAAAGGGATCATTGGTGGTTGTTAGGGGAAATGCCGCAAAGGAGGGGTGCACGTAGGGGTGGCCGAGGAGGCCGAGGAAGGGGAGCAGGACGTGTTCAACCTGAGGTGCAGCCTGTAGCCCAAGCCACTGACCCGGCCAGTTATTCATGCGGACCTAGCTGCCATGGAGCAGAGGTTCAGGGATTTGATTATGCAGATGCGGGAGCAGCAGCAGCCTGCCTCGCCAGCTCCAGCGCCAGCTCTTGCTCCAGCTCCGGCTCCAGTACCAGTTGTGCCCCAGGTTGTGCCGGATCAGTTGTCAACAGAGGCCAAGCACCTGAGGGATTTCAGGAAGTATAATCCCACGACATTCGATGGCTCTTTGGAGGACCCCACCAGGGCTCAGTTGTGGTTATCGTCTTTGGAGACCATATTCTGATACATGAAGTGCCCTGAGGATCAGAAAGTTCAGTGTGCTGTTTTCATGTTAACAGACAGAGGTACTGCATGGTGGGAGACTCCAGAGAGAATGCTAAGTGGTGATGTGAGTCAGATCACGTGGCAACAGTTCAAGGAGAGTTTCTATGCGAAATTCTTCTCTGCTAGTTTGAAAGATGCCAAGCGGCAGGAGTTTCTGAACTTAGAGCAGGGTGACATGACTGTGTAGCAGTATGATGCGGAGTTTGACATGTTATCCCGCTTCGCTCACGAGATGATAGCGACCGAGGCGGCCAGAGCTGATAAGTTTGTTAGAGGCCTCCGACTGGACATTCAGGGTTTGGTTCGAGCTTTTCGACCCGCTACACATGCCAATGCACTGCGCCTGGTAGTGGATCCCAGCTTACAGGAGAGGGCTAACTCGTCGAAGGTCGCAGGTAGAGGTTCGACCTCGGGACATAAAAGGAAGGCTGAGCAGCAGCCTATTCCAGTGTCGCAGCGGAACTTCAGAACCGGTGGTGAGGGACTATCCGGATGTCTTTCCTGAAGAACTTCCAGGGTTACCTCCTCACAGAGAGGTTGAGTTTGCCATAGAGTTGGAGTCGGGCACGGTTCCTATATCCAGAGCCCCTTACAGAATGGCCCCCGCACAGCTGAAAGAACTGAAGGTGCAGTTACGAGAATTGCTTGATAAGGGATTCATTCGACCGAGCGTGTCACCTTGGGGTGCGCCAGTTTTATTTGTTAAGAAGAAGGATGGATCGATGCGTCTATGCATTGACTACAGGGAGTTGAATAAGGTAACCGTTAAGAACAGATATCCCTTGCCCAGGATCGACGATCTATTTGACCAGTTACAGGGAGCTACAGTGTTCTCTAAGATTGATCTTCAGTCGGGATATCATCAGCTGAGGATTAAGGATGGTGATGTACCGAAGACAACATTTCGTTTCAGATACGGACACTATGAGTTCATTGTGATGTCTTTTGGTTTGACGAATGCTCCGGCAGTGTTCATGGACTTGATGAACAGAGTGTTTAGGGAGTTCCTAGATACTTTTGTGATTGTGTTTATTGATGATATCTTGATATACTCCAAGACAGAGGCTAAGCATGAGGAGCATTTACGTATGGTTTTGCAAACACTTAGGGATAATAAGTTGTATGCAAAGTTCTCGAAATGCGAGTTTTGGCTGAAGCAGGTGTCCTTCCTAGGCCATGTGGTTTCTAAGGCTGGAGTCTCTGTGGATCCAGCTAAGATAGAGGCAGTCACCGGTTGGACCCGACCTTCCACAGTCAGTGAGGTTCGTAGCTTTCTGGGTTTAGCAGGTTATTATCGGCGGTTTGTGGAGAACTTTTCTCGTATAGCTACTCCTCTTACTCAGTTGACCAGGAAGGGAGCTTCTTTTGTTTGGAGCAAGGCATGTGAGGACAGTTTCCAGAACCTTAAACAGAAGCTAGTTACCGCACCAGTTCTTACTGTACCTGATGGTTCTGGCAGTTTTGTGATTTATAGTGATGCTTCCAAGAAAGGTTTGGGTTGTGTATTGATGCAGCAAGGTAAGGTAGTAGCTTATGCTTCGCATCAGTTGAAGAGTCATTAGCAGAATTACCCTACACACGATTTAGAGTTGGCAGCAGTGGTTTTTGCATTGAAAATATGGAGGCATTACTTGTATGGTAAGAAGATACAGATCTTCACGGATCATAAGAGCTTGAAATACTTCTTTACCCAGAAGGAATTGAATATGAGACAGCGAAGATGGCTTGAGTTAGTGAAGAATTATGACTGTGAGATACTGTATCATCCAGGTAAGGCAAATGTGGTAGCGGATGCTCTTAGTAGAAAGGTATCACATTCAGCAGCACTTATTACCCGACAGGCCCCATTGCCGAGATCTTGAGCGGGCTGAGATTGCAGTGTCAGTGGGGGCAGTCACTATGCAGTTAGCCCAGTTGACGGTACAGCCGACGTTGAGGCAAAGGATCATTGATGCTCAGCGTAACGATCCTAATTTGGTTGAGAAGCGTGGCCTAGCAGAGGCAGGGCAAGCGGTTGAGTTCTCCATATCCTCTGATGGTGGACTTTTGTTTGAGAGGCGCCTCTGTGTGCCATCAGATAGTGCGGTTAAAATAGAATTATAATCGGAGGCTCACAATTCCCCATTTTCCATGCACCCAGGTAGTACGAAGATGTATCAGGACCTGAAGCGGGTTTATTGGTGGCGTAACATGAAGAGGGAGGTAGCAGAATTTGTTAGTAGATGCTTGGTGTGTCAGCAGGTTAAGGCACCAAGGCAGAAACCAGCGGGTTTATTACAACCCTTGAGCATACCGGAATGGAAGTGGGAAAACGTGTCCATGGATTTCATTACAGGACTGCCGAGAACTCTGAGGGGTTTTACAGTGATTTGAGTTGTGGTGGACAGACTTACCAAATCAGCGCACTTCGTTCCGGGTAAATCCACCTATACTGCTAGTAAGTGGGCACAGCTGTACATGTCTAAGATAGTGAGATTACATGGAGTGCCAGTGTCGATTGTTTCTGATAGAGATGCCCGTTTCACTTTCAAATTCTGAAAGGGCTTGCAGACTGCTATGGGCACGAGGTTAGACTTTAGTACAGCTTTCCATCCACAGACTGACGGTCAGACTAAGCGTCTGAACCAAGTTTTAGAGGATATGTTGCGAGCGTGTGCATTGGAATTTCCAGGTAGCTGGGACTCCCACTTGCATTTGATGGAATTTGCTTATAATAACAGTTATCAGGCTACTATTGGCATGGCACCATTTGAGGCCTTGTACGGCAAATGTTGTAGATCCCCGGTTTGCTGGGGTGAGGTGGGTGAGTAGAGATTGATGGGTCCTGAGTTAGTTCAGTCTACTAACGAAGCGATACAGAAGATTAGATCACGTATGCATACCGCTCAGAGTAGGCAGAAGAGTTATGCAGATGTGAGACGGAAGGATCTTGAGTTTGAGGTAGGGGACAAGGTGTTCTTAAAGGTAGCACCTATGAGAGGTGTCTTACGATTTGAAAGGAGGGGAAAGCTGAGTCCCCGTTTTGTTGGGCCGTTTGAGATTCTGGAGCGGATTGGCCCTGTAGCTTATCGCTTGGCGTTGCCACCATCACTCTCGACAGTTCATGATGTGTTTCATGTTTCTATGTTGAGGAAGTACGTGCCAGATCCATCCCATGTAGTGGATTACGAGCCACTAGAGATTGATGAAAACTTGAGCTATACTGAACAACCCGTTGAGGTGCTGGCTAGGGAGGTGAAAACGTTGACGAATAAAGAAATTCCTTTGGTTAAAGTCTTATGGCGGAATCACCGAGTGGAAGAGGCTACATGGGAGCGAGAAGATGACATGAGGTCCCGTTATCCCGAACTGTTCGAGGAATAAAACTTTCGAGGATGAAAGTTTCCTAAGGAGGGAAGAATGTAACGCCCCGAATTTCGAGGTAAAATTTTAGCATTTTATGTGAATTTTTTGGGATTTTAAAATTTTGTAGATGATGAAATAATAATATAATATTATTTATCTTATTATTATTATTATTATCATTATAATTTAATATTAATACCTTTATTATTTTTTTTATTAAATATTATATTCATTAGGTGATATTAATATTATTTTAATTAATTAATATTAATATTGTAGTATTAATTTTCTTTTAATTATTATTTAATATTTTCTTTTATTATTTATAATAGTATTATTGTTTTATTTAATTATTTTGTTTAATATATATATATATAATAATATAATTTTTTTAAAAAAAAAACCCTAAAGGCGCGCGCGGCACCCCCCTTTTCATCCTCTTCGTCTCCTCCCTCGCGCCGTCGCAGCCCTCTCTTTTTCTTTTCTCTTCAGCGACGCCTCCCACCATCTCTCTTCCGTCACACACGCCTTCGCCTCCGTCCCCATCTCCTCCGTCGCGTTCCGTCTCCACTTCCGTCTCCATCGTCGGCAACTTCTTTAACTTCAACTTCGTCCGTCGCGGTTCCGTCTTTCCCGACCTCCCTCTCGGTCTCACGTAACCGGACGTCGCCGTGCGTCCTTCGTCCGACCGCGTCCAGCTGCCATCTGCCGCGTCGTTCGCCGGGCAGCCGACGGCAAACCTCCATCAGTTGCGGATTTCCCTTCTTGCAAGCCGACCCGAGAACCCTCATCCTAACCGACTCGATTCGTGAATCTGAGTCGAGCCACAAGTCGAAGACCGAGCCGCGAGCCGCAAGCCGAAGACCGAGCCGCGAGCCGCAAGCCGAAGACCGAGCCGAGCCGCAAGCCGAAGACCGAGCTAAGCCACGAGCCGAGCCGCGAACCGAGTCGCGAGCCGAGCCAAGCCGAGTTGAGCCGCGAGCCAGGTCGTGAGCCGAGCTAGCCGAGGGTGAGCCGAGCCGAGCCGAGGGTGAGCCGAGCCGAGCCGAGTGTGAGCCAAGCCGAACCGAGGGTGAGCCAAGCCGAGCCGAGGGTGAGCCAAGCCGAGCCGAGCCACCTAGGCCATATTTTCTCCCTCCACTTCGGGTCACGGCGAGTCTTCGGTAAGGATCATTTTGGTAATTTACCCAACGTTGCTATAACCATTTCGAGTTTGAATATTGGAGTAAGACTGGATCCCATCTTTCGTTCCTTGAAGGTAATAGGGGTTTGACGCTCAAGTTCACGGTCCCACGGCAAGTTAATTTTGAAATAGCTTTCCTTTCCTCGGGTAAGTCAACTGATGTTGCTTAGGGCCATTTAAAATGACTTCTACTAGTATCCTCGTTTAAGACCCTTGTGTTTTCGTTTAGGTGGATCCGTTGCACGTGGACTCGATCGGGGGCATAATCAAGTTTCAGGTAAGGGTTTTCCTACTACTGGACCTCGGATCGAAGCTGGAAACGTAGTAATCCACATGGGATTACACGTTAGTAACGGTACTGAATGAATTTATGCATGTTTGACTATTAAGTATCGCTGTTATGCTCTTGTCTGATGTAAAGGTAACGTGACCGCTAGTTGTAGCTTGTGTGCCATCGGGTGTAAGGAGTTGTTTGCGGATAGACACCGATGCCCGGATGTTTTGTATATTGTAGTTATGTCAATGGGCTACGTTGTGGACTGGAATTGTATGCTGATGGACTTTACAATCTTAAGGTTAGGTGTGTGGTAGTCTATTGCCTGGATGTCGATCATGGAGTGTTGTCGTGGAAGGACTATGAGTCCGATTCTGATTTGACTAGTTGACTGGACCTAAGGAATATCACAAAGGATGTGTAAATTGGAAACGCATATAGCAACTGAGGATGTAATTGTTTAAACCTATACTATCTGGTTGGCAAAGCCTACGGTGAATTAGTAATATGAATGTTGTCGGAGTGTGACTGTTGTAGACGGTGTAATATGGACTGGGGGGTAACGGTTAGCTTCATCTATGGGGTAGTGTACCTTACGGTTAGGTGCATCCTACGGGATCACTGGACTGATACGGGCATCCTTCGGGATCACTAGACTGATATGTGCATCCTTCGGGATCACTAGACTGATATGTGCATCCTTCGGGATCAATAGACTGATAGGTGTATCCTTCGGGGTCACTAGACTGATACGTGCATCCTTCGGGATCACGAGACTGATGTGTGCGTTCTACGGAACCACTAGACTGTTTACGTAGGGTACCCCTACATAGGAAATTAACTGTTGTTCCCTAACGGGTCCAGTAGTGGGTCCCTTACTGGGTATATTTATACTCACCCTTTTCTCTTCTTTAACTTTTCAGGTAAAGGTACAGCGAGGGGCAGACCGACGAGAGGCAGGAAGGATGCGTGGAGGCCATATGGACGCGTCTGGTTTTCTTTATTCTTCCGCTGATGTATTTTGTTAGAATATTTGGTTTTGTATTTTTGAGTTGATGACCTGAGTATTTTATTTAAAACTTTCATGACTGTGATTTAAAATAGGGCCCTAAACTGTTTTTGTAATATTTCTAACGTTTTAATGAATCGTAACCGGTCCGTTATGAATTTTGTGTTTTGTAGTCGAGTCTTAGCACTGAGTAGTGACCTCAGCTTAGTCCAGAAAGTTGGGTCGTTACATATTACTACTTTACAATATAATCTTAAGAAAAAGGTATATTATTATTGAAAGGTTTGAACTATTCCTTTCATCAATTATCCCTTTTAGTTCCTTCAATTGTATATTGGTTTCTATCACTGGTAGAAACTATTGGTGATAACTACACAATAAAATCTATTATTGATAGAAACTATCTGTGATAGACTTTACAATAAAGTCACTTTTACTTTTATAGTCTTGAGAAAAAGGTAGATTATTATTGAACGGTTTGAGTCAAACAAATAGAAAGTATTTACTACACACACAAAATAAATGCTCTATATGCTAAAGCTAAAAGTTCATTATAAAAAACATAATATCACGTCATTGTAAAAATGGTGGAAATTTGCAATTTCTACGATTGTGACCAACACGATGACAATGGCTGCATCTTAAGTGACTTTTCTTCTCGCCAATTGATAGTATTCTTTGTTTTCTCGGTCGTCCTGCTCGACGCTTGAAAGTTGGAGGTAGTATGTTATTCTCAATCCCAATAGATTTCCAATTAGCATGGTTCCCAACCGGACGAACTGATCCAGTATAAGTTGAAATCAAAGTACTTGACAAAAAATACTTGGAAACAAAAGAGTAAGTATTCATATTACGCCCACGAAGAACAGCAAGAGCGTGGGCACATGGAATTTCATCAAGATCCCAAACGCAACAGGTACATGATTTGCAATCTAACCGTACAATAAATTCAACATCATTAATAGCATTAACCTGAAGAAAAAAAAAACTTAGTCAACATATATGATTTATCACTGATAGAATCTATCGCTGATATGAACAATCACTGATAAGAATCTATCAGCAATAGAGTCTATCATTGATAGCTCTTGTTACATTACCCTTTAATTAAATAAATAAACATTGAAACACAAAAACTTACTGTGAAGTTTCTTGAGTTTTGATGTTGAATTCGTAATTCTCCCTCAGCCCAACTAGTTAAAACAGTTCTCATACAGCATGCAACTTTTCTTCGATCATAAAACCAATTTTGAAGTATTTGTCTGATAGAATCGAGTAATGCTGCAACAGGCAAATCTCTAGATTCTTTTAGAACTGCATTTAAGCTTTCTGAAATGTTTGTAGTCATTATTTGATATCTTTTCCTTGTACAGTATGCTCGAGCCCACTTTTCAAAACTAACCTTACTAAGATAGTCTCGTATACTAGGATACATAGACTCCATCCATCTCATATTAGTCTTAAAATCAACAACTGTATATGCTTTTCCACATCTAAAGAAGAGCTTATCAATTATAGGGTCCTTATATATGAACTTCAAACTTTTTAGAAGGTGTTGCAAACAAACGCAATATTCAGCATTTGGAAAAAAATTATGAACACTTTTTGGGATACTTAAATATCGATTAGATATTATAACTAAATCTTCCCGATCCCCTAAACTATTCTTTATATTCTCAAAAAACCATCTCCAGGATGCATCATTTTCAGAATCTACAATACTAAAGGCCAATGGGAAAATTTGATTATTACCATCAATTGTTGAGGCTGCCAAAAGAGTTCCACCATATTTAGATTTCAAAAATGTACCGTCAACTGATATATTGGGCCTACAATATTTCCATCCTTCAATGCATGCTCCAATAGCCATAAAATAGTACTTAAAATGTCCCTCTGTATCAGTTTTACTATAGGTCTGTCACTGATATGGTTTATCACTGATAGACCCTATAGTAAACCACCATAACATCAGTCGTCTGATGATATGCTCATTTACTATAAGGCCTAACACTGATAGAACTTGTCAGTGATAGACCATATCATTAAAAGCTTGATTGATGATATATAAATTGTAAGAATAAAAACATACCTGGGTTAATTTCTTTTAGTTTCATAAAAAAGTTTGGAATCAAGGCATAAGATTCTTTTGCTTCACCATTCAAAGAATTCATAACAAGTTCCTTTGCCCTCCACGCTTTATAGTAGCTAACATTTACACCAAGTTTAGTACGCATGTGAATTATAATATCATTTGGAGTCGAACGGTCAAAAGAACTAAAGTCTTTTATAATACAATCACTAATCAATGATTAAGATGCTTGTTTATGAGTAGTTTGAATAACATTTATGGAGCAATTGTGATTAGCAATATACTTCCTTAGTCGCCATAATTTCCCACCCTTGTAACGAGATGCACGAACATACCATGGACAATTATCTTGGGAGCACTTAAACTCAATAGATTTAGAATTTGATCTCACAATCTTGAACTCAAAGTTGTTCTTTATAGCAATGTAGTAAAATGACTTTGATAGTAATTCCTTGCTAGCAAACATATCCTTTTCTTTCAAATTAAATGTAGAAGACAAGCTACTAACATGAATATCCGTAAGAATTTGAAAATCATCATCAATGGAAGAAGAAGGCAGCAAAGAACACAAATTATCCATCCCACTGTCAACAACACTAGACCATTCTAAATCCATATTAGAGACATGAGCAATAGCATGGGCAACTAATGGATGTCTTGTAATTTGCCCTTTAACTAAACTTAGAAACCAAGTAACATCTTTATCTTCTTGAATTTGAACCACAGTTTGAATATTAGTGATACCATAATCCAATATGATTGACAGTTGTATTGAAGAAGGAGATGCATCAAATCGAACTTCTCTTAATATCAAACTCACAAAATTTTCAAAACACATCATCTCATCAACCAATACACCTGTAGTCTTGTAATTCAAGTAACTATTTGTATCATCCCACTGTCCACTATGAAACACTACTATTGGAAGCTTAATCATAATTCCAAATTACTGCAGAATTAAAAAAAATAGTGTATTAGTGCTAGAAGACAAAGTCTATATCAGTGATAGACTTGTATCATAGTGCATTAGTGATAGACTTCTATCAGTGATACACTAGGATACAAGTCTATCACTATCATTAATAGAAAATGATAGACATGTAATTCTGCAAGAAGATGAAGTCATATCCAAGATTACAAACAGAAAAACTAAAATAAGAGGAAACAACTAAAAAGAAAGAATCTGGAGATTTAACGAAACTAAAATCAAAGATTACATACTAGATGATTTAACGAAAGTAAGAGAAAATAGACAATAAGATGACGACTGGTTGGAGGCAGAAGAAGTTGTGGTTGGAGGCGGAAGAAGGCGTTCTTAATGTGGAGAATGGTAAAGATGAAAAAGGGAGAAAATCGTGGAGAATATATTGGAGAGGGAGAAAATCGCGCAGAGGAATGGAGGAGGAGAAATTCACGCCAGTATTCTTTTTAAAACAAGGATAATATTGGGATATATTTTAAAAAAATCAAAAAATTGCTATATTTGCAAATTTTTTAATAAACTGACATATCCTTAATATTTTATACAAAATGGTTATACATTATAAATTCTCTAAAATAAACGGTATTTTTCCCAAAATTGAGGGGCAGAATCAAAATTAATAGGAGTCCATAAAAAATCTTATTGTAACGCCCAACAAATTCGATATTTCTTTTTGTTTTGGCCATTGTCATCAATATTAAGTGTGGCTATGGGAATTTTTCTTAAATTTATTGGAAGAACCTTACCATTTTGATTTTCTCGAGTAATTAAGGTTGGGAATCCATATTTGTTCAGGATAATAAGTATTACTTTTATTTTATTATGTTATTTTTTTGGAAATAATTAGGGAAACCTTATTAAACTAAAGTTGGTTATTTTTGGTGAGATTTGGGGAGAGAGAGGAGGGGTTGTTTTGGGCTTTTAAAAGGAAAGAAAAGAGTCATTTTTTTTTATAAAAAGGCCTTGGGACTCGTGCGTAAAGAGGAAGAGAAAGAAAAAAATCAAAGAAAGAAAGAGGGGAAAAGAAAAAGAAAAAGGAAATTTTTTATTGAAACCCTAGCCGCCGCACGCCGCCGCCGCCGCCGCGAACCCGAGCCGCCAAGCATCTCCCCTCTCTGTTCAGCAGCGCAGCCGAGCCTACAGTCGAAACCGAGCCGTCGCCGAGCTTCCAGCCGCGTCGGAAGAATTGCCCAAGCCGATCCAGCAGCCGAGCGTCCGTCGGAGCAGCCGTCTCTCGCACGCCCGAAGCCGAGTCGAAACCACCCTCGCGCGTCCGCAGCCAACCCGACAGCCAGCCGAGTCGCGCCGCTTCGATTCGACGCAGCGCAGCCGAAACGCTCGTCTGCAGCCGTCGCCGAGCGAAGCCGCGGTAGCCGGACCACGAGCAGCCGCCGCGCCACCCGAAATCCGGAAGCCGACGCCCCGCGCGTAAAGATCCGTCCGAAAACCCGCTCCGCGACCCGAACCGGTGCGCGCCATCTTCCGGAACCCGACCCGCGCCCGCGTGCATCCGCGTTTGAGCCGCGTCCGCGTGTGAAGCCGCGCCGCGCGCTTTTGCGAAGCCGAGCCACACGCGTAAAGTCCTGTTGCAAGCCGAGCCGCACGCGTAAAATCCTGTACCGAGCCAAGCCGCGCCTGCGCCAAGCCGAGCCGATCCCTGTCCTCTTCCAGCCGAGCCGCCAAGACTAATTTGGCTCCATCCACCTAAATTTTGGTAATTTAATTAATTATTGTGGCATTTTCCAGTAAGACTCCATGCTTCGGACGTTAATTAAATTAATTTGGGACTAAATTAAGTTATTTTCCTTAAGGGACGTCTTGGACCAAGTAATTGCGGCAGCGCGGGATTTCTTCAGTAGGGGCTCGAGCACTGCAACCTCCTTCTAGGGTAAGTTATTTCAAATGAGTCTTGAACCGTTAGTCGTTGGCGACCTAATTACGAATTTTGGCATATTAAACAGTTAGGACCTCGTCGCTTGGAAAGCGTACTGCATCGCGGTCAGGACTCGACAAGTAAATCTCCAGGTAAGAGATTCTACTACTAGCTCCATGCTTAGAAATATGAGATGATGTATACTCCAATTTTGCATGTTGAGGATTAGACGGTACGATGCCTGAAATCAATGTTAGTATGATGTAAATGACGGTATGGTTATACTATACCCTGTTATGTGTGGCGAGAGCTGTTATAGCTATACGACGAATGCCGAGACGGAGAGGGCAGAGATGATTTATGTGATATGTTATATGCTGATGCCATGTGTATGTATACTGCAATTAGGGTACCTGTTAGCTTAATCTGTTAGAGTCGTACCTGCATGGGTGTCCTTCGGGATCACCACCTATTGAGGACTGTGTGGTCCGACGGGACGCCAGTCTAGCATGGATATAGATATGACTCGAGTGACTCGACGGGGTCCTCGCATCCCGACTGTCCTAGGTGTCCCCCGGGGCTCCGAAGACCAGAGATATGTTCCTACGGGAGCGCACGTTGCACGTGTTTGGGAACGTGCCAGAGATTGGGTACCAGTTACAGGACTCTGACAGGAAGTTAACAGGCACCTAGTGGGACTAGTAGTGGGTCCCTTACTGAGTATTTTATACTCACTCTCTTCATTTTATGTTTTCAGGTAGAGGACGAGGCAAGGGCAAGGGCAAGCTGGCGAGCGACCCGAAGTGACCGTGGAGGGCCATAGGGACTACTGCTTCCGCTTATCCTTATTTTAGACTTTCGTGTTTGAGTTTGAGTACTTTTCCTTACTTAGCATCTTTTATGTAGACAGGGCCCGAGTAGGACTTTAAAATGCATTACACTTTTTTGCATAACTACCTTGTTTAAATTTTCATAAATAAAATTTCTTAAACCTTATGCGTCTTTAATAAATTTCATGACTTAAACCACTTGTTCTATATTTAGTAATGACTTCGATTCAGTATAAGGAGTTGGGTCGTTACACTTATTCTACCCGTTTTTGCTATATTTCCTAACACTATCTCCAAATTTGCAATTGCCAGGAGAAAATTACAAAATTGTGCTTACAAATTGTGTTTAGATTGGGCAACTCCTACGACCTCACCTATGATGAAGCTGAGTTTAGTTACTTAGGGCCCGTTTGGTAACATTCTTGTTCCTTGTTTCTTGTTTCTGTTTCCATTTTTTAAGAAACAGAAGTGTTCGATAACGTTCCTTGTTTCTCATTCTAAAAAAAAGTAGAAACGTTTCTCATTTTATAAGGAATTATTGGGAACAAAAAAAAGTAGTTTCTTCTGTTCCGTTTCTCAATTGCTTCTATTGGTTTTTTTTCTCAATTTATTTCTATTTGTTTCATTTTTCTTTTTCTCAATTATTTTTATTTTTTTCCTTTCATTTTTCTCAATTATTTTTATTGGTTTTTTTCTTTTTCTCAATTATTTTTATTGGTTTCCTTTTCATTTTTCTCAATTATTTTTATTTCTTTTCTTTTCCTCTTTCTCATTTATTTTTATTGGTTTCCTTTTCCTTTTGCTCAATTATTTTTATTGGTTCATTTTTCTTTTTTCAATTATTTTTATTGGTTTCCTTTTTCTTTTTATCTCTATCTTCTTCTCCAAATAATCATCATCTTCCTCTTTCACTCATCGTTTTTCTCTGTACACTGTTTTCCTCTTCACCTCTCATCGTCTTTCTCGACAACCCGAACTCTTCCTCTTCGTCGGATCCATAGTTTTCATCTTCCTCTTTGTGCAAATCTGGGTTTTCGTTGTGGGTTTTTCTCTAAAGTATCATAGGTTAAGAGTTAAAGGTTAAATTTTGTTTTGTTTATTTCAATTCTGAATATTGAAGACATAATAACTTACTTTAAAATTAATATTAAATTCTAGATGTCACGAAATAACGACGAGATTGTTGAAATTGATGGATTAAAAAGAGAAAATGCCTGATTAAGAGATGATATTGCCAATCAAATTTGGCAACATTTGAAGGATAAATATAATTTTATGTTTATGTTATTATTTTTATTTGTGCATTGATACTTCTTCGTATTAAATGAATAAACTTTTGATAATTTTATTTGTTATGTTTGATGGATAGATCTATATTTTTGTTTAATGTTTAATTGAAGTAGATGTGAAAAATAAAAAATAAATCTAGAAGAAAATCAATAAACAAGAAATAGTTATCAAACACATTTTTTGTTTCTGTTTTTTTTTTTCAAGAAACAAGAAACAAAAATAGTTATCAAACGCATTACTGTTTCTCTTTCTTAAAAAAAAAACAGGAAACAAAAAACAAAAAACAAAAAACAAAGAATAGGAACGTTACCAAACGGACCCTTAGGATCACCCACCAAAACTTGGCTCAACTGTGTATGCTTAAGAAATCGAAGCCTCAGCCCTCCCCTCGACACTTTTAATTTTCTATACCCTAACATTAAATCTATTGTCTCTCCCAAGTCTCGGCGGTCGCCGTGTCGCCGTCACCATCGCTGCCGTTCAACTTCTCTTTCTCTCTCTTCTGTTCTCCCATCTCCTTCTCAATCCTCTATCTCTACTCTTCTCCACAGAGATTCTTTTTGTTCGAACCACACCGAGACCTTCTTCAGCTGCGAAGTGTCGTGAGGTGAAACAGAAGGATGAGGAAGCTAAAGTTTCACGAGCAGAAGCTTTTGAAGAAGGTTAACTTCTTGGAATGGAAGAGAGAAGGAGGTCACAGAGAAGCCCAAGTAATGCATCGCTATCACATTACTGGACGGGATGATTACAAGAAGTAACCCCCTTTCGTATATCTTCTATTTTCTTCCCTTTTCTTTCTTATATCGCTTTTAATTTGATTTCATTTAGGTATTCGAGCTTGTGCCGTGGTGTTCAGAAGCTGGTCACAATGCTGAAGAAGATGAACGAGAAAGACCCTTTTCGATTGGAATTGACCGAGAAGCTCCTCGAAAAGCTGTGAGTTTTTCCTCCTTCTGGGTTTAGTTTCTGAGAAATTAAATTTCCTACAATACATTAAGCAAGTTTCTTGCGTGTTTGTGTATAATTCCTTTTCATTTTATTGTCCAATTTTGTTGTTTTCTATTTAATTCCAACGATGCTTTGAAATCTTCTACTCCTGGTTTAAACGATTGGCTTTTATGTTTCCTATGGATCTTGTGATCATTGTTCACAATTTTAGTGATGAGAAAAAACTTGTAGGCATTGTATTATCCCATTTTGATCCCTGTTGACTTCTCCTCGTTCTAACAATACAAAAAGTTAACTTATGACTTTCAGAAATTGCATTACGTTTACTATCAGAAGTGAAAATGTTTTACAAAAAGATAAAAATGGTTGCTAGGCCCAAGACTGCGTTATTTGAACATTGCGTGCCATAAAACAACTCATCTGTCTATTTTAGTTGGCTTAAAGTATCCATCTTGAATAATTAAATGGTCCACATTTTTGGTGTTTGCTAATTTTTTGGGAAAACATGAACAAATTGCTGATCATGTTTCTCTTATTCCCAACGCTCTTAATTCTTCTGTGGGAGTTTCTAGAATGAAAGGTCTTTTTCTTGGTTCCCGTGCGATGAAGAGAGCTCGTTTGGATTGACTTTTCAACTGTTTGTAAATACTTTTTTTGCAGTTATAAACACTTATTTAAACACCTAGAAAGTCAAATCCAAACACACCCTTAAACCCTAGTTTTCGTTTGCACCTACCAATTAAAGAAAATATCAAGGGTTTTGTTTGGATACCACCTAACAAGAAAATACTCAAGAACACTAAAATATAGAATTATATGGAAAATATATTGAAAATGTGCTCTAATATCATAAGAACAAGTGACGTGCTAGCCTCTAACCTTTCGAGAGGGCTTTCTCCATAATTCCCAACTAAGGAAATCAACCCACATCTCAATCCACTACCTCTATTTATACTAAGCCCGAACAAGCTTACTATCTAATTACTAATATCTCCCTTCTAATAACCATACTAATATTCTACTAATAATGCTATTATCTCTCAGAGGTCTTACAGTTCCTGTGGACTAATCAATACTTTCTCTCTCTCTCTCTAAACTTTCAATACTTTTTTTTTCTATCTAATGCTTAAGCCATTTTAAACCCAAAGTCTTTTGGCTCAATGTTTCTAGAAGAAAATTTTGTTTCAAGTTGTCTAAGGTTCTGAGCTAATAGTGGGACAAGAAACTATCAATATTTATTATGGGCGTTGGGTCCAAGGCTTTTTGCTTTTCTTTTCTTTGTTTTTTTTTTAGATTATTCGAGTCAGAACGAATAATGATATGTTAATCTGAATAAGTTGAGATGAAGATTAATCAGTCAGTTATATGTAACCGTTTCTATTATCTTTTGGGCTGTACGTGTAAACACTTTTTTTAGCACTTAAAAAGTCAATCCAAATAAGCCTCTATCAATTGTGCTCTCACCTTTTCTCTTCTACTTCTCTCATGAAAACAATATGCAGGTACAATATGGGTGTGATACCAACCCGACAGAGCTTGAATTTATGTGATCGCCTGTCAGTATCATCCTTTTGCAGGTAAAGGAACAGTTTGCAGAAAAGAATTCATTTCTACTTTGTACTGTTTCATGCTTTCTACTGTTGATAACTTAATATTAACAATACTTTTAACTCTCAAAATAGCAAAGTCCAATTTCCCTGGCAGTTGTCAACACTTCTTTTACTTTTGCTGCTTATCCTTTTTACCTCAAGACTGTTTTCCCCTTTCTGTTTTCAGACGGAGGCTATCGACAGTGTTGGTACGTTTGAAGTTTGCCGAGCATTTGAGGGAAGCAGTTACATACATTGAACAAGGGCACATTAGAGTTGGTCCAGAGACGGTAACTGATCCTGCATTTCTAGTTACGAGAAATATGGAGGACTTCATAACATGGGTTGATTCATCAAAGATAAAGAGAAAGGTTCTACAATACAATGATCAGTTGGATGATTATGATGCTATTAACTGTTGAGATACTGTCCAAGTTTTGTTTCTTTTTCATTATTTCATCTTGTATGAATCTTTTCTCTGGTACTCTTATCGAAATGGCTATTTAAGGTAGCGTAAGTTTTGCCCTTTCTTTTCTAATCAATATATATAATTTTGCATCATATTTTGTAACAAGCTTGATATCTGAGCTTCATTGATGCCTCGTGGTTGGGGTTGATTCTAGATTATGTGTTATTTTCTTTTTTCTTCTGGAAACTATCATCTTTTATTTAGTGTGATAGGATTGATATTTTAAGTGTTTAAATAAGTGTTAGTGCTTACTCAATCCATACTGCTCTTAGTCTACTTTTAGATTTTGTCTCTAGTTTGTTTGTATGTCAGTGAGAGGGATGGGAAAAATATTTGGATTTTTATGTTGGTGATAAATGGTTTCTCATGTTGATGCTGAAACTAATTATGGTTGATTATGGAAGATATTGAATGGTAAGCTTAACTTTTTGTCAATCAAATTGTTGTCAAGCATAACATTAATTTTCTTTTTTCTATTTGGCAAGTTTGACTCAACATAATCTCTTAATATTTTAGGGTTAAATCTACGTGCCCTCCTCTATTATATTTTAAGCACCCATATGACAAATGTCAATTTTTATATTAGAAAGGAAATTTAAAATCAATGAGTCCATGCATTTAAGGATCGTCACCAGGTTGGTATGTAATTAGGATTACTGAAAATCGAATTGGGGTGCAGTGTTATTGTTTTGTTATTGTTTTATGTGGGTGGATGGTAAGATTGGAATTGGGCTCAGTTTGATTATTTTCATCTTTAACTATTATTCATACTAATTTTAAAGGGCCGATAAGAACAATAGCAAAATTAGAAGTTTATTTTGGATAAATGATAATTTTATTTTTAAATTGACTAAATAGCAAAACAGATAATTTTTAAATAATAAATTGGAGAACAGTGCCTTAAATGCCCCTATATAATCGACAAATGTGGTTTCTAAATATACTTGTAATAAAGTCCACAAATACCCAATAATTAATACAAACTATGCACCAGCAATTGAATATTTTAATTTCCTCCCCGAAAAAGAAAATAAACCATTTTCTGCAATGTACCACATCTTTTGCATGCAACCACTTCACATGCCATTCATTATTTGGAGTTTGGAATCTGTATCAGATATCACATTTGCAACATATCACATCTTCTACAACATATCCCATTGTGCCTCTCCTTCTTCACTTTTGAAAACCCTAGAATTTCTTGGTGCCATCTCCTTTCCTTCATATCTTTGTTGCTTCAAATCTTCGATTAACATCTCTGTTGCTTCAAATCTTCGTTCGTGCCTCCATCTCCGTCCAATCCTCCATTTCGGTTGATTGTTAAAATTTCTTTCCACCATTTTCTTTTGGCCTCCGTTCAGGTATGCAAACGTTTGTTTCCTTTTGTTTCCCTTCAACATAATCCGCTTCAAATTCAACATTCAATTTTTCAGGTTTGCTATATTATTTCGAGTCTTCAAGTCTTCATCTGAATCTTAAATCTTTACGCCTTTCATCTTCAAGTTTGCTTCGCCGTTTTCGATACCTTCAATCTTCAATCTTATGTTCGTTTTCAAATCGGTGAGTTATTCTATTTTCTTCTTTGGATTTGTCCTCTATTCTCACATTTTCTGGAGGTAGATAAAAAATACCCCGTTCTCAAATTTTTTTCTTAAGATTTATTCCGTGTTCTAACATTCTCTGCATCTGTTTTCGATGTTCTTCTTGACTGGTGTTCTTTTATTTTGAAAATAGAGTACTAACTTTTTTTTTTCCACTTAAATGTTAAATTTATAGATACAATTGAATGAATATTTTATAATTTATTTGTTTATTTTAATCTTCCTAAAATAAAGGGCATAAAATATGAGCAGACATGTCATTTATTTTAGGAAGATTAAGTGGGATTTGTTGTGTACTTATAAATATATATTATTCTTATAAATTTTAGAGAATACGAAGATGAAAAAGGGGAAGGGAGAGGTCAGAACAAGAACAAGTGATCGATTAAGAGCCGTAGAGACCACTGGTTCCAATAAATGATTACAAACTGGAATTCAAACTCTATCGAGTTGTTCTGACTAGGTACTAATGTATGTTTTTAAGAATTATACAGAAGTTGTAGATGTTTATAACGTTTTCTATGCCTACCAGGAAAAAAAATATAATCGGAGAGGGATCGGGGAGCAAACGAGAGAGTCCAGGAACATCAAAAAAAGAGGGGGAGGACTGAACTACCAAAAAAAGACATCACTGTACAAAAGAAACAAAGGATAAAAAGCTTGGTAAACTGCAGATTTATTTTCCAATGAGTTGTAGTCTGTTAGGTTTCAACAAAGCTTATTTATGTTGTTGCATGTGTAGGTTTCATGAAGGCGAGTTTACAGAAGGAAAGCTGAAGGAAAGAAACAAAAAGAGATTGAAGGAAAGGTATGTGTTCCCCTTTGCTGTACTTGAATTATGTATTATATAAAGAGAAGAGGAGGAACAAGTAGAAGAAGATGAACTACAAGAAGAAGATAAACAAGTAGAAGAAGAACACGATGAAGAAGGGGAAGGTGAGATAGCAATAAATGAAGATTTGAGTTCATCGACGAGTTAACAAGATGAAAGACCAACGAATACTAAGAAGAGAAAAAAGGTTGGGGAAAAGGGAAAGAAAATAAGCACATAATTTGATAAAGTGTTTATTATTTTATGTATTGGCTATAAACTTTGGTTAATAGGTGAAGGTTATTAAAAAAGAAAAAAAGGCAAGAGAAGATCGAAGGAGGAAGGGAAAAACACCAATGTAACCAAAAAAATATGAGGTATGTATTGTATGGTACTTCTGTTGTATGTGATTCATTCAGATACTCTGTATTTGTGTATTGTGAATATAACTGTTCTGAATGTAACTCATGTCCTAAATGTGAAGTATGGTATTGTGAATGTAACTCATGTTATGTTATTGAACGTATGTTTTGAATTTATGTTTGGAATTCCATAAGTCACCACCATATGTGGAGCTTGTATGTTTAGTGTATTTACATGTATGTAGTGCAGTTAATTACACTGTATTTGTGAATTGTGAATGTAATTAATGTTTTGAATGTGTGGTATGTTATTTTATGTTGACAGTGTATTCAACTATATATGTTGAGTGTATTATATGTTGAATGTATTTGTATGTTGAGTGTATATGAATTCCAGAAGGGAACATATGTATTGTGAACGTATGTGGAGTTTATGTACTTTGTATGTTGAATGTAACTCATGTTATGTTTTTGAACATATGTTTTGAAGTCAACATTGTATGTTTTGAATCCTCATGTATGTGGTGTAGTTAATTAAAGTGTATTTGTTTATTATGTATGTAAATCATGTTTTGTTACATTGAATGTATTGACGGTATATTCAATTATATAGACTGTCTGAGATTCATTTGTGGTAGTTACAGTATCTTTGTTTAATATATCTTTAGCGTTAATCAATTGAAAGTGATAGATATATGTGTGGTTACTGATAATTTTTTCAAATCAGTGTGCTCTGAGAGGAGAAACGAGCCTTTAAAGATCAATCTACACACTAAGAGCACGGTAGTAGATAAAATTAAAGAAAATCTTGGAGATAGCCTGATTAATAGGTTTAGGGAAGGGATATTTGGGCACTTTCTAAACTTCTCCATATCAAACTAATCCTCCCAACTGCTTTTGCACCTTATTCAGCAAATGTGCAAACCCAAATCGACTAGTCAGCTTCAATTTCTAATAGGAGGGAGAGTTCTGAAGTTTAGGTTGAGAGAATTTACCCTTATAACCTGCCTAAAATGGCATGAGATTCCTGATATTAACCAGGAGGATATAAAGGGGGGTGGGCGGCTAAAAGAAGTATATTTTGAAAACCTTAAAACTGTGACGAGGTAGTACTTGAACGTTATGTTCAACATAAGTACTGCTGGCACTGATGATGATAGGATAAAAATGGCCAAATTGTACTTTCTCGAGAGTTTTTTGATCTCTAGGCAAGAATGTCTAAGTATAGAGTGGGATCACATCATTATGGTAGATGATGATGAACTATTTGATGGGTACCTATGAGGTAGGGTTGCTTTTGAACTTTTAGTAGAGTTCATGAATAGGGCCGTTTGTAACAAGGGGCAAACGGAGATTTCGATGGGGGGTTTATTTTCCCCATTCTTGCTTGGGCTTACGAGGTAATCCCAACATTGAGTACCCCGCCCAACTTCTTTGCAACAAAAATTTCAAATGAAGTCCTTTGGATTATAAATTAGGCAACCGACACACAACCCAAATGGAAGGATTTAAAATAGAAGGTCTTCGATTTGCCAACGGTATGTAAATCTCGTAATTTGTAGGAGTTTTGATATTCATAACAGTTTTAATATTTATAAAGTATTTTGTTCTTTTTTGAAACAGCTTGAAGTGTCCCCCATGCTCGCCACACCAACTGGAGTGGGAATGCCATACTTTGGACCATTCCTCGAGGAAGACCCAAAATTCTAAACCTGTAGCCCATGTTTCACCGAATAGAGGCATGCCTTCTACAAGTGGGATTGATGGCCTGATGAGAATGGTAGAAAAGATTGAGAAGAGCCAAAAGAGAATGGAGAAAAGTATGGAAGGTATTCTTGATTTTCTTAAATCTGTAGAATTGAAAATGAATACTTAGTTTGAAGAACTAGGGCAGAAGATGAATGGAATAATAGAAACAATAAGGAGCCAACAATCTAGTTCTTCAGGTGCCTAATACACCAATGAATTTATGGTAAGCATGTTCTGTTGGCTTCAATAATTTGTGTCCATGTAATAGAATCTTAACATATACACTGTATCTAGTATGTATTTGTTACACAAGGAGCAGGGGCGTTTGAAGGGCACCTTGACAAGGTGGAGGAGGACCAAGTAGAAGATGACATTGAAGATTTGAACTTGCATTCAAGCAATCCAACGGTGCTTGGAAAAAGGGATGGCGATGAAGATAAAGATGAAAAAGGGCTCATGGATGAATGTCGAACACAAACTTCTATAGGACAAGATGGTGGGCAACCTAAAATGGCAAAATCAGGCACACCACCAACAGCTGGAGATGGAGACTGTTCGTCGTATAAGGTAAAGAAAAAAAAAATCAAACTGTTGAAACTGTGTATAATACATATTATAAACTAACATATGTACATAATTGTAATAGGCCATAGAGAAAACAGAGGAGGAGATAAACAGGCTGATACGATCAATTGATGAAAGTGTTATATATGACGAAATCAAGAAAAAAGAAGACAGATGAAAAGTGGTATAGTTGTAGATGTGTGTATGTTTCTTATATTAAATGACTATTAGTTTAAGGACATTTGTATATCAAATACATTGAATCTGTACCTCTAACTGTGTGGAGTAGGCTGACCATATTAGGAAGTGTGTGACAATCGATGATATGTATATTTCTTTGGGTTATTTACAAGTTGACATTGTTTGTTGTAATGAATGATGGTCATTACAAAGTATTTGAAACTATGGCTACGAGAGATGTGTATTTGAAATGATGCTTGCAAGAGATGTGTTGCTGAGATTCATTTATATGTATTTGAATGGTTTGTTGTTATGTATTTGAAACTCTGTCTGTTTGTTATTATTAATGATTTGTAACTTCGGAGAAGTTGCTATTTGAATTTTAGAGACTGAATGATTGCTATTAGTTTTAAGAAGGGTAAATGTCGATTACAGTGTATTTGTAATTTTGTCTAAGTAAAAATGGGTTGTTGTGATTCATTTATCATTATAAATATCATTGAATGAATGGATGCGTGAGATTTTAATGAATGTGTTGTTGTGATCAGAGTCTGCTTATTATCATGAATGGTTTGTAAGTTCAGGGTGTTTGGTTTTCAAAGCAAGAAGTTTGGATAACAATTACATGGTATTGGAAACTCTGGCTACATGAGATGTGTTGTTATGATTCATTTATTATTATTAATATTACTGAATGAATGGATGCGTGATATTTGATTAGTATAATACTAAATGAATGGATGGCTATTATATTTAAAAAGTTCGGATCACAATTACAGGGTATTTAACCTCTAATTGGGTGAGATAGGTTGGTGTGATCATAAATTGTCATTTCTGATCATGAGAAGTTTAGTTATAATCAAGTGTAGCTCTGATCATAAATTACAGCGTATTTGAAACTGTGACCAAGTGAAAAAGGGTTGCTGTGATCAATGATGACATGTACTTTTGTTGTTGTTGTTATCGTGCGTGATTGTTATAATGGATGTCTATTAGTTTTACGTGTGTATCACAATGATAGGGTATTTGAAATTTGGCTTATAAGGATGTGAATGGCTGTATCTGTGGTTTGACTACCTATTCCTTATAAGGATGTGAATGGTTGTATATGAATGATATATTTTCTTATAATACTATTAACTAATACCTGAGAAATATTAAAAAATGCACATGGTCAATGTTCGTTGAATTTAACCCCAAGAATGTTGAAGAATGTGCAACCAGCATTTTGCAAAATTAAAGATAGACCATAGATGGCCAAGGTAATAACATACTTAATATGAAATTTGGGTTCAAAATTTCAAAAATGGTAATAACATACTTAATATAAACTCTTGTTTGCCAATAACTTGTAGATTAAAGGAAAAATGCCAAGCAAGGATAGACTTTCAAATATCAAGGAAAATAATCTAGCAACGATGGTTATTCTAAAACACGTAAGCATATCTCATAATTTATAGGTAAGTTATAACTTATTATCCTATTAATGGACTTTTTTTTTTTTTTAAGTTGAACACCACAAAGGAAGGATTGGTAAATATGGCAGAAGACGAGGAACATAGAATGAAAAGATCAAATGCTAAGCAGTATAGAGAGATTAAGTTTCAACAAAAATATGGATAGATGCTTTAAGAGGAAAAGTAGCTCCATCAAACAAAGATAAAGAGAATTCATCCCCATAATGGCCATGTTTGATTTGCATCTAAATAAGGCTTGATAGATTCATTTAAAACTTTTTTGTTATGGATATACAATTTATGAGAATATTTATTGTTTTATTGGATTAATTACATTAAATCTATAAATTTTTTGTTAAACTAAAATATTTGTTTTTAGATATATGAAATTTATCAATTTATTTGTAAAGTGATTCCCAAATTCAGGCTTATAAGTTGTAAATTAAGTAAATTGAAATACATTGTATTTGTATACTGATGTTTATATGAAGGCAATATAATAATACAACTTATATGTACAACTTATAGTTGCAATAATCAACATCATATAACCTACCTATTAAAATAACCAATATAGTATATTTACAAAAAACTATGCATGTCAAGTACGATTAGAAACTATATCTAATGTATCTTGCCCCTATGTGGTAATATATGTCATTACTTTCATATTAGGACAACCTCAATGTATCTAGTTTGAAAATAACTATACTTGAATTTAAAATGGGTCAATACAATATAATGTATTTAGTCAACATACCTAAGTCACTATAAAATATAAGAAATACTTTGAATTTCAATGAACAAAAGATCAATCTTATTTGAATGAATCATTCAACCCACTTGATAACAAATACAACTATGAATATAGACAATTAGAAAGGAAATATAAAGTACTTACAACTTTAAATTATTAAATATGAAAATTACTAAAACAATAACTTAACGTTGAATGGGTTCTTTACAAGACCTACAATCCTGACCTTTTTTACCACACCTGCTGCAACAAACAGTCACTTTTTTCTCTAAAAATGAAGTAAACCTCTTCTTTTTTGATCTTCCAGCTGGATGTTTAACCTGCGGTGGAAGTATTCCATCATTGCCACCTTGGTACGTATTCCTAATTTGGTCTGCACTACCAATAGGAAGTGTTCCCTTCTTGTATACGTTTATTAAATTTGAGACATAGTAGAACTTATCAGTGTACAAATGTAGATTAAGATTCCTTGTGGACAATGCTATACATGCATGTTTGCATTGTCCACAAGGGATCATATCAAGGTCCCATTGACGATATGAGCATGTGCGATCTAAAATATTGATGAAAAATTGTTCCTTACGATGGTGGACTTTAAATTCATGTTGGTCTACAGGATCTATCTGTCAGAACAATACAAAAAATATCATTTACAAAAACGTGAATACGCACTTATTGCATTTATTTTTCAAATATCAAATAACTTACATTCATTGAGCCACTTTCCCTTAAAGATTTCCAAATCATATCTTTTTTATATATTGAAAGTTTCGTACATTGGAAACTCCATTTGGTATGACGTTCGTACCATTTTTGAACCAAACTACGAATTGATTCTAGAAGTCCAATTACAGACAATCCTCGTTGTTCTTTCAAAGTTGAATTCATACTTTCAGAGATGTTGGTTGTAATACCCTGGTATCTTTTTCTCCTAAAAAATTTCCTACCCACTTGTGTCTTCCAACGACTTCCAACTCATGCCTAATTGATGGAGATAGTTGTTCGAGCTGTCTCATGTAGTACTCAAATTTCGATGGTGTATAAGCTCTGGCACGTTTATTGAACGAGTCCTCTATGGGAAGTGATTTATGGTTCTTTTTCAAGTTCTTCAACAAATGAATGCACATAATCCATGTTTAGCTATTTCGTAAACGACATTAAACCCATTTTCTATACTTTTATGAGTATCAAACATAATTACCATTTCATTATGTTCCCCAAAAACGATCTTAAGATTTCGAAAAAACCATGCCCATGACAAATCATTGTCTGAATCAACAACAACAAAAGTTAGTGGCACAATTTGAGAATTTCCATCAATAGTACAAGCATAAATTAGCGTATCAAGATATTTGTTCTTCATGGCTATACCATCAACTGAAATAATTGGTACACAATAATTCCATGCATCAATTGAAGTAGCTAGTGCCATGAAATAGAATTTAAATCGACCTTCATCATCTGCTTCTTCAGCTGTATATATACCTAAAAACAGTCAAATAAAACAATTTAGGATTACAGTGTATTTCTAAATTGATTGTGTGTTATTTGTAAAAATACAGTGTATTTGTAGTTTTTATACCTGGGTTGTTTTGGATCAATGCATCCAAAAATGTAGATAGCATGGCATACGAGTCCTCCGGAGTACCCTTAATGGAATTCAAAGCAATTTCGCGTCCTCTCCAAGCTTTATCATAGCTTATGATCACTCCGTGGTGAATCTTCATATAATTTATAACATCTAAATGATGACATGGAGCTTTGTCACTCATTTTAAATATTTATTTTGTACACTTAGAAACAATCCAGGATGTTGCTTGTTTGTAATCATTCTTCACGATGTCAACAGAACACTGATGTGTATCCGTGAATTTACTAACTATCCAAATATCACTTTTTTTTAATATCGAAGCGCGTAGATACCAACGGCAAGACAAATTTTTACATCTAATATCGAACGATGTACAATTGGACCTAAAAGTAACTAGTTCAAAGCTATTATTCAAAGCAAGCATATAAATAGCTTTCTTCAAAACTGATTTTTCCCTAAACATTGATCCAACTCTAGTGGATATACCAGTATAAGACGATTCAAATGCATCAAGGTCAATAATTCCATTTTCATTACATAAGTCTTCAGTTCTAGGTAATTCACTACTCAAATACGGGATGTTTCCAATATCAGTAGCAGATACAGTGTCAACGACAATAAGTAAATCATTGTTGGGGAATTTTGACATGACTAATATAATCCAAGACACATTCTTATCATCAACAATGCGAATGAGGTTCGAATTGTTGCAACCATCCTAGTAAACGGTCGACCGAGAGACAGACAGTTGTGAAGTTGGAAAAAGTCTACATTGGATGCAGTTTACAAATTCTTGAAACGGTGATGAAGCTAGAACATATACATCAAGGACGCAATAGTCAATATATCAAGATGATTCAATCCATCTACCATCCAATACAGTCTTCACTCATTGTAAAGCCATTGAAAAAAATTCAAAGGGAACACATTTATTGAGTAGTCCAAAAACTGTTAGATTCTATATATGATGGATGTATATTAAATTAAATTATTGTTTCATATATTATACAATAATTATAAGGACTCCATGGGTTCAATAATGGTTATTATTTTTCTTTTTACTCTGCTATGCGTTTTCTGTAGCTCTCGGGTTTTAGTTTGATGTAGCGGTAGGGTATTAAGAAAATATGGTAGGCTAGGGCGAAGGAAGAAGATGTATATGACATAAACTTAGGAATGCAAAATTAGTGACTTTTCATCAATAATTTAAAAAATAAAAATAATAAAATTAAGAGATTATCCATTATATTTGACATAATTTTAGGAATTCAAATTAAAAATCTAACATTAATGTAACTGTATATGTTTTTTTTTATAAATAATTTTAAAAATAAAAAATGGTAGAATTAATGGATTATCTATTATTTTTAGCATAATTTTAGGAATTCAAACCAAGAATCTAAACTTAATTTATTATGTGCGCCTTTTCGGTAAATAATTTAGAAAATAAAAAATGGTGAAATTAATAGATTATCCATTATCTTTAGCATGATTTTAGGAATTGAAATCAAGAATCTAAACTTAATTTATTATATGTATTTTCTTGGTAAATAATTTAGAAAATAAAAAGGTGAAATTAATGGATTATGCATTATCTTTGGCATGATTTTTTTTGTAAAGAATTTAGAAAATAAAAAAATGGTGAAATTAATAGATTATATATTATCTTTAGCATGATTTTAGGAATTCAAATCAAGAATCTAAACTTAATTTATTATGTATGTTTTTATGGAAAATAATTTAGAAAATAAAAAAGGGTGAAATTAATAGATTATTTATTATCTTTGTCATGATTTTAGGAAGTCAATTTTGAATCTAAAATTAATTAATTTATGTAAATATTTTCGTAAATAGTTTAAAAAATAAAAAATGGTGAAATTAATGGATTATGCATTATCTTTGCCATGATTTCAGGAAGTCAATTTTGAATCTAAAATTAATTAATTTATGTATATTTTTTCGTAAATAAATTTAAAAATAAAAATGGTGAAATTAATGAATTATGCATTATCTTTGGCATGATTTTAGGAAGTCAATTCTAAATCTAAAATTAATTAATTTATGTATATTTTTTCGTAAATAATTTAAAAAATAAATAATCAATAATCAATAATTATAAAAGTAAAAACTGAATCTTTGAAGTTATTTTTTGTTAATTTCTTGATTTTTATCTTAATAATTAGGGGATGTTGAAACTAATGACATATCTTTAGGGATTGTTAGAACAATATAATAATCTTTTGATTTAGTTAATAATTATCATAAGTGAGTGTATTTACAAATACAATGTACTTGTGATATGTGATATTTTATTTGATTTTTTGATCTCAACAAATATACTCTTTTTGTATATGGACAATTGTCATTCGTGGAGGGATAATTTCGGACCAAAAAAATGGAAAAATTGTTATAGCAGTTAGTTTTGCCATAAATCAAAATAATATAACAGTTTACTATTTTTCTTTTTTCTATCATCAAATTTGCTATTTTCATGATCAAATCTAAACGATCGTGTAGCTAAATTTAAACGTAACCAAATTAAACGATCATTTCACAAAATTAAACGATAGAATTGAAAAGATAAATTGTAACCGTAACTAAACGATCGCGTACCAAACAATAAAAAATCCAAACGATCGAAAATATATTACGCACACATTGTTGATGAGGCATTTTTTGGTATTTTACACTGTGGACCTCTGGGCTTTTTCCGTTTTCGAAATTGTTCTATAAAGTGTAAATACTTTGCCGCTTTGTTATATTTTTTAAAAGACCTCTACATATAATGCTGGCTACTCCTTAACTTTAAAATAAACCATAATTGCACTTTAAATATAATTTAAGAAACATAATTATACATACGCACATGTCTAATCAAAATTCAAAAGACCTTTCATCTCCACTTTCCTTTTTCGACTCTCCATCTTCTACCCTCCTTTTTTCAAGTCCAGATCCGGGTTAAATTCTATTTTCTTCAATCGTGCAAACCTTAAATTACACCTTGAAGCGATAAACCCTAATCTCCACCCTCCTTTTTCCAACTTCATCCTGCATTTACATTCAAAGTATCAATCTCATCTTCAACTTCATCATGTATTTTGAAGATGAATAAAAACAAAGTATGGTCCCATTTAAACTACATAAACACTATCTTTATTTTTTTATCTTCCACCTTTGATCATCAAGTCTACAACCTGCAATCTCAAACACCGGGTAGAAGAACAAAAACCTTCACATGGAAGAACGTAGGTACAAATGTTGCATCTTCCTTGTCTCTTACGGGAGATTTTAGTCGATTTATTCTCAAAATCATTTATATTAGTTAATTAATAAAATGTAAGCGGGATTTGGGGAGATTTTATCTAAAAAACGTAACATCTTAGCCTATTTTGTTGCAAAAAAATGAATAGTAAATCCTTTTAAAACCATTTTTTATAATTAAAAGGGATGAAAGAGAAGAAGATCATGATAAATGAAAAACACAATGATTGATTGAGCGATACATGGGTGATTGGAAAAGGGACTAAAAAATATGAAACAAACACAACTTTAATTGGTGAAGAAGATGCTTTTTCTTTTAAAAAGGTAATTATTTAAAATGCAAGATCATACTAATGAGGAACAAAAGAAAGAAGATGATACAGAAGAGAAAGAGGAAAAACAAACCAATGAAGAGATTGGCTATGAGTTAAAAATTAAAATTTAAAAAATAAATTAAGGTCTAATATGGAAATTGATTTTAATTTCTAAATTATTAAGGGTTTAGATTCAACCTTAAGGTTATTTTGAAATAAAAAGGAAAATTGCCAAAAATAGGCCGATTTTGGAGGGATAAATGATTTTTAAGATTGAATTTGAAAAAATTGAGTTTTAGGACAAAATGAAGGTAAAATCAATTATACCCGATGAATTTTCCCTTCCCTTCCCTTTGGTTTAACCTAAACCAAAACGTAAAGAAAAAAAATATCCATTCGTTTGTTCTCCTCGGGCAACCTGAAAAAACAATTGAACTTTCCCGCTTTGATTTCTTCTCCTCTCCTTTGGTGCCATATTCATCCTCTCCTCCGGTGAACGTCAGTGAGGCCATGGTGAGACTACAAGGATATGGGGCATTCTCGTCGCCATAGTGCATTAGCCAAAATATAAACTCCATTGATAAGAACGTGAAAAGTACTACGTCGGGAAAACGTTTTTCGACGCATTAAAGGGACGATGTCGAAATAGCCTCTTTCTCGACGTAGTTCATGCCGACATGTAACTGACGTCGGCAATGGAGTACGACCGATGTCGCCTCTGTGTGTCGGCAAAAGTTTCTCCTGACGTCTTTTCCACGAAGTTAGGGGAAACCCCTTCCCTGATGTACTATCTGCGTTAGAATAATTTTTTATTTTTTTTTATTTTTTTTCGTATTCGTGAGGTACTTTTTACAGTTCCATTTCAGGAGGCAACAAAAAAAAATTATAACAAATTATTAAAATAAAAAATTTACAATTTATAAAACCAAATACAAAAACTGAATATCTAATAAAAGTTACAATTAATACAATTGTTCAAATTATTCAAAAGTAGTACATTAAAAGAAAAAAAACTACATCTCCTTAAACCTCGCGGACACCAAAAGAAAGAATTGCAAACCTATAAATTGAAGGGATAATAACAGAGATCATAACTCAAATTTATTTAGGATCCTAAAAATACCAGTATATTAGTAAAAACTAAATTTACTTATTATAAGACTAAGCAAGCTAAATATTACATATAGAGAGGAGGAAGAAACTTACATACGTTGACAAGCCTCGATCTGCCAATTACCAAATTGGGCACCACCACTAAAAAACCTTCCTATTCTCTCTGAGAATGGATTTTGGTTCGTGGGAACCAAAAAATTGGAAAAGGAAACTTTTTGGAAAGTTTTCTTCTAAAGGGAACACGCAGGGCAGAAGTTACAGATATCACAGAAAGCCTCTGCATTTTTGCCTTAGAGGAAGTTGGAGAGAATCAAGAAACGTGAAAAAACTACCCATGTTATTTATTAATTTAAAAATTCAAATAATAATAATATTAAATAAATGAATTATTAATTAAATCATATTTAATTAACATTTCATTTAAATCATATTTAAATGAATATCTCTCACATAATCTTTAGTTTTAATTTTATTAATTTAATTAAATCAAATCAAACTAAACTGTTAATTAATTCTTCAATTAATTAATTTCTAAATTAAATATCTTATATTTAATTTAATCCAAATTTGAATCATATTCAAATATAAATTTCTCTCATAACCTATAATTTTAATATGAATCTAATTCTCATTAAATTAAGTTCAAATATTTTATTCTCTCATAAATTAATTTTGAATCATATCCAAAATTAAATTTATATAATAAAGTTTAATTAAAATATAAACTTTATATTATAATAGATCACCATACATTATATTAATTCTCAAAGTAAATTTGAACATTTCATAATACACTCAGGATTAAGACTAAATTACCTAGGTCACCCTAATGAAATAGAAATTGGCCAACTAGTTGACGGAGTTACAGCTAGTGGTTACTATTTCGTGGTCCGATCTTATGCAAACTAATTGAATAGGATACCCTAACTTGCATGTCACCTACACGAACGCATTGAATCATTGTGTTTGATTAAAATAAAAGTGAGTCATATCTATAGTATTATCAAGATAAGGTACCCAACTTTATCCCTATACTATATACCCTTTAAGCTGATCTCGAACGTTGACACCTGTATGTCTTTACATACTGTTCAAGACTCATCAAACAACTTAGGATGTTAGTTTATTAGATTTAGGTTATTAAGAAAAAAACTAATAACAAAATCAATAACACTTATTGTAATTATAATAATAACACTTTATTAATAAAACCCAATACAAACGACATAAAAGTATAGTTAGATATATATCATAAATGAGAAATTAAACAAATTAAAAGTTGAGAAATATATACCCTAAATGTGTTCACGGTCCTTTCTGTGCCAGACTCATCTCCTCAATCGTCTTCCTCATCTCTTCCATCTACTGTACATTTTTACATTTTTAGAGCGGTTCTTCAATTAAGCGGTTAGCGTTTTCAAGGCTAGCCTTTAGTTCGCTAACCTCTCTGTAGTGCATCTCATAAAAAGAGAAAGAATTGGAAGTAATACTCTTTCGAGACTTGGGCTTAGGGCCATAACCATGACCTTTTGAGTAGCCTGATCACCAACCCAACACGGTGTCATATATCTTGTCCTCAAGAAGCGGTTGTGTCCCTCTAAGGTGGGCTGAGACTGGAGTTCCAGCATACATCACATGCATAATTAATTAAACACCCTAAAATGGATTGGTTTTGACATTTAATTTAAGTTATAAACTAAATTATTACAATAATAATTTGATGAAGTACAAAAACCGCTCCCAAACAACTCGAACCGACCTAAAAATCATATAAACTGCTTGAACCAACTCGAAAACCATTTGAACCGGCCCAAGAACCAACATTTGGGCTTCAACCGACCCAAACCATCAACAGGCGCACGGGTTAGGAGAATCGAGTCATACTCGGGTCGGGGCATAGGCGCGCGAGCGTGAGAAAACTAGACGAGGATCGCACGCTTAGGACTGACATGCGCGAAAACTGGGGTGAGACGCTGGACTTCGCGTGAGGAGAGCCAGATGTAGGTGGGCGAACGTGGGTCGGAGCGCACACGTGTAGGCTAGCCGGATTTGAGGAGACACGTTGCGCGTGCTGGAGAAATCCGGTCGAACGTGGGTCTCCGAGCCGAGTTTTGGGTTTGAAAGCAATTTCTGGGTCTGTCTTCTTCTTTTCTTCAATTTTTTTTATCTTTTCTCTCTCTCGGATGATGCAATTACAACTTAATTTCAACTCTAATGACTCCAATAAATTTCCAGACCCTTTGCAAAATAAAATAAGCCATTAATAAGACTAACTACAATTAATTAAAATAATAAAACACTTAATTTAGGGCCAAAACCAAAAACTACCATTTTAGTTCAAACACACATTTATCAAATAAATTATAACACCCACCATGTGCAATTGAGTAAAAAATATGTATGCTCTGATACCACATGATAGAGATTAAACGAGCAGGGCGGAAGAAAGATTGAAAGACTACTCTAATTGCAATTAATTAACATAAAAAACCCTAAACCGAAAAAGATTAAAAATAGGGTTTTTTTAAGAAAAACTTACGTTCGAAGCTTCGATTGTTGCTTGAACTACCACTAGGTTGACCTACTATCCTTTGGACTCAGAACCGAATTGTGAGACTCGTTGGATGAAGGAAACCGGAGAGATCAGGTATGACAACTTGAATTTCACTTAAACCTAAGTAGCAATCAGGCTGATGAACAACCCTCCCACTACGTCGAGGCTCTCTCAACTCTTGAGAAGGATGTGTTTGACCAGATATCTTAGTTTTATCAACTACTTTAGTGGATGATAAAACTAAGAAGGTTCGGTTTACAAAGGTTCGGTTCGGTTTAACATCTAACAACTAAAAAAAGCTCATCATAGAGTGAACCATGTCTAACAAGGTTTAGTTTCTTCTTTTTGATACACCGTTTGTTGAGGAGTACTAGGTGCAGAGAGTTGTGACTGGATTACATGTTCTATCAAATAGTCTTGGAATCATAAGTCACGATATTCTCCACCTCGATCTGATCGAAGTTATTGTTTTACCTAATTCATTCTCAACTTCAGCCTTATATTCCTTGAATTTTTCAAAAGAATCGGACTTGTGATGAATTTGAAAAACATGGCCGTACCTTGAATAATCATCAATAAAACTAATGAAATATTCGTACCCTCTCCAAACTTTGACGTTCATTGGTCCATAGAGGTTCTTATGTACGAGCTCTAAAGGTATTTTTGCTCTGAGACCTTTTACAGTAAAAGATCTCTTGGTCATTTTTCCTTCAAGACAAGATTCACAAGGAGGTAAAGAGTTATCTTCTAACTTACTTAGAAGTCCACTTTTAGCTAATCTCCCAATCCTATTGAGATTTATGTGACCAAGTCTCAAGTGTCATAAATAGACACTAGAAGAAATCTTTTGTCTTTTATTCTGAGTTTCGGCTATTCTAAACATTTTAGTTTTTAAGACAAAATTTGATCGTGTTGGTCTTAACTTATATAAGTTGTTTTCATGTATAGTAGAACAGATTTGGATACCTTTATAGAAAATGAATGCTTCATTAATTTCAAAAGATATTCTATACATGTGTTCCAAAATACAGGAAATAGATATAAAATTTCTTTTAATTTGTGGTACATACAAGATATTCTTAAGTATGATATATCTATTTTCAAAATACAACTTTAAATCTCCCACTACTTCAGCTAAGACTATCTCTCCTGTTCCAACCTTGAGAGTGATCTCACCTTCTGAAAGCCTTTTCCAAGAACTATTTTCCTAAAATAAGAAGTAAATATTGTCAGTGGCTCTTGAATCTAATATCCTGGTTGAATTTTCATATTCTACTAAACATGTTTCAACAACTAGTAAATCATATTTACCTTGCATTTTCTTCTCTGCCTTTTTCTCTGCAAGGTACTTTGGGCAGTTCCTTAACTAGTGCCCTTTCTGGCCACAGTGGTAATACTTACCTATATTTGCAGCTTTCTTTCCCTTGTTCGGTTTGAGTGTCTTCCCCTTTTCCTTCTTTTTTATTTGAGGATTTGGTTTTGAGGGTCCAGCTTTGGTTTTAGAGGACGATCCTCTTGAAAATTTTCTTTTGGTTGTAGTAACATTTGCTTCCACTTGCTTTCCCTTACCCCTGGTAAGGGTCTGGAATCAATGGAGCTCATTTAGAAGGGTTGTCAGATTAAACTCTATCTTGTTCAAAGACGCATTTGTTTGAAATGGTATGAAGCTCTTTGAAAGAGACTTTAAGATAAAACTAACCTGATTAGCGTCGTCGATGGCACCACCTTTTACTTCGACGATGTTGAAGTGTATCATCATGTCTAGGACATGTTCTCTAATAAAGGTCCCCTCCTTCATACGCTTAGTGTAAATGTATTTGATTTCCTCATGTCTTAGGAACCATTCTGATTGCCCAAACATTGTCTTTAATGAATCCATAATTTCTTTAACCGTGGCTAAGGATTCATGTTTCTTTGCCAGAACATCAGACATGCTAACAAGAATGTAGACACGGGCTTTTTCATTAGCCTTTACCCATCGATCATATGCTTCCTGACTAGTTCGGTTAGCATTAGAGACAGAGGTTTGAGGACATTCCACAGTTAAGATAAATCTCAAATCGTCAACTACTAGTATCGTGTTAAGATTTGATTTCCATGCCGCATAATTATCGTCATTAAGTTTTTTTGAAGCTAACAGTTGAACTATCGAGCTATTCATGCTGAAAAGGAAACATATTCTCTTTAGAAATAAAACTATAATCTTTATAGACCAATCTAATTTAGCAATTAATAATGTACCCTTCATTATTCATTATTTATGTGTTGCAACGATATTTCAAAGGTTTAGAATAACCTTCATCGAAGGGCAGTTGATTATCCTCTCTTGAACCAAGATAATCTTGTCTAGAAGCTAACTTTAGAATAAATTTTATTCTTTATAGAATTTAGTTATCGCTTATTTGGTCGAGAATATACTAACAACTTAGTAATTCTTGTAAGTGTAACTTGTCATTTTTGGATCTCAGAGATCAAGATCAATATGCTCTCGAAAGTGAAAATTTAATATGAAAAACTAATATAATAAAAACTATCAATCTTTGGAGTTCGTAGTTTTCTGAATCTTATAATACAACCCTCCGAAGGAAATGTTGCTCCAGGACAAACATGTAGGTGCATTATAGGAATCTCCGGTGCGACCTAGTGGAAGACACCATGGGATGTGTTGTCACATATCCCTCACCCACTTACTATGAACTACTTCTTCTATTCACCTTGATATTGATCCATGCAAACACTCTTCGAATGGAGTCCGCTCCTATTGCACGACCTGGACCTCACGGTGTGAACTCTTAGGGATGCTAGAGCTAAAAGTACACTACTTCTCTTTAGCTGAAGCATTCTATAATGATTTTTAAGGATATTTAAAACTTTAGGATTATATTTAGGCTAACTTAAACAAATCCTAAGTCTAGGTGAAACATTCGAGCATAACTTATTATACTGGATTTTAACCTATGATGTCTAAGTGAAAAACCAATTTTATTACCTCATACCTCTCACGCATGCTCATAAAACTAGGTTAACTAGGCTCAATAACTGATTACAATCTCTAGGTAGGAGGTGTTTCGTAAACCGTCAACTTAAGAACCTTCAACCTTTGTCATCATATCTAACTTGTTGATAAGATCGAATCAGGTGAGCCTCTTGTAACCAATTTTACAAGATATTGACCTAATTCTATGAAAAAAGGAAGATATGTTTTTAACCTAGGCGAGCATGCATTTTATCTTTGTCATAGATTTTAAACGTCTAATTCATTTTATAACACTTATAAAAAAAACTTTAACAAACATATAACATAGATCTAACAATATATAACCATTATATAAAGAAATTAATCTTAAATTCAATAAACACCCCTTCAATTCAATATAACCCCCCTCCTCTCTCAAATTCAATGTAACCCCCTCAAATCTCAACACATTCAAATTATTTATAAATCTAAAATTCAATTTCAACGTCAATCTTAAATACTAAAAACAATTCAAATTCAATACTAAAATCTAAAGCTAATTCAAAATCTAAATCTAAATATGAAAACTATTTCAAAATCTAAATTTTAAAACAAATCCTAAAACTAATTAACTAAACTAAAACAATAAAGAACATGCAAACAATTTCAATAAACTCTATCAATATATACCTTTTTTTAATTTAAAAAAGAACATAGTAAACAAACCTTGATTAGGAATAGTGGCAGACAAATAGGACGATGAGGAAAGACGGTGAGTGTTAGAGAACTCCAGCGGTGATGACGACGAACGACTGATGGTGGACGACGGATGACAATTACTCTCTCGACAATCTCTCTTCTTATTTTCTTTAGGTTATGTGTTATGTGAACACATAACTGAAATATATAGGGCATTTTTTAATGCATCACGAAAACATCAGGAAACTCAACTTTTTCCGACCCCATAAAGTGAAACGTCAAAGATAGTTCCAACCAATCTCGACATTTTACTAAAAACGTCGTTATTGGTTGGAACTATCCCGATGCCATGCAGGGACATCAGAGAAAATTAAACAGTTGAATTATTATTTAATTTTTCCTGATTTTGTCAATGTAGACATCGGGGATGGTTGAAACCATCCTCGACGTTCCTGCATGAACATTGAGGAAAGTTAAACAATTAAATAAATATTTCTACTTTTCCCGATGTTTGTTTCTAGGGCATAAGATAAACTTCAAATAAATTAAAAAAAAACCAAATTGGTTGAGCAGTCTCGACGTTTAAATTAAAATGTCGGGATTGCTCCTTTATAACGATGTTGCTTTGCAGGGGTCGGGAATGGTAGAACATTCCGGACATACTCATTCCCCACTTGATTTGCGGCATTGAGAATCTTCTGATTTCTTATAAGCGTTAACGTCGCCTTTCCATTGCCTTTCTTCAATTTTTCTTGGACATCGGAGCATGCTTTCTTTATTGGCAACCAAACAGTGTAAACCTCTCATTGCAACTTTTTTCTTCACAACTTCGTTTAAACTTCTCTTCTGATGAATGTAAGTGAGGCAACAGTGAACTTCAGAGCACGCATTTCCATTGCCTTTCTTCGCGACTCAGTTGTCATTATTCAATTTCTTCACCAAATCTCGATAGGTGACCACTCTCCCTTTCCTCTTGTATGTACCTTTTTCTACCATTGTAAATATAATTTTATTTAAAGTTGTGATAGCTGTTGTATACATGATTCGAGGGTGTTTCTTAACCTGTTTGAAAACTCTCTACCGTTAGTTTATTTACTGAGTTTTTTCCTTTTTTTGTTGAAATCAATTATATATCTTTTTTATTGATTTGGATTGGGTGTAGATTATTTGTATTGTCGTCTACTTATTCTTATCTTAGAATATGGAATAGTTTAGTTGTTTTAGTCTAGGTTAACATGGAATTGTTGTAGATTAATATGGAATTATTATAGATTTAATGTGGAATAGTTGAGACATTTTATGAGGCTTTTCACATGTTTTATGCATGTTTAGTAAGTCTCTTAGTCCCTTATATTTTATCTCACACAAACCTCGTACATTCCAAACTTTTACTATTGATTTTGAAATCAAATTGCAACCCCTCCTAGGTCATTTAGAGTGTTTTTATGCTGGTTTAGTAAGCCTTTTAGGCCGTTATGTTTTATCTTGCACACATATTTCAAATTCCAAACTTTCATTATGCACTTCGAAATCAAATTGCAACCCCCCAAGGCCATTCGAAGTGTTTTTATGCATGTTTAGTAAGTCTCTTAGGCACTTATATTTTATCTCGCATATCTCTTGAACATTTCAGACTTTCACTGTACATTTCAAAATCAAATTGCTACTCCTCCTAGGTCATTTAGAGTGTTTTTATGCATGTTTAGTAAGTCACTTAGGCAATTATATTTTATCTCGCACACATCTCGCACATTCCAAATTTTCATTATGCGTTTCAAAATCAAATTTGTACCCCTCTTAAGTCCTTTGGAGTGTTTTTATACATGTTTAGTAAGCCTTTTAGGTACTTAAATTTTATCTCGCACACATCCCACATGCATGGTATAAAGACTTTAAATTGTTTTTTATTTGTTCCTTTTTAGTTCAGGCTTCCGTTATGACATCGACATCGATCGACCCATGTACAATATTAAGTCGTCCTATCATTTCCAAGCTCTAGTAAGTTGTTTGTCTCATTTAAAAAATACAACATGAAATATTAAGGCCAAACAAAAATCGAATCAGTTAGCCTTATTTAGAACAAAGTTCAACCACTATTTAGATATAAATATCGTCTTTAATGGGTCACTCATCCATTACTTATTGTTAACGGAGCTGAAAGATGAAACGAAGGATCATATAAGTTTCTTGCTAGGGGGTGTTGTTTGTACTTTTGGTAGAAGGGAGTTTAACACTGTAATTGGTCTTTGCGGTCACTATTCAGTCTGTTGGGAATAGTAGATTGTTGGAGAAGTTCTTCAAAGATAAAGATTCCATTTATGTAAGCGAGTTAGAGGACACATTTCTGGAATACGATGATGATGACAATGATATAATCAAATCATATTTGGTATACTTTATAGAGCTATCCTCATTAGGAAAGGATAGGAGAACCAAAGTGAACCAAACTTTTTTTAAAATTGCTGATGTTTGACTCGCCAATAGTACGCAACAAGCAATAGTAACTAACTTGAGGATCACATGACTTTGAGCCTTTTTTTTTTGCCCTAAATACATTTGCTTTTTCTCTTTTTAGTTGATAATTAAGGCGGTCATTGAGATGACACCTGAAGAGGAGTAGTTCAGAAAAATTTTTTGACGAACCCCACCCATCTAACATTGTTCATACGAAGAATGTTGGTTCAAAAAGAGTAGGAGAAGTTAGTAATGATAGTTGTGACTTCAAAAGAATGGTGGTTCAAGAAGAGGTGATTTCACCTTATCATTTACTTTTTCGCAATGAGAACCTTGTTGCATTCTAAATTTGGGAGTGTGCAAGGTTTGAGCTAAAGTGTTCAAACAATCATAGAACTTTTCTTTTTCAAGCAATTAAAGCTTAAAATTCTTTTTTAAAAAATGACATATTCTTTTATTCAAATGCAAATGAAATTAAAACTCAAATGTTGCCACCTCTCAACCAAAAATAAGAAGTAAAACTTCAACTAAATTTGAGAGTAAGTAAATAAGTGGAATAAGAGTTATAGTTAAGGAGGAACGGATTCATAGTGTACTTATGATTTTTCACTCAATAACAAATGAAAATAAATAATAAGAGTTTGTTGCACGAAAAGAAAAGAACAAAAAATTTTCGAAACAATGATCATTTCTTGAAAAATGAAAATAAGATTTTCTGAAAATGGACAAGGATATTTTGAGACTGGCAAGAGTAAAGAATATGTGTGACAAAAATGTATTGGTAAGGTGGCTTTAATGATATTAGAAAATGAAATGAAGAAAGAATAGGAATAAGGGTAGATGGCTTACCAAGTTTTACCTTGTCGAAAAGTAATTTGTAAAACCCTTACTTACTAATATGATAGTGTGCTGGCAAGTTGGGGTACCGAACCCAAGAGAATGGATTAGAAGAACTAATCTTGAATTTCACTTGAAAGAAATTGTTAGAAATACTTAAGAGGGCATTCAAAGAATTTGCAAGAAAATCAAACAATTGTATTAAAGCAAAGAAAGAGGTAAAGCAATTTGTATTTGGTTTCAACTCAAAGTCATTAATGTGTAAAGGATTACTCAAATGATTAAAGAGAGGTAAGAGAGATTGGGAATTTAGGGATCTCATCATCATTGGGAAAAAATTGCAAAGATTGACGGGATTTAAGTGTTATTGGACTATTTAATTTTGAGATTTAAATTGCTTGAATCAACAAAATTAAATTAATCAAGATTCATAGCTCTTTACATACCGAGAGTAAAAAAATGCACAGGAGAAATTGTTCCAATCATACATTAATTGTTCAACACAAAAGTTTAGGGCATGAACTTTTGTCCAAGAATTTGCCTAAGTAAAAGATTGCTTAATTATATTATGATGCCAAGAAATTGATACTAGAATTAGAAAGAAGATCAATCTACAAGATTACTTTAATTTCACAAGAAAAGAGGGGCATATTGCATGCTTATTTGTCAAATCACAAGTTGAATTCAATAAAATTAATTTGGCCAAGAAAGAAAGTACTATTGAACACAATTTGTAGAAAAATTAAAGCAAATCTAGCAATCTCAATCAAGACTTTGAATAAAAAATTGTAATGGACCAAGAATTATCGAGAACAATTCAATTCTTTATTTCATGAAATTAGTACATTCCATACAAAGAAAATTTTGCTTGAATTAATCAAGAATCATTATCACAAGAAAATTGATTACAGTTATGCAAGAAATCAAGATAATAATTCTTGAAGAGAGAGAAAAATACATGAAATTCTTGCAAAAAAATATCAATCTCTACAAAGTAAATCCTACCCAATTTTCTTTACCTCAATTGCTGATTACTCCATGAAATTTCAAGAAGATTGCTGAATTATTTGGGAGAAAATTGGCAGAAATGAGAGGGAAAATTTCTGGAAAATGGAATTTGGAGAGAGTTTTTGATGAAAATTGGAGATATTTTGTGAATTCACGAGAAATTAGGGGAGAAATGGGTATACATAGAAAAGGGATCAAAATAACTGCTTCAAGGAAAGGGGTGTAAACGAATTGGGTTGGGTTAGGTTGGGAGACATTCTGAACCCAACCCATATTTTCGAGTTGGTTGAGTTGGCAACTCGAATTAACCTAAATTAAGTTTCCAACCCAACCCAACCCAATCAAAATAGGGTTGGGTTGGGTTGAGTTGTTGAGTTGTATTGTTTTTTTTTCGTCTAACACCCCAAAAATTTTGGGATGATTTAGTTTCAATTATCTTAAGTGTAATTATTGGAATTTTGGAAGTTTTGAATTAATTAACTTATGAATTTTTTATTTTTATTAGACATTAAGAAAATATCTAATGGTGGTGGTGCTTGGGAGTTGTGTTAATTGGATGTATCTGAGGAAACTTGATTAATTATATTTTGGTTGTGTAATTAATTAAGTTTTGAGGATATATAATTATTTTATTTGGATAATAAAATTGATAGAGATATTTGTTGAAAACAAAGATAATTTGGTTGAGGAGAGAGATTATGTGATTTATTTGGGAAAAGAAAAAAAAAAGAAGATAAAAAAAGGGAGATTTGGTGGGTTTTAAATGAAGGGAGAGAAGATTTGTTTAATTTGGTTGAGATTTGGGAAAGAGGAAAAGGAAAAGAAAAATAATAATTAATGTTATTATTTTGTTTAAATATGGCATAGGAAGTTGTGTCATCTCTTTCATTGGAAAAAAAAGGAAAGAAAAGGAGAAAACCTTAACCCTATTTCCGCTGCCACCACCCCTCTCTTGCAAACCGCCGCCGCCATCAATTCAAGCCGATCGACTTCATCAGGCGCGTTGCCTCTGTCGTTTGAAGTTGTGCTGCCACCGTAGCCGAACCGTGCACAAGTGTCAGCCGTCACGTGTAGAACATCACGCATGACGACGCTCCATCAGCCGTCGCCTCCGTTTTCAACCATTCGCGGCACGTTGAGTCGTCCGCCTTGCAGTAGCACCATCGTCGCCGTCTTCGTCATTGGTCTTCTTCGTCAATGAACTGTCAGCAGGCATAACCCGAGTCGACCCTACAACAGTCTCCCGAGTCGTCCGAGCCGCGTGTGCGAGTTGCGCCTCTAGCCGCGTGTGCGAGTTGCACCTCCAACCGCTCGCAAGCGTCGAGCCGAGCCGTACGCGTGTTGTTTTGCTAAGCCGCGCCTGGAGTGTACCCGAGTAGAGCCACACACGAGTCCCTAGCTGAGTCGACCAGCCAGTCCCTTCCTCCAGCCGAGCCGCCGGTCCTTTCTACCACCCAGCCGAGCCGTCCAGTTATTGTTGAGCCGCCTAGCCTATTTTTGACCTTCTTACCTGTTTTGGTAAGTTGTGATTGAGTTTTTAGTATGCCTAACCAAGACTAATCTTTTGACCTAAATGATTTGTTACGTGCATGTTATGGTTAGGGTGTATGTTAGCTTATCCTATTAGAGTCGTACCTGCATGGGTGTCCTTCGGGATCACCACCTTTTTAAGACTGCGTAGTCCGACGGGACCACCGGTCTGGCATTGACATAGACATGATTCGAGTGGTTCAACGGGATCGCTCGCAGCCCGATTGTCTTAGTGTTTCATTCGGGTAGACTACATGCCAGATTGTCCTAGGCGATCCTTTGGGATCACCGAAGACCAGTTATGTTCCTTTGGGATGACATGTTGCACGTGTTTGAGAACTTGTCAGTTCTTGGGAACCACTTTCAAGACTCTAATAGGAAGTTAACAGGCACCGAGCATGACTAGTAGTGGTCCCTTACTTAAAATTTTATACTCACTCTTTCCATTTCTATTTTTCAGGCAGAGGCAGAGGTAAGAGCAAAGGCAAGCTGGCGAGCGACCAAAAGTGACTGTGGCGAACCATAGGGATCTTTTCTTTCTGCTTTATGTCATAGTTCAGATTTTAATGTTTGCATTTTATATTACTTTTATTTGTTATTTTATTTCTTTAAAATTAGATAGGGCCCGGGTTAGGATTTTATTTTCATACTTATCTCTAATCACATTTGTTTATGCTTTTAAATGAAAATTTGGAGGTTTTGTTTTATTTTTATCTAAATCTTACAAAATTTACTTATCTTTTAAATTAGTAATGACTTCGACTTAGTATAAGGAGTTAGGTCGTTACAGTTGGTATCAGAGCCAAATTTCTAGGTTATGTAGACTGACTTACGATGTAAGTCTTTGTTTTACCTCTATGGCTATACGGTCCTTCGTCACTCGCCAGGTATGTTTTAAGACTTTGCTAAATGTTATGGTTACAATCTTGCCTGAATAAAATAAATGTAGTTAGTATAAGGGTTATGATTGTTTTGTGAAAAGTTTCTGCTGGTGAAACTTCAGGAAAAGATGCCGCCGAATAGAGGTGCACGTCGAGGGGGTGGTAGGGAAGGTAAAGGAGCTGGACGTATCCAATCGGAGGAGCAACTTGCTGTGCAGGCAGCCAACCCTACCGTACCTCTCACCTAGGCGGACCTCGCCGCGATGGAGTAGCGGTACCAGGACATGATACAGGCTGCTTTAGCACCTTTTCTTGCTACCCAGCAGACCCAGGCCGCTCCTACTCAGGCCCAGATCGTCCCTCCTCTTGTCCCTATGGAAGTTAAGCCCGCGCCGGTTCAACTGTCAGGTGAGGCCAAACATCTGAGAGACTTTAGAAAGTACAATCCTAAAACGTTTGACGGATCCATGAATAACCCTACCAAGGCCCAGATGTGGTTGACCTCTATAGAGAAGATCTTCAGGTACATAAAATGCCCTGATGACCAGAAGGTTCAGTGCGCAGTTTTCTTCTTGGAGGATAGAGGCACTGCATAGTGGGAGACTGCTGAGAGGATGCTGGGTGGAGACGTCAGCAAGATAACCTAGGAGCAGTTCAAGGACAGCTTCAATGCAAAGTTCTTTTCTGCCAACGTGAAGTACGTGAAGTAGCAAGAGTTCCTGAACTTGGAGCAAGGCGACATGACGGTGGAGCAGTATGACGCTGAGTTTGACATGCTATCCCGCTTTATCGCTGATGTTTTGAAAGATGAGGAGGCCAGGACCGAGAAGTTCATCAGAGGTCTCAGACTAGACCTCCAGGTTATTGTTCGAGCCCTCAGGCCAACTACTCATGCTAATGCTTTACGCTTGGCACTAGACTTGAGTCTGCATGAGAGAGCTGATCCGTCCAAGGCTATCGGCAGGAGGTCAGCCCTTGGTCAGAAGAGGAAGGTTGAGTCGCAGCCTGACATTACACCGCAGTGAAATCTAAGGTTAGGAGGTATCTTCCAGCGGCATCGTCGGAAGCTTGCAGCAGCTGGGAGAACCTTGAAAGAGCTACCCGTTTGTCCTAGCTGTGGGAGAGTTCATGGAGATCGTTGCTTGGCCGGAAGTGGAGTTTGCTTCAGGTGCAGGCAACCAGGGCATACCGCTGATGATTGTCTTTAGAAACTCATTGAGACTACCCCACACCAACCTCCCGCTTCCAAGTAGGGAAGATTTTTTGCCACTACTCGTCAGGAAGCCGAACGAGCTGGTACAGTGGTGACAGGTACGCTGCCAATCTTGGGGCACTATGCTTCTGTGTTGTTTGACTCTGGGTCATCCCATTCGTTCATATCCTTTGTGTTCGTTCAGCATGTTGGTTAGAGGTAGAATCGTTGAGTGTTGTTTCGTCTGTTTCTACTCCATCTGGGGAGGTTTTGTTGTCTAAAGAAAAGATAAAGGCATGTCAGATAGATATAGAAAACCAGATGCTAGACGTGACCTTACTAGTGTTAGACATACAGGATTTCGACGTAATCCTAGGCATGGATTGGCTGTCTGCTAACCATGCAAGTATAGACTGTTTCCATAAGGAAGTCGTTTTTAACCCTCCCTCCAGGACTAGTTTCAAATTTGAGGGGCAGGAATCGTATGTATACCCAAGGTCATCTCAGCTATGAAGGCTGGTAAACTACTTAGCTAGGGTACCTGGAGCATCTTGGCAAGCGTATTAGATACCAGAGAACCAGAAGTTTCCTTGTCCTCCAAACCAGTGGTAAGGGAGTACGCTGATGTATTCCCTGACGAGCTTCCAGGACTTCCACCTCTTAAGGAGATAGACTTCGCCATCGAGTTAGAGTCAGACACTGCTCCTATTTCGAGGGCCCCTTACAGAATGGCTCCAGCTGAGCTAAAGGAGCTGGAGGTGCAGTTGTAGGAGTTGCTGGACAAGGGTTTCATTCGACCCAGTGTGTCACCTTGGGGAGCACCAATGTTGTTCGTGAAGAAGAAGGATGGGTCAATGCGCCTTTGCATTGACTATAGAGCGCTGAACAAGGTGACAGTCAAGAACCGCTATCCCTTGCCCATGATTGACGATTTGTTCGATTAGTTGCAAGGAGCCACCGTCTTTTCTAAGATCAACCTACGATCAGGCTACCACCAGCTGAGGATCAGAGATAGTGATATTCCTAAGACCGCTTTCCATTCTAAATATGGGCATTACGAGTTCATTGTGATGTCTTGTGGTTTGACTAATGCTCCTACGGTATTCATGGACTTGATGAACAGAGTGTTTAAGGATTTCTTAGACACGTTTTTTTATAGTTATCATTGACGACATTTTGATTTACTTCAAGACTGAGGCTGAGCATGAGGAGCATTTGCATCAGGTTTTGAAGACTCTTCGAGCTAATAAGTTGTATGCTAAGTTCTCCAAGTGTGAATTCTGGCTGAAGAAGGTGACTTTTCTTGGCCATATGGTTTTCAGTGAGGGAGTTTCTGTGGACCCAGCAAAGATCGAAGTGGTTACCAGTTAGCCTCGACCGTCTATAGTTAGTGAGATTTGTAGTTTCCTGGGTTTGGCAAGTTACTACAGGAGGTTCGTGGAAGACTTCTCTCGTATAGCCAGTCCCTCGACTCAGTTGACCAGGAAGGGCATTCCTTTTGTTTGGAGCCCAGCTTGTGAGAGTAGCTTCCAGGAGCTTAAGTAGAAGCTTATGTCTGCACCAGTCCTTACAGTGTCGGATGGATCTAGAAGTTTCGTGATCTACAGTGATGCCTCAAAGAAACGACTGGGTTGTCTTTTCATGCAGCAAGGTAAGCTAGTTGCTTATGCCTCCCGTCAGTTGAAGAGTTATGAGCAGAGCTACCCATACCCATGACCTAGAGTTGGCAGCAGTGGTTTTCGCACTGAAGATATGGAGACACTACCTGTACGTGAGAAGATACAAATTTTCACTGACCATAAGATTCTAAAGTACTTCTTCACCCAAAAGGAGTTGAACATGAGAAAGAGAAGATGGCTTGAGTTGGTGAAGGATTATGATTGCGAGATTCTGTACCACCCAAGTAAGGCAAATGTAGTAGCTGATGTGTTGTATAGGAAGGTTGCACATTCAGCAGCGCTTATCACTAAGCAAGCTCCCTTACTCAGAGATTTTAAGAGAGCCGAGATTGAAGTCTCGGTAGGGGAAGTTACCTCACAGTTGGCTCAGTTGTTAGTGCAGCCAACCTTGAGACAAAGGATTATTGTTGCTCAGCTAAATGATCCTTATTTGGTCGAGAAGCATCTATTAGTAGAGGCAGGGCAAGGTGAGGATTTCTCCATATCCTCTGATGATGGACTTACATTTGATGGACGTTTGTGCGTGCCAGAAGAAAGTGCAATCAAGACAGAGCTTTTGACTGAGGCTCACAGTTCTCCATTTACTATGCACCTTGGAAGTACGAAGATGTACAAAGACTTGAGGTGTGTCTATTGGTGGAGGAACATGAAGAGAGAAGTGGCAGGCTTCATCAATAGATGTTTGGTGTGCCAGCAGGTGAAGGCACCTAGACAAAGGCCAGCAGGGTTGTTGCAACCCTTGAGTGTGCCAGGCTTGAAATGAGAGAGCATTTCGATGGACTTCATTACAGGACTGCCCATAACTCTAAAGGGCTATACAGTCATTTGGGTTGTTATTGACAGACTCATGAAGTCAGCTCACTTTGTTCCAGGGAAATCCACTTACACTGCTAGTAAATGAGGACAATTATATATGACCGAGATAGTGAGACTGCATGGAATACTTATATTTATCGTTTCTGACAGAGATGCTCGTTTCACATCGAAGTTTTGGAAAGAACTTCAGCTGGCGTTGGGCACGAGGTAAGATTTAAGCATAGCTTTTCACCCTCAGACTGATGGTCAAACGTAGAGGTTGAACAAGATTCTAGAGGACATGCTGCGAGTTTGTGTGCTAGAGTTTTCAAGGAGTTGGGACTCCCATTTGCATTTGATGGAGTTCACCTATAATAACAGTTATCAGGCCACCATTGGCATGGCGCCGTTTGAAGCTCTGTATGACAGGCGTTGTAGATCTCCTGTTTGTTGGGGAGAGGTCAGTGAGCAGAGACTGCTAGGCTCTAAGCTAGTATAGACCATTAATGTAGGCATACAGAAGATTAGAGCTCATTTGTTGACAGCACAGAGCAGGTAGAAGAGTTATGCCGATGTGCGACATAAGAACCTCGAGTTTGATGTGGGAGACATGGTTTTTCTGAAGGAAGCACTTATGAACGGTGTTCTGAGGTTTGAGAAGAAGGGGAAGCTAAGTCCACGTTTTGTAGGGCCATTTGAGATACTGGAGCGGATTTGCCCTATAGCTTATCGTTTGGCGTTGCCCCATCATTTTCTGCAGTGCATGACGTATTCAATGTCTCCATGCTGAGGATGTATGTTGCAGACCTGATGCATGTAGTTGACTGCGAGCCATTGCAAATTAATCAGAACTTGAGCTACGAGGAGCAACCTGTTGAGATTTTGGCAAGGGAGGTCAAGATGCTCCGTAATCGAGGAATTTCACTGGTCAAAGTTCTTTGGCAAAACCACGGAGTTGAGGAGGCCACATGGGAGAGAGAAGATGATATGAGAGTCCAGTACCCCGAGCTGTTCGAGGATTAGAACTTTCGAGGATGAAAGTTTCTCAAAGGAGGGAAGATTGTAACACCCCAAAAATTTCGATGATGAAAGTTTCTCAAAGGAGTGTAATTATTGGAATTTTGGATGTTTTGAATTAATTGACTTATGAATTTTTTATTTTTATTAGAATTAAGAAAATATCTAATGGTGGTGGTGCTTGGGAGTTGTGTTAATTGGATGTATTTGAGGAAACTTGATTAATATATTTTGGTTGTGTAATTAATTAAGTTTTGAGGATATATAATTATTTTATTTGGATAATAAAATTGGTAGAGATATTTGTTGAAGATAAAGATAATTTGGTTGAGGAGAGAGATTATGTGATTTATTTGGAAAAAGAAAAAAAAAAGAAGATAAAAAAAGGGAGATTTCGTGGGTTTTAAATGAGGAGAGAGAAGATTTGTTTTATTTGGTTGAGTTTGGGGAAAGAGGAAAAGGAAAAGAAAAATAATAATTAATGTTACTATTTTGTTTAAATATAGCATAAGAAGTTGTGCCATCTCCTTCATTGGAAAAAAAAGGAAAGAAAAGGAGAAAACCCTAACCCTATTTCCGTCGTCGCCACCCCCCTCTTGCAAACCGCCGCCACCGTCGTCAGTCCGAGCCGATCGGCTTCATCAGGCACATCGCCTCTGTCGTTTGAAGTTGTGCCGCTGCAGTAGTCGAACCGTACGCAAGCGTCAGCCGTCACGTGGAGCACATCACGCACTACAATACTCCGTCAGCCGTCGCCTCCGTCTTCAGCCATTCGCAACGTATCGAGTCGTCCGCCTTGCAGTAGCACCATCATTGTCGTCTTCGTCGTTGGTCTTCTTCATCAACAAACCGTCAACAGGCATAACCTGAGTCGACCCGACAACAGCCGTCCGAGCCGTCCAAGTCACGTGTGCGAGTTGTGCCTCCAGCCGCCCGCAAGCGCCTAGCCGAGCCGTACGCGTGTTGTTTTGCTGAGCCGCGCCTGTAGTCTACTCGAGTCGAGCCACACGCGAGTCCTTGGTCGAGCCAGCAGCCTTTTCTACCACTTAGACGAGCCGTCCAGTTATTGTTGAGCCGCCTAGCCTATTTTTTACCTTCTTACCTGTTTTGGTAAGTTGTGATTGGGTTAACCAAGACTAATCTTTTGACCTAAATGATTTAATTTTGGATTAAATTAAATTAAATTATTTTATCCTAAAGGACCGGTTGGACCTACTGGAGTTGGGCTGTGGAACCCCTTCTGATTAAAGGAAATTACTGCAACCTTGATCTTGGGTAAGTTGCTTCGAATAAGTTTTGGTCTTTAATTCCGTGAAGGTTAGGTTATTAAATTGTTGTTTCTTAACCATTTAGGACTTTCGCTGCTTGGGAAGCGTGACTTTACTGCTAGAATTCGTTTGAGCAAATATCCAGGTAAGAGATTCTACTACTAGACCTAGGAATGAAATTAAGAGGTCGCATATATTTTTAGTTATGCACATTCATAACTAGATTGCATAACGATATGGTAATTAATGATGATATGGTATGACATGGCGATATGATATGACATGATGTTATGACATAATTTGTTACGTGCATGTTATGGTTAGAGTGTATGTTAGCTTATCCTATTAGAGTCGTACCTTCATGGCTGTCCTTCGGGATCACCACCCATTTAGGATTGCGCAGTCCGACAGGACTGCCAGTCTGGCATTGACATAGACATGATTCGAGTGGTTCGACGGGATCGCTCGCAGCCCGATTGTCTTAGTGTTTCCTGTGGATACACTACAGACCAGATTGTCCTAGGCGTTCCTTTGGGATCTCCGAAGACCAATTATGTTCCTCCGAGATCACATGTTGCACGTGTTCGGGAACGTGCCAGTTCTTGGGTACCACTTTCAGGACTCTAATAGAAAGTTAACAGGCACCTAGTGGGACTAGTAGTGGGTCCCTTACTGAGTATTTTATACTCACTCTTTTCATTTCTATTTTTCAGGTAGAGGCAGAGGTAAGAGCAAAGGCAAGCTGGCGAGCGACCAGAAGTGACCGTGGCGAGCCATAAGGATCTTTTGCTTCCGCTTTATGTCATAGTTCAGATTTTAATGTTTGCATTTTATTTTACTCTTATTTGTTATTTTATTTCTTTAAAATTAGATAGGGTCCGAGTTAGGATTTTATTTTCATATTTATGTCTAATCACATTTATTTATGCTTTTAAATAAAAATTTTGAGGTTTTGTTTTATTTTTATCTAAATTTTATAAATTTTACTTGTCTTTTAAATTAGTAATGACTTCGACTTAGTATAAGGAGTTGGATCGTTACATTTCGTTTCTAAATTCTAATGTTTGTAAAGTTCAAAATTGTTCCTCTTAAAAAAAAAGTTCAAAATTGTTGTGCATTCAAACTTATATATATATATATGTATGTATATATGTGTATATATATGTGTGTATATATGTGTATATATGTATGTATATATTTGTGTATATATCTGTGTAGATATGTGTGTAGATATGTGTGTATATATACATATATATACATATATGTGTGTATAGATGTGTGTGTATATGTGCGTGTATATGTGTCTATATATATTTATATATTAATTCGAAGTTTCAAACATACATATAATGTAAATATGTATATATGTGTATACACATATATACATATAATTATATACATATATTATATTAATTCCAGTTGGGTTGACTCGAATTTTTCAACCCTCTAATCCGAGACCCAACTCAACCCGAAAAAATTCAAAATTTTCAACCTAATCCAACCCTACCTACATTTTAAACTAACCTAACCAACAAATATAATATGAGTTGGGTAGTTCGGGTTATTCTTACACCCCTACTTCAGGAACTCGAAGTCATGATTTCAGGCTTTCGTGCACGTGAGTTTAACGGAGAAGGTGGTTATTTTTTGGAAAGTTGCAAAGGAATTACTAGAATGCCATCGAAAAAAATATATAGATATAAAAAGAATTGTAGTTGAGAGAATTGAACGCGGGACATTAAGGATGCATGCGGATTGAAGTTGAAATGATCCAATTTTAATTTGCGTTGTGTAAAGTTTAAACATATGACGTCGAAGTGGCACGGATGGGTGGATAGACGACGCGTGGCAAGGATACTTTCAACTTATTTACAAAAATGTCATTTGAATAATTGTTAGGAAAATTTATTTGCATCACTGGTGATTCAAACCGTTGATGTGGGGCTAAAACAATGTTGAAAAATAATATGCGGTTAGGATTCGATCTTGTGACTTCGAGGTGGGTTGAGCTCGTGGATTATTTTGAATCTTTTTTTATTATTTACTATATTGTCCTCGATCTTCAAATTGCTCGTTCTCCTTCTTTTGGATTTCGTTTTAGGTGATTTTTGTTACATTGGGTTTGTAACAAAGTGTACTTTCATATTCTGCATAAAAATATCAAAATAATGAATATATATACATTATGAGTTGAGAATAGAACTATTATAAAGGATCAAGAACTGCCCTAACAGAGACTAAGCTTGTCATGTTTAGAATCTAGAAATTTTTTTAAATGTAAAGTAGGTGAGGAAAGCATGAAATGTCCAGAGTACGAGATAAATTAGAAACACATTCTGAGATGTTTAGCTAAGCATGCAAAAGGGAATGAATTCTTAGAATTCTGGAATGATACTTGAGGACAAGCAGTATTTTAAATTTGGAGGTATGATAAATTGTAGAAATACAAGTTATTATAGCCTTTTATGTAAAATAATGACATCTCATCGTATAAGATTGGAAGAAAACACAGGGAAAATTAGAGGATTATATTTGATTAACTTGTGTATCGCATACTACGCAAGAACTTTATCCCTACTTTATTGTGGTTTATGTGTCTTATTGCAGGATATTAGGCATAAGGAAGTAGAGCTTGGTGATAGAATGTCAGGCGAGAAGACACGTTCAACTAACAAAGCGATGATCACAACAAATTAGACGATCTGAAGCATTAACAAACAAAATTGGTTGGCGCAAATGTCAGAAAAATGATAAAAGGACGTATGTGCAGCGCCGAAGCAGCTTTATCAAAGGAACTAATTATGCCTTGTCACATCACTTCTTGTCTATAAAAATAGGCTTCTACTTTAGAAAAAAGTGTGCGAAGTTAAATCTCATAGAGTAAGCTCAAGTTATCTTTCATCCTTTCTATCTTTGAGTTATAGGTGAGAGTTTAGAATAAGAGGGGGAGAGAGAGATTTCCCTTACCATTTTCCCTTATCACAATAGGAAAAAGATCATAGTCAAGAAATATGATAAATCATATTCTAAGGCTCGATTCATTTTTATATAGTCCATTTTGTAAATTTTATGTATCGAGTTGTAAAATTGACTGTATGGCTGAGAGGCCTAAAGTTTTTGTTATAATATTGATGCAATTTTTTTACCATTCTTCCATTCTCTTTTACTCTTTACTTTCGATGTATTTAATTAGTTTATGAGCAATGTAATGTGTTATTTATAACGACCCAACCTTCCGGACTAAGCTGAGGTCACTACGTACTGCTAAGACTCGACAGTAAAGCACACAAGCTCACAAAAGACCGATTACGATTCATTAAAAACATTTAAAATATCACAAAAGCAGTTTCGGGCCCTCTTTTAAATTTCGTTCCAAAGAGTTCCAAAATATAATTCACAAAATCCTCAAAACAAAACCACCAATCAAATGTTCTAACAATGACTCCATTAAATTCTCAAAAGAAATAGAAATTGACAAATACGTCAGCGGAAGCATAAAGAAACTAGACGCGCCCATATGGCCTTCACACATTTTTCTTGCCCCTCGCCGGTCTGTCCCTCGTCATACCCTTACCTGAAAAGTTAAAGAGAAAAGGGTGAGTATAAGAATATACTCAGTAGGGACCCACTACTGGGCCCGTTAGGGTAATAACAATTAGCTTCCTATTAAGGGGTACCCTACATAATCAGTCTAGTGGTTTCGTAGAATGCACACATCAATCAATCTAGTGATTCCGTCGGATGCATATATCAGTCTCGTGATCCCGAAAGATGCACATATTAGTCGCATGATCCCGAAGGATACACATATCAGTCTCGTGATCTTGAAGGATACACATATCAGTCGAGGAATCTCGAAGGACACCATGCCTGTAAGGTACGCTACCCCATAGATAAAGCTAACCGTTACCCATAGTCTATACTAAACCATCTACAACAGTCAAATCACATTAACGTTCAAGTTAACGGTTCAGTTATAAGCTTAGACAGTCAGACTGTTTAGGTTTAAACAATTGTCTCCTCAGTCGCTATATGGATATCTAATTCACACGTCATCGTGACATTTCTTTAAATCCAGTAAACTAGTCAAATCATCACCTTGTAAAATCACCTGACGATACATCGTTTCAGTTCAAACGCTAGCGCATCTACAGGTAATCTATGTAATGCATAACATCCATATTATGCATAACAGTCACATTCAAGCCACAGCGTAGATCGACGATGTCTACACAACTTACACAAGAGGTTTCCGAACTCTTAGTCCCTTCACGACATAACTCCATAACCAGTAACCCGAAAACAGACCTTAACTTTACACAACATTAAGATTTTCATAATCCATCAACATACTATTCAAGTTCACAACATAGCCCATCAACATAACTACAATACACAGAACATCTGGGCATCGCTGCCTATCCGCAGAAAGAACTCATTAACGTATATAAGCACATAGGATACAACTAATGATCACATTACCTTTAATCAGTCAAAAGCATATAAGTGATATATACTAGTCAAACATGCGTCAATCAATTTAGTACATTCACTATCGTATAATTCCCATGTGGGTTACTACTTTCCAGTCTCGGTCCGAGGTCTAGTAGTAAGAAATCCCTTGCCTGAAATTTGACTATACTCCTTGATTGAATCCACGTCCAACGAATCCACCTAAACAAAATCACAAGGATTTAAACGATGACACTAGTAAAAGTCACTTTTAAATCGTTCTAAACAACATCCGTCGACGTACCCGAGTAAAGGAGAGCTATCTCCAATTAAGCCTGCCATGAAACCCAAGAACTCGAGCGTCAACTCTCTAACACCTTCAAGGAATGAAAGGTAGTTCCATGTTTTATTCCAATATCTATACTCGAATTGGCTATAGCAACATTAGGAAACTCACTAAATAATCCTTACCGAAGACTCATCATGACCCGATGTAGAGCGAAAAAAGGCTTAGGTGGCTCGGTGAATAGGGAGTTCGGCTTGGCTTGGAGGCGGCTCGACTCGGCTCGGCTTGGATCATCTTTCAACTCGACTTGGATCGCAGCTCGGCTCGGCTTCACATAGGCGGCCGCGGCTCGGCTCATCTCGTTTGAAGCCGATGCACACCAATGACTAATTCTCAGCTCCACACTACGACGGGCGACGGGAAATGCGTGGGGAGGATGAAGATTGTCCGCGACTCAGCTAAGGTTCTTCTAGGTTACGACAGATGACGTACGGAGAAGAGGACGACACAACTGTGGCATCGTAAGGAGGCGTCGACGTTCGTCGCAGGATTTAGTAGAAACCGGAGACCGAAGTCGAAAAGGGGATCGGAAATAGATCTACCGCACGCCGGCGTTGCGCGGTTGACGACGTTCGACTGAGGCAGAGACGATTGGCTAGGCTTCGCGGAAGGCACACGGAAAGGAGCGGCGGGCTGTCGGGAAAGAGAGCGGAGAAGATTGGGGCGGCGGTCGGGCGAAGGAAGAGAAGGAGAAGAGGATCGAGGGGGGGTCTGGCGGCGCGCGACTTTTAGGTTTGAAATATATATATATATATATGTATAATAATTAATAATATATTTTATATCATATTATATTATTAAAAATTTGTACCCTTCATTTTCTCTTTCTTTTCTTTTCTCTTTTAAACCAAAAAAAAAATAATTAGCACCCAAAATTTTAAATTCCCGAAAATTAACATAAAAATGTCAAAACTTACCTCGAAATTTGGGGCGTTACATTCTTCCCTCCTTAAGGAACTTTCATCCTCGAAAGTTTTAATCCTCGAACAACTCTGGGTAACGAGCTTTCATGTCATCTTCTCTCTCCCATGTAGCCTCTTCAACCTTGTGGTTCCGCCATAAGGCTTTAACCAAAGGGATCTCTCTATTCCTCAACATTTTCACCTCTCTAGCCAACACCTCAACTAGTTGCTCTGTATGGCTCAAGTTTTCATTAATCTCTAATGGCTCGTAATCCACTACATGGGATGGATCTGACACATACTTCCTCAACATAGAAACATGGAACACGTCATGAACTGCCGAGAGTGATGGTGGCAACGCCAAGCGATATGCCACAGGGCTAATTCGCTCTAGAATCTCAAACAACCCAACAAAACGGGGACTCAACTTTCCTCTCATTTCAAATCGTAAGACACCTTTCATAGGTGCCACTTTCAAGAACACTTTGTCCCCCACATCAAACTCAAGATCCTTTCGTCTCACGTCAGCATAACTCTTCTGTCTACTCTGTATGGTCTGCATACGTGATTTAATTTTCTGCATCGCTTCGTTAGTAGACTGAACTAACTCAGGACCCATCAATCTCTGCTCACCAACCTCATCCCAGCAAATAGAGGATCTACAACATTTGTCGTACAAGGCCTCAAACAGTGCCATGCCAATGGTAGCCTGAAAACTATTATTATAAGCAAATTCCATCAAATGCAAGTGAGAATCCCAACTACCTGGGAATTCTAATGCACAAGCTCGCAACATATCCTCTAAAACTTTGTTCAGGCGCTCAGTCTGACCATCAGCCTGTGGGTGGAAACCTGTACTAAAGTCTAACCTCGTGCCCATAGCAGCCTGTAAACCTTTCCAGAACTTGGAGGTAAAACGGGCATCTCTATCAGAAACAATCGACACTGGCACTCCATGCAATCTCACTATCTCAGACATGTACAACTGTGTCCACTTACTAGCAGTATAAGTGGATTTTCCCAGAATGAAATGCGGTGATTTGGTAAGCCTGTCAACAACAACCCAAATCACTGTAAAACCCCTCAGAGTTCTAGGCAGTCCTGTAATGAAATCCATGGACACGTTTTCCCATTTTCATTTTGGTACGCTCAAGGGTTGTAATAAACCTACTGGTTTCTGCCTTGGTGCCTTAACCTGCTGGCACACCAAGCATTTACTAACAAATTCTGCCACCTCTCTTTTCATATTACGCCACCAGTAAACCCGTTTCAGGTCCTGATACATCTTCGCACTACCTGGGTGCATGGAAAATGGGGAACTGTGAGCCTCAGACAATAATTCTGTTTCAACCGCATTGTCTGTTGGCACACAAAGGTGCCTCTCAAACAAAAGCCCACCATCAGAGGATATGGAGAACTCAACAGCTTGCCCTGCTTCTGCTAGGCAACGTTTATCAACCAAGTAAGGATCGTTACTCTGAGTATCAATGATCTTCTGCCTCAAAGTCGGCTACACCGTCAACTGGGCTAACTGTGAAGTGACTGCCCCTAGTGACACTGCAATCTCAACCCTCTCAAAATCTCGGTGCAACAGGACCTGTCAGGTAATAAGTGCTACTGAATGCGACACCTTTCTACTAAAAGCATCAGCTACCACATTCGCCTTGCCGGGATGATACAATATCTCACAATCGTAATCCTTTACTAATTCAGGCCATCTTCGATGCCTCACATTCAACTCCTTCTGAGTGAAGAAGTATTTTAAGCTTTTATGATCCGTAAAGATCTGTATCTTTTCACCATATAAGTAATGTCTCCATATCTTTAGTGCAAAGACTACCGCTACCAACTATAAGTCATGGGTAGGGTAATCTTGCTCATGACTCTTCAACTGACGAGAAGCATAAGCGACTACCTTACCTTGCTACATCAAAACACAACCCAAATCTTTCTTAGAAGCATCACTAGAAATCACAAAACTCCCTGAACCATCAGGTACAGTAAGAACCAGTGCAGTAACTAGCTTCTATTTAAGGTTCTGGAAACTGTCCTCACAAGCCTTGCTCCAAACAAAAGGAGATCTCTTCCTGGACAATTGAGTAAGAGGAGTAGCTATACGGGAAAAGTTCTCCATAAACCGTCGGTAATAACCTGCTAAACACAGAAAGTTACGAACCTTACTGACTGTGGAAGGTCAGGGCCAACTGGTGACTGCCTCTATCTTAGCTGGATCCATAGAACACCAGCTTTAGAAACCACATGGCCTAGAAAGGATACTTGCTTCAACCAAAACTCACATTTTAAGAACTTTGCATACAGTTTATTAGCTCCAAGGGTTTCTAGAACCATACGTAAATGCTCCTCATGCTCAGTCTCTGTCTTGGAATATATCAAAATATCATCAATAAACACGATCACAAAAGTGTCTAGGAACTCTCTAAACACTCTGTTCGTCAAATCCATGAACACTGCCGGAGCATTCGTCAAACAAAAAGACATCACAATAAACTCATAGTGTCCATATCTAGAAAGAAAGGCTGTCTTCGGTACATCGCTATCCTTAATCCTCAACTAATGATATCCTGACCGAAGGTTGACTTAGAGAACATTGTAGCTCCCTGTAACTGGTCGAACAGATCATCGATCCTGGACAAGAGATATTTGTTCTTAATGGTTACCTTATTCAACTCCCTGTAGTCAATACATAAGCGCATCGATCCATCCTTCTTTTTAACAAATAAGACTGGTGCACCCCAAGGTGACACACTCGGCCAAATGAAGCCTTTATCAAACAACTCCTGTAACTGCACTTTAAGCTCTTTCAACTCTGTTGGGGCCATTCTGTATGGAGCTCTGGATATAGGAACCGTTCCAGGCTCCAGCTCTATGGCAAACTCAATCTCTCTGTGAGGAGGTAACCCTGAAAGTTCTTCGGGAAAGACATCCGGATAGTCCCTCACCACTAGTTCTGATGACAAGGACACATCAACCTCTCTAGTATCCACCACACTCGCTAAGATACTCAAAGTACCCCGACTAAGCAGCTTAGTGGCCCTCATAGCTGAGATTACCTTAGGTAACGACCGTGATCCTTCTCCCTTAAACTTAAAACTGGCCATCAAGGGAGAGTTAAACGCTACCTCCTTACGGGAACAATCTATGTTATCATTGTTAGCAGCTAGCCAATACATACCCACAATTACATCAAAGTCGTGCATATCAAGGACTAACAACGTTACTTCAATCACATGACCTGCTATCTCAATCTGGCATGCTTTCACCTTTTCTTTCGACAACATATTCTCCCCAGAAGGAGTAGATACTGATAAAACATGGTATAGAGGCTCTACCTCTAAGCGGGCATGCAACACAAATGCAGAAGAGATAAAGGAATGTGACGAACCATAATCGAACAAAACTAAGGCATAATGCCCCAACACTAGAGCGTACCTGCCACCACCGTGCCTGCTCTTTCAGCCTCAGTCTTATTTGTAGCAAAGACTTTACCATGATGTGGAGCACCTGCCCCTTGATTCTGTGCACCCCCGGTAAGTCTCATCGGGTATCTGTCAGTTGTATGTCCCTCTGGCCTACACTTGAAGCAAGTCCAAGTCCCAAACAAACAACGACCCAGATGGTGCTTCCCACAAGTGGTACATAAAGGCTTTCCTCTGGCAGCTTCCCTTGCCTCAAAAGGTCTCTGTTGGAAGCGGCAAAACTAACCACCTGGTCTGAAGTTCCACTGTGGCACTAACGTAGGTTGCTGCTCAGCCTTCCTTTTCTATCTTGAAGTTGAACCTCTACCTGCAACCTTGGACGAGTTAGCCATCTCCTGTAAACTGAGATCAACTGCCAGGCGCAGTGCATCAGCATGAGTGGCGGGTGGGAAGGCTCGAACAAGACCCTGGATGCCTAGCCTGAGGCCTCTAACAAACTTATCAACTCTGGCCGCCCGGTCGCTATCATCTCAGGAGCGAAGCGGGATAACATATCAAACTCCGCATCATACTACTCCACTGTCCTATCGTCCTGCTCCAAGTTTAGGAACTCTTGACGCTTGGCATGTCGCAAACTGGCAAAGAAGAATTTCGCATAGAAGCTCTCCTTGAACTGTTCCCAAGTGATCTTACCCACGTTACCCCCCTAGCATCCTCACTGCCGTCTCCCACCAGGCAGTACCTCTATCTGTCAACATGAAAATGGTGCACTAAACTTTCCTATCCTCAAGGCACTTCATATACCGAAATATGGTCTCCAAAGAAGATAACCACATCTGAGCCTTGGTGGGGTTCTCCAAAGACCCATCGAATTTTGTGGGGTTATACTTTCTGAAATCCCTCAAATGTTTGGCCTCTGCCGACAATTGATTCGGCACGACCTATGGTACAACTGGAGCTGGAGCAAGAGCTGGCGGGGCAGGCTGCTGCTGCTACTCCCGTATCTGCATAATCAAATCTCTGAACCTCTACTCCATAGCAGCGAGGTCCGTATGAGTAACTGGTGCAGTAGGGTCGGTAGCTTAAGCTACAAGCTGTACTTTCGGTTGGACACGTCCTCCTCCCCTTTCTCGGCCTCCTCGGCCACCCCTACGCCCATCTCTCCTTGGCGACATTTCCCTAACAACCACTAATGATTTCATTAGTCTCGTACGATAATTAACTTCAAATTTTAACTTAGGCAAGGTCATACATATAGAGTTATATATATAATTTCATGAAAGTGTACCTGACGAGTGGCAAAGGATTGTTTTAGCCATAGGGACACAAACATAGACTCGCATCATAAGTTAGTCTACAGAACCTAAAACTTAGGCTCTGATACCAACTGTAACGACCCAACCTTCCGAACTAAGCTGAGGTCACTACGTACTGCTAAGACTCGACAGTAAAGCACACAAGCTCACAAAAGATCGATTACGATTCCTTAAAAACATTTAAAATATCATAAAAGCAGTTTTGGGCCCCTTTTAAATTTCGTTCCCAAGAGTTCCAAAATATAGTTCACAAAATTATCAAAACAAAACCACCAATCAAATGTTCTAACCATGACTCCATTAAATTCTCAAAAGAAACAAAAATTTACAAATAGCGTCAGCGGAAGCATAAAGAAACTAGACGCGTCCATATGGCCTTCACGTATCCTTCTTGTCCCTCGCCGGTCTATCCCTCGCCATACCGTTATCTGAAAAGTTAAAAAGAAAAGGGTGAGTATAATAATATACTCAGTAAGGGACCCACTACTGGACCCATTAGGGTAATAACAGTTAGCTTCCTATTAAGGGGTACCCTACATAAACAGTTCCGTGGTTCCATAGAACGCACACATCAATCAGTCTAGTTATCCCGTCGGATGCACATATCAGTCTCATGATCCCGAAGGATTCATATATCAGTCTCATGATCCCGAAGGATACACATATCAGTCTCGTGATCCCGAAGGATACATATATCAGTCGAGGAATCCCGAAGGAAACCATGCCTCTAAGGTACGCTACCCCATAGATAAAGCTAACCGTTACCCCACAGTCTATAGTAAACCATCTACAACAATCACATCACATTAACGTTCAAGTTAATGGTTCAGTTATAAGCTTAGCCAGTCATACTGTTTAGGTTTAAACAACTGTCTCCTCAGTCGCTATATGAATATCTAATTCACACGTTATAATGACATTTTTTGAAATCCAGTCAACTAGTCAAATCATCACCTTGTAAAATCACCTGATGGTACTTCGTCTCAGTTCAAACCCTAGCGCATCTACAAGTAATCTATGTAATGCATAACATCCATATTATGCATAACAGTCACATTCAAGCCACAACGCAGATCAACGGCGTATACACACATTACACAAGAGGTTTCCGAACTCTTAGTCCCTCCACGACATAACTCCAAAACCAGCAACTCGACAACAGACCTTAACTTTACATAACTTTAAGATTTTCATAATCCATCGACATACTATTCCAGTTCACAACATAGCCCATCAACATAACTACAATACACAGAACATTTGGGCATCGGTGCCTATCTGCAGAAACAACTCATTAACGTATATAAGCACATAGGATACAACTAATGATCACATTACCTTTAATCAGTCAAGAGCATATAAGTGATATGTACTAGTCAAACATGCGTCAATAAATTCAGTACAGTTACTATCGTATAATTCCCATGTGGGTTTCTACGTTTCCAGTCTCGGTCCGAGGTCTAGTAGTAAGAAATCCCTTACCTGAAATTTGGCTATACTTCTTGATCGAGTCCACATCTAACGTATCCACCTAAACGAAATCATAAGGATTTAAACGATGACACTAGTAAAAGTCACTTTTAAATCGTTCTAAGCAACATCCGTCAACGTACTCGAGTAAAGGAGAGCTATATTCAATTAAGCATGTCGTGAAACCCAAGGAACGAAAGGTAGTTCCATGTTTTATTCCAATATCTATACTCAAATCGGCTTGGCTCGACCCGACTCGGGCTTGGTTTGGTCAGTTCGTGGCTCGACTCGGCTTGGAGCAGCTTGCGGCTTGGCTTGGATCTCCACTCGGCTCGACTTCGCGCAGGCGCCCGCGACTCAGCTCAACTCGTTTGAAGCTGGCGCACACCAAAGACTAATTCTCGACTTCACGCGACTGTAACGACCCAACTTTCCGGACTAAGCTGAGGTCACTACTCAGTACTAAGACTCGACCATGAAACACACAAACTCATACAGGACCGGTTACGATTCATTAGAAATGTTTTAAAATAGTACAAAAGCAGTTTCGGGCCCTATTTTAAATCACATTCACGAGAGTTCCAAAATACAGTGCTCAAATCATGAAACACAAAATCACAAACCAAATATTCTAACCGTGACTCGATCTGACAATGAAAATAACGAGTAGCAAAAAATACATCAGCGAAAGCATAAAGAAAACCAGACACGTCCATATGGCCTTCACGCATCCTTCTTGCCCCTCGTCGGTCTGCCTCTCGTTGTACCCTTACCTCAAAAGTTAAAGAGGAAAAAGGGTGAGTATAAGATATACCCAGTAAGAGACCCACTACTGGGCCCGTTAGGGAATAACAATTAACTTCCTATTTAGCGGTACCCTACATAAACAGTCTAGTGGTTCTGTAGAATGCACACATTAGTCTCGTGATCCCGAAGGATGCACGTATCAGTCTAGTGATCCCGAAGGATGCACCTATCAGTCTAGTGATCCCGAAGGATGCACCTATCAGTCTAGTGATCCCGAAGGATGCACATATCAGTCTAGTGATCCCGAAGGATGCACATATTAGTCTAGTGATCCCGAAGGATACACATATCAGTAAGGTACACTACCCCATAGATGAAGCTAACCGTTACCCCTCAGTCCATACTAAACCATCTACAACAGTCACACACCGACAACGTTCATACTAACAATTTCATCATAGGCTTCGTCAGTCAGACAGTATAGGTTTAAACAACTATATCCTCAGTTGCTATATACATATCAAATTCACACATCATTGTGACATTTTTAGATTCAGTCAACTAGTCAAATCATAATCGAACTCTTAGTCCTTCCACGACATAACTCCATAACCAATATCCGGACAATAGACCACCACATACCTAACATTAAGACTTTAAAGTCCACCGACATACAATTCCAGTTCACAACGTAGCCCACCAATACAACTACAATACACAGAACATTCGGGCATCGGTGTCTATCCGTAAACAACTCTTTACAAATGATGGCACACAAGCTACAACTAGCGGTCGCGCTACCTTTAATCAGATAAGAGCATATAAGTGATGTATTAGTCAAACATGCGTCAATTCATTCAGTACAGTTACTAACGTATAATTCCCTGTGCATTATTACGTTTCCAGCCTCGATGCGAGGTCCAGTAGTAAGAAATCCCTTACCTGACACTTGGTTATGCCCCTTGATCGAGTCCACGCCCAACGAATCCACCTAAACGAAATCACAAGGGTTTAAACGATGACACTAGTAAAATTCATTTTTAAATGGTCCTAAGCAACATCCGTTGACTTACCCGAGTAAAGAAGAGCTATCTCCAATCAAGCCTGCCGAGGAACCCGAGAACTCGAGCGTCAACTCTCTAATACCTTCAAGGAACGAAAGGTAGGACCATGTCTTACTCCAAAATCTAAACTCGAATTGGTTATAGCAACAATAGGAAACTCACCAAAATAATGCTCATCGAAGACTCACCGTGACCCGAAGTGGAGGAAAGAAGGCTTAGGTGGTTCGGTGAACAGGGAGCTCGGCTTGGCTTGGAGGTGATTGGCTCGGCTCGGCTCGCGGCTTGGGTTGGTCAGTTCGCGGCTCGGCTCGGCTTGGATCAGCTTGCGGCTTGACTTGGATCGTAGCTCGGCTCAGCTTGGATTGCTGATCGGCTCGGCTTGCGGCTCGACTCGGTCCTCGGCTGAGCTTAGCTTGCGGCTCGCGACTCAACTCAACTCGCAGCTCGGCTCGGTTTTCGGCTTGCGGCTCGTGGCTTGCTCGAAGTACCCGTCACACACGCGAACGGCTAGTCTTGGTTGCGCGCGACGACGGACGAAATGTCACACGGCGACGGCGGCGACTATCTGCGATTTAGCCGGAATCTTTTGGGTTGCACCGGACGGCATACAGAAGAAGGAACGTATCTTGCGGTAGAGACAGAGATGGCCGACAAATTGGTGGTTGCGTGAGACAGGGATGTGGATCGGAAAAGAGGGCGGCCGCGACGGCTGTTCGATGTAGAGACGGAGACGACGACGGGCGACAACCCTAGAGATGGAGACGGAGACGAAGTCAGAGACGGGGGACGGAGGCGGGACGCGAGCTGAAGAGAAATGGATGGAGAGACGGCGACGGCGTTGGCTTCGTGAAGGGCTGAAGACGAAGAAGAAGAAGGAGGCGTGGGGGGCGTGTCTAGGGTTTTAAAAAAAATTAAATATATATATTAAATAATAATAATAATAATAATTAATAATAATAATAATATAATTAATATTATATTATTATTATATTAATTTACACTATATTTAATTTAAAAAAATTCATATCCCTCAACTTCTTTTTCTTCCCTCTTCAAAACCAACCAAGAATTAACACCAAAATTTTAAATTCCCAAAAATTTACATAAAATGATAAAATTTACCTCAAAAATTTTGGGGATTACAGCGATGACGGGCGACGAAAAACGTGTGAGGACGACGAAGATTGTCCGCGACTCAGCTCGGGTTCTTTTGGGTTGTGTCGGACGGCGTACGGAGAAGGGGACGACAACAACGACGACACCACAAGGAGGCGTTGACGTCCGTTGCTGGGTTTGGCAGAAACTAGAGGCCTAAGTCAAAAAGGGGATCGAAAATGGTGATGCCGCACGCCGGCGTTGCACGGTTGACGACGTTCGGATGAGGCAGAGACGACCGGCCAGGCTTTGCGGAAGGCACACGGGAAAGGAGCGACGGGCTGTCGGGAAAGAGAGCAAAGAAGATTGGGGCGGCGGTCGAGCGAAGGAAGGAAAAGGAGAAGAGAGTCGGGGGAGTCTGGCGGCGCGCGGCTTTTAGGTTTGAAAAAAAAAAATATATATATATATAATTAATAATAATAAATAATAATAATAATATAATATAATATAATATAATTTATATTATATTATTTTATATCATATTATATTAAAAATTTGTACCCTTCATTTTCTTTTTCTTTTCTTTTCTCTTTTAAACCAAAAAAAAATTTAGCACCCAAAATTTTAAATTCTCGAAAATTAACATAAAAATGTTAAAAGTTACCTCGAAATTTGGGGCGTTACATTATTAATATTAGAGAATTTGGGCATATGTTTTATAAGTTTTGTTCAGCTAAACACAGACATCAAAGTTTTATTTATTCGAGAGAACAGGCAATCGCATTGACTATAATCACCTGACAAGTGAGAACCCACATTTAACTTAGCGGACGTAAAAGAGAGTGTAGCAATGCAATGTCATCTTTGAATTAATCCTTTGCATAAGTTATAGAAATATTAACGTGTGCGGTGAAAGCACCGAATGGGCATACAAAACATTACTCAAAGATAAAGTTTTTCCAGAAGTTAATTTTACAATAACCTTCCCTTTTTTAAGTACTCTTGCAGTAGCTGAGTTTTCCATGAACACACATTCTTTATCCGTAGTGTCCTAGTAATCATAGAGATGTTCTCGATTAGTACCAAAGTGTCTCAAAGCTCCAACATCGAGAATTTAGTCAGTCTTATTATCAATCAGGTTGGCCTCCATAACAGCTGCTATGACATTGTCATCTTGCTTAGCAAGATTGACTTATGATACAAATCTTTGGTTTGGCCTTCCTTTTCTTTGATTGCATTGATAGGATTTGTGTCCCTCCTTTCTGCAGACATAACATATTAGTTTCTTCTTCAATATATTTCCTCCGACAACCTTGAACCATCCCTTCTTTTTTGAGTTTTTCCCAGTCAGCCTTTTAAACTGTTTGGACATGTCTCTGTTAACAGCAGAAGATTAAACAAGGTTAGCATTAACAGAATTTAGTTTTGTAGAAACAAGCTTATCTTTCGATCTATTGGCATCTTCTGTTCAAATATGGTTGATTAGCTCATGAAGTTTTAAATTCTTCAAGTGATTTCGGTAGTCGTTCCATGACAAAGAAAATTTCTTGAGTAGTACATTCACTAGAAGTATTTCACACATTTTCACTCCTTTGATAGAACATTTGCACCAAATTTTCATATTCGTGAATTTGTTCGACAATAGGTTTGTCGTCTGTCATTTGAAACTATAGCCATTTTCAACAACATACTTTTTTTTGGCCTGCATCATCTCCACCATACCGAGATACCAAAGTACTCTAGATAACCTTTGAATTTTTTTGGGTCATGCATAGATCGAACATTGGGTCTGACTTATGGTTCAATAGATGCCACAAATTGTGTTGTTGTCCTTTGCGTATTTCTTAAAATTGTCTGTGGATACTTGCTTCAATTGGTCCACAATATGAGGACCCGTGGATGATATTGGATCAAAGTAGGTGTTGAAATGGTTATTGCTGGATTAGATGGTGGATCAGTGGTAAGAATATAGTCAACTTCCAGCTACACGAAGAAGATTATTAATTTTTGGAACCATCGACGGTAATTCGTTTCATTAAGCATTTCAAATTTGAACAGATTTGAAAGAACCTTGTTAGAGCTCTTGATCGAAATTGATCTAATAGCTTTCAGATTTTTGGAAAAGAATGTTAGAATGTCGAACAAAAATAAATTGTTGGGTCGTGACGAACTACTATCTTGAAAGCAATTACGGCCTCTCGAGGTGCAAATGTGTTCTCGGTTGTACCCAAAGGTTAACACAACTCCCCTTTTCAAATGTGCACTCTTTAGAATAAGGAATAAAAACAAAACCAAGAAGCTTAGAACATTAATGAAAAATAGAGAAAATAGAGAACAGAGAAAATGGAGATAGTCTTTAGTGGGTGAGATAATAAAAGATGATTTGCGAGTTGGATGATGCAAATGGTGAATTGATGCTGCAATTTATTGAAGGGGGAAACTCTAACTGAAATCTGGAAATGAGAATCAACGTGAGGAAGAGGGTGAGAACTAGAACTGGACATAACCAATACACATTGAAAGAACATGAGAAACGTTGGATGTGAGAACTAGACAGAGTACGTGGCCAAATGGGAGAACCGAAAGATACCAAAGACGAGATCAAAAAAATAAATTTATCCAAAATTTACCAAATTAATTTTTAAATAGGTAATAAAAGTTACCTCCTTCTTTTGCACAAGCATTACCCAAACCCACCTAAACGTCAATGGGAACATGTACATGTGATAACAAGGTTATGCTTTCAACATCATCATACTTCATATTCTACATACACTTTTTTGGTATCTATACACACTCACCTCTTATGAAACTATCAATGTGGGATAAATAAAGTCACAATCCCTCAACTTCACTTATGTGAGCTTAGGCCCACAGGTCATTTCCAACAATAGTTTCAAAAGTTGAGAGCATATGTTAAGCTAAAAATTAGTTGATAGTTTTGTAAACTATCATTTGCTATTCTACTTCTTATTCGATCTACCTCTCACATTTTTTTATGACACTTTGATTTTTCTACCAAGTTTTCTCTAAAACCTTTTATATATCCTTATACTTACCCTTTCAAGGAGTTATACACATTTGTCTTTATTATATTTTTAAATTTTATATTTTTTAATAGAGTTGATTTAAAATTAATTAATTGTAATAATATAGCATATTATTGTAAATATAATGATATATTATAAATGTAGATATCCATAACCTACATAGATTACAATTTTCATATAACTCCCATTCAATTTCATATTATAACATTCATCCCATTGAATTCCATAATGTAACATATACTATGATATGTCTTATAAATAGAGGTGTGTAGTGCCTTTGTAAGATACACCATTGAGTTCAATTGTTCTCTACTTCCTCTCTTCTCTATTCTTCTTTTGTATTGTTGTATTATTCTTATTTAGTTTTTGGTTCTTTGTTTTATAACATATTATCAGCACAAGTTTCTAAAATTTTATCATCTGCAAAAGGTAGGTTATAACATTAGTTTCTTTTTGTGTGTTTTGGTATATGTGAACATTGCATGCGATAATCCATGTATACATCGTGCATAGTTTAAATATTTGAGAATGTAATCTTTTATAGCTATTGCATGTTGTAATTTTACATATTATGTTTACATGATTATAGTTTGTTAAAAATATTATTAATTCATAATAAGTTTATGATTTATTTCATCTTAATTTATTTCTGATTTATGTGATTGTTTATGTTTGGTTCTTATTTCAATTATTTTATGATCTATTTATAGTTTATGGATTCTTTATGATTTGTGTTTACAATTTAGTTGTTTAGTTTCTATTAGTATAAGTTTTGTAATTGTTTTTATGATCTAAATGCTTTTATCAATTTACCTAAGTATGTTGTTTTAACATATTATGTATAAGTATATTGTAAAATTAACATTTTTGGTAGTATCATTGTTAATTTTTCATAATATGTATATGTAATTTTTATTTGTAATTTTAATTATTGTACATTAACATGCATGTTTTGAATTATTATATATGGGTCGCGTTCATTTTTGTATCATGTGCATAGTATGATATTTATCTAAGTTGTCTTAAAATGCATATTTGACATGTTTATTAAATTTCTAATATAAGTTAGTTTCTTTGTTCTTTGTTATAGTTTTACCATGTCAAGTCTTACCAAATTAGAATTTCTAGCTCTTGATATCAATGGTGATAATTATTTATCATGGTTGCTTGATGCTAAAATTCATTTGCATACCATAAAACTTGGAGAAACGTTTAAAGAAGGAAATACAACTTCCAGTCAAGAAAAGGTGAAAAACATGATTTTCCTTCGACGTCATCTTCATGAGGAACCAAAGATTGAATATCTTACGGTAAAAGATCCCTATGAACTATGGACAAGTTTAAAAGAAAGGTATGATCATAAAAAGTGTGATTTTTCTTAAAGCTCGATATGATTGGATGCACTTAAGGTTGTAAGATGTTAAATCAGTAAGCGATTATAATTTCACATTATTTAAAATTTGTTCAAAATTATTGTTATGCGGAGAAAAAGTTACTGATAAAGATATGTTAGAGAAAACCTTTTCAACATTTCATGTCTAGAATATGCTCTTGTAGTAGCAATATCGAGAAAGAGGTTTTAAAAAGTATTTATGAACTCATATCATGCCTTCTTGTGGTTGAACAAAATAATGAGTTATTGATGAAAAACCATGAATCTCGACCAACTGGAGCAACACCATTCCCTGAAGCGAATGTTATATTTTTAAATAATATTAATTGTCGACGTCGAGGTCGTGGTCATAGTCATGGTCGAGATCGTGACCGTGCTAGAGGAAGAAGTAACTGTACTTTACGTGATAATAATCATTTAGATTTCAAGAAAATCACAAATGATGATCATAAAAGGAATACTCCACAAAATAAAAAATTAAAAGTGGTGAAAATCAATGCTTCCGTTGTGGTATGAATGGTCATTAGACTCGTACTTATCATACATCAAAGCACTTAGTCGACCTTTATCAAGCCTCTCATTGAAGGAAAAAGGGAAGAATATAGAAGTAAACTTTGCCTATAAAGATGATGTATTTGACCCTTTCAACATGACCCATTTGGATGTGGCAGATTTCTTTGAGTCTCTAGAAGAGAAAAATGATGTTAATGAAGAAGTAGCAAATACTTCCTTTAATTACGATAATGTCCAAAACTAATATTTGCATTATGTTTTAGCTTTTTTTAATGAAGAGTTATGGATATTTCTCATATTTTGGCTGACTTAAAGATGAATAATGAAGACTTATGTTTGACAGATAGTGCAATTACGCACACAATACTTAAAAGTAAAAAATATTTTTCTACATTGACAATGCTTAAAGCAAAGGTCAATACAATATCAGGTTCTACAAACTTGATTGAAGGTTTTGGTAAAGCAAACCTGATTTTGCCTAGAGGAACATAATTCACAATTAGTAATGCTTTGTTCTCTTGTAAGTCAAAAAGAAAATTTTTGAGTGTCAAAGATATACGTCAAAATGGTTATCATGTTGAAAATAACAATAAAAATAATATAGAAAATCTATTACATTTATTGTTTTCACATGAGAAGTATATATTGGAAACACTGTCTACCTTTTATTCTAGATTATTATACGAGTAATTAAAACATATGCAACCAAGCACCAGAAGTTAATGAATTTAAATATGTTTACTATTTGACATGATTGATTGGGTCATCCTGGGTCAATAATGATGAGAAGAATTATTGAAAATTTTTATGGACATCCACTAAAGAACAAGAAGATTCTTCTATCCAATGAATTATCATGTATTTCTTGCTCTCAAGGAAAATTAATTATTACGCCATCACCAACCGAAGTGGGAGTTGAGTCATCTACATTTTTGGAATGAATTCATGGTGACATATGTGGACCCATCAATCCACCAAGTGGACCATTTAGATACTTTATGGTTTTAATTGTCGCATTAAGTAGATGGTCACATGTGTGTTTACTATCAAGTCGAAACCATGCATTTGTAAAATTACTTGCTCAAATAATCAAATTAAGAGCATAGTTTCCTGATTATACAATAAAAAACATTCGACTTCATAATGGTGGTGAATTTACACCCCAAACATTTAAAAATTATTGTATGTCAATTGGGATAAATATTGAACATTCTACAGCTCATGTTCATACACAAAATGGTTTTGCAGAATCATTTAACAAACGTTTAGAATTGATTGCCAAACCATCACTTATGAGAGTAAAACTTCCATTATCTATATGAGGTCATGCTATTCTGTATGTAGCGTCACTTATATGCATAAGACCGACATTTTATCATAAGTATTCCCCAATACAATTAGCTTATGCCTAAGAGCCAAATATTTTTCATTTGCGAATTTTTGGTTATGCAGTATATGTTCCAACTTTTTCCACCACAACGTACTAAAATGGGACCTCCAAGAAGGTTAGGAATATATGTCGAATTTGAATCCCCATCAATTATTAGATATCTTGAATCTCTGATGGGGGATGTATTTACTGCACGATTCGTTGATTGTCATTTTAATGAGACAATTTTTCCAACATTAGGGGGAGGAATTAAGAAGTTGGAAAATGAAGTTGTCTGGAATGTATCGTTATTATCTCATTTAGATCCTCGTACAAAGAAATGTGAACTAGAAGTTCAAAAGATAATTCATTTACAAAGTATAGCAAACCAAATGGCAGATGCATTTATAGATACTAAGAAAATGACCAAGTCATATATTCCTGCTACAAATGCTCCATCTAGAATTGAAATTCCAACTCAGCAAGTTGATACAGTTAATGAATCAGCGTTGTGCCAAAAGTGTGGTAGACCGATAGGTTCAAACGATAAAAGTCCTTCAAAAAGAAAAGTGACTAATATTCGAAATGACTTAATTGACAATAGAAACATTCAAGAAAAAGTCTTAGACACGACTAAGATAACAATGGGATCTCGATAAATTATTCCATGATAGGAAAAAGATGAAATAGAACTAATGTAGTACTGGACAACACTTTTGTGTATAATGTTGCATATAATATCATGCATTCATGAAAATGAGGATTATGAACCTAAATCTATTGGTAAATGTCATAATAGAAAGGATTGGTCCAAGTCAAAAGAAGCCATCCAAGCATAATTAAATTCTGTAACGCCCCAACAAACCCGTTTTTGTTCATTTTGAATTTTTCCGATTTATTAAAGTTTGAGACTTTCCATTTTGTTTAAATACTAAGTATTTTTCTATTATTTTATCTATTTTAGTATTTAGATTTATTTGGTGATTTAATGTTAAATGAAAGGAGGGTTGGTTGAATTTGGTGAGATTTGGAGAGAGAGAAGATGGTTGGTTTGGGTTATTTAAGGGAAAAGAAAAGAGATATTGTTTTATAAAAGCCTTGGGTCTCGTGCATAAAGAAGAAAAAAAATCAAAGAAAGAAAGAGGGAAAAGAAAAGAGAAAAGGGAGAAAAAAAACAACCCTAGCCGCCGCCGCCGTCGCCGTCGCCGCCGCCGCGTACCCGAGCCGTCCAAGCCCCCTTCTTTCTTTTCGTCAGCTCAGCCGTCGCCGCCGCGGACTCAGCCAACGCGTAAAAGAGCCAGCCGCAGTCACGAGCGAGTCTCCTCGTCCATCCGGCGCCGTCGCATCGAGTCGGGAAGTTCGCCGTCGCGTCTGCCAGCCGAAGACGCATTCGCTTCGCCGATGTTCACACGCCCAGCCGCGTCGCGCCGCTTCGATCCGACGCAGCGCAACCGAAGAGTCCGTCTACAGCCGTCGCCGAGCGAAGGCGTGGTGTAGCCGGACCTCCCGCAGCCGTCGCGCCGTCCGAAATCCGGAAGCCAGCGCCTCGCGCGCAAAGATCCGACCAGGCCAAAACCCCGCTCCGTGACCCGAACCGACGCGTGCCTCCGACACAAAGCCCGGCCCGCACCGCGTGCACCCGTGAGCCGAGCAGCGCCCGCGTGCGAGCCGCACGTGCGTAGCCTCTGTACTGAGCCGAACCGCGCCTGTCTGCACCACGAGCCGCGCCTGTATGCGCCGCAAGCCGAGCCGATCTTCAACCTTCAAGCCGAGCCGGTCCCTGTCCTTTTTCCAGCCGAGCCGCCAAGCCTAATTTGGCTTATTCCATCCAAAATTTGGTAAATTAATTAATTATTTTGGCATTACCCAGTAAGACTTAATGTTTTTGGACACTAAATAATTTAATTTGGAATTAAATTAAATTGTCTTCCTTAAGGGACGTCTTGGACCGAGTAACTGCTGCAGCGTGGGATTTCTTCGGTAGGGACTCAGCATTGCAACCTCTTTCTTGGGTAAGTCATTTCAACTGAGTTCTGAGCCGTTAGTCGTTGGTGACTTAATTACGAATTTTGGCGTATTAAACAGTTAGGACCTCGTTGCTTGGAAAGCACACTTGTCTCGCGGTTAGGACTCGCCAAGTAAATCTCCAGGTAAGAGATTTCTACTACTAGCTCCATGTTTAGAATTATGAGATCACGTATAGCTTTAGTTGTGCATGTTGAGGACTAGACTGTATTGTGCATGGAATTGATGATTGCATGATATGATTGATGATATGGTTACATTATGGCATGATATTGTGATGACGAGAACTGTTATAACTGTACGACGGTTGTTAAGATGGAGAGTGAGATGATGATTGATCTGTTATGATGGTATGATGATGCCATGTGTATGTATTTTGTGTTTAGGGTACCTGTTAGCTTAGCCTATTAGAGTCGTACCTGCATGGGTGTCCTTCGGGATCACCACCTATTTAGGACTGTGTGGTCCGACGGGACACCAGTCTAGCATGGATATAGATATGACTCGAGTGACTCGACGGGGTCCTCGCATCTCGATTGTCCTAGGTGTTCCTCGGGACACCGAAGACCAGAGTTACGTTCCTACGGGAGTGCATGTTGCACGTGTTCTACATTTTTTTTGGTTTAAACCACTTGTTCTACATTTAGTAATGACTTCGACTCAGTATAAGGAGTTGGGTTGTTACAGTTGGTATCAGAGCACAGTGTTTTAGGTTCAGTAGACTGACCTACGATGTAAGTCATTGTTTTGTTTTGGTTTTACTTCACCCTATGGCTATACGGTCCTTCGTCACTCGCCAGGTATGTCTAAAGCTTTGCTAACGTTAAGATTATAATATTGCCTGAATGGACTAGATCTAGGATTAGGAATGTTAAGTTCTTGTGGTGAAAAGTTTTGTTGGTAAATTTTAGGGAGAATGCCGCCACGTAGAGGTGCACGACGAGGAGGTGGTAGGGGAGGTAGAGGAGCCGGTCGTGGCCAGCCGGAGGCGCAACCTGCTGCGCCGGTGGTCGACCCTAACGCACCGGTCACCAAGGCGGATCTCGCCGCGATGGAGCAGCGTTATCAGGATATGCTGCAAGCTGCTTTGGCGCCTTTCCTCGCCGCCCAGCAGAACCAGGCCGCCCCTGTTCAGGCCCAGACCGTCGTTCCTCCAGCCCCAGCAGAAGCTCAACCCGTGCCATTTCAACTGTCGGCCGAGGCTAAACACTTACGGGACTTTAGGAAGTATAATCCTAAGACCTTTTATGGATCCATGGACAACCCCACAAAGGCCCAAATGTGGTTGACGTCAATAGAGACTATCTTCCAATACATGAAGGGCCCAGAAGACCAGAAGGTGCAGTGTGCAGTCTTCTTCTTGGAGGATAGGGGCACCGCCTGGTGGGAGACTGCTGAGAGAATGTTGTGAGGGGACGTTAGCAAGATAACTTGGGAGCAGTTCAAGGAGAACTTCTACGCTAAGTTTTTCTCTGCCAATGTGAAACACGCCAAGCTGCAAGATTTCCTAAACTTTAGGACATGCTGTCCTGTTTCGCTCCGAGTTCGACATGCTGTCCCGTTTCGCTCCGGATGTGGTAAGGGATGAGGCCGCCAGGACTGAGAAATTCGTTAGAGGTCTCAGACTAGACCTTCAAGGCATCGTTCGAGCTCTCCGGCCAGCCACTCATGCGGATGCACTACGCATAGCACTGGATTTGAGCCTGCATGAGAGAGTTGATTCGTCTAAGGCTGCCAGCAGAGGGACAGCCTTAGGACAGAAGAGAAAGGTGGAGACGCAGCCTGATGTGATACCGCAGCGGACTCTGAGGTCAGGAGGTGTCTTTCAGAGACACCGACGAGAGCTTGCAGCAATCGGGAGGACCCTGAGAGAGCTACCCGCTTGTACCACCTGTGGGAGAGTCCATGGAGGTCGTTGTTTGGCTGGAAGTGGAGTCTGCTTAAGGTGCAGACAGCCGGGGCACACTACTGATGCGTGTCCTCGGAAACCCTTTGAGACGATACCGCACCAACCTTCTGCTTCCCAGCAGGGGAGAGTTTTTGCCACTACCCGATAGGAGGCCGAGCGAGCTGGTACAGTTGTGACAGGTACGCTCCCAATTTTGGGGCATTATGCTTTTGTACTATTTGACTCTAGGTCATCCCACTCGTTTATATCCTCTGTTTTCGTTCAGCATGTGGGTTTAGAGGTAGAACCTTTGGGTAGTGCTTTGTCTGTTTCTACTCCATCTGGGGAGGTCCTGTTGTCCAAAGAAAAAATAAAGGCATGTCGGGTAGAGATAGAGATTCATATGTTAGACGTGACCTTACTAGTGTTAGACATGCAAGATTTTGACGTGATTTTAAGCATGGATTGGCTGTCAGCTAACCATGCAAATATAGACTGTTTTGGTAAGGAAGTTGTCTTTAACCCTCCCTCCGGGGCTAGTTTCAAATTTAGGGGGCAGGCATGGTATGTATACCCAAGGTCATCTCAGCCATGAAGGCTAGTAAACTACTCAGCCAGGGTACTTGGGGCATCTTGGCAAGCGTAGTAGATATTAGAGAGCCAGAAGTTTCCCTATCTTCCGAACCAGTGGTAAGGGAGGACCCTGATGTTTTCCCCGATGAACTCCCAAGACTTCCGCCTCCCAGGGAGGTAGACTTCGCCATCGAGTAAGAGCCGGGCACTGCCTCTATCTCGAGGGCCCCTTACAGAATGGCTCCAGCCGAGCTAAAAGAGTTGAAGGTCTAGTTATAGGAGTTGCTGGACAAGGGTTTCATCCGGCCCAGTGTGTCACCTTGGGGAGCCCCAGTGTTGTTCGTGAAGAAGAAGGATGGGTCGATGCGCCTTTGTATTGACTACCGCGAGCTGAACAAGGTGACAGTTAAAAACCGCTACCCCTTGCCCAGGATTGATGACTTGTTCGATCAGTTGCAGGGAGCCACTGTCTTTTCCAAGATCGACCTGCGGTCAGACTATCATCAGTTGAGAATTAGGGACAGTGACATTCCCAAGACGGCCTTTCGTTCGAGGTACGGACATTACGAGTTCGTTGTGATGTCTTTCGGCTTGACTAACGCTCCTACAGTGTTCATGGATTTGATGAACAGGGTGTTTAAGGACTTTCTAGACTCGTTCGTCATAGTCTTCATTGATGATATCTTGATTTACTCTAAAACTGAGGCTGAGCACGAGGAGCACTTACACCAGGTTTTGGAGACTCTTCGAGCCAACAAGTTGTATGCCAAGTCCTCCAAGTGTGAATTCTGATTAAAGAAGGTGACGTTCCTTAGCCACGTGGTTCCCAGTGAGGGAGTTTCTGTGGATCCAGCAAAGATTGAAGCGGTGACCAACTGGCCTCGACCGTCCACAGTTAGTGAAATTCGAAGTTTTCTGGGCTTGGCTGGTTACTACAGGAGGTTCGTGGAAGACTTCTTACGTATAGCCAACCCGTTGACCCAGTTAACCAGGAAGGGAACCCCTTTTGTCTGGAGCCCAGCATACGAGAGTAGCTTTCAGGAGCTCAAGCAGAAGCTGGTGACTGCACCAGTCCTGACAGTGCCCAATGGGTCGGGAAGCTTTGTGATCTATAGTGATGCCTCCAAGAAGGGACTGGGCTGTGTCCTGATGCAGCGAGGTAAGGTAGTTGCTTATGCCTCCCGCCAGTTGAAAATTCATGAGCAGAACTACCCTACCCACGACTTGGAGTTGGCAGCTGTAGTCTTTGCAATGAAGATATGGAGGCACTACCTGTACGGTGAGAAGATACAGATTTACACTGACCATAAGAGTCTGAAGTACTTCTTCACTCAGAAGGAGTTGAACATGAGGCAGAGGAGGTGGCTCGAGTTGGTGAAAGACTATGACTGCGATATCTTGTACCACCCAGGTAAAGCAAATGTAGTGGCTGACGCGCTGAGTAGGAAGGTTGCACATTCAGCAGCGCTGATCACCAAGCAAACCCCCTTACTCAGAGATTTTGAGAGAGCCGAGATTGCAGTTTCAGTAGGGGAGGTTACCTCACAGTTGGCTCAGTTGTCAGTTCAGCCAACCTTGAGGCAAAAGATCATCGTTGCCTAGCTGAATGATCCCTACTTGGTCGAGAAGCGTCGTATGGTAGAGACAGGGCAAGGTGAGAACTTTTCCATATCCTCTGACGATGGCCTTATGTTTGAGGGATGCTTGTGTGTGCCGGAAGACAGTGCAGTCAAGACAGAGCTTTTGTCTGAGGCTCACAGTTCCCCGTTTACCATGCACCCTTGGAGCACGAAGATGTACCAGGACTTAAGGAATGTCTATTGGTGGAGAAACATGAAGAGGGAAGTGGCAGACTTTGTCAGTAGGTGTTTGGTGTGCCAGCAGGTGAAGGCACCTAGATAGTGTCCAGCCGGGTTGTTGCAACCCTTCAGTGTGCCAGGGTAGAAATGGGAGAGTGTGTCGATGGATTTTATTACGGGACTGCCCAAGACCCTAAAGGGCTATACAGTGATCTGAGTTGTTGTCGACAGACTCACGAAATCGGCCCATTTCGTGCCAGGGAAATCCACTTACACTGCCAGTAAGTGGGGGCAGTTATATATGACAGAGATTGTGAGACTAATGAAGTACCCATATCCATCATTTCAGACAGAGACACTCGTTTCACATCGAAGTTCTGGAAAGGACTTCAACTTGCATTAGGTACGAGGTTAGACTTCAGCACGACATTCCACCCTCAGATTGATGGTCAGATAGAGAGATTGAACCAGATTTTGGAAGACATGCTGTGGGCCTGCGTGCTAGAGTTTTCAGGAAGTTGGGACTCCCCTCTGCATCTGATGGAGTTTGCCTATAATAACAGCTACCAGGCTACTATTGAAATGACACCGTTTGAGGCTCTGTATGGCAAGTACTGTAGATCTCCTGTCTGCTGGGGCGAGGTTGGAGAGCAGAGGATGCTAGGCCCCGAATTAGTACAGACTACCAATGCAGCCATACAGAAGATTTGAGCTCGTATGCTAACAGCTCAGAGCAGACAGAAGAGTTATGCTGATGTACGAGTTAAGAATCTCGAGTTTGAGGTGGGAGACATGGTCTTTCTGAAGGTAGCACCTATGAAGGGTGTTCTGAGGTTCGTGAAGAAGGGGAAGCTGAGTCCACGCTTCGTAGGGCCGTTTGAGATACTGGAGCGGATTGGCTCCGTGGCCTACCGCTTGGCGTTGCCCCCATCTTTTTCTGTAGTGCATGACGTATTCCATGTCTCCATGCTGAGGAGGTATGTCGCAGACCCGACGCATGTGGTGGACTTTTAGCCACTGCAGATCAGCGAGAACTTGAGCTATGAGGAGCAGCCTGTCGAGGTCTTGGCAAGGAAGGTCAAGAAGCTTCGTAGTCGAGAAATTTCACTGGTCAAAGTCCTTTGGCAGAACCATGGAGTCGAAGAGGCCACGTGGGAGAAAGAAGAGGACATGAGGGCTCAGTACCTCGAGCAATTCGAGGATTAGAACTTTCGAGGACGAAATTTTTCTAAGGAGGGGAGTATGTAACGCCCCAACAAACCCGTTTTTGTTCATTTTGAATTTTTCCGATTTATTAAAGTTTGGGACTTTCCATTTTGTTTAAATACTAAGTATTTTTCTATTATTTTATCTATTTTAGTATTTAGATTTATTTGGTGATTTAATGTTAAATGAAAGGAGGGTTGGTTGAATTTGGTGAGATTTGGAGACAGAGAAGATTGTTGGTTTGGGTTATTTAAGGGAAAAGAAAAGAGATATTGTTTTATAAAAGCCTTGGGTCTCGTGCATAAAGAAGAAAAAAAATCAAAGAAAGAAAGAGGGGAAAAGAAAAGAGAAAAGGGAGAAAAAAAACCCTAGCCGCCGCCGCTCGCCGTCGCCGCCGCCGCCGCATACCCGAGCCATCCAAGCCCCCTTCTTTCTTTTCGTACCCTCAGCCGTCGCCGCCGCCGGACTCAGCCAACGCGTAAGGGAGTTAGCTGCAGTCACGAGCCGAGTCTCCTTGTCCATCCGGTGCCGTCGCATCGAGTCGGGAAGATCGCCGCCGCGTCTGCCAGCCGAAGCCGCGTTCGCTTCGCCGACGTTCACACGCCCAACCGTGTCACGCCGCTTCGATCCGACGCAGCGCAGCCGAAGAGTCCGTCTACAGCCATCGCCGAGCGAAGCCGTGGTGTAGCCGGACCTCCCGCAGCCGTCGCGCCGTCTGAAATCTGGAAGCCAGCGCCTCGCGCGCGAAGATCCGACCCGGCCGAAACCCCGCTCCGCGACCCGAACCGACGCGTGCCTCCGACCCGAAGCACAGCCCGCGCCGCGTGTACCCGTGAGCCGAGCAGCGCCCGCGTGCCAGCCGCACGTGCGTAGCCTCTGTACTGAGCCAAGCCACGCCTGTCTGCACCACGAGCCGCACCTGTCTGCACCGCGAGCCTAGCCGATCTTCAACCTCCAAGCCAAGCCGGTCCCTGTCCTTTTTCCAGCCGAGCCGCCAAGCCTAATTTGGCTTATTCCATCCAAAATTTGTTAAATTAATTAATTATTTTGGCATTACCCAGTAATACTCAATGTTTTTGGACACTAAATAATTTAATTTGGAATTAAATTAAATTATCTTCTTTAAGGGACGTCTTGGACCGAGTAACTGTTGCAGCGTGGGATTTCTTCGGTAGGGGCTCAGCATTACAACCTCTTTCTAGGGTAAGTCATTTCAACTGAGTTCTGAGCCGTTAGTCGTTGGTGACTTAATTACGAATTTTGGCGTATTAAACAGTTAGGACCTCGTTGCTTGAAAAGCACACTTGTCTCGCGGTTAGGACTCGCCAAGTAAATCTCCAGGTAAGAGATTTCTACTACTTGCTCCATGTTTAGAATTATGAGATCACGTATACCTTCAGTTGTGCATGTTAAGGACTAGACTGTATTGTGCATGGAATTGATGATAGCATGATACGATTGATGATATGGTTACATTATGGCATGATATTGTGATGACGAGAACTGTTATAACTGTACGACGGTTGTTAAGATGGAGAGTGAGATGATGATTGATCTGTTATGATGGTATGATGATGCCATGTGTATGTATGTTGTGTTTAGGGTACCTGTGTAACGACCCAACTTTCCGGACTAAGCTGAGGTCACTACCAAACACCAAAACTCGACCATTCAACATAAAATTTAAAACGGACCAGTTACGATTCATTAAAACATTAAAAATCTTACAAAAGACAGTTTCGGGCCCTATTTTAAATAATCAAAAAGTCACAAAATAAAATATCAAGTCACCAGTTCAAAATCACAAGTCAAAATATTCTGACAAAATACATAGCGGAAGCGATAAGAAAACCAGACGCGTCCATATGGCCTTCACGCGTCCTTCCTGCCTCTCGTCGGTCTGCCCCTCGCTGTACCCCTACCTGAAAAGTTAAAGAAGAGAAAGGGTGAGTATAAACATACCCAGTAAGGGACCCACTACTGGGCCCGTTAGGGAACAACAGTTAACTTCCTATTCGGGGGTACCCTACATAACAGTCTAGTGGTTCCGTAGAACGCACATATCAGTCTAATGCTCCCGAAGGATGCACATATCAGTCTAGTGCTCCCGAAGGATGCACATATCAGTCTAGTGCTCCCGAAGGATGCACATATCAGTCTAGTGCTCCCGAAGGATGCACATATCAGTCTAGTGCTCTCGAAGGATGCACATATCCGTAAGGCACACTACGCCATAGATGAAGCTAACCGTTACCCCTCAGTCCATTCTAAACTGTCTACATCAGTCACATCTCGACGGCATTCATATTACAGTTCCGCCATAGGCTTTGTCAGTCAGATAGTATAGGTTTAAACATCTACACCCTCAGTTGCTATATGCATTACCGATTCGCACACCATTAGGGAAAACCCTAGATCCAATCGACTAACCAACCAAAAACCGGACTCACTGTTCTTCCCCGTCCAAACTCCATGAACAACATCCAGATCAATGTTTTACTACATACTGAACCGTAACTTTAAGGTCCATCAACATAAAATCTCAATCCACAATTAGCAGTCACAGTATCTTTACATCAGACTAAATATAATATCAGTACTTAACAGTCAACACGCGTACAGTTATTCAGTACAGTCACTAACGTGTAATCCCCTGTGGATTACTACGTTTTCAGTCTGGATTCGGGGTCCAGTAGTAGGAAAACCCTTACCTGATACTCGGTTATGCCCCTCGATCGAATCCACGCTCAACGGATCAACCTGAACGATAACACAAGGATTTTAGTTGATGACTCTAGTAGAAGTCGCTTTAAAAGGTCCGAAACGACACCCGTTGACTTACCCAAGGAAAGGAGGACTACCTCCAAACAAGCCTGCCGCGGGACCCGAGAACTTAAGCGTCAACTCCTTACTACCTTCAAGGGAGAAAAGTAGACCCATATCTTATTCCAATATTCAAACTCGAATTGGATGTAGTAACATTAGGGAATTCATCAAAACAATCCTTACCGAAGACTCACCGTGACCCGAAGTGGAGGAAGGAAGGCTTAGGTGGCTCGGCTCGGCTCGGCTTAACTCGGCTTGGTTCTCGGCTCGGCTCGGCTCGGCTCGGCTTGGTTCTCGGCTCGGCTCGGCTTAGTTCGGCTCGCGGCTCGGCTCACTCGGCTCGCGGCTCGGCTCACTCGGCTCGCGGCTCGGCTCACTCGGCTCGCGGCTCGGCTCACTCGGCTCACTCGGCTCGCTCGGCTCGGCTCGCTCGGCTCGACTCACGCGGCTCGCTCGGCTCGGCTCACGCGGCTCGCTCGGCTCGGCTCACGCGGCTCACTCGGCTCGGACTGAAAGCGGTTTCGGGTCGGGTCAGCTTGGAACCGGGTCGGGTTGGACGAAAACGCAGCCACGGTTTTGATGGTCCTTTCTTCCGACGAACGACGGCGGTACGATGGCCGAATGGCTTACCCTTACGTCGATGCTGGTATGGCGACAGCCGACGCCGCACCACCGAGGCAGAGACGACCGATGGCTGGCCGTGCACGCGGAACCCGGAAGAAGAACGGTCGGGACGGCTGTCGCTGTGGCTTCCCGTCGGTGAGATGCGGATGGAGAAACACGGGCGGCACAAGACGGAAAGGAGAAGGAAACAGACGAAGGAGAAACGAAGGAGAAGGAGAAAATGAAAGGGGGCGGCGACGTCGGGCGAAGGATGGAGGAAGAAGAGAAAATGGATGGGCGGCGGCGCTGCGGTGGAGAAGAGACCGAAAACGAAAAAAAAGGGGGGGGGGGCGCGCGTCTCTTTAGGGTTTTTTTTTTAAAAAAGTTTTATTATATATATATATATATATATATATACTTTTAATAATTATATTATAAAATAATAATAATAATTATATAAAGTATTAATAATAATATATAATAATATTAATATTAAATAAATAATAAATTAATATTATGTAATAATAATGTCATTGTTTTAAAATAATAATATTACTATAATATTAAATAATAATAATAATTATAATATTAATATTATAATAAATAAAATAAATATTAATAATAATAATATAATTAATATTATATTATTATTATATCAACTTACACCAACATTTTAGATTTCCGAATAATTTACATAAAACGAGAAAATTTTACCTCGAATTTTTGGGGCGTTACAACCTGTTAGCTTAGCCTATTAGAGTCGTACCTGCATGGGTGTCCTTCGGGATCACCACCTATTTAGGACTGTGTGGTCCGACGGGACACCAGTCTAGCATGGATATAGATATGACTTGAGTGACTCGACGGGGTCGTCGCATCCCGATTGTCCTAGGTGTTCCCCGGGACACCGAAGACCAGAGTTACGTTCCTACGGAAGCGCATGTTGCACGTGTTCGGGAATGTGCCAGAGATTGGGTACCAGTTACAGGACTCTGATGGGAAGCTAATAGGCACCTAGTGGGACTAGTAGTGGGTCCTTTACTGAGTATTTTATACTCACTCTCTTCATGTCATGTTTTCAGGTAGAGGACGAGGTAAGGGCAAAGGCAAGCTGGCGAGCGACCAGAAGTGACCGTTGCGAGCCATAGGGATTTCTGCTTCCGCTTATTCTTGTTTTTGACTTTAGTACCTAAGTTTGAGTATTTTTCACTATTTACCATTTTTTTAAAGTCGATAGGGCCCGAGTAGGACTTTAGAACGAAATATCATTTTTTGCATGTTACTTTGTTTGGATTTTCATAAATAAATTTCTCAAACCTTATGCGTTTTTACTAAATTTTATGACTTAAACCACTTGTTCTACATTTAGTAATGACTTCGACTCAGTATAAGGAGTTGGGTTGTTACAAATTCACTCACGAAAGGTGAAGTTTTTGGAACTGTAGTTCATACACCTAAAGGTGTAAAACCTGTCGAATTTAAATGGATATTTGTGTGTAAATATATTATAGTTCATACACCTAAAGGTCACTAGATATAAAGCACGAATTGTTCACTAGAACAAGTCTGACCTTTAATGTCGGTTGGAAAAAATGAAAAATGAGCTTTAATGTCGTTTTTGAAAAGGTGGATGTTTAATGTCGGTTTTAAACCGACATTAAAAAAGGAGCTTTAATGTCGGTTTAAAACTGACATTAGACATCCTTGTTTTGCAAAGCAACATTAAAGCTCCTTTTTAATTTTAATTTTAATTTTTTATTTTGTAAAAAATGACTTTCTCTCTCTTACTTTACTCTTTCTCAATCACCCACACGATTTCTTCCTTCCAATTTCTTCTTCACTCCTCATTCTCATCTAACAATCTTCCCTTTCTTCTCTGAACAGTCGCTGCCACCACCACCACCGTCGTCCCTCGTGCCTAGCCCGTGCCCGCCACCACCGTCATCACTCCTCCCTTTCTTCAACCGCTGTTATGCTTGCCACCACCGTCGGGAGTCCTTTTCTTCAACCATGTTCATGTCCAGCCCTCGCCACCACCGTCGCACGTCTGCGTTTGTCTCACAAGCTCCGATGTGGTTGGCTTGTGGCCAGATCTGTTGCAGAAGCTTCAATTAGCTATTGTTCGGTGATTCTTTTAAGATATAGTTCTTTCCTGCCATGGGAATTCTTTTGATGGGTGGCAAAAGCAGCCAGGCTTGAATATTGTTTAGGGGTAAGCTTATTTCATGGAATTCACTGTATGCACAAGTAATATTGTATGCCATTGGGACCTAGTGACACTCTTTTCATTATTGAACTTTTAAACTTAATAGTTGTTAAGAACTGTAAATGTAATTTATACCAAGTGTTTAAGAAGTTAGTTCCAGAGGTACAATTGAAAATCCCATACCTTCATTTCAAATGAAACTTTCGTCTTGTGGACAATGCCCAAGTTAAGTCATTCAATCTTTTTAATCTCGCCTTTCTGGTACCGTATCTTCTTATTGCAGTACGAGAGTTTAAAATAATGGTTTAATATCTTTAAATTGGATGTATAAATAGTTTGATTTCAGTTCAGAGATGGAAAACACTGATGTATATAGGAGGATTATGTCTACTTGCATCCTTTGGCAGCATGTTAGAAATATCTATAGGAAAGTTTGTAGATGAGACGAAAGCTCAGATGCTGAAAGATAAATGCTTACCATTAGAAGGATGTGTTGTGGTTGCTGGGCGCACTGACAAAGGGGTGACAGCTCTATAACAAGTTTGCACATTTTGTATGTTAGCTTCCTAATTTCTGTTGATATGATTTTTTACGCACCCCGATTATCTCAACATTTTTGGGATTGGATTAATGGGTGTTCAAAAATTCCTCACCCATTTTTTTTTTTACATTTTGGTTAGTGGATTTAATAATGTGGAAGGAAGTATCAAGATCTGCCTTCATTTTTTGGATTGCAACTTTTGTTATAGTATCATCTTCATACACTAACGACATCAACATCAGGGGAGAAACACAAAAAAAAATTCCATTTGATCAAAATGTAAAGTAAAGTAAAGTAAAGTAGTATGTTTTTGTGCAACTTTATTTCTGTGGTGTCATACGTGGGACTATTCTACCTCACTGCCATGTTCTTGTATATATCCATTATTTGCAGGTAATTCAATTAATGTTTGTGGAGTCAAATTTTGTGTTTAATCATTGTTTGTTAATGGAAATCACTAAATTCAGGGGAGCCATTTATATGGAGATTGTAAGGAATGTGGTTGGTGAAGAAGAAGCAATTAGGTATTCAAATTGTTACTTCCTTACTTGAACCGTTGGGAAGAAAGTTTTTATCTATTTCACTGTTTGTGCTTTACTTGTTGTTAATGTATTTAATTGTATAGTTGTAAGTAATTGTCAATGAAGAGTAGGATAAAGGATGAGCGGAGAGTGATACAAGAATGGGACATAAATTTGGTTGATTCATGCACTTGGAATATGGTTGCTTATTTTGTTGAGGGATTTGTGATTTCTCTGTAAGCTTACCTTTCTTGTTTCCTATCTAAACATATGTTTTTTATCCATGCATTGATGCTTATAATAACCATAACTTTTAGAGACAATATTCAAACTCTGTTGTATAACATACAAGCACATTGCAATATGGGTTATTGATTATTGATTGATAATTTAAAGAATTATGGTTAGTCTTTTCTCTATATCTTTAGTTGAGTACTGAACTTCATTGTTATATGATCAAGTGTTTTTAGGTTTGCAGATGTCTATGTTTAAGTTTTTTCTCTATATGTGTTGTTTTGGCCTCGAGGTATTGTTTCTTCTATTCCAAAGTATTTAATGCATCTAATTGTTTTACAATGCTACCTTCTTTGTCTTCACTTGGTCTAGAAAGACAATCTAGGGGAGCTGGTATATTACACAATTCTTTTCTACAAATTTACGGAGCAACAAGTTTTCTTCTACTTTTTTCATTATATTTCTCGGCCATATAGGGATTTAGTTCAACACTAAATATTGGTATGGGCAACAGTACTTCAATGTATTTCTAATCTTGAGATATGTTTATTCTTTTACATTTTATAAGGTATTCTATATGTTGAAAGAACTTATTCAAGATATTGATAAAAATAATGTTTTGAGTCATCCTAGTTAAAGACTTATAAAAGTGCTTATTCTAACTTTGTTGTATAAACTACTTATTCTAAGTTTGTTGTATAAACTACTTATTCTAAGTTTGTTGTATAAACTACTTATTCTAAGTTTGTTGTATAAATTACTTATTCCAAGTTTGTTGTATAAACTACTTATTTCAAGTTTGTTGTATAAACGACTTATTCCAAGTTTGTTGTATAAACTACTTATTCCAAGTTTGTTTTATAAAATACTCAATTTAACAAGATGTGGGGTTGAAGATATTTAAACTTTTTGAAATGTTGGCTAATGGTGTATACCTAGTGTGGCTATAATACTTCATTTTGTACTTGAGTTACTCTAACTTAATTAAAAGTTAATTTTTGAGATATCTCTCACTTTTTGTATGCTTTGTAGGATCGAATGTCTAACCCTACATTTATGAACTTTAATTATTTAGTAGGATTATGTTACCTATTTGTTTGTGTTTATGTACTTTGTTTCCATCACTTATGAGCAATGATAAACCTTTTATAGAGGCATATATTAGTTGCTCTTCCGATGGAATGTCTCTCTTTTATTCTTAACATGCGCTCATTAAATCACTTACGTACCAAGTAATTGAACGTAGATGTTTGGAAAAACAAGGTTGTGATGTAGTTCACTTCTTTTTAATATAAACGATTACAAGTGACATTTGCTCTCTTTATTGAACTGTAATTTCAATATTTTTGTGATATATACTTAAAGATTGCTTCCTTATTGAACAAGATATTTCACTGAATTTGAAGCATTTATTAGAGCTCTTCACAAGTTCATTACTTGTTAGTGAATTGTACAGACATATAATCATTGTGACATCGCTCGATTTGCAAAATAGTTGAACTAGGTATGTATTGAGATTGTTGTTTACTCATTTCTTCTTTTGTGAACTATAATATTGACTCGTGTTTCTTTGGTTGTAGCCTTTTAACTTTGTGAGAAGCTCTCCCAATACGTTTACTACACTTGGAAATTATAAGTTTCATAAATCATAAAATTTTTCAATTAATGACCTTTAATGGTTAAGATTTTTTGTTCTTTATTTGAAGTCTAAACTTTTTTTTTTTGTTTGTCCTATTAGTTATAGTGTTGTTCAGGATATTTGCATATTGACTAAACTTCTAACAATGTTTTTTAATTTTCATATTGAGTTTAATGTCTAACAACGTTTTTATAGGGAGGAGGAAGGAAACCATGGAATAGTATTAACTTATTTGTGCACACAATGGTTTTACTTTGGCTGATTTAGTGACTTATAATAGTAGACATAATTTAGCAAATGGTGAAGACAACATGATAGTTAAAATCATAATAGTAGCTGTAAGTATGGACAGGTATGCAATCAATTGTATGCATCTCATGAGATCATCGTTGATGTGGTATTAAGATTATCTCACAAGTTCTTTACTTGTTAGTGAATTATTACCTAGTTGTGGCCATTTCCAATACGTATTCCTACCACATAGGCCAAGAAAAACCAATCCAAAATTCTACTTTTGGCCATCAATTATTTGCTCTTTAATTAGCTTTTTTCTACACTTGGAAGTAGATCAGACTCATTCTGAGAATGGGAAGATTGGATTTTTGTCTGTAAAAGTTGGATTGGAGTATTCTTTTTCAGGTTATAGATAGTGAACATATGAGAAATTAGATATCGATTATAGCTGTATTGGTTATGGAGTTGTTTGCTATTTTGCTTTGTAATGTGGTTATGTCGTTCAAATCAGATTCTTGTTTTTTATGGCTCTATTGTAATAATTGTTGTTTAGCCATAAGAACAACCAAGAGATATATTGTTCTCTTATCTGTGTAATCAAGCAAAACACAAGCACCAAATAATATGTAGGAAATTGATGGTTCAAGTTCAAACTTCAGTCAACTGTTTGGAATTGAAGGTATTATACAAAAAAGTTTATCTTACCATGTTTCTCAATTTGTTTTTTAGGAAGACTTGAATGAACAAGTTACAATATTATCTTGGTAAGAATGTTATGTGGTTGCACTTGGTTTAGAAATTTTTTTGGTGGTGTTGTTTCAAATACTTAGTTTAACAATTTAGAAAAGCGGGAAGTTTAATTATGTGAAGAAAAATTTGTTTTGGTGGTGATTTTATGTTTGGTTCTTTTGTTTGGCAATGAAAAGACTATTATGGTGGTGATTATTTCTCAAAACTTGACTTGGTTTTTGAAAAACATGAATAGAAAGTTGATAACAAAACAAGAAATGTAGATGTGGTCACTTATTAGATGCTTGGATTTTTTTATGCACTTATATTTTTCAAGTAACTAAAGGAAAATTTGTTCATGGCAAGTTAACAAAATCTTGCCTTTGTTTGGAACTATCATATCATTCTCATCTCGTAACTAACTGTGATTTTGATATTGTAGGATTAAAGAATTACTTGAATGCTCAGTATTTTGGTGAGATTGGTATTAGTACTCCCCCTCAAACGTTTACTGTTGTTTTTTACACTGGTAGTTCAAATTTGTGGGTTCCATCATCCAAGTGCTTCTCTGTAAGTTCCCACCATCTTAGTAATTAAATGATTTATTTATCTATTATAAATTATAGCATGAAATGATTTTGAGTTGTCTGCAGGTGGCTTGTCTACTCCATTTCAAGTACAAGTCAAAACGTTTGAATACTTATAAAAAGATAATGATCAGTACAAGTCAAAGCGTTCAAGTACTTATAAAAAGAATGGTCCGTAAGAATTAACTTTTATGATTTCAAAGCTGTTTTTCTTCATTTTGATCTTGTTGTACTACCATTGTGCTGAAAGTTCGATTGATGTTGTAATCCCACAAACTCTTTTCGAATGTGATCATATCTTTACCTCTGATTTGTGGTTCTATTTTATAGTCACGATAGGCTTCCAAGTGCTATGAAGACTTCATATTCCGCTTTGTTAAGAATTTTCGTCACTTAGTTGGAGATTTGATACAGGAAAAGAATTGTTCTTGGCCCTTTTGGAGAGCTTAGGTACTTTTATAATAATTATTGATATTTAAACGGGAACTTCAAAGGTGTTGCTTAAGGGCTTATATAGAGGGACCTTTTCAGGTATTCTGCACATCCTTTTGCTGATGGAAGATGTAACGACCCAACTCCTTATACTAAGTTGAAGCCATTACTAATTTTAAAAGACAAATAAAATTTGTAAAGTTTGGATAAAATGAAACAAAACCTCAAAATTTTTATTTAAAAGTCGAATCAAAAGTAATTTGAGATATGTGTAAAAATAAAATCCTAACTCGAGCCCTATCTAATTTTAAAGAAATAAAATAAGGAATAAGGAATAAACTAAAATGCAAACATTTAAGGTCTGAACTCGGATATAAAGCGGAAGAAAGAGATCCCTATGGTTCGCCACGGTCACTTCTGGTCGCTCGCCAGCTTGCTATTGCCCTTACCTCTGCCCCTGCCTGAAAAATGAAATGGAAAGAGTGAGTATAAAATACTCAGTAAGGGACCCACTACTAGTCCCGCTAGGTGCCTGTTAACTTTCTATTAGAGTCCTGAAAATGGTACCCAAGAACTGACATGTTCTCGAACACGTGCAACATATGATCCCGTAGGAACAAAATCTGGTCTTCGATGAACCCAAAGGAACACCTAGGACAAACTGGTCTGTAGCGTACCCGGAGGAAACACTAAGATAATCGGGCTGCGAGCGATCCGTCGAATCACTCGAATCATGTCTATATCAATGCCAAACTGACGGTTCCGTCGGACTACGCAGTCCTAAATAGGTGGTGATCCCGAAGGACACCCATGCAGGTACGACTCTAATAGGATAAGCTAACATGCACCCTAACCATAGCATACACGTAACATAGCATCATCGCGTCATTATGTCACATCATATCATCATGTCAAATCATATCATCATGTCAAATCATATCATCATGTCATGTCAAATCATCATGTCATATCATATCCTCATTAATTGTCATGCTGTTATGCAGTCTAGTCATCAATGTGCATAACTAAGAATGTATGCGGTCTCTTAATTCTACTCGTTGGTCTAGTAGTAGAATCTCTTACCTGGACATTTGCTCAACAAGTCCTAACCGCAAAGTCACACTTTCCCAGCAGCGAAGTCCTACTGGTTAGAAACACCAATTTTCATAACTTAATCGCCAATCGACCAAAGACTCCAGACATTCAGTTGAAGTAACTTACCTTAGGTCGAGGTTGTGACGCTTGAGCCCTTAATTGGAGAAATCCCACGCTCCAAAATCAATTGGTCCTAGATGTTCCTTAAGAAAAATAATTTAATTTTAACCTCAAAATTAAATTATTTGGGATCCAAAAAAATTTAAATTTTTAGTTGGGTATTCAAAAACCCAATCAAACTTAACAAACTAGGTGAAAAGGACCGAAATAGGCTGGCGGCTCAAAGACAGACGAAGCGGCTAGGCGGCTCGGCTAGAAAGCAGAAGGCAGCTCGGACAGGCGGCTCGCCCGTGTGTAGGGCGACTACGGCGCGGACAGGCGGCTCGCACTCTTGCAGGGCAACTCGGCTACGATGCAGACAGGTGCAGGCGCGGCTCGGGTCGTAGAGAAGGGACGCGGGTAGGCCGGCTTCACGCGGTGTAGAAGACACGGGCGTGCGGGTTGAGTTCTGGGTCGAAGGTACGGACGGCTCGGGTTCAGCTGCCCGGGTCGAAGACGCGACTTCCGACTAACGTTCGGCCACGACGGCAGTTAGTTGATTGTCGCCGGCTACTTCTCGACGAGACGATTCGACGGGGCTCTACGTGAACGGCTTGGAGACGTGGCTTCGATCCACACGTGACGGCTGGTGCAGGAACAAACCGGCTGAAGCTCGGTGGCGTACGACGGCTGCGGGTCACTGGCTACTCCTCGACGGGACGACTCGACGCACCGTGAACTACTGAAGACAGAGGCGATGGCTGCGGCGGTTCGCAAGGGGTGGCGGCAGCGGTGCTAGGGTTAGGGTTTGGTCCTCCTCGTTCTTTTTTTTCTTTGTGAAGAAGATGACCCACTTCCCAAGAAGCCTATTTAACCAATAATAATAATACAATTATTATAATTTTCCTCCTTTTTCTATTCCTTTAAAAATTCCAAAACAACCAATCTTCTCTCTCTTCATTTAAACTCACCAAATCTTCCTTTTTAAATTTCAAAAACAACCAATCATCAATCTCTTCTTTCTCATTTTTTTTCAAATAAGAATATCACCATTAATCTTAACCAAATAATTACATTTTCTCTCTCCTCACCCAATTATCTTTATCTTCAACTAATATCTTTACCAATTTTATTATCCAAATAAAATAATTATATAATCCTCAAAACCTAATTAATTACACAACCAAAAATATAATTAATCAAGTTTCCTCAATTACATCCAAGGTTCCAATAATTACACTTAAGATAATAAATTCAATTCCAAATTTTGGGGTGTTACAGAAGATGGATGTTTCTCGAGATTTGTGAGTTTCATTGCTATGATAAATACATCTAAGTCTGAAGTTTTTATTTTTCTTGATTTTCAACTAATATATCAATCGTCATCTTCAATTCTCTTATGATTTACTTAAATAGCTATAATGGTTGTTGCTTTAGTTAATGTAGTTAATCGAGGAGTGAGTTTTTAGTCTCTTAATTTAATTTATTGATAATGAGAAATGGAAATATTTATGCTAACTCATGTTTTTAATTTCCTTAAAAAAAAAGTTTAGGGTTCTTTTGCATATTCTGATTGCTGCCATCGATCCATCTAACCACCCTCAAACCCTTCCACATTGCGCAATAAAAATTATGTTTGGTAACCAACCCTTTGCTTTATTAATTAGAAATCAAATGTTAATATTTCTATTAGTAACTAGGTCATAACATTGTTACTTAACAATTCAACTATCTTGATGTCTTTTACAGGGAGCTATCACTAAACAAATGACTGCAATAGAAGAAATGGTTGCAAGTGAGTACAATTAGCCAGACCCTCGTCTTTGTGACAAGATCTTGAAGTTGGTCATTTGTGAAGCGTTCTAGTTTGCTATTAGTTGCAGTTTTAGTTATAGCCCTCTCAATATATTCTTTTTCTTTCTTTCTTTCTTTCTTTTTCCAAAGGATGATCAGTGTAATAATTAAGCTTCATAATTTCTTTGTGTTTGGAGCCAAGTTATATATAAATGTACACATTATTAAGATTTCATTTTGTATATGTACAAGTAAAAGATTTCATTTTTAACTATTTGGTGTCATACAAAATGGACAATAATGCAAGAATTTAATAAAAATAAATTTGAAAAAACAGACCCAATAACAAGGCAGTGATATCATTTTTAAACTGACATTAAAGAGGTCTTTCGGTTTTAAACGGACATTAAATAGGTCTTTAATGTCGGTTTTAAACTGACATTAAAGACATCTTTAATGTCAGTTTTAAACCAACATCAAAGGCATCTTTAATGTCAGTTTTAAACCGACATCAAAGGCCAACCGACATTAAAATTCTTTGATAACACCATCAAAGATGTCGTTTATAATCGACATTGAAAGCCTTTAATGTCGGTTTTGAACCGACATTAAAGAGAGCTTTAATGTAAAGCCCAACTGACATTAAAGACCTTTAATAACGCTCGCACAGATGTCGGTTGCGAACTGACATTAAAGGCCTTTAATGTCGATTTTAAACCGACATTAAAGGCCAAATTTCTTGTAGTAGTTGCACAAGAATTTTCTCAAAGACCAGGCATTGATTATGAGGAAACATATTCTCCTGTGGTGGATGCTATTACATTAAGATATTTAATTAGTCTGATTGCATGTGAAAATCTTGATATGCATCTTATGGATGTAGTTACAGCATACTTGTATGGATCTTTGGAAAATGAAATCTATATGAAAATCCTTAAAGGATTTAAGATATCTGAAACTTATAATTCAAATTTTAGAGAATTATGTTCAATCAAATTACAAAGATCGTTATATGGACTGAAATAATCAAAACGAATGTGGTACAATCGCTTAAGTGAATATTTATTGAAAGAAGGTTATCAAAATAATCTAATTTGTCCATGTGTTTTTATTAAGAAATCACAATCAGGATTTGTGATTATAGTTGTATATGTTGATGATTTAAATATAATTGGAACTCCTGAAGAGCTTTTCAAAGGAAATAGAATATCTCAAAAAGGAATTTGAAATGAAAGATCTTGGCAAAACAAAAAAATTTCTTGGCTTGCAAATCGAGCATTTAGTCGATGGAATTTTTATTCATCACTCGACATATACAGAAAAGATTTTAAAAAGACTCTACATGGACAAAGCACACCCATCGAACATTCCAATAGTGGTTCGATCACTAGATGTAAAAAAGGATATCTTTCGACCTCGAGAAGATAATGAAGAATTACTTGGTCCTGAAGTACTATACCTTAGTGCAATAGGTGCACTAATGTATCTTGCGAATAACACGAGACCAGATATAGCATTTTTAATAAATTTATTAGCAAGATATAGTTCTTCTCCAACAAAAAGACATTGGAATGGAGTTAAGCATGTACTTCGTTATCTTCGTGGGACAATTGATATGGGTTTGTTTTATTCAAATAAATGAAACTTTGATCTATTTGGTTATGTGGATGCTGGATATTTATCTAACTCACACAAAGCAAAATCTCAAACAGGTTATCTGTTTACATGTGGAGGAACTGATATATCTTGGCGGTTTGTAAAGCAAACCATTACAGCCACTTCATTGAATCATGTAGAAATTCTTGCAATTCATGAAGCTAGTAGAGAATGTGTATGGTTGAGGTCAATGACTCATCATATTCGAGAAACATGTGGTTTGTCTTTCGATAAAAATTTACCAACAATATTATTTAAAGAAAATACCGCATATATAGCACAAATGAAGTGAGGGTATATAAAAGGAGATAGAATAAATCATATCTTTTCAAAACACTTCTATACACATGAACTTAAAGAAAATGGTGACATCAGTGTTCAACAAATTTTTTCAAATGACAACTTGGCGTACTTATTCATAAAGGCATTACCCACATCAACATTTGAAAAGTTGGTGCACAACATTAGAATGCGACGACTCAGAGAACTCAAGTGATGTATTCATATGGGGGAGTAGAAACTTTGCCTTTAAGGAATAGGAATACTGCACTTATCTCCTTGACTATGATTTTTCCCCTTGACTATGATTTTTCCCATTGAGTTTTCCTACCAAGGTTTTTAATGAGGCAGTTATTAATATATAATAATGATGTACTTTTTTTCCTTCCCTAGGATTTTTTCTCATCAGGTTTTTTCTAGTATGGTTTTAATAAGGCATTTATTTTTATATAATATGGATATCTAAGGGGGAGTATTGTAAATATAATGATATATTATAAATGTAGATATCCATAACCTACATATGTTACAATTGTTATATAACTCTCATTCAATTCCATGTTGTAACATTCATTGCATTGAATTCCATAATGTATAACATATACCATGATATGTCCTATAAATAGAGGTATGTGGTGCTTTTGTAAGATACACCACAATTAAGTTCAATTGCTCTCTACTTCTTCTTTTCTCTATTTTTCTTTTATGTTATTGCATTGTTCTTATTTAGTTTCTTGATTCTTTATTTTATAATACATATAAGTTAATACATTTCCTTAGAAGTTAAAAACGACAATAACTAATACATAAGCAAGTATATTGATGTATGTAAAAAGAAGGGGAGGGTGTCGAGTTGTTCTTTAGCCATTAAAATACAATTTATAATGCCGATCAGTACATTACTAGTACTAAGGTAGTATTGGCAAAAAGACCTGATCGATCGACTGTGGAGTGAAATAATTATTGGTTTATGAAGCAAATTTGTTAATTAAAATGATAATGGTGGGTTGCGTGTGAAAGTAAATTATGCAAAGAAGAAAATAAAAACAATTGTACCTTGAAAGTAACCAAACTATATGCTTTGGATAAGCAAATAGGAATCTCCTAAAGTGGAAAAATGATTCTAGAATAACCAATGTAATCATTCTGAACCTAAACCACACTTTCTACTTAGCGTGGAAATGTTGAATTAAACGTCCTAAACTATAAATTAGGACTTAGTATCCTAATTTAAACTAAACCCAAGTTTACCAAACTAGAACGAAAATTGGTATTATCCTAACAGAATTTGATTGATAGATCAATTGTAATATGTTTTAATCGATCATGTAATTGAATTATTATTTTTAATACATTTACTTAAAATTATCATAAACTTACTGCCATTTAATCTCTATCTCTAAGGGTCAAACGGTAATGGAATCATAGAGATATAAATTTTCTAGTCTTGTTACATTTACCTCTACATCTGAGAGTCAAGTGAGAACAGTAATGATAATAGCACCAATAAATTAAAGTTTCAAATTGATAATTTTTTTGTTTGAACAATAACAATATCGATATGGTACTTGTAATGGTAATCATAACAACAACGATACGATGTAATTTTCAAGCACTGTTGAATTGAAAGCTTTCAATTCGTCGACCAATTTGCATTTATGTTGATTACAAATTGAAGTTGGGTCCCAAATGTCAATATGATTTTAGAATGCAAGTAACAACATAAAAGGTAATCCAATGAAGCTCACATTTTTAAATACCATTGATCTATTACATTTTTCATCGAGGTATACATGGTTTATAAGTTTTAATTAAGAATTAATATGTGATGATTCTTTAGCTCTAAATCCAACATGTCAACTATGTGACCCTAGTAACATCGTGCATGGCACACCCATGAAGCGTAAACACAATACTTATGGTTTAGCTATTTTATAGCCTAACCATTAACCGCTAAAGAGAGAATTAAAATAAGACCTAAAAAATGCTCGAAAGAGTATATATATATATATATATTATGAAAATCCTCCTACAAATACATGGTGGTTTTATCCAAATTCCTAATCTAAAACATAAATAACCTTTATTATATGTAACGACCCAACTTTTCCGGACTAAGCTGAGGTCACTACCAAATATCGAAACTCGACCATTCAACATAAAATTTAAAATAGACCAGTTACGATTCATTAAAATATTAGAAACCTTACAAAAGACAGTTTCGGGCCCTATTTTAAATAATTCAAAAAAAATCACAAAATAAAATGTCAAGTCACCAGTCCAAAATCACAGTCAAAATATTCTGACAAAATACATAGCGGAAGCGAAAAGAAAACCGGACGCGTCCATATGGCCTTCACGCATCCTTCCTTCCTCTCGTCGGTCTGCCCCTCGCTGTACCCCTACCTGAAAAGTTAAAGAAGAGAAAGGGTGAGTATAAACATACCCAGTAAGGGACCCACTACTGGGCCCGTTAGGGGACAACAGTTAACTTCCTATTCGGGGGTACCCTACATATCAGTCTAGTGCTCCCGAAGGGTGCACATATCAGTCTAGTGCTCCCGAAGGGTGCACATATCAGTCTAGTGCTCCCGAAGGATGCACATATCAGTCTAGTGCCCCCGAAGGATGCACATATCAGTCTAGTACTCCCAAAGGACGCACATATCAGTCTAGTGCTCCCGAAGGACGCACATATCAGTCTAGTGCTTCCGAAGGATGCACATATCAGTCTTGTGCTCCCGAAGGATGCACATATCAGTCTAGTGCTCCCGAAGGATGCACATATCCGTAAGGCACACTACCCCATAGATGAAGCTAACCGTTACCCCTCAGTCCAAACTAAACTGTCTACATCAATCACATCTCAACGGCATTCATATCACAGTCCCGCCATAGGCTTTATCAGTCAGATAGTATAAGTTTAAACATCTACACCCTCCGTTGCTATATGCATTACCGATTCGCACACCAATAGGGAAAACCCTAGGTCCAATCGACTAACCAACCAAAACCGGACTCACGGTCCATCCCCGTCCAAATTCCATGAACCACATCCAGACCAGTGTCTTACTACATACTGAACCGTAACTTTAGGGTTCATCAACATAAATTCTCAATCCACAAATAGCAGTCACAGTATATTTTCATCAGACAAAATATAGTATCAGTACTTAACAGTCAACTTGCATACAGATATTCAGTACAGTCACTAACGTGTAATCCCCAGTGGATTACTACGGTTTTAGCCTGGACTCGGGGTCCAGTAGTAGGAAAACCCTTACCTGATACTCGGTTATGCCTCTCGATTGAATCCACGCTCAACAGATCAACCTAAACGAAAACACAACGGTTTTAGTTGATGACGTTAGTAGCAGTTGTTTTAAAAAGGTTATCCGTTGACTTACTCAAGGAAAGGAAGCTATCTCCAACCAGGTCTGCCGCGGAACCCGAGAACTTAAGCGTCAACTCTGTACTACCTTCAAGGGAGAAAAGTAGGGCCATATCTTAATCCAACATTCAAACTCGAATCGGACGAGGTAACATTAGGGAATTCATCATAACAATCCTTACCGAAGACTCACCGTGAACCGAAGTGGAGGAAGGAAGGCTTAGGTGGCTCGGCTCGGCTCGGCTTGGACTCGGCTCGGCTCGGCTCGGCTCGGCTCGGCTCGGTTTGGCTCGGCTCGGCTCGGCTCGGCTCGGCTCGGCTGGGTTCTCGGCTCGGCTCGGCTTGCTCGGCTCGCGGCTCGGCTCGCGGCTCGGCTCACTCGGCTCGCGGCTCGCCTCGCGGCTCGCTCGGCTCGGCTCACGCGGCTCACTCGGCTCGGACTGGAAGCGGTTTCGGGTCGGGTCAGCTTGGAACCGGGTCGGGTTGGCTTGGACGAAAACGGGCAGCACGGTTTTGTGGGTTCTTTCTTCCGGCGAACGACGGCGGCGACGATTCGCGGACGACACACGAGGGACGCGGTTGGCTGCTTCGTGGAGCGGCGACGGGCGGCGGCAGATCTGCCGTTGTGTGAGGCCGAGAAGGAATCGGAAATGGATGGCTACGGCGGACGGTGCTCCCCTTTGTGTTCTGCCGGCGTCAGAAGCACGAGATGAGGACGGAGAGGATGGGCGATGGTGGCGGAGAGACGAAGGAGAAGAGAATGAGGGGAAGAGATGGCCGTCGGAAATGGAGAAGGAAAACGCGGGGCGGCGCGCGGCGTGAGGAAGGAGGAGACGGGAGAGGAGAAGAAATTTCGGGGGGGGGGGGGGTAGCGGCGCGAAATTAGGGTTTGTTTTTTTTTTTTAAAAAAGTTTATTATATATATATATATATATATAATTCTTAATAATTATATAATATTAATAATTTAAATTATATAATAATATATATATTAAATATAAATAATAATAATAATAATAAAGTAATAATAATAATATATTAATAATATTAATATTAAATAAATAACAATTTATTATATTTCTATAATATTAATTAATAATAATAATTATAATATTAATATTATAACAAATAAAATACATATTAATAATAATAATATAATTATTATTATATCAACTTGCACTTTACGTAAAACGAGGAAAATTATACCTTAAATTTTCGGAGCGTTACATTCTTCCCTCCTTGGGGAACTTTCGTCCTCGAAAGTTTATTTCTCGAACAGTTCGGGATAACGGGATCTCATGTCGTCTTCACGCTCCCATGTAGCCTCTTCTACACGGTGATTCCGCCATAAGACTTTAACTAGGGGAATTTCTTTATTCCTCAACGTCTTCACCTCTCTAGCAAGCACCTCAACAGGTTGTTCAACATAGCTCAAGTTTTCATCAATCCCTAGTGGCTCGTAATCCACTACATGGGATGGATCTGGCACGTACTTCCTCAACATAGAAACGTGAAACACATCATGGACTGTCGTGAGTGATGGAGGCAACGCCAAGCGATAGGCTACAGGGCCAATCCGCTCCAGAATCTCAAACGGCCCAACAAAACGGGGACTCAACTTTCCCCTCTTTTCAAAACGCAAGACACCTCTCATAGGTGCTACCTTTAAGAACACTTTATCCCCTACCTCAAACTCAAGGTCCTTCCGCCTCACATCTGCATAACTCTTCTGCCTACTCTGAGCGGTATGCATGCGTGATCTAATCTTCTGTATCGCTTCGTTAGTAGACTGAACTAACTCAGGACCCATCAACCTCTGCTCACCTACCTCATCCCAGCAAACCGGGGATCTACAACATTTGTCGTACAGGGCCTCAAACGGTGCCATGCCAATAGTAGCCTGATAACTGTTATTATAAGCAAATTCCATCAAATATAAGTGGGAGTCCCAGCTACCTGGAAATTCCAATGCACACGCTCGCAACATATCCTCTAAAACCTGGTTCAGACGCTCAGTCTGACCGTCAGTCTGTGGATGGAAAGCCGTACTAAAGTCCAATCTCGTGCCCATAGCAGTCTGCAAACCCTTCCAAAATTTGGAAGTGAAACGGGCATCTCTGTCAGAAACAATCGACACTGGCACTCCGTGCAATCTCACTATCTCAGACATGTACAACTGTGCCCACTTACTAGCAGTATATGTGGATTTACCCGGAACAAAGTGCGCTGATTTAGTAAGTCTGTCCACCACAACCCAGATCACTGTAAATCCCCTCAGAGTTCTCGGTAGCCCGGTAATGAAATCCATGGACACGTTCTCCCACTTCCATTCCGGTATGCTCAAGGGTTGTAATAAACCCGCTGGTTTCTGCCTTGGTGCCTTAACCTGCTGACACACCAAGCATTTACTAACAAATTCTGCTACTTCTCTCTTCATGTTACGCCACCAATAAACCCGCTTTAAGTCCTGATACATCTTCGTACTACCTTGGTGCATGGAAAATGGGGAACTGTGCGCCTCAGATAATAATTCTGTCTTAACCGCACTATCTGACGGAACACAGAGGCGTCTCTCAAACAACAGTCCACCATCAGAGGATAACGAGAACTCAGCCGTTTGCCCTGCCTCTGCTAGGCCACGTTTCTCAACCAGATAAGGATCGTTACTCTGAGCATCAATGATCCTCTGCCTCAAGGTCGGATGTACCGTCAACTGGGCTAACTGCATAGTAACTGCCCCCACTGACACTGCAATCTCAGCCCGCTCGAGATCCCGATGCAATGGGGCCTGCCGGGTAATAAGTGCTGCTGAATGTGATACCTTCCTACTAAGAGCGTCAGCTACCACATTCGCCTTGCCTGGATGATACAGTATCTCACAATCGTAATCCTTCACTAACTCAAGCCATCTCCGCTGTCTCATATTCAATTCTTTCTGAGTAAAGAAGTACTTCAGGCTCTTATGGTCCGTGAAGATCTGTATCTTTTCGCCATATAAGTAATGCCTCCATATTTTCAAAGCAAAAACCACTGCTGCTAACTCTAAATCATGTGTAGGGTAGTTCTGCTCATGACTCTTCAACTGACGAGACGCATAAGCGACCACCTTACCCTGCTGCATCAAAACACAACCCAGACCCTTCTTGGAAGCATCACTATAAATCACGAAACTGCCAGAACCATCAGGTACAGTAAGAACCGGCGCGGTAACTAGCTTCTGTTTAAGGGTCTGGAAACTGTCCTCACATGCCTTGCTCCAAACAAAAGGAGCTCCCTTTCTGGTCAACTGAGTAAGAGGAGTAGCTATACGGGAAAAGTTCTCCACAAATCGTCGATAATAGCCCGCTAAACCCAGAAAGCTACGGACCTCACTGACTGTGGAAAGTCGGGTCCAACCGGTGACTGCCTCTATCTTAGCTGGATCCACAGAGACTCCATCCTTAGAAACCACGTGGCCCAGAAAGGACACCTGCTTCAGCCAAAACTCGCATTTCGAGAACTTTGCATACAACTTATTATCCCGAAGTGTCTGCAAAACCATACGTAAATGCTCCTCGTGTTCGGCCTCCGTCTTGGAGTATATCAAGATATCGTCGATAAACACAATCACAAAAGTATCTAGGAACTCCCTAAACACTCTGTTCATCAAGTCCATAAACACTGCCGGAGCATTCGTCAAACCAAAAGACATCACAATAAACTCGTAGTGTCCATATCTGGAACGAAATGCTGTCTTCGGTACATCCTCATCCTTAATTCTCAGCTGATGGTATCCCGACCGAAGATCAATCTTAGAGAACACTGTGGCTCCATGTAACTGGTCAAATAGATCGTCAATCCTGGGCAAGGGATATCTGTTCTTTACGGTTACTTTGTTCAACTCCCTATAGTCAATGCACAGACGCATCGATCCGTCCTTCTTCTTAACGAATAAGACTGGCGCACCCCAAGGTGACACGCTCGGTCGAATGAATCCCTTATCAAGCAATTCCTGTAACTGTACCTTCAGTTCTTTCAGTTCTGCGGGGGCCATTCTGTAAGGGGCTCTAGATATAGGGACCGTGCCCGGCTCCAACTCTATGGCAAACTCAACCTCCCTGTGCGGAGGTAACCCTGGAAGTTCCTCAGGAAAAACGTCCGGATAGTCCCTCACCACCGGTTCTGACGACAGGGATACATCCGCCTCTCTAGTATCCACCACACTCGCTAAGATACCCCAAGTACCCTGACTGAGCAGTTTACTGGCCCTGATGGCTGAGATTACCTGAGGCAACGACTTTGACCCTCCTCCCTTAAATTTAAAACTGGCCATCGAGGGAGGGTTAAACGTTACCTCCTTACGTGAACAATCTATACTGGCGTGGTTAGCGGCCAACCAATCCATACCCAGGATTACATCAAAGTCCAGCATATCCAGAACTATCAGCGTTACTTCAATCACATGGCCTGATATCTCAATCTGGCATGCCTTCACCTTTTCTTTCGACAACATACATTCCCCGGAAGGAGTAGATACTGATAGAACATGGTGTAAGGGCTCTACCTCTAGGCGGGCATGCGATACAAATGCGGAAGAGATAAAAGAATGCGACGAACCCGAATCAAACAAAACTAAGGCGTAATGTCCCAACACTGGGAGCGTACCTGTCACTACTGTGCCTGCCTTCTCAGCCTCAGTCCTGTTGGTAGCAAAGACTCTACCCTGATGTGGAGCACCTGCTCCCTGATTCTGCGCGATCCCCGTGACTCTCAACGGGCATCTATCAGCTGTATGACCCTCTTGCCTGCACTTAAAGCAGGTCCTGGTCCCGAATAAGCAACGGCCCAGATGGTGCTTCCCACAAGTGGTACACAACGGCTTTCCTCTGGCAGCCTCCCCTGCCTCAAAAGGTTTCTGCTGGAAGCTGCGAAACTCACCACCTGGTCTGAAATTCCGCTGTGGCACTGGAACAGGCTGCTGTTCAGCCTTCCTCTTCTGTCCCGATGTCGAACCTCTACCAGCGGTCTTAGACGAGTTGGCCCTCTCCTGTAAACTGAGATCCACTGCCAGGCGCAGTGCATCGGCATGAGTAGCGGGTCTGAAAGCTCGGACCAAACCCTGAATGTCCAGTCTGAGGCCTCTAACAAACTTGTCAGCTCTGGCCGCCTCGGTCGCTATCATCTCGGGAGCGAAGCGGGATAACATATCAAACTCCGCATCATACTGCTCCACTGTCATGTCACCCTGCTCTAAGTTCAGGAACTCCTGCCGCTTGGCATCTCTCAAACTGGCGGAGAAGAATTTCGCATAGAAACTCTCCTTGAACTGCTGCCACGTGATCTGACTCACATCACCACCTAGCATTCTCTCTGTAGTCTCCCACCATGCAGTACCTCTGTCAGTCAACATAAAAACAGCACACTGAACCTTCTGATCCTCAGGGCATTTCATGTAACGGAATATGGTTTCCAAGGACGATAACCACATCTGAGCCCTGGTGGGGTCCTCCAAAGACCCATCGAACGTCGTGGGATTATACTTCCTGAAATCCCTCAGATGCTTAGCCTCTGCCGACAACTGATCCGGCACAAACTGGGGCGCAACTGGTACTGGAGCCGGAGCTGGAGCAGGAACTGGTGCTGGAGCTGGCGCTGGAGCTGGCGCCGGAGTTGGCGAGGCAGGCTTATGCTGCTCCCGCATCTGCATAATCATATCTCTAAACCTCTGCTCCATGGCGGCTAGGTCCGCATGAGTAACTGGCGCAGCCGGGTCAGGGGCTTGGGCTACAGGCTGCACCTCAGGCTGAACGCGTCCTGCTCCCCTTCCTCGGCCTCCTCGGCCACCCCTACGTGCACCTCCCCTTGGTGGCATCTTCCTAACAACCACCAAACGATTCCTTTAGTCATAAATGGTAATTGAATTTGCAGTTTAACTTAGGTAAGGTAATGCATGTAGAGTTATACATATACTTTCATGAGAGCGTACCTGACGAGCGGCAAGGATCGTTTCAGCCATAAGGACACAAAACACAGACTCACATTATAAGTCAGTCTATAGAACCTAAAACTTAGGCTCTGATACCAACTGTAACGACCCAACTTTTCCGGACTAAGCTGAGGTCACTACCAAATATCGAAACTCGACCATTCAACATAAAATTTAAAACAGACCAGTTACGATTCATTAAAACATTAGAAACCTTACAAAAGACAGTTTCGGGCCCTATTTTAAATAATTCAAAAAAAATCACAAAATAAAATGTCAAGTCACCAGTCCAGAATCACAGTCAAAATATTCTGACAAAATACATAGCGGAAGCGAAAAGAAAACCGGACGCGTCCATATGGCCTTCACGCATCCTTCCTTCCTCTCGTCGGTCTGCCCCTCGCTGTACCCCTACCTGAAAAGTTAAAGAAGAGAAAGGGTGAGTATAAACATACCCAGTAAGGGACCCACTACTGGGCCCGTTAGGGGACAACAGTTAACTTACTATTCGGGGGTACCCTACATATCAGTCTAGTGCTCCCGAAGGATGCACATATCAGTCTAGTGCTCCCTAAGGGTGCACATATCAGTCTAGTGCTCCCGAAGGAGGCACATATCAGTCTAGTGCCCCCGAAGGATGCACATATCAGTCTAGTGCTCCCGAAGGACGCACATATCAGTCTAGTGCTCCCGAAGGACGCACATATCAGTCTAGTGCTCCCGAAGGATGCACATATCAGTCTTGTGCTCCCGAAGGATGCACATATCAGTCTAGTGCTCCCGAAGGATGCACATATCAGTCTTGTGCTCCCGAAGGATGCACATATCAGTCTAGTGCTCCCGAAGGATGCACATATCCGTAAGGCACACTACCCCATAGATGAAGCTAACCGTTACCCCTCAGTCCAAACTAAACTGTCTACATCAATCACATCTCAACGGCATTCATATCACAGTCCCGCCATAGGCTTTATCAGTCAGATAGTATAAGTTTAAACATCTACACCCTCCGTTGCTATATGCATTACCGATTCGCACACCAATAGGGAAAACCCTAGGTCCAATCGACTAACCAACCAAAACCGGACTCACGGTCCATCCCCGTCCAAATTCCATGAACCACATCCAGACCAGTGTCTTACTACATACTGAACCGTAACTTTAGGGTTCATCAACATAAATTCTCAATCCACAAATAGCAGTCACAGTATATTTTCATCAGACAAAATATAGTATCAGTACTTAACAGTCAACTTGCATACAGATATTCAGTACAGTCACTAACGTGTAATCCCCTGTGGATTACTACGGTTTTAGCCTGGACTCGGGGTCCAGTAGTAGGAAAACCCTTACCTGATACTCGGTTATGCCTCTCGATTGAATTCACGCTCAACAGATCAACCTAAACGAAAACACAACGGTTTTAGTTGATGACGTTAGTAGCAGTTGTTTTAAAAAGGTTATCCGTTGACTTACTCAAGGAAAGGAAGCTATCTCCAACCAGGTCTGCCGCGGAACCCGAGAACTTAAGCGTCAACTCTGTACTACCTTCAAGGGAGAAAAGTAGGGCCATATCTTAATCCAACATTCAAACTCGAATCGGACGAGGTAACATTAGGGAATTCATCATAACAATCCTTACCGAAGACTCACCGTGAACCGAAGTGGAGGAAGGAAGGCTTAGGTGGCTCGGCTCGGCTCGGCTTGGACTCGGCTCGGCTCGGCTCGGCTCGGCTCGGCTCGGCTCGGCTCGGCTCGGCTTGGCTCGGCTCGGCTTGACTCGGCTTGGTTCTTGGCTCAGCTCGGTTCGGCTCGGCTCAGCTCGGCTCGGTTTGGCTCGGCTCGGCTCGGCTGGGTTCTCGGCTCGGCTCGGCTTGCTCGGCTCGCGGCTCGGCTCGCGGCTCGGCTCACTCGGCTCGCGGCTCGGCTCGCGGCTCGCTCGGCTCGGCTCACGCGGCTCGGACTGGAAGCGGTTTCGGGTCGGGTCAGCTTGGAACCGGGTCGGGTTGGCTTGGACGAAAACGGGCAGCACGGTTTTGTGGGTTCTTTCTTCCGGCGAACGACGGCGGCGACGATTCACGGATGACACACGAGGGACGCGGTTGGCTGCTTCGTGGAGCGGCGACGGGCGGCGGCAGATCTGCCGTTGTGTGAGGCCGAGAAGGAATCGGAAATGGATGGCTACGGCGGACGGTGCTCCCCTCTGTGTTCTGCCGGCGTCGGAAGCACGAGATGAGGACGGAGAGGATGGGCGATGGTGGCGGAGAGACGAAGGAGAAGAGAATGAGGGGAAGAGATGGCCGTCGGAAATGGAGAAGGAAAACGCGGGGCGGCGCGCGGCGTGAGGAAGGAGGAGACGGGAGAGGAGAAGAAATTTCGGGGGGGGGGGGGTGGGGTAGCGGCGCGAAATTAGGGTTTGGTTTTTTTTTTAAAAAAGTTTATTATATATATATATATATATAATTCTTAATAATTATATAATATTAATAATTTAAATTATATAATAATATATATATTAAATATAAATAATAATAATAATAATAATAAAGTAATAATAATAATATATTAAGAATATTAATATTAAATAAATAACAATTTATTATATTTCTATAATATTAATTAATAATAATAATTATAATAATATTTCTATATATTTTTTAGAAATAATAATATTTCTATAATATTAATTAATAATAATAATTATAATTTTAATATTATAACAAATAAAATACATATTAATAATAATAATATAATTAATATTATATTATTATTATATCAACTTGCACTTTACGTAAAACGAGGAAAATTATACCTTAAATTTTCGGAGCATTACATTATATGTCGGAACAAAATAATTGAGACCACCATTTATAAAAGGTTTCCATTTTCTATTTTTTGTTTCTTATTTTCTATTTCTCAGTTACTTGTATTTTTTAGAATAAGAAATTGAATTATGTTGATATTTATTCTCGTTTTCTATTTTTATTTTAAGAAGGACAAAATATTTGTTTGATAATCATTTTTTGTTTCTTTTTTTTGGGTTATTTTTCCAATGTTTTCTTTTATTGTTATAATTTAAATATGTAAAATAAAAAATATAGAATTTATTAGAATATAAAAGTAATTGCAAAACAATGTCATTATCAAATGCACCTAAGTTCTTGTAACGCGCCAAAAAAAGTTAAGACAATTTTGGAATTAATTATCTTAGTTTTGTTTAATAATTAGGTTTAATTTATTGGACGTTATTTTGTTTAATAATTGAAGAAGAGATTGACACTGATAGCAGTGAATAACATGCAGCAGAAGATTAGGAAACAAAGGAAACAAAAGAAAAATTAAAGAAAAGCAAAAGGAAAATAATGGTGGAAACAAAAAAGCCAAAATGTTCAAAAATGATATGGAGACAACCAATCTCAAAACAAGAAGAACGAAAGAAGAATGTCAACTCAATAATACATTGATTCCACTCCATCCTTTGATCCAAAATTTTCTCAATATTTTAGAGACAATTTATAGTGTTTGTAAAGCTTCAAATTTGTAAATTTACCATTTAAAGATTTCTTTGTTTTATACTCGAGTAATTTTTATTTCATTTCACTCTTGATACCATCCTGTAAAATGTATAACGAGATCGATCACAATTGTTTAGATTCAACAACACTGTCGTTTAAACGTATAACTACACCATATTACACAATCGTTTAAATAATATCCTTCACAATCTCGTAACTTGTATACCAACATCGTTTATATGTAAAATGTATAACATGTAATGCGCCAAAAATTAAGTTAATTTTTATTATTATTATCTAAAGTTCATTTTTGGAATTTTAGGAGTTATTTAAATTTTTCGTGAAATACTTGGTTTGGGGGAAGTAGAAATTTTAGATATTTTGGAGAAATATCTAATTGGTTAATTAAGGTGGGTTGATTTAATTATGTTTAGGTGTATTATTGGATTTAGGGATTTAATAATTGTATAATGAAAATAATATAATTATTTATGAAAAAATATTTGGAGGAGATAAAGGTGATTGGATTCATTGAGGAGAGAAAATATTTGATTTTATTTGGGGAAAGATAAAAAGAAGATAAAGAGGAGATTTGGTGGGCTTTAAATGAAGAGAGAGAAGATTTGGTTGCTTTGGAATTTAATAAGAAATAGGAAAAAGGGAAAATAATAATAAATGTATTATTATTATTTTTAGGTTAAATAGGTTCTTGGGAAGTGGGTCATCATCTTCTTCACAAAGGAAAAGAAAAGAAGGAAAACCCTAAAAATCCTATTACATTGCCGCCACCGCCACCTTCTCCGACGAACGCCGTCCGCCGCCATCCTCGATACGAAGCTGATTGGTCGCGTCTTCCTAAGCCGTCAGCGTCTCTGTCCGCTGTTCCGCCAAGCCGTCAGTGTCTCCACCCGTCGTTCCGTCAAGCCGTCAGTGCCTCCGTCAGCAATTGTTCACCTCCGCCGCTTGCTCTCCGCCTTCCCAAAGCATTGTCACCTCGTCTATCGTCGACTGTCAGAGATCGTGGCAACCCGAGCTGCACGCGCATCCGACTCAATTTTTCGACCTGCACCGTCCTCTGAGCCCCAAGCCGCCCGCGTGCGCATGCCCCCGCATGAGTCATACCCAACCCACAAGCCCCATGTCGAGCCGCGCTCGCCTCCTTCAGTCGAGCCGCTCCCTCTAGCCTGCCCGAGCCGTTTTACCGTCTCCTAACTGAGCTGCCAACCATTCTTGAGCCACCAAGCCTGTTTTTGGTCCTCTTTCACTTGTTGGTAAGTTTTGATTGGTTTTGGCATACCCAACTAAGATTAAAATTTTTGAATCTTAAATAATTTAATTTGGATTAAATTAAAATATTTTTCTTAAAGGACCGGTTGGACCAATTGGAGTTTGGAGTGTGGGATTTCTCCAATTAAGGCAAATTTGTTGGGACTTCGATCTTGAGTAATCTATTTCGACTGAATTCTTGGGTCCTTGGTCATTTGATGGTTAAGTTATTCAAATTTGGTGTTTTTCTAATTATTAGGACTTTGTTGTTTGGAAAGCGTAATATTTTGCTGTTAGATTTCAACTAAGCTAATCTCCAGGTAAGAGATTCTACTACTAGACCATTGAGTTTAATTTACTGAGACCGCATGTATGAATGGTTATGTACTGATGATGGCTAGCTACAGAACTTGAGGTTACAGATAGAAACTAATATTGTAATGTTGACTGCGGGATGACTATGTGTTAGAGCTGATAATGCATTGATGTTATCACCTACGTTTTAATGTTACAATATTGTGATTGAGGATGATACGACATGATATGACATGATATGATAGGATATGTATGGTATGACACGTTATGGCATGATATGTTATGATGTGATTTGATGATGTGTTATGTGCATGCTATGGATAAGGTGTATGTTAACTTTACCTATTAGAGTCGTATCCACATGAGTGTCCTTCGGGATCACCACTCTTTTTGATAACTGTGTAGTCCGACGGGATCACCAGTCTGACATTGACATTGACACAGACATGATTTGAGAGATCCGACGGGATCGCTCACACTTACGACTGCGTAGTCCGACGGGACCACCAGTCTGACATTGACATTGACATTGATATGATTTGAGTGATTCGACGATATCACTCATAGCCCAATCGTCTTAGGTGTTCCCTTGAGTTCACAAAAGACCAGCTTGTTCCTACGGGATCACAGATTGCACGTGTTCGGGAACGTGCCAGTTCAGGGGTACCACTCTTCAGGACTCTATTAGAAAGTTGACAGGCACCTAGCGGGACTAGTAGTGAGTCCCTTACTGAGTATTTTTATACTCACTCTTTCCATTTCTATTTTTCAGGCAAAGGCAGAGGCAAGAGCAAATGCAAGCTGGCGAATGACCAGAAGTGATCGTGGAGAGCGATAGGGATATGTTTGCTTCCGCTTCCGTCATGCGTCAGATTCTAGAGTTGATATTTCCTTTCATTTTATTCTATTTTATTTATTTCTTTGTTTTTCTTTCCCTTTAAAACTAGTAGGGCTCGAGATAGGATTTGCTTTAATGTATTTTCGTACATTCCATTTATGATTTTAACGACAATTCGTAGTTTTTTTTTTTATTTTCTATTTACTTTAAATAAATTTAAATTCTTTTCTTTTAAAGTAAAGTCTTCAACTTAGTATCAGAGGTTGGGTCTTTACATAACACCATTGTTTAAATAATATCCTACACGATTGTGTACTTGTACCACATGATCGTTTAATTAACATTATATCCTTTGTGATCATGTAAACTGAATAACAACGTTGTTTACATGTAGAACCGATCGTTTACGCCTATCATGGTGACAGTGTGAATTATTAGTAGCACGATCGTTTAAAGCCAAGTGGAGCCATGCGTAGAGTTTGCGTGTTGTAAATAATCAATTAATTCACATTTATTAGCATTTAACATTATTAGAAAAATGATAGTGTTGGTTAAACACCAACGATCGTTTACGTCTATCGTGGCAACCGTATGAAGAGATTAAGGCCACGTGGAGACCATGCAACGACTTTGCGGTTTTTGCATTTTGTACATAATCAATGTGCATTTATTAGCCACTCACCGATTGTCCGATCTTTAATCTTCATTTATTAGCCTTTCACCAATTTTCAGATGCTTCATCTTCTTTTAAGACCCGTGCTCTCAAACCATTGGATTTAAGATTTTCAAAGTTTTCCTCTCGAGATGCTGCTATTTCAACCATGAACAACAAGATCTGAAAGAAGATGAAAAATCGTGCAAGATGGAGATGGAAAGGAATGGACGGTAGATTTGACAAAGGAATTGTGATGGTGATTCCATAAATGTCTATAAAAGACTATGGTAAGCTCTAACTCTCTTCGTCCTGAACCCACCAAGCATCAATTTCCATCTCTATCTAGAAGCTTGTGAAGTTCTTAACCAAGGCCACCGTTCTTTGTTAACATGACTGTAGTTATTTATTTATTAATATTTTTTTGGATAAGAATAGAACAATAGGAGTTTTTTGTTGCTAAAGAAGTAAAGACGAGGAAGGAGATTGAGAGCAAGAACAAAGAACATATTGTGATGGTAAGCTTTTACATGCTTTTTTCATTTTGAACCTCTTCAACTGCATAAAACAGTGTGTAACACCCCCAAAATTAAGATAATTTTGGAGTTAATTATCTTAGTTTTGTTTAATTAGATTTAATTTATTGGGCGTTATTTTTTAATCCATTTAATGAGAATGATTTGATTTTGTGGAAATTGAAGTTAATTAAATATTTGTTGGATGAATATTTAATAAATTTAGAGGTTTTGGCATGTGGTGTTGTTGAGAGTGAGTTAAATTAAATAATTATTGATGTTATTTAATTAATTTGTAGAGTGGAAATTTTGTTGGACATTTCATAATTATATGTATATGTGGAAATATATATATAATTATTATGTGAAAGGAAAAGATAATTATATTTTTTGAAATATAATTATGTAGATAAAAGATAATTTTATTTTGGAGAAAAGATATTTATTAAGGGAGAGAAAGGAAAATAATTATATTTTAGGAAAATATAATTATTTATAAAAGGATATTCATTTTCGAGAAAGATAAATAATAATTAACTTTTGTGGAAGATAATTAATTATTTTGAAAAAAGATAAATAATAATTAATTATTGTGGAAGATAATTAATTGTTTTGGAGAAAGATGAATAATAATTAATTATTATGAAAGATAATTAATTATTTTGGAGAAAAATAAATAATAATTAATTATTATGGAAGATAATTAATTATTTTGAAGAAAGATAATGAGAATAAAGATATATGTATATTTTGGTATTATGTATATATCCTAAAAGGAAAAGGAAATAATAATAATAAATATTATTTTTATTATTTGAGTTTATAAATAGCATTGGAATGCTTAAGTTGAAAAGAAAAGAAAAAAGAGAAAGGTTCTTCATCTTCTCCACAAAGATAACCTTCTATCGCCGCCACCTCATCAGTTTTAGTTATGATTGGTCCCTTTGGCAAAACATAAAGAATTAGATGATGAATTTTCCCATTAAGGATAAGAGAATTTTTCCTCCATTTGGTTAAGTTTGGTAAGCCAAGGTAATTAAATTAATAATTTGTTAATTTAATTTTATATCTAATTGGGGGTTTTTTAAAGGTTCAATTGGCTAATTTTTTTAGATTTAATTTTAAATTTTTTCCAATCAAGGTTGAATTGGTTTTAATCTTAAATTTTGGATAAGTTAAATTTGGAAAATTTTAGAAATTAGCCATTGGTAAATTTTATTAATTAAGTTATTGATTTTTCCTTACTGTTTATGATCGGCTTTAATTGGAAAATTATTGTTAGCAAAGAAATATTTCTAGCTAATCTTCAGGTAAGAGATTCTATTACTAGACCTTCGAAATAAATTTAAAAGACTGCATGTATTTACGATTATGCATTGATGGTAGCTAAGATGCATAATGCGATGTTATAGATGGTGATTGATGTTATGTTGACGATGATGACTGATATTATAATTGATGATGATGACTGATATTATGATTGACGATGATGACTGATATGTTTATGATTTTATGATAGATGATATATTAATCACATGAATAAGAATGTTATGATTAATATTCATGTCATGTTATGATGTTTATGATGATGTTACATGCTTTGGATTATGGTGTGTCTATTAACTTTGTATGTTAAGTTTCTTACCCCACCTGTATTGTGATCCTATCTATGGGGTCACTCACACGACTAAAGGTGTTCCTACGGGATCACTGCACAATTTAGGGGTGTACCTACGAATCACATGCACGGTTAGGGGACAGTTATATTTTGTATACGGGGTCACTTGCACGACTAGGGGTGTTCCGATGAGACCACTCGCATGATTAGGGGTGTACCTACGTATTACATATATGTTTATGAAGTGTGTACTTGTGATCACTCACAGGACTAGGGGTGTTCCCATGGGATCACTTGCACGATTAGGAGTGTTCATACAGTCTCACTCACTTAGGTATACTCCATTGGATACACGAAGTTATGATTATGTTTCGAACGAAAAGTTAACAGATCACCTAGCGGGACTAGTAGTGGGCCTTTACTGAGCATATTTTTATACTCACTCTTTCTTGTTTAATTTTACAGGCAGAAGGAAGTTGACGAATGACAAGAAGTGACTGTGGCGAGCCATAAGGAACACTTTTGCTTCCGCTTTATGTTATTTGTACAAATTTTAGTATTTATGTATTTTTTATTATCTTTTTCCTTTTAAAACTAGATAGGGCTCGAGTTATGATTTTATTTTTTAAAAATTTATTTCTACGTACATTTGTTTATGATTTTAATGAGTCGTTACACAATGGTCCTAGTTAAAATTTATTATATATCAGGTTGAAATGAAAATTAATTGCTGATTAGGAAGTTTTGGTTAATAAATACAAGATTGAGGTTGATCCTAAAGGCTTTGGAAAATGGAATAAAGCAATCGAGGAGTTGAAGGTGATAGAGAGTGACATTCAACAATTCAAGGAATTATACATGTTCGAACCTTTCTCTGTAGAACACTTGTTAAATAGTAACATGTGGCAACATATTGTAAAACAATCGTTTAAAATAAAGAATATAAACATTCATTTAGATCGTTTGGATTTTATTATCAGATCATTTACTTGTATAAACATTCATTTATAGAATGCCACTTGATCGTTTATGATCAAGAGACTAATAGTTTAACATTATATAATGATCATTTACATTTAATGATAACATCGTTTAGACATACTAAAATATCGATTTAACATAAATGCACGATCGTTTAACAAATATTTCCATTATGTAAAACGTATAAAAAGATTGTTTAGATTTACTAGGACGATCGTATAGGTTTAGCAACGCAATCGTTTACATGTAAATCAAATATTGTTTAGATTTTATTATCAGATCATTTATTCATATAAACATTTGTTTATAGAACACAACATGATCATTTATGACTAATAGACCAATCGTTCAAATATTATTAAATGATCATTCACATGTAATGATAACATCATTTAGACCCACACAAAGATCGTTTTAGCATAAATGCACGATCGTTTAACAAATATTTCCATCATGTAAAGCGTATAAAAGGATCATTTAGATTTACTAGCACGATCGTGTATGTTTTAAAAACATTATCATTTACATATCAATGTAAGATCGTTTAGAATTGCTAGTATGATCATTTACATGTAAAATGATTAAAAGCATCGTTTAAATAGTATACTACATGATCGTTTAACATTATCAACAACGTGATCGGTTAAAGTTTTAGAAGATCGATAGTGTTGGTTAAATACCAATGATCCTTTACGTCTATCGTTGCGATCGTATGAAGAGATTAAGACCACGTGGAGACCATACGAATAGTCAACTATAACGACCCAACTCTTTATACTAAGCTGAGGTCTTTACTAAAAAGAAACAATGACAAGAGACACTTTTTGAAACGAGGGAAGACTAAATTTTCATTAAAAACGGAATACTGAAACACTAAAACATAGACGTAGAAGCAAAACTGAGTCCCCATATGGAGATTAAGACCACGTGGAGACCATACGAAGAGTTTCGTTGTACCTAATCATTTATATTTTATATGTAATAACAAGATCAGTTAGACATACACACAGATCATTTGACATTACTAAATGATCGTGGAGGTTTAATAACACGATCATTTACATTTAAATTAGATATCATTTTGATTATAGTTTATATGTAGATTTTAGGTTTATGGGTGAAAATGGTCAATACGCGTGTTGTAAATAATCAATTTAGCATTTATTATCCTTTCACATAAAACTTTTCATTTTCGGATCCTTCATATTCTTTTTAAACTTGTGCTCTCAAACCATTAAGTTTAGGGTTTCCAATGTTTTCCTCTCGAACATTTCCCTTTCTTAAAATGTGCGTCAAGATGCTACTATCTCAACCAAAAACAACAAGATTCAAAAAAAAAAAAAAGTGTGCAAAATACAGATGAAAAGGAATAGACGATAGATTTGACAAAGGAAACAGTTATGGTGTTTCTGAAAATGTTTATAAAAGACAATGGTAAGCTCTTACCTACTTCATCTTCAACCCACCAACCATCAATTTCCATCTCTATATGGAAGCTTGTAACCCATCGAAGAAGGTATTCAATCATTTTAACCAAGGCCACCGTTCTTGGTTAATATGACTGTATAAATATTTTGGTGGCCCAGAGGAAATTTTGGTTGCTAAAGAAATAAAGATGCACGAAGAAGGAGATTGAGAGCAAGAACAAAGAATATGAGTTGCTCTAAAGTAAATACGAGTTTCTGAGACTTGACAATATTACTCATGATTCCATGGTCGATCAAGACAAGATTAAGGTTGATCCTAAAGGATTTGGGAAGTGGAAGAAAACAATCAAGGAGTCGAAGGAGATGGAGCGTGAGATTCAACAACTCAAGGAATTGTACAAGTTTGAAAATTTCTCTATATTACACTTGTTAAACAAAAACATGTGGCAATATATTGTAAAACAATTGTTTAAAATAAAGAATATAAACATTCATTTAGAAAGTTTGGATTTTATTATCAAATTGTTTACTTGCATAAACATTCGTTTATAGAATACCACATGATCGTTTATGATTCATGATAATATCTTTTACACCTAATTAAATATCGTTTTAACATAAATACACGATCGTTTAACAAATATTTCTATTATGTAAAATGTATTAAATGATCATTTAGATTTACTAGCACGATCATGTAGGTTTAAAAACAAGATCATTTACATATAAATCAACGATCGTTTAGATTTTATTATCAGATAGTTTATTTGCTTAAACATTCGTTTATAGAACACCACATAATCGTTTATAACAAACATAAATGCACGATCGTTTACATTTAAACCAGATACGTTTAGATGGCAGTAATGTCTAGATTATTGCATGTTCTTAATCGATCGTTTACCTCTATCGTGCAGTTATAGAAAGTCATTTTAGTTATAAAATTAAGGCCACGTGGAGACCATGTGAATAGTTTGGTGTTTCTGCTTGTCGTACCTAATCAATTCACATTTATTAGCCTTTATTTAAAATATTTCTCAGTTTTATACTTATTAAATTTAATAGTTTTGGATTAAGTACGAGATCGTTTACGTCTATCGTAGCGACGATATGAATAATTAGCAGCACAATCGTTTAAAGCCTCACTTGAGACCATGTGAAGAGTTTGTGTGTTGTAAATGATCAATTAATTTCCATTTATTAGCCTATCACATAAAAACTTTTCATGTTCGGATCCTTCATACTGTAACACCCCAGTCGAAGTCATTACTAAATGTAAATAACACAAATGTAGTTATAAAGTTTGCCTAAAACGAACAAAACCTCAAATTTTTATTTATTTAAAAACCAAATCAAAAGTAATGTGCAAAATGTAAACAAATATTAAAATCCTAGCTCGGGCACCTAATTTTAAAGAAACAAAATAATAAATAAAGAATAATTAAAATTCAAACACTCAAGGTTTAAACTCGGATGTAAAGCAGAAGCAGAGATCCCTATGGCTCGCCATGGTCACTTCTCGTCGCTCGCCAACTTGCCCTTGCCTTTACCTCTGCCCCTACCTGAAAAATATGAAATGGAAAGAGTGAGTATAAAATACTCAATAAGGGACCCACTACTAGTCCCACTACGTGCTTATTAACTTCCTATTAGAGTCCTGAAAATGGTACCCAAGAATTGCCACGTTCCCGAACACGTGCAACATGTGATCCTGTAGGAACAAAATCTGGTCTTCGGTGACCCAAAGGAACACCTAGGACAACCTGGTCTGCAGCGTACCCGGAGGAAGCAATAAGACAATCGGGCTGCGAGGATCCCATCGAATCGCTCGAATCATATCTGTATCAATGCTAGACTGGCGGTCCCGTCGGACTACACAGTCATAAATAGGTGGTGATCCCGAAGGACACCCATGTAGGTACGACTCTAATAGGGTAAACTAACATGCACCTTAGCCACAGCATACATATAACATAGCATCATCACATAATCATATCACGCCTAATCATCATATCACATCTCATCATAATGTCAAAACATAATGTCATAACAAGCCACGTCATCACGTATACCATGTCATCATATCAAATCACATCATCAGTCCCATCATACTCTCATTAATTGACATATCGTTATACAGTCTAGTCCTCAACGTGCATAACTAAGAATTATGCCATCTCGTGATTCTAGTCGTAGAGCTGGTAGTAGAAATCTCTTATCTTGAGATTTGCTCAACGAGTTATAACAGCAAGAAACACGCCTTCCATGCAGCGAGGTCCTAAATGTTTAATAACGCCAATTTTCATAACTTGAGCATTAAATGACCAAGGATGCAAGAATTCAGTTGGAATACTCACCCGAGGTCGGGGTTACAACGAGATAGTCCTTAACTGAAGAAATCTTACACTATACAATTCAATTGGTCCACGTTGTCCTTTTAAGAGAAACAAATTAGTTTAATCCAAATAATTTATTTAGGTTCACCAACCTTAAGTCCTTGCTGGGTGTGCAAAAAATCCAACCAACTTACCAAAAGTAGGTGGAAAGAACCAAAAAGCAGGCTAGCGGCTCAAAGATAGGCAAATTGGCTCGGCTAGAAAGCAGAAATCGGCTCGACTCACGCGCGCAGAACAGCTCGGCAGACGACTCACGCGTGCAGGACGACTCGGATCGAGGGGCATAACCAAGTTTCAGGTAAGGGATTTCCTACTACTGGACCTCGGATCAAGGCTGGAAACGTAGTAATCCATAGGGGATTATACGTTAGTAACTGTACTGAATGAATTGACGCATGTTTGACTATTAAATATCTCTTTATGCTCTTGTCTGATTAAAGGTAACGTGATCGCTAGTTGTAGCTTGTGTGCCATCGTGTTTAATGAGTTGTTTACGGATAGACATCGATGCCCGGATGTTCTGTGTATTGTAGTTATGTTAATGGGCTATGTTGTGAACTTGAATTGTATGTCGATGGACTTAAAAGTCTTAAGGTTAGGTATGTGGTAGTCTATTGTCTGGATATTGGTTATGGAGTTATGTCATGGAAGGACTATGAGTCCGATTCTGATTTGACTGGTTGACCGGATCTAAAGAATATCACAATGATGTGTGAATTGCATATGCATATAGCAACTGAGGATATGGTTGTTTAAACCTATACTGTCTGACTGACGAAGTCTATGACAAAATTGTAATATGAACGTTGTCGGAGTGTGACTGTTGTAGACGGTTTAGTATGGACTGAGGGGTAACGGTTAGCTTCATCTATGCGGTAGTGTACCTTACTGATATGTGTATCCTTCGGGATCACTAGACTGATACGTGCATCCTTCGGGATCACTAGACTGATATGTGTATCCTTCGGGATCACTAAACTGATAGGTGTATTCTTCGGGGTCACTAGACTGATACGTGTATCCTTCAAGATCAATAGACTGATACGTCCATCCTTCGAGATCACGAGACTGATGTGTGCGTTCTACGGAACCACTAGACTGTTTATGTAAGGTACCCCTGAATAGAAAGTTAATTGTTATTCCCTAACAGGCCCAGTAATGGGTCCCTTACTGGGTATATTTTATACTCACCCTTTTTCCTCTTTAACTTTTTAGGTAAGGGTACAGCGAGGGGCAGACCGACGAGGGGCAAGAAGGATGGATGCGTCTGGTTTTCTTTATGCTTCCGCTAATGTATTTTGTTACTCGTTATTTTCATTGTTGGATCGAGTCATGTTTAGAATATTTGGTTTGTGATTTTGATGTTAATGAGTTGAGTACTGTATTTTGGAACTCTCGTGATTGGGATTCAAAATAGGGTACGAAACTGTATTTTTTTTTGTAATATTTCTAAAATGTTTTTTTAATCGAAACCGGTCCTTTATGAGTTGTGTGTTTTGTGGTCGAGTCTTAGTACTGAGTAGTGACCTCAGCTTAGTTCGGAAAGTTGGGTCATTACAGGCGAACTCCATCAAATGCAAATGGGAGTCCCAACTCCCTGAAAACTCTAGCACACAGGCTCGCAGGATGTCCTCCAAAATCTGGTTCAACCTCTCTGTTTGACCATCAGTCTGAGGATGAAAAGCTGTGCTGAAGTCTAACCTCGTGCCCAATGACAGCTGAAGTCCTTTCCAGAACTTCGATGTGAAATGAGCATCTCTGTCAAAAACGATAGATACAGGCACTCCATGCAGTCTCACTATTTCGGTCATATATAACTGTCCCCACTTACTGACAGTGTAAGTGGATTTCCCTGGAACAAAGTGGGCTGACTTCGTGAGTCTGTCAACAACAACCCAGATCACTGTTTAGCCCTTTAGAGTCTTGGGCAGTCCTATAATGAAGTCCATCGACATACTCTCCCATTTCCATCCTGGCACACTCAAGGGTTGCAACAACCCTGCTGGCTTCTGTCTAGGTGCCTTCACCTGCTGACATACCAAACATCTACTAACAAAATCAGCCACTTCTCTCTTCATGTTCCTCCACCAATAGACACGCCTCTAGTCTTGGTACATCTTCATACTTCCAGGGTGCATAGTAAATGAAGAACTGTGAGCCTCAGTCAAAAGCTCTGTCTTGACTGCACTGTCTTCCGGCACACACAAACATCCCTCAAACGTAAGGCCATCATCAGAGGATATGGAGAAATCCTCACCTTGCCCTGTCTCTACCAAACGATGCTTCTCGACCAAATAAGAATCATTTAGCTGAGCAACAATAATCCTCTGTCTCAAGGTCGGCTGCACTGACAACTGAGCCAACTGTGAGGAAAGCTCCCCTACTAAGACTGCAATCTCAGCTCTCTCAAAATCTATGAGTAAGGGAGCTTTCTTGGTGATAAGCGCTGCTGAATGTGCAACCTTCCTACTTAGCGCATCAGCTACTACATTTGCCTTACCTGGGTGATACAGAATCTCGCAGTCATAGTCTTTCATTAACTCAAGCCACCTCTTCTGCCTCATGTTCAACTCCTTCTGAGTGAAGAAGTACTTTAGGCTCTTCTGGTCAGTGAAAATCTGTATCTTCTCACCGTACAGGTAATGTCTCTATATCTTCATTGCAAAAACCACTGCTGCGAACTCTAGGTCATGGGTAGGATAGTTCTGCTCGTGACTCTTCAACTGACGGGAGGCATAAGCAACTACTTTGCCCTGCTGCATTAGCACGCAACCCAGTCCTTTCTTGGAGGCATCACTGTAGATGACAAAGCTCTCCCATCCATCTGGCACTGTCAAGACTTGTACTGACACAAGCTTCTGCTTAAGTTCCTGGAAGCTACTCTCGCAAGCTGGGCTCCAAACAAAAGGGGTCCCCTTCCTGGTTAACTAAGCCAAGGGACTGGCTATACGAGAGAAGTCTTCCACGAACCTCTTGTAGTAACCTGCCAAACACAAGAAACTACCAATCTCACTGACTGTCGACGGTCGAGGCCAACTGGTAACTGCTTCGATCTTTGTCAGGTCCACAGAAACTCCCTCACTGAAAACCACGTGGCCGAGGAAAGTCACCCTCTTCAGCCAGAACTCACACTTGGAGAACTTGGCATAAAGCTTATTGGCTCGAAGAGTCTCCAAAACCTGATGCAAATACTCTTCATGCTCAGCCTCAGTCTTGGAGTAAATCAAAATGGCGTCAATGAAAACTATAACAAACGTGTCTAAGAAATCCTTAAACACTCTGTTCATCAAGTCCTAAATACCGCGGGAGCATTAGTCAAACCAAAAGACATCACAATGAACTTGTAATGCCCGTATCTGGAACGAAAAGCGGTCTTAGGAATATCACTGTCCCTGATCCTCAGCTGGTGGTAGCCTGATAGTAGGTCGATCTTGGAAAAGACGTTGGCTCCTTGCAACTGATCGAACAAATCATCAATCCTGGGCAAGGGGTAACGGTTCTTGACTGTCACCTTGTTTAGCTCTCTGTAGCCAATGCAAAGGCGTATCGACCCATCCTTCTTCTTCACAAACAACACTGGTGCTCCCCAAGGTGACACACTGGGTCGAATGAAACCCTTGTCCAGCAACTCCTGCAGCTGTACCTTCAGCTCCTTTAGCTCAGCTGGAGTCATTCTGTAAGGGGCCCTCAAGATAGGAGCAGTGTCTGACTCTAACTCGATGGAAAAGTTTATCTCCCTGGGAGGTGGAAGACCTGGAAGCTCGTCGGGGAAAACATCGGGGTACTCCCTTACAACTGGTTCGGAGGACAGGGAAACTTCTGGTTCTCTAGTATCTACTACGCTTGCCAAGATGCTCCAGGTACCCTGGCTGAGTAATTTACTAGCCTTCATGGCTAAGATGACCTTGGGTATACATATGATTCCTGCCCCCTTAGATTTGAAACTAGTCCCAGAGGGAGGGTTAAAAACGACTTCTTTACGGAAGCAGTCTATACTTGCATGGTTAGCAGAGAGCCAATCTATGCCTAGGATTACATCGAAATCCTGCATGTCTAACACTAGTAAGGTCACATCTAATATCTGGTTTGCTATCTCTCCCCGACATGCCTTTATCTTTTCTTTAGATAACAGAACCTCCCCAGACGGAGTAGAACAGACAAAACACCATTCAACGGTTTTACCTCTAAACCAACATGCTGAACAAACATAGAGGATATGAACGAATGGGATGACCTAGAGTCAAACAGCAGAAAGCATAGTGTCCCAAGATTGGGAGCGTACCTGTCAACACCGTACCAGCTCGCTCGGCCTCCTGACGAGTAGTGGCAAAAATTCTTCCCTACTGGGAAGTGGGAGGCTGGTGCGGGGTAGCCTCCATGGGTTTTCGAGGACAAGCGTCAACGGTGTGCCCTGGTTGCCTGCACCTGAAGCACACTCCACTCCCAGCCATGCAACGACCTCCATGCACTCTCCTACAGCTAGGAAAAACAAGTAGCTCCCTCAAGGTTCTTCCGGTTGCGGCAAGCTCCCGACGATGCCGCTGGAAAACACCTAATGACCTCAGAGTTCGCTGCAGTGTCAAGTCAGGCTGCAGCTCCACATTCCTCTTCTGTCCCAGAACTGACCCTCTACCGGCAGCGTTAGACGAATCAACTCTCTCATGCAGGCTCAAATCTAGTGCTATGCGTAGTGCATCAGCATGAGTGGCTGGCCGGAGGGCTCAAACGATGCCCTGAAGGTCTAGTCTGAGACCTCTAACAAACTTTTCAGTCCTGGCAGCCTCATCCCTTACCACATCGGGAACAAAATGGGATAACGTGTCAAACTCGGCGTCATACTGCTCCACAGTCATGTCGCCTTGCTCCAAGTTTAGGAACTCTTGCTGCTTAACGTGCTTCACGTTGGAAGAGAAGAACTTAGCATAGAAGCTCTCCTTGAACTGCTCCCACGTTATTTTACTGACGTCGGCCCCCAACATCCTCTCAGCAGTCTCCTACCAGGCGGTGCCTCTATCCTCCAGAAAGAAAACTGCACACTGCACCTTCTCGTCATCTGGGCACTTCATGTACCGAAAGATAGTCTCTATGGACGTCAACCACATGTGGGCCTTGGTAGGGTTGTCCATGGACCCGTCAAAAGTTTTAGGATTATACTTCCTAAAGTCTTCAGGTGTTTGGCCTCAGCCGACAGTTGAACTGGCGCGGGCTGAGCTCCCACAGCGATTGGAGGAGGGACGGTCTGGACCTGAACAGGGGCGGCCTGGGTCTGCTGGGCAGCGAGAAAAGGGGCTAAAGCAGCCTGTAGCATGTCCTGGTATCGCTGCTCCATCGTGGCGAGAACTGCCTGGGTGACCGGTGCGTTAGGGTTGGCTGCCTGCACAGCAGGTTGCACCTTCGACTGGATACGTCCAACTCCTCTGCCTCCCCTACCACCCCCTCGACGTGCACCTCTACATGGCGGCATTTTCCCTAAATTTCACCAGTAAAAACTTTTCACGACAAAAACATAACATTCATATTATCTATGTTTATTCTATTCAGGCAAGGTTATAATCATAACATTAGCAAGGTCTTAAACATACCTGCCGAGTGACGAAGGACCGTATAGCCATAGGGGTAAAATAAAACAAAACAAAACAAAGACTTACATCGTAAGTCAGTCTACAAAACCTAAAACCTAGGCTCTGATACCAACTGTAACGACCCAACTCCTTATACTAAGTCGAAGTCATTACTAAATGTAAATAACACAAATAAAGTTATATAGTTTGGCTAAAACGAACAAAAGCTCAAAATTTTATTTATTTAAAAAGCAAATCAAAAGTAATGTGTGAAATGTAAACAAATATTAAAATCCTAGCTCGAGCCTTACCTAATTTTAAAGAAACGAAATAACAAATGAAGAATAATTAAAATTCAAACACTCAAGGTTTAAACTCGGATGTAAAGCAGAAGGAAAGATCCCTATGGCTCGCCACGGTCACTTTTGGTCGCTCGCCAGCTTGCCCTTGCCTTTACCTCTGCCCCTACCTGAAAAATATGAAATGGAAAGAGTGAGTATAAAATACTCAGTAAGGGACCCACTACTAGTCCCACTAGGTGCTTATTAACTTCCTATTAGAATCATGAAAATGGTACCCAAGAACTGGCACGTTCCCGAACACGTGCAACATGTGATCCCGTAGGAACAAAATCTGGTCTTCATTGACCCAAATGAACACCCAGGGCAAACTTGTCTGCAGCGTACCGGAGGAAGCACTAAGACAATCGGGCTGCGAGGATCTCGTTGAATCGCTCAAATCATATCTATATCAATGCTAGACTGGCGGTCCCGTCGGACTACACAGTCCTAAATAGGTGGTGATCCCGAACGACACCCATGCAGGTAGTACTCTAATAGGGTAAGCTAACATGCACCTTAACCACAACATACATATAACATAGCATCATCACGTAATCATATCACGCCTAATCATCATATCACATCTCATCATAATGTCAAAATGTAATGTTATAACAAGCCACGTCATCACGTTATACCATGTCATAATATCAAATGACATCATCAGTCCCATCATACCCTCATTAATTGACATATTGTTATACAGTCTAGTCATCAACGTGCATAACTAAGAATGTATGCGATCTTGTGATTCTAGTCGTAGAGCTGGTAGTAGAAATCTGTTACGTGGAGATTTGCTCAACGAGTTATAACAGCAAGAAAACACGCCTTCCACGCAGCGAGGTCCTAAATGTTTAATAACGCCCATTTTCATAACTTGAGCATTAAATGACGAAGGACGCAAGAATTCAGTTGGAATACTCACCCGAGGTCGGAGTTACAACGAGATGATCCTTAACTGGAGAAATCTTACACTCTATAATTCAATTGGTCCATGTTGTCCTTTTAAGAGAAACAAATTAGTTTAATCCAAATAATTTATTTAGGTTCACCAATATTAAGTCCTTGCTGGGTGTGCCAAAAATCCAACCAACTTACCAAAAGTACGTGGAAAGAACAAAAAAGCAGGCTGGCGGCTCAAAGACAGGCGAATCGGCTCGGCCAGAAAGTAGAAATCGGCTTGGCTCGCGCGTGCAGGACGGCTCGGCAAGCGGCTCAAGCGTGCAGGATGGCTCGACAGGCTTTGGGGTAGAGCGATCGACTCACGGAGAAGGGCACGGGTCAAAAACCGGGTCGAAGGCGGGGCGTGGCTGTTCGGGTTGGGTACAGGTGTACGACTCGAGTTGCAGAGGTACGGCGCGACTGAGCTTTATAGGCTTCGACGACCGACGCTCGACGTGTGACGATGTGGCTAATCGAGCGACTGGCGATGCGGCTGATCTCGTGGTGGCAGCTAGTGGAAGAACTCGGGCTGGCGGCTAGAGAGGCGCGGGTCGACTTCCGATCTGCGAAGAGTGGCGGCTGGTGAGGCGCGGTTTGCGGATGCTTCGTTTGGGTCGCGAATGGCTGTTCGACGGTGACGCGGTGAGTGGCGGCTGCTTGTGGCCGCTCGGATTGGTCACGGCGGCGACGGGTCTGGCGGCGGCTACGGTTTCCAATTAGGGTTTTCTCTTTCTTCTTTTTTTTCAAAGAAGAAGATGATGGTTTGCACGGGTTCCAAGGGCCTTTTAAACACCAACTTGGTCAAAATTATTTGTCTATTTATTTAATAGAAACTTTCTTTCCGAATAAAACATACCAATATCCTAACCAATTAATCCAATTTTTCTCTCTCCTAAACCCAATATTCTCAATCTCCAACAAATAACTTTTTATTATCCCAATAAAATACTTAAATTGCCCTCAAAACTTAATGAATTACATAATCACATAAAATTACTCAAGTTCCTCCAACACATCCAAAAATTTCAAAACCACACTTAATATAAATAAAGTTTCAAACAAATTTTGGGGCGTTACATTTTCCTTTAACATAATAATTATATATATATTTCCACATATACATATAATTATCAAATTTCCAACAAACTTTCCACTCTACAATTTAATTAAATAGCATTCATAATTATTTAATTTAATTCAACTTTAACAACACTAAAAATCCACAACATTACTTAATTCTCCTAACTTACTATTTAATCAAAAACTAAACAGACACCACATGTCAAAACCTCTAATTAATTAAATATCCATCTAAGAAATATTTAATTAATTTCAATTCCCACAAAAATCAAATAATTCTCATTAAATGAATTCAAAATAACGTCTAATAAATTAAATCTAATTAAATAAAATTAAGATAATTAACTCCACAATTATCTTAATTTTTAAGGCTTTACAATATTCATATCTAAACGATCGTGTATATATTGAATCATATCTAAACGATCGCGTATATATTGAAGCATATCTAAACGATCACCTTGTAGCCATATCTAAACGACCGCGTATAAATTATAGCCATATCTAAACGATCGCATATATATTGAACCATATCTAAACGATCGCATATATATTGAACCATATCTAAACGATCACGTATAAATCGTAAATATATTATGCACTCGTTATTGACGGAGTAGTTGACGAGACATTTTTTATATTTTACACGGTGGGCCTCTGGGCTTTTTTCGTTTTTGAAATTGTTCTATAGAGTGTAAATATTTTGTCGCTTTTTTATATTTTTTAAAAGACCCCAAATATATATATATATATAATTATTATGTTAAAGGAAAAAATAATTATATTTGTTGAAGTATAATTGTTTAAGGAAAAGATAATATGTATTTTGGAGAAAATATATTTATTAAGGGAGAAAAAGGAAAAATTATATTTTGGAAAAATATAATTATTTGTAAAAGGATAATTATTTAGGAGAAAGATAAATAATAATTAATTATTGTGGTAGATAATTAATTATTATGGAGAAAGATAAATAATAATTAATTATTGTAGAACATAATTAATTATTCTGCAGAAAGATTAAATAATAATTAATTATTGTGGAAGTGTAACGCCCCGAATTTTTGAGGTAAATTTTGTCATTTATGTAATTCTTTTTCGGAAATTTAAAATTTTGGAGTAAATTCTTAGTTGGCTTCGAAGATGGTAGAAAAAGAAATTTAGGGTTATGAATTTCTTTAAACTTAATATTTTGTAAATTGATATAATAATAATATAATATTAATTATATTATTATTATCATTATTTATTCTTATTATTATAATTTAATATTAATAATATTATTATTATTTAATATTAATATTATTATTTAATATTAATATTATTATTATTACTTAATATTAATATTAATATTATTATTTAATATTTTTATTATTTATATTATTATTATTATTATTTTATTTATTTTTATTTAATATATATATATATAATAATAATTTTTTTTATTATTCAAACCCTAAAGAACGCACGCGCCGCCTGGTCTCCGTCTCCACATCCGTTTCTGTCTCCACTTCCGTCTCCGTCGTCGGCAACTTCACAGCTCCACCGCTTGTCCGCCGCATCCCATCCATTTCCGATCTCTTTTCGGCCTCACACAACAACAGATCTGCCGACCACCTCTGTCCCTACCGCAAGTGGCATCCCCTCCTCCGTGTGCCGTCCGGTGAAACCCCTAAGACCCGGGTTAAGCAGCAGACCGTCACCGTCGTCGCCGCGTTAAATTTTCGTCCGTTGTCGCGCGCCGCCAAGGACAGCCGTTCGCGTCGTGCGTCGGGTGTTTCGAGCCGAGCCGTGAGTCCCAGCCAAGCCGAGCTGCGAGACTAGCTGCGAGCCGAGTCAAGCCGAGTTGAGCCTTGAGCCGAGCCGAGTCAAGCCGAGTGGAGCCGTGAGTCGAGCCGAGCCGAGTCGAGCCACCTAAGCCATTTTTTTCTCCCTCCACTTCGGGTCACGGTGAGTCTTCGATAAGGATTATTTTGGTAAGTTACCCAATGTTGCTATAACCATTTCGAGTTTGAATATTGGAGTAAGACTTGGTCCTATCCTTCGTTCCTTGAAGGTATTAGGGATTTGACGCTCAAGTTCTTGGGTCCCACGACAAGTTCATTTGGGGATAGCTCCCTTTACTCGGGTAAGCCGACGTTTGTTGTTTCGAATGATTTAAAAGGGTGACTTTTACTAGTATCGTTGTTTAAAACCCTTGTGTTATCGTTAGGTGGATTCGTTGAGCGTGGACTCGATCGAAGGGCATAACCAAGTATCAGGTAAGGGATTTCTACTACCGGACCTCGGATCGAGGCTGGAAGTGTAGTAATCCACAGGGGATTACACGTTAGTAACTGTACTGAATGAATTGATGCATGTTTGACTATTAAGTATCGCTGTTATGCTCTTGTCTGATTAAAGTTAACGTGACCGTTAGTTGTAGCTTGTGTGCCATCGGGTGTAAGGAGTTGTTTACGAATAGACACCGATGCCCGGATGTTCTGTATATTGTAGTTATGTTAATGGGCTACGTTGTGAACTGAAATTGTATGTCGATGGACTTTAAAGTCTTAAGGTTAGGTATGTGGTAGTCTATTGTCTGGATATTGATCATGGAGTTATGTCGTGGAAGGACTATGAGTCCGATTCTGATTTGACTCGTTGACTGGATCTAAAGAATATCACAATGATGTGTGAATTGGATACGCATGTAGCAATTGAGGCTATGGTTATTTAAACCTATACTATTTGACTGACGAAGTCTAGACGAGATTGCAATATGAACATTGTCGGAGTGTGACTGTCGTAGACGGTTTAGTATGAACTGAGGGGTAACGGTTAGCTTCATCTATGGGGTAGTGTACCTTACTGATATGTGTACCCTTCGGGAACACTAGACTGATACGTGTATCCTTCGTGATCACTAAACTGATATGTGCGTCCTTTGGGATCACTAGACTGATACGTGCATCCTTCGGGATCACTAGACTGATAGGTGTATCCTTCGGGGTCACTAGACTGATACGTGCATCCTTCGGGATCACGAGACTGATGTGTGCGTTCTACGGAACCACTAGACTGTTTACGTAGGGTACCCCTGAATAGAAAGTTAACTGTTGTTCCCTAGTGGGCCCAGTAGTGGGTCCCTTACTAGGTATGTTTTATACTCACCTTTTTTCTTCTTTAACTTTTCAGGTAAGGGTACAGCGAGGGGCAGACCGACGAGGGGCAAGAAGGATGCGTGAAGGCCATATGGACATGTCTGATTTTCTTTATGCTTCCGCTGATGTATTTTGTTACTCGTATTTTCATTGCCAGGTCGAGTCATGTTTAGAATATTTGGTTGTGATTTTGTTGTTGTTGAGTTGAGTACTGTATTTTGGAACTCTTGTGATTTTGATTTAAAATAAGGCCCAAAACTGTTTTGCTGGTATTATTTCTAAAACGTTTTTAATGAATCGTGATCGGTCCTTTGTGAGTTTATGTGTTATGTGGTCGAGTCTTGGTACTGAGTAGTGACCTCAGCTTAGTCCGGAAAGTTGGGTCATTACAGGAAGATAATTAATTATTCTTTTGAAAGATAAATATTGATTCTGAAGAGAAATTGTTATGATTGGGTAAATAAGGAAAGAGAAGAAATTGGATTTATTTAAAAGAATATTGATAAATATATATTGAAATATAATTATTGAGAAAAAGGAATGTAAGATCCCAAATTTTTATGGAGTTTTTATTAATTAGGTTAAATTATTTGGGCGTTATATTAAGGATTGGAGCCTGAATTTAATGGTTGGGTTAAGATAATTCATGTTGTTATTTTATGAGTGATTTTGTAACGACCCAACTTTTCCGGACTAAGCTGAGGTCACTACCAAATACCAAAACTCGACCATTCAACGTAAAATTCAAAACGGACCAGATACGATTCATTAAAACAGTATAAACCTTACAAAAGACAGTTTCGGGCCCTATTTTAAATAATTCAAAAAAATCACAAGATAAAATGTCAAGTCACCAGTCCAAAAACCACAATCAAAATATTCTGACAAAATACATAGCGGAAGCGAAAGAAAATCAGACGCGTCCATATGGCCTTCACGCATCCTTCCTGCCTCTCGTCGGTCTGCCCCTCGCTGTACCCCTACCTGAAAAGTTAAAGAAGAGAAAGGGTGAGTATAAACATACCCAGTAAGGGACCCACTACTGGGCCCGTTAGGGGACAACAGTTAACTTCCTATTCGGGGGTACCCTACATATCAGTCTAGTGCTCCCGAAGGATGCACATATCAGTCTAGTGCTCCCGAAGGATGCACATATCAGTCTAGTGCTCCCGAAGGATGCACATATCAGTCTAGTGCCCCCGAAGGATGCACATATCAGTCTAGTGCCCCCGAAGGACGCACATATCAGTCTAGTGCCCCCGAAGGACGCACATATCAGTCTAGTGCTCCCGAAGGACGCACATATCAGTCTAGTGCTCCCGAAGGGTGCACATATCAGTCTTGTGCTCCCGAAGGATGCACATATCAGTCTAGTGCTCCCGAAGGATGCACATATCCGTAAGGCACACTACCCCATAGATGAAGCTAACCGTTACCCCTCAGTCCAAACTAAACTGTCTACATCAATCACATCCCAACGGCATTCATATCACAGTCCCGCCATAGGCTTTATCAGTCAGATAGTATAAGTTTAAACATCTACACCCTCAGTTGCTATATGCATTACCGATTCGCACACCAATAGGGAAAACCCTAAGTCCAATCGACTAACCAACCAAAATCGGACTCACGGTCCATCCCCGTCCAAATTCCATGAACCACATCCAGACCAGTGTTTTACTACATACTGAACCGTAAGTTTAGGGTCCATCAACATAAATTCTCAATCCACAAATAGCAGTCACAGTATATTTTCATCAGACAAAATATAGTATCAGTACTTAACAGTCAACACGCATACAAATATTCAGTATAGTCACAAACGTGTAATCTCCTGTGGATTACTACGGTTTCAGCCTGGACTCGGGGTCCAGTAGTAGGAAAACCCTTACCTGATACTCGGTTATGCCCCTCGATTGAATCCACGCCCAACAGATCAACCTAAACGAAAACACAACGGTTTTAGTTGATGACGTTAGTAGCAGTTGTTTTAAAAGGTCATCCGTTGACTCACCCCAAGGAAAGGAAACTATCTCCAACCAGGTCTGCCGCGGAACCCGAGAACTTAAGCGTCAACTCTGTACTACCTTCAAGGGAGAAAAGTAGGGCCATATCTTAATCCAACATTCAAACTCGAATCGGACGAGGTAACATTAGGGAATTCATCAAAACAATCCTTACCGAAGACTCACCGTGAACCGAAGTGGAGGAAGGAAGGCTCAGGTGGCTCGGCTCGGCTCGGCTTGGACTCGGCTCGGCTCGGCTCGGCTCGGCTCGGCTTAACTCGGCTTGGTTCTCGGCTCGGCTCGGTTCGGCTCGGCTTGGCTCGGCTCGGCTCGGCTCGGCTTGGCTCGGCTCGGCTCGGCTCGGCTCGGCTCGGCTTGGTTCTCGGCTCGGCTCGGCTTGCTCGGCTCGCGGCTCGGCTCGCGGCTCGGCTTGCGGCTCGGCTCGCGGCTCGCTCGGCTTGGGGCTCGGCTCGGAAAAGGATGGCGGCTCGGGTACGGCTTGGAACCGGGTCGGGTTGGACGAAAAATGGCAGCACTGTTCTGGGGCTTCTTCCTTCCGGCGAACGACGGCGTGTCGGCGTCGGAAACACGAGCTGATGACGGAGAGGTTGACGGTGGTGGCAGAAACGGAGAGAGAGAGGGAGTTATCGGCTGCCGGCGGTTGGAAGCGAATGGAGATGGATGGAGGCCGCGGCGAACGTCCGGCGAGGCTACGCACACCGACGGAGATGAAGATAGGGCAGAGGACAGAGACGGAGATGAAGAGAAGGATGGAGACGGAAGAGAAAGAGAAAAACGGAGGCGGACGAGAAGAGGAAAACGGAGGCGGCGTCGGGGAGGAAGAAGGAGAAGACGAAAAATCGGGGGGGGGGGGGGGGGGGTAGGCGGCGCGCGGTTAGGGTTTTGAATTAAAAAAAAAATTTATTATATATATATATATATATATATATAATTCTTAATAATTATATAATATTAATAATTTAAATTAAATAATAATATATATATTAAATATAAATAATAATAATAATAATAAAGTAATAATAATAATATATTAAAAATATTAATATTAAATAAATAATAATTTATTTTATTGTTTTAGAAATAACAATATTTCTATAATATTAATTTATAATAATATTTATAATATTAATATTATAACCAATAAACATTAATAATAATAATAATATAATTAATATTATATTATTATTATATCAACTTGCATTTTACATAAAACGAGAAAAATTTTACCTTAAATTTTCGGGGCGTTACAGATTTATTGCAAAAGATTTGATTGATTAAAAAGAATTAAGGATTTAAGTTAATTTGAGATTTTGGAGGGAAAAGTTGGTTTTTGTGGAATTGAATTTAATTGAGTATATATATATGAATATATATGTTTTATTAATAACTTGGGATTTTTGGTGGAATATGATATTAATTATTTGGTTTTGTATAGATAATTAATATGGAAAAGTGAAGTTAATTATATGATGGATTATAATTATATTTATTTGAAAAAGAAGATAATCTGTGAGGAGGGAGATGATTGATTTGATTGGACGAGAAAAGATATATTTATTTAGAAGAGAGAATGATGGTTCAAATAAATATATGTTTATTATAGATTTTGGTGAGAGAAAAATAATAATAATAAAGAAGTATTATTATTATTATTAAAGGTTATAAATACCTAAGATTTTATGCATTTAAGAAATTTATTGAGGAAAAATAATGGGAATAAAGATATATGTATATTTTTTGTATTATATATATATATATATATATATATATATATATATCCTAAAAGGAAAAGAAAATAATAATAATAAATATTATTGTTATTATTTAGGTTTATAAATAGCATTGGAATTCTTAAGTTAGAAATAAAATGACAAAGAAAAAGGTTGTTTATCTCCTTCACTAAGATGACCCTCTACCACTGTCGCCTGACTAGTTTTAGTTAAGATTGATCCATTTGGCAAAGCTTGAATATTTAAAGTGATGAATTGTTCTATTAAGGATAAGAGAATTTTTCAACCTCCATTTGAGTGATCTTAATTTAATTTTAGACCTTTTGGGGTTTCTTTAAAGGTTCAATTGGCTAATTCTTGAAGAATTAATCTTGGATTTTTCCCAATCAAGGTTGAATTGGTTTTAACCCCATTTTTTTAGAAAGTTAATTAATTTGGGAGAATTTTTTGATGATAACCAATTGTTAATTTTATTAATTAAGATACTGAATTTTTCCTTTTATAATAGGATCAAATTAATTGAAGAATTTTTACTGTTAGCTAGGGAATACTTTGTTTGGCTAAAATCTTCAGGTAAGAGATTCTCCTACTAGACCTTTGACTTGAATTTAAGAGACCCTATATGATTATGATTATGCATTGATGGTAGCTAAAATGCATAACTTGATGCTATTGATAATGATTGTCTTTATATTGATTGATGATGATGACTGATATTATGTTAATGACTGGTAGTATGTTGATAATGATGTGTTGATGTTGATGTTAATGCATGATATATTAATCACATGATTAAGGATGTTAAGATTAATACTCATGTCTTGTTTATGATGTTTATGATACGCTACATGCTATGGATGGACATTTTGTTAACTTTTTCTATTCGAGTCGTACCCACACCGATGTCCATCGAAATCACCACCTTTTTATGATTGTGTAGTCCGACAGGATCACCAGTTCAATATGACATAGACATGATTACGAGTGATTCGATTGGGTCACTCACAGTCTGATTGTCTTAGTGTTTCCTTCGGGTACACTAAAGACCAGTTTGTCCTAAGTGTTCCTTTGGGTTCACCAAAGACCAGTTATGTTCCTATGGGATCACAGATTGCACGTGTTCGGGAACGTGTCAATTCAGAGGTACTCTTTATAGGACTCTAATGAGAAGTTAACAGATACCTAGCGGGACTAGTAGTGGGTCCCTTAATGAGTATATGTTTATACTCACTCTTTCTATATTTAATATTTTAGGTAGGTAAAGGTAGAGGAAAGTTGGTGAACGATAGAGAAGGATTCGTTGCATGCCATGTGGGGACTCAATTTTGCTTTCGCGTCTATGTGTCAGTATTTCAGTATTCTGTTTTTAATGAAAATTTAGTCTTCCTTTTTTCAAGAAAGTGTCTCTTTTTATTGTTTCTTTTTAGTAATGACCTCAGCTTAGTATAAAGAGTTTGGTCGTTACACATACTTTTTTTAAACCATTAGATTTAGGGTTTCCAAAGTTTTCCTCTCGAATATTTCCCCCCTCTTAAAATGTGCTTCAAGATGCTGTTATTTGAACCAAGAACAACAAGATAAAAAAGAAGAAGGAACAAGCGTGAAAGATGCAGATGGAATGAAATGGGCGGTAGGTTTGACAAAGGAAACTGTGATGGTGATTCCGAAAATGTCTATAAAAGACTATAGTAAGCTCTTATATACTTCCATGACCCTGAATCCTCCTTCTCCTCCAGAAAGCGTTGGTCCTGGTCAAAATGATTGTATACCTTTTTTAATGGGTTACAAGCTTTCAGAGCCCGATGGAAATGGATTAAAGGTGGAGTAAGAAGGAAATGGATTGAAGGTGGAGTAAGAAGGATTGTATATTTTTTTAAGGGTTACAAGCTTCTAGAACCAGATCGAAACATATCGAACATGGGTTTGATAAATAACGAGAAAACTTTTTTTGATTGTGCGATGTATAAACACATTGTCCATGAACATTTACATTTTAAAACGTCTTGTGTTTATGCTTCAAAAACATATAGGGTTTTAAAGATTTCGGATCCAGAGTCTGTGCATGAACATTTACATTTTAAGGATGTATATTTTACATGTTTAGTAATATTTACATGTAATAACGTTTACAATAAATATATAAGAACTTTTCAACATTTCTCTATTTTATTCTTGTTAAACATTTACATTTGATAGTTTTGTATTAACTACGAGATTGTTAACTTATATAATATTTTTTCTTACATTTTGTAAAATGATCGTTTAAAATAATTAACGTTATCGCTTAGATTTTGTAAACAATCGTTTAAAATAATTAACATTGTCGTTTGGTTGTTATTAAATGTTCATTTTACATCAAATTACTAGATCATCCACCTGAATGAACAATGATCGTTTACGATAATGACAAAATCGTTTACATGTAATCGTTTAATTATAGCATCGTTTAATATATATTAAATGATAAGTGTAAACGATTGTTTATGGGTGAAAAAGGTCAATACCCTGTTGTTTTGAAAATCGTTTGCATTTTATTAACAAATCGTTTATTTGCATGAACCATCATTTACTTGCATAAACCATCGTTTATACAACACTACATGATCATATTTTACTAATAACCTAATCGTTTATAGTTTATATGTAATGACAAGATCGTTGACACGTACACAAAGATCATTTGACCTAACTACATTATCGTTTAACATATATTACCATCAAGTAAAACGTACAAAGGGTTAAGGCCACGTGGGGACCATGTGTAAAGTTTAGGGTTTGTACGTGAAAAAGGTCAATACGCGTGTTGTAAGTAATCAATTCGCATTTATTAACCTGTCAGCATGTAAAAAATAAAACATTTCCTTTTTCGTCATATGATCTTCCATTGCAACACCTTTTGTAAACAGAAAAGTTTCTTTACATGTTGTTTGAAGATTGTTTGGGTTTTATTACCAAAATCATTTACTTACATAAACGATCGGTTTTACAACACTACATGATCCTTTATGACTTACACCATGATTGTTTATAGTTCAGATGCAATGACAAGATCGTTTAGGCATACCCAAAGATCATTTGACTTGACTATCGATCCTTTAACATATATTATAGGATCGTTTAGATTTACTAGCACGATCATGTAGGTTTAATAACACAATTGTTTGCATTTAAATCAGATATCGTTTAGATTACAGTAAAGTCTAAATTATTGTATGATTTTAATGGATCGTTTACTCTTATCATGTAATTAATGAAAGTGGCGTACATGTATAGATTTTAGGGTTTGTGGGTGAAAAAGGTCAATACTCGTGTTGTAAATAATCAATTTGTATTTATTAACCTGTCAGCGAGTATAACGCAAAAAACCTCTTCCTTTTCTGTCTGTTCATCTTCCTTTAAAACCCCTTCTCACAAACCATTAGATTTTAGGGTTTCCAAACTTTTTCTTTTAAACTTTTCATCATTCTCACCAAATGAGGTTCAAAATGCTGAGATTTAAGATGCTGCTATCTGGACAAAGAATGATAAAGTCCAAAAGAAAAAGGAAAAAACGTGAAGTTGCTTTCGAAAATCTCTATAAAAGACTATGGTATACTCTTATTGACTTCCTTCAGGAGAAAATCTGCTTCTCCTTCATCTTTGACTGTCTAGAAACGGTGATGGTGATTCCAAATATATTTTTTTAAAAAATATGGGAAGCTCTTATCAGGTTTCCCAACTCTGAAGATTGCATACAAAGTAGATAACATTTACTTGTAAAGCACATATAGTTTTACATGTTTCGTAACATTGGCATGGTCTTTTTCACCTAAACTTGATGGTGATTCCAAAATTGTCTTGAAAAGACTATGGTAAGCTCTTATATATTTCATACATTTTGAAACTTCCAGATCCTGCTAGAAGAAATGGAAAGTTGGCTTTACAACAGATCTCGGCTTTAATCTGGAAGATTCACGTAACACCCCAAAAATTAAGATAAATTTTTAGAATTAATTATCTTAGTTTTGTGTAATTAGGTTCAAAATAGTGGATGTTACTTTAACGATTTATTAATTATTCTTTAGAAATTGGAGTTTAATTAAATAATTTTGGGTGCTTATTTAATTAAATTGGAGAAGTGGTTTTCTTAGAGATTTGAAAATTTTTATGTATATATAGATTTATATACATATAACTATTATGGAAAATGAAAAGGATAATTATATTTGTTAAAATATAATTTTTGAAGGAAAAGATATGGTATTTTGAAAAGAAGAAGATTAAGATAATTATATTGTTGAGATATAATTATTTTAGGAAATATATTGTACTGTTGAAAGGAGATAAAGAGATTTATTTGAAGAGTAATATTTTGGAGAAAGATGTTGTGGAGAGTGAAAAAGAAGTTTAAAGTAATAATTATATAATGGAAAATATAATTATTATTTAATAAGAGATAATTAGGAGAAGAGAGAAAAAGTTTGATTTGATGGTAGGTTTAAATGAAGGGAGATAAGATTTGATTGGATTTGGAAAAGGAGAGAGAATTAATAACAATAATTATATTATTATTATTATTATAAATAAGCCCCTCGTTTTGCGTGCCATCATCTTTTTCATTTTTTCTCTTCTTCAAACCCTTGTCGCCGCTCCAACCAGCGTCATCGGCTGCGTTCTTCATTCGACTCCGTCTCATGCTCAGGTTAGCAGCCGATCATCGCACATCGCTTCATTTGTCTGCTAGTGTTTGTTCGTCGCACCAGTCATTTTCCACCGCGAAGTTTGTCTATTCACGTTGATTCGCTATGTCTGAACCAAGTCGTTCTTCGCATCGAGCCACCCGCCAGTCGTACGTAAGTCGTCCGTGAGTCGATCCGCAGTTCACTCGAGCCTATCCGTGAGTGGAAATACCGAGTTTAGCGTGTGTACTTCAGCCTGTACAAGCCATATCCAAGCCACGCATGCGAGCTACCTGAGCCGTCCACGTCGCCCGAGCCGGTTTATCCTTCCAAGCCGCGAGCCGTTTGCCAGCCGTAACCCTATTCCTTTAGCCGCCAAGCCATTGTTTTTAACAACCAACCTTATTTTTGCCTTTTTCCTTATTGTTTTTGGTAAGTATTTTATGCATTTTGGGTAATACCCAAAAGATAATAATTTTGGATTATTTTGGTTAGATTTTATTTGGAAGTTTTGAGCTATGGAATTTTGCCTACCTAAGGATAAATTGGATTCGACCTTAACATTGGGTAAGTTGAATTAACTGGATTTTTTGGATCCTTAATGAACTGTTAATTAAGTTATCAAACTTAGTATTTTCCCTTACGGTCTAGGATTTCTCTTGGGAAGCTTGATTATTTTGTTAAGATTACATTTGTGGAATTAAGTTGTAACACCCCATAAATTTAGGAAACTTATTATGGGTATTACATTAAGTGGAATTGGAAGTTAAGGAATGTATTCGGTTGTTTTGTGTTGGATTAATTAAATATATATACATGGGTGTGTATATTTAATTAAAGATTATAGAGTTTGATAGAAATTGTTATTAATTAAGACATGAGAACCCTCCCAAGTTGTTCTGTAACGCCCCAAAATTTCGAGGTAAGTTTTAACATTTTATGTTAATTTTTTAGAATTTAAAATTTTGATGTTAATTTTGTTTGGTTTAGAAGAGAAAAGAAAAAGAAAAGGAAGAGTATGAATTTTAATAATATAATATGATATAAATTAATATAATAATAATATAATATAAATTATATTATTATTATTATTATTATATATATATATATATATTTTAAAAAAAATAAACCCTAAGCCCCTCCCGTGCGCCGTTCCCCCCCCCCCCGACTTTCTTCTTCTTCTTCTTCATTTTCTTCACCCGATAGCCGACGACACTACTCCCCTTCATCCATTTCTTTTTCGTTCACACACGCAGCCCCCGTCTCCACCACTGTGGTAGTCTCCCCGTCTCCGTCACTATGGTAGTCTCTCCATCTCCGTCGTTATCCGCATCATAATGCCAACGTACAGCCATTCGTGGTCGCCCCATTTCCGATCATTCTCTCTGTCTCACGCAACCAGTCGACTGCCGACCGTCTCTACCTTCAATCGCACATTCTTCTTCGGTCCAATCGCTACCTCTGCCAACTTCCTTCTCCTTCGTACGCCACCCGACGCAGCCCAGAAGAAACGATTTGAGCTGCTCACTTTCGTCGCTGTACGTTCCTCTTTCAGCCGTCGTCGAGTGAAGCAGAGAAAACTAGTCATTCGCGTGTGCGCCGGCTACATCGAGAAAGTCGAGCTGAGCTGAGCCGCGAGTTGAACCGAGCTGAGCCGCGAGCTGAAAACTGAGCCAACCCGAGCCGCGACCCGAATTGAGTCGAGCCGTGAGCCGAGAATTGAGTCGAGCCGTGAGCCGAGAATTGAGTCGAGCCGTGAGCCGAGAATTGAGTCGAGCCGTGAGCCAAGAATTGAGTCGAGCCGAGCCGAGCCAAGCCACCTCCCAAGCCAAGCCAAACTCCCTATTCACTGAGCCACTTAAGTCGTGTCCATTCGTGTCGAATCCCAGTGAGTCTTGGTAAGGACAATGTGAGGAATTTCTAATGTTTTCAATATTCAGTGAGAGCCTAAATGTCGGATTAAAATGTTGAACCGATTGATTGGGTTATCCGTTGATCCCTTGAAGGTGTTCGGGAGGTGACGCTCGAGTTCAGGAATTTTACAGCAAGCGTAGTAGAAGCCAACTCTCATCAGCTTGGATAAGTCAGTAGTTGTTGCTTTGGAGCGTTTTGTACTGTGGATTGTGGTGATATCATTGTTAAACTCGTATGTTTGTGTTTAGGTGGATTCGTTTAGACGCGAACTTGAACGAGATTTTAGCTACATCTTAGGTAAGGGCTTTCTTACTACTGGACCTCGAACCGAGACTGGAAACGTAGTAACCCACATGGGAATTATACGATAGTAACTGTATTGAATTGATTGACGCATGTTTGACTAGTACATATCACTTATATGCTCTTGACTGATTAAAGGTAACATGACCGTTAGTTGTAGCCTATGTACTATTATATATGTAATGAGTTGTTCTGTTGATTTGTACTGATGGCCTGATGTTCTGTGTATTGCGGTTATGTTGATGGGCTGTGCTGTGAATTGGAATAGTAATGCCGATGGATTATGAAATCTGTTATCAAGATACTGGTTATGAATTATGTTATAAAGTTGAAATCTATTATCAAGATACTGGTTATGAATTATGTCGTGGAGGTACCAAGGGTTTGGAAATCTCTTGGGTAGATTGTGTATACGCAGTTGAGCGGTGTTGTAAACTGAATACGACTGTTATGCCTAATATAAATGTTCTGCATAAAATAGATTACCTGTAGATGTGCTAGGGTTTGAATTGAGACGAAGTACCTTCAGGGGGATTTACAAAGTGGTGATTTGACTATTAGACTGAATTTAGGGAATGTCACGATGAAGTGTGGGTTGGACATACATATAGCGACCGAGGAGACTGTTGATTAAACTTGAACTATCAGACTGGTTAAGCTTATATACTAAAATGTTAACTTGAATGTTATTGTGATGTGACTGTTATTGTGATAAGTAACCTGTGAGGTTCATTATCGTATGAGACTAAAAGAATCGTTGGTGGTTGTCAGGAAAATGCCATCGAGGAGAGGTACGCGTAGAGGTGGCCAAGGAGACCGAGGTAGGGGAGCAGGACGAGTCCAACCTGGAGTACAGCCTGTAGCTCAAGCTACCGATCCTGCTGCACCGGTTACTCACGCGGACCTCGCCGCTATGGAGCAGAGATTTAGGGAATTGATTATGTAGATGCGAGAGCAGCAGCAGCCTGCCCCGCCAGCTCCTGCTCCGGCTCCAAATGTACCCAAGGTCGTGTCAGATCAGTTGTCGGCAGAGGCCAAACATTTGAGAGATTTTATAAAGTACAACCCCACGACATTCGATGGGTCTTTGGAGGACCCCACCAAGGCTTAGATGTGGTTATCTTCTTTGGAGACCATATTTCGGTATATGAAGTGCCCTGAGGATCAGAAAGTTCAGTGTGCCGTTTTCATGTTGACAGACAGAGATACTACCTGGTAGGAGACGACAGAGAGAATGTTAGGGGGTGACGTGGGTCAGATCACTTGGGAACAGTTCAATGAGAGTTTTTAGGAGACATTCTTCTCTACCAGTTTGCAAGATGCCAAGCGGTAGGAGTTCCTGAACTTGGAGCAGGGCGACAGGACAGTGGAGCAGTACGATGCGGAGTTTGATATGTTATCCCGCTTCGCTCCCGAGATGATAGCAACCGAGGCGGCCAGAGCTGATAAGTTTGTCAGAGGCCTCAGGCTAGACATCCAAGGTCTGGTTTGAGCCTTCCAACCCGCCACTCATGTCGATGCACTGCGCCTGGCAGTGGATCTCAGTTTACATAAGAGGGCTAACTCGTCCAAGGTTGCAGGTAGAGGTTCGACCTCAGGACAGAAAAAGAAGGCTGAGCAGCAGCCTATTTCAGTGCCACAGCGAAATTTCAGACCAGGTGGTGAGTTTCGCCGCTTCTAGCAGAGACCTTTTGAGGCAGGGGAAGTTCCAGAGGGAAGCCTTTGTGTACCACTTGTGGGAAGCACCATCTGGGTCGTTTTTTATTTGGGACCAGGACTTGCTTCAAGTGTAGGCAAAAGGAGAATACAGTTGACAGATGCCCGATGAGATTTATCGGGGGTGCACAAAATTAGGGACCAGGTGCTCAACATCAGGGTAAAGTCTTTGCTACAAATAAGACTAAGGCTGAGAGAGCAGGCACGGTGGTGACAGGTACTTTTTCAGTGTTGGGGCATTATGCCTTAGTTTTTTTTTATTCTGGTTCGTCACATTCCTTTATCTCTTCTGCATTTATGTTGCATGCTTGCTTAGAGGTAGAGCCCCTGCACCATGTTTTATCAGTATCTACTTCTTCTGGGGATAATATGTTGTCGAAAGAAAAGGTGAAGGCATGCCAGATTGAGATAGCTGGTCATGTGATTGAAGTAACGTTGTTGGTCCTTGATATGCTTGACTTTGATGTAATTCTCGGTATGGATTGGTTAGCTGCTAACCATGCTAGCATAAATTATTCCCTATAAGGAGGTAGCGTTTAACCCTCCCTTGATGGCCAGTTTTAAGTTTAAGGGAGAAGGATCAAGGTCGTTACCTAAGGTAATCTCAGCTATGAGGGCCAACAAACTGCTTAGTCAGGGTACTTGGAGTATCTTAGCGAGTGTAGTGGATACTAGAGAGGTTGATGTATCCTTGTCATCAGAACCAGTGGTGAGGGACTATCCGGATGTCTTTCCTGAAGAACTTCCAGGGTTACCTCCTCACAGAGAGATTGAGTTTGCCATAGAGCTAGAGCCTGGTACGGTTCCTATATCCAGAGCTCCATACAGATTGGCCCCAGCAGAACTAAAAGAGTTTAAAGTGCAGTTACAGGAGTTGCTTGATAAAGGCTTCATTCGGCCGAGTGTGTCACCTTGGGGTGCACCAGTTTTATTTGTTAAGAAGAAGGATGGATCGATGCGCCTATGTATTGACTACAGGGAGTTGAATAAGGTAACCGTTAAGACCAAATATCCCTTGCGCAGGATCGACGATTTGTTTGACCAGTTACAGGGAGCTACAGTATTCTCTAAGATCGACCTTGGGTCGGGATATCAGCTGAGGATTAAGGATAGAATGTACCAAAGACAGCCTTTCGTTAAAGATATTGGGCACTATGAGTTTATTGTGATGTCTTTTGGTTTGACGAATGCTCCGGCAGTGTTCATGGATTTGATGAACAAAGTGTTTGGAGAGTTCCTAGACACTTTTGTGATCGTGTTTATTGATGATATTTTGATATATTCTAAGACAGAGACCGAGCATGAGGAGCATTTACGCATGGTTCTAGAAACCCTTCGAGCTAATAAATTATATGCAAAGTTCTCAAAATGTGAGTTTTGGTTGAAGCAGGTATCCTTTCTAGGCCATGTGGTTTCTAAAGCTGGTGATTCGGTGGATCCAGCTAAGATAAAGGCAGTCACCAGTTGGCCCCGACCTTCCACAGTCAGTGAGGTTCGTAGCTTTCTGGGTTTAGCAGGTTATTACCGACGATTTGTGGAGAACTTTTCGCGTATAGCTACCCCTCTTACTTAGTTCACCAGGAAGGGAGCTCCTTTTATTTGGAGCAAGGCCTGTGAGGACAGTTTTCAGAACCTTAAATAGAAGCTAGTTACTGCACCGGTTCTTACTATACCTGATGGTTCAGGGAGTTTTGTGATTTACAGTAATGCTTCTAAGAAAGGTTTGGGTTGTGTTTTGATGCAGCAAGGTAAGGTAGTCGCTTATGTTTCTCGTCAGTTGAAGAGTCATGAGCAGAATTACCCTACCCACGATTTCGAGTTGGCAGCAGTAGTTTTTGCACTGAAGATATGGAGGCATTACTTGTATGGTGAAAAGATACAGATCTTCACGGATCATAAAAGCTTGAAATACTTCTTCACTCAGAAGGAATTGAATATGAGACAGCAAAGATGGCTTGAATTAGTGAAGGATTACGATTGTGAGATATTGTATCATCCAGGCAAGGCGAATGTGGTACTTACAGCTATAACATTATGTTATAATAATGCTATTTAATCATTTTCAATTATTATAATAATTATAATAACCTTTTGATAGCATTTTTTTTTTGGCTATATAAATCTTTATATAGTTGTAACTTATGGCTATGAAAGAGGTAACTTTGTTTTCAAAAATAATTTCTTATTTAATTAGCTTTTTATAAATTTTAGTTAAAGTACTCAACTTTAGCACACATAAATACTTTGTAGCACAATAAATAATAATAACTTCCATTCATAATCTATAAAATTACAAAATAGAGTATTTAATAATTTGCTCAAATAAAGTTGTGGTCTAAATGATATAAAGGTAGATAAAGTATTTAGTGAATGTAGCACAACACAAGATAACCCTCAAAATACAAACAAAATTCACCGTGTTCAAGATTATATTATCATATAAGGTATGAGCTACTGCATCGTTAGATCTTTTTTCCACTGGTAAGACACATTTCATTCACCTGCATAAATTTATAAAACATATATCAATATGTGATTTTTTAGACACCAATAATAGTGGATATTAATTAAAAAAACATAGAAAATCTTTAACAAATGTAGATAAGAAAAGATAGCATACCGATAGTCACTTTAGTTGTTGAAATTGTCCTCTCGACCTGAATTTGTTAAAGATTTGTCATGTCCATCACCCCTCAATTTTTCTTTCAATTATGAGAAAAAGAAAAAATGTTCATTATCAGAGATTAAAAATAAATAATTCAATTTCATTTTTAATGAGCATCAAATATGACCACTGAGAGTAAATTAGATGTTTTTTAGGGACAGAGAGGGCAATCAACCATTAGCATTATTGCAACTAACAACAATGCAACAACATGATGAGGTACACATGTCATATAAATTTCTACATAAAATTATAAATCTAAGAAAAGAAATGTCAACCTTAAGCCATTTGAGTGAAAAGTTTTGACCATAATATGCAGTTCCATGTGCATATTTCCAATTGCCCCCACTAACAGAACCACCAATTCTGGACATCATCTTTTCACAAGCCTAAGCAGCCAATAGCAAATCAGTATAATTATCTCAAACAAACATACTTTATTCATCAATGACCAAGTAGCGTCACACACAAATTCAATAAGGAATGGTTAGCACCTAAAGAAGTGTAGTCCGGTTGACTAAGAAAAGCTAACTTTATCACCAAAATTAAAAGCTTCATTGCTTCTTTAAGTTGCAAATGCCCCTTGTTGTACAGATAACTCCAAATTCTCAAAGTTCCACCTTTTAACAATAAAGTACCTAATCTTTCAAAAATAAATGAGGTCATTTAGAGTATTTAAAAGGTTCATGTGAGAGTCAAATTTTTTAATTTTCATTTGTTTTGCAGAATTATATTAAAAATGAGTAACCATGTCTTTATCAGAAGATCAATGGAAAAGGTTATAGAACTGAAAAGAATACTTCCACGGCAAGAGAAGGTTGAGAAGATCAACAATTAAGATACTATAATTCTTCAATACTATCACTCCTCGTTGACCAAAAATCACAGCAAATGCCTCCATCAATTACCAGCTTCCTCATTAAATATTATTTGGATAAATCTCACAATATCACAATCACATATGACTGAACAAGTTTCCATCCTATTCTATCAATTGCGGCAACAAAGAACCATAAGTGTCAAAAGACCCAAAACTCAATGGCATATGTAAGCCACCTAGTTCACCTCTCTTGTCCATTGATACATTTTCCATAAAAATACAAGCCAGCTTCTTTGCAAGCACAACGAACCGTGACTAAAACATATCACTAATTGAATTCAAGAACAAAAAATCTATAAGCACCAGCTAAAAAGCTAAGTAACTTGGTTTAATTATACACTATAGAGAAATAATATTTATAAGAAATTGCTACCAAGAAACAACCACTCTTACTATGCTACCATCCCAAGCAACTGCAACAAAAGTTACAACGAAGCTATGTGTGTAAAGATTAAGATAGAATATCCGTTAAATATAGTGGTCGAACCCAAGCAACAATATAAGAATAAGAAGACAGTCAAAGTTGAGGCAAAACATTAACCAAAATCAATGAAAGAATGAATGTAAGAATGTGAAATCAAACGCAAAAAAACAGATAATCTAACAACTTGAACTTGAACAAATGGAGTATGAGGAAAAGAACAATACATTTTCTATTCGCAAAAGCTACAAACCTCGAATTTGAGGCCAATATACTCCCCATTTGATTGCCTGAATTTCCAAGATTGGAAAGTTGACTATGGTTTGAACCTGGTTTTCTGGAAATAAACTCACTGAAACTTCAGTAAATCCAAGAGCATAGTTTTATAAAGAGTGAAAAACTATGCATAAAAATAATGATGATGATAAATCATAGATAACGAATTCCATTTTTCTCTTCTAATTCATATTTCACTCGATTGTAAATGTAGTAATAGTCCAAGTCATTCAATTGTTTGCAATGTGAAACATGCAAGCAAAAGCAAATTTCTACTCACCATTATTCTAACAACATCGTTATGGATCCATCCAAGAGGATTGTACACCACCATGACCTGGCTGCAGGCACATTTACTCAATCATATTGTAGTTGAAAATTTTAAAGAGAAGTTCTAAAAGGAATGTAAAATAAAAGGAACATTACCAAACTATTCCCTTTTTTAATATCTTGCTCAGTTGGTGGGCAGAAACAGATATTGAGTAACATAAACTTACTCAATATTTTCTTTATTGAGAAAACTGTATGGTTTTAACAACTAAGCAAAGAAATAAAGACATACAAAAAAATCACCTAACTTCATAATCACATAAACAAGTGGGAATTTAACTCTAACTTTCTTTTGGGCATTTCATCAAACAATTTAAGAGCATACAGAAAACATCATCATTATCAACAACCTATTATGTTTCCGTTATCACAAAGAATAAGACATTCTTCCTCAGACCAAGAGATGAATTTAAATGGAGAAATTGATATCACAATCCATTAGAGTACAAAGCAACACAAACATGTGACTGTAAGAACAATTAATTAGATGAACATGACTTGCTAAAAATGAAAGGTGACAACAGAACAAGAGTTCACTTTTAGAGCATAATGCTAAAAATTACTTGCAACTTAAATTAATAATTGGGAGAAGAGAATATTAGTTATGAAGTTTTCCAAAAGAAAACTCTACAGTTCAAGCTTAATAAGATCAACAATTTTTGCTGCCTCAAAATTTTCCTAACCATTAAAGTCTATGCAATCACTCACAAATTGAAAGAAGTTAACAACATTCAAGATACAAACAGCATTGTAAGAACTCAACTTTACCCATAAAAACATGAACATAAAAGCATTATGAATAGAGGTGATGTACACTTAAATAGTTTCATTTAAGCTATTCCTTACATACTTCACACACACTGGTTTCTTGAAGTGGAGCAAGGAAAAGCTACTCACGGAAAGGTAAAATGAATAATAGGCAGTCTTGTACTGTACAATGTGCCTATGACTACAAAAGTTACATTATATGTGCATTAGAAAGCACCCCAAAATAATATATGGAAGTGAAAACCACAGAAAAAGGTCGTAGGATGTGGGAGAGAGATATGTAATGAAAGATAGAGAGAGGTTGTGCAAAATTAGCTATAGTTGCAAATCTCTAATTTCAATTTCATCGAGCAAATGGAGGATTTAATAATAGAAAGAGAAGCCTTTGCTGTGAGGGATTAAAACTGCAAGAAATCAGTTAACAAATCAAAACCACAATAAATTTTTTAATAACAGAACTTGAAAGGGATTAATGGAATAAACAAAAATTGGAGATTAGGGCATGAAGAAAAATATGAAGAACAAATGTGCAAGGATTTTTTAAGCTAAAACATCAAAATAACCAACTGTTTAGAGCCAAAAGACTAGAGGTGCGCAAGCCTATTCATATCAGACCACAAGTAAGATCATTAAGCTTGTTATGATCTAAAGAAATAGATCTCATTATTATAAACCTCAAAGGAAAGATGTTTACAACTTAAAACAAAATCATTCCATATGTTTAAAACTCCTTGTTAATATTCCACTCAGTGCTCTCACAATAAAAACGATGTAGAAGAAAGGAAAAAGAAGACTAACCTCGAAACATAAGCTTCAAGTGTCTAGTAGCAGTAGAGAGATGAGCTGGTAGACAAATAACCCTAAGCAAAACCCATGTGGGCGATTGTGAGAGATTAGATGAAGCGAAGAGATTGCAAGTTTGAGAGATTGAAGCCGAAAAATAGGATATTCTAGGGAAATTGTGTGATGAAAGTGATGACGAACAGAGACAACGACGATGGATAGAGATGAAAGTGTCTTCATCGGTTGAATGGCAGTCGTGAGAATGAGGGTATCGCAGAAAAGAGGTGAGAAATTATCGTTTGAGGGTGGTGTTTTGGCGTGGGTATCACATCTGATTGAGTAAAAGAATTCGTGAAAGAGGCTCCAAAAAGGGGGGAAATATTGGTGGGATATTTTTATTTTCTACTTTCCACTTTTTTTCTTTTTCTTTTTCAATAGCCCATTTTAAAATGGGCTATCTTCGTAGGCTATTAAAAGCCTCATTTCTTGTAGTGGCATTTGATGGAATTTGCTTATAATAACAGTTTCCAGGCTACCATTGGTATGGCACCATTCGAGGCCTTGTACGGCAAATGTTGTAGATCCCCTGTTTCCTGGGATGAGGTTGGTGAGCAGAGATTGATGGATCCTGAGTTAGTTCAGTCTACTAACGAAGCGATACAGAAAATTAGATCACGTATGCAGACCACACAGAGTAGGCAGAAGAGTTATGCTGATGTGAGACGAAAGGATCTTGAGTTTAATGTGGGGGACAAAGTGTTCTTGAAAGTAGCACCTATGAAAGGTGTCTTACGATTTGAAAGGAAAGGAAAGCTGAGTCCTTGTTTTGTTGGGTCGTTTGAGATTCTAGAGCGAATTGGTCCTGTAGCGTATCGCTTGGCATTGCCACCATCACTCTCGGTAGTTCATGATGTGTTCCATGTTTCTATGTTGAGGAAGTATGTGCCAGATCCATCCCATGTAGTGGATTACGAACCACTAGAGATTCATGAAAACTTAAGCTATACAGAACAACCCGTTGAAGTGTTGGCTAGGGAGGTGAAGATGTTGAGGAATAGAGAGATCCCTTAAGTTAAAGTCTTATGGCGGAATCACAAGGTTGAAGAGGCTACGTGGGAGAGAGAAGATGACATGAAAGCTCGTTACCCAGAGTTGTTCGAGGAATAAAACTTTCGAGGACGAAAGTTCCTTAAGGAGGGAAGAATGTAACGCCCCAAAATTTCGAGGTAAGTTTTAACATTTTATGTTAAATTTCGAGAATTTAAAATTTTGATGTTAATTTTGTTTGATTTAGAAGAGAAAAGAAAAAGAAAAGGAAGGGTATGAATTTTAATAATATAATATCATATAAATTAATATAATAATAATATAATATAAATTAAATTATTATTATTATTATTAATTATATTATTATTATTATTATTATTATTATTATATATATTTATATTTAAAAAATAAATAAATATAAATATATGTGAACCTTCATCCATTTCTCTTCCGTTCACACAAGCAGCCCCCGTCTCCGTCACTGTGGTAGTCTCCCCGTCTCCGTCACTGTGGTAGTCTCTCTATCTCCGTCGTCATCCGTATCACAACGCCAACGTACAGCCATTCGCGGTCACCGCATTTCCGATCCTCCTCTCTGTCTCACGCAACCAGTCGACTGGCGACCGTCTTTACCTTCAATCGCGCGTTCTTCTTCGATCCAATCGCCGCCTCTGCCAACTTCCTTCTCCTCCGTACGCCACCTGACGTAGCCCAAAAGAACTATTTTGAGCTGCTCACTTTCACCGTCGTACGTTCCTCTTTCAGCCGTCGTCGAGTGAAGCAGAGAAGACTAGTCGTTCGCGTGTGCGCCAGGTACATCGAGCAAGTCGAGTCGAGCTGAGCCGCGAGCCAAGGACTGAGCGGAGCCACGAGCCGCGAGCTGAAAACTGAGCCAAGCCGAGCCGCGAGCCGAATTGAGTCGAGCCGTGAGCCAAGAATTGAGCCGAGTCGAGCCGAGCCAAGCCACCTCCCAAGCCAAGCCAAACTCCCTGTTCACCGAGCCATTTATGTCCTATCCATTCGTGTCGAGTCCCGGTGAGTCTTGGTAAGGACAATGTGAGGAATTTCTAATGGTTTCAATATTCAGTGAGAGCCTAAATGTCAAATTAAAATGTTGAACTGATTGATTGGGTTATCCGTTGATCCCCTGAAGGTGTTGGGGAGGTGACGCTCGAGTTCAGGAATTTTGCGGCAAGCGCAGTGGAAGCCAACTCTCCTCTGCTTGGGTTAGTCGGTAGTTGTTGCTTTGGAGCGTTTTGTACTGTGGAATTTGGTGATGTCATTGTTAAAACCCGTATGTTTATGTTTAGGTGGATTCGTTTAGACGCGGACTTGAACGAGATTTTAGCTACATCTTAGGTAAGGGCTTTCTTACTACTGGACCTTAAACCGAGACTGGAAACGTAGTAACCCACATGGGAATTATACGATAGTAACTTTATTAAATTGATTGACGCATGTTTGACTAGTACATATCACTTATATGCTCTTGACTGATTAAAGGTAACGTGACCGTTACTTGTAGACTATGTACTATTATATATGTAATGAGTTGTTCTGTTGATGGGTATTGATGGCCTGATGTTCTGTGTATTGCGGTTATGTTGATGGGCTGTGCTGTCAATTGGAATAGTAATGCCAGTGGATTATGAAAATCTTCATGTTATATATAGTTGAAGTCTGTTATCAAGATACTGGTTATGAATTATGTCGTGGAGGTACCAAGGGTTTGGAAATCTCTTCGGTAGATTGTGTATACGCGATTGAGCGGTGTTGTAAACTGAATACGACTGTTATGCCTAATATGGACGTTATGCATAAAATAGATTATCTGTAGATGTGCTAGGGTTTGAATTGAGACGAAGTACCTTTAGGGGGATTTACAAAATGGTGATTTGACTATTAGACTGAATTTAGGGAATGTCACGTTGAAGTGTGGGGTGGACATACATATAGGGACCGAGGAGACTGTTGATTACACTTAAACTGTCGGACTGGTTAAGCTTATAAACTGGAACGTTAACTTGAATGTTATTGTGATGTGACTGTTGTAGACGGTTTAGTATGGAATGAGGGGTAACAGTTAGCTTTATCTATGGAGTAGCGTATCTTATAGGCACGGTATCCTTCGGGATCACGAGACTGATATGTGCATCCTTCGAGATCACTAGACTATATGTGCATCCTTCGGGATCACGAGACTGCTATGTGTATCCTTCAGGATCACGAGACTAATATGTGCATCCTTCGGGATCACGAGACTGCTATGTGTATCCTTCAGGATCACGAGACTAATATGTGCATCCTTCGGGATCACTAAACTGATATGTGCATCCTTCGGGATCACTAGACTCATATGTGCATCCGACGGGATCACTAGACTGATTGATGTGTGCATTCTACGAAACCACTAGACTGTTTACGTAGGTACCCCTTAATAGGAAGCTAACTTTTATCACCCTAACGGGCCCAGTAGTGGGTCTCTTACTGGGTATATTTTATACTCACACTTTTTCTCTTTAACTTTTCAGGTAAGAGTATGGCGAGGGGCAGACCGGCGAGGGGCAAGAAGGATGCGTGAAGGCCATATGGACACGTCTAGTTTTCTTTATGCTTCCGCTGATGTATTTTGTTACTTGTTATTTTTCATTGTCAGATCGAGTCATGGATAGAACATTTGATTGGTGGTTTTATGTTTTAATGATTTGAGCACTATATTTTAGAACTCTTGGGAACGTGATTTAAAATAGGGCCCGAAATTGCTTTTATGATATTTTAAACATTTTTAATGAATCGTAACCGGTCTTTTATGAGCTTGTGTGTTTTACTGTCAAGTCTTAGTACTACGTAGTGACCTTAGCTTAGTTTGGAAAGTTGGGTCGTTACATGTTCGAAGATTAGAACTTTCGAGGACGAAAGTTTCATAAAGGAGGGACGATTGTAACACCCCAAAAAATTAAGATAATTTGGAGTTAAATATCTTAATTTTGTTTAATTAGATTTAATTTATCGAGTGTTATTTTGAATTCATTTAATGAGAATTATTTGATTTATGTGGGAATTGAAATTAATTAAATATTTTTTGGATGAATATTTAATTAATTAGAGGTTTTGGCATGTGGTGTTTGTTGAGTTTTTGATTAAATGGTAGGTTAAGAGAATTAAGTAAAGTTGTGAATTTTTAGTGTTGTTGAAGTTTAATTTAATTAAATAATTATGGATGTTATTTAATTAAATTGTAGAGTAGAAAGTTTGTTGGAGATTTGATAATTATATGTATATGTGGAAATATGTATATATATATATATATATAATTATTATATTAAAGGAAAAGATAATTATACTTGTTGAAATATAATTATTTGTAAAAGGATAATTACTTTGGAGAAAGATAAATAATAATTAATTATTGTGGAAGATAATTAATTATTTTGGAGAAAGATAAATAATAATTAATTATTGTGGAAGATAATTAATTATTTTTGGAGAAAGATAAACAATAATTAATTATTGTGGAAGATAATTAATTATTTTGGAGAAAGATAAATAATAATTAATTATTGTGGAAGATAATTAATTATTTTAGATAAAGATAAATAGTAATTAATTATTGTAGAAAATAATTAATTATTCTGCAAAAAGATAAATCTTGATTCTGGAGTGTAGTTGTTATGGTTGGCTTAAGATAATTAATGTTGGAAGTTATAAGTGATTTATTGGGAAAGATTTGATTGATTAAATTAATTGAGGATTTAAGTTAATTTGAGATTTTGGAGGGAAAAGTTGGTTTTGGTGGAATTGAATTTAATTGAGTATATATATATATTTAATTAATAATATGAAAAAGTGTAGTTAATTATATTATGGAATATAATTATATTTGTTTGGAAAAAAGATAATTAATAAGGAGAGAGATGGTTGATTTGATTGGACGAAAAAGATATATATTTATTTAAAAGAGAGAATAATGGTTTAAATAAATATATATGTTTATTGTAGATTTTGGTGAAAAAAAAATAATAATAAAGAGGTATTGTTATTATTATTAATGGTTATAAATGCCTAACATTTTGTGCATTTAAGGCATTTATTAAGGAAAGATAATGGAAATAAAGATATATATATTTGGTATTATATAATATCTTAAAAGGAAAAGGAAATAATAATAATAAATATTGTTGTTATTATTTGAGTCTATAAATAGCATTGGAATACTTAAATTAGAAAGTAAAGGAAAGAGAAAAAGGTTCTTCATCTTCTTCTCTACGATAACTATAATACAACTATTGTCGCCGCCTCACCAGTTGTAATTAAGATTGGTCTCTTTGGAAGCTTGAGAATATAAAGTGATGAATTTTTCTATCAAGGATAAGAGTATTTTTCAACCTCCATTTGAGTAACTCTGGTAAGCTAATGAAATTAAATTAATATTTTGTTAATTAAATTAATATTTTGTTAATTAAATTAATATTTTGTTAATTTAATTTTGGATCTATTTGGGGTTTCTTTAAAGGTTCAATTGGCTAATTTTTTTTAGATTTAATCTTGGATTTTTTCCAATCAAGGTTGAATTGGTTTCAACCCCAATTTTTTAGAAAATTAATTAATTTGCGAAAATTTGTGGATGTTAGCCAATTGCTAATTTCATTAATTAAGATACTAAATTTTTCTTTTATGATTAGAATCAAGTTAATTGGAGAATTTTTACTGTCAGCTAGGGAGTACTTTGTTTGATTAAAATCTCCAGGTAAGAGATACTCTGCAAGGACCCAAACTTTTAAACTAAGTTAAGGTCATTACACAAAAGATAAACATCAAAAGACACATTTTTTGAAAAGGGGATAACTAAAACCATGGATGGATCAGCTCTCTCGTGCAGACTCAAGTCTAGTGCCAGGCGTAGTGCATCTGCATGGGTGGTGAGCCTGAGGGCTCGAACGATACCCTAGACGTCTGGCCTGAGACCTCTAACGAACTTCTCAGTCCTGGCAGCCTCATCTTTCACTACATCGGGAGCAAAACGAGAAAGTTTATCAAACTCGGTGTCATACTGCTCCACAGTCATGTCGCCTTGCTCCAAGTTCAAGAACTCTTGCTGCTTAGCGTACTTTACGTTGGCAGAGAAAATTTTAGCATAGAATCTCTCCTCGAACCGCTCCAAGGTTATTCTGCTAACATCACCACCCAGCATCCTCTCAGTAGTCTCCCACCAGGCAGTGCATCTGTCCTCTAAGAAGAAAACTACGCACTGGACCTTCTGGTTATCAGGGCATTTCATGTACCTGAAGATTTTTTCTATGGAGGTCAACCACATCTGGGCCTTGGTGGGGTTGTCCATGGACCCGTCAAACGTTTTAGGATTGTACATTCTAAAGTCCCTCAGATGCTTGGCCCTTGCCGACAGTTGATCTGACACAACCTGGGGTTCCACTGGGCCTGGAGGAGGGGCGATCGGGGTCTATTGGCAGCATGAAAGGGTGCCAAAGCGTCTCGCAACATATCCTGATATCTTTACTCCATGGCGACGAGATCGGCCTGAGTGACAGGTGTTGTAGGGTTGCAGCTTGTACGGCAGGTTGCTCTTCAGGTTGGGTAAGTCCAGCTCCTCTGCCTCTCCTACCACCTCTACGTGAACCTCTATATGGCGACATTTCCCTAAATTCCACCAGCAGAAGTTTTCAGAACACAATCGTAACATCCATGTAATTCTAGTTTAACACAAGCAAGTCGTTAGTGTATTCATAAACTTATAAAACATACCTAGCGAGTGACGAAGGTTCATGCAGCCATAGGGACAATATCAAAGACTTACATCGTAAGTCAGTCTGCAAAACCTAAAAAACTTAGGCCATATACCAACTCTAACGACCCGAACTTTTAAACTAAGTTAAGGTCATTACTCAAAAGTTAAACATCAAAAGGCACATTTTTTGAAAAGGGGATAACTAAAATCTTTATAAAATTAATATCAAAACGTTCACGAAAAACATAAAATTTTCAAAATTAACAAAAATAATTTGAAAACGTGACCCACGGGTTCTAACAATTTTAAAGAACTAAAAACAAATAAATAGTACAAAATCTTTAAAATGGTTAAAATTTAAAAATATTGAAAGACATATAAATGAGTACGGAAGCTGAACTGTGTCCCCATATGGCATGCCACGGATCCCTCATTGTCGCTCGCCAGCTTCTTAAGTCCTTTACCTTAGCCTGAAATATTAAACATAGGAAAGAGTGAGTATATATATATACTTGGTAAGGGACCCACTACTAGTCCTGCTAGGTGATCTGTTAACTTTCCGTTAGAAACATAATCATAACGTTGTATGTCCAATGGAGCACACCTGAGTGAGTGAGACCTTATGAACGCCCCTAAATCTTGCGAGTGATCCCGAAGGAACACCCCTAGTCGTGCGAGTGATCGCAGGTACACACTCCATAAACATATATGTAATACGTAGGTACACCCATAATCGTGCAAGTGGTCCCGTCGGAACACCCCTAGTTGTGCGAGTGATCCTGTATACACAATATAAATGTCCCCTAACCATACATCTGATTAGTAGGTACACCCCTAAATCATGCGAGTGATCCCGAGGAATACCTCTAGTTGTGCGAGTGACCCCATAGATAGGATCACAATACAGGTGGGGTAAAAGGCTCAATAGACAAAGTTAACAGACACCACAATCCAAAGCATGTAACATCATTATAAACATCATAACATGACATGAATATTAATCATAACGTCCTTATTCATGTGATTAATATATCATGTATCATAAACATCATAAACATAACAGTCATCATCATCAATCATAATATCAGTCACCATCAACAATTAACATAATGAGTTATGCATTTTAGCTACCATCAATGCATAATCATAATTACATGCAGTCTCTTAAATTCAGTTCGAAAGTCTAGAAGGAGAATCTCTTACCTGGAGATTAGTTACAATGATATTTTTCCTAACAGTCGCGGTCACGCTTCCCAAGGAAAATCCCAAACACAAGTGGATCCAAAATCTAAAATAAATAAATAAATAACAGTCGCCTAGGGACCAAATTCCAATTATCTTCACTTGCCTAAAGTTGAAGACGAACCCAATTTATCCTTGGTTTAGGGAAATTCTACAGCATAATTCCCAACTGATCTACCACGAAAAATAATTCAATTAAGTCCATAATTAAACTATTTAGGGTAAAAAATAACCTTTGATGGGTATGCCAAAAACCCAATCAAAAACTTACCAAAATTAACTGAAAGAACCAAAATAGGGTAGGCGGCTTGAAAGAGGCTTAGCGGCTCAAAGCTGAAGAGAAGGGTGGCTCAGATAGGTGGCTTGCACGCAGAGGCAGCTTGCCCGCAACTCAGACGTAGGAGGCGCGGCTCAGATGAACGGTTAGCGGGCGCGCTGGGGATGCAGCTCACACGCGCACACGGCTGGAAACTCAACCGCGACTGGACGCGGGTTCGTGTGTGGCTCGGAGCAAAATCGTGTGGCTGGAAGTCGTGGCTTACATCCACACGCTTGCCTTGGACGAAGCTCCGAGCAGGACGACTTGACTCGGACTGATCGAAACAATCGCTTGCACAATGACGGCTTGGCTCGGCGAATAACGGACGATCAGTGGACCGGTGGCGGTGCGACAATCGTGACGAGGAGTAGACGATCGACGAACGAAGGCGAGAAGATGGTGACGTGAAACGTCGACGGCCTATGGAGGCAAAAATCGGCTTGATGGTCGACGCTGCAGCAGCCAACGGTCGAAGATGGGGAAGATGACGGAGATCGTGCGTGGCTGCCGGTGGTAAAGGAGGCGGCGACGTTTAGGGTTCCCTTTTTTTTCTAAAGAGGAAGAAAATGATGGCACGTAATACGAGATATTTTTAATAATAATAATATCACCATTATAATTATCATTATCTCTCTATCCTTTCCCAAATATCTTTCTTTTAAATTCGTTTCCCAAATATCTTTTCCAAAACAAACCTTCTCTCTCTTCATTTAAAACCCACTAATTTCCCCTTTACTCAAAAATTCCACCAATCACCTCACCCTTTCACCAAATAAAATATCAACATTATCTTTTACTAAATAATAATTATATTTTCTATCATATAATTATTATTTTAAACTTCATTCACTCTCTCCACAAATATATATATATATATTTTATTTTTTTCCTTTTTCCAAAACAATATCCTCACATAACCATATTATCCACATAATATAATTATCCCAACTCTAAGGTTAATCACATATAGTTAATCTAATTTCTCCAACTACAAATCTCACTAAAAGAAACAACTCCAATCAAAATCTCATTTGCACCTAAATTAATTCCAACACCAATCAGAATTAAACTTAAGATAATTAAAATAAATTGTCTTAGCTTGGGTCGTTACATTCTCCTACTAGACCTTCGAACTGAATTTAAGAGACTGCATGTAATTATGATTATGCATTGATGGTAGCTAAAATGCATAACTTGATGTTATTGATGATGACTGTCATTATATGTATGTTGATGATGATGACTGTTGATGTTTATGTTGATGCATGATATATTAATCACATGATTAAGGACGTTAAGATTAATACTCATGCCATGTTATGATGTTATGTTATGTTACATGCTATGGATAGGGTATTCTGTTAACTTTATCTATTAGAGTTATACTTGCATGGGTGTTCTTTTTTATCACCACCTTTTTAGGACTGCGTAGTCCGACGGGACCGTCAGTCTGGCATTGACATAGACATGATTCGAGTGATTCAAAGGGATCGCTCGTAGCCCAATTGTCTTAGTATTTCCTCTGGGTACACTACATACCAGTTTGTCCTAGGTGTTCCTTTGAGACCACCGAAGATAAGTTATGTTCCTCCGGCATCACATGTTGCACGTGTTCGGGAACCTGCCAGTTCTTGGATACCACTTTTCAGGACTCTAATAGGAAGTTAACAGACATCTAGCGGGACTTGTAGTAGGTCCCTTACAAAGTATTTGTTTATACTCACTCTTTCGATGTTTAATATTTCAGGCGAAGGTAAAGGTAGAGGAAAGCTGGCGAGCGACAGAGAAGGATCCATGACATGCCATATTGGGACTCAATTCTTTCGTGTCTATGTATCAATGTCTCAGTATTCCGTTTTTAATGAAAATTTAGTTTCCCTCATTTCAAAAAAATAGTGTCTCTTGTTATTTCTTTTTAGTAATGACCTCGGCTTAGTATAAAATGTTGGGTCGTTACATAAGCTAATCTCCAGGTAAGAGATTCTACTACTGGCCTTTCAAACTGAATTTAAGAGATAGCATGTATTACGACTACACATTGGGTAGTTAAGATGCATAATGCGATGCTATAGATAATGATTGATGTTAAGTTGACGACATTGACTGATGTTATGTTATTAATGATGACTATTATGTTTATGATTATTATGATACATGATATATTAATCCCATGCTTAAGGACGTTACGATTGATATTCATGTTATGTTATGATGCTTATGAGACAATCACATGCTTTTGGTTATGGTGTGTTTGTTAGCTTTATATGATAAGTTTCTTACCCACCGATATTGTGATCCTATCTATGGCGCCACTCGCACGATTAGGGGTGTGCCTACGAATCACGTGCACGGTTAGGAGACAGTTATATTGTGTATACGGTGTCACTCGCACGAGTTGGGGTGTTCCAACGGAACCACTCGTACAATTAGGGGTGTACCTACGTATTACATATATATTTATGGAGTGTGTACTTACGATCACTCGCACGACTAGGGGTGTTCCCATCGAACTGCTCGTACAATTTAGGGGCATTCGTACGATCTCACTTACTCAGGTGTGCTTCATTGGACACACGATGCTACATTTATGTTTCTAATGAAAAGTTAACAGATAACCCAGCGGGACTAGTAGCGGGTCCCTTACTGAGTATATTTGTATATTCACTATTTCCTTATGTTTAATAGTTGAGGCTAAGGTAGAGAACTTAAGAAGCTAGCGAGCGATAGAAAGGGATCCGTGGCATGCCATATTGGGACACAGTTCAACTTCTGCACTTGTTTATATGTTTTTTAGTATTTTAAAATTTAACCATTTTACTTAAGATTTTGTCATATTTAATTTTTTTTGTTGTTAGATCCCACGGGTCACGTTTTGAAATTACTTTTGTATGTTTTGATAATCTTATATTTCGTGAGTATTTTGGTTTTGTAAGAATTTTAGACGTCTGTCTCTTCAAAGAAAGTGTATTTTGTTATTCATCTTTTTGAGTAATGACTTTAACTTAGTCTTAAAAATGGGGTCATTACAATTCATTTCAGAACTGGTAGATAAGAGTTCTACAAACTCCGGTGTTTTTGAATAAATGATTGGACGACTTTTGCATGGTCAAGATTTGTTTCAAAACTAGTAGACAAGAGCTCCAAAACTCCGATGTTCTTTAATGAAACGGTTGTACGATTTTTGGATGGTCAAAATTATAAACACATTTTGTGCATGAACATTTACATTTTATAAATGTCAATGGAAAGTTGGTTCAAGGAAGGCAGATAATATTTATATGTAATAACGTTTACAATCAATGTATAAAAAAATTTCAGAACTTCTTTGTTTTATACTTGTTAAACATTTACATTTAATCGTTTTGGATTAACTACGAGATCGTTTAAATTTTATAATATCATCCCTTAGATGTTGTAAAACAATCGTTTAATATAATTAATGTTATCAATTAGATGTTGTTAAATGATTGTTTAAAATAATTAACATTATTTCTTGTAACAGTAAACGATCATTTAAAATATTAACTTTATCGTTTGGATGTTATTAAATGATCATTTGGGTTTATTATCAAATCGTTTACTTACATAAACATTCGTTTATAGAATACTACAATATCATTTATGACTAACAACCTAATCGTTTGTAGTTTATATGTAATAATAAGATCGTTGAGACGTACCCAAATATCATTTGAAATAAGTACATGATTGTTTAACATATATTACCATCACGTGAAATGTATAACAGGATCATTAAGATTTACTAGCACGATCATGTAGATTTAACAAAATGATCGTTTACATTTAAATCAGATATCGTTTTGATTACAGTACCGTCTAGATTATTACATGATCTTAACCGATCGTTTATACTTATCGTGTAATTAATGAGTGTGATTTCAGTTATAAAATTAGAGAATTATGGCCATGAAGCAAGCATGTGTAGAGTTTCGGGTTTGTGGATGAAAATGGTCAATACATGTGTTGTAAATAATAAATTCGCATTTACTAATCTATCAGCGAGTATAACTCAAGAAAACGCTTCCTTTTCCTTTAAAACCCTTCTCACAAACCATAGATTTATTAACTTTTCGATTAAATCTTTTTTCTCAAACTTGTCCGCTGAAACATTTCCTCATTCTGTCAAAATAAGGGTTTAAATGTTGAGATTCAAGATGTTGCTATTTGGACAAAAAAATGATAAGATCAAAAAGAAAAAAGAAATGACGTGCAAGGTGCTTTAGAAAATGTCTATAAAAGACTATGGTATGCTCTTAACAACTTCCTAGATTCCAAAGACTCATCCGGCCCAAGTTGGAAGAGGAAGGGATTCACAAAGGAAGATGACGTCGTTGTTTGGTGCATGATTCTAGTGAAGTTGTGCACGAATTGTAACGATCCAACTCTTTATACTAAGTCGAGGTCATTACTAATTAAAAGATAAATAAAATTTCTTGAATTAAAATAGAAAGTAAAGCAAAAACCTTAAATTACTCAATAAAAATCATAAACAAATGTATATAGAAATAATTTTTTTTAAAAAAAAAATCCTAACTCGAGTCCTATCTAGTTTTAAAAGGAGAAAAATAAAATGAAAATACGTAAATACTGTAATCTGACAAATAACATAAGGCGGAAGCAAAAGTGGTCCCTATGGCTTGCCACAGTCACTTCTTGTCATTCGTCAGCTTCCTTCTGCCCTTACCTCTACCTCAGCCTGTAAAATTAAACAAGAAAAAGTGAGTATAAAAATATATTCAGTAAGGGACCCACTACTAGTCCCGCTAGGTGTCTGTTAACTTCCTATCAGAGTCTTGTAAAGTAGTACCCCTAAACTGATACATTTCCGAACACGTAGAATCTGTGATTCTATAGGAACATCTCTAGTCGTTGGTGAACCCAAAGGAACACTTAGGACAAAATAGTTTTTAGTATACCCGGGGAAAATACTAAGACAATCAGGCTGTGAGTGACCCCGTCGAATCACTTATAATCATGTTTATGTCATACTAGATTGGTGATCCCGTCGGACTACTTAGTCATAAAAAAAGGTGGTGATCCCAAGGGACATCCATGTCGGTACGACTCTAATAGATAAAGATAACAGTACATCCTGTCAATAGCATGAACATATCATCACATCATCATAAACATGGCAGAAGTATCAATCATAGCATTCGTAATCAAATGTTATCATCATAAGCATATCTCAATCAGATTTATCAGTCATCATAATCATGGAATAATCCTGACTACCAATCACCATACACATGATCATATTATGCATACCAACTACCTCAAAGCATAATAGAAGAATTTCATGCAAGCTCTCACTTCAATACGAAGGTTTAGTAGGAGAATCTCTTACCTGGAGATTAGCTTAACAAAATTATCCTAATAGTCATGGTCAAGGTTTTCAACAATAAAGTCCTATTCAAAAAGGAAACCTAATAACTAAAGTAAATTAATTAATTAACAGTCGCTTAAGGATCAATTTCCAATTATTTCAACTTACCCAAAGTTGAGGATGAATCCAAACTTATCCTTTGTTTAGGAAAATTCTACGGTACAACTCCCGATTGATCTATCATGAAAAATAATTCAATTAAATCCATAATTAAATCATTTAGGATCTAAAATTGATCTTTGTTGGAAATTAACCAAAACCCAATCAAAACTTACCAAAAATAAGTGAAAATGGCAAAAAATAGGCTAGGTGGCTCATGGCTGGAGGAAGAAATGACTTGGGCAGCGGAGGTTCGATGCGACTCGTATCCAGTGGACGTTCATCGCGGGTTGGGGCTTGACAAAGGCACGACTCGAACACACTGGGGATGCGGCTTGCACGCCTGCACGGCTAAGAACGAAGCGCGACTGGGAACGGCTGACTTGCGCTAGCTTCGAACGACAGCTGATGAAGTGGCTTGTAGATGCGCGACTGGGGTTGCGGCAGAACGATGGCTAACGGAGAGCGACAGAATGCTCGAGTGGACGACTGGCAAAACCTAAACAACAAAAAACTCGACGGAACGATGGAAAACTACGACGTCGACGTCGATTGGCTCAACTTGCAACGCAGGAGTTGCGGCGAACGATGGTTGTTTGGCGGAGGAAACGCGATGACGCGGTGCGGAGGTGAGCGGCGGCGGCGGCGCAAGGAGGTGACTAGGGTTTTGTGAGATTAGGATTTTTTTTGTGGAAGAAGATGAATAGGGTTCCCATGTTTTCCACGGCTGTTTAATAATAATAATAAATTATTATTATTATTCTTTTTCTTTTTCTTTTCCTTCTTTTCCCAAATAAACCAACCATATCTTCTCTCACTTCATTTAAAACCCACCAAATCCCCCTTTTAAATCAATAATCTCCCTCTCTCCAATCCTATCAACCTTTTCTCCAAAAACAAACTACAAATCTTAAATAATTATATTATTTTTATAATACAATCATTTTAACTTTGAACCCAAATAATTATATAATTATTCAAAATTCTCTCAAAAATAACATATACCCTTAAATTATTATATTATCCTCATAATATAATTATTTTAACTTCACAATCAATTATACAATCAAATATATAAATTAATCAAATTTCTTCCAAATATCAAATCACTTAACACAACCAGTTGAATCATAAATTCCAAAATTAAAATAATTAGGTATTTTCCAAATATCTAATAAACTCCATTCTTCATAAATCAAATAATTCAACCATTGAACCAAATAACGCCTGAAATTACAAAAGTTTCAAAATTAAACTTAGAATACTTAAACTTAAAATTACTTACTTTGGGGCGTTACACGAACCTAGTGAAGTTGTACATCCATTGAAGTTGTGTAGGCATTAGCAGACATTATCAGACATCGACAAAGACGTTCTTTTTTAAGCCTTTTGAGTTTCTTAAGAAGGAAGACAATGTCATAATGCTTATTGCAATGAATGGAAACTTATGAAGAAAGTGGTTAAGGATAAAATGATTCGTTACATAATTGGTAAAAACAACTCCAAAAACTTCAATGTTTTTTAACAAAATGATTGGACGATTTTTGCATGGTTAAGATTCTTTTCAAAACTGGTAGACAAGAGCTCTAAAAGTCCGGTATTTTTTAATGAAATTATTGTACAATTTTTGGATGGTCAAAATTATAAACACATTCTGTGCATGAACATTTACATTTTATGAATGTCTATGTTACATGTTCTGTATCATATACATACAATGGAAAGTTGGTTCGAGGAAGATAACATTTAATAATAATGATTACAATCAATGTATAAGAACTTTTCAGAACTTTTCAGAACTTCTCTATTTTATACTTATTGAACATTTACATTTAATTATTTTGGATTAACTACTACATCGTTTAACTTGTATAACATTATTGCTTAGATGGTGTATATAATCGTTTAAAGTTAGTATCGTTCTCGGATAGATGTTATAAACGATCGTTTAAATCAAATTAGTAGATCGTCCACGTACATTTGAAACGATCATTTACGGTAATGACAAAATCGTTTATGATTTAAGATCTAATATTTATCGTTCACGTATTCAAAGATCTTTTTTTGACTTAAATCAACAATTATGTAGCTTAATTACTATGATAGTTTTGATATTATTGGGTTTACTTAACTATCGATCGTTTACATTTAGCAATACGATCATTTAGAGTAATCGATTACAGACAATAATCACATCCTTTACACTTATTGCTGACAGAAACACTCTGACATATGAATGAAAGTGATTTTATTTACAAAATTAAGGGATTTAGGCCACGTCGGGTTTGTGGTTGAAAAGGGTAAATACGTGTGTTGTACGATTATGTAACTACACGATCGTTTAACATTTATTACCACCATGTAAAACGTATAACAGGATCGTTTACATTTACTACACGATCATGTAGGTGTATTAATATGGTCGTTTATATTGAAATCAGATATCGTGTAGATTTCATTATCGTGTAGATTATTGCATAATCTTAATGGATCGTTTACACTCATCGTGTAATTAATGAAAGGATTAATGCCACGTGGCGAGCATGTTTGAGTTTAGGGTTTGTGGGTGATAATGATCAATTACAGTTGGAACATCTAGTTGAACTACTAAATTTCCCAATAGATGGAATTCTTTGTTTTCTTGGTCTTCCAGCTTGGCATTTAAAGACTGGAGGTAATGTTTTCATGATAGAATCTTCAACTCTCCAATCCAAATGATTTCCTGTTAGGGTTGATGTCCTAAATCTCATGGTCTTGTAATTTGTATTTGTATATATTATACAAACATTTTATTTATCTAATAAAATAAAGTGTTTTATTTTATTTGACATTTAGTTGCATTAACCCACAAAACTAATAAATTAACATCCAAGGTTATCTTCTATAACCTAAACATGTATGTAATACAAGTGGATCATGTTTAAGTGATAAACTAAATGGTCTGTATTAAATGGATAAGACCGGATACTTTATCCTTGTAACACTACGAATACGACCTACTTTTTAGTTGTTACAATTGTTCTAAAGTGCTACAAATGATTTGATTCTAATCATTCATGTTGAGACATTAGAGCGGGGGTATTCTATACAAAGAGTTTGTATAAGATCAAACCATGAAATGAATAGTCTCTCTTATTAACACTGTTACTAGTTGAGACTACATTTCACCAGGATAACCATAGGGACTTGACCTAAATCCTGAGTGAGTTGTGAACTCCTGCCTATGAAGGTGGTCCTTTGATTTACATGGATGAGAGTAACCTATGTCGCCAACTCAATATGCCTACCATTTTTGGGATTCGTCTGATTGGGGAGCTGGGAACACAACTACACAAAAAGGAATTTACTCATTCTTTATAAATAGAGTAAGTAGAGAAATTGCTCTCTTAAGGGCTAATTCAGGGCTTGAACAATGTGGCGCCACACCCTCTCTTGTCCCGAGAGGAGTTTAGCTATAGTGGGACTATAATTATAGTTCATTAGAGGAATCAGTGGTACTTAAGGAGTTAGATGTGACTATAGGGGCAGTACGGTAATTTTTGGTCAAGCTACTTATGAGCAATTTGTGAAAGGTCATTGCACCATTGATTGGTTATATCTAATAGACACAAAAAATATATCTACAGTAAGAAAAGTGCAACTACTAGTCTTTAGTGGAATGACTGATAGTTAATGAATTGAGATTAATTTAATTAAAGAGTTTAATTAATTATTCTCATATCATTGGAGCTTTAATCTGTAAGTCCATAAGATCCCCTTGTTAGCTCAATAAGGATAAATGAAAATCAAATTTATTTTGGTTTAATTTGAATTGTTCAAATTCATTAAAGGGAATAAATTGTATATGATACAATTCTCAATAAGGATAAATGAGAATCATATTTATTTTGGTTTAATTTAAATTGTTCAAATTAATTAAAGGGAATAAATTGTATATGATACAATTAATATAATGTATTTGATACATTATAATATAAAGTTTTTAAAAGAGAAATTAATATTTGAATATGATTCAAATAATAATAATAATATGAATTAGATTCATAAATAAACTATATGTTAAATTAATATGGATTCGATTCATATTAGCACTATAGATCATACGAGAGATCTAAACGATTGCTTATGTCGTATGTGATATAATATAAAGTTTTTATTATATAAGATATAATATAGATTAAATTTATATTAATTTTTTATTTTAATTAATATATTTTTAATTAGTAAAATAATGTAACGACCCAACTTTCCGGACTAAGCTGAGGTTACTACTTATTGCTAAGACTCGACAGTAAAATACACAAACTCATAAAAGACCTGTCACAATTCATTAAAAACATTCAAAATATCACAAAAACAGTTTCGAGCCCTATTTTAGACCACTTTCCAAAAGTTCCAAAACATAGTCCACGAAGTCATCAAAACAAAACAGCAAAACAAATGTTCTAACCATGACTTCGTTTAATAATTGAAAGAAATAGAAATTAACAAATACGTTAGCTGAAGCATAAAAAAAAAGAAAGCTAGACACGTCCATATGGCGTTCACGCATCCTTCTTGCCTCTCGCCAGTCTACCCCTCCCGTTACCCTTACCTGAAAAGTTAAAGAGAAAAGGGTGAGTATAAAAATATACCCAGTAAGAGACCCACTACTGAGTCCGTTAGAGTAATAACAGTTAGCTTTCTATTAGGGGGTACCCTACATAAACAGTCTGGTGGTCTCGTAGAACGCACACATCAATCAGTCTAGTGATCCCGTCAGATACATATATCAATCTAGTGATCCCGAAGGATACACGTATCAGTCTAGTGATCTCGAAGGATACACGTATTAGTCTAGTGATCCCGAAGGATGCACATATCAGTCGAGTGATCCCGAATGATGCACATATCAGTTGAGTGATCCCAAAGGATACACGTATCAGTCAGCGTCATGGACTTTTTGATTTTGTTACACGGACCCGTAAATATTTTTGTGTTTTTTTATATTTATGAAAATTTCCTTATTATTATTATATATTAAAATATCTTGGATGGAGTGCATTAGAGAAAATTTCAACCATTCTTCTTCCTCTCCGTTTAACCTAGCACCACCTATGTGAATCTTTTTTTATTCCTCCACCGTGGTTCTGCCATATGCTAAACATCCAGCCGCTTTAGTTTTGTGCCAGTTATTTCTCCCCTTGTTCACTTCGTGTCGTGGCCAAAGTTGAAGCTAAGCTTGCCTTCGTTATGCATTTGCTATGCCACTTGCACCTTCTTCCTTTGTGGTTTGTCTAAGCCAAGCTGACGTCTTTTTACCGCCTGTTTGACCATCCGTCGTGATGTCGGTAGCGGTTGCTACTTTTTGGGTAAGATTGGTTGAGTTGAGTTTTGAGTGTTATTGTGGGTTTTTCCATTAAAGTTAAAGTAAAAGGATTTTTAAAAAATTAATTAATTTACATCAAATTGGTAAGTTCTTTTTAAGGACAATTGTGGACACACCAAAGGTTGAATTAGTTCAACCTCAACTTTGGCTAAGTTGATTTAGGAGAATTTTCGGTCATTAGCCAATGCTTGATTTTCCCATTACTATTTAGCACCTAGCACTTGATCATTGAAAACTTTGACTATCAACTAGGGATTATTTGTTAAGATTCTACTACTGGAGCTTTGAACTAAATTTAAGAGTGTAATAATACCTGAAAATGCATCATGAAATGTTGACTATTGATTAGATATGTTTTAGATGTTGATTGATGATTAGACATGATTTATGGAATCCATACCTTATGAATTGTGTTATGTATTATGGATTGTCATGACTAATGATTCATGTCATGTTTATGATGATTGTTACATACCTTTGGACTATGGTGTTGTAACGCCCCGAATTTTCGAGGTAAATTTTATTTTTTTGGGGGGATACGAAATTTTTTTTGAATTTAATGTTTTGTAAATTACTATAATAATAATATGATATTAATTATATTATTATTATTTATTATTATTATTATTATAATTTATTATTGTTATTATTACTATTATTTAATATTATTATTATTATTATTTAATATTGCTATTACATTATTATTAATTAATGTTATTATTAATTATATTATTATTATTATTACTATTATTATTTAATTTAATATATATATAAAATATTTTTTTTAAAAAAACCCCAAGGCGCGTGCGGCTACCCCCCCCCCCCCCCTCAATCCATTTTCGTTTTCTCTTCCTTGCGCCGTCGCCCCTCCCTTCTCTTTCGATTTCTCCTTCTTCTTCTTCTTCCTTCATCGTCCGCCGCCGCTGTCTTCTTTTCTTTTTTCCTTCCGTTCGCGCGCGTCCCCATCCTCTCCGTCTCCGTCCTCTGTCCCCGTCTCCATCTTCGTCGGCATTCTTAGCTTCACCGGTCGTTCGCCGCAGCCACCATCCGCGCGTTGCGCCGTCTGCCATCCATATACAGCCGATGTCTCCCTCTCTCTTCGTTTCTGCCACCGCCGGTGGCCTCTCCCTTCTCATCTCGTGTTCCCAACGCAGACAGAACACCGAGGGGAGCGCCGTCGTTGCCGGAAGGAGGAAGGAATACACCGAGCCGCTAAGTGAAGCCGACCCGAGCCACGAATCCGAGTTGAGCCGAGCCGCGAGCCGAGCCGTGAGCCGAGCCGTGAGCCGAGCCGAAAACCGAGCTGAGGACCGAGCCGAGCCGAGCCGAGCCGAGGACCGAGCCGAGCTGAGCCGAGCCATAAACTGATCCAAGCCGAGCCAAGCCACGAGCTGGCCAACCCAAGCCACGAGCCAAGCCGAGCCGAGCCGAACACCTCCAAGCCAAGCCGAGCTCGCTGTTCACCGAGCCACCTAAGCCTTCCTCCCTCCACTTCGGGTCACGGTGAGTCTTCGAAAAGGATTATTTTGATGAACCTCCTAATGTTGCTACGTCCGATTCGAATTTGAATATTGGAATAAGATTTGGTCCCACCTTTTCTCCCTTGAAGGTATTAAGGAGTTGACGTTTAAGTTCTCGGGATCCGCGGCAGGCTTGTTTGGAGATAGCTCTCCTTTTCCTTGGGTAAGTCAATGGATGTTGCTTAGGACCATTTAAAATGACTTCTACTAGTATCATCGATTAAAACCTTCGTGTTTTCGTTTAGGTGGATCCGTTGAGCGTGGACTCGATCGAGGGGCATAACCGAGTATCAGGTAAGGGTTTTTCCTACTACTGGACCTCGGGTCGAGGCTGGAAACGTAGTAATCCATAGGGGATTACACGTTAGTAACTGTACCGAATAAATATATGTGAGTTTGACTTTTAAGCATTGTTATTATACTCTTGTCTGATGTAAAGGTAACGCGACCACCAGTTGTAGCTTGTGTGCTATCGGGTATAAGGAGTTACTTGCTAGTGGACCCCGATGTTGGATGTTCGATATAGTGTGGTTATGTTAATGGGCTACGTTGTAGTTTGGAATTGTACGTCGATGGACCTTGAAGTTACGGTTAGGTACGTGGTAGTCATTGGTCTGGACATTGATCATGGAGTTTGGACGGGGAAGGACAGTGAGTCCGATTTTGATTGATTAGTTGATTGGGTCTAGGGGATACCATAACGGTGTGCGAATTGGAAACGTGTTTAGCAACTGAGGGTGTAGTCGTTAAACCTATACTATTTGACTGGCAAGGCCTATGGCGAAATTGTAATATGAGTGTTGATGGAGTATGACTGTGGTAGACGGTTTAGTATGGACTGAGGGGTAACGGTTAGCTTCATCTATGGGGTAGTGTACCTTACGGATATGTGCATCCTGCAGGAGCACTAGACTGATATGTGCATCCTTCGGGAGCACTAAACTGATATGTGCATCCTTCGGGAGCACTAGACTGATATGTGCATCCTTCGAGAGCACTAGGTTGATATGTGCATCCTTCGGGAGCACTAGACTGATATGTGCATCCTTCGGGAGCACTAGACTGATATGTGCGTCCTTCGGGAGCACTAGACTGATGTGTGTGTTCCACGGAACCACTAGACTGTTATGTAGGGTACCCCTGAATAGGAAGTTAACTGTTGTTCCCTAACGGGCCCAGTAGTGGGTCCCTTACTGGGTATGTTTATACTCACCCTTTTCTCTTTTTAAACTTTTCAGGTAAGGGCACAGCGAGAGGCAGACCGACGAGGGGCAGGAAGGATGCGTGAAGGCCATATGGACGCGTCTGATTTTCTTATTGCTTCCGCTGATGTATTTTGTTAGAACATTTGGTTTGGTGATTTTGAGTTAATGAACTGAGTTTTTATTTGAAACTTTTGTGACTGTGGTTTAAAATAGGGCCCGATACTGTTTTTGTAATATTTCTAACGTTTTAATGAATCGTAACCGGTCCGTTATGAATTTTGTTTTTGTGTGGTCAAGTCTTAGTACTGAGTAGTGACCTCAACTTAGTCCGGAAAGTTAGGTCGTTACAGTTGGTATCAGAGCCTAAGTTTTAGGTTCTGTAGACTGACTTATAATGTGAGTCTGTGTTTTGTGTCCTTATGGCTAAAACGATCCTTGCCACTCGTCAGGTACGCTCTCATGAAATTATATGTATAACTTTACCTTACCTAAGTTGAACTGCGAAGTTAATTACCATTTATGACTAAAGGGATCATTGGTGGTTGTTAGGGAAATGCCGCCAAGGAGAGGTGCACGTAGGGGTGGCCGAGGAGGCCGAGGAAAGGGAGCTGGACGCGTTCAGCCTGAGGTGCAGCATGTAGCCCAAGCCACTAACCCGGCTGCGCCAGTTACTCATGCGGATCTAGCTGCCATGGAGCAGAGGTTTAGAGATTTGATTATGCAGATGCGGGAGCAGCAGCAGCCTGCCCCGCCAGCTCCAGCACCAGCTCCTACTCCAGCTTCGGCTCCAGTACCAGTTGCGCCCCAGGTTGTGCCGGATCAGTTGTCAGCAGAGGCTAAGCACTTGAGGGATTTCAGGAAGTATAATCCCACGACATTCGATGGGTCTTTGGAGGACCCCACCAGGGCTCACCTGTGGTTATCGTCTTTGGAGACTATATTCCGATACATGAAATGCCCTGAGGATCAGAAAATTCAGTGTGCTGTTTTTATGTTGACTGACAGAGGTATTGCATGGTGGGAGACTACAGAGAGAATGCTAGGTGGTGATGTGAGTCAGATCACGTGGCAACAGTTGAAGGAGAGTTTCTATGCGAAATTCTTCTCTGCTAGTTTGAGAGATGCCAAGCGGCAGGAGTTCCTGAACTTAGAGCAGGGTGACATGACAGTGGAGCAGTATGATGCGGAGTTTGACATGTTATCCCACTTCGCTCCCGAGATGATAGCGACCGAGGCGGCCAGAGCTGATAAGTTTGTTAGAGGCCTCCGACTGGACATTCAGGGTTTGGTTCGAGCTTTCCGACCCGCTACTCATGCCGATGCACTGCGCCTGGCAGTGGATCTCAGTTTACAGGAGAGGGCTAATTCGTCTAAGGCCGCTGGTAGAGGTTCAACATCGGGACAGAAGAGGAAGGCTGAGCAGCAGCCTGTTCTAGTGCCACAGCGGAACTTCAGATCAGGTGGTGAGTTTCGCCGCTTCCAGCAGAAACCTTTTGAGGCAGGGGAAGCTGCCAGAGGGAAGCCATTGTGTACCACTTGTGGAAAGCACGATCTGGGTCGTTGCTTATTCGGGACCAGGACTTGCTTTAAGTGTAGGTAAGAGGGTCATACAGCTGATAGATGCCCGTTGAGACTTACGGGGAACGCGCAGAATCAGGGAGCAGGTGCTCCACATCAGGGTAGGGTCTTTGCTACCTACAAGACTGAGGCTGAGAGGGCAGGCACGGTGGTGAGAGGTACGCTTCCAGTATTGGGGCATTACGCCTTAGTTTTGTTTGATTCGGGATCGTCACATTCTTTTATCTCTTCCGTATTTGTGTTGCACGCCCGCTTAGAGGTAGAGCCCTTACACCATGTTCTATCAGTATCTACCCCTTCTGGGGAGTGTATGTTGTCGAAGGAAAAGGTGAAAGCATGCCAGATTGAGATAGCAGGCCATGTGATTGAAGTAACGCTGTTAGTCCTGGATATGCTCGACTTTGATGTAATCCTGGGTATGGATTGGTTGGCCGCTAACCACGCCAGCATAGACTGTTCCCATAAGGAGGTAACATTTAACCCTCCCAGTTTTAAATTTAAGGGAGAAGGGTCAAGGTCGTTGCCTTAGGTAATCTCAGCCATCAGGGCCAGTAAACTGCTCAGTCAGGGTACTTGGGGTATGTTAGCGAGCGTGGTGGATACTAGAGAGGTCGATGTATCCCTGTCATCAGAACCGGTGGTGAGGGACTATCCGGATGTCTTTCCTGAAGAACTTCCAGGGTTACCTCCTCACAGAGAGGTTGAGTTTGCCATAGAGTTGGAGCCGGGCACGGTTCCTATATCCAGAGCCCCTTACAGGATGACCCCCGCAGAGCTGAAAGAATTAAAGGTGCAGTTACAAGAATTGCTTGATAAGGGATTCATTCGACCGAGCGTGTCACCTTGGGGTGCGCCAGTTTTATTTGTTAAGAAGAAGGATGGATTGATGCGTCTATGCATTGACTATAGGGAGTTGAATAAGGTAACCGTTAAGAACAGATATCCCTTGCCCAGGATCGACGATCTATTTGACCAGTTGCAGGGAGCCACAGTGTTCTCTAAGATTGATCTTCGGTCGGGATACCATCAGCTGAGGATTAAGGATGGTGATGTACCAAAGACAACATTTCGTTCCAGGTATGGACACTACGAGTTTATTGTGATGTCTTTTGGTTTGACGAATGCTCCGGCAGTGTTTATGGACTTGATGAACAGAGTGTTTAGGGAGTTCCTAGATACTTTTGTGATCGTGTTTATCGACGATATCTTGATATACTCCAAGACGGAGGCCGAACATGAGGAGCATTTACATATAGTTTTGCAAACACTTCCGGATAATAAGTTGTATGCAAAGTTCTCGAAATGCGAGTTTTGGCTGAAGCAGGTGTCCTTTCTGGGCCACGTGGTTTCTAAGGCTGGAGTCTCTGTGGATCCAGCTAAGATAGAGGCAGTCACCGGTTGGACCCGACCTTCCACAGTCAGTGAGGTTCGTAGCTTTCTGGGTTTAGCAGGTTATTATCGGCGGTTTGTGGAGAACTTTTCTCGTATAGCTACTCCTCTCACTCAGTTGACCAGGAAGGGAGCTCCTTTTGTTTGGAGCAAGGCATGTGAGGACAGTTTCCAGAACCTTAAACAGAAGCTAGTTACCGCACCGGTTCTTACTGTACCTGATGGTTCTGGTAGTTTTGTGATTTATAGTGATGCTTCCAAGAAGGGTTTGGGTTGTGTTTTGATGCAACAGGGTAAGGTGGTCGCTTATGCGTCTCGTCAGTTGAAGAGTCATGAGCAGAACTACTCTACACATGATTTAGAGTTGGCAGCGGTGGTTTTCGCTTTGAAAATATGGAGGCATTACTTATATGGTGAAAAGATACAGATATTCATGGATCATAAGAGCTTGAAATACTTCTTTACTCATAAAGAATTGAATATGAGACAGCGAAGATGGCTTGAGTTAGTGAAGGATTACGATTGTGAGATACTGTATCATCCAGGCAAGGCAAATGTGGTAGCTGATGCTCTTAGTAGAAAGGTATCACATTCAGCAGCACTTATTACCCGACAGGCCCCATTGCATCGGGATATCGAGCGGGCTGAGATTGCAGAGTCAGTGGGGGCAGTCACTATGCAGTTAGCCCAGTTGACGGTACAGCCGACTTTGAGGCAAAGGATCATTGGTGCTCAGAGTAACGATCCTTATTTGGTTGAGAAACGTGGCCTAGCAGAGGCAAGGCAAGCGGATGGGTTCTCCATATCCTCTGATGGTGGACTTGTGTTTGAGAGACGTCTCTGTGTGCCGTCAGATAGTGCGGTTAAGACAGATTATTATCCGAGGCTCATAGTTTCCCATTTTCCATGCACCCGGGTAGTACGAAGATGTATCAGGACCTGAAGCGGGTTTATTGGTGGCGTAACATGAAGAGGGAGATAGCAGAATTTGTTAGTAGATGCTTGGTGCGTCAGCAGGTTAAGGCACCAAGGCAGAAACCAGCGTTTATTACAATCCTTGAGCATACCGGAATGGAAGTGGGAAAATGTGCCCATGGATTTCATTACAGGACTGCCGAGAACTCTGAGGGGTTTTACAGTGATTTGGGTTGTGGTGGACAGGCTTACCAAATCAGCGCACTTCGTTCCGTGTAAATCCACCTATACTGCTAGTAAGTGGGCACAGCTGTACATGTCGGAGATAGTGAGATTACATGGAGTGCCAGTGTCGATTGTTTCTGATAGAGATGCCCGTTTGACTTCCAAATTCTGGAAGGGTTTGCAGACTGCTATGGGCACGAGGTTAGACTTTAGTACAGCTTTCCATCCACAGACTGACGGTCAGACTGAGCGTCTGAACCAAGTGTTAGAGGATATGTTGCGGGCGTGTGCATTGGAATTTCCAGGTAGCTGGGACTCCCACTTACATTTGATGGAATTTGCTTATAATAACAGTTATCAGGCTACTATTGGCATGGCACCATTTGAGGCCTGGTACGACAAATGTTGTAGATCCCCGGTTTGCTGGGGTGAGGTGGGTGAGCAGAGATTGATGGGTCCTGAGTTAGTTCAGTCTACTAACGAAGCGATACAGAAGATTAGATCACGCATGCATACTGCTCAGAGTAGGCAGAAGAGTTATGCAGATGTGAGGCGGAAGGATCTCGAATTTGAGGTAGGGGACAAGGTGTTCTTAAAGGAAGCACCTATGAGAGGTGTCTTACGATTTGAAAGGAGGGGAAAGCTGAGTCCCCGTTTTGTTTGGCCGTTTGAGATTCTGGAGCGGATTGGCCCTGTAGCTTATCGCTTGGCGTTGCCACCATCACTCTCGACAGTTCATGATGTATTTCATGTTTCTATGTTGAGGAAGTACGTGCCAGATCCATCCCATGTAGTGGATTACGAGCCACTGGAGATTGATGAAAACTTGAGCTATACTGAACAACCCGTTGAGGTGCTGGCTAGAGAGGTGAAAACGTTGAGGAATAAAGAAATTCCTTTGGTTAAAGTCTTATGGCGGAATCACCGGGTGGAAGAGGCTACATGGGAGCGAGAAGATGACATGAGGTCCCGTTATCCTGAACTTTTCGAGGAATAAAACTTTCGAGGACGAAAGTTCCCTAAGAAGGGAAGAATGTAACGCCCCGAATTTTCGAGGTAAATTTTATCTTTTTGGGGGGATACGAAATTTTTTTTGAATTTAATGTTTTGTAAATTGCTATAATAATAATAATATGATATTAATTATATTATTATTATTATTTATTATTATTATTATAATTTATTATTGTTATTATTACTATTATTTAATATTATTTAATATTATTATTACATTATTATTAATTAATGTTATTATTAATTATATTATTATTATGATTATTATTATTTAATTTAATATATATATATATATAAAATAATTTTTTTTAAAAAAACCCTAAGGCGCGCGCGGCTACCCCCCCCTCAATCCATTTTCGTTTTCTCTTCCTTGCACCGCCGCCCCTTCCTTCTCTTTCGATTTCTCCTTCTTCTTCTTCTTCCTTCATCGTCTGCCGCCGCTGTCTTCTTTTCTTTTTTCCTTCCGTTCGCGTGCGTCCCCATCCTCTCCGTCTCCGTCCTCTGTCCCCGTCTCCATCTTCGTCGGCGCTCTTAGCTTCACCGGTCGTTCGCCGCAGCCACCATCCGTGCGTTGCACCGTCTGCCGTCCATATACAGCCGACGTCTCCCTCTCTTCGTTTCTACCACCGCCGGCGGCCTCTCCCTTCTCATCTCGTGTTCCCGACGCAGACAGAACACCGAGGGGAGCGCCGTCGTTGCCGGAAGGAGGAAGGAATACACCGAGCCGCGAAGTGAAGCCGACCCGATCCACGAATCCGAGTTGAGCCGAGCCGCGAGCCGAATTGAACCGAGCCGCGAGCCGAGCAGTGAGCCGAGCCGAAAACCGAGCTGAGGACCGAGCCGAGCCGAGCCGAGGACCGAGCCGAGCCGAGGACCAAGCCGAGCCGAGGACCGAGCCAAGCCGAGGACCGAGCCGAGCCGAGGACCGAGCCAAGCCGAGCCGAGCCGAGGACCGAGTCGAGCCGAGCCGAGCCGTAAACTGATCCAAGCTGCGAGCTGGCCAACCCAAGCCACGAGCCAAGCCGAGCCGAGCCAAACACCTCCAAGCCAAGCCGAGCTCCCTGTTCACCGAGCCACCTAAGCCTTCCTCCCTCCACTTCGGGTCACGGTGAGTCTTCGGAAAGGATTATTTTGATGAACCTCCTAATGTTGCTACGTCCGATTCGAATTTGAATATTGGAATAAGATTTGGTCCCACCTTTTCTCCCTTGAAGGTATTAAGGAGTTGACGTTTAAGTTCTCGGGATCCGCGGCAGGCTTGTTTGGAGATAGCTCTCCTTTTCCTTGGGTAAGTCAACGGATGTTGCTTAGGACCATTTAAAATGACTTCTACTAGTATCATCGATTAAAACCTTCGTGTTTTCGTTTAGGTGGATCCGTTAAGTGTGGACTCGATCGAGGGGCATAACCGAGTATCAGGTAAGGGTTTTTCCTACTACTGGACCTCGGGTCGAGGCTGGAAACGTAGTAATCCATAAGGGATTACACGTTAGTAACTGTACCGAATAAATATATGTGAGTTTGACTTTTAAGCATTGTTACTATACTCTTGTCTGATGTAAAGGTAACGCGACCGCTAGTTGTAGCTTGTGTGCTATCGGGTATAAGGAGTTACTTGCTAGTGGACCCCGATGCTGGATGTTCGGTATAGTGTGGTTATGTTAATGGGCTACGTTGTAGTTTGGAATTGTATGTCGATGGACCTTGAAGTTACGGTTAGGTACGTGGTAGTCATTGGTCTGGACATTGATCATGGAGTTTGGACGGGGAAGGACAGTGAGTCCGATTTTGATTGATTAGTTGATTGGGTCTAGGGGTTACCATAACGGTGTGCGAATTGGAAACGTGTATAGCAACTGAGGGTGTAGTCGTTAAACCTATACTATTTGACTGGCAAGGCCTATGGCGAAATTGTAATATGAGTGTTGATGGGGTATAACTGTGGTAGACGGTTTAGTATGGACTGAGGGGTAACGGTTAGCTTCATCTATGGGGTAGTGTACCTTACGGATATGTGCATCCGGTGGGAGCACTAGACTGATATGTGCATCCTTCGGGAGCACTAGACTGATATGTGCATCCTTCGGGAGCACTAGACTGATATGTGCATCCTTCGGGAGCACTAGACTGATATGTGCATCCTTCGGGAGCACTAGACTGATATGTGCGTCCTTCGGGAGCACTAGACTGATGTGTGTGTTCCACGGAACCACTAGACTGTTATGAAGGGTACCCCTGAATAGGAAGTTAACTGTTGTTCCCTAACGGGCCCAGTAGTGGGTCCCTTACTGGGTATGTTTATACTCACCCTTTTCTCTTCTTAAACTTTTCAGGTAAGGGCACAGCGAGAGGTAGACCGACGAGGGGCAGGAAGGATGCGTGAAGGCCATATGGACACGTCTGATTTTCTTACTGCTTCCGCTGATGTATTTTGTTAGAACATTTGGTTTTGTGATTTTGAGTTAATGACTTGAGTTTTTATTTGAAACTTTTGTGACTGTGATTTAAAATAGGGCCCGATACTGTTTTTGTAATATTTCTAACGTTTTAATGAATCGTAACCGGTCGTTATGAATTTTGTTTTTGTGTGGTCGAGTCTTAGTACTGAGTAGTGACCTCAACTTAGTCCGGAAAGTTGGGTCGTTACAGGTGTTCGTTAGCTTTGGTTGTTAAGCTTTTTACCCTACCTGTGAACACGCTTATGGGATCACTCGCACAATTAAAGGTGTACCTACAGATCACATGTACCCATGCATGGTTAGGGTCAGTTATACTATGTTCATACGGGGTCACTCATATGGCTAGGGTGTTCATATGAGATCACTCGTACGACTAGAGGTGTGCGTATGGTCTCACTCGTCCAGGTGTGCTTCATAGGACACACGACACTATTGTTATGTTTCTAACGGAAAGTTAACAGATCACCTAGACTAGTAGTGGGTCCCTTACTGGGTATACTTTTATATACTCATCTTTTCTTTAAAATGGGATGTGACATGTCATATGAGGACCTCATTCTACTTCAACGTCTTTTTATTAGTGTTTATAGTATTTTTATTTTTAAACATTTTATTCAAAGTTCATATTTATTTATTTATTTTTCTTTAAAATTTTTAGATCCTATGGGTCATATTTTTACATAATTTCTAAACAATCATGATACACGATCGTGTAAATAATGATACACGATCTTGTAATTAGTAATATCAACACGACCATATAGTTTTTTTTAACGATGGGAAAAGAGATTTAGATCTAAGACCGTGTTAACCATACTGAACGATCATGTTGCTGTGGTAAGCGATCGTTTATATCATATCCACACAATCGTGTAGTTCTTTTTAAACGATGAAAAAAGAGCTTTAAATTTAAACGATCATGTTGACCATGCTAAACGATCGTATTGCTATGATAAACGATCGTTTAGACCATATCCACACGATTCTGTAGTTCTTTTTACACAATGAAAAAATGACTTCAAATTTAAAATGATTGTATTAACCATGGTAAACAACAGTCGTGTTGACAATGGTAAACAATCGTTTAGATCATGTTATAGTGATATTTAAACGATCTTGATATTCTTGAATATGAGAAAGATGAACTAACTTCAAAGAATCTTGCTGAAAAATGATGTAGATGAAATATGAGATTTAAACTGAAAAATCAATCGTTTTAAAAGAATCAATCGATTTTAAATAAGAGTTGAACAAATCTGAAAAGAAGATGAAAAAATCGCAAAGAAGAAGAAGAAAGAGAAATGATGAATCAGCCACGAATTTAATAACAAATCCGAAGATTATGAAAATATTTAGTGTGTTCCGTAAATTTTTATCGTTTTGTTATATTTATGAAAATTTCCTTACAAATAATGACCAACTTAGCCAAAATTGAGGTTGAATTAATTCAATCTTAGGAGTGTCCCCAATTGTTTTTAAAGAGAACTTACCAATTAGATCTAAATTAATTAATTTTTTAAAAATCCTTTTACTTTAACTTTAATGGAAAAACCCACAATAACACTCAAAACTCAACTCAACCAATCTTATCCAAAAAGTAGCAACCGCCACCGTCGACACGATGGATGGTCGAACGAGCAGCGAAAAGACGCCAGCTTGGCTCAAACAAACCATGAAGGAAGATGGCGCAAGTGGCATGGCAAACGCATAACGAAGGCAAGCTCGACTTCAACTGTGGCCACGACTCGAAATGAATGAGGGGAGAAATAATTGGCACGAAACTGAAGCCACTAGATGTTCAACGTGCGGCAGAACTACGATGGAGGAATAAAAAAAAAGATTCAAAGAGGCGGCGCTAGGTTGAACGAAGAGAAGAAGAAAGGTTAAAATTTTCTCTAATGCACTCCATCCAAGATATTTAAATATATAATAATAATAGGGAAATTTTCATAAATATAACGATACTATTACAAATTTGGGTTTTAATGACACAAATTTTGCATCGTAAAGACTTTCAACAACACAATTTCGCATCATTGAAGCCACTGTCAAGAAAGGCTATTTAACGACTCTTTGAAAAATGTGTCATTAAATATGCTTAGAAGATACCAAAATTGTGTCCTTAATTCCTTTACCTAGATGCAATAAATACGTCACCGTTATCTATAACTCGACACCAATATATTGTTATCAATACCCTTACATTGACGTAAATCATGTATCACCGTTATCTATACCTTCACACTAATCTATTGTCATTAATACTCTTACATTGACGCTTTAAACGTGTTACCTTTATCTATTACTTGACACGAATATATTGTCATTAATAATCTTATATTGACGCTTTAAATGTGTTATCATTATCTGCACCTTGACACGAATATATTTTCATTAATACCCTTACATTGACAATTTAAATATGTCATCATAAACTATCACTCAACATGTAACGCCCTAAAAATTAAGATAATTTTAGAGTTAATTATCTTAATTTTATTTAATTAGATTTAATTTATTGGACGTTATTTTGAATTCATTTAATGAGAATTATTTGATTTTTGTGGGAATTGAAATTAATTAAATATTTGTTAGATGAAAATTTAATTAATTAGAGGTTTTGGAATGTGGTGTTTGTTGAGTTTTTGATTAAATGGTAGGTTAAGAGAATTAAGTAAAGTTGTAAATTTATAGTGTTGTTGATGTTGAATTTAATTAAATAATTATGGACGTTATTTAATTAAATTGTAGAGTAGAAAGTTTGTTGGAGATTTGATAATTATATGTATATGTGGAAATATATATATATATAATTATTATGTGAAAGGAAAAGATAATTATATTTGTTGAAATATAATTATTTAAAGAAAAGATAATTGTATTTTTGAGAAAGAATATTTGTAAGGGAGAAAAAGTAAAATAATTATATTTTGAGAAAATATAATTATTTGTAAAAAGATAAATAAAAATTAATTATAGTGGAAGACAATTAATTATTTTTGGAGAAAGATAAATAATAATTAATTATTGTGGAAGATAATTAATTATTCTATAGAAAGATAAATATTGATTCTGGAGTGAAGTTGTTATGATTGGGTTAAGATAATTCATGTTGGAAGTTATAAGTGAGTTTTTGGAAAAGATTTGATTGATTAAATTAATTGAGGATTTAAGTTAATTTGAGATTTTGGAGGGAAAAGTTGGTTTTGGTTGAATTGGATTTAATTGAGTATATATATATGGATATATATATTTAATTAATAATTTGGAAAAGTGAAGTTAACTATATGATAGAATAGAATTAACTTCACTTTTCCAAATTATATATATTTGTTTGGAAAAGAAGATAATCCATGGGGAGAGAGAAGGTTGATTTGATTGGACAAAATATATATATATTTATTTATAAGAGAGAATAATGGTTAAAATAAATATATGTGTTTATTGAAGCTTTTTGTGAGAGAAAAATAATAATAATAAAGAAGTATTATTATTATTAATAATGGTTATAAATGTCTAAGATTTTGTGCATTTATTTAGGAAAGATATGGAAATAAAGATATATGTATATATTTGTTATTGTAACGACCCAACTTTCCGGACTAAGCTGAGGTCACTACCAAATACCAAAACTCGACCATTCAACATAAAATTTAAAACAGACCAGTTACGATTCATTAAAACATTAGAAACCTTACAAAAGACAGTTTCGGGCCCTATTTTAAATAAATCAAGAAAGTCACAAAATAAAAATATCAAGGCACCAGTTCAAAATCACAAGTCAAAATATTCAGACAAAATACATAGCGGAAGCGATAAGAAAACCAGACGCGTCCATATGGCCTTCACGCATCCTTCCTGCCTCTCGTCGGTCTGCCCCTCGCTGTGCCCCTACCTGAAAAGTTAAAGAAGAGAAAGGGTGAGTATAAACATACCCAGTAAGGGACCCACTACTGGGCCCGTTAGGGGACAACAGTTAACTTCCTATTCGGGGGTACCCTACATAACAGTCTAGTGCTCCCGAAGGATGCACATATCAGTCTAGTGCTCCCGAAGGATGCACATATCAGTCTAGTGCTCCCGAAGGATGCACATATCAGTCTAGTGCTCCCGAAGGACGCACATATCAGTCTAGTGCTCCCGAAGGACGCACATATCAGTCTAGTGCCCCCGAAGGATGCACATATCAGTCTAGTGCTCCCGAAGGATGCACATATCAGTCTAATGCTCCCGAAGGATGCACATATCCGTAAGGCACACTACCCCATAGATGAAGCTAACCGTTACCCCTCAGTCCAAACTAAACTGTCTACATCAATCACATCCCAACGGCATTCATATCACAGTCCCGCCATAGGCTTTGTCAGTCAGATAGTATAGGTTTAAACATCTACACCCTCAGTTGCTATATGCATTACCGATTCGTACGCCATTAGGGAAAACCCTAAATTCAATCGACTAACCAACCAGAACCGGACTCACTGTTCTTCCCCGTCCAAACTCCATGAACCACATACAGACCAGTGTTTTACTACATACTGAACCGTAACTTTAAGGTCTATCAACATAAAATCTCAATCCACAAATAGCAGTCACAGTATAATTTTCATCAGACAAAATATAATATCAGTACTTAACAGTCAACACGCATACAGATATTCAGTACAGTCACTAACGTGTAATCCCCTGTGGATTACTACGGTTTTAGCCTGGACTCGGGGTCCAGTAGTAGGAAAACCCTTACCTGAAACTCGGTTATGCCCCTCGATCGAAATCCACGCTCGACAGATCTACCTAACAAAACACGAAAGTTTTAGTTGGTGACTTTAGTAGCAGTTGTTTTAAAAGGTTATCCGTTGACTTACCCCAAGGAAAGGAAGCTATCTCCAACCAGGTCTGCCGCGGAACCCGAGAACTTAGCGTCAACTCTGTACTACCTTCAAGGGAGACAAGTAGGGTCATATCTTAATCCGACATTCAAACTCGAATCGGTCGAGGTAACATTAGGGAATTCATCAAAACAATCCTTACCGAAGACTCACCGTGAACCGAAGTGGAGGAAGGAAGGCTTAGGTGGCTCGGCTCGGCTCGGCTTGGACTCGGCTCGGCTTGGACTCGGCTCGGCTCGGCTCGGCTCGGCTCGGCTTAACTCGGCTTGGTTCTCGGCTCGGCTCGGCTCAGCTCGGCTTGGTTCTCGGCTCGGCTCGGCTTGGTTCGGCTCGCGGCTCGGCTCACTCGGCTCGCGGCTCGGCTTGGTTCGGCTCGCGGCTCGGCTAACTCGGCTCGCGGCTCGGCTCACTCGGCTCGCGGCTCGGCTCACTCGGCTCGCTCGGCTCGGCTCACTCGGCTCGCTCGGCTCAGCTCGCTCGGCTCGCTCGGCTCGGCTCACTCGGCTCGCTCGGCTCCGCTCACTCGGCTCGCTCGGCTCGGCTCACGCGGCTCGCTCGGCTCGGACTGGAAGCGGATTATGGGTCGGGTCAGCTTGGAACCGGGTCGGGTTGGATGAAAATGGGCAGCCACGAACGATGGCTCTCCGGCGTCCGACGACCTTGACGAACGACAACTGGGAGGCGTTCGACGACGGGGTGAGTCGCGGCTGGTGGATTCCGACAGCTGGTTCTGCTTTCACGCGGCGGAGGGCGATGGCTTGACGGCGGAGGACGATTTGAAGCCGAGAGGAGATCCGAAATGGATGGTCGCGGCGGTTGTTCGTTTTCAGAGACGGAGACGACGACGCTGGAGGCGGAACAGGAGACGGTGACGGAGAGGAAGAGAGATGGTGGCGGAGACGGAGATGGAAGAGAAAACGGTGAGGCGCGGCGTCCGGCGAGGAAGGGAGAGGAAGAAGAAGAAGGAGTTTCACACGGGGGGGGGGGGGGGGGAGAAGCGGCGCGCGGGTTAGGGTATTCTTAAAAAAAAAATTTATTATATATATATATATATATAACTTTTAATAATAATAATAATAAATAAGGTATTATTATTATATATATTTATACATATATTAATTTCTACTTATCAAAATAAATAAATAATTAAAATATATAAAGTATTATTATATGCATATACATATTTTAACTTTAAAAATAAAAATTTAATTAGTAATAATCATACTAATAATAATAATAATAATAATAATAGAAAATATTAATATTAAATTATGTGTAAGGATAATAATAAATACCAATAGTAATAATAATATAATTACTTATTCTATTACTATTATAAAATTTACAATTATAAATTTAGAATTTCAGAAATTAATTCAAAATTTAACATTCCCGAGAATTTATATAAAATGATAGAAAAATAAATTTTACCTCGAAAGTTCGGGACGTTACATTCTTCCCTCCTTAGGGAACTTTCGTCCTCGAAAGTTCTATTCCTCGAACAGTTCGGGATAACGGGACCTCATGTCATCTTCACGCTCCCATGTAGCCTCTTCTACCCGGTGATTCCGCCATAAGACTTTAACCAGGGGAATTTCTTTATTCCTCAACGTCTTCACCTCTCTAGCAAGTACCTCAACAGGTTGTTCAGTATAGCTCAAGTTTTCATCAATCTCCAGTGGCTCGTAATCAACTACATGGGATGGATCTGGCACGTATTTCCTCAACATAGAAACATGAAACACATCATGAACTGTCGAGAGTGATGGTGGCAACGCCAAGCGATAAGCTACAGGGCCAATCCGCTCCAGAATCTCAAACGGCCCAACAAAACAGGGACTCAACTTTCCCCTCCTTTCAAAACGCAAGACACCTCTCATAGGTGCTACCTTTAAGAACACTTTATCCCCTACCTCAAACTCAAGGTCCTTCCGCCTCACATCTGCATAACTCTTCTGCCTACTCTGAGCGGTATGCATGCGTGATCTAATCTTCTGAATCGCTTCGTTAGTAGATTGAACTAACTCAGGACCCATCAATCTCTGTTCACCTACCTCATCCCAGCAAACCGGGGATCTACAACATTTGCCGTACAAGGCCTCAAACGGTGCCATGCCAATAGTAGCCTGATAACTGTTATTATAAGCAAATTCCATCAAATGTAAGTGGGAGTCCCAGCTACCTGGAAATTCCAAAGCACACGCTCGCAACATATCCTCTAAAACCTGGTTCAGACGCTCAGTCTGACCGTCAGTCTGTGGATGGAAAGCCGTACTAAAGTCCAACCTCGTGCCCATAGCAGTCTGCAAACCCTTCCAAAATTTGGAAGTGAAACGGGCATCTCTATCAGAAACAATCGACACTGGCACTCCGTGTAATCTCACTATCTCAGACATGTACAACTGTGCCCACTTACTAGCAGTATAGGTGGATTTACCCGGAACGAAGTGCGCTGACTTAGTAAGTCTGTCCACCACAACCCAAATCACTGTAAAACCCCTCAGAGTTCTCGGTAGCCCTGTAATGAAATCCATGGACACGTTCTCCCACTTCCATTCCGGTATGCTCAAAGGTTGTAATAAACCCGCTGGTTTCTGCCTTGGTGCCTTAACCTGCTGGCACACCAAGCATTTACTAACAAATTCTGCTACTTCCCTCTTCATGTTACGCCACCAATAAACCCGCTTCAGGTCCTGATACATCTTCGTACTACCTGGGTGCATGGAAAATGGGGAACTGTGCGCCTCAGATAATAATTCTGTCTTAACCGCACTATCTGACGGAATACAGAGGCGTCTCTCAAACAACAGTCCACCATCAGAGGATAACGAGAACTCAGCCGTTTGCCCTGCCTCTGCTAGGCCACGTTTGTCAACCAGATAAGGATCGTTACTCTGAGCATCAATGATCTTCTGCCTCAAAGTCGGCTGTACCGTCAACTGGGCTAACTGCGTAGTAACTGCCCCCACTGACACTGCAATCTCAGCCCGCTCGAGATCCCGATGCAATGGGGCCTGCCGGGTAATAAGTGCTGTAGAATGGGACACCTTCCTACTAAGAGCATCAGCTACCACATTTGCCTTGTCTGGATGATACAGTATCTCACAATCGTAATCCTTCACTAACTCAAGCCACCTTCGCTGTCTCATATTCAATTCTTTCTGAGTAAAGAAGTATTTCAAGCTCTTATGATCTGTGAATATCTGTATCTTTTCACCATATAAATAATGCCTCCATATCTTCAAAGCAAAAACCACTGCTGCCAACTCTAGATCATGTGTAGGGTAGTTCTGCTCATGACTCTTCAACTGACGAGACGCATAAGCGACCACCTTACCCTGCTGCATCAAAACACAACCCAGACCCTTCTTGGAAGCATCACTATAAATCACGAAACTGCCAGAACCGTCGGGTACAGTAAGAACCGGTGCGATAACTAGCTTTTGTTTAAGGGTCTGGAAACTGTCCTCACACGCCTTGCTCCAAACAAAAGGAACCCCCTTTCTGGTCAACTGAGTAAGAGGAGTGGCTATACGAGAAAAGTTCTCCACAAACCGTCGATAATAGCCTGCTAAACCCAGAAAGCTACGGACCTCACTGACTGTGGAAGGTCGGGTCCAACCAGTGACTGCCTCTATCTTAGCTGGATCTACAGAGACTCCAGCCTTAGAAACCACGTGGCCCAGAAAAAACACCTGTTTCAGCCAAAACTCGCATTTCGAGAACTTTGCATATAACTTATTATCCCGAAGTGTCTGCAAAACCATGCGTAAATGCTCCTCATGTTCGGCCTCCGTCTTGGAGTATATCAAAATATCGTCGATAAACACGATCACAAAAGTATCTAGGAACTCCCTAAACACTCTGTTCATCAAGTCCATAAATACTGCCGGAGCATTCGTCAAACCAAAAGACATCACAATAAACTCGTAGTGTCCATATCTGGAACGAAATGCTGTCTTCGGTACATCCTCATCCTTAATTCTCAGCTGATGGTATCCCGACCGAAGATCAATCTTAGAGAATACTGTGGCTCCCTGTAACTGGTCAAATAGATCGTCAATCCTGGGCAGGGGATATCTGTTCTTTACGGTTACTTTGTTCAACTCCCTATAGTCAATGCACAGACGCATCGATCCGTCCTTCTTCTTAACGAATAAGACTGGCGCACCCCAAGGTGACACGCTCGGTCGAATGAATCCCTTATCAAGCAATTCCTGTAACTGTACCTTCAGTTCTTTCAGTTCTGCGGGGGCCATTCTGTAAGGGGCTCTGGATATAGGGACCGTGCCCGGCTCCAACTCTATGGCAAACTCAACCTCCCTGTGCGGAGGTAACCCTGGAAGTTCCTCAGGAAAAACGTCCGGATAGTCCCTCACCACCGGTTCTGACGACAGGGATACATCCGCCTCTCTAGTATCCACCACACTCGCTAAGATACCCCAAGTACCCTGACTGAGCAGTTTACTGGCCCTGATGGCTGAGATTACCTGAGGCAACGACTTTGACCCTCCTCCCTTAAATTTAAAACTGGCCATCGAGGGAGGGTTAAACGTTACCTCCTTACGTGAACAATCTATACTGGCGTGGTTAGCGGCCAACCAATCCATACCCAGGATTACATCAAAGTCCAGCATATCCAGAACTATCAGCGTTACCTCAATCACATGGCCTGCTATCTCAATCTGGCATGCTTTCACCTTTTCCTTCGACAACATACATTCCCCGGAAGGAGTAGATACTGACAGAATCTGGTGTAAGGGTTCTACCTCTAAGCGGGCATGCGACACAAATGCGGAAGAGATAAAAGAATGTGACGAACCCGAATCAAACAAGACTAAGGCGTAATGCCCCAACACTGGGAGCGTACCTGTCACTACTGTGCCTGCCTTCTCAGCCTCAGTCCTGTTGGTAGCAAAGACTCTACCCTGATGTGGAGCACCTGCTCCCTGATTCTGCGCGATCCCCGTGAGTCTCAACGGGCATCTATCAGCTGTATGACCCTCTTGCCTGCACTTAAAGCAGGTCCTGGTCCTGAATAAGCAACGGCCCAGATGGTGCTTCCCACAAGTGGTACACAACGGCTTTCCTCTGGCAGCCTCCCCTGCCTCAAAAGGTTTCTGCTGGAAGCTGCGAAACTCACCACCTGGTCTGAAATTCCGCTGTGGCACTGGAACAGGCTGCTGCTCAGCCTTCCTCTTCTGTCTCGACGTCGAACCTCTACCAGCGGTCTTAGACGAGTTGGCCCTCTCCTGTAAACTGAGATCCACTGCCAGGCGCAGTGCATCGGCATGAGTAGCGGGTCTGAAAGCTCAGACCAAACCCTGAATGTCCAGTCTGAGGCCTCTAACAAACTTGTCAGCTCTGGCCGCCTCGGTCGCTATCATCTCGGGAGCGAAGCGGAATAACATGTCAAACTCCGCATCATACTGCTCCACTGTCATGTCACCCTGCTCTAAGTTCAGGAACTCCTGCCGCTTGGCATCTCTCAAACTGGCAGAGAAGAATTTCGCATAGAAACTCTCCTTGAACTGCTGCCACGTGACCTGACTCACATCACCACCTAGCATCCTCTCTGTGGTCTCCCACCATGCAGTACCTCTGTCAGTCAACATAAAAACAGCACACTGAACCTTCTGATCCTCAGGGCATTTCATGTAACGGAATATGGTTTCTAAGGACGATAACCACATCTGAGCCCTGGTGGGGTCCTCCAAAGACCCATCGAACGTCGTGGGATTATACTTCCTGAAATCCCTCAGATGCTTAGCCTCTGCTGACAACTGATCCGGCATAAACTGGGGCGCAACTGGTACCGGAGCCGGAGCTGGAGCAGGAACTGGTGCTGGAGCTGGCGCCGGAGTTGGCGAGGCAGGCTTCTGCTGCTCTCGCATCTGCATAATCATATCTCTAAACCTCTGCTCCATGGTGGTTGGGCTACAGGCTGGGTCAGGGGCTTGGGCTACAGGCTGCACCTCAGGCCGGACGCGTCCTGCTCCCCTTCCTCGGCCTCCTCGGCCACCCCTACGTGCACCTCTCCTTGGTGGCATTTTCCTAACAACCACCAAACGATTCCTTTAGTCATAAATGGTAATTGAATTTGCAGTTTAACTTAGGTAAGGTAATGCATGTAGAGTTATACATATACTTTCATGAGAGCGTAGCTGACGAGCGGCAAGGATCGTTTCAGCCATAAGGACACAAAACACAGACTCACATTATAAGTCAGTCTACAGAACCTAAAACTTAGGCTCTGATACCAACTGTAACGACCCAACTTTCCGGACTAAGCTGAGGTCACTACCAAATACCAAAACTCGACCATTCAACATAAAATTTAAAACAGACCAGTTACGATTCATTAAAACATTAGAAACCTTACAAAAGACAGTTTCGGGCCCTATTTTAAATAAATCAAGAAAGTCACAAAATAAAAATATCAAGGCACCAGTTCAAAATCACAAGTCAAAATATTCAGACAAAATACATAGCGGAAGCGATAAGAAAACCAGACGCGTCCATATGGCCTTCACGCATCCTTCCTGCCTCTCGTCGGTCTGCCCCTCGCTGTGCCCCTACCTGAAAAGTTAAAGAAGAGAAAGGGTGAGTATAAACATACCCAGTAAGGGACCCACTACTGGGCCCGTTAGGGGACAACAGTTAACTTCCTATTCGGGGGTACCCTACATAACAGTCTAGTGCTCCCGAAGGATGCACATATCAGTCTAGTGCTCCCGAAGGATGCACATATCAGTCTAGTGCTCCCGAAGGATGCACATATCAGTCTAGTGCTCCCGAAGGATGCACATATCAGTCTAGTGCTCCCGAAGGACGCACATATCAGTCTAGTGCTCCCGAAGGACGCACATATCAGTCTAGTGCCCCCGAAGGATGCACATATCAGTCTAGTGCTCCCGAAGGATGCACATATCAGTCTAGTGCTCCCGAAGGATGCACATATCCGTAAGGCACACTACCCCATAGATGAAGCTAACCGTTACCCCTCAGTCCAAACTAAACTGTCTACATCAATCACATCCCAACGGCATTCATATCACAGTCCCGCCATAGGCTTTGTCAGTCAGATAGTATAGGTTTAAACATCTACACCCTCAGTTGCTATATGCATTACCGATTCGTACGCCATTAGGGAAAACCCTAAATTCAATCGACTAACCAACCAGAACCGGACTCACTGTTCTTCCCCGTCCAAACTCCATGAACCACATACAGACCAGTGTTTTACTACATACTGAACCGTAACTTTAAGGTCCATCAACATAAAATCTCAATCCACAAATAGCAGTCACAGTATAATTTTCATCAGACAAAATATAATATCAGTACTTAACAGTCAACACGCATACAGATATTCAGTACAGTCACTAACGTGTAATCCCCTGTGGATTACTACGGTTTTAGCCTGGACTCGGGGTCCAGTAGTAGGAAAACCCTTACCTGAAACTCGGTTATGCCCCTCGATCGAAATCCACGCTCGACAGATCTACCTAACAAAACACGAAAGTTTTAGTTGGTGACTTTAGTAGCAGTTGTTTTAAAAGGTTATCCGTTGACTTACCCCAAGGAAAGGAAGCTATCTCCAACCAGGTCTGCCGCGGAACCCGAGAACTTAGCGTCAACTCTGTACTACCTTCAAGGGAGACAAGTAGGGCCATATCTTAATCCGACATTCAAACTCGAATCGGTCGAGGTAACATTAGGGAATTCATCAAAACAATCCTTACCGAAGACTCACCGTGAACCGAAGTGGAGGAAGGAAGGCTTAGGTGGCTCGGCTCGGCTCGGCTTGGACTCGGCTCGGCTTGGACTCGGCTCGGCTCGGCTCAACTCGGCTTGGTTCTCGGCTCGGCTCGGCTCGGCTCGGCTCAGCTCGGCTTGGTTCTCGGCTCGGCTCGGCTTGGTTCGGCTCGCGGCTCGGCTCACTCGGCTCGCGGCTCGGCTTGGTTCGGCTCGCGGCTCGGCTCACTCGGCTCGCGGCTCGGCTCACTCGGCTCGCGGCTCGGCTCACTCGGCTCGCTCGGCTCGACTCACTCGGCTCGCTCGGCTCGGCTCACTCGGCTCGCTCGGCTCGGCTCACGCGGCTCGCTCGGCTCGGACTGGAAGCGGATTATGGGTCGGGTCAGCTTGGAACCGAGTCGGGTTGGATGAAAATGGGCAGCCACGAACGATGGCTCTCCGGCGTCCGACGACCTTGACGAACGACAACTGGGAGGCGTTCGACGACGGGGTGAGTCGCGGCTGGTGGATTCCGAGAGCTGGTTCTGCTTTCACGCGGCGGAGGGCGATGGCTTGACGGCGGAGGACGATTTGAAGCCGAGAGGAGATCCGAAATGGATGGTCGCGGCGGCTGTTCGTTTTCAGAGACGGAGACGACGACGCTGGAGGCGGAACAGGAGACGGTGACGGAGAGGAAGAGAGATGGTGGCGGAGACGGAGATGGAAGAGAAAACGGTGAGGCGCGGCGTCGGGCGAGGAAGGGAGAGGAAGAAGAAGAAGGAGTTTCACACGGGGGGGGGGGGGGGGGAGAAGCGGCGCGCGGGTTAGGGTATTCTTAAAAAAAAAAAATTATTATATATATATATATATAACTTTTAATAATAATAATAATAAATAAGGTATTATTATTATATATATTTATACATATATTAATTTCTACTTATCAAAATAAATAAATAATTAAAATATATAAAGTATTATTATATGCATATACATATTTTAACTTTAAAAATAAAAATTTAATTAGTAATAATCATACTAATAATAATAATAATAATAATAGAAAATATTAATATTAAATTATGTGTAAGGATAATAATAAATACCAATAGTAATAATAATATAATTACTTATTCTATTACTATTATAAAATTTACAATTATAAATTTAGAATTTCAGAAATTAATTCAAAATTTAACATTCCCGAGAATTTATATAAAATGATAGAAAAATAAATTTTACCTCGAAAGTTCGGGACGTTACAGTTATTATATCTATATCCTAAAACGAAAAGGAAATAATAATAATAAATATTATTGTTATTATTTGGGTTTATAAATAGCATTGCAATGCTTAAGTTATAAAGTAAAGGAAAAAGAAAAAGGTTTTTCATCTTTGTCTCTAAGATAACCATCTGCTATCGCCGCCTCATCAGTTGAAGTTAAGATTGGTCTCTTTGGAAGTTTGAGGATTTAAAGTGATGAATTTTTTTCATTAAGGATAAGAGGATTTTTCAACCTTCATCTGAGTAACCTTGGTAAGCCAATAAAATTAAATTAATATTTTATTAATTTAATTTTGGATCTATTTGGGATTTCTTTGAAGGTTAAATTGGCTAATTTTTGAAGATTTAAATCTTGGATTTTTCTCAATCAAGGTTGAATTGGTTTGAACCCCAATTTTTTAGAAAGTTAATTATTTTGGGAGAATCTTTGGTTGTTAGCCAATTGCTAATTTCATTAATTAAGATACTGAGTTTTCCTTTTATTATTAGGATCAAGTTAATTGGAGAATTTTTACTGTCAGCTAGGGAGTACTTTGTTTGGCTAAAATCTCCAGGTAATAGATTCTCCTACTAAACATTCGAGCTGAATTTAAGAGACCGCATATAATTATGATTATGCATTGATGGTAGCTAAAATGCATAACTTGATGCTATTGATAATGACTGTCATTTTATGGATGATTGATGATGATGACTGATGTTATGTTAATGACTGGTAGTCTGTTGTTAACGACTGTTGATGTTGATGTTAATGATATATTAATCACATGATTAAGGACGTTAAGATTAATATCCATGCCATGTTATGATGTTATGTTATGTTACATGCTATGGATAGATGTTTTATTAACTTTGTCTATTAGAGTCGTACCTGCATGGGTGTCCTTCGAGATCACCACCTTTTTAGGACTGCATAGTGCGACGGGACCGCCAGTCTGGCATTGACATAGACATGATTCGAGTGATTCGAAGGGATCGCTCGCAGCCCGATTGTCTTAGTGTTTCCTCCGGGTACACTACAGACCAGTTTGCTCTAGGTGTTCTTTTCGGATCATCGAAGATCAGTTATGTTCCTCCGGGATCACATGTTGCACGTGTTCGGGAACGTGCCAGTTCTTGTGTACTTCTTTTCAGAACTCTAATGGGAAGTTAACAAACACCTAACTGGACTAGTAGTAGGTCCCTTACTGAGTATTTGTTTATACTCACTCTTTCTACGTTTAATATTTCAGACGAAAGTAAAGGTAGAGGAAAGCTGGCGAGCGACAGAGAAGGATCCGTGACATGTCATATGGGGACTCAGTTTTGCTTCTGCGTTTATGTATCAATGTTTCAGCATTCTGTTTTTAATGAAAATTTAGTTTCCCTCTTTTCAAGAAAGTGTATATTGTCATTGTTTCTTTTTAGTAATGACCTCAGCTTAGTATAAATAGTTGGGTCGTTACACAACACGAATATATTGTCATTAATACCATTACATTGACAATTTAAATGTGTCACCGTTATTTATCACTCGACACTAATATATTGTCTTATAACGATGCTTTAATTGTGTCACCTTTCAATATAACTCGACACTAATATATTGTCGTTGTAAATGTTTCGTTACACAAAATTGTTGTCAAGAAATGTGCTTTGACGATACTGTTTCTGTTTGATAAAGGTTTATATGTCGACACATGTTTGGTGTTGTTATTTTTCATTTTCCCAACACATATTTTTCTATCATATATTTCTTCTTTCAAAAAAATTAAATACTGAATTTCAATATTGCCCACATATGTTTGGAGAGATATTTATATTAATAATAAAAAAATATAACTTACATTGTCGATAAAGGTTTTACAATAATCCAAAAGATAAATTAACTATAATATTACATGGATGTGTGACATAACCTAATTAAACTGACGCATAAATGGGAACTTGATCGGTACCATGGTCCTTGGATTCTTCAACTACCAACAAATTTGAAGAAAATGAACCTTAGCCAACATTCATTATTGAAAATGCATGAGCATAAGCATAAACATTAAGTACATGTCAAACAGAAATCACCTTCTTAATAAGCAGACTAATAAACTTTTCAAAATAAGCATCTAAAGTTCCTACAACCAAGGTTTTTAATAAAAGTCCCATAAGGAACGCAAAAGATTAAAAAAAACACCGACTACATAAGCATAGTATATAAATGTTGCGAATGTAAGTTTGAATTCAATCTTTACAGACCAAACAATGTTCTAGTTTGCATCAAGTTGAAACTTAGCATAAATTTACCCTTAGCCCTCCCCCTCCACTCCTCCAAAGCAATTATAAAACAACATGATTCCTATAACATATGTCTAAGCGGATCGAACAAAATAGTTTTTCAATGACTACCATAACTGCAGAATAGTCAACGCAACAAAGTATCAAGCTCCTAACTAAGTACATGTCAGCACGATTCCTAATACATATGTCTAAGCGGATCACACAAAATAGCTTTTCACTGGCTACCACTGTAGGATAGTCAAAGCAACATTCTTAAGTACATGTTAACATGATTCCTAAAATAAAATAGTTATGTTACGTTACAAAACATAAAGCACGCTTACCTCTTTCTTTTACTAAATCCTCATCCCCATATCTTGATTACCCTCCACAAAGGCTTCTTCTTTTTTGCAACTTCGGAAGCCCTAATAATAATTAACAAACTACGTAAGTTATACTATTATTGTTTCATATGCAACATATTAACTCATAATTTGATCCCTGACGGAGTTCATGATAAATTAAGTTAATATCATTCTCAAAGTTATTCCAAGAACAAAAGTTGCAACCAATGTTATGATAAAACAACAAACAATGTAACAAATAACAAACACTCTAAAAATTTACATCAGAAGGCGACTCCAAAAATCCAAATAATATATAAAATGCAGTTGCAAAATAAGTAAGTTTCAAAACTTTCTCACCATGAGGATTGGGAAGTGTTGTAGTTCCTCTTGTATCAAATTCAACCCAAAAAATCAAGTAGACAATATATCGATCCAAATAATTCTTATTTTTTCCTGAGAACCATAGTACAAGAAAACATCATCACTGACATACATCATATAAGCAAATCTTTAATGGCTTAAATTGAGAAGTCCTAGTTTTATATCTTATTCTCTTATAGTTTTTAATTTAGCATATCACTATTTGTAAATGTTAAAATTAGATAATAATGAAACTTACATAGCATGATACTTCATTGGTTGACATAAGTTTGAAACGACAAAAAAGGTCATCTAAGTGAGGAAAAAAGAAATTTTTTTACTAATTGGAAAATGTAATATACTAGTTGCAAGCAAAGAACCAAGAAAAAGGGTAAGGAACTCACCAATTTCACTCAAAAAAAAAAAAAAAGATTTATCCTTACTTTTTACCATAGCTTGGTGGCAAGTTAGGATGTAGGACCCAAATGAATGGTTCCTAATAAAAATTCTTGTAACCAAAGCTTGGAAGGAAAGTGGTTAGTAGAAAAAGGTGGTGATCCCAAGGGACACCCATGTGGGTATGACTCTAATAGGTAAAGCTAACAGTAGACCCTATCCATAGCATGTAGCATAACATAACATCATAAACATGCCATGAATATTAATCTTAGCATTCTAAATCATGAGATTAATATTTCATGCATTAACATCAACATCATCAATCATCATCATCAACCCAACTCAGTCATAATTATCAATCATCGTAAACATAAACACATTATGCATATTAACTACATCAATGCATAATGGAAAATTACATGCAAGCTCTTACTTTAGTTTGAAAGTGTAGTAGAAGAATCTCTTACCTGGAGATTAGCTTAATCCAAAAGTATAATCCTGACAGAATGGTCAAGCTTTCCAAAAGAAAAATCATAAACAGTAAGGGTAAAAATATACTAAGTTCAACAACTTAGTTAACAATTGCTTAAACATCCAAAAATCCAGTTAATTCGACTTACCTAAAGTTGAGGACGGATACAATTCAACTTTAATTTAGGAAAAATTTCATAGTATCAACTTCTAATTGATCTAACCAGTCATTATGAAAAAAAATCCAAATTTAAATTATTTAGGGTCCAATATTAATCTTTGTTGGGCATAACCAAAACCCAATCAAACTTACTAAAAATAGGTGAAAAAGATCCAAAATATAGGCTTGCGGCTCAAAACAATTTGGATAGAGAGGGAAAATTGACTCGGCTAAGGCAGAAATAGCTGGGTGTGTGCGATTGAAACGGGTGGCGACTCGGGTTAATGGCTTGTGCGACTCGCAAGGAAGGATCTACTCACATGAGGTTTGGCTGACAGCTTAGAGATTGGCTCGATCGGACGACAGACGAACAACAGATGGCTTGTCTATGGCTCAGACGACTTACGAAAATGTTACGACGAGTTGGGCTCGACAGCTGATGAAGAAGACGCGATCAAACGAACAAACATGCAGCGGCCGACGGAGAAGACGCGACGATCGATGGACAAATAGCAAAAACATGACGGTCGATGGAGAAGACGCGATCGAATGGACGAACACGCAGCGACCGATGGAGAAGACGCGACGATCAACGGAGGAACAGCGAACACATGGTGGTCCACAGAGAAGACACGATCGGACGGTTTGGACGAAGACAGAGAAGGTAAGAATAGACGGCTAGTTTGCAGCGGCGGTTGAAGAAGGTGGCAGCTAAGGTTTGCACTAAGGTTTTCTTTATGATGTGGAAGAAGAAGGTGAATAGTGTCTATCCACGCTTCCCGAGGCCTATTTAAGAGAAATATAATAATAATAAAATTATTATTATTTTCTTTTCTTTTTCCTTATTCTTTTAAAAACAAAATAAATCTCCACTTTCTTCATTTAAAACCCATCAAATCCCCTTTTTAAACTCAAATATTCTCCCTCTTCAATAACTCCTCCCATTAAATCTTCTTTTTATCTTCTCAAAACAATATATCCTTAAATAATTATATTATCTTCATAATATAATTATTTTAACTTCAAAATTCAATCAATTATATAATCATATATATAATTAATCAAAATTCCTTCAAATACAATTCCACCAACCACAATTCACTTAAAACAAACAATTTCAATCATAAATTCTAAATTTCCAATAATTAATTAGATATTTTCCCAAAATATCTAATTAGTTCTAATTTCTACAAAAATTCAATAATTTCAACATAGTCAAAATTAAACTTAAGATAGTTAAACTTAAGTTAGTTAAACTTAAAATGACTTACTTTTGGGTGATACAGGATTGATGAATCTTGAAACGAAAGTGGTTAGTACAAAAAAGTAAATATATAAGAATATCTAAGAAATATCAAAAGAATTTGTAACAAGAATCAAAACAAGTTGTTTTTTAGATGCAAATTTAATTCACGAACAAAAAGTAGAAATTTAAGGAAGAAATTCTCAAACAAATTGAATACACATTACTGAAGATTACCCTTCCATTGGATCAAAAAAGATTGTTGGAGTTTTTGGAAGAAAATGGCAAAGTGGAGAGGGAAGAGTAAAGAAGATTGCTAGAGTTTTTAGGAGAAAAATGACAAAATGAAGAGGGAAGAGTTGTGGCAAAATGAAATTTAGAGAGAATTTTGGTGAAAGTTGGAATTTGGTTGATGAATTTTGAAAGGAAAGTGGTTACTAGAAAAAGTAAAACATAAATGAATATGTAGTGAATATCAATAGAATTTGTAGCAAGAATCAAAACAAATTATTTTTTAGATGCAAATTTAATTCACAAACAAAAAGTAGAAATAAACGGAAGAAACTCTCAAACAAATTGAATACCCATTGTGCTTTTATCTCTAAAAAGATTAACCCTCCATTGGATCAAAAAAGATTGATGGAGTTTTTGGAAGAAAAATGACGGAATGGAGAGGGAAGGGTAAAGAAGATTGTTAGAATTTTTAGGAAAAAAATGGCAGAATGAAGAAGGAAGAGTTCTATCAAAATGAAATTAAAAAAGAATCTTAGTGAAAATTAGAGTTTGATTGATGAATTAATGAGAAATTAGGGAAACAAATACGTATTCATAGAAAATAAATCAAAATAACCGTCACAGAGGTTCGAAACCATGATCAGGAGCTCGCGCGCGAAATTGAAGAAAAAATACATATATTTATTTTCAACGACATAATTTACTCCACCCCACCTTTTTTTTTAACGACATATTTTCTTGATTAGTAGTGTCATTAAAACTCATTTTTCTAGTAGTAAAATACCAAAATATTTACAGTCCGTGTAACAAAATAAAAAAGTCTATGACGCCGACTATTTTGTTAATTTTTAAAAAACCCTATAAGATATATAATTATGAATAAAAAAATTTAAAAATCAAACAAACAAAGAAATATTAAAGTTACAAATATGAAAAATCAAATCATCAAAGTTTGGCATTGAACCATTGTAGACAAAAAAAAAATAGTTTTAGAAATTTCTCTATATCATTAGAGCCACTAAAAATTTTGGTACATATAAATAGTGAAATAAAAAAAAAGGGGGGTCTTTTCAAATATATTACAAAGCAGCAAAATATTTACACTGTATAAAACAATTTAGAAAATGAAAAAAGTCCACAAGCCCACAATGAAAAATACCAAAATTATCGCATTAACAACGCGCGTAATATATTTGGTACACGATCGTTTAGATTTGGCTATTGTTTGGTACACGATCGCTTAGATTTGGTCGTTTAAATTGGATCGTTTAGGTTTGGATAGTAAAATCTAAATGATTTTTTGTAACGAACCAAACATTGAAACTAAGTTAAGGTCATTACTAAAAAAACGAATACCAAATTACACTTTTTTGAAGAGACGGACGACTAAAATTTTATAAAATCAAGATTTTCACAAAATATAAGGTTATCAAAACCAACAAAAATAATTTGAAAATGTTACTCGCAAATTCCAACAATTTTAAATAAAATCACATAAATAGAACAAAATCTTAGGTAAAATATTTAACATTTAAAAATATTAAAAAAGATATAAATAGATGCGGAAGATAATTGTGTCCCCATATGGCATTCCATGGATTACTTTTTGTCACTCGTCAGCTTCTCAAGTTCTCTACCTTAGCCTGAAATATTAAACATAGGAAAGAGTGAGTATATAAATATACTCAGTAAGGGACCGACTACTAGTCCCACTAGGTGATCTGTTAACTTTTCGTTAGAAACATAATCATAATGTCGTATGTCCAATGGAGCACAGTTGGGTCAATGAGATCGTACGAACACCCCTAAATCGTGTGAGTGATTCCATGGGAACACCCCTAGTCGTGCAAGTGATCGCAGGTACACACTCCATAAACATATATATAATACATAGGTACATCCTTAATCGTGCGAGTGGTCCCATCAGAACACCCCTAGACGTGCGAGTGATCCCATATACACAATATAACTGTCTAACCGTGCATGTGATCCATAGGTACACCCCTAAATTGTAAGAGTGATCCCGTAGGAACACCCTAGTTGTGCGAGTGACCCCATAGATAAGATCACAATACAGATGGAATAAAACGCTCAACAGACATAGTTAACAAATACAACACAATTCGAAGCATGTAACATCATCATAAACATCATAACGTGACATGAATATTAATCATAACATTCTTATTCATGTGATTACTATATCATGTATCATAAACATCATAAACATACCAGTCATCATCGTCAACATAATATCAATCATCATCTATAATATCGCATCATGCATCTTGGCTATCATCAATGCATAATCATAAATACATACAGTCTCTTAAATTCTCACCTGGAGATTAGCTAAAAATATTTATTTGCTGACAGTAATTTTCCAATTAAAGTAGATCCTAAACAGTAAGGAAAAATCAATAACTTAATTAATAAATTTTACTAATGGCTAGTATTTAAAATTTTCCAATTTAACTTATCCAAAATTTATGGTTGAAACCAATTCAACCTTGATTGGGAAAAGTCCAATATTAAATCTAAAAAAATTAGCCAATTAAATTGAAACCCCAATTAGATCCAAAAGTAAATTAACAAATTATTAATTTAATTACCTCGGCTTACCAAACTTAACCAAACGGAGGTTAAAAAATCACCTAAACCTTGATGAGAAAATTCATCACTTAAATCTTCAAGTTTTGCCAAAAGGACCAATCATAACTTAAACTGGTGAGGCGATGACAACAAAAGGTTTGTCTTAGTGAAGAAGATGAACAACCTTTCCATTTTTCATTTTCTTTTCAACTTAAGAATTCCAATACTATATATAAACCTAGATAATAACAATAATATTTATTGTTATTATTTCTTTTTCTTTTTAGGATATAAATAATACCAAAATATACATATATCTTCATTCTCATTATCTTTCTTCAAAATAATTAATTATCTTCCATAATAATTAATTATCATTTATATTTCTCTAAAATAATTAATTATCTTCCATAGTAATTAATTATTATTTATCTTTCTCCAAAATAATTAATTATCTTCCATAATAATTAATTATTATTTATCTTTCTATTGATTATCTTTCACAATAATTAATTATTATTTATCTTTCTCCAAAATAAATATCCTTTTATAAATAATTATATTTTTCCAAAATATAAATATTTTCCTTGTCTCCCTTAATAAATATCTTTTTTTCTAAAATCAAATTATTTTTTCCTTAAATAATTATATTTCAAAAAACATAATTATCTTTTCATTTCTCATAATAATTATATATATATATTTCCACATATACATATAATTATCAAATCTCCAACAAAATTTCTCCTCTACAATTTAATTAAATAACATACATAATTATTTTATTTAATTTAATCTCAATAACACCACATGTCAAAACCTCTATATTAATTAAATATTCATCCAATAGATATTTCATTAATTTCAATTCCCACAAAATCAAATAATTCTTATTAAATGAATTCAAAATAACGCGCAATAAATTAAATATAATTAAACAAAACTAAGATAATTAACTCTAAAATTATCTTAATTTTGGAGGCATTACATTTTTTTCAAGATTCCTTGTATACGTGTAACACCCCAAGTTAAGGTAATTTATTTTAATTATCTTAAGTTTAATTTTAATTAGTGTTGGAATTAATTTGGGTGCTAATGGAATTTTGATTAAAGATTTTTTTGTTTAATGAGATTTGTATTTGAGAGAAATTTGATTAATTAATTAACTTTGAAGTTGGAATCATTATATTAGGTAGATAATATGGTTATGTAAGGATATTTTTTTTGGAGAAAGATATTTTGTGGAGAGAGGGAAAGAAATTCAAAATAATAATTATATAATGGAATATATAATTATTATTTAGTAAAGATAATTATGATATTTTATTTGGAGAAAGGTTGATGTGATTGGTGGAATTATTGGTTTGAAAAGGGAGATTAGGTTGGTTCTAAATGAAGAGAGATATATTTGTAAAAGGAAAAGGAATAAAAATAATGATATTATTATTATTATAAATAGACCATCGTTCTACGTGCTTCATTAATTCATCTTCTTTATCACACCCACAAAACCCTAATCCTAAACTTTTCAAACCCTAAACACAAAATCCGCCGTCGCCGTCGACAAGCATCTTCTTGCCGGTCGCTATCCTCTGCCGCAAGCCACTACCACGAGCGTGCAGTCGCCGCGCGACGCTTCGTAAGTCGAGCCATCCGCGTGAACCCAAGCGCCATCAACCATCTGAACCGTCGAGCTGATCTTCTTCACGTTGTGCCCTCCGTCTAATATCCTTCGTCTAAAAGCCGTCGTCGATCGTCAGTCGCTGTCGTTAGCCGATTTCCTTCGTTCGTCGTCGATTCGTGCAACCCGAGCCAGTTCGCCCTCACCCAACCCGAGTGAGTCCACCAGCGCCAGCCACCCATGTGGATTCGAGCCGAGCCCCCAACCGCTACGCGAGCTGCAGTCTATTCGAGCTGCATGCAACCCCAGCTGAGCCACCCTTGTATGTGCGAGCCGCCTTCTGCCTTCTAGCCAAGTCGTCTAGCTGTTTTCCCTGTTTTTCAAGCCGTTTGAGCCGAAGGAAATGGAATAATAATAATATTATTATTATTATAAATAGACCCTCGTTCTACGTGCCCCATTAATTCATTCTTCATCACGCCTACAAAACCCTAATCCCAAACTTTTCAAACCCTAAACACAAAATCCGTCGCCGCCGTCGATAACCATCTTCTCGTCGGTCACTGTCCTCCGCTGCAAGCTGCTACCACCGTCGTGCAGTCGCCACGCGTCGCTTCTGTAAGGCGAGCCGTCCACGTGAACCCAAGCACCATCAACCATCCGAACCATCGAGTTGATCGTCTTTACGTTGCCCTCCATCTGATCTCCTCTATCTAAAAGTCGTCGTCGATCGTCAGTCGCTGCTGTTAGCCGACTTCCTTCGTCCGTGTCGATTCGTGCAACCCAAGCCGATTCGCCCTCAACCCTACTTGAGTGAGTCCACCCATGCCAGCCACCCGCATAGATCCGAGTCGCGACCCCAGCCGCCACGTGAGCCGCACGTAGCCCCAGCCGAGCCACCCTTGTGCGTGCGAGCCACCCTGTGCATGTAAGCCGCCTACCCGAGCCGCCTTCTGCCTTCTAGCAGAGCCGCCTAGCTGTTTCCCCTATTTTTCAAGCCGTTTGAGCCACCAAGCCAAATTTTTTGTTCTTTTCACCTATTCTTGGTAAGTTTTGTTTGGGTTTTGATTATTTTCCCAGCAAGGATCAATTTTGGACCAAAATAATTTAATTTTGGATTAAATTAAAATTATTTTTCTTAAACAGTTGTTTGGATCATTTAGAAGTGGAACTGAGAACTTTTCCCAGTTAAGGCTAAGTTGATCTCAACCTTGATCTTGGGTAAGTTACTTCAAATGGATTTTTGGACCTTCAATCCTTAAGGGTTAAGTTATTAAATTTGGTGCTTTTCAACTATTTAGGACTTCGCTGCTTGGAAGCGTGACTTTTGCTGTTAGAATTCGATTAAGCAAATCTTCAGGTAAGAGATTCTACTACTAGACCTCCGACTGGAGTTAAGAGGTCGCATGTATTTATGGTTATGCTTGGATGATAGCTAAATTGCATAACTCAGTGTTATTGGTGATGACTAACATTGAATTGATGATTGATGTCGCGAACTGATGTTATGTTATGACTAGTAGTATGTTGATGAGGACAACTGCATTATGTTTATGGTTAAGATATTTGGATAAGTATGCTATGATTGTTATGTTATGCCATGTTTATGATAATGTTATGACACGTTACGTGCTACGGATAGGGTGTGCTATTAGTTTTTTTTTTCTATTAGAGTCGTACCCACATGGGTGTCCCTCGGGATCACCACTTTTCTTGTAACTACGTAGTCCAACGGGATCATCAGTACAGTATGACATTGACATTGACATGATTATGAGTGATTCGACGGGGTCACTAACAGCCCGATTGTCTTAGTGTTTCCTTCGAGTACACTACAGACCAGTTTGTCCTACGTGTTCGGGAACGTGTCAGTTTAGGGGTACCACTTTACAGGACTCTAATAGGAAGTTAATAGGCACCTAGCGGGACTAGTAGTGGGTCCTTTACTAAGTATATTTTTATACTCACTCTTTCTTGTTTAATTTTTCAGACAGAGGCAGAGGTAAGGGCAAAGGTAAGCTGGCAATTGACAAGAAGTGATTGTAACGAGCCATATGGATCATTTTGCTTCCGCTTTATGTCATTGTTCGAATTCCAGTATTTGCATTTTTATTTTATTCTTTTATTTCTATTTTATTTCTTCAAAACTAGATAAGACCCGAGTTAGGATTTTACTTTTAGAATTATTTCCATATACATTTGTTTATGCTTTTAATGAGAAATTCGAGGTTTTGTTTTATTTTTTTCTATTTTAAATTTATAAATTTTATTTCTCTTTTAAATTAGTAATGACTTCAGCTTAGTATAAGGAGTTGGGTCGTTACAATGCGATCATTTAATTTGATTACACGATCATTTAAATTTGGTACACGATTGTTTAGATTTGGGTAGCAGATTTTCTATAGACGATCGTTTAGATTTAGCTACCCAAATCTAAACAACACTTTTTTAAAGATCTTTTATATAAAAAAAATATATAGATCTTTCATATTCGATACACAATCTTAAACCAAATAACAGTCTCAAAAAAAAAAAAAAGACAAAAGAAAGACGATGAAAAAAATAGAGAAAGAGGAAAAGGAAGACGATAAAATAGAATGAAAAATCTGAAATATTTAAAAAACAAAGGTTAATTTCATGGATTGTTTCATTTTGTTATCTAGAACATAAATATTTTATCTATTTGTTATATTTACAAGAATTGTCAAAAATAAAAAAATAAAAACAAAACGGGAAGAAATTACTTTCATGGTTTCTCAATTTTTTACCAACGTTTAGAAACAATCTTAAAATTTGTAAAAGAAAAATTAGAATAATTGTAAAACACGTCTATTTCTTAAGGAAACATAAAATGAAATTATCCAAACACCCATCCGAATGAAGTTCTCTTTTATTTCTAATTCTAATTCAAATAATATTATTAAAAAAGGTTAAATTTCATGAAGATAACGAAAGACTCAACTATTTATGTACCATCAAATTAGTTATTCTTTAAATATTTCAGGTTTGTTCTCCCGTTTTTTTTTCTTGTTTGCTGCGATTTTTTTATCATCTTTCTTCTTTTCCTCCTCTTTTTTTGTTGTGATTACTTTCTATCATTTTTCTTGTTTTCCTATTTTGTTTACGTCGTTTAAATTTAGGTAACCAAATCTAAAAAACCGTATATGAAAAATAGCAAAATCTAAAAGATCGTATATAAAGAATCTTGAAAAAGATCATTTAAATTGGAATAGTCAAATGTGAACGATCGTGTAAAAAATGTGGTAGACAAATCAAACAATTGTGTACCAAAACAATTAAAAAAATCTTTAGACAAATCTAAAAGATCGTGTACTAAATAATCTTGAAAAAATAAACGATCGTGTAAAAAAAATAAACGATCGTGTACCAAAAAAATATTTGGTTCAATTTTGGTACACGATCGTTTAGATTTGGGTCTAAATCTAAACAATCAAATCTGAACGATCGTCTCACCAAATTTACACGTAACCAAATTAAGTGATCGTGTAACAAAATTAAATTATATAAAACATAAATTGTAGTCAAATCTAAACGTTTGCCAAATATATATTACCCATGCGTTGTTGACGGTATATTTTTGGTATTTTTCACAATACGTTTTTTTTTTTCGTTTTCTAAATTATTTTATATAATATAAATATTTTTTCACTTTGCTATATTTTTTTAAAAAAATCCCTTTAAAAAAACCAGAAGATTATGCTAATTTTGTTTCAGATTATACTAATCCATAACACATAATCATATAACTACAAATCATAATCATCTGAAAAGAAAAAACAATCTTAACCATAATTAATTATAATGAAAAGTCATCCTTCATGGGCTCTGTTTGATCGGTGAAGAAGTTTCCTCTCTAGGCGGACCAGACGGAATCCCAGGGATCGGCGGCAGAAACGGTGGCAAAAACGACGGCGGCAGCAATGTTGGTGGAGGCGGCGACGGAGTGATAAACGGCAGAGGCGGTAGAGGAAGACCCGTTGCTGGCGCCGGCTGAAATGGGTTAGGAATCACCGGAGCAGGTGGTTGAAATGGGTTTGGGATCAGTGGCGCCGGCGGCTGAAATGGGTTAGGGATCAGTGGCGCCGGCGGCTGAAAGGGGTTGGGAACGAGTGGCGTCGGCTGCAGGGGGTTGGGCGGTAAAAACGAGGGTGGCTGAATTACGGGCGGAACAAGTGGCGGAAAGGGAAGCTGTGGGTTAGATTTCTGATTGCACAAAGTGGGTTGTTGCAAAGGCTTGAAAGTGAAAAATCCGGCAGAGAAAATGCGGACTCCATTTTTGTTCTTTGAGTTTTTGAATTTGAGAAAAGAGGAAGATGCAGAGGAGACCACAGAGCAGAATGGTTCACTGGATTTGATCAATTTAACAGAACACCTTTCAATCTTCTTGATATGTTTAGCAATTGAGAATGGCAAAACAACTCTGAATTTTCCATTTTTGTTGGTTTTAACTTGCTGTTTGAAACTGGCAATTGGGTTGTTTTCATCTCTACATTCTACTTCAATTCTAGCACCTGCGAACCATTGTATAACCTCACAAATCATTCTCAACCGAAAAAAATATATATATACATACAACATGGGATAAAATGATGATGGGTTCTTTTAAATCATTGATTTCTGGCTAAGCCTCTTCTCATCTTTTATCCTGAAATAAAAATAACTTTGCAAAAGTTCAAACACAAGATCTAAGACACTCTAAACCAAAATTTAATACAATACACTTTTTTGTACCACTTGTTTCGATAACATTTTGAACCATGAAGTGATTCAATATTATATAATAGAAGAAAATCAATTTTGTAGAACTGTAAAATGGATGAAAAGTAGTTGAAATAAGAAGAAAAAGAAGAACCTGAGATGAAATGGTGAGAACTGGAAAGATGTTGTTGGAAGCAAGTATCACAAAAGACAGTACCAACAACAACGGCAGGTTGAAGTTTGCTGTTGTTGTGAACAAGAGGCTTAGAAAAACCATTATTAAAATTAAAGTTAAGAAACAGAAAGAACAGAAGTAAAACCCAACACATCTTCATGATATAATGTAATATAATACAATGATAGTAAGAAGTACAAAGAATTAAGTTTGAGGGTTATGCTCCTTTTATACCCATTTATACTATCAAGAATAAGAGCATCATATGTGTGTGTGTTTGTGTATCCTTATCTAAATTAAATCTTCCCATAACGCTGTTTGTCGTGGAAACTGTGCAAAATCAAAAATAAATTTAAATATAATAATAAAATAAAATAAAGAAAAACGGCAAAAGAGACATGGATAAAATTTATGAGTTTCATGGTAAAGACAAAATCACATCATTGAGATTGGAATTGGGATTGGGACTCAGTTTGCTCACGAGACACTCACAGGGAGCCACACAACTTTCTTTCTCTTCTCATCTCAATAACTCTTTTTTAATATATTTTTTTTATTTCAATTATTTTTAGGCAATTAAAGGATTGTTTTCCTTTATCAAATATTTATCTGGGAGTCTAATTTTGGTGGGTGTGTTTTCTTTGTTTTTATCCAAGAGAAACATACTTGTTTATATATTAATTCAACGGTGTGTAATAATTTTATTTTATTTAATAAGTCTGTTACTTTTCTTTTAATTTTTTGAGTTATAAATTTGTGAGATCTACTATTCTAGATTAGTTTTTTAAAATAAAAAAAATTTACAAACTATTTAGAGTATTTATATTTCATAGCACAAAATCACTAAAATAGAAGATTTATTACACTTAATTTTTTTATGAAGTGTTAATATTAAGGGTTTTTTCAAAAATATAATAAAGCGGCAAAATATTTATAAAACAATTTTGAAAATAGAAAAAGCCTACAGACCCACAATAGAAAATACCAAAAATGTCGCCGTAAAGTGGCGGATCTAGGAAATATATTGACAGGGCTAAAAGAAAAATATGAAAAATAAACTACATAGGTAGGATTTGAACTTGGGTGGAAGGGGGGCTGACAATCAAAATAATCACTAAGTTAATGATAAATATTAATAATTAAATAGTTTTCTTTATATATATTATATAAAGACTATAAAGTTGGGGGGCTCAAGCCCCCTTGGGCCTATGCTAAATCCGTCGATGCCGTCAACAACATGCATAATATATTTGGTACACGATTGTTTAGATTTGGCTATTGTTTGGTAATTTGGTCGTTTGTGATTATCCAAATCTAAACGATCGTGTAACAAAAATAAACGATAGAATTAAAAAAATAAATTCTAACCAAATCTAAACGATCGTATATCAAATATATTACACGCGCATTGTTAAAGGCGTGGTTGACGGGACATTTTATTTTCCATTGTGGACCTATGGGTTTTGTCCGTTTTTGAAATTATTCTATACAGTGTAATTATTTTGCCGTTTTATTATATTTTTTAAAAGACCTCTAAATTATGGTTGATGTACGAAACTATAAACAAGGTAAAAGCATTCCTGTACGTAACTTCACATAGTGCCAATAATTGTTTATAAATGGATGGATGTGATTTTCCTTCCATCTTTTTACAAATTATTTCATGAATTTAGGACACATAATTAAAAGAAGAATTTTTCCATGTACATAGTAAAATAACATATGCATATATACATACATAAATACACATATATATATATATACATATTAGCCTTTATCAATCATAGACTTATATTAGCCCCTAAACCCTAAATGCTCCTAAACTTCTATTAATCTCTATTGATCATAGATTTATATTAGTCTCTATCAATAATAGACTTATATTCTTTTCTACCATTGATAAACATTGAGATAAACTTCTATCGTTGTCTATTTGGACAATAAGGAAAATAGTAAATTTTGATATAATTTGAAAATAGTTTAACACATTTCTCCTTAAAAAAGCTCCTAATTGAAAAGTAACGGTTTTTATTTTTAATATTTCTACCATTTATTTTATCAACCTGACTCTCTTGTTTATATTTTAGCTTCTCATACTTGTGGTTTCAAATCTTCAAAAATATGGGTTTTTTAAAAAAAATATGGCTTGAAGAACACCTTTCGTAGGTAGTTTATATTTTGCTTTCACTACAAGAAAAATGATCTACCATGACATCTCACTATAACCTAAATTGAAAGGAGAGAAGAAAAAAGTCACAAATGTCAAAAATCGCATTTTTGGAGGGAAAAAACATTGTTTTCGGATTTAACTTTTTTGTGATATTTATTTGTAACGCCCCAAAATTTAGGTAATTTATTCGCAATTATCTTAAGATAAATTTTGAAAATTTTCGGGGTGTTATTTTGATTCAATTGTTGAAATATTTGATTTGTGGAGATTGAAATTTATTAGATATTTGTTTAAATTTGGAATTTATGATTAAAGTTGTTTGTTTTAAGAGATTTGTGTTTGGGGGGAATTTGATTAATTATATATGATTATGTAATTAATTGAATTTGAATTTGAAGTTGAAATAATTATATTATGTAAATAATATAATTATGTAAGGATATTTATTTTGGGAAATATAGAGGTGATTTAATTGGAGGGAAAGGGAGATTTGAGTTTAAAAAGAAGATTTGATGGGTTTAAATGAAGGGAGATAAGGAGTTGTTTTATTTGGAATAAAATAAGTAAAAGATAAAAGAAAAGTAATGTAACGACCCAACTTTCCGGACTAAGCTGAGGTCACTACTCAGTACTAAGACTCGACCACAAAACACAAAAAACTCATAAAGGACCGGTTACGATTCATTAAAAACGTTAGAAATATTACAAAAGCAGTTTCGGGCCCTATTTTAAATCACAGTCACGAGAGTTTCAAATACAATACTCAAGTCATCAAACTCAAATCACAAAACCAAATATCCTAACAAAATATATCAGCGGAAGCATAAAGAAAACCAGATGCGTCCATATGGCCTTCACGCATCCTTCTTGCCCCTCGTCGGTCTGCCCCTCGTTGTACCCTTACCTGAAAAGTTAAAGAAGAGAAAGGGTGAGTATAAAATATACCCAGTAAGGGACCCACTACTGAGCCCGTTAGGGAACAACAGTTAACTTCCTATTCAGGGGTACCCTACATAATAGTCTAGTGGTTCCGTAGAACGCACATATCAGTCTCGTGATCCCGAAGGATGCACGTATCAGTCTAGTGATCCCGAAAGATACACCTATCAGTCTAGTGATCTTGAGGGATGCACATATCAGTCTAGTGCTCCCGAAGGATGCACATATCAGTCCAGTGCTCCCGAAGGATGCACATATCAGTCTAGTGCTCCCGAAGGATACACCTATCCGTAAGGTACACTACCCCATAGATGAGGCTAACTGTTACCCCTCAGTCCATACTAAACCGTCTACAACAGTCATACCCCAACAACATTCATATTACAATTTCGCCATAGGCTTCGCCAGTCAGATAGTATAGGTTTAAACAACTACATCATCAGTTGTTATATGCGTTTCCAATTCACACACCATTGTGATATCCCTAGATCCAGTCAACTAGTCAATCAAAATCGGACTCATCGTCCTTCCACGACCAAACTCCATGATCAATGTCCAGAAAAAAGACTACCACGTACCTAACCGTAAAAATTTAAGGTCCATCGACATACAATTCCAATCCACAACGTAGCCCATTAACATAACTACAATATACCGAACATCCGGCATTAGTGTCTATCCGTAAACAACTCCTTACACCCGATGGCACACAAGCTACAACTAGCGGTCACGTTACCTTTACATTAGACTAGAGCATAGCAACGATACTTAAAAGTCAAACATACATACATTTATTCAGTACAGTTACTAACGTCTAATCCCCTGTGGATTACTACGTTTCCAGCCTCGATCCGAGGTCCAGTAGTAGGAAAACCCTTACCTGATACTTGGTTATGCCCCTCGATCGAGTCCACGCTCAACGGATCCACCTAAACGAAAACACAAGGGTTTTAAACGATGATACTAGTAGAAGTCATTTTAAATGGTCCTAAGCAACATCCGTTGACTTACCCGAGGAAAGGAAAGCTATCTCCAAATAAGCCTGCCGTGGAACCCGAGAACTTGAACGTCAACTCCTTAATACCTTCAAGGGATGAAAGGTAGGACCAAATCTTATTCCAATATTCAAACTCGAATCGGTTGTAGCAACATTAGGAAATTCATCAAAAACAATCCTTACCGAAGACTCACCGTGACCCGAAGTGGAGGAAGGAAGGCTTAGGTGGCTCGGTGAACAGGGAGCTCGACTTGGCTTGGAGGTGTTCGGCTCGGCTCGGCTAGCAGCTTGGGTTGGCCAGCTCGCAGCTCGGCTCGACTTGGATCAGTTTACGGCTCGGCTTACGGCTCGGCTCGGCTCTGCTCGGCTCGCGGCCGTGGCTCGCGGCTCGGCTCGGCTCGGCTTAGCTCGTAACTCGCGGCTCGGCTTGGTTTTCGGCTCGGGTATGGGTGGTGGCTCGGCTAGCTCGGCTCGGGTCGGGTTTGCAGCGCGAACCGGTTTGAGAGGGCCGACGAAAGAAAAACCAATGCCGACGACGACTGGGCGTATGCGGCCGGTCGAAGATCGGGGATGAGGAGCCGACGACCTGCTCGGATACACGAAAGGAAGAGAGGGATCGTCGAGGATGGCGGCTTGCGAGGTCGTGCGAACGGCAGTGAAGAACGACGAGGTCGCGCGGTCGTTCGTGGGCGGAAGACGAAGTGCAGAGGGTGTCGACGATGAAGAAAGAAGGAAAAGAAAAAGATGAAGACGAAGGGTTGGAGGTAGCGGACGTCGGCGTCGGGCGAAGAAGGAGAATGGAAAAAGGAGAAGACGCGGAGATAGGCGGCGGCGGCGTGAACACGAGGAAGAAGAAGACGAAGTGGAAGAGAGGGGGGGCGCGCTCCTTAGGGTTTTTTTTTTAAAAAAATATTATTATTATATATATATATATATATATATATAAATAGTAATAATATAAAATAATAATAATAATAATAATATTAATTAATAATAATAATAATGTTAATACTAAATAATATTAATAATAATAATATTAAATAATAATAATATTCATATTAATATTAAATAATAAATATAATATTAATAATATTAATAATATTAATATTAAATAATAAATATAATATTAAATAATAATAATAATATTAATATTAAATTATAATAATAAAAGTAAATAATAATAATAATAATATAATTAATATCATATTATCAAGATATCAATTTACCAATTATTAATTTAAAGAAATTCATAACCCTAAATTTCTTTTTCTACCTTCATCGAAGGAAACCGAGAATTTACACCAAAATTTTTAAATTTCTGAAAAAAAAATCACACAAAATGATAAAATTTACCTTGAAAATTCGGGGCGTTACATTCTTCCCTCCTTAGGGAACTTTCATCCTCGAAAGTTTTATCCCTCGAACAGTTCGGGATAACGGGACCTCATGTCATCTTCTCGCTCCCATGTAGCTTCTTCCATCCGGTGATTCCGCCATAAGACTTTAACCAAAGGAATTTCTCTATTCCTCAACATTTTCACCTCTCTAGCCAGCACCTCAACGGGTTGCTAAGTATAGCTCAAGTTTTCATCAATCTATAGTGGCTCGTAATCCACTACATGGGATGGATCTGGCACGTACTTCCTCAACATAGAAACATGGAACACATCATGAACTGTCGAGAGTGATGGTGGCAACGTCAAGCGATAAGCTACAGGGCCAATCCGCTCCAGAATCTCAAACGGCCCAACAAAACGGGGACTCAGCTTTCCTCTCTTTTCAAATCGTAAGACACCTTTCATAGGTGCTACCTTCAAGAACACCTTGTCCCCCACATCAAACTCAAGATCCCTCCGTCTCACATCCGCATAACTCTTCTGCCTACTCTGTGCGGTAAGCATACGTGATCTAATTTTCTGTATCGCTTCGTTAGTAGACTGAACTAACTCAGGACCCATCAATCTCTGCTCACCCACCTCACCCCAGCAAACAGGGGATCTACAACATTTGCCGTACAAGGCCTCAAATGGTGCCATGCCAATAGTAGCCTGAAAACTGTTATTATAAGCAAATTCCATCAAATGCAAGTGGGAGTCCTAGCTACCTGGAAATTCCAATGCACACGCTCGCAACATATCTTCTAAAACTTGGTTCAGACGCTCAGTCTGACCGTCGGTCTGTGGATGGAAAGCTGTACTAAAGTCTAACCTCGTGCCCATAGCAGTTTGCAAACCCTTCCAGAATTTGGAAGTGAAACGGGCATCTCTATCAGAAACAATCGACACGGCACTCCATGTAACCTCACTATCTCAGACATGTACAGCTGTGCCCACTTACCACTAGAACAAATATTGGCTTTAATGTCGCTTGGGAAAAATGAAAAAAGACCATTGGTGTCGGTTTTGAAAAAGCGGATCTTTAATGTCGGTTCTCCACCGACATTAAAGACAAAGCTTTAATGTCGGTTTTAAAACGACATTAAAGGTCCGCCATTTTGAAAATCGACATTAAAGGTCCATTTAAATTTTAATTTTAATATTTTTATTTTTTGAATAAATTAGACACTTTAATGTCGGTTTTCCACCGACATTAAAGGTCCATTTAATTTTTTTTTAATAATTTTTTTTTTGTGAAAAAATAACATTCTCTCTCTTACTTTACCCTTTTCGACCGTCTGCTATACGAAACCATATTCGACATCTCCCTCTCGTCTTCTCCGAACGATTCCCTTCCATTTCTTCTCCGATCGACGCCACCATTTTCATCGACGCCACCATTTTTATCGCCGCCACCATTTTTATCGTCGCCACCATTTCTATCGCCGCCACGATTGTTGTTCTGTTCGCCCACCCTTGGAATCAAATTCGGCCGCATTTCTCTCCTTCTAAAGAAACTCATCCGCTCGTCCGCGTTCACAGCAACCAGCAACCAGGTTCGCCCACCCTTTGAATCAAATTCGTCCGCGTTCACAAAAAACATCCTCTCACATTCTCATTCTCCCTCTCACATTCACAGCAGCGACGGTAAAATTTCCATCTTCTTTCAAGTGGTCGCGATTTTAATTTGGGGTTTTTAGCATGTTTTAATGTATTGTACTTGTTCATTCTTGTTCATCAATTCGAAATTTTAATGTATTAGTTTTAGGTTTTAGCTGTTACCATGATATATATGGAAGATTGAGTATTAACAATGTATTAGTTTTAGGTTTGAGCTGTTGTGGTAATTGAATGTGTGTTTTTTTATTACTATCAAAAGGGCTTGCTCCGGAGATTCCTGAGGATCTTTACCATTTGATTAAGAAGGTTGTCTCGATTAGAAAGCATTTGGAAAGGAACAGGAAGGACAAAGACTCCAAGGTACACATTGTACTCTATACCCACTTTATATAGTAATCAATTAGGGATTATAATGTAGATTAATTGAAGATGAATGGACATTAGCCATAGTTAGAAATGAATATATCGTCAGAGATAGGGAGATTAGGAAAACTATCAATTTTGTGATGAAGTTAGTGGGCAATTCTGTGAGCAAACTTGTCTCTCAGTCTCTTTCACCTTTCCGTAAGTGATTTCATGTAGGAGAGGAGAAATTTCTGTAAGTGATTTCAATTCTGTGAGCATCCCCTACATTTACTTCCATATATATATATATATATATATATATATATATATATATATATATATATATATATTCTATTCATATGTGTTGTTAGGTCATTGGCTTGATTTTAAGAAAAATTCTTAAGAGTGGCATCTAGTTAGAATGGTTAAGACTTTGGTGCAATGACTATTTATGACCTCTTGCGATAGTTAGAATTGAGAAGAGTAATGATAGCAGGAATGTAAACATATCCCCATTTAGGAACTTCAACATCTTGTACTACCACTGTGGCTGGTAATACAAGACAGTAGAATATGAAGGTGTTTATATGGGCTGCCACTTTTCTCACAAAGAATAAACTGTATATCACGTGCACTTTCTTCCACGTTGTTACTCTCTGCAAATCAACCCCACGCACACACGCACACACCGAACGTTATTATTACCATTATAGCATTATTGTTCAAACTTAATGGAGGAGTTTTGTTTTTTAGTTACATTGTTTGTGATAATGTCCATGTCTTCAATAATCACTAGAACAAAAGCTTTAGATCATTCTGATGATGTTGGTCTTGTCTATAGGAGAAATTTTAGGCTAAATTTCTCACACTGCTTTAGGGATATATGAATTTTTATGTTTGATTTGTTGAAAGTTTTTCTTTTTGAATGGTAATTTACATTTACACTTTCTAGCATGATTGGTCTTTAATTCTTTTGAATATTTGATCAAGGTTTGAATGATTCCATGGTTTCATTCTTGCTTGAAAGAGTAGGTTTAAATTACATCTTGCATGTTAGGCTGTGGTTTGAATTGATCACTATTTTAGTTCGACAGTGGTAGAGATTATTGATGCAGGAACATAATGTCATAGTCTTAATTTGGTTTCAAGATTGTTTGCAAAAGATTCAATCCAGATAAAAGAAAATGTATAATTTGTGGCCTTTAAAAATAATTGTACCTTCTTATCGGCTACAGCTTCTGTCTTTCTTAATATATGTTTGTGAAAATTCCTTTCTTTCCTTATCCGTTGTTATACTTAATTTCCATTTTGTGCACATAAAGCATAAGCCTCAGTATCAAACCCAATAACAAAAAAAAAACTTATTTTCATGCAACAAACCTGCCATTCTTCTGTCATCAAATTTTTATATTGTATTATAATTACTTCCAATTCAAAATATAATGTCATCAAACTTCTAATTTGAATTTTATTTTATTTTTAATATAACTAATCAAGTCAATATCAACAATTAGGATAAAAGAGATTCAAACCACAGACTTCGTAATTACTAATAATATTAATTGAATTCTTCTTCTAAATTTTTGGATTTTGGAATATATCCTATGAGTGGTCTACCAAGGTGTTCGAAACTCAAGCTATCGTAGATGTTTAGTCTTCCTATCTTCATCTTCTATGTGTTCTCTCCTTCATTCTATTGTGGTTGAATTTGATGCTAGCTAGGGAAGGTGGTGAATTTGGTTAATAACTTTTTGTTTGATTTTGCTAAGGTAGATAATGTAGCTAAGTCGTTGTTGAGTTGGGTGAATTGTTTCCTCATCGGAGTTACTCATGTTATGTTGTTGGCTTTATGTTATCTTATTATCTATTTCTAACTTCGAATTTTCTTTACTATTATTATTTTCTTTTCTTTTTTCCCTCTTCCAATTCAAAAGACTATGCTGGAAAATGTTGGATATCTAATTTCTTTACTTTTTTTAAAATGTCTTTTTAGTACAATTAAGAGTGGGAGATTTGAACCTAAAACCTTTTATCCTCGAAAACATACAAATGTCAATTCAACTAAGTTCATTTGGTTATATCTAACTTTTTAGGTTGAGTCATATGGATGTAATTTTTGGTAATTCCCTGTTTCTTTTGATCTTAAAGTTGGTCTCGTATAAATTCCTTAAAAAGAAAAAGAAAATATTAATAAAAATATATATATATATTCCTGGACTTTTCATTTGGTGGTTGACACTTGACATTGCTTGCTACCTCAAGCTTCTCCTATATGTAACCCAAACTCTTTTAGATTGCTTTTCTTTTAGTCAAGTATTATACCCTATTATTTAGGTTGACATTGGTCTACTTCTAAAATTAGCCATACATTTTCTTTTCCAAATCATAACAAAACCAAAACTAAAACTAAAAGAAAATGTCAGTCTTAATTTAGATTGTTTGCTTAATATTATTGTAGTTTCTTTTCGGTTTATATAGAACTTGTTAGTTTTTGGAATGTGGGTTCAGTTTAAGTTTACTTAATTTCGTTGTTTTCTCGATTTTTTTTGTAGATTAAATTGCATCTTATATAATATGGATAAGTCGTGGATGCAAAAGAATAGAACGTCATCTGAGTATGCTTATGGGGTTGAGATGTTTATTAAAAATGGGTTGAAGCATTCAAAGACGTCGAATGTCATGGCATGTCCTTGTTTAAAGTGTGTGAATGCAAAAACTTTAGATGTGAATACAATTAGAGATCACTTGTTTTTTAACGGCATCGATCAGAGTTATCAAGAATGGATTTTTCATGGTGAATCACTACCAATAAAGAGAAACAATGAAAGTGTCTTTAGCAGTGTAAAAGAAGAAATTGACGAGGATGATGTTGATGACACAATTGGAATGTTTGAGGCTGCACATAATTATTTTAATGACAAGTCAGAAAATTTTGAGGAAGTTGTACATGATGCCAAGAAACCATTATATCCTAATTGTACGAATTTTACCAAAATATCTACGTTGATAAAGTATTATAATTTGAAAGCTAAATTTGGATGGAGTGATAAGAGTTTCACTGAGTTATTACAATTAATTTCTGACATCTTACCTACTCCCAATGAATGCCCTACTTCTACTTATGAAGCAAAAAAAATTTTGTGTACTCTTGGAATGAAGTACGAGAAGATTCATGCTTGTAGGAATGATTGTTGCTTGTTTAGGAAAGAACTGTCTGATGCAAATGTATGCCCCTCTTGTGGTATGTCAAGATGGAAGATTCCTAAAAATTCAAAGAAGGAGGTTAAGAATGTTCCAGTGAAAGTCATGTGGTATTTCTCTCCAATTCCAAGATTTGAAAGAATGTTTCGAAGCAAAGAAACATCAAAATTATTGACGTGGCATGACAGAAAAAGAGAAGTGAATGATCTATTACAACATCCAAAAGATGCATTATCATGGAAAAAAATAGACAATTTATGGCCAGAGTTTGGGTCAGAACCTAGAAATCTACGTCTTGCTCTTTCCACAGATGGGGTAAATCCACATGGAGATCTTAGCAGTAGATATAGTTGTTGGCCAGTTATGTTAGTGACATACAACTTACCTCCATGGTTGTGTATGAAGCGAAATTTTTTGATGTTGACCGCACTAATATCTGGTCCCAAACAACCGGGAAATGAAATAGATGTTTATTTAGCTCCGTTAGTTGATGATTTGAAAATACTTTGGCATGATGGGGTGGAATGTTACGATGCATATCAAGATCAATGTTTCAGGCTAAAGGCTATTTTATTATGGACTATTAATGATTTTCCTGCGTATGGTAACTTGTGTGGTTGTACAGTCAAAGGATATCATGCATGTCCAATTTGTGGGGAGAAAACTTCATCAATTTATTTGCCAAAAGGAAGGAAGATGGCATATATTGGGCATCGCAAGTTTCTACCACGTCATCATCCATATAGGAAACAAAAGAAAGTTTTCAATGGTGCACAAGAATTAGAATTGGCTCCAGAACCATTGAGTGGGGAAGAAATTTTCATACAAACAAGTAAGTACAAACACTCATTTGGTAAGAGAACTATGAACGAAAAGAACAGTGAAATGAGTTCTTCAGGAACTTATTGGAAGAAAAAATCTATTTTTTTTGAATTAGAATATTGGAAGTTTCTTGATGTGCGACATTGTTTAGACGTGATGCACATTGAAAAGAATGTCTGTGCAAATCTCATTGGCACATTGCTTGATATTCCCGGTAAAACCAAAGATGGAGTAAAAAGTCGATTAGATTTGGTTGAATTGAACATTAGATCAGAGCTAGCACCTCAAGTAGGGGAGAAAAAGATCTTTTTACCCCCGGCATGTTATACATTATCTCGAGCAGAGAAGTTGAGTTTTTGTAAGACACTATCTGAATTGAAAGTACCAGAAGGCTATTCATCGAACATTCAAAGTTTAGTGTCACTCACAGATTTGAAACTGTATGGACTTAAGTCGCATGACCATCACGTTCTTATGCAACAATTGTTACCTGTGGCAATTCGTGGTATTCTACCGAAACATGTAAGACTTGCAATTATTCGGTTATGCTTCTTCTTTAATGCTATATGTAAGAAGACAATTGATACATCACAATTGAAAGGAATGCAAGAAGATGTAGTTGTCACTTTATGTCTATTGGAGAAGTATTTTCCACCATCATTTTTCACTATAATGGTACATCTTGTAGTGCATCTCGTAAGAGAAATTGAGTTTTGTGGACCTGTTCATCTAAGGTGGATGTATCCTTTTGAACGATATATGAAAGTCCTAAAAACTTACGTGCGAAATAGAAATCGACCAGAAGGATGTATGGTAGAAAATTATATTGTTGAAGAGGCTATAGAGTTCTGTTCTGAATTTATTGCTGGAGTTAGTTCTATTGGACTTAACTCATCTGTAATAAAAAAGAATTCAAACATGGATAGAACATTATCAGCTTCTTCTTTTATCAGACCGAGTAAGGAGCAGTTAGATCAAGCTCATCTTTATGTCATTCAGAATGTAAATGATGTTCTACCATACATCGAGTACGTGCTAAATCCTATCTATTCTCATTCTATATAAGTTGTTTATGTAATTACTTAATAACTTGTTATTTACGACAGACAACATATGGAGAGTTTGTGTAAGCTTAACTCTGGTAAAGCTCGAAGTAAAAAGTGGATTCAAGAAGAGCATAATCGCTCATTCAGTCGCTGGCTGTCCACACGAGTAATCACTACAATCATACTCTTTTATGTTTGTTTTGGATCTAACTAAATCCAATATATTGTGTAGGTTGCACTTTCTCTCGAAGTACCTAAAAATTCTATCACGCCTTCTTTAAGATGGATAGCTCACGGACCTTCTCCAGATGTGGCCACTTATTCTGGTTACATAATTAATGGATATTACTATCACACAAAAAGGCGTGATGATATTAGGAGAGTTCAAAATAGTGGAGTTAGTATAACCGCTACTACGATGCAAGTATCTAGTTCTACGGACAAAAACCCGGTCATGTCAGATATGACGTTTTATGGTGTAATACGAGAGATATGGGAGATTGATTACCATCAATTATCTTTTATTTTATTTAAGTGTGATTGGGTTTACAATAGAAGTGGAGTCAAAGTGGACGAGCTTGGGTTTACCATCGTTGATCTCAAACGTATTGGACATAAATCAGACTCATTTATTTTAGCCACTCAAGAAAAACAAGTATTCTATGTCCAAGATTCTGCAAATCCTGAATGGTCGGTGGTTTTAACATCTCCACAAAGAACTATTGAAGAAGATTTCTTTGAAGATGAAATAGGAGATATGCTTCAAGAGTGTGGTTACGAAACCATTAAAAGGATGCCCAATGTTGATACACCTAATGAGACTGATGATACAAATTCAACTTATATTAGACATGATTGTGAGGGTAGATGGGTAGAGAAGGGTATGTCATTACTTTGCTTTATAATGTATTTAATTTTAGAGTTCGTAATATAATTGATATGCTTATGGTATCTTTATAATGTATTTATGTTTAAAGTTCGTAATATAACTGCTATATTTATGGTATGTCATTACTTTGCTTTATAATGTATTTATGTTTAAGTTCGTAACATAATTGTTATGCTTATGTATGTTGACTTTGCTTATTAATGTATTTCCATTTTTTGCAGATTCATAGATGGAGGATAGCAGTGAGGATGAAAGAGAAATGCTTCCAGAAGTAAGAAAGAAATCATTTGTTCCACGTGAGCCAACTACTATGTCTGAGTTGGCCTTAGTGAGAAATTCTGGACAAAAGTTGCCCATTCAATTTAATGAACACGGACAACCTGTTGGAGCCACGTCTAAGAAAATGCAAAGTTACATTGGTGTGTGCGTTCGACAACAGATTCCTATCACATACAACTCTTGGAAAGAAGTTCCGAATGAGCTAAAAGATAAAATATATGATTGTATATCGGTATGAGTTCTATTGTTATGTTTTTCATATAATGTAGTTTGCTTTACACTCTAAGTTTAACTAAGCTTTTCTTTTTTTTGTGTAGATGTCGTTCGATTTACAACCCAATGCTAAACATTCTATACTTATGTCTGCATCAAGAAAGTTTCGAACGTTCAAGACCACGTTAGCTCAGAAGTATATACTTCCGTCTAAGGATCAACCATCACTCTTGCAGTTTCCTCCCAAAATCTATTCTCATATAAATCAAGAAGATTGGGAATCGTTTGTGGATGCTAGACTAAGTGAAGAATGGGAGGTAAATAAGTTTAAATTTTCAATGGAATTAGAATTGTTTTGATATCTACCTACAAACTAATACGTTGTACAGGATTATAGTCGTATTCAAAGGGAAAGAAGGTCGAAATGCGTATACAATCACCACATGTCACGTAAGGGATATGCTAATCTTGCCGATGAACTAGTGAGTATTTCTAATTAAATTGAAGAATTTATCTTAATATGTTGTTGTTAATTAAATATCTATCTTTTGTTGTAGAAAATAATGCATGATGTTTCCTATCGTTCATCTCTTTGGAAAGAAGCACGGAAAGGAAAAAATAATGATTATTTTGATGATGCTACTCGAGATTGTGCCTCTCGGATTGTAAGTATACTTATGATTACAATATATAATCTTTTGTTAACCTAACTGATGATGAATTGTTTTATACTTGTATTGTTTTATAGGATGAATTAGTTGCAACAAATAAAAATGAGGACATCTTGACTGACGCATTGGGTTCCAAGGAGCACGGTGGACGTGTAAGAGGCGTGGGTGCTTTCGTCTCTCAATCACAATATTTCAACACAGTAAAAGGGAAGGAGAAAATGTGTCATAAAGAAGAGGATGACTCGAGATGCAAAAGTGACAAGAAGAGAAGTAATCACTCGAGGTCATCCATTGGAAGTATTAATATAGATCTTGATGCCGATGAGGACACACCTACCAACAAAGGAGTGGAGGTAATTGACTTTGTTGTCACTTTTAGTTTTTTAACTATATAGGATCAATTGTTCTTAACTATGCTTTTAATATTTGTAAAGGGAACACCATACCAATTGTCTATAGGATCCATTAATAATATTGTTGCAGTAGCCACGATAGTTGAGGATAACATTGGATGTCCCAATGTTAAAGTTCTAGTAGACGTGGTTACGGGAGAAAATTTGACTATACCCAATCCAGTGAAGGGAAAGATAGAGACTTTAAATCAAGCATTGGGTAACATTATAGAATGGCCTCGTCGGCTTGTTTCTACGATCAATGACAAACAAGTGTGTATCTTTTTTTACTATTTAAGTTTTGATTTTATTTGTATATGTATTTTGAATTTAGAACCTTGGTTGTGATAGGAGCATTCAACTAGGAAGGATGTCGTATACCCTTCAAATTATACTGACGTTAACGGGATTATTAAGCTTTTAAATAGACATGCCATGAACAACATGGAGGATGTAGACATGATTCGCATCCCAATGGACGAGCTAATATTTGGAAGTGACAAATTTGTTTATTTAGCTCGTGAAGATTTGTTGCATTACTGCGGCATGGTTGAAATCGGCTATATGTGTATACTAGCGTATATTACGTAAGTAGACAACTTATACTCATCTTTATCTCCAATACCACTTTTGTAGTTAGTTTGTTGATATTTTAACTATGGTTGCTTTTACTTAGATGTCTTTGGGATAAATGTGACTGTGCAAAGAATTTTTTTGTCATTGACCAATCAAAAATATCGTCACATATCAAAGATCGTGATCTTCGATCCAGAAATTTAGCCAACCAGCTAGAAGCAGTTAACTTGGAACAGAAAGTGCTAATTCCATATAATACCGGGTAAATAAAGAAGAGAAACACATTAATATATTTCCATTAAGCTTAAATGTGTACTCACATTGAAGATGTTGTTTATTGTAGTTTTCATTGGATGTTGCATGTTATCGATCTTCGTGAAAATTGCGTTTATGTTTTGGACTCTCTTCGGAGTAAAGTCAATGAAGACATTCATGGAATCATAAATGTGTAAGTGTATTTACTTTATTACTTCTTATTTAACTTTCTTGTCTTCTAATGTTTCAAAATATTTAGAGGGTTGAAGACATGGCAAGCGAAACACGATCTACAACGCTATCGATCAACTCCAAAATGGAGACCTGTAAAGGTAATTTGCATTTACAGGTAATTATTTTTTATGAAACATAAGATTAATTTGTATTCAATTGATATACATGCAGTGCCCTCGTCAATTGGATTTTGTAGGGTGCGGGTACTACGTGCAAAAGTACATACATGAGATAGTGCATAATTCTAGTACTTCTATTACTAACCTTGTAAGTTTCTACTTTAACTTTTTACATATTACAATTTATGATCCAAACTCATACTTTCCATATCTTTCTCTTTGTGTGTAGTTCAATACCAAAAATGCATATGGGCAAGAGGAGATTGATGAGATTCGAACTGAATGGGCAGCTTTTGTTAGCAGATTTGTGTAAGTAGTTGCTTTTTGTAGTTAGGTTAGTAGTTGATTTTTTTAGTTAGGTTAGTAGTTGATTTTTGTAGTTAGGTTAGTAGTTGGTCGAGTTAAGTTTTTGTAAGGGACGGGCAGTCCTATAGTTTTTTGAAGGGCAGGTGGTCCCGTACTAATTGTTGTTTGTTAGATAGTTTGTACCTATACTTTAGTTAGTGAAGGAACTTTCTATTGTGTTTATAAATCACGATCTTATATATTATCTTTATACTTTAGTTAGTGTGCTTGTATTTTAGTGTTGGATCTTATGCATTGTAGGTGTTTACTATTGGTTTGCCATGGATGGTAGGATGTGTTGTTTGATATGTGTGATTATATATAAGTGTATATATTGGAGGATTTGGAGTAGTTGGACTTATAGTGTTGAATATAGTTGTGTTTATTGATATGTGATTATATGTAAGTGTTGGATGATGTGTATTTGGTGTAGTTCTATATTGGAAGTGTGGAAAAGTGTGCTTGTATTTTAGTGTTGGATCTTATGCATTTTAGGTGTTTACTATTGGTTTGCCATGGATGGTAGGATGTGTTGTTTGATATGTGTGATTATATATAAGTGTATATATTGGAGGATTTGGAGTAGTTGGACTTATAGTGTTGAATATAGTTGTGTTTATTGATATGTGATTATATGTAAGTGTTGGATGATGTGTATTTGTTGTAGTTCTATATGGAAGTGTGGAAAAGTGTGCTTAGTGTTGGATCTTATGCATTTTAGGTGTTTACTATTGGTTTGCCATGGATGGTAGGATGTGTTGTTTGATATGTGTGATTATATATAAGTGTATATGTTGGAGGATTTGGAGTAGTTGGACTTATAGTGTTGAATATAGTTGTGTTTATTGATATGTGATTATATGTAAGTGTTGGATGATGTGTATTTGTTGTAGTTCTATATGGAAGTGTGGAAAAGTGTGCTTGTATTTTAGTGTTGGATCTTATGCATTGTAGGTGTTTACTATTGGTTTGCCATGGATGGTAGGATGTGTTGTTTGATATGTGTGATTATATATAAGTGTATATATTAGAGGATTTGGAGTAGTTGGACTTATAGTATTGAATATAGTTGTGTTTATTGATATGTGATTATATGTAAGTGTTGGATGATGTGTATTTGTTGTAGTTCTATATGGAAGTGTATGCTGGAATTTTAGGTATTATTGTGTGCATTGCAGGTGAATTAGGTATTATTGTGTGCATTGAGTAGTAGGCATTATAGCTAGTGTACAAGCCATTTTTTTATTTTTTACAATATACGATGACGAACATTTCCGAACGTAATTCGACTCAAATAATATCGGTTTTGCCGTCATAATAACTATTATAAATACCACATGAAATGAATCTTTAAAAACGACATTAAATGTGTCTGTAATGTCGGTTTAAAAAACGACATTAAATGTGTCTTTAATGTCGGTGGAAAAACGACATTAAATGTGCCTTTAATGTCGGTGGAACGACATTAAAGATGTGCACTAAGCGACATTAATGTCGGTTTAAAAACGACATTAAAGACAGCTTTAATGTCGGTTATAAACCGACATTAAAGATGAACCGACATTAAAGACCTTCAATAACACCTTCAAAGATGTCGGTTTAACCGACATTAAAGACATCTTTAATGTCGGTTATAAACCGATATTAAAGGCCTTTAATAATGCTTACAAAGATGTCGGTCGCCAAGTGACATTAAAGGCCAAATTTCTTGTAGTGTACTAGCGGTATAGGTGGATTTACCCGGAACAAAGTGCGCTGATTTGGTAAGTCTGTCCACCACAACCCAAATCACTGTAAAACCCCTCAGAGTTCTTGGCAGTCCTGTAATGAAATCCATGGACACGTTTTCCCACTTCCATTCCGGTATGCTCAAGGGTTGTAATAAACCCGCTGGTTTCTGCCTTGGTGCCTTAACCTGCTGACACACCAAGCATCTACTAACAAATTCTGCTACCTCCCTCTTCATGTTACGCCACCAATAAACCCGCTTCAGGTCCTGATACATCTTCGTACTACCTGGGTGCATGGAAAATGGGGAACTGTGAGCCTCAGATAATAATTCTGTTTTAACCGCACTATCTGATGGCACACAGAGGCGTCTCTCAAACAAAAGTCCACCATCAGAGGATATGGAGAACTCAATCGCTTGCCCTACCTATGCTAGGCCATGCTTCTCAACCAAATAAGGATCGTTACGCTGAGCATCAATGATCATTTGCCTCAACGTCGGCTGTACCGTCAACTGGGCTAACTGCATAGTGACTGCCCCCACTGACACTGCAATCTCAGCCCGCTCGAGATCTCGATGCAATGGGGCCTGTCGGGTAATAAGTGCTGCTGAATGTGATACCTTTCTACTAAGAGCATCAGCTACCACATTTGCCTTGCCTGGATGATACAGTATCTCACAGTCGTAATCCTTCACTAACTCAAGCCATCTCCGCTGTCTCATATTCAATTCCTTCTGAGTAAAGAAGTATTTCAAGCTCTTATGATCCGTGAAGATCTGTATCTTTTCACCATACAAGTAATGCCTCCATATTTTCAATGCAAAAACCACTGCTACCAACTCTAAATCATGTGTAGGGTAATTCTGCTCATGACTCTTCAACTGACGCGAAGCATAAGCTACTACCTTACCTTGCTGCATCAATACACTACCCAAACCTTTCTTGGAAACATCACTATAAATCACAAAACTGCCAGATCCATCAGATACAGTAAGAACCGGTGCGGTAACTAGCTTCTGTTTAAGGTTCTCGAAACTGTCCTCGCATGCCTTGCTCCAAACAAAAGGAGCTCCCTTCCTGGTCAACTGAGTAAGAGGAGTAGCTATACGAGAAAAGTTCTCCACAAATCGTCGATAATAACCTGCTAAACCCAGAAAGCTACGAACCTCACTAACTGTGGAAGGTCGGGTCCAACTGGTGACTGCCTCTATCTTAGCTGGATCCACAGAGACTCAGCCTTAGAAACCACATGGCCTAGAAAGGACACCTGCTTCAGCCAAAACTCGCATTTCGATAACTTTGCATACAACTTATTATCCCGAAGTGTTTGCAAAACCATACGTAAATGCTCCTCATGCTCGGCCTCCGTCTTAGAGTATATCAAGATATCATCAATAAATACAATCACAAAAGTATCTAGGAACTCCCTAAACACTCTGTTCATCAAGCCCATAAACACTGCCGGAGCATTCGTCAAACCAAAATACATCACAATGAACTCATAGTGTCCGTATCTGGAACGAAATGTTGTCTTCGGTACATCACCATCCTTAATCCTCAACTAATGATATCCCGACCGAAGATCAATCTTAGAGAACATTGTAGCTCTCTGTAACTAGTCGAACAGATCGTCGATCCTGAGCAAGGGATATCTGTTCTTAACGGTTACCTTGTTCAACTCCCTATAGTCAATGCATAGACGCATCGATCCATCCTTCTTCTTAACAAATAAAACTGGCGCACCCCAAGGTGACACGCTCGGTCGAATGAAGCCCTTATCAAGAAATTCCTGTAACTGCACCTTCAGTTCTTTCAGCTCTGCGGGGGCCATTCTGTATGAGGCTCTGGATATAGGAACCGTGCCTGGCTCCAACTCTATGGCAAACTCAACCTCTCTATGAGGAGGTAACCCTGAAAGTTCTTCAGGAAAGACATCCGAATAGTCCCTCACCACTGGTTCTGATGACAGGGATACATCGACCTCTCTAGTATCCACCACGCTCGCTAAGATACCCCAAGTACCCTGACTGAGCAGTTTACTGGCCCTGATGGCTGAGATTACCTGAGGCAACGACCTTGACCCTTCTCCCTTAAATTTAAAACTAGCCATCGATGGAGGGTTAAACGCTACCTCCTTATGGGAACAATCTATGCTGCATGGTTAGCGGCCAACCAATCCATACCCAGAATTACATCAAAGTCGAGCATGTCCAGAACTAACAGCGTTACTTCAATCACATGGCCTGCTATCTCAATCTGGCATGCTTTCACCTTTTCCTTCGATAACATACACTCCCCGGAAGGAGTAGATTCTGACAGAACATGGTGTAGGGGCTCTACCTCTAAGCGAGCATGCAACACAAATGCAGAAGAGATAAAAGAATGTGACGAACGCGAATCAAACAAAACTAAGGCGTAATGCCCCAATACTGGAAGCGTACCTGTCACCACCGTGCCTGCCCTCTCAGCCTCAGACTTATTCGTAGCAAAGACTTTACCCTGATGTGGAGCACCTGTTCCCTGATTCTGCGCATTCCCCGTAAGTCTCATCGGGCATCTGTCAGCTGTATGACCCTCTTGCCTACACTTAAAGTAAGTCCTGGTCCCAAATAAACAATGGCCCAAATGGTGCTTCCCACAAGTGGTACACAACGGCTTCCCCCTAGCAGCTTCCCCTGCCTCAAAAGGTTTTTGCTGGAAATGGCGAAACTCACCACCTGGTCTGAAGTTCCGCTGTGGCACTGGAATAGGCTGCTACTCAGCCTTTCTTTTCTATCCCGAGGTCGAACCTCTACCTGCGACCTTAGACGAGTTAGCCCTCTCCTGTAAACTGAGATCCATTGCCAGGCGTAGTGCATCGGCATGAGTGGCGGGTCGGAAAGCTCGAACCAACCCTGGATGTCTAGTCTGAGGCCTCTAACAAACTTATCAGCTCTGGCCGCCTCAGTCGCTATCATTTTGGGAATGAAGTGGGATAACATGTCAAACTCCGTATCATACTGCTCCACTGTCATGTCACCCTGCTCTAAGTTCAGGAACTCTTGCCGCTTGGCATCTCTCAAACTGGCAGAGAAGAATTTCGCATAGAAACTCTCCTTGAACTGTTGCCACGTAATCTGACCCACATCACCCCTAGCATTCTCTCTGTAGTCTCCCACCATGCAGTACCTCTGTTTGTCAACATGAAAACAGCACACTGAACTTTCTGATCCTCAGGGCACTTCATATACCAAAATATGGTCTTCAAAGACGATAACCACAGTTGAGCCCTGATGGGGTCCTCCAAAGACCCATCGAATGTCGTGGGGTTATACTTCCTGAAATCCCTTAGGTGCTTGGCCTCTGCCGACAACTGATCCGGCACGACCTGGGGCACAACTAGAACTAGAGCCGGAGCTGGAGCAGGAGCTGGCGGAGCAGGCTGCTGCTGCTGCTCCCGCATCTGCATAATCAAATCCCTGAATCTCTGCTCCATAGCAGCGAGGTCCGCATGAGTAACTGGTGCAGCCAGGTCAGTGGCTTGGGCTACAGGCTGCACCTCAGGTTGAACATGTCCTGCTCCCCTTCCTCGGCCTCCTCGGCCACCCCTACGTGCACCTCTCCTTGGCGGCATTTCCCTAACAACCACCAATGATCCCTTTAGTCATAAGTGATAATTGACTTCGCAGTTTAACTTAGGTAAGGTAATGCATATAGAGTTATACATATAATTTCATGAGAGCGTACCTGACGAGTGGCAAAGATCGTTTTAGCCATAAGGACACAAAACACAGACTCACATCATAAGTCAGTCTACAGAACCTAAAACTTAGGCTCTGATACCAACTGTAACGACCCAACTTTCCGGACTAAGCTAAGGTCGCTACTCAATACTAAGACTCGACCACAAAACACAAAAAACTCATAAAGGACCGGTTACGATTCATTAAAAACGTTAGAAATAATACAAAAGCAGTTTCGAGCTCTATTTTAAATCACAGTCACGAGAGTTTCAAATACAATACTCAAGTCATCAAACTCAAATCACAAAACCAAATATCCTAACAAAATATATCAGCGGAAGCATAAAGAAAACCAGACGCGTCCATATGGCCTTCACGCATCCTTCTTTCCCCTCGTCGGTCTGCCCCTCGCTATACCCTCACCTCGAAAAAAAAAATCACACAAAATGATAAAATTTACCTCAAAAATTCGGGGCGTTACAAGTAATAATAATTATATTATTATTATTTGTTTAAATAAGCTCCTTGGATAATGTGTAACCTCATTATTCCTCTTCTTTTTCCTCATCACAAGAAAACCCTAAAGAGAAAACCCTATCAAGCAAATTTGTCGCTGTCGCCACTTTTTTCCCATTCCACAACCACCAAAATCATCCGTCAGCCGCCGTATGTCTTCCGTCATAGCCACAGTGTCAGCGTCCGCCTCAGTCTCCATCGTTCACGAAACACCATCGCCACTGCATCTTTTCCATCTCAGCCAGCCGTTCGCACTGCATCGTCGTTTGTCGTCTTTGTAGGTCGCCCATAGCTGAGTCGTCTGCCCATTATGCATTATTGTAGCCAATATGCATAATGTGTTTATAATTTATGATGATTCGTAATCGTGACTAGTCTATGCTTATGATGTTAGTTAGTTCTATGACTGTGTAGTCCGACGGGTGTCCTTCGGGATCACCACCTTTTTATGACTGTGTAGTCCGACGGGATCGTCAGTCCAGTATGAGATGATATGTTAAGAGTGACTCGACGGGGACACTCACAGCCCGATTATCTTAATGTTTCTTTCGAGATTCACTAAAGACCAGTTTTCCTATGTGTTCCTTGTGTTCACTAAAGACCAGTTTTGTCCTAGGTGTTCCTTTGAGTTCACTGAAGACTAGAGATATTCCTACGAATTCACAGATTGCATGTGTTCGGGAACGTGCCAGTTTAGGGGTACCACTTTATAGTTCTCTAATAGGAAGTTAACAGACACCTAGCGGGACTAGTAGTAGAGATCTTACTGAGTATATTTTTATATTCACTATTTTATGTTTAATTTTTCAGACAGGGGTAGAGGTAAGGGCAAAGGAAAGCTAGCGAATGACAAGAAGTAACCGTGGCATGCCATAGGGGAACACTTTTGCTTCCGCCTTATGTTATTAGATTTTGAGTTTACTATTTACGCACTTTTATTTATTTTACTTTTTTAAAACTAGGTAGGGCCCGAGCTAGGAATTTACTTTTAGATTTATTTCTATTTACTTCAGTTATTTATAATTTTAATGAGTATTTGAGATTTTAATTATGAAAATTTGATGTTTTCTATTTTAATTTAAGAAATTTTATTTTCATTTAAGTAGTAATGACCTCAGCTTAGTATAAAGAGTTGGGTCATTACAGTTAGTATCAAAGCCTAACTTTAGAATTTGCAAACAGACTTACGATGTAAATCTTTGAATTTATTTTTACCCTATGGCTAACACGGACCTTCGTCACTCGCCAGGTATGTTTTATGAATTACAATGATGTTATGTTTATAACCTTTCCTAAGTTAAACTAGTTAATGTATGAATGTTATGATTGTATTGTGAAAACTTCTACTAGTGGAATTTAGGAAAAATGGCACCACGTAGAGGTGGTAAGGGAGGTAGAGGAGCTGGACGTACCTAGCCTGATAAGCAACCTGTTGTGTAAACAACCAACCCTACTGCAGCATCACTCAAGCAGACCACGCTGCATTGAAGAAGAGATACCAAGATATGCCGAGAGATGCTTTGGCACCATTGCACATTGTCCAATAGACCCTGCCAGCCCTACTTAGACCTTAGTGAAACTCCATATTGTGCCAGACCAACTGTCAGCAGAGGCTAAGCATCTGAGAGACTTTAGAAAGTACAACCCCAAGACGTTTGATGGGTCAATGGATGATCCCACCAAGGCCCAGATGTGGTTGACTTCTGTAGAGACCATCTTCAGGTACATGAAGTGCCTTAATGACCAGAAAGTTCAGTGTGCAATTTTATTTTTAACAGATAGAGGCACAGCCTGGTGGGAGACTATAGAGAGGATGTTGGGTTGTAATGTCAATCAGATAACCTGGGAGCAGTTCAAGAAGAGTTTCTATGAAAAATTCTTCTCTGCCAGTCTGAGGTATGCTAAGCAGTAAAAATTTCTAAACCTAGAGCAAAACGATATGACTGTGCAGCAGTACAATGTAGAGTTTGATATGTTGTCTCGTTTTTCCCCTGATATAGTAAGGAATGAGGCTGTCAGAACCGAAAGGTTTGTTAGCGATCTCCGACTAGATCTCCTGGGCTTCGTTCGAGCCTTCAGGCCAACCACCACTGTTGATGCATTGCGCCTGGCAGTGGATAAGAGTCTGCACAAGAGAGCTGATCCGTCCAAGGCTGCAAGAAGAGGCTCAACCCCAAGTCGAAAGAGGAAGGCTGAGTTGCAGCCTGCTGTAGTGCGACAGAAGAATTTGAGATCAAGTGGTGTTTTTCAACGGCATCGTCAGGAGCTTGCTGCAGCAGGAAGGACTTTGAGAGAGCTACCTGTCTGCCATAGCTGTGGGAGATTTCATGGAGGACGTTGCTTAGCAGGAAGTGGAGTTTGTTACAAGTGCAAACAACCAGGGCATATAACTGACTTTTGTCCTTAGAAACTATTAGTGACTACCTTGAACCAGACTCACACTTCCTAGCAGGGAAGAGTATTTGCCACTACTCGTTAGGAAGCTGAGCAAGCTGGTACTGTAGTGACAGGTACGCTCCCAATCTTGGGGTACTTCGTATTTGTGTTGTTTGACTCTAGGTCATCGTGTTCTTTTATATCCTTGGTTTTGTTCAGCATATGTATTTAGAGGTAGAACCATTGAGTAGTATACTATATGTTTCTACTCCATCGAGAGAAGTTATGTTGTTCAAAGAAAAGATAAAAGCATGTCAAGTAGAGATAGCAAACCATGTGTTAGATGTAACCTTGCTAGTATTAGACATGCGAGATTTTGATGTAATTCTAGTCATGGATTGGCTATCTGCCAACTATACAAGTATAGACTATTCCCACAATGAGATAGTTTTTAACCCTCATTCAGCGATTAGTTTCAAGTTTAAGGGGGTAAAGACTGTGGTCTTACTCAAAGTTATCTCAGCTATGAAGGCTAGTAAGCTACTCAACAGGGTACTTGGAGTATCTTAGCTAGCCTAGTAGATACCAGAGAGCCTGAAGTCTCCTTGTCATCTGAGCAGGTGGTGAGAGAATATCCCGACATTTTTCCTAGTGAGCTTTCAGGACTTTCACCTCCCAGGAAGATTGATTTTGCTATTGAGTTAGAGCCAGACACTGCTCCAATATCTAGAGCCCTTAATAGAATGGCCCTAACTGAACTGAAAGAGCTGAAGGTCCAGTTACAGGAGTTGTTAGGCAAGCGTTTTATTCAACTTAGTGTGTCACCTAGTGAACACCAATACTGTTTATGAAGAAGAAGCATGGATAGATGTGCCTTTACATTGAAAACAGAGAGCTGAATAAGGTGACAATCAAGAACTTCTATCCATTACCCAAAAATTGATGACTTTTTTGATCAGCTAAAAGGAGCCACTGTGTTCTCTAAGATTGATTTACGTTCAGGCTATCACTAGTTGAGGATTAGAGACAGTGATGATCCTAAGACTGCTTTTCGTTCCAGATATGGACATTATGAGTTCATTGTAATGTGTCCTTTGGCTTGACCAATGCTCCTGCTGTATTTATGGATCTGATGAATAAGGTGTTTAAGGATTTCTTAGACATTTTTGTTATAGTTTTTATTAATGACATCTTGGTTTATTCCAAGACAGAGATCGAGCATGAGGAACATTTACATCAAGTTTTGGGAACTCTACGAGCAAATAAGTTATATGCTAAGTTTTCCAAATGTGACTTCTGGCTGAAGAAGGTGTCTTTTCTTGACCATGTGGTGTCTAGTGAGGGAGTTTCTATGGATCCAACCAAGATTGAAGTTGTTACCAGTTGGCCTCGACCTTCTACAATTGGTGAGGTTTGTCGTTTTCTAGGTTTAGTAGGTTATTACAGAAGGTTCGTAGAAGATTTCTCTTGTACAGCCAGTCCTTTGAGGCAGTTGACCAGGAAGAGGACTCCTTTTGTTTGGAGCCTAGCATGTGAGAGAATTTCTAGGAGCTTGAGCAAAAGCTTGTGACTGCACTAGTCCTTATAGTACCAGATGGGTCTGGAAGCTTTGTGATCTACAATGATGCCTCCAAGAAAGGACTGGGTTGTGTTTTAATGCAGCAAGAAAAAGTGGTTGCTTATGCCTCTCGTCAATTGAAGAGCCATAAGCAGAACTACCCTACCCTCGATTTAGAGTTGGTAGCAGTAGTTTTTGCACTGAAGATATGGAGACAATACTTGTATGGGGAGAAGGTACAAATTTTTACTGACCACAAGAGCCTGGAATACTTCTTCATCTAGAAGGAGTTGAACATGTTACAGAGAAGATGGCTGGAGCTAGTAAAGGACTATGATTGTGAGATTCTGTATCACCCAGGTTCGGCGAATGTGATAGCTAATGCGCTTAGTAGGAATGTGTCACATTCAGCAACACTTATTACTGAGCAGACCCCTTTGCTTAGAGACTTTGAGAAAGCTGAAATTGTAGTTCAGTAGGGGAAGTTACCTCACAGTTGGCCCAGTTGTTTGTGGAGCCGACTTTGAGACAGAGGATTATTGTTACTCAGCTAAATGATCCCTATTTGGTTGAGAAGCACCACCTGGCAGAAGCAGGGCAAGGTGAGGAGTTCTCCATAGCCTCTGATGATGGACTTATGTTTGAAAGGTGTTTATGCATCCCAACAGACATTGCAGTTAAGATTGAGCTTTTGACTGAGGCCCATAGTTCTCCAGTTTCTATGCATCCTGGTAGTACAAAGATGTACCAGGATCTGAAGTGTGTCTATTGGTGGAGAAATATGAAGAGAGAAGTGGCAGACTTCGTCAGTAGGTGCTTAGTGTGCTAGTAGGTGAAGGCACCAAAACAAAAGTCAATAGGTTTGTTGCAACCCTTGAGCGTGCCAGGGTGGAAATGGAAGAGTATGTCTATGGATTTCAGTACAAGACTGCCTAGGACCCTGAAGGGTTATACGGTGATTTGGATAGTTGTTGACAGACTCATGAAGTCAGCCAATTTCATTTTAGGAAAATCCACCTACACTGCCAGTAAGTGGGGTCAGTTATATATGATGAAGATAGTAAAGCTACATGGAGTGTCTATACCTATCATTTCTGACAGAGATGCTCGTTTCACATCAAAATTCTGGAAAGCACTTCAGCTTGCATTGGGCATGAGGTTAGATTTTAACATAGTCTTTCATCTTCAGACTGATGGTAAAACAGAGAGGTTGAACCAAATTTTGGAAAATATGCTGCGAGCTTATGTGCTGGAGTTTTTAGGGAGTTGGGACTCTCATTTGCATTTGATGGAGTTTGCCTATAATAACAGTTACAAGGCTACCATTGGCATGACACCGTTTGAGGCTCTGTATAGCAGGTGTTGTAGATCTCCTGTGTGTTGGGGTGAGATTGGTGAATAGACGATGTTAAGTTAGTTCAGACCACCAATGCATCCATACAGAAGATTAAAGCTCGTACGTTGACAGAGTAGAGCAGACAAAAGTGTTACGCTGATAAACGGCGTAAGAATCTCGACTTTGATGTGGGAGACATGGCTTTTCTGAAGGTAGCACCTATGAAGGGTGTTTTGAGGTTCGAGAAAAAGGGAAAGCTAAGTTCAAGTTTTGTAGGGCCATTTGAGATACTTGAGCGGGTTGGCCCCATAGCTTATCGCTTGGCATTGCCCCCATCATTTTCTGCAGTTCATGATGTGTTCCATTTCTCTATGCTAAGGAAGTATGTAGTAGATCCAACGCATGTGGTTGATTTTGAACCTTCGAAAATTTATGAGTACTTGAGCTATAAGGAGCAACCCGTTGAGATTTTGGCAAGAGAGATCATGATGCTTCGTAAGAGAGAAATTGCACTGGTCAAAGTCCTTCGACAAAACCACGGAGTTGAAGAGGCCACTTAGGAGAGAGAGGATGACATGAGGTTCCAGTACACCGAGCTGTTCGAGGATTAGAACTTTCGAATACGAAAGTTTCTCAATTGACGGAAAATTGTAACACACCAAAATTTAGCTAATTTATTCGCAATTATCTTAAGTTTAATTTTGAAACTTTACGGGGTGTTATTTTGATTCAATTGTTGAAATATTTGATTTGTGGAGATTAGAATCTATTAGATATTTTGGAAAATATGTAATTGTTTAAATTTGGAATTTATGATTAATGTTGTTTGTTTTAAGATATTTGTATTTGGGGGGAATTTGATTGATTATATATGATTATGTAATTAATTGAATTTGAAGTTGAAATAATTATATTATATAGATAATATAATTAAGTAAGGATATTTATTTTGGGAAAGATAAGATGATTTGATTGGAGCGAGAGGGAGATTTGAGTTTAAAAAGAAAATTTGATTGGTTTAAATGAAGAGAGAGGAGTTGTTTTATTTGGAATAATATAAGGAAAAGATAGTTATTATTACTTTTCTTTAAATAAGCTCTTTGGAAAACGTGTAACCTCACTATTCATCTTCTTCTTCCTTATCACAAGAAAACTCTAAACAGAAAGCCCTAGCAAGAAAATTCACCGCCGCCGCCATTTTTTCTTGTTCGACAGCCACCGAAATCATCTGTCAGTCGCAACATCTCTTTCGTCGCAGCCACCACTCAGTCATCCGTCTCCATCTCTGTCATTCCCAAAAGACCGTCGTCGTCGCGTCTCTTCCATCACAGTCAGTCGTTCCCGTCGCATCATCGTCTGCTGTCTTTGTAGGTCGCCCGTAGCCGAGCCATCTGCCCGACCATGTCAGTCATCCCAATAGGTTCATCAGTGGCATGCGTCCTTCACCCGAGCCATTCTCCGTACAAGCTATCGAGCCACACGTGCGCAAGCTCCACCCGCACAAGCCATACCCGAGTTGCACCCACACCTTTGCTCGAGTCAAGTTCAACCTGAGTCACCCCTTCTTTTCCAGCCTCACCGAGCCGATTTCTTTTTTCCAAGCCGAGCCGTCTAGCCAGTTTCTCCTTAGCCAAGCCGTTTTTGAGCAACCAGTCTTAACTTTGGTCCTTTTTTCCACCTATTTTGGTAAGTTTTGGTAAGTTAGTTGGGTTTTGATTAATTCCCAATAAATATTTAGTTGGACCCTAAATAATTTAATTATAGATTAAATTGAATTATTTTTTTAAGAGACTGGTTAGATCAATTGAAAGTGAGTTGTTGAACGTTGTCCTAAATTAAGGTTGAGTTGGATCCGACCTTAATTTAGGGTACGTTGAATTAACTAGATTTTTGGATCCTAAATTAATTGCAAATTAAGTTATCATCTTAGTATTTTATCCTTACTGTTTAGAATTTTCCTTGCAAGCTTGACTTTGCTATCAGGAGTGTATTTATGTGAATTAAGCTAATCTGTAGGTAAGAGATTCTTCTACTAGACTTTTGAATTGAAGTGTGAGCTTGCAAGTAACTTTTCCCATTATGCATTATTTTAGCCAATATGCATAATGTGTTTATGATTTATGATGATTGGTAGTCATGACTAGTCTATGCTTATAATGACAGTTCTGACAAAGTTATGTTGATGATGACTGTTGATGTAGATGTTATGCATTAATTATTAATCTCATGATTAAAAATTCTATGGTTAATATTCATGCCATGATTATGATGTTATTATGCTACATACTATGGATAGGTTGTATTGTTAGTTTATCTATTAGAGTCGTACCCACATGGGTGTCCCTCGGGATCACCACCTTTTTATGACTGTGTAGTCCGACGGGATCCCCAGTTTAGTATGAGATGATATGTTACGAGTGACTCGACGGGTTCACTCACAGCTCGATTGTCTTAGTGTTTCTTTCGAGATTCACTAAAGACCAGTCTGTCTTAGGTGTTCCTTGTGTTCATTGAAGACCAGTATTGTCCTAGGCGTTCCTTTGAGTTCACCAAAGACCAGAGATGTTCTTACGTGTTCACAGATTACACGTGTTCGGAAACGTGCCAGTTTAGGGGTACCACTTTAGAGGACTCTAATAGGAAGTTAACAAACACTCAGCAAGACTAGTAGTAGGTCCCTTACTGAGTATATTTTTATACTCACTCTTTTATGTTTAATTTTTCAGGCAGAGGAAAGCTGGCGAATGACAAGAAGTGACCGTGGCGTGCCATAGGATAACACTTTTGCTTCTGCCTTATGTTATTAGATTTTGAGTTTAGTATTTACGCACTTTTATTTATTTTACTCTTTTAAAACTAGGTAGGGTCCAAGCTAGGAATTTACTTTTAGATTTATTTCTATTTACTTCAGTTATTTATGATTTTAATGAGTATTTAAGATTTTAATTATGAAAATTTGATATTTTTATTTTAATTTAAGAACTTTTATTTTCATTTAAGTAGTAATGACCTCAGCTTAGTATAAAGAGTTGAGTCATTACATTATTTGTCATAAAAATGTAAAACTTTATAAAATTTCCCCCACATTTCACTTACCCATCTCATGCAAACCCTCTCAATTTCTCCAACATCCAAACGTCATCGACCAAATCGCTTCTCCAACATCCAACCATCAGCCATTGCTCAAGCGTCTGTCACCGACATACCTCCCCTACCATTCTCATCGGCATTCCCCGCAAGCCATCCGTCACCGACATTCCTAGCTAATCGTCGACCATTTTCCTCAGTTTTTTTTGTCTTCCATCATTGGCATCTTTAGGTTTCTTTTTTCCATCTGTCTCTCGCGTTCCTCTTGTTAAAGCTAATTCTTTGAACGGTCTCTCAAAAATTAGGTGGCATTCATCAGGTTAATTTTTATTATGGTCAAAAGCTATTGAAATAAAAAATGAAAGAGGATCTTTGTCTAATATCTAGAGTAAAATATCAAAGTTGTGTTTGGAAGATTTAGTCGTTACTTTGATAATACATTTTCCTTTTTCTTCTTTCAAATTGCAACTATGTCAAAATGGAAAACCATTTATTTGCTGCTTATTCTAAAATAATCATATAATAGTCTATTTCTACTTGTTATTTGGTCTACATTGTTGTGAATGTAGAGTTTGAAACATTTTATCGCTTTCTGCTCACCTCTATTGTATTGAATACTTATATAAACAAACTTATGTTTGATTTCATCTTAAATACCGATGACTGTGAAAACTAATTGAAAAGTAAGCACACATATTGTATCTCTATTATTGACAATGTTTTATATATAGTGTGCACTGTATGGCACTACAAGAATTGGAGAGACTCTCGATGCATAAATACATCGTTGGAAGTGGTAAAGATGTCGAAAATTAAATTGCCGACATAGAAAGGGACGTCAGAATGAAGGTTAGAAGAAATGCATCGGGAGACAGATTCTCGATGCGTAACCAACAAGCCATCGGGAATAATCTTCTCCCGACGTAATCTTTACCGACGTCTTGGATGCGTCGACAGCAAGGCATCCCCGATGCAGTTTTGACGTCAGCTATGCATCAGAAATAACGACTCCTGACATTTGTATATCCGACGTGATCCATGCATCGACAATAACCATCCCCGACGTGACGTTTGCACCATATTTCCAACGTATGTACTGCGTTGGAGAATATTTTAAATATGTAATTTTTTTATTTTTTTCCTGAAATATTTTCATGTAAGATTTATTTTCTAAAATATTCGCATTAATTTTCGATTCAATTAAAGAAAATTCAAAATAAATTAGTAAATTACGAAATACAAACACTAATTCAACAAAAAATTAAATGTTCATAATACAAAAAAGTTCAAAAAATGTAACAAAGTACATAATACGAATAAAAAATATTCCTCTTAAAAAATGCAAAGAAAGCCACACTTCATAACATACGTCTCTTAACGAGCCTCGTATGCCATTCTACACCGCTGGTCCTACAATAATACAAAAGTGGCTAAGTTTATTACATATATATGCATATCATCACCATATACTGTTATTTCAAGAACTTAAGAATAATGGAAACATATATACGTACTGCAAATCTAGGGATCATGTGGTGGTACTTGTTGTGCCTGACTCACGTCTTCTATGATCTTCCGCATTATTCCACTTCTGAAGCTAACGCATCGTGATTTCTTGTTTTTTCTTCAATCCGTTGTATAGCTTGATTAAGCTTAGCCTGTAATTAGAGCTCTACTGTGGACTGCAGACATGAGGTCGTGGAACTGCTTGCATTGGTCGTCTTGCGGGCCTTGGCCTTGGGTCCCTAACCAAGGCTTTTTGAGTAGCCCAGTCATCTATCCAACACAGTCTCGCATATCTCATCCCCAGAGAGTGGCTGAGTACCCTTTGGGGTAAGCTTGGACTGGAGTTCTAACATTTAATTATGCATTAAATTTAGAAATTATCTTAGTAAGTAAAAAATATATTATATATTAAAGAGGACAAATAAGAGCAAAAGTGTTGCTTGGATAACTTACATGTACATCCTCTACAGCCTGTGACACAAATGTCTCATCTCGAACGCGTGTTTGCTGGAACAACTTAACACGGTTGATCGACTCCCCTCTTTGTTCAGCAGCTCATGCTGTCGTTGTAAAAACGACTTTGATCCACTACTATAATTGTAAGGTTGCTTCTGTAAAACAGCGTTGTTCGTCCGTGATTGCTCTTACATTAAAATAATTATATTGTTTATTTCTTATACATATTAAAAGTTTAAATCATAATTAACCATGACAAAGGGTTCAGTTGCTCACCTGGAATGCACGGCTCATGTAGTGGTCACAGAGGTAGTGTCAATCCTTAATTGCGTCCCATCAGTGTGGTGGGTTGGCACGAGCCTCCTTGGGGTCGCTGTACTTTTTGAAGTGCCTATGTCAATCGCCTTGAAACTCTTTAAAGGTGTTGAGCATTTGATGCTCAACAAACCTATTCATTGCTTGATCATTAAAATCAAGCACAAAAAACCGCTACACATTACAAAAACAACACATTACCTTGGTTAACCTAAATATGTTTCAAATGAAAACAGAAATGGTTAACTTAACTAATCTAGTTGTTTCAATATTCCATGCCCATTCATCATCACTAGAGGAGTCCTACGCTCTACCTTCCATCGTGTAGCCTATTTCTACGACACATATAGTTCTCTAGAAGATAGTGTCGATGTCCCATGAAGGATATTCTACCTCGTATCTCGAACGACGATCTATCACACATGCATATGGGACATGCCTGATACCCCTTTATACTCCACCCTAATAGGTCACCATACGTTGGAAAGTCATTAGTCGTCCACAACAAGGCTACATGTAGCTGAAAAAATAGACCTATAAAAGAGTCATACTTACGCACCCCGAAAGTCCATAACTCTTTCAGTTCCTTAATCAAGGTTGGAGATACATATCGATTTCTCTACCAAAAGATCTAGGACCAGGTATGAGCAATGAGATGAAGAAATTTGTCTCTTTTATGCATTTCCATGGTGGCAAATTGTAAAGAAGTAACACAACAGGTCATATATTATACAAGGTACTCATTTGACCATATGGGTTAAACCCATCTGAAGCCAACCCCAAATGCACGTTCTGTGGATCAGAAGTAAAATCATGAAATTCATAATCAAGTGCTTCCATCCTTCTACATCAATTGGATGTCTCAACACATCATCTATTTCAACACGTGTATCCCTATGCCATCTCATGTCAGTGGACCCTTCTTGCGATACAAACAAGCGTTGTAATCTCGATACCAAAGAAAAGTGGTGCAATACCTTATGTGAAATTCTTTTCTCTGTTATGATTAACCTTGTACCGAGCCTTGCCACATATAGGACAATGTTACAAATCAGCAAACTCTTTCCAGTATAATACACAATCGTACTTGCACGCGTGAATAGTCTCGTATCCCAAGCCCAAGTCACGAATTTTTCGTTTGGTTTCATAAAATGAACTAGGGATAGTACTACTATACATTTGAAATGCTGCTCTTAAGAGTTCTAACAACATGTTGAATGATTTGGTACTCCAACCATTTAGAACCTTCACATGCATCAACTTAACAAAAAAATTTAGGGAGAAAAATTCAGAATGACCGAGATACAACTCATTATGTGCTTCATTCAATAAGTCTTCAAATATGTTTGTTTTATCTTCATCTATATCTATTCTAATATTCCTCGACATTTCATCCTCCAAATGACCTTCCTCCGTTTTCTTTTCCTATTCAATCGAGGCTTGTAAATCATTCAACATACCAAACATATCATCTTTTTAACCAACTTGCCTACTGCTAGTTCCTTCATCAAAAGGGTTACTACTAGCTCCTTCCTCAAAATTTTCTATAACTCTAAAGCTTAATGACTCTTCATGATACATCCATTCTGTGTAGTCGGGGGATATTTTAATAGTCAGTAGATGTGTCGTTTCACACCCTCTAGTGAGTTCCAATTTGAGTTCATACATCTCTTGCATGGACACTTCATTCGTCTGTAGGCATCAACGTGAAACTTGGAAACTTCTAAAAATAGGGTCACTCCCTCTCTATACTCAAGGGAAAATTTATTTCTAAGTTTCATCCAACCCTTGTCCATCATTTAAATTCCTAAAACATAAATAGGTTTGATTAAAAACATATTCATCTCCTCTCATAGCCTAAACTTACTCCCCTGAATATACAATCTCTCAAAATTTTCACTAAAACTAACATCAAACTACAGAGGCTACCATAACTGCAGGATAGCCAACACAACCTAATTAACCACAAACAACAAATCTTCGCATCCTACCCATCCCTTCCAACAATGCTACCTTACATGTTATCCTACTACCACCCCTTTAAGCTCTCAAAAATACAAACAAATTCAAAACAAAGAAGGCTACAATAACTTCAGGATAGTCATCTCAAATCAACAACAAAGTTGTTCAAAACTACTAAGAAATAAACTACTAGAATTGAACTAAATGCTACCATAACTGCAGGATAGCCAAAACGAATCTTAACAGAAATTACTTAATTTTTAACACAATAATAGTCATCGCCCCCCCCCCCTCAAATTTTCAACCCTAGTCCCTCAAATTTTCAATTCAAACACCCCCACCCCCTTTAAAATTTCAATTCAACCCCTCCTCCCTCTACCCCCTTCAAAATTTCAATTCAACCTCCCCCCCCCCCCCCCCCAAATTTTATCCTCAACCCCCTTTCCCTCTAATTTTCAACCTAACCCTTCAAATATTCAATTAAACCTCACTCTCCCTCTTCAAATTCAACCCACACATTCAAATTTTTAATTATCCAAATCAATTTCTCAAATAACCCCTCCCCTTTCAACCCACATTCAAAATTCCAACTTCAAAAACCAAAATCTATTCCTAAACAATATCCTAAAACTAATTCATCCTAAAACTAATTCATCATTAAAATCCTAAAACTAATTTTAAAAAATAAAAAACTAAACTATTTAAACTAACCTAACCTAAACTAACATTTAAGGGTTTAGGGTGTTAAACTTACCTCAAATAGGGATGTGTGGTGGCAGACGGCGGGACAGAAAAGACGGCAGGCTCATGGTGGCAAGGGCAACGGTGGCGACGACTAATATTTTCTCCTCTCTTCCTTTCACCAGCTGAACTCTCCTTTCCCTCTTTCTCTTTCATTTCAGATTTGTGTTTCACAGAACAAAACATCTTTTTTATATGGAAACTGTAATGCCCCAACAAATTGTTTTTTTCTTTTAACGTCTTAAGAGTAACTATGTAAATCTCGAATTGGTTTATGGAATTTGATCTTTAACCTTATAAGTAATTAAGGATTAGAGTTACTTGTTTGGTTGGATTTTTTTAATTATTTTTTATTTGGAAATAAATTTGGTGAAGTTAATTGTTAAAGATTAAGGTTGGTTGGTTAAGGAGAGAGAGGTGAGGATTTATTTAGGGAAAATAAAGAAATATTTATTTTAAAAAGGAGAGAGAAAAAAGGGGATTTGATTTGGAGGAGGAGAGAGAAGGTGGAGTTATTAGGGGTTTAAATGAACCTTGGGAACCCTGTGTCAAAAAGTAAATTTCTTTTGGAAAAGAAAAAGGAGAGAGAAACCTTGAGAAAGTTTGGAAAAAAAAAAGAAAAGAAATCGTTTGGAAACCCTAGCCGCCGACCTCAGCCTTGCCGCGCCGCCGCTGGTTTCCAGCCAAAACGTTCCAGAGCCCAGCCGTATTTTCGAGTCGATTCTTCGTCCGCCCGCGCTAGCCCTCTCGCGTGAAGTAGAGCCATTGGCCGCAGTCGCAACGTCTCCGTCGTAGGCCGCCCGATCCGCCGTCGATCTCAAGCCAGCGCTGTGTCGTCGAAGCCCACGCCTAGCGTCTCAGCCGTCGCTCATCAGATCCACCGGAGCCGACCCGCAGCTGCGTCACTTCACCGCGTTTGCTCGTTCGCCGCCCGTGCGCCTGCTTCACGACCCGACCTGTCTGCTCGCTCGTACGTCTGCGCGCCGCTTCGCGCGCCGACCCACACCTGTGCGACCGCTCGGCATCTGAAGCCACGCCAGCGCCCTTCTCCTTGAGCCGAGCCGACACCTGCTTTCCCAACCGAGCCGTCAAGACGATCCCTATTCTTCCAGCCGAGCCGCAAAGCTTTTTTTAACCATCTAGATTTTGGTCTTTCCCCCACGTGTCCTTGGAAAGTTTTTGGTAAGTTAGTTGGGTTTTGGCATACCCAACGAAGAGTAATTTTAGATTTAAATAATTTAATTTTTGGATTAAATTAAATTATTTTTCTGAAGGGGTCGGTTGGACCAATTTGGTGTTGGAGCGTGGGATTTCTCGACTTAAAGGGAGTTAGCACAACCTTGATCTAGGGTAAGTTGCTTCAAACGACTCTTGGACCTCTGTTCCATGAAAGTTAGGTTTTAATTGGTTTTTCTAATCATTTAGGGCCCCACTGCTTGGAAGGCACATCTTTTTCTTATTATTAGGACTCGTCAACCAAATCTCCAGGTAAGAGATTTCTACTACTAGCCCTACGACTAGAATCATGAGACTGCATGCGTTCCTAGTTATGCACTTGAGGACTACATTGCATAAGATAGTATAATTAATGAGGGCATGATGTGGCTATTGATATGACTTATTATGATGACATAGTTAATGTGTTGACGACCGATTATGACTTTATGTATGGTTGTGGTGCTGAGATGTGATATGATTGCATGATGACATTATGTATATGTATGCTATGATTAAGGTGTATGTTAGCTTCTTATTAGAGTCGTACCCATATGGGTGTCCTTCGGGATCACCACTTTTATGACACAGACATGATGGGGAGACCCGATGGGGTCGCTTCCACTTATGACTGCGTAGTCTGACGGGATTACCAGTCTGACATTGACATTGACATAGACATGACGTGAGTGGTTCGACGGGATCGCTCACAGCCCGAGCGTCCTAAGTGTTCCTTCGGGTTCACCGAAGATCAGATATGTTCCTCCGAGATCACATGTTGCACGTGTTCGGGGACGTGCCAGTTGGGGTACCAGTTTCAGGACTCTAATAGGAAGTTAATAGGCACCTAGTGGGACTAGTAGTAGGTCCCTTACTGAGTATTTTATACTCACTCTTTCCATGACATGTTTTCAGGTAGAGGCCGAGGTAGGGGCAAGGGCAAGCTGGCGAGCGACCAAAAGTGACCGTGGCGAGTCATAGGGATTTCTGCTTCCGCTTACCCCCGTTTTAGACATTTAGTACTCGAGTTTTATTTTCTTCCTTATTTACTATTTCATTTCTTTAAAAGTAGATAGAGCCCGAGTAGGATTTTAACATTATTTACATTTTGCATATTACCCTGGTTTGATTTTATAAATAAATTCTGAGGTTTTATTCATTTTAACTAAACTTTATGACTTAAATCATGTTGTTTACATTTAGTAATGACCTCGGCTCAGAATAAGGAGTTGGATCGTTACAGTTGGTATTAGAGCCCAGTGTTTCATTTTTTGTAGACTGACTTACGATGTAAGTCTTTGTGTTGTTTTAGTTTTATTTTTGCCCTATGGCTATACGGTCCTTCGTCACTCGCCAGGTATGTCTTAAAGCCTTGCTAATGTTAAGATTATAATCTTGCCTGAATAGACTAGACATAGAAATATGAGCGTTATGTTCTTGTGGTGAAAAGTTTTTGTCGGTGAAATTTAGGGAGAATGCCTCCACGTAGAGGTGCACGCCGAGGAGGTGGTAGGGGAGGCAGAAGAGCCGATCGTAGCCAGTCGGAGGAGCAACCTGTTGTGCCAGCGGACTACCCTAACGCACCGGTCACCCAGGCGGATCTCGCCGCAATGGAGCAGCGTTATCCAGACATGCTACAAGCTGCTCTAGTGCCTTTCCTCGCTACCCAGCAGAACCAGGCTGCCCCTGTTCAGGCCCAGACCGTCATTCCTCCAACCCCGGTGGAAGCTCAACCCGTGCCAGTTCAACTGTCGGCAGAGGCCAAGCACTTGAGAGACTTTAGGAAGTATAATCCTAAGACTTTTGACGGATCCATGGACAGCCCCACAAAGGCCCAAATGTGGTTGACGTCCATAGAGACTATCTTTCGGTACATGAAGTGCCCAAAAGACCAGAAGGTGCAGTGTGTAGTTTTCTTCCTGGAAATAGAGGCACCGCCTGGTGGGAGACTGCTGAGAGGATGCTAGGGGGCGACGTCAGCAAGATAACCTGGGAGCAGTTCAAGGAGAACTTCTACGCTAAGTTCTTCTCTGCCAACGTGAAGCACGCCAAGCTGTAAAAGTTCCTAAACTTGGAGAAAGGCAACATGACAATGGAGTAGTACGACGCCGATTTCGACATGCTATCCCGTTTTGCTCCCGATGTGGTGAGGGATGAGGCTACCAGGACCGAGAAATTTGTTAGAGGTCTCAGACTAGACCTCTAGGGCATCTTCCGAGACCTCCGGCCAACCACACATGCTGATGCACTACGCATAGCACTGGATTTGAGTCTGCAGGAGAGAGCTGATCCATCCAAGGTTGCAGGCAGATGGTCGAGCCTTGGTCAGAAGAGGAAGGCGGAGTCGCAGCCTGTTCTGGCACCGCAGCGAGACCTGAGGTCAGGAGGTGTTTTCCAGCGGCACCGTCAGGAGCTGGCTGCTGCAGGGAGGACGTTGAGGGAGCTACCTCCTTGTGGGAGGTGTGGGAGAGTTCATGGAAGTCGTTGCTTGTTAGGGAGTGGGGTTTGCTTCAGATGCAAGCAACCAGGGCATAACGCCGACGTTTGTCCTCAGAAACTCATTGGGACTACCCCGCACCAACCTTCTGCTTCCCAGCAGAGAAGAGTCTTTGCCACTACCCGTCAGGAGGCCGAGCGAGCTGGTACAGTGGTGAAAGGTACGCTCCCAATCTTGGGGCATTATGCTTTTGTACTATTTGACTCTAGGTCATCCAACTCGTTCATATCCTCTATGTTCGTCCAGTATGTGGGTTTAGAGGTAAAACCATTGGGTAGTGTTTTGTCTGTTTCTACTCCATCTGGGGAGGTTCTGTTGTCTAAGGAAAATATAAAGGCATGTCGGGTAGAGATAGCGAATCATATGTTAGATGTGACCCTACTAGTGTTAGACATGCAGGATTTTGATGTGATTTTAGGCATGGATTGGTTGTTAGCTAACCATGCAAGCATAGACTGTTTTGGTAAGGAAGTCGTCTTTAATCCTCCCTCCAGGCCTAGTTTCAAATTTAGGGGGCCAGGCATGGTATGTATACCCAAGGTCATCTCAACCATGAAGGCTAGTAAACTACTCAGCCAGGGTACTTGGGGCATCTTGGCAAGCGTAGTAGATACCAGAGAGCCAGAGGTTTCCCTATCCTCCGAACCAGTGGTAAGAGAGTACCCTGATGTTTTCCTCGACGAGATTCCGGGACTTCTGCCTCCCAGGGAGATAGACTTCACCATCGAGTTAGAGTCGGACACTGCTCCTATCTCGAGGGCCCCTTACAGAATGGCTCCAGCCGAGCTAAAGGAGCTGAAGGTGCAGCTGCAGGAGTTGCTGGACAAGGGTTTCATCCGACCCAGTGTGTCACCTTAGGGAGCCCCAGTGTTGTTTGTGAAGAAGAAGGATGGGTTGATGCGCCTTTGCATTGACTATAGAGAGCTGAACAAGGCGACAGTTAAGAATCGCTATCCCTTGCCCAGGATTGATGACTTATTCGACCAGTTGCAGGGAGCCACTGTCTTTTACAAGATCGACCTGCGATCAGGCTACCACTAGTTGAGGATCAGGGATAGTGACATTCCTAAGACGGCCTTCCGTTCGAGATACGAACATTACGAGTTCATTGTGATGTCTTTTGGGTTGACTAATGCTCCTGCGGTATTCATGGACTTGATGAACAGGGTGTTTAAGGACTTCCTAGACTCATTCGTCATAGTTTTCATTGACGACATTTTGATTTACTCCAAAACTGAGGCTGAGCATGAGAAGCACTTGCACCAGGTTTTGAAGACTCTTCGAGCCAACAAGCTGTATGCCAAGTTCTCCAAGTGTGAGTTCTTATTAAAGAAGGTGACGTTCCTCAGCCACGTGGTTTCCAGTGAGGGAGTTTCTGTAGACCCAGCAAAGATCGAAGCAGTTACTAGTTGGCCTCGACCGTCGATAGTTAGCGAGATTCGTAGTTTCCTGGGTTTGGCAGGTTACTACCGGAGGTTTGTGGAAGACTTCTCTCGTATAGCCAGTCCCTTAACTCAGTTGACCAGGAAGGGGACCCCTTTTGTTTGGAGCCCAGCTTGCGAGAGTAGCTTCCAGGAGCTTAAGCGGAAGCTGGTGTCTGCGCCAGTCCTGACAGTGCCCGATGGGTCGGGAAGCTTTATGATCTACAGTGATGCCTCCAAAAAGAGACTGGGCTGTGTTCTGATGCAGCAAGGTAAGGTGGTTGCTTATGCCTCCTGTCAGTTGAAGAGTCATGAGCAGAACTACCCTACCCACGATTTAGAGTTGGCAGCAGTGGTCTTTGCACTGAAGATATGGAGGGACTACCTGTACGGTGAGAAGATACAGATTTTCACTGACCATAAGAGCATGAAGTACTTCTTCACCTAGAAGGAGTTGAACATGAGGCAGAGGAGGTGGCTTGAGTTGGTAAAAGACTATGACTGCGAGATTCTGTACCATCCAGGTAAGGATCTCGAGTTTGAGGTGGGAGACATGGTCTTTCTGAAGGTAGCACCTATGAAGGGTGTTCTGAGGTTCGAGAAGAAGGGGAAGCTGAGTCCACGCTTCGTAAGGCTGTTTGAGATACTAGAAGGTGGAGTTATTAGGGGTTTAAATGAACCTTGGGAACCGTGTGTCAAAAAGTAAATTTCTTTTGGAAAAGAAAAAGGAGAGAGAAACCTAGAGAAAGTTTGAAAAAAAAAAAAGAAAAGAAATCGTTTGGAAACCCTAGCCGCCGACCTCAGCCTCGTCGCGCCGCTGCTTTCGCCGCCGGTTTCCAGCCAAAACGTTCGGGAGCCCAGTCGTATTTCCGAGCTGATTCTTCGTCCGCTCGCGCCAGCTTTCTCGAGTGAAGTAGAGCCGTCGGCCACAGTCGCAGTGTTTCTGCCGTAGGCTGCCCAATCCACCGTCGATCTCCAGCTAGCGCCGTGTCGTCGAAGCCCACGCCTAGCGTCTCAGCCGTCTCTCGTCCGATCCGCCGGAGCCGACCCGCAGCTGCGTCACTTCACCGCATTTGCTCGTTCGCCGCCCGCACCCCGCTTCGCGACCCGACTCGTCTGCTCGCTCGCACGCCCCGCGCGCCGCTTCGCGCACCGACCTACGTCTGTGCGATTGCTCGGCATCTGAAGTCGTGCCAGCGCCCTTCTCCTTGAGCCGAGCCAACACCAACTTTCCTAGCCGAGCCATCAAGCCGATCCCTATTCTTCCAGCCGAGCCGCCAAGCTTTTTGGAGCCACCTAGTTTTTGGTCTTTCCCCCACGTGTCCTTGGAAAGTTTTTGGTAAGTTAGTTGGGTTTTGGCATACCCAACGAAGAGTAATTTTAGTTTTAAATAATTTAATTTTTGGATTAAATTAAATTATTTTTCTGAAGGGGCCGGTTGGACCAATTTGGTGTTGGAGCGTGGGATTTCTCGACTTAAAGGGAGTTAGCGCAACCTTGATCTTGGGTAAGTTGCTTCAAACGACTCTTGGACCTCTATTCCATGAAGGTTAGGTTTTAATTGTTGTTCCTAATCATTTAGGGCCCCGTTGCTTGGAAAGCACATCTTTTTCTTATTATTAGGACTCGTCAACCAAATCTCCAGGTAAGAGATTTCTACTACTAGCCCTACGACTAGAATCATGAGACTGCATGCGTTCCTAGTTATGCACTTGAGGACTACATTGCATAACGATAGTATAATTAATGAGGGCACGATGTGGCTATTGATGTGACTTATTTTGATGACATAGTTAATGTGTTGACGACCGATTATGACTTTATGTATGGTTATGGTGCTGAGATGTGATATGATTGCATGATGACATTATGTATATGTATGCTATGATTAGGGTGTATGTTAGCTTCTTATTAGAGTCGTACCCACATGGGTGTCCTCCGGGATCATCACTTTTATGACACAAACATGATGGGGAGACCCGACGGGGTCGCTTCCACTTATGACTGCGTAGTCTGACGGGATTACCAATTTGACATTGACATTGACATAGACATGACGTGAGTGGTCCGACGGGATTGCTCACAGCCCGAGCGTCCTAAGTGTTCCTTCGGGTTCACCGAAGACCAGATATATTCCTCCGGGATCACATGTTGCACGTGTTCGGGGACGTGCCAGTTGGGGTACCAGTTTCATGACTCCAATAGGAAGTTAATAGGCACCTAGTGGGACTAGTAGTGAGTCCCTTACTGAGTATTTTATACTCACTCTTTCCATGACATGTTTTCAGGTAAAGGCTGAGGTAGGGGCAAGGGCAAGCTGGCGAGCGACCAGAAGTGACCGTGGCGAGCCATAGGGATTTCTGCTTCCGCTTACCCCCGTTTTAGACATTTAGTACTCGAGTTTTATTTTCTTTCTTATTTACTATTTCATTTCTTTAAAAGTAGATAGGGCTCGAGTAGGATTTTAACATTATTTACATTTTGCATATTACCCTGGTTTGATTTTATAAATAAATTCTGAGGTTTTATTCGTTTTAACTAAACTTTATGACTTAAATCATGTTGTTTACATTTAGTAATGACCTCGGCTCAGAATAAGGAGTTGGGTCGTTACAGGAACTCTCGATGCAACACGAAAACGTCGGGAGCTCTCTTTACTCTCGATGCCATTCCCGATGAATCACTAATAGTGTCAGAAATAGTTAAAACCGTTTGCGATGCAATGCATGAGGCATCGAGAATCTCTATATGTTTGAAGATTTTCGACTGCGAGTTCTCGAATCATGCACGGGACGTCGGGATAAGTTATATATTTTACTTAATTTCTAATTATTACTAACGCCCTACATCCAGACATCGAAGATGTGTTCTTATTTCCCGATGACTCTATCACGAAGTCGGTAAAAGGTAATAATAAAATAATGTGTTCGCCTTTTCTTGACGTGTGAAAAGTGGCACCGGGGGAAGGCGTCTCTCCCAACGTTGTTTCTTCCAACACCTTTTTGTGTGTCGAAAAGATCTCAATTTCTTGTAGTGTGGTAACCCTTTGTTTTCCTATTAGGCTTTACAAGAATTTATTGGAGTAATGAAGTCATGGTAGCACTCTCATTATGTTCAACTCTACTATTCCCTTTGTAGGATTTAAAACATGGATTGTGATGTATCTATCATATTTTGCTACATGTAGATTCTTGTAAACTCTTTACCAAAAATAATTATTAGTCAATCTTTTTGTACAAATATTATAAAGTGTATGATAACATACATACATACATACATATATATATATATATACTAACTAAAGTGTTGATTATTTGTTTCCATATGGGTGAGTAATTAGAAGTACTTTGTAATTAAATTGGTTTGTGTAATGTCAGAGCTACAAGAAATAATGACCTTCGGTTAATGTATTTTCTTGTAAAAAAAATGTGGTAATACAAGAGTATATGACATTTGATTTTTTAAAAAACTATCAAGGTAAAGATATTCTTGACATTCAATTATAGTCATGCTAGACATGTTATTGACATTTAAGGGAAGTCATGCTGAACATGTTCTTGACAAACAAAACATGTCAAATTATATAAATTCGTGGCATTTCATAACGTATAATTATTTGAATATGTGTGAACTGATGACAATAACTAACTGTTATAAGATAAAAAATTATGTCATTCATTATTTGTCAATACTAGTAGATTTGTAGGACATGTTCTTAAAAAGAAAAACATGTCAAGAAATTTGTATTTAATGAGAGTTAATTAGTTTTCAAAATTCATTAAACACAAGGGATGATTCTCCTATGACCATTTTTAACATTATACAATTCTACCTCAATATAATGATTTTTTTTAATAGAACATTCACCAAGGATCTGTTTAACATCTAGTCATAATGTTTTGGTTCAATTATCCTTCTAGTTTTTATTGTTTTAAATGGTTTAATTTTGATTTAATACAGCAGTAAAAGTTTAGTTATATAAGCTTTTAAATTTCAGTTGAACCTCCTAGTTCTTTTATTTATTTTTTTATTTTTTTATTTTTTTCTTTTTTTGACAATACATAGGGAAGAAAAACCGAACTTCTTTATTTTGATTTTTTTTCATAAAAGCAAAGGGGGTTGTCTTTTGTTATTATAGAGAAAAATATGAGTGTGTGTTTTTTAAATAACTTTTGAGTTTAAAGGATATGTGTGTTAATTAGTTGACCTATCCAACGCTTTTTATTGAAAAATTTAAAAGCATTAAATACATTTGAAATTCCATAAAATGTATATAACACTTTTCTTTTAAGATTAATTTTTATAAACGTAACAAAATACAAAAATATTGATGGGCCGTGTAACAAAATTCAAAAGCCAATGAAACTGATAAAATATTTTATATATTTTTATATTTGTCCTTGATATTGTGGATAAGATTCGTCACTTCTCTTTCTTCTTCTTCTTTGCAATTCACTCATCTTCTCTTCCAGACTTCTTAAACTCCTATTCCAGATTTTTTTTCTTCTATTTCTAAACGATTTATTCTTCTGTTTAAATCTAAAAAATATTTAATATCGTTTAAAAAGAATATTGAACTTCATCTACATATTAACTTCATCTTTCTCATATTCAAAAATATCAAAAGCATTTAAATATCACTTTGACATGATCTAAACGATCACTTACCTAGTCAACACGCTCCTTTAGCATGGTCAACACGATCATTTGGATTTGAAATCCTTTTCTCATCATTTAGAAAAAATTACACAATCGTGTGGATATGATATAAATGATCGCTTACAAAGTCAATACGATTGTTTAGCATAGTTAACGCGAACGTTAAGATTTAAAGCCCTTTTCCCATCATTTAAGAAGAACTACACGATCGTGCGAATATGATCTAAATGATCGCTTACCTAGTCAACATGATCATGTAGACACAACATATTTATATGTATCTCTTGAAACGAAATCTCTATAGGATTTAAGATACATGAATCATATAATTCGAATTCTAGAAAATTATATTTGGTTAAATTATATAGATCATTTGTAACCTCCCAAAGTTAAGATAATTTTGGAGTCAATTATCTTAATTTTGTTTAATTAGATCTAATTTATTGGGCTTTATTTTTTAATTCATTTAATGAGAATTATTTGATTTTGGTGGGAATTGAAATTAATTAAATATTTGTTGGATGAATATTTAATTAATTAGAGGTTTTTGCATGTGGTGTTGAGAATTTTTTAATTGTTATGAGGATTAAGTAAAGTTGTGGATTTTGAGTGTTGTTGAAGTTGAATTAAATTAAATAATTATGGATGTTATTTAATTAAATTGTAGAGTAGAAAGTTGTTGGAGATTTGATAATTATATGTATACATGGAAATATATATATATATATATATATATATATATATATATATATATATATATATGATTATTATATTAAAGGAAAAGATAATTATATTTGTTGAAATATAATTATTTAAGGAGAAAATAATTAATTATTTTGCAGAAAGATAAATAATAATTAATTATTGTAGAAGATAAGTCATGAGGAGAGAGATGGTTGATTTTGATTGGACGAAAAAAATATATATTTATTTAGAAGAGAGAATAATGGTTTAAATAAATATATATGTTTATTAATTTTGGTAAGAGAATAATAATAATAATAATAATAATAATAATAGAGAAGTATTATTATTATTAATAATGGTTATATATGTCTAAGATTTTGTGCATTTAAGATATTTATTGAGGAAAGATAATGGGAACAAAGATATATGTATATTTTTTTGTATTATATATATATATATATATATATATCCTAAAAGGAAATAATAATAATAATAATAATAATAATAATAATAAAGATTATTGTTATAATCTGGGTCTATAAATAGCATTGGAATGCTTAAGTTGGAAAGAAAAGAAAAAAGAAAAAAAGATTATTTATCTTCTTCTCTAAGATAACTCTCTACTGTTGCCGCCTCACCAGTTTTAGTTATGATTGGTCCCTTTGGCAAAGCTTGAAGATTTAAAGTGATGAATTTTTCCCATCAAGGATAAGAAAATTTTTCAATCTCCATTTGAGTAACCTTGGTAAGCTAATAAAATTAAATTAATATTTTGTTAATTTAATTTTGGATCAATTTGGAGTTTCTTTAAAGGTTCAATTGGCTAATTGTTGAAGAATTAATCTTGGATTTTTTCCCAATCAAGGTTGAATTGGTTTCAACCCCAATTTTTAGAAAGTTAATTAATTTGGAAGAATTTTGGGTGTTAGCCAATTGCTAATTTCATTAATTAAGATACTGAGTTTTTTCTTTTATGATAAGGATCAAGTTAATTGGAGAATTTTTACTCTCAGCTATGGAGTACCTTGTTTGGCTAAAATCTCCACGTAAGAGATTGTCCTACTAAACCGTCAAACTAAATTTAAGAGACCACATGTAATTATGATTATGCATTGATGGTAGCTAAAATGCATAACTTGATGCTATTGATAATGACTGTCATTGTATTGATGATTGATGTTGATGACTGATGTCATGTTATGACTAGTAGTATGTTGATGAAGACGACTACATTATGCTTATGATTACGATATTTGGTTAAGTATGCTAGATTGTTATGTTATGCCATGTTTACGATGATGTTATGATATGCTACATGCTATGGACAGGCGTTCTCTTAACTTTGTCTATTAGAGTCGTACCCACATGGGTGTCCCTCGGGATCACCACCTTTTTTATGACTGTGTAGTCTGACGGGATTACCAGTCCATTATGACATTGACATTGACATAGAGATGATTACGAGTGATTCGACGGGGTCGCTCACAGCCTGATTGTCTTAGTATTTCCTTCGGGTACACTAAAGACAAGTTTGTCCTAGGTGTTCCTTTGGGTTCACCGAAGACCAGATATGTTCCTACAGGATCACAGATTGCACGTGTTCGGGAACGTGCCAGTTCAGGGATACTTCTTTACAGAACTCTAATGGGAAGCTAACAAACACCTAGCGGGACTAGTAGTTTGTCTTACTGAGTATATGTTTATATTCACTCTTTCTATGTTTAATATTTCAGGCGAAGGTAAAGGTAGAGGAAAGCTACCGAGCGACAGAGAAGGATCCGTGACATGCCATATGGGGACTCAGTTTTGCTTCCGCGTATATGTATCAGTGTTTCAGCATTCTGTTTTTATTGAAAATTTAGTTTCCCTCCTTTCAAAAAAGTGTCTATTGTTATTGTTTTTTTTAGTAATGACCTCAATTTAGTATAAAAAGTTGGGTCGTTATATCATTATATAACTTAAAACAATCAAAACAGATATGGTACAATCATCTAAGTGAATATTTATTGAAAGAATGTTACTAAAATAATCCAATTTGTCCATGTGTCTCTATTAAAAAATCATAGTAAGGAGTTGCTATATAATTGTACATGTTGATGATTATAAATATAATTGGAACTCCTGAAGTGATTTCAAAGGCAATAGAGTATCTCAAAAAAAGAATTTGGAATGAATGATCTTGATAAAAACAATTTCTCGACTTGTAAATCAAGAATTTAATCAATGAAATTTTTATTCTAAAGGAACACGAGACAAGTGCATCATAAATACTAAATCTATTTTACTCTAATTGCAAATAAACAATTTAGTAATTAACATGCATCAACTACCCTAATTAAATTAGGGTTAAGAAAAAGATCATACCTTCGAAGCTTTCTAATACTCGTAATCTCCTCACGAACACGAATCGAGAATCACCACTAAAGTTAACCTGCTATTCTCTGGACTTAGAACCGGGTTGTAGGACTCGATGAGTGAAGGAAAATTGAGAGAGTGATGGAAATTAGAGGTGGAATTCTAGGTTGAGAATTGAGAGAGAAAAAACAATTTGGTTTAGTTTTTGTAAACAATTACTAAAATTTTCAAAAGTCTTCCAATATTTGAAAAGGGTCTTTAAATAACCTAAAGTTTATTAAATCTCAACACCTAATATTCTACTAACCATTAGTGGAACTTGGTGGGATAGTTGTTTCATCTCATGTAGTCATTTATCCCACTAAGTGATAGCGGGATTATCCAACAAAATGTTGGATTTTCCAACTACCTTTAGTCCAAGGGAAATCTGGTCATTTAACCATTCAAGTCAAAGTCAAATTTTGACTTTTTCAAGTCAAAAGTCAACATTTTGACTTTTTATCTTTTTCTTTTTTTGTATCTTGACTAATTTCGACCTCCCGAACATGAATCCACATCCATTTTTCAAAAACTCAAATCAAATTTAAACATAAAGCCTGTTAAAGTTTGACTTTTCAAAATCAAAAGTCAACATTTTCACTTTTTCTTCAAGTTTGACCATTTCCACCATTTTCGAGCTTTTGAATATGAATCCACATTCATATTTTGAATATTTAAATCACACTTAAAAATGAAGCTCCATCTGAATATATGTGATATAGTCGTCGGTTTCTCTCTTTACCTAATTTGAACAATTCAAATTATTCCAATATATTGTTCTAAGTTAATTTCATATGAGCTAGTAGGGGAACCTAATGGACCTATAGGTAATGGGCTCCAACGATCAGAGATTAACTATCTAAACCCTTTTTGATCTAGTTAATCAACATTGGTTAACTAACGATTCATTGCATTAAAGTCTCATAGTTGCACTCCCTTCACTAAATATATTTATGTCCATCTTATATAATCATGATTAGTAAGTTAATTTTCACAGGTCATTCATGTAACACCCCAAAAATTTAATGTATGTATTTTCAGCTTAATTGTCTTATTTTGGTAAGATTTTAAAATTTTGGGTGTTATTTTTATTGGAGTTTGGTGAGAAAAGAGAAAGATTTTGTTTAGCAAAGGAAAAGAAAAGAAAAAGAAAACGAAAAAATAATATTAATAATATATTATTATATTAAATAATATTAATAATATATTATTATATTATATATTTATTATTATTATTATTATTATTATTATTATTATTATTATTATTATTATTTTAATAAAAAGGTCTTTGAAAGGCATGAAAACGATTTCAACTTTTCTTCTTCCTCTTCTTCATATTTCTCCAACACCATCGCCCAAGAGTATTTTTTTTCATTCTTTTCTTTTTTTTTCTTCTTACCACTGCCATTTGACTAAGCCAATTGAGTACTTCTTTGTTCCCATGTCGAGTCTCCATTCGTCATCTCTCTATTGTTGTAGGCGAAACACTCAGCAGAATCGCGCTTCACGTCTTTGTTCGTACCCTTCGACCACTTCCTTTTCTGTTTTGCATTTCGACGAGCCATGTCGAGCCAATGTCTTTCTCTACCTCTGATCTGTCTCTATTCGTTTGCCGATGTAACGCCCCGAATTTCGAGGTAAAATTTTAGCATTTTATGTAAATTTTTTTCGGAAATTTAAGATTTTGTAAAAATGATAAAATAATAATATAATATTAGGTATTATTATCACTATAATTTCATGTTAATACTCTCATTATTATTTAGTATTAGTATTAATATTATTATTTAATATTATTATAATTATTTGATATAAATATTTTATTATAATAATTATTATTATTATTTAAAATATACATATATATATATATATAAAATTTTATAAATTTTTTTTAAAAAAAACCCTAGACGCGCCCCCCCCCCCAGTTTTTCTTCTCCCTTCCCCGACGGTCTTCTCCTTCTTCTTCATTCTCTTCTCCATCCGACAGCGCCACCACCATTCTCTTCAATCTTCTCCTTCTTTTCCGACAGCGCCAGCATCGCCTCCTTCGTCTCCGTCGTCGGAATCTCACCGCTCCAGCCTTCGTCTGCCGCAGCCATCCATTTTCGAACTCCCCCTCGACCTCACGCACCCGGATGCCGCCGTGCGTCCTTCATTCCACCGTGTCCGCCGATGCCCTGTCACTCTCCGCCGCGTTGAAGCGGAGCCGGTCGTCGGACCCCTCCAAGCCGCGAAGCATTTCCGTCGTCGAACGCCGAAGATCGATGTTCGTGGTCGCCCCGGTTCCAAGCTGACCCGACCCGAGACCCGCTTCCAGTCGAGCCGCGAGCCACAAGCAGATCCGAGCCTAGTCAAGCCGAAGACCGAGCCGAGCCGCGAGCCACAAGTCGAGCCGAGCCGAGCCGTAAGCTGACTTGAGACGAGCTGCGAGCCGAGCCGCAAGCCGAGTTGAGCCGAGCCGAGCCGTGAGTTGAGCCGTGAGCCGAGCCGTGAGCCAAGGCCGAGCCGAGCCACCTAAGCCATATTTTCCTCCCTCCACTTCGGGTCACGGTGAGTCTTCGGTAAGGATTGTTTTCGATGAATTCCTTAATGTTGCTACATCCGATTCGAGTTTGAATATTGGAATAAGATATGGTCCTACCTTTCATCCCTTGAAGGTATTAAGGAGTTGACGTATAAGTTCTCGGGTTCCGCGGCAGGCTTGTTTGAAGATAGCTTTCCTTTCCTTGGGTAAGTCAACGGATGTTCCTTAGGACCATTTAATATGACTTCTACTAGTATCATCGATTAAAACTTTCGTGTTTTCGTTTAGGTGGATCCATTGAGTGTGGACTCGATCGAGGGGCATAACCGAGTTTCAGGTAAGGGTTTTCCTACTACTGGACCTCGTATCGAGGCTGGAAACGTAGTAATCCACAGGGGATTACACGTTAGTAACTGTACTGAATAAAAGTATGTGTGTTTGAATTTTAAGTATTGTTGCTATACTCTTGTCTGATGTAAAGGTAATGCGACCGCTAGTTGTAGCTTGTGTGCTATCAGGTGTAAGGAGTTGCTTGCGGATAGACCCCGATGCTGGATGTTCGGTATAGGGTGGTTATGTTAATGGGCTATGTTATAGATTGGAATTTTATGTCGATGGACCCTGAAGTTTACGATTAGGTACGTGGTAGTCATTGGTCTGGACATTGATCACGGAGTTTGGTCGAGGAAGGACGGTGAGTCCGATCTTGATTGATTAGTTGACTGGGTCTATGGGGTTGTTAATGGTGTGCGAATTGGGAATGCGTATAGCAACTGCGGGTGTAGTTGTTTAAACCTATACTATCTGACTGGCAAAGCCTATGGCGGAGCTGTAATATGAATGTTGTTGGGGTATGACTGTTGTAGACGGTTTAGTATGGACTGAGGGTTAACGGTTAGCTTCATCTATGGGGTAGTGTGCCTTACGGATATGTGCATCCTTCGGGAGCACTAGACTGATACGTGCATCCTTCGGGAGCACTAGACTGATACGTGCATCCTTCGGGAGCACTAGACTGATGTGTGCATCCTTCGGGAGCACTAGACTGATATGTGCATCCTTCGGGAGCACTAGACTGATATGTGCGTTCTACGGAACCACTAGACTGTTATGTAAGGTACCCCTAAATAGGAAGTTAACTGTTGTTCTCTAACGGGCCCAGTAGTGGGTCCCTTACTGGGTATGTTTATACTCACCCCTTTTCTCTTCTTAAACTTTTCAGGTAAGGGCACAGCGAGGGGCAGACCGACGAGAGGCAGGAAGGACGCGTGAAGGCCATATGGACGCGTCTGGTTTTCTTATTGCTTCCGCTATGTATTTTGTCAGAATATTTGGTTTGTGATTTTGAACTGATGACTTGAGTTTTTATTTGAAACTTTTGTGACTGTGATTTAAAATAGGCCCTGAAACTGTTTTTTTTGTAATGTTTCTAACGTTTTTAATGAATCGTAACTGGTCCGTTTTGAATTTTGTGTTTGGGGTCGAGTCTTAGCACTAAGTAGTGACCTTAGCTTAGTCCGGAAAGTTGGGTCGTTACAGTTGGTATCAGAGCCTAAGTTTTAGGTTCTGTAGACTGACTTATAATGTGAGTCTGTGTTTTGTGTCCTTATGGCTAAAACGATCCTTGCCACTCGTCAGGTACGCTCTCACGAAATTATATGTATAACTCTATATGCATTACCTTACCTAAGTTAAACTGCGAAGTTAATTACCATTTATGACTAAAGGGATCATTGGTGGTTGTTAGGGAAATGCCGCCAAGGAGAGGTGCACGTAAGGGTGGCCGAGGAGGCCGAGGAAGGGGAGCAGGACGTGTTCAACCTGAGGTGCAGCCTGTAGCCCAAGCCACTGACCCGACTGCGCCAGTTACTCATGCGGATCTAGCTGCCATGGAGCAGAGGTTTAGGGATTTGATTATGCAGATGCGGGAGCAGCAGCAGCCTGCCCCACCAGCTCCAGCGCCAGCTCCAGCACCGGCTCCTGCTCCAGCCCCGGCTCCAGTACCAGTTGTGCCCAAGGTTGTGCCGGATCAGTTGTCAGCAGAGGCTAAGCACCTGAGGGATTTCAGGAAGTATAATCCCACGACATACGATGGGTCTTTGGAGGACCCCACCAGGGCTCAACTATGGTTATCGTCTTTGGAGACCATATTCCGATACTTGAAGTGCCCTGAGGATCAGAAAGTTCAGTGTGTTGTTTTCATGTTGACAGACAGAGGTACCGCATGGTGGGAGACTACAGAGAGAATGCTAGGTGGTGATGTGAGTCAGATCACGTGGCAACAGTTCAAGGAGAGTTTCTATGCGAAATTCTTCTCTGCTAGTTTGAGAGATGCCAAGCGGCAGGAGTTCCTGAACTTAGAGCAGGGTGACATGACAGTGGAGCAGTATGATGCAGAGTTTGACATGTTATCCCGCTTCGCTCCCGAGATGATAGCGACCGAGGCGGCCAGAGCTGATAAGTTTGTTAGAGGCCTCCGACTGGACATTCAGGGTTTGGTTCGAGCTTTCCGACCCGCTACTCATGCCGATGCACTGCGCCTGGCAGTGGATCTCAGTTTACAGGAGAGGGCTAACTCGTCTAAGACCGCTGGTAGAGGTTCAACATCGGGACAGAAGAGGAAGGCTGAGCAGCAGCCTGTTCCAGTGCCACAGCGGAACTTCAGATCAGGTGGTGAGTTTCGCCGCTTCCAGCAGAAACCTTTTGAGGCAGGGGAAGCTGCCAGAGGGAAGCCGTTGTGTACCACTTGTGGAAAGCACCATCTGGGTCGTTGCTTATTCGGGACCAGGACTTGCTTTAAGTGTAGGCAAGAGGGTCATACAGCTGATAGATGCCCGTTGAGACTTACGGGGAACGCGCAGAATCAGGGAGCAGGTGCTCCACATCAAGGTAGGGTCTTTGCTACCAACAAGATTGAGGCTGAGAGGGCAGGCACGGTGGTGCCAGGTACGCTTCCAGTATTGGGGCATTACGCCTTAGTTTTGTTTGATTCGGGATCGTCACATTCTTTTATCTCTTCCGCATTTGTGTTGCATGCCCGCTTAGAGGTAGAGCCCTTACACCATGTTCTATCAGTATCTACTCCTTCCGGGGAGTGTATGTTGTCGAAGGAAAAGGTGAAAGCATGCTAGATTGAGATAGCAGGCCATGTGATGGAAGTAACGCTGTTAGTCCTGGATATGCTCGACTTTGATGTAATCCTGGGTATGGGTTGGTTGGCCGCTAACCACGCCAGCATAGATTGTTCCCGTAAGGAGGTAACGTTTAACCCTCCCTCGATGGCCAGTTTTAAATTTAAGGGAGAAGGGTCAAGGTCGTTGCCTCAGGTAATCTCAGCCATCAGGGCCAGTAAACTGCTCAGTCAGGGTACTTGGGGTATCTTAGCGAGCGTGGTGGATACTAGAGAGGTCGATGTATCCCTGTCATCAGAACCGGTGGTGAGGGACTATCCGGATGTCTTCCCTGAAGAACTTCCAGGGTTACCTCCTCACAGAGAGGTTGAGTTTGCCATAGAGTTGGAGCCGGGCACGGTTCCTATATCCAGAGCCCCTTACAGAATGGCCCCCGCAGAGCTGAAAGAACTGAAGGTGCAGTTGCAAGAATTGCTGGATAAGGGATTCATTCGACCGAGCATGTCACCTTGGGGTGCGCCAATTTTATTTGTTAAGAAGAAGGATGGATCGATGCGTCTATGCATTGACTATAGGGAGTTGAACAAGGTAACCGTAAAGAACAGATATCCCTTGCCCAGGATCGACGATCTATTTGACCAGTTACAGGGAGCCACAGTGTTCTCTAAGATTGATCTTCGGTCGGGATACCATCAGCTGAGGATTAAGGATGGTGATGTACCGAAGACAGCATTTCGTTCCAGATATGGACACTACGAGTTTATTGTGATGTCTTTTGGTTTGACGAATGCTCCAGCAGTGTTTATGGACTTGATGAACAGAGTGTTTAGGGAGTTCCTAGATACTTTTGTGATCGTGTTTATTGATGATATCTTGATATACTCCAAGACGGAGGCCGAACATGAGGAGCATTTACGTATAGTTTTGCAGACACTTCGGGATAATAAGTTGTATGCAAAGTTCTCGAAATGCGAGTTTTGGCTGAAGCAGGTGTCCTTTCTGGGCCACGTGGTTTCTAAGGCTGGAGTCTCTGTGGATCCAGCTAAGAAAGAGGCAGTCACCGATTGGACCCGACCTTCCACAGTCAGTGAGGTTCGTAGCTTTCTGGGTTTAGCAGGTTATTATCGACGGTTTGTGGAGAACTTTTCTCGTATAGCTACTCCTCTTACTCAGTTGACCAGGAAGGGAGCTCCTTTTGTTTGGAGCAAGGCATGTGAGGACAGTTTCCAAAACCTTAAACAGAAGCTAGTTACCGCACCGGTTCTTACTGTACCTGATGGTTCTGGCAGTTTTGTGATTTATAGTGATGCTTCCAAGAAGGGTTTGGGTTGTGCTTTGATGCAACAAGGTAAGGTGGTCGCTTATTTTTCTCGTCAGTTGAAGAGTCATGAGCAGAACTACCCTACACATGATTTAGAGTTGGCAGTAGTGGTTTTTGCTTTAAAAATATGGAGGCATTACTTATATGGTGAAAAGATACAGATCTTCACGGATCATAAGAGCTTGAAGTACTTCTTTACTCAGAAGGAATTGAATATGAGACAGCGAAGATGGCTTAAGTTAGTGAAGGATTACGATTGTGAGATACTGTATCATCCAGGCAAGGCAAATGTGGTAGCTGATACTCTTAGTAGAAAGGTATCACATTCAGCAGCACTTATTACCCGACAGGCCCCATTGCATCGAGATCTTGAGCGGGCTGAGATTGCAGTATCAGTGGGGGCAGTCACTATACAGTTAGCCCAGTTGACGGTCCAGCCAACTTTGAGACAAAGGATCATTGATGCTCAAAGTAACGATCCTTATTTGGTTGAGAAACGTGGCCTAGTAGAGGCAGGGCAGGCGGTTGAGTTCTCCATATCCTCTGATGGTGGACTTTTGTTTGAGAGACGCCTCTGTGTGCCGTCAGATAATGCGGTTAAGACAGAATTATTATCTGAGGCCCACAGTTCCCCATTTTCCATGCACCCAGGTAGTACATAATCAACTTAATCGATTGTTTTGTGACTATAATTAAAATATTGAAGAAGGAACGATGAACACTTTAGTGCATAGTTGTCTTCATGAGACTTTAAGAAACTATTTTAAGTTTACCATGAAGGAAAAATTACTAGTTTGAAGTTTGAAAATTTGTAGTTTTAACCAGGCAAGCATAGATTGTTTAGCAAGGAGGTAGTTTTTAATCCTCCTACAGAGGCTAGTTTCAAGTATAAAGGGGTTGAATCTATGGTCCTACTAAAAGTTATCTCAGCTATGAAAACTTAAGTTGCTTGACAAAGGTACCTAGAGTATCTTGGCTAGTATTGTAGACACCTGGGAGGCCAGGGTTCTTTGACATCTGAACCAATGGTGATGGAATATCCCGATGTCTTTTCAGAAGAGCTTTCAGGCTTGCCTCCTCATAGGGAGATTGATTTTGCAATTGAGATGGAGCCAAATATTGTTCCTATATCTAAAGCTCCGTACAGAATGACCCACCAAAGTTGAAAGAGCTAAAAGTGTAGTTGCATGAATTGCTTGACAAAGGTTTCATTCAGTCGAGTGTGTCACCTTGTGGTAGACTAGTTTTGTTTGTTAAGAAGAAAGATGTGTCGATATGCTTATGCATTGACTATAGAGAGTTGGATAAAGTGACTGTTGAGAACAAATATCTTTTGTATAAGATTGATGATTTATTTGACCAGTTGTAGGGAGCCACAATATTGTCTAAGTTTGATCTTCGCTCGAGATACCAATAGTTGATAATTAAGGATAGTGATATACCAAAGACAGCTTTTCATTCGAGATATGGATATTATGAGTTCATTGAGACGTCTTTTGGGTTGTGTAATGATCCAACTTTTTATACTAAGCTGAGGTCATTACTAAAAAGAAACAATGACAAGAGACATTTTTTTTAAACGAGGGAAGATTAAATTTTTATTAAAAACGGAATATTAAAACACTGAAACATAGACGCAGAAGCAAAACTAGGTCCCCATATGGCACGTCACGGATCCTTCTCTGTCGCTCTCCAGCTTTCCTCTACTTTTACCTTCGCATGAAATATTAAACATAGAAAGAGTGAGTATAAACATATACTCAGTAAGGGACCTACTACTAGTCCCGCTAGGTGTCCGTTAACTTCCCATTAGAGTCTTGTAAAGTGGTACCCAAGAAATTGCACGTTCTCGAACACGTGCAATCTTTGATCCCATAGGAACATATCTGGTCTTCGGTGAACCAAAAGGAACACCTAGGACAATATAGTCTTTAGTGTACCCGAAGGAAACACTAAGATAATCGGGCTGTGAGTGATCCCGTCGAATCACTCGAATCATGTCTATGTCAATGCCAGACTGGCGGTCTCGTCGGACTATGCAGTCTTAAAAAGGTGGTGATCCCGAAGAACACCCATGCAGGTACGACTCTAATAGACAAAGTTAACAGAATACCCTATCCATAGCATGTAGAATAACATAACATCATAACATGGCATGAATATTAATCTTAACGTCCTTAATCATGTGATTAATATTTCATGCATCAACATCAACATCAACAGTCGTCAACAACGTACTACCAGTCATTAACATAACATCAGCCATCAACATCAATTATCAACATAATAATCTCAGTCATCATCATCAATCATCCATAAAATGATAGTCATTCTCAATAGCATCAAATTATGCATTTTAGCTACCATCAATGCATAATCATAATTACATGCAGTCTCTTAAATTCAGTTCGAAGGTCTAGTAGAAGCATCTCTTACCTGGAGACTTTAGCCAAACAAGGTACTCCCTAGCTGACAGTAAAAATTCTCCAATTAACTTGATCCTAATCATAAAAGGAAAAACTCAGTATCTTGATTAATAAAATTAGCAATTGGCTAACATCCAAAAATTCTCCTAAAATAATTAACTTCTCAAACAAAAGGGATTGAAACCAATTCAACCTTGATTGGGAAAAATCCAAGATTTAAATCTTAAAAAAAATTAGCCAATTGAACCTTTAAAGAAACCTCAAATAGATCCAAAATTAAATTAATAAAATATTAATTTAATTTCATTGGCTTACCAAGGTTACTCAAATGGAGGTTGAAAAAATTCTCTTATCCTTGATGGAAAAATTCATCACTTTAAATCCTCAAGCTTTTCAAAGAAACCAATCTTAACTACAACTGATGAGGGTTATCTTAGAGAAGATCTTAGAGAAGAAGATGAAGAACCTTTTTCTTTTTCCTTTACTTTCTAACTTAAGCATTCCAATGTTATTTATAGACCCAAATAATAACAATAATATTTATTATTATTATTTCCTTTTCCTTTTAGGATATATATATATATAATACCAAAAAAATATACATATATCTTTATTCCCATTATCTTTCCTCAATAAATGTCTTAAATGCACAAATGCATTTATAACCATTAATAATAATAATTATAATACTTCTTTATTATTTTATTTTCTCTCACCAAAATCTACAATAAATATATATTTATTTAAACCATTATTCTCTCTTATAAATAAATATATATCTTTTCTTTTTCAATCAAATCAACCATCTCTCTCCTCATGGATTATCTTCTTTTTCAAACAAATATAATTATATTCCATCATATAATTAACTTCATGTCATACCCCGGTCTAAGTTTTCCCCTCTAACCTAGATCGTGGTGTGAATCTATTCCTTAAACTCATACCTTTCATATATAGGATTAGTAAAACATTTTCCAAAAAATTCTATAAAAATTTCGGCAGAGTCTCCCCTGAAAACAAACTAACCATACCTGGAAAATAGAAGAAAGACACACTTCTATACTTTTCAAAACTCAATTATCCTCGAGTGTGTCTCACCACACACTCATCCAACATAATCCAGAGTACCAAACAAAGTTTATATTCAACTTCGAACTAGTTACAAAAGAATTACAATTTAATAAAAGACCTCTCAGACTCAAATTCTCATCATGACTCTCGTTTCTTCTAATAACCCAATAATACAATAGAATGCATAAGTATATACTACACAATGAGATACTATAACCACTGCCAGGAAAGCACAACCAATGCTTAGTCCTTAACCGTTACCTGGAGGGGAGAAAACATTGAAAACATGAGTTGAAACTCAATGAGTGGCAATTTTTAAAAGTAAAAGCTTATAAAACATATCTTCAAATCGTTTAAATATAACCTCAATAACGAAATAATAGTTACAGCGTTAAAATCATATATTACCATAAACCACAAGTAAGGCCAACAAACCTGTACCCAATAAACCATGGCAAAGCATCTAAATATACGGCTAAAGATAGCTCGCACATGACTAAAAATCATGCGGCCAAAACTAGCTCACGCATATTTAGTGCCCGCCACGATAACAACCTCCATCCAATCCGATCCAATCCAACCATGATAGCATACTAAGCATATGGCCCAAGGATAGCTCACACGTGATCCAATCCACAAGGAAACACGCGGCCAAACGAAGCTCACGCATACTTAGCACCTACCACGGTAGCAACATACCGCTCCTATATGCACATAGAGCCACCCAACCATGGGTTAAGCTAGGCCCGAAGCCATATCACAATCCTCCATCCACGTCCTCACCTAGGCTCAGGTTCTCGGATCTCCGGTTACGGCCTCTTTCAACCACGGAATCCCCTGACAACCGTAGGTGGCCCTACAGAAACATATTCTCATAGCCTTAAGGATAATCACCAACATCCATAATATCACATAGTTCAAGTTTGAAAACAAATCAAACATAGTTAGAAACACGTTTTCACATATTTGGATCCTTAGCCATCAATACATACTTTTAGAACTCTTTCAAATTTAGTTATAAATCAATGAATGTTTAGAAACAAGTTGTCATCTAAACTTACTTAATAAGTTTGGGTTCAACCACAATTTCGAAATACAAGAGTTCATGGAAAACCGAAAATCACATTTGAAAATCTTTATAACACATAAATCATAAGGCAATCATATTCCAAATTTTCATACTAGAACAATTATACTAGATTTATAATGAAAATACTTGAATTTAAGCCACTCACAATCAATTACTCGATCCCCCAGGATTTTATGCCTTCCCCACTTCGATTTAGCCTGAAACAAGATTAAGGTTTATCAATTAACTTTACAAAGCAAGACGACACAACAATCTTCAACATACTCTAATAAGCCAACTCAAACTATTTTATGCTCCAAAGACTCCAATTTCTCTCTTCCAAGACTTAAATTGAATTATCCCTTCATGCTTTAATCTATTCTAAAAATTCCAACTTTGGACCCTTAGCATCACATTAATCTCTTAACGCCACAAGCACCCAAACATGAGAGAACCCACTAACATTTATCAAAAACCATATCAAAATTACCTCAACACATTTCTCAAAATTTTCCAGATTCGCAACATGAACTTCAAATGATCATAACGCTTTCAATACTTAACCAAAATGAGTGTTATTTATGTCAAAATCTTCATTTTGATGTCCTATATAATTTACAAGAAGGAAGAAAAATACGATTCTCAATAGGTTGCTACAGAATTGACCCGAAACAGAGATTGTTTAAAAATGGAGTCTTCTGCTATCCCCTAACTTGTTTATGAAATTAGGCTTACTTCAAATCATATTTAGCTCACAATTCCTTCATAAAAGTTGTAGTGCATTGAATAACCTTTCCAACCATACCAAATAGAGATCTTAACTCCATTTCTACACTTCTAACTACTCAACACAACAGCGTCGTCAAAGATTCATGCACGAAACCTAAAATCTGCCTTCTCTTTCTATTTTCGACCTTTAACCTTCAACTCTAGGAAAAATCCAATGAAATTATTCCATACACTCTTATGTCCAATAATCATACCTTAGAGGTTTAAATCCATTAACAATCTCAACAACAATCTATAGGGTCAATAACTTAGAAACCTACCCCACTCACCTAAAATAACCTCAATCGTGTTGACCAAGGCTTCCAAGTTCTAAATTTAACTTTTCCCTAAATGCTTTAGTCTAGGCTAAACATTCCACTCTTGAACCTTAAACTTCACATTGGACTCTTAATAAGATAAGGATCCAAACTTAGTGTATACTTAATGGGCCTTGTATATTAACTTGCTCTTAGTTGCAATATCAATAATGTGAGGGATTTAGATCATTTAATAACAAACTCAACGTCAAAGTAGCAAGTCAATATCTTAAGAAATTTCCCACACTTGTCCTAAACAATCTTAAGTGTGGTGAACAATGCTTCATAGTTCTCTAAAGTCCCCACTTTTCCATTCAAAAATTATGGTTAAAATCAAGTCCGCGCTAATACGAAGTGGTATTTAAGAACTATGAGAGAACATGCTAATTTATCTACAACCTTATCAAATACTTGTCAAAATCGCCTTGGTAACATGTTAACGCCTTTCTAAATTCGAATCTAGGATCTAAAACTATTGTGTGTTCGAAACTTATATACGCAACACCCAAACAAATCTCTAAAGTTAGAAGAAATTTCCTTCTTGACCTCAAATTTTTAACTTTGGGACTCGAGTCTTATGAGTAATCTAATATAAATGCTTAGATTCAATGGGTATGCAAGAACTCAAATAAAACTCACTTAAATTACTCCAAAACTTGTCAAGAACCAATTAAAGTACTCTTAACTTCCATGGGTAACATCCTAACCACCTACTAAGCTCAAAATCAAGTATCCGACATCATGGTTTAATCAATATCATTACTAAAATTTGATGGGTACTCAAGACCCGCTCTATAAAGTATAGAATCTTACCCAAGTTGTACCAGAACGCCTAAATTTGAGCTTACGAACTACTGGACAGTGGTTTGAACTCTTTTAAAATCCAAATCTGAAAACTTAGATCCAACGATACGGAGTTGAAAAGAACGAAATTAGCAATGATTCAACTTACCGAATGACAACGAACGATGGATAGGTACTTCACAGCTCAATTACAAAGAAACACAACGAGGACACTCGAATAGATTGTGTCGATTCGAACTAGCCGCTTCAAAACGCCGTGGTTCAAGGCGCGTGGCGTGGGTGGTCGTCTTCCGGCGGTTAGAGCTGCGCAACGATAGTGGCGTTGTGTCGGCGTGGAGAAGCAAATGAAGGATGGGGCGGCGGAAGAGATTTCAAAAAGGAAAGGGGAAGTCGTCGGTCTCTCTCTCTTTCTAGAAGGATGAAGATGACGAAGAAGAAGAAGGAGGAGGAGAAGAAGAAGAAAAGAAATATCTCCTCTTTTCTTTTCTCTCTCTCTTTTTTTTTTATAAAAGCTTAATAATAATAAGGAAATGACAAAAATGCCCATCTCTTCAAACTTAAACTTCCTTTTTACCCTCCTTCGTTCTTTTCAACACCTATACAAAACAATTTAAGTGTTGAAACTCCATAAATGTAGTTCTAAAATTTCCTTATCACACGAATAAATCTTAAGGAGATATTAAATAAATAGATAAAGTAGAAGAGAACGAAATGGGGCTTACACGTCACTTTTCCAAATTATTAATTAAATATATATATCCATATATATATACTCAATTAAATCCAATTCCACCAAAACCAATTTTTCCCTCCAAAATCTCAAATTAACTTAAATCCTCAATTAATTTAATCAAATAAGTCTTTTCCAATAAATCAATTATAACTTCTAACATGAATTATCTTAACCCAACCATAACAACTCCACTCCACAATCAAGATTTATCTTTCTGCAGGATAATTAATTATCTTCCACAATAATTAATTATTATTATTTATCTTTATCTAAAATAATTAATTATCTTCCACAATAATTAATTATTATTTATCTTTCTCCAAAATAATTATCCTTTTACAAATAATTATATTTTTCAAAAATATAATTATTTTACTTTTTCTCCCTTACCAAATATTCTTTCTCCAATATACAATTATCTTTTCCTTTAATAATTATATTTCAACAAATATAATTATCTTTTCCTTTAACATAATAATTATATATATATTTCTACATATACATATAATTATTGAATCTCCAACAAACTTTTTACCCCACAATTTAATTAAATAACGTCCATAATTATTTAATTAAATTCGACCTCAACAACACTAAAAATCCACAACTTTAATCAATTCTCTTGACTTACCATTTAATCAAAAACTTAACAAACGCCACATGCCAAAACCTCTAATTAATTAAATATTCATCCAACAAATATTTAATTAATTTTAATTCTCACATAAATCGAATAATTCTCATTAAATGAATTCAAAATAACACCCAATAAATTAAATCTAATTAAATAAAATTAAGATAATTAACTTCCAAAATTATCTTAATTTTTTGGGCGTTACAGGTTGACAAATGCTCCAGCAATGTTTATGGACCTGATGAACAGAGTGTTTAAGGATTTCTTAGACACTTTCGTGATTGTATTTATTGACGATATTTTGGTTTATTTTATGACAGATACAAAATTTTCAAATTGTATGCAAAGTTTTCGAAATGTGAGTTTTGGTTGAAGCAAGTGTCTTTTCTAGGCCATGTGGTATCTAAAGATGGTGTTTCTGTGGACCCAACAAAGAATGAAGCTTTTACCATTTGGCTTCGATATTCCACAGTCAGTGAGGTTCGTAGCTTTCTAGGTTTAGCAAGTTATTACCAACAGTTTGTAGAGAACTTCTCTCGTTTAACTACTCCATTGACTTAGTTAACCAGGAAAGGCACTTCGTTTGTTTGAAACAAAGCCTGTAAGGATAGTTTTCAAAATCTTAAACAGAAGCTTGTATTGCATCGCTTTTTACTGTACCCGATGGTTCAGGGAGTTTTATGATTTACAATGATGCTTCTAGGAAAGGTTTGGGTTGTGTTCTGATGCAACAAACTAAAGTAGTTGCTTACGCTTCTTGTCAGTTAAAGAGTCATGAGCCAAACTACCTTACTTATGATACGAAAATTAAATGGTAGCTGTGGTTTTTGCATTAAAGATTTGAAGGCACTACTTGTATGGTGAGAAGATACATATCTTTAAGGGTCATAAGAGCTTAAAATACTTCTTTACTTAGAAGGAGTTAAACATGAGACAGAGAAGGTGACTTGAGTTAGTAAAGGATTATGACCATGAGATCTTCTATCACCCAAGCAAAAGGAATGTTGTAGCTGATACTCTTAGTAGGAAGGTATCACTTTCAGCAACACTTATTACCAAAAAAGTTCAATTGCATGGAGATTTTGAAAGAGCTGAGATTATGGTTTTAGTAGGGGAAGTCACCTCACAGTTAGCTCAGTTATCAGTGCAATCAACTTTGAGGCAGAGAAGTATTGTTGCTTAGCGTAATTATCCTTATTTTGTTGAGAAGAATGGCCTAGCAGGAACAGGGCAAGCTGATGAGTTCTTCATATCCTCTAATGATAGGTTATTGTTTGAGAGGCGTTTATGTGTGCCAGCAGACAATGTGGTTAAGACAGATTTGTTGACTGAAGCTCATAGTTTCCCATTTTCATGCATTCAGGTAGTACAAAAATTTACCATGATCTAAAACAAGTTTACTAGTGGCATAATATAAAGAGAGAGGTGGCAGATTTTGTTAGTAAATGTTTGGTGTGCCAGCAAGTTAAAGCACCAAGATAGAAACCAATAGGTTTGTTGCAACCTTTGAGTATGTTAGAGTGAAAGTGGGAGAATGTGTCTATTAGTTTTATTAGAGGACTACCTAAAACCCTAAAGGGTTATACAGTGATTTGGATTGTTGTCGACAGGCTCACTAAATCAGTATATGTCATCCCAGGGAAATCCATTTATGTTGTTAGTAAGTGGGCACAGTAATATTTTACGGAGATAGTAAGGTTGCAGGGAGTCCCAGTATCGATCTTTCCTGACAGAGATGCCTATTTCACTTCTAAGTTCTAAAAAGTACTTTAGGTTTCCTTGGGCACAAGGTTAGATTTCAATACAGCTTTTCACCAACAGACTGATGGTGAAACTAAGCATTTGAACCAAAATTTGGAGGATATGCATTTGATGGAGTTTGCATATAATAACAGTTTTCAGTCTACCATTAGCATGACACCATTTAATGCTTAGTATGGTAAATGTTACATATCCCCTATTTGTTGGGATGATGTTGGTAAACAAAGATTGATTGATCCTAAGTTAGTTCAATCAATTAATGAGGCTATATAGAAGATTAGAGCATGTATGCGAGGAACACAAAGTAGACAAAAATGTTATGCAGATGTAAGAAGAAAGGATCTTGAGTTTGATGTGGGAGATAAGTTGTTCTTGAAAGTAGCACCTATGAAGGATGTTCTGCGATTTGAAAAAAGGGGAAGTCCTTATTTTATTAGACCGTTTGAGATTCTAGAGCGAATTGGTCCTATAGTATATCATTTGGTGTTGCCACCATCACTCTCTGTTGTTCATGATGTTTTCCATGTTTCGATGTTAAGAAAGTATGTGGCAAATTCATCTCATACTGGACTACAAACTATTGGAAATTGATGAAAAATTGGCCTATGAAGAGCCACCAGTTGAGATTTTGGCTAGAGAGGTAAAAATGTTTCGTAACAAAGGGATTGCATTAGTAAAAGTTTTGTGGCAAAACCATCAAGTTGAAGAGGCTACGTGGAAATAAGAAGATGACATGAGAGCTCGTTACCTAGAGTTGTTCGAGCATTCAATCTTCGATATGAAAGTTTCTTAAGGAAGGAAGAATGTAACACCCTAAAAATTTAAGATATTTATTCTTTAACTTAATTGTCTTATTTTAGTAAGATTTAAAAGTTTGGATGTTATTTTGATTGGAGCTTGGTAAGAAAAGAGAAAGATTGTAACGCCCTAATACTTCGAGGTAAAATTTTTGTCATTTTATGTAAATTTTGGGGAAATTAAACTTTTTGGTGTTAATTCTTTTTGTTGGTTTTGATGAAGAAAAAAAAAAGAAATCGAAGTGTATGAATTTTTTTATTAATCTGGTGTAAATTAATATAATAATAATAGAATATAAGTTATATTATTATTATTATTAATTATGTTATTATTATTATTATTAACTATATTATTATTTTTATTATTATTATTATTACTAATTACATTATTATTATTATTATTATTATTATTATTATTTAAAATATATATATATAATTTGTTTTCAAAAAAAAACCTAGCAAGCCGCGCGTCCGCCCCCCCATCCGTTCTCCTTCTCCATCTCCGTCTTCAGCTTCGCGAAGCTGACGCCGCCGCCGTCTCGCCATCCTTTCTCTTCCACACGTGTCTCCGTCTCCACCTCTGTCTCCACCTATGTCTCCGTCTCCATCTCCATCGTCGGCATTTTTTTTTCAGATTCAACATTCGTCCGCCGTGGTCCCATCCATTTCCATTCTTCCTCTCGGCCTCACGCAATCGAACGCCACCGTGCGTCATTCGTCCGACCGTGTCTGCCCACGCCCCGCCGCCCTCTGCCGCGTTGAAGCAGAGCCGGTCGTCGAACTCCTCCAAGCCGCGAAACATCACTGTCATCGAACGCCCGAAGATCCGTCGCTCGTGGTTGCCCTAGTTTAAAGCTGACCCGACCCGAGAACCCTAATCCAATCTAACCCGCAAATTCGAGTTGCGAGCCGAAGACTGAGTCGAACCGCGAGCTGAGTCGAGCCCTGAGCCGTGAGCCGCGAGCCGAGGGTGAGCCGAGCCGTGATCCACGAGCCGAGGGTGAGCCGAGCTGAGCCGAGCCGAGGGTGAGCCGAGCCGAGCCGAGTCGAGCCACCTAAGCCATTTTTTTCTCCCTCCACTTTGGGTCACGGTGAGTCTTCGGTAAGGATTATTTTGGTAATTTACCCAATGTTGCTATAACCGTTTCGAGTTTGAATATTGGAGTAAGACTTGGTCTTATCTTTCGTTCCTTGAAGGTATTAGGGATTTGACACTCAAGCTCTCAGGTCCCACGGCAAGTTTATTTGGGGATAGCTCCCTTTACTCGGGTAAGCCGACGTTTGTTGTTTCGAATGATTTAAAAGGTGACTTTTACTAGTATCGTCGTTTAAAACCCTTGTGTTTTCGTTAGGTGGATCCGTTGAGCGTGGACTCGATCGAGGGGCATAACCAAGTTTCAGGTAAGGGATTTCCTACTACTGGACCTTGGGTCGAGGCTGGAAACGTAGTAATCCAAAGGGGATTATACGTTAGAAACTGTACTGAATGAATTGATGCATGTTTGACTAATACATATCACTTATATGCTCTTGTCTGATTAAAGGTAGCGTGATCGCAAGTGGTAGCTTGTGTGCCATCGTGTGAAATGAGTTGTTTATGGATAGACACCGATGCCCGGATGTTCTGTGTATAGTAGTTATGTTAATGGGCTATGTTGCGAACTGGAATTATATGTCGATGGACTTAAAAGTCTTAAGGTTATGTATGTGGTAGTCTATTGTCTGGATATTGGTTATGCAGTTACGTCATCGAAGGGCTGTGAGTCTGATTCTGATTTGACTGGTTGACTGGATCTAAAGAATATCACAATGATGTGTGAATTGGAAACACATATAGCAACTGAGGATATGGTTGTTTAAACCTATACTATCAAACTGACGAAGTCTATGACGAAATTGTAATATGAACGTAGTCGGAGTGTGATTGTTGTAGACAGTTTAGTATGGACTGAGGGGTAAAGGTTAGCTTCATCTATGGGGTAGTGTACCTTACTGATATGTGTATCCTTCGGGATCACTAGACTGATACGTGCATCCTTCGGGATCACTAGACTGATATGTGTATCCTTCGGGATCACTAGACTGATAGGTGTGTCCTTCCGGGTCACTAGACTGATACGTGTATCCTTCGAGATCACTAGACTGATACGTACATCCTTCAAGATCACGAGACTGATGTGTGCATTCTATGGAACCACTAGACTGTTTAAGTAGGGTACCCCTGAATAGGAAGTTAACTGTTATTCCCTATCGAGCCCAGTAGTGGGTCCCTTACTGGGTATATTTTATACTCACCCTTTCTCCTCTTTAACTTTTCAGGTAAGGGTACAACGAGGGGCAGATCGATGAGAGGCAAGAAGGATGCGTGAAGGCCATATGTACGCGTCTGGTTTTCTTTGTGCTTCTGCTAATGTATTTTTGTTACTCTCTATTTTCATTGTCAGATCGTGTCACGGTTAGAATATTTGGTTTTGTGAGTTGTGTTTGATGATTTGAGTACTGTATTTTGAAACTCTCGTGACTGCAATTTAAAATAGGGCCCGAAACTTCTTTTGTAATATTATAAAACGTTTTTAATGAATCGTAACCGGTTCTTTATGAGTTTGTGTGTTTTGCTGGTCGAGTCTGAGTACTGAGTAGTGACCTCAGCTTAGTCTGGAAAGTTGGGTCGTTACAGTTGGTATCAGAGCCTAAGTTTTAGGTTCTGTAGACTTACTTATAATGTGAGTCTATGTTTTGTGTCTTTATGGCTAAAACGATACTTGCCACTCGTCAGGTACGCTCTCATGAAATTATATGTATAACTTTATATGCATTACCTCACCTAAGTTAAACTGCGAAGTTAATTATCACATATGACTAAAGGGATCATTGGTGGTTGTTACGGAAATGCCGCCAAGGAGAGGTGCACGTAGGGATGGCCGAGGAGGCCGAGGAAGGGGAACAGGACGTGTTCAACCTGAGGTGCAGCCTGTAGCCCAAGCCACCGACCTGGCTACGCCAGTTACTCATGCGGACCTCGCTGCTGTGGAGCAGAGGTTCAGGGATTTGATTATGCAGATGTGGGAGCAGCAGCAGCCTGCCCCACCAGCTCCTGCTCCAGCTCCTACTCCAGTTTCACTTGTACCCCAAGTCGTGCCGGATCAGTTGTCGGCAGAGGCCAAGCACCTGAGGGATTTCAGGAAGTATAACCCCACGACGTTCGATGGGTCTTTGGAGGACCCCACCAGCACTCAGCTGTGGTTATCGTCTTTGGAGACTATATTTCGGTATATGAAGTTCCCTGAGGATCAAAAAGTGCAGTGCGCCGTCTTTATGCTAACAGACAGAGGTACTGCCTGGTGGGAGACTACAAAGAGAAAGCTAGGGGTGACGTGGGTCAAATCACCTGGCAACAGTTCAAGGAGAGTTTCTATGCGAAATTCTTCTCTGCTAGTTTGAGAAACGCCAAGCGGCAGGAGTTTCTGAACTTAGAGTAGGACGACATGACAGTAGAATAGTATGATGCGGAGTTTGACATGTTATCCCGCTTCGCTCCCGAGATGATAGCGACTGAGGCGGCCAGAGCTGATAAGTTTGTTAGAGGCCTTAGACTGGACATCCAGGGTTTGGTTTTTCCTATTGACCCGCCACTCATGCCGATGCACTGCGCCTGGCAGTGGATCTTTGTTTATAGTAGAGGGCTAACTCGTCCAAGGTTGCAGGTAGAGGTTCGACCTCAAGAACTGAGCAGCAGCCTATTTCAATGCCACAGCGGAACTTCAGATCAGGTGGTGAGTTTAGCCGTTTCCAGCAGAAACCTTTTGAGGCAGGGGAAGCTGTCAGAGGGAAGCCGTTGTGTACCACTTGTGGGAAGCACCATCTAGGCCGTTGTTTATTCGGGACCAGGATTTGCTTCAAGTGTAGGCAAGAGGGGCATACAGCTGATAGATGCCCGATGAGACTTACCGGGAATGCACAGAATCGGGGAGCAGGTGCTCCACATCAGGGTAAATTCTTTGCTACCAATAAGACAGAGGCTGAGAGAGCAGGCATGGTGGTGACAGGTACGCTTCCAGTATTGGGGCATTACGCCTTAGTTTTGTTTGATTCGGGTTCGTCACATTCCTTTATCTCTTCTGCATTTGTGTTGCATGCCCGCTTAGAGGTAGAGCCCCTACACCATGTTTTATCAGTATCTACTCCTTCTGGGGAGTGTATGTTGTCGAAGGAAAAAGTGAAAGCATGCCAGATTGAGATAGCAGGCCATGTGATTGAAGTAACGTTATTAGTCCTGGACATGCTCGACTTTGATGTAATTCTGGGTATGGATTGGTTGGCCGCTAACCATGCCAGCATAGATTGTTCTCGTAAGGAGGTAGCGTTTAACCCTCCTTCGATGGTCAATTTTAAATTTTAGGGAGAAGGGTCAAGGTCGTTACCTCAGGTAATCTCAACCATGAGGGCCAGCAAACTGCTCAGTTAGGGTACTTGGAGTATCTTAGCGAGCGTGGTGAATACTAGAGAGGTTGATGTATCCCTGTCATCAGAACCAGTGGTAAGGGACTGTCCGGATGTCTTTCCTGAAGAACTTCCAGGGTTACCTCCTCATAGAGAGGTTGAGTTTGCCATAGAGCTAGAGCCGGGCATGGTTCTTATATCCAGAGCCCCATACAGAATGGCCCCAGCAGAGTTGAAAGAACTGAAGGTGCAGTTACAGGAATTGCTTGATAAGGGCTTCATTCGATCGAGTGTTTCACCTTGGGGTGCGCCAGTTTTATTTGTTAAGAAGAAGGATGGATCAATGCGTCTATGCATTGACTATAGAGAGTTGAACAAGGTAATCGTTAAGAACAGATATCCTTTGCCCAGGATCGACGATCTGTTTGACCAGTTACAGGGAGCTACAGTGTTCTCTAAGATTGATCTTCGGTCGGGATACCATCAGTTGAGGATTAAGGATGGTGATGTACCGAAGACGAATTTTCGTTCCAGATACGGACACTATGAGTTTATTGTGATGTCTTTTGGGTTGACGAATGCTCCGGCAGTGTTTATGGACTTGATGAACAGAGTGTTTAGGGAGTTCCTAGACACTTTTGTGATCGTGTTTATTGATGACATCTTGATATATTCCAAGACGGAGGCCAAGCATGAGGAACATTTACGTATGGTTCTGCAAACCCTTCAGGATAATAAATTGTATGCAAAGTTCTCGAAATGCAAGTTTTGGCTGAAGCAGGTGTCCTTTCTAGGCTATGAGGTTTCTAAGGCTGGAGTTTCTGTGGATCCAGCTAAGATAGAGGTAGTCACCAGTTGGCCCCGACCTTCCATAGTCAGTGAGGTTTGTAGCTTTCTGGGTTTAGCAGGTTATTATCGGCGGTTTGTGGAGAACTTTTCCCGTATAGCTACTCCTCTTACTCAGTTGACCAGGAAGGGAGCTCCTTTTGTTTGGAGCAAGGCATGTGACGACAGTTTCCAGAACCTTAAACAGAAGCTAGTTACTGAACCGGTTCTTACTGTACCTGATGGTTTAGGCAGTTTTGTGATTTACAGTGATGCTTCTAAGAAGGGTTTGGGTCAGCAAGGTAAGGTAGTCGCTTATGCTTCTCGTCAGTTGAAGAGTCATGAGCAGAATTACCCTACACACGATTTAGAGTTGGCAGTAGTGGTTTTTGCATTGAAAATATGGAGGCATTACTTGTATGGTGAAAAGATACAGATCTTCACGGATCATAAGAGCTTGAAATATTTCTTTACTCAGAAGGAATTGAATATGAGACAGCGAAGATGGCTTGAGTTAGTGAAGGATTACGATTATGAGATACTGTATCATCCAGGCAAGGCAAATGTGGTAGTTGATGCTCTTAGTAGGAAGGTATCACATTCAGCAGCACTTATTACCCGACAGGCCCCATTGCATCGAGATCTTGAAAGGGCTGAGATTGTAGTGTTAGTGGGGGCAGTCACTATGCAGTTATCCCAGTTGACGGTCCAACCGACTTTGAGGCAAAGGATCATTGATGCTCAGGGTAACGATCCTTATTTGGTTGAGAAGCGTGGCCTAGCAGAGGCAGGGCAAGCTGTTGAGCTCTCCATATCCTCTGATGGTGGACTTTTGTTTGAGAGGCGTCTCTGTGTGCCATTAGATGGTGCGCTTAAAACAGAATTATTATCTGAGGCTCACAGTTCCCCATTCTCCATACCCGAGTAGTACGAAGATGTATCAAGACCTGAAGCGGGTTTATTGGTGGCGTAATATGAAGAGGGAGGTGGCAGAATTTGTTAGTAAGTGCTTGGTATGTCAGCAGGTTAAGGCACCAAGGCAGAAACCAGAGGGTTTATTACAACCCTTGAGCGTACCGGAATGGAAGTGGGAAAACGTGTCGATGGATTTCATAACAGGACTGCCAAGAACTCTGAGGGGTTTTACAGTGATTTGGGTTGTAGTTGACAGGCTTACCAAATCAGCGCACTTCGTTCCGGGTAAATCCACCTATACCGCTAGTAAGTGGGCACAGCTGTACATGTCTGAGATAGTAAGATTACATGGAGTGCCAGTGTCGATTGTTTCTGATAGAGATGCCCGTTTCACTTCCAAATTCTGGAAGGGTTTGCAGACTGCTAAGGGCACGAGGTTAGACTTTAGTACGGCTTTCCATCCACAGACTGACGGTCAGACTGAGCGTCTGAACCAAGTTTTACAAGATATGTTGTGAGCGTGTGCATTGGAATTTCCAGGTAGCTGGGACTCCCTCTTACATTTGATGGAATTTGCTTATAATAACAGTTTTCAGGCTACTATTGGCATGGCACCATTTGAGGCCTTGTACGGAAAATGCTGTAGATCCCCCGTTTGCTGGGGTGAGGTGGGTGAGCAGAGATTGATGAGACCTGAGTTAGTTCAGTCTACTAACGAAGCGATACAAAAAATTAGATCTCGTATGCAAACCGCATAGAGTAGGCAGAAGAGATATGCTGATGTGAGACGGAAGGATCTTGAGTTTGATGTGGGGGACAAGGTGTTCTTGAAGGTAGCACCTATGAGAGGTGTCTTACGATTCGAAAGGAGAGGAAAGCTGAGTCCCCATTTTGTTGGGCCATTTGAGATTCTGGAGCGGATTAGCCCTGTAGTGTATCGCTTGGCGTTGCCACCATCACTCTCGGCAGTTCATGATGTATTCCATGTTTCTATGTTGAGGAAGTACGTGTCAGATCCATCCCATGTAGTAGATTATGAGCCACTAGAAATTGATGAAAACTTGAGCTATACAGAACAACCCGTGGAGGTGCTGGCTAGGGAGGTGAAAATGTTGAGGAATAGAGAAATTCCTTTGGTTAAAGTCTTATGGCGGAATCACTGGGTCGAAGAGGCTACATGGGAGCGAGAAGATGACATGAGGTCCCGTTATCCCGAATTGTTCGAGGAATCAAACTTTCGAGGACAAAAGTTCCTTAAGGAGGGAAGAATGTAACGCCCCAATACTTCGAGGTAAAATTTTTGTCATTTTATGTAAATTTTGGGGAAATTAAACCTTTTGGTGTTAATACTTTTTGTTGGTTTCGATGAAGGAAGAAAAAGAAGATCGAAGTGTATGAATTTTTTTATTAATATGGTGTAAACTAATATAATAATAATATAATTATGTTATTATTATTATTATTATTAACTATATTATTATTATTATTATTACTAATTACATTATTATTATTATTATTATTATTATTATAATAATAATAATATTATTATTATTATTGTTATTATTGTTATTATTGTTCTTATTGTTATTGTTATTCTTGTTGTTATTGTTATTGTTATTATTATTATTATTATTATTATTATTATTATTATTATTATTATTATTATTATTATTATTATTATTATTATTATTATTATTATTATTATTATTATTATTATTATTATTATTATTATTATTATTATTATTATTATTATTATTATTATTATTATTATTATTATTATTATTATTATTATTATTATTATTATTATTATTATTATTATTATTATTATTATTATTATTATTATTATTATTATTATTATTATTATTATTATTATTATTATTATTATTATTATTATTATTATTATTATTATTATTATTATTATTATTATTATTATTATTATTATTATTATTATTATTATTATTATTATTATTATTATTATTATTATTATTATTATTATTATTATTATTATTATTATTATTATTATTATTATTATTATTATTATTATTATTATTATTATTATTATTATTATTATTATTATTATTATTATTATTATTATTATTATTATTATTATTATTATTATTATTATTATTATTATTATTATTATTATTATTATTATTATTATTATTATTATTATTATTATTATTATTATTATTATTATTATTATTATTATTATTATTATTATTATTATTATTATTATTATTATTATTATTATTATTATTATTATTATTATTATTATTATTATTATTATTATTACTACTACTATTACAAGTATTACTATTACAAGTATTACTATTATTATTATTACTATTATTATTATTACTATTATTATTATTACTATTATTATTATTACTATTATTATTATTACTATTATTATTATTACTATTATTATTATTACTATTATTATTATTACTATATTATTATTACTATTATTATTATTACTATTATTATTATTACTATTATTATTATTACTATTATTATTATTACTATTATTATTATTATTATTATTATTATTATTATTATTATTTAAAATATATATATATATAATTTGTTTTAAAAAAAAAACCTAGCAAGCCGCGCGTCTGCCCCCCATCCGTTCTCCTTCTCCATCTTCGTCTTCAGCTTCGCGAAGTCGACGCCGCCGCCGTCTCGCCATCCTTTCTCTTCCACACGCGTCTCCGTCTCCGTCTCTGTCTCCATTTCTGTATCCGTCTCCATCTCCGTCATCGACATTTTTTTTCAGCTTCAACGTTCGTCCACCGCAGCCGCCTCCTTCTCGGCCTTACGCAACCGGACGCCGCCGTGCGTCATTTGTCCGATCGTGTCTGCCAACGCCCTACCGCCCTCCGCCGCGTTGAAGCAGAGTCGGTCGTCGAACTCCTCCAAGTTGCGAAACATCACTGCCGTCGAACGCCCGAAGATCCGTCGCTCGTGGTTGCCCCGGTTTCAAGCTGACTCGACCCGAGAACCCTCGTCCAATCTAACTCGCAAATTCGAGCCGCGAGTCGAGTTGAGCTGAGCCGCGAGCCGAGTCAAGTCGAGTTGAGTCGTGAGCTGTGAGCAGCGAGTCGAGGGTGAACCGAGCCGAGCCGAGGGTGAGCCGAGCCAAGCCACCTAAGCCATTTTTTTCTCCCTCCACTTCGGGTCACAGTGAGTCTTCGGTAAGGATTATTTTGGTAATTTACCCAATGTTGCTATAACCGTTTCGAGTTTGAATATTGGAGTAAGACTTGGTCTTATCTTTCGTTCCTTTAAGGTATTAGGGATTTGACACTCAAGTTCTCGGGTCCCACGGCAAGTTTATTTGGGGATAGCTCCCTTTACTCGGGTAAGCCAACGTTTGTTGTTTCGAAAGATTTAAAAGGTGACTTTTACTAGTATCGTCGTTTAAAACCCTTGTGTTTTCGTTAGGTGGATTCGTTGAGCGTGGACTCGATCGAGGTGCATAACCAAGTTTCAAGTAAGGGATTTCCTACTACTGGACCTCGGGTCGAGGCTGGAAACGTAGTAATCCAAAGGGGATTATACGTTAGAAACTGTACTGAATGAATTGATGCATGTTTGACTAATACATATCACTTATATGCTCTTGTCTGATTAAAGGTAGCGTGATCGCTAGTGGTAGCTTGTGTGTCATCGTGTGAAATGAGTTGTTTACGGATAGACACCGATGCCCGGATGTTCTGTGTACAGTAGTTATGTTAATAGGCTATGTTGCGAACTGGAATTATATGTAGATGGACTTAAAAGTCTTAAGGTTATGTATGTGGTAGTCTATTGTCTTGATATTGGTTATGGAGTTATGTCGTCGAAGGACTGTGAGTCCGATTCTGATTTGACTGGTTGACTGGATCTAAAGAATATCACAATGATGTGTGAATTGGAAACACATATAGCAACTGAGGATATGGTTGTTTAAACCCATACTATCAGACTGACGAAGTCTATGACGAAATTGTAATATGAACGTAGTCGGAGTGTGACTGTTGTAGACGGTTTAGTATGGACTGAGGGGTAACAGTTAGCTTCATCTATGGGGTAGTGTACCTTACTGATATGTGTATCCTTCGGGATCACTAGACTAATAGGTGTATCCTTCGGGGTCACTAGATTGATACGTGTATCCTTCGGGATCACTAGACTGATACGTGCATCCTTCGAGATCACGAGACTGATGTGTGCATTCTACGGAACCACTAGACTGTTTAAGTAGGGTACCCCTGAATAGGAAGTTCACTGTTATTTCCTATCGGGCCCAGTAGTGGGTCCCTTACTGGGTATATTTTATACTCACCCTTTCTCCTCTTTAACTTTTCAGGTAAGGGTACAGCGAGGGGCAGACCGACGAGAGGCAAGAAGGATGCATGAAGGCCATATGGACGCGTCTGGTTTTCTTTGTGCTTCCGCTGATGTATTTTTGTTACTCTCTATTTTCATTGTCATATCGAGTCACGGTTAGAATATTTGGTTTTGTGAGTTGTGTTTGATGATTTGAGTACTGTATTTTGAAACTCTCGTGACTGCGATTTAAAATAGGGCCCGAAACTGCTTTTGTAATATTATAAAACGTTTTTAATGAATCGTAACCGGTCCTTTATGAGTTTGTGTGTTTTGGTGGTCGAGTCTTAGTACTGAGTAGTGACCTCAGTTTAGTCCGGAAAGTTGGGTCGTTACAAAGATTTTGTCTAGAAAAGGAAAAGAAAATTAGAAAAAGAAAAAGAAAATAATAATAATAATAATAATAATAATAATAATAATACTATTATTATTATTATTATTATTATTATTATTATTATAAAAAGGTCTTTGAAAGGCGTGAAAACAATTTCAACTTTTCTTCTTCTTCTTCATATTTATCCGGTGCCGCCTCTCGAAGTATTTTTTCTCTTTCTTTTCTTTTCTTCTTGTCGCTGCCATTTGATGAAGCCATTTGAGTTCTTCTTCGTTCGCACGTCGAGTCTTCGTTCATCATCTCTCCTTTGTTGTAGTCGAAACACTAAGTTGAGTCACACTCTGCATCTTCGTTCGTACCCTTCGACCGTTTTCTTTTCTGTTTCACATTCCGGAAAGCGACACCGAGTCGACATCTTTCTCCACCTCCAATCTGTCTCTGTTCGTCCTCTGATCGCCGATGCTTTTCTAACTAATTGTCGTCGCACGTTGTTGTCTCGATTGGTGAGATTATTTGACTTTTAATGTGACATTTTTGTGGGTTTTCTTTCACCCATTAACGTTCAACTAATGGCTCTAAACTAAAGATATTTTAGATTCTCTTTAAGGACTATTTGGAAACTCTTGAAGCAACTTAGATTTGATCATCAAGGGTTGAGTTGAATTCAACATCGTTTTTGAGTAAGCTAAATTGGAAAAAAAATAAGTTGAGGTAAGAGATTTCTACTACTAGACCTTATATTGAAGTTGGAATGTATTGACTGAGTGTGTTATGTGTTGTTTAGAGTGTATTAATGGTTTATACTATTGACTGAATTGAGATGGTTTGACTGTTATGCGTAGTTTAAAATGTATTGATGGCTTATACTATTGGCTGAACTGTGACATGCACTAGCATGTTTATTTTGGCTTGTTATGTGAAGAGAAGGAGTATTGTTGAAAGTTTTAATTGTGCTTTGATGTGACTGTCTTGGACTATTTATAATGGATTAAGGGAAAACTATTAGTTTTATCTATGTGGTATTATACCTTGCAGGCATTATGTCTTACGGATCACCACATGTTGTGCATCTTTCGAGGTCACTAGACTGATATATGCACCATTTGGGGTCACTATACTCATATGTGCATCCTTTGAGATCACTAGATTGATTATGTACATCCTATAGCATTACAAGACTGTTATGATGCAGGATACCTCCAATAGAAAGTTAATAGTTTTTACCCCTTACGGAACTAGTAGTAGGTCTCTTACTGAGTATACTTTTATACTCAACCTTTCATGTTTAAAATTTTCAGACAAAGGTAATACAAGAGGCAAACCGACGAGGGATAAGAAGGACTCATGAACACCATGTGGGATTATCTTTTAAAATGCTTTTGCTTACCGTTTTATTGTTTTCTTTGTTTGAATTCTGCCAATTGAAATGAATTTATTGTGTAGAAGGATTGTTTATTTCAGGGTGACTCAAAACATAAATATTTTGAACTTTCATTTTGTTTGAAACAGGGCTCAAATTAAAATTTTCTTTGATGTTTATGTTTGAAACAGTTTTTATAATCTTGTATGTTTAAACTATTGGTCTTTGGGTTTAACTAATGACCTTAGCTTAGTTATAAAAGTTGGCTCATTACAATTCGTAACCTCGACTGGGTCAAAATATTATTTTACACCCAAGACTACATCTTGCTCTTTAAATCTCACTAATCCACTATTGAACAAAAATTTACCAACGATATTCTTTGAAACTAATAATGTATGTATAGCCTAAATTAAAGGAGACTATATAAAAGGAGATATAACAAAGAATATCTCACCAAAACACTTCTCCACAAATAACTTTGAAGAAATAATGATATCAATGTTCAACAAATTTCTCCAAAAGACAATTTTGATAAACTTATTTACGAAGGTAGTACCTACAACAACAAATTTCTTCAACACATAACATTGAAATGTGACAAGTGCGAGAACTCAAGTGATGTGTATTCATGAAGATATTAGAAATACCACTCTTTTCTCTTAACTATGATTTTTTCCATTGAATTTCCCTAGTAAGGTTTTTAAACGAAGCAATTATTAAAGTATATAAAAATGATGTACTGTTTTTTACTTTACTGAGTTTTTTTTCCATAGGGTTTTTCTTAGTAAAGTTTTAATGAGACATTTATTTTATATAATATGGATATTTAAAGGAAATTATTATAAATATATATTTAATGTAGATATCCATAAGTAACTAAGGTTACCAAATTTTATAAACCTTGTTAAGGCAGCCCATTAACAAGCCCATTTTAGCTCTTTTATTCTTTATTCCTTTTGTGTATAAAGCCCAAATTATAAGAGTTATTTTATGATATTTGAGGTATACTCTCATATGGGTGAGTGTAGGGTAAAAGTTTTTCCTCCCAAACTTTCTACATACACTTGCAATACTGTACTCCAAAAATCATGGAAATATATATGCAAACTAGGGTTCTCTTCCCAATACTTCTTCCTCTACGATGCTATCTTATTTTTGAGTTGGTATCAGAGTCTTATCAAACAACAAGGATTCCTTTTTATTTCTCTCTACCATTTATGCTTCCCTATCTTCTTCTCATTTTTTTTATGCTCAAATGAGCACTCAAACGTCAACGTGGGAATTGGAAATCTGAGCTAAACGATGAAAACTTTTTTCTGTGGAAATTTCAAGTACATTGGAAGGTTATGATTTAGAAAAATACCTTGATCCTCACTTAGAACCCCCATCTTAATTCATCAATGTCACGACTAAAACTCTCCTAGCCATCCCTGGCGTGCCTTCATCACAAAATACTCAAATTCCAAACCCAGAATTGCAGAAGTGGAAACACCAAGATCGTTTAATTTCTACCTAGTTACTCGATTCGATGAAAGAGGATATTCTTAACCAAATGCTCAACTGCAACTCCACAAAGCATATATCGGTCGATCTTTATGGAATTTATTTTAGACGATGTCTTGCTTAGGCGATGCAATTCAAGAGTAAGCTTTAAAGCATAAAGAAATAGGTCATGCCTTTGAAAGAATATTTCATGAAAATCAAACAATTTGTTGATGCTCTAGCTTTATTCAGTAAACCTATATCCCCTAATGGTCATATTCTTGTTGGATTTGGATCAGAATATGAATCTATGATATTTGTTATCTCTACTCGTACTAATTTTCCTTCTATACAAGACATTACTACATTATTGCTTACTAAGGAATATTGTATTGAGTGTACCATCAGTGCAGAAATCTCTTTGTCGTTGCCTAACTTGACTGCTCAAGGATTGGAAAAAGACATTAATCAACCAATCAAACAACAGAATTCTTATCAGTCGAATACTAATAACCAACGAGGACGTGGTGGGGGTCGATCTAATTGTAGTGGCCAATTCAATAGAAACAAACCTCTCAATGCCAAATTTTTGCCAAATTTGCACCAAGTTTGGATATACTGTTGTTTGTTGCTTCATTCATTACTTACCTCCTTGAACAACATCCGCTCAATCAAGTTGTTCCCTTGGTTTTTCTCCAATGCCTACTAATCATTCTGATTTTTCACCTATGACATCTATAGTTGTATCCCTAATTTGAATATGGAAAACAATTGGTAGCTTGACTCTGGCACCACAGATCACCTAACCAATAACTTCAACAACTTGTCTATTGGATCTGAGTATGGAGGCGAAAGTCAAATTTATACAACAAATGGCTATAGTTTGCAAATTCTTCACTATAGTTTTTCTTCCTTTCCATCTTTCATTGGCTCTAATCGATCCTTGGTTTTAAATAATTTACTCCATGTTCCAACTACCACAAAGAACTTAATTAGTGTCTCTCAATTTGCAAAAGCTCATTATATCTTTTTCAAATTTCATCCATCTGTTTGCTATGTGGGATCGTCTCACTGGCCAAACACTTCTCCAATTGTTGCTCTATGAAGGTCTTTATCGATTCAACATCATCCCCTTTCATATACTATCCCACGAAAAATGTGTCATCATCTAGTTCTCCTCAAGTGTTGAGCGTTGTCTTCACTTTATCACCATCAGTTTATCCATTTTCTCATAGGCATCAGGTTGATATTTGGCATAAGTGCCAAGGCCATCCTAATGTTTCTGTTATTAAAATTGTTCTTTCACGGTCCAAATATCCCGTTTTGAATATAAATAAATTACATTTTTGTGATGTTTGCACTTTAGGTAAAACCTGTGCTCTTCCTTTCTCCATTAAACTCCATTTTGTAACATATGCACTCATTGGAATTCATTTTATAACATACATCATACTATGCTTTATAAATAAAGATCTATGGTGCATTTCTAATGCATGCCAAAAATCGAATTTGATATTTGTTATCGCTACTTTTTTCTCTTATACTTTTTTTTTTTTTTTTTTTGCTTTCATTGTTCTTAAGTTTTTCATATTTTTCTTATTTTATAATAATAAGTAGTTTATAAGAAGGGGAATTTTCAAATATAGCAAAATTAAACAAAATATTTACAAATATTGATCAGTATCTAGTAGTGTTTAACATTGATAAAATCTGAAATATTATTGTTATTTTGTAAATATTTTCAGAAGTTTTATCATCTACAATAATCTCCCTTTTAAGATTAGAACTAATGTTGAATTAAATATATTATGTAATTATTTTCTATCAAATCTTTATAATTTATTTGTAGTATGGCCTATTTCTAGATTAACAAAACAAATGTGGATCTATCTTTATATTCTATTTGAACTATTTTATTAAAAAGATTGAAAGAAAAGTATCAAGACTTGTTTCAATGAAACACATAATACTTAATGTAAATTAATTTAAAAAGGAGTATATACTAATTTTTAGACAAATTTAGTTCATTAACATTAATAGGTCTTAAACTTTTAAATTTGTGTCTTGGTATGTGAGAGAACTTTTAAAAAAATATATATCAATTAAGTTATTGATTTATGAGATAATCGCAAAGAAAGCAATTATGTCTAAAGTATTTTTAAATATAGCACAATACAAAAGAGTTTGCAATATAGCAAAATTTAGACCTAACTCTCAAAAATTTTGATAGACCACGTTGTTAAAAGAAGTCATCAAGAATAGAGTTTATCACTAATAGATTTTTCTATATTTTCTATTTTTTTTTAAATGTTACTATGCATTTAATTTTTAGCTTTTGTTGTGGATGAATTTAGCCTAGTCAAAAGAAGCTAAGAAAGCTTAGAGAGGAATCAATGGACCTATGAGAGTAAGCTTTGTAGAGCTTAGGAGAAGCTTAAGAGGGTGTCTTCCTTAAACAACCCTAGGAGAGAGTTCAAGAGAAGTTTAATAGTCTAGGGGATAGCTTAAAGGAGTCCTGGCAAAGCTTAAGAGAGCTTAGAGAGTTCAATGGTACTTGTGAGATAAGCTCAAGAAGAGCTAGAAGAGAGCTCAAAGAGAAGCTCATAGGAGTCTAAGACACTACTACGGAAATTGGATTACTTGACATTAATACAGTGTCAAGTAAACCTATACTTGACGTTTTAAAAAGCGTCAATTAATCAACTGTCAAGTATAATCGCATTACTTGACACTAAAAAACGTCAAGTATTCTACTTCTTGACGTCATTTTCGTGTCAAGTAAGATATCACGCTTTTTAGGTGTCAAGTAAGGTCGTATACTTGACACCTTTTACATGTCAAGTAAGATGTTGTGTTTGACAGTTTTTGCATGTCAAGTAAAATTGTATACTTGACACTATTTACATGTCAAGTAAAATTGTATAGTTGACACTATTTATCCGTCAAGTAAAATAGTACATTAGATTCCATAGTATCTTAACATGTATCCAACGTCATGTATACCGTTTATTAATATATTAAATATAATGAATTTCTCATTTCTCATTTCCTGCAATACGTACATTCGTTTCAATGGATATATCCATCAACAAAATAAACTCTCCAACCAGTAGTTACACAACAAAAAAAAGGGCAAATAGTTTAGTATAATAAGTAAACCAACAATAATTTCATTTTTCTCAATAATGTCATCAACAATTACACAATTCCAATTCAATATAGCTAATTAAAATTTCCTATATATGGCCTACTCCAAAATTAACAATAATAATAGTTATCTTATATAATCAAAAACATGTGTGGCATACAAAAACTAAAGTATGTCCCCTTACATCTTTTTCTTCATGTATATAAGCGTCATGAGTATGAACAAAACATTTACACAAAAAAGGTTATGAGCATTCCCATATGTTAGCCATTTACAAAACTAACAAGATTATATCTAGGTGTGTCTATCATATGTACCGAGCTAAAAATTCAACTCACTCTGCTCATACTTCATCCAATTCAAGTTGTGAGTACGAGCTTCTCGTATCAATCTATAAAATATAAAAAGTCGAGTAGACACTTTGTTAAAAGTAAAAATTAGTCATGTTATATTATTTATAACGTTATAATGTAAGTAGTATAAAAACATACTGCATAAGTGATAATGCTTGTGTCCTTGGTCACAATTTCTCACATATATCTCATGACATAATATCCAGATTGAACAGTACCTACTTGTAAAGGATACTATAACACACAAACAAATAACAGTGCATATTATATTATGTGCTTCATCAAACTGTAAATTATTTTATAAATATATTTACCTTTACCGCTTCCCAGAATATTGTTTTTCTGATCTTTTTCAAATTCTTATAAGATTGAAAAATCGTCAAGGCTCTACATTTCCCAAAATATAGTATAAATCAAAATGAAATAATTTTTTTAGCGATAAAAAAAAAGAAACATAAATAGAGTTAGCTTACATATTCGTTATGTATTTGATATATTCTCGAGAGCTTGTTCTCAATGAGTCAAGATAGTACACCACATCATCATATGCATTAATGACTACTAATGACCAGTGATCATTAAATGAAATATATATCCATGTAATTAGTATTTTGCTACTAATGCAAGTTTGAATTGATAAAAATTATACTTCCCCGGGATTATAAAGAGCAATAACCAATTGATCTTGTTTGAAAGTCATTAATCTACTATAAAGAATCTCTCGAGTACTATGGCCAGCTGAAATAAGAAATGAATATACAAAATCATACTTCGAAACCTTCTTCAAATCAATAATGAGTGAGTATAAGTACCTACAATGAATCAATTGCACACATTAACTTATTACTAATTAAAAAGTGTGAATATATATATCATAAAGAAGTAACATTTACCTACGTGATATAAACTACCACCTTTCTTCTCGCAGGTCAAGCTCAATGAATGGGATGCGAAGGGAGAGCTGATCTGTGCCCCCCACGTAGTGGTCAACTTCTATATCGATCCCTGTTCGGAGGATTTATCCGGAGGACTCCGTCTTTCTGTGTACATTTCTTTTTTATAGTCTTTCGTCATCATTAATACCAATTTCGTCATCATTAATAAAAAATTTCACTTTTCGCATGTTGTAAAAATCAATGACATCTTCTTGCAAGATGTAACTCTTTCAACATATATCAAATAACTCAAGAGGTAGTTGAAAGAAAAAACTAGACACATCAACCAATACACTTTCAGGATATTTGAGAATATACTTCAATTGTATTGGTAAATAGGATGGTGCACTAGTAACTTCCACCTCCTTTGTCACCGGCCTTGAAGCTTTTACCTAACACAATTAAGTAACAATCTAAAAACTCATATACGTAAAATTGTTTGTTTACAACTCACCTTCACATTTTCTCATTTTTTAATACAGGTGGCCTAATAGTAATCACTTCCTCCTCTTCTATCACCTTCTTCTTCGATGTAACTGATATTGTTGGTACACTAGTAGCAATCCCTTTCTTCTCTTTTACCATGTTTTCTAAATTTGTATCATTAGCCAAGTTCTTTAAAACTTTCTCCTAAAACCATCCAAATTTTCAAAGCACAAGTAAATGATAACTTCACTTTGATAAACAATTAATATTGTAACTTTACTTTACAAACAAAAATTTTATCTTTTCCTAGACTTTATTCTTGGAGAAACTACCATGCTCAGATGTTGGCATGTTTTGAACTTTCTCTTCCAATTCTCAAATGTGTTTACGAAGTGCTTCATTTTCATCAACGATTTGTTGGGTTGTATCCACATTTTTTGTCTTTCTTGGTTTTACTTTGTGAAAATAAACAGCAGGTGTAATGAAACCACCCACACCACGTACTTGACCACAATATTCTCGAGTACTCAAAGCTTGAGTCAACGCATCATTAGGTGATTCGTCTTTCTTAGAGAGTGGATATACATTGTTATTCAAAATCTCATCTTAAAAGGAGTTAAATATGACCAATAATGTGTAAAAAATATATTCATGTGATTTCATGTAAATGTAACATTGAGAATCTTACTATTTAATTGGCAACTTTTTGTATATCTTCATTCATGTATCCTCTATTTTTTTTTATCCGAGCTTTTTTACACATATTAGCTCGTCCAAAATCTTGTTTGTCGGAAGGACCCTTTTTCTGCATATCATTAAGCACACCATAGTTAAATTTAAGAATATCTGTAAAATACTATAACATTCTTAATTACCATAGCCTCGACAAGGTTCGCATAACCTCTTCTTGACATATTATGACTATATTTTCTCCTCTTTCTTCGATCCTATTGTTTCCTTATCACTTTCTATGCAAATTTTATGTAACTATCGTAAGTAGTCACAATTGGATGAGGGCGATAAGCAATCCGCTGCAAGTTATCTGAAACCTTAACATCTTTCATTGCAAGTTTCGTTCCAACCTAAGTCACAACGACTTGGACAATTAGAATATAAACGAGAAAGGATCATGTTAAATAACTAATTTCATGTTATACCTTTTCTCTTAACCAAGATATGAAGGTTCGGTTGTGTTCATCTTGAATCTATTTTTTGTTTTTTTATCTACTTCAGTGTTGTTGTTGCAATGTGATCAAATGTTTTCTTGTGAAGTACAACAAGATGTTGAAATGTAACTACTTTAAATTTTATGAATTTCAATGAAATAAATGGATTATAGATAGAAGAACTTACTCTATATATGGTTGTACATCAACGATATTCTCCAAAACATTTTGATGAGCTTGATGTAAAAGTTCTCATTTAGTTATATTAGTAACTTCACTTAACAATGGTCTACCAAGTTCTGAATTGTCAGAATTGTCTCTCAACTTTTGACAACCAGGTCCAATAGGATCTACTCCACATAAAAATTCTAAACGATACTCAAAAGCTTCTTCTAATATATAACCTTCAGTAATACAACCCTCTGGACGATGCCAATTCCCCTCACATCATTTTTTATAACCTTCATAAACCTTTCAAATGGATACATCCATCCCAAATAAATGGGCCCACAATGTTTTACTTCTCTAACAAGGTGTACAGTGAGATGCTTCTATACTTGTATAACATCTATAACTTCATTACATATAGAATTGAAAAAAAAAAGACACAAACGAGTTATAGCATATCGAACATGTTTTGGAAGCATAGATCTGATGGCAACGAGGAGCAATTGTTGTAAAAGGACATGACATTCATGAGATTTTAGGCCATTCGATTTTAAATCTCTTATTAACACAAAATTCCTTAACATTGGAAGAGTAACTCCAAGGAACTTTTATTTCTAATAACGTATTCAAAAGAAAACGTTTTTCTTTCTTAGTAAAAGTATAACAAACAAGGGGAATGAATATTTTTTTATCCCCATTAATAGGAGTGAGCTCAGGTCAAATTTTTAAATTAGCTAAATCACCTCAGCATTTAAATCATCCTTAGTTTTTTTGGAATATCGAGAAGTGTACCTAAAATATTCATGCAAACGTTTTTCTCAATATACATCACATCTAAACAATGTCTAACATGAAGAAGCTTCTAATAGAGGAGCTCGAAAAAAGCAACCCTCCTATTCCAACAACTTTTGGTACTTCCTTTAGAGCATTTTTTTTCTTGTTTATTTTGATCTTTAGTTTTTTCAAATACAACCTCCTCAACAAAGATTCGAGAATACTTCCAAGTTCTCACTGACCATTAAACGATTTCTTTTGATGACGAAAAGGATTGGACATGCCTTATACCCTTTCACATTACATCCACTAAGGTTTTCATATGTTGGAAAATCATTAATCGTCCATAATAGAACTGTTCTTAGGTTAAATAGTTTCTCATTGTAGGCATCATAACATTACACACCACTTTCCCACAAAAGTTTTAAATCATTAATCAATGGTTCTAAGTATAACCCAATGTCATCCCCTAGTTGCTTTGGACCCAAAATCAATATTGATAACATCATAAAATTTCGTTTCATACACAACCATGGGGAAAGATTATAAATCACCATCACAACTGACCAACAACTTTACTTGGAGCTCATATCGCTATGTGAAATTATTTCATCTGCTGATAATGTTAAACGAAGATTCCTAGGTTCAGAACTAAAATTTGGCTACTTGGTGTCGACTAACTTCCAAACTGGATAGTCAGTAGGGTGCTGTAATTTATCATCAATTTCTCTTTCATTAGCATGCCAAGTTAATTTTTTAGCACATTCAATACTTTTGAACATCCATTGAAATCGTGGAATAGGTGGAAAGTACTACATTATTTTAGCAGATATTTTCTTTTTCTTATTTTCATCTTTACCATATTTACACCTAAACTCACCGTATTTAGGGCACACAATTGTACTGGAATATTCCTTTCGATACAAGCAACAATCATTAGGGCATGCATGAATCTTTTCATATTCCATTCCTAGTGCACCTAACATTTTATTTGCTTCATACATTCATGTATAAGGGTGTTCATTAGTAGAAGGTAAAATGTCTTTAACGCTTTTACTAGATCTAAGAAACTAATGTTACTCCATCCATATCTAACTTTTAAGTTACACAACTTCACTAATGTAGACAATTTGGTGAATCTTTTTCATCCTTCATATAACGATTTCTCAGCATCATTAAGCAATTTCTCAAAATCACTTGGATCCTTTGAATACTGCTCATGAGCAACTTCAACCATTTTCTTTATATTTCCAACATCCTTCTCTTCATAAATTCACTAGATGATTTTCCGTTGAAGGATGAATTAGGAAGTTCTTCACCATGCCAAAACCAAATCTTTAACTTTCATCAATGCCATTAAATTATACATGATCTCCAATATCATTGGCTTTATGTATTTGACAATTTCCACACTTTGAACAATGGAAACATATAGAAGTATTATTTATTTTGAAAAATCCAAATCTGATGAAGTTCTCTACACCTAACTCAAACTCTTTAGATAATCTACTCTTTGACATCTATGATTTATCCATACTTATAATATGTTAACCTTAGGGAGACAAAAAAATTTTACAATATTTCAAATTAGGTAACTCATACAACTTATAAACATTGCATAAAACTACTATTTCCATAAAACTCAAGTACTTGTGACCTAAACTATGCTCAAAATTACATAAGAGTTAGTAACACTCGCTCATTCAACATATTGCTACCTAATTCCAAATCAAGAGAAGAATAATCATCATATCATTAAAGGAAAAATGGCACATACATGACGAAAAATTGAAATATCTTTTAATTAAAATACTTACATGTATCATATTTTCTTAAAAATGATTATAATACTAAATTTGTTAGGATGCATCTTGGATTCTACAAATTTCAAACTTACACAAGGTGATCAGTGATTTAGCCCATCACCTCTTGATCAACTTCCCAAGAGTTCCTTAAAAAATATTTCATTAAAAATGCTTTTATTTGTTACCAAAAATTTTAGATTTCAAGAGGGAAAAAAATCATTTAACCATCCCAAATAACTTGACGATGTACCACCATTTCTCCTAAAACCAGACTTCGTCAGATAGTAATTTAAGAATAGTCTTCTCCTCTATAAGTTTAAATCATGGTTATACAATAGATAGAGTCATGGTTTCTATAACATTCAACCGTTCATCATGCATACAAATCTCACATACATAAGTCAAACATCACATTAAAATTCATGCAAAGTAGTATATCCTATCAACAACAAATCTCAATCTATCATTAAGTGTTCTAGTAGTAAGATCATTTACATCGAAATCAAAGCTCAAATTAACAAGCAATTTACTCTTCTAACATAAAACACAAACAAACTTAACTTCAAACTTTTACGATTTCAAACCAAAAGACAAAATTAACTTATAAAAACTTCTATTCACCATACCCAAAACATGGTTAGATCCAAAAACACTTCAAAACTTCAATCGAGCAATAAAACCAAAATCATAATGAAAATGGTCTCGAACTTAATTGACAACAAACTTTCAACTTTTAAACATCTCTAAAACTCAAATCTAGAGATCTAGATACAACGAGAAAATATTAAATTCAAATAAAACTCATGTGCCCCCAAGTTTAAACAGGAACTCAAGGAAAACATATCGATAATCCATCAATTCATCACAAACCTTGCTAGATAAAAACGAAAAACATCATCAATCTCGACCTAAAGTTGAAATGCAAAGGGTATCAATCAATTGAAGCTAAAAGGTTATGGGTATTCAATATATACCTCAAACAGCAAAAAGAAAAAAAAAACAAAAGTATTACCCAAACTTGTTGCAATCACCTTGGTAATTATAGAAAAGTAGCTTCAATAACCTTATAACTTCAAGCCTATCTTCCGGACAACAAGTTTACTGCAAAAAATAGACAAAATTCTCACATATCAACCAAAACTTTATAGAACCCAAGAAAAACACACCTAAAACTAAGATTTCAGAGAGCTTTGATTCAGACAACGACAAACCCATGATGGCGACAGCATAACAAACGTCGGCGAGCGACGGTGTTATATGGCGATACAATAAAGCTTGAGTACGCGAAAATTTAGAGATAAAGGGTTTCAATGGCAACACTACTAGATGAACGATAAGAGCAATAAGTAGAGGGCAGTGACTAAGGGGTTACAGGCTGGAGCTTTATGCAGAAGGTAGTGAAGGCTGAAAATAGTGAGGCTATGATACATATCGAAGTTATGCATATTTGGTAAGGAGTAAAAAACCTTTAAACGCAATAAAAATTCAATTTTGTTAATCATGGGTCGTCGTCGTCCGTAGTGGGTCAGAGAGTCGTGGGTCACCGTTAGTTTCTATGTGGTCGGTCATCCAAAAATGGAGATGGAGAGAATGACAGTCGTGGGTTGTGCATCAATCATCTGAAAATGGAGAGAATGACGGTCGGTAGAGATAGAAAGAATGACGACACACGTGAAGATGGAGGGTTGAAGGTTTTCATTGAGAGAAAGGGGAAATGAAATGAGGGAGATAAAGCCAGGATTTAAGTTGAGCATTTTGGCATTTCGTCTAGAGGCGTTAGGGCTACTCAGATCGTGTTTGTGTGTCGCAACACGAGGAAGAAGATGAGTTGGAGGGTGGGGCGTGACATTAGAAGAATCTTGAGAGAGCCCAAGACGGTTTAGAGAGCTTACTAAGACTTCAAAAGAGCCTGGGAGGAGCTTTGGAGCCTAGGAAAGAGTTTGAAATTAAAGAAGTTCAAAGGAGTCTTGAAGAGAGCTCAAAAGAGTCTTGGAAGAGCTTGAGAGAGCTTAGAGAGCTCAAAGTACCCATGAAGAGCTTAAAAATAACCTAGAAGAGAGCTCAAAAGAATCTTTAAGGATCCTAAGAGATAGTTTAGAGGAGTCTAGAAGATAGCTCAAGAAAAACCTAGAAGAGAGCTAAAAAGAACCCATGGAAGAGCCTAAGAGAGCTTAGAAAAAGCTCACTAAGACCATTTGTAGGTTGGGAAGTGCTTACAAGGAAAATTTTAGCCTCTTAAGAGATGTTCACAACAAGTGGACTAGCAATGAGAAAGTCTCACCTTCTAAGAGAGGCTCATAGGATCAGAAGGATTTATAAAGAAGAGCCCTCAAGGGAGAACCTATCCTTCAAATAGGAACTACCAATAAAAGAGAGTCTAGCCTCCTAAGTGAACTTACCCATAAGGGAGAGTGTAGCCTCCTAAGAGAAGCTATTTGTAATGAAGGTCTTAGTCTGTTGGAATTTATGTCCTAAAACTCGTAGTTTGTAGTTAAAATTATATTCTATTCAATAAAGTAGTTATTGAGAACTTATTAGTGAAAATAGAATACTATAATCTTGAATCAAATAACTAATGTCCCAAGGCTATCTAGTGTAGACTTGAATTTTATGTAGAGACATAAATGTGTATCAAGTTCGAGTTTATAGCCCAAACGGTTTATAGTGTATGAATAAGGTTGGGCGCCTTATTTCGGGAACACTATGGATGCAGCCCACTGTGTAGTTAGTACAAACAATGTGATCCTGAATCGTTCATGTAGAGACATGGGAGTAGAGGCATCCTATGTTAAGAGTTTGCATAAGACTAGAACCATGAAATAGTCATTTTTCAGTTGTAACATCATTGACTATATAAACTGATTATTTCGATTATGATCACCTAGGTAACTTAATCTTAATCTTGAGCTAACTATGAACTTCTGTTCAACCGGTATTATCCTTAGATCTGCATAGGTAAGGGCAGCTCAATGGTGCTGGCCAAATAAGACCGGGTGGATGGCTAGGAACATAGGGTGCAATATGGAATTCACACCTATCCGCTTTAGGGTTAGTAGATAGGTTGTTCCCTTAAGGACTGAATCCAAGTCTTAAACAAGGGATCCCGTCCTCTCATTGGCCCGAGAGAGATTCGATTTATAGGTTGGACCTTAAACTAAATGTTCAATAGTGGATCAATGGGACTTAAGAAACAAGAAGTAGTCTCGGGGGTAAAACAGTATTTTGACCCAGCCGAGATTACGAACAACCTGTGAAGGATTAACAACTGATCATGGTTATATCAAATGGACAAAAATATACCTATGGTAAGGGGAGTGCAACTACGAGACTTTAGTGGAATGACTCGTTAGTTAACGAATGTTGATTAGCTTGGTCTAAAAGGGTTTAGCCAGTTAATCTTGGATTGTTGGAGCCCATGATCTATAGGTCCATTAGGTTCCCCTACTAGCTCATATGGAATTAACTTAGAACAACTTGTTGGAATAATTCGCATTATTAGAATTAAGTAGAGAGAGAGAAATCGACGAAAATATATACGATATAGCCATCGGTTATAGAGCTTTATAGTTTAAATGTGATTTAAATATTAAAAAATATAAATATGAATTCATATTTGGAAGCTCGAAATTTTTGGAAAAGGTCAAATTTGTAAAAAGTCAAAGTGTTGACTTTTGACTTTGAAAGTCAAACTTTGACCGATATTATATTCAAATGTAATTTAAATTTCAGAAAAATGAATGCGGATTCATGCTCAAGAGGTCAAATTTAGTCAAGACAGACAAAATGGTAAAAAGTCAAAAAGTTGACTTTTGACTTGAAAAGTCAAAGTTTGACTTTGACTTTAATGGTCAAATGACCATTTTGCCTATTGACAAAAGTTTGTTGGATAATCTCACTAACTCTTAGTGGGCTATGTGGAAGCATATGGTGATGACACCAAGCCCACTAAGAGATAATGAAATGGTGATTAATTCCATTAATTATTAGTGGAATGCTAGTTGTTGAGTTTTAATAAACTAATTACATGCAATTTTGCATGAGTCTATTTAAGGGACATTTTTTCAACTTGAGAAAAGATTTTTGCAATTTTGTAATTTTGAATTACAAATAAACTTGTGCTCTCAAATCTCAAATTGGCTTTATTTTTCACCTTCTATTTCCATCTCTTTCTCTAATTCCTTCAATTAACGGGTCCCACAACTCGGTTCTTAGTTCGAAGTATAGCGGGTCAACTTTAGTGGTGGTCCCGGATTCGTGATTGTGAAAAGATTTGGAGCATCAGGAGCTTTGAAGGTAAAGAGTTTCTTTTAACCTTAATTAGTGTAATTAGGGTAGTCTTAAGCATGTTAATCACTAAAGTGTTTAGTTGCATACATATAAAGTAATTTTTTGATCATGTTTTCGCTGCGCTTGTATGCTTTCCATCATAGCCCTCCTAAGATGAGTTCAAAAGAGGAGAACCCACCGAGAACAATACCCTTTGGGGTAGTAGTGCCTATGAGAGATTAGAGAATTCATAAGGCTTCTGAGAGATTGAGTAGGAAACTGTTTGGACAGTGTAACTGGAAGTTAAGTGTTAACTCAATGATTCCAGATATTTAGTGTTGGATTTATTTCCTAAATCTCGATATATGTGAATGTTAAACTATTATATTATTCAATAAAGTTTTTATTTAGGTAATGTTCAATAAATTGTTATTGAATAAAAGATTTGCTCGTTATAAACTCGGAATCGAATAAACTAAGGGTTCTTTACTATAGTTTGAGTACTTGAGCTTTATGTAGTGCATAAAAGTTGAGCTTTATGTAATGCATAAAAGTGGATAAAGTTCAAGTAGATAGTCTAAAACAATTTATCATATGAGAATAGGGTTAGGCGCCTTATCGTGGGGCACTATGGATGTGGCCCCTTTCTATTTGGTAAGGTGATATAACCCCAAATCACTCATGTAAAAACATGCGAGTGGGAGCATTCTATGTAAAAAAAATTCATAACACCTGAAATAGTCACTTTTACATTATAACATTGTTTACTATTTAAAACTGACTATTTTGACTTTAATAACTTAGATAATTTGACCTTAATTCTGAGCTAACTATCAAATGTTATTTACTTTGGATTATCCTTAAATTTGCATAAGTAAGGACTCGACATTAGCCCAACAAACCCCTCATTTCAAGGGCAAAATTAAGTGGGTGGATAACTGAGGACATAAGTTTCAAGATGAAACTCACTTCTACTCGCTTTTTGGGATAATAAAAAGGTTGTTTCCTTAAGTGTTGACTTCAAGTCTTGAACAGGGGCCCCGCCTTCTTATTGACTCTAGAAGGATTCAGTTTAATGGTTGGATCATAAATTAATTGTTCATTAGAAAATTAGCTAAGGCTTAAGGAACAAGATGTAATTTCGAGGATAAAATGGTATTTTGATCTAACTGAAATTACGAACAACCCTATGAAGGATTGACTTACTAATTATGGTTATATCAAGTGGACATAAATGTATCTACAGCGAATAAAGTGCAGCTAAGGGCTATAGTGGATAGTTCTATTAATTAGTTAACAAATGTCAATTAACTAAGGTTAAAAGAGTTTAGTCGGTTAACCTCGGTAAAATTCATAATTTGTAGGTTTATTAGGTCTCTTTACTAGCTCATTACGAAATTAAACCTAGAACAGTGTAATCGAGAAACTTGAATTGTTCGAATTGATTTAAAGATTGAACCAGTATATTCAATGTAATTAATGATTACAAATTAAGAGAGAAATGGTATTTAAATAAGATTAAATACCAAATATTCAAATAGGGATTCGAATTAGGTCAATTAGATTTTATCAAAATTTGTAATAGAAAATATTTAAATCATTTAAATAATTAGATATTATTATTATTATTTAATTAAAATAATTTCAAATTAATTAATTATATTAATTAAAGAAATTATTTAATTAAATAAATGTTGGAAAATATTGATTTTTGAAAAATAGATAATTGGATTTATAAAGTCAAAATGACTAGAATTTTCCAACATAAGGTGCATTATGAATGTGCTCCCAGCTTGATGTGTTATTAGCTTCATCTTCAACTACAAATCCCATTAACAAATGCTGGATGAAATTACTAATTGATTGTGCAAAAACTTTTGCATGTAAACTGGTTATAGATGCAGAAGTTTTAATTGGATTAAAGACTTGATGAATGCTTAGCAATTTGTTGGAAATTGTATACTCAAAATTCTATTAAATTGATCATTCATTTGATTCCACAATCAAAGTCTATACCTAAAAAATAGCAGAGAAGACTTAATGGTGGTTCGTAGAAAATTACGTAATCCGATTCAACATAAAATTTTGTTTCTAAGCTTGGAATATAGAACGTTTAATCCTTCGATTTGGTGTAATTAGGGTGATATTAGATCCAATTAGTTTCGCTGCATGATCACGAACTCTTTCATTTAAGAGGGACAATTATAAGCTTAGACATCAGTTACAAATTACTACTCTATATAAAAGATCAAGATAATTGGTGGAAGATATATCTAAATACCTTACTATTTTTATTGTGCAGCTACTCAGAAACACAAGACTAACTTGAATGTCTGAATATACTTAATCTTTTTTATGGTCTTGCGTACAATTTTAATTTGTTATTATTTTTTCTTCTTATTATTATTATTATTTTCGGCATCCACGGCTCCAATTCCAAATTAAAGTCCTTGCTACATAAATTAAAACATGCAAGACCTAAAGGTTAAGCCAAATGTAAAACAAAAAAGAACAGTTATGATAGAAGAATCAAGAGCATTCCAAAGTAAAGAAGCATTTACATTACAAATTAATGTAAATGAGTGAGTGACAAGGAAGAAGAGAAGAATAGGGGAATATTTTAGCATATGATGTGAAGGCATTGAAAACAAAGAAGAAAAGAGGTAGAAAACAACAAAATCATATCGACTTCAGTGTTCACGGGTACCAATGCCAGCATCAAAAAAACACAAATGATGTATGTTACTGTCTCATCATCACGGGGCTCCTTTACATTTATCTATGTGATTAATACGAACCTTCTTTTTCTCTCTCTGTCGCTTTGTTGAATTCTGTTTGCTTTCATTTAATGTTAACTTTATCCATTTTTGGTTTCTTATTGAAAATTAGAATGACCGATGGCTCCTTTCTACCAAACCGACCATCGCATTCCAGATTCCGTGGTTTTATCTCTTATATTTTTTAGTCTAATTTTGCTGTGTAAGATAGATTCGTATTCACATTTTCAAGTTTCTTTTACCCTTTTTGTTTTGTCATAACTTGCAAATGTGTTTCTGGTTATGCTTTTTTAATTGTCCTTTCTTCTAAAGTGTCGTCAAAAAGGTATGAATTCTCCAAAATTTTGAGGGGAAACAGCTAAAAGATTCAAACATATTTTAGTTCTGGTTTATTATGATTCTTAGAGTCACTTTAGTTGGTCGTAGCACGTAAAATGTATTATCTTACTCGGTGTAATTTGAGTTTGTTCTAATGTTTAATATGTGTATTCTATGATTTGTTGGTTTTGAACATCTAAGAGATAGAATTAAGTATTGGGAGTGAAAATTGAGCTTTAAATTGATCATTTGGAGTCCAAGGAAGAAAATGATTAAAATATCCTGAAATAGTATTGCAACGACAAGCCTTAGATATTTCGCGATATTAGACGGTAAAAGCACCCTAAAACAGTATTGCAAAGACAAGGCTTGATTTTTCACAATACTACTAGAAGGCAAAAGCTAAAACGCTATATGAAATTGCTACAATATCAAAAAGAAACATATGATAACATCACTAAAAACTATGGATCCCTGGGGATGTTAGGCTGACGTTGCAATGGTTCGTTCGACATCACAACACTATCAACCTAGTATCTAAGCGTTCTTTCCTCAGTTAGGTAATCCATCTTTCAAAATTTTTAAGGTGTGTTCAGATTATTTTTATGACAAAAAATACTTTTTAAGAATACATTTTATTTTAAACACTTTCTTTAAAATGAGTTTTAAGTTTTTTTATATACATACTTTTATTTAAAAGCCTATTTTCTCAAAATTTGGTTACGGATATTACATTATTTTTCAATCTCATTTTTTAAAAATGAACTTTGAATAACTACCAAACACTTCAAATTTTTTAAAAATATTTTTCTTTTCAATTTTAAACAATTTCTAAAGAATCCAAAGATACCCTTAATCTCTCCCAGTTTCCTTCCATTTCTTTTAGTTTTTTTTTTTTTTTTTTACCCTTTGGACTTGTTATCTACCTTCGATCTTCATTAAGTGGCTATGGCAAGTTTGCCAGCTTAGGAATAAATTTCTAAATTTCTTGATAGATGCTTGTTCTTCTTGTCCTATTCTAGATTTCATGGTATATTTTCGTTTCTATGTAATGTGGTACATTATATTTGATCATCCTTATGTAATCATTTTGCTAGATTAACGGTAGCCAGTGATAGTTAGCTAGCGGCTTTAATTAATAAGTCGTTTAGAATAGTCCAACTTACAACATTGCACAAATTCATTGGATTAAGAACGAAAGCAGTTATGTGTATCCTATGTGTAAAATGATTTGGGTTTTTCATTTTCCTTTCTTCTAAAGTGTGAGAATATTGTGAAATTACCAAGCAAATGTGAGAATATTGTGAAATTACCAAACCCAATCAATCGAGCATCTATTTCAATTAAATTCTTACTTGATGATTTGGGTTCTTGTCATGATATTCTCGTGCAAGTAGGCTAAGCACTTGCATCGATGAGAAATTATTTTTAGATGTCCCAAGGACAATTGGGAAAATCAAACTCTTGTCTATGCCCCTTTACATTTTCCATACTTTTACATTTGTGCACTTTATTTTTCTGTGTTTTACTTCCTACATCCACACAGTTACAAGAACATTCCAAACCTAGCTGCAAGGTTGAGCAAGCTAATAATCAAACAGCTTAGAACCAATTCCCAAATTTCTGATAAATAAAATCATGTTAGCGTTTCGATGCAAATATTCAAAAGATTTGCCATTTCATCAAAGAGCTAATAACAAAGTAGTTCTTTATTGTCAGACTTAAAAATTCTGCATATTTGTCATGGTCGTCACTGATATAAAGTGGCAAAAAGAGAATTCAAATTCACAGCATCACCTGCTTCAACAACCGTTGCTACCTTGCATCTACCACCCACTAAAGTTATAGCCTTCGTGATTCGGGCATATTGTAGAGTTGCCACATAATTCGAGTTGGGCCTTACACTTCATAAAGGTAGAGACCAAAACGTAAAGCTGCTAACCTGCATCATGAAACCACATCCAAAAACACGGCAGAACTTCACAGGAAATCAGAAATCTTCGTTAAAGTAGATGTGTTTTGGAAGAGTATGTATTTGAAGTCAGTGTTAAACATGTTAAACGGGAATCAGAAGATAGAGGTTTCTACTTTCTCCCGCCAACCAGCTATAAAATACGACCATTAATCACACAATGAGTAGAATTACAATCAGAGTTGTTATGTAGAAGAATCACACTACCTTACATACAACATAAGCACCAGACAAACAACACCAGCAGCAAAAACTCAAGCCATAGATTGACTGCACGTCTCTTGAAACACACAATTGGAAGAAACATGACATTCAGATTCTGTAACGAAAGGAGGGAGTCCTAGCTGCACGCCAACCATGAAATGGGTAAAGATATTGATCATTGCACTCTTCACCCTGGTGGTATACACCTTTTTGTCACTAAGATCACAGGAGATTTCCCACCGCCATTACCAGACCGGGCTTGCTGTTTACGTGGTTATGAATTTTAACACGAGTGGTACAAAGAAATACAAGCAAAGGGGATGATTTGACCAATTCAGCTTCAATTGAACCAATAATTCAATGCTTCTGTACTACAAGAGCTCCTTGTCATAAAAAGCAAGAAGTTGTTTTACATGATTGTGCCAAGCGGCAACATTTTGCCCGTCAACAGTAACCCAATCAACAACAGTTGATGCTGGCTGTTCCCACCACTCATCAAGCTGCATCACCATGTCATGTTTCGAGATTTAAAAATAATAAAAGGTTAAAAAAATGTTTTAAAAAATTTAAAAAAAATACAAGATGATAGTAATAAAGGACTTATGTGGTCCATTATCCTTTCTAATATACTAGTCAATCATTAAAAAGGAAAATCATGCGCCAACCTGAAACTTCAACGGATAGAAATTGTGAGAAACCTTCTGTAGCAAACTAGGATGCTTTACACATTTCAAATTAACGAAGGCACTCAAATTAGGTGAGCAAATAATTAATAAGAATAGAAAGAATTTCAAAGGCTGGTATTGGAAACGGTGTAATATGAAATAAACCAATTTCCAATTTGGCAAAAGGAAAAAAAGAGGAAGAACCATGTTGAATTTCATGATCTATTAAATGAGAAAAATGGAGTAAAGCATAGTGAATTTCAAGTTCCAATTTGACAACGAACTTAGAGAGTGCAGCCATTTTAATTTTACAGGCGAAAACCCCAGCTTCGTGAATCATGATAGCTATTTTCCATAAAACTAATGGATTGACATACGATAAAAGCAAATAGCCAAACGTAATGAGTACGCTAATGAACACAAAGCTGAGATAGTTCAGGTTCTATAAACTTATTTAAAGGTAAAGTCCAGTGATTTAATAGGAAGATGCACCAAAGCAAATTTGAACAGATAAAAGATTCACAAAGACAGAGCTAATCGCTCTTCTAACTAAACACAACTACGTTTATATACTAAAAAGAGAAAGCTAGACAATTAAAGCTGAAAGTAAAGAATAATAGGAAGAGTTATACAGCAATAGCACAAACAGAAAAGAACAAGTAACCGGAAAGTACAGAGCTATATAACCATTTGAGTCACTTACCAATCCTCTGACATATTTGCAATCTTCCAAGCTCTTCTGAGCACTCGCGACTGCGGTTCTAAGTTCAGGTAACCACTTCTCTGTGACACATTTCTCTTGCTCCATGGCCAAATTTAAGCAATATTTTGTTGTCCTGTTATAGAAGATGAAAATAATGTTTAACAGAATGAATCAACAAAGTTTAATGATGACTTCAATGTTAAATGTTGAATTAATTTTTATATATATATATCTATGAGCGTCTGGACCAGCTTACGCACATCTCAACTAATCTCACGGAATAATCTGACCCTACAACATTTTGGTGTCTAGAAAACTCATAGAAAATTAATTCATAGGTAGGTGGTTATCATGAATTGAACCCATGACCTCTTAATAATTGAGATTATGTCTCTCTCTTTTTACTACAAGACTGACCCATGATGGTCAAATGTTTAATTAAACTTTTATTGATCATCCAGGAGATGATTTTGATCAAGTGAAGGTTCAATGTCTAGGAGAAAATGCTTGGGGCATGATGTATAATTACTTGGTGATACTTGATAGATCGGGTCCGCATGAAATTCCTCTTGCTGAAAAAAAATGTACGGGCTCCAACATGTGTGATACACCAATGAATCCATGCAGACTACATTTTCGTTTCTACGGAATGGTTTGGCTGCTTTCAAAGTCCATGATGTTGGAGAGGGGATTGGTCTAGAATCACTTTCTGATCAATGTAGCAGTATAGCTTAGAGACTTCCCCATTTTGGTTCAATAACTAATGTATGAAAACAAGGAGTTTAAAAAGCGGACCGAAGGACTAGAAGGACTTTAGCAGCTCTAGATGAAAAAGGAAGAAATAGAATCCAGAAAAGAATTGCAAGAATTGATGCAGATTTACCACATGAAGATAATTATTGCAAAAAAGAAACAGATGATGGTTGAAGATGACAAAAATCCAAGTTCCGATTCCTGTTCCTTAACAGTGAGAAAAAAAAAGTCTATTTCAAAGGAGAAAAAGTGAGTCGGCGGAAGACAAAGCTATCGAGGAAAATATGATACTGTTTTGAAAGAAAAAAGAAAGGAAACAAGCTGATCAGAAATTAATTCGTGAAGATATTGAATGCAGAGCAGTTGCCACAGCAAAAATGCACTAGCTGGAAAGATGGAGAATTTTGACAGCCATAAGAATAAGGGATAAAAATCCAACACTGGGTGCTTACAGTTCGGTAAATTTTCTCATGGTAGTATAATTTGGTTACCTTTCATAATCAGTCTGAGCTCGATGAGCATGTTTTAGTAGTGCATGGCCACTTTCAACTAGATCCTGCCTTATATGGACCAAATTGATTGCTTTTGCTAACTCTTCCAACACACTGGCCTCAGAACCTCGAAGTTTCAAGCAGAATTCCAGAGATTCCAAAACTGATGTTAAACTAGCATCTGAGCCCTCCAAACCTAATAACACAAGTTCAGTTCAAGTAAAGTAAAGATGAATGAGACACCAAATATATCGCACCATCCAAGAAGTTAGAAATCATATACTACAAATGCTACAAGTCATATACATCATCTTTAATGATGGCTAAAATGATACTGATAGAGATAAACCTACAGAAAATATACAACATAAGAAGTAAATTTAGGTGCCTTGATAAGCAATGCCTACATCTCTGACATATTTTTGGGGTGTGGATTAAGTTATACATCATTGGCAAGCATCAACAGGAATATTAGTCATATATATTTGGCAACAAGCTTTACAAAATCTGATAGTAAGCATGAGGAAAAGTAGCACTTTCATGTTAAGGTTTAAATGTCGTTGTCAATGGAAATGTCAAGGTCTCAATCTTATGGAAATGTTAATGAAAATATTGATAAAATGTCGATGCCGATGCATATTTCTAAAAAATATTCTACTCTATTCATTGAAATTACTAAATAAATATTTATAAATTCTCAATAAATCAAAATGTTTATTATTTATATTAGTCAGTTAAACAATTGTTGGTTTCTTCTTTTTATGTTTGATATTTTTGCGATATAAAGAAAATGCCTATTCACCTGTTATGTTGATTTCTAACCAAACCAATGAGCATGTGGAGATATCAAATATCAAAGAAAATGTAAACATATCTAACGTGAATTCAGTACTCTTAAAGCTAGGCTAGATTATGTAGCTCTATTTCTTAAAAGGACCCTCACCAGTTGGATATTGAAGGGCAGCAGAAACACGACATATAGAAGGTATTGCTGATGGATCCCTCGCACCAGCTTTTGCAGTCAATATGGCAGCATTCTTCTCCGCAGCAGCAACTGCATCAGGTCCTAAAGTAACATTTACACCCATGGATTCTAACAGTGCCTGGTATGAAATACTCGAAGTGGTTGATGCATGATGGAATTTCACAAATAGAATTTGCAAACTAATAATTAGCAAAAACTGAGCATATCAAAATGTCTACTAAATTAGTTGATGAACCTGCGGTGTTGATGGAAGCATGAAAATGGTATTATCAGGACTTCTATAAAAGGCTGAAACTTCATTATCAATAAGCTCTTTCGCACTATTTGAAATATCAGAGACAACAACGCATGCAGGGATGATGGTGCTTGAAGCATACTCTCTTGCAGCCAAAGGCTGCTGGTTCCAGAATATTGCAGCATCCTACAGGATCAACATACAAGCCAAGTGATGTTACCAACATGTCTTGTACAATAGAAATTGGAGCAAAAAAATAGAACGAATGATATGCAACTTTACAGAGACTATAAGACTCCTTACTGTATTAGCCTTCAGAAGAGCAGTATATATAGTTTCAAGTTCAGATCTGCGCGCATCAAACTCCTCTATCTTCTTCCACTTCTTTCTCAAAGAATCTTCAGCTTCTTTTCTTTCTGCACATAACTTATTCAAGCGTTGTATTTCTGACATTAGTGTATTCAAGCTAGCCCTCAAACCAGCAAGTTCTCTCTCTTTAGCCCAAACTTCCAACTGCACCAAGAAAAACCAGCCTTGAGAACAAGTATTTCAAAGTTCTTAAAAAAATGTATAAACAGCTCTCAACCAACTATTGTTCAAAATAGAAAAATATAGAGAATTCAGAGTTCAATTGCCAGCCAGGTAAAAGCATGGAAGTAGAATTAATTTCTATTTGTCGTTCACGGGATACTGTTTCTGACAAGCAGATAGATGAATTACCTCAAATTGTCTAAGACCTCCAACATTTTGTGATGTCCCTCCAACACCAAACGATTGAGAAGAAATTACATCGCTGCTACCATGTAACCGATTTAATAGCTTTTGACATATGTCTCTAGCTTCAGCAGCTTTGTTCAATGCATCTTCAGTGGCCAAAAATTGTTGCACGTGTGCTTTCTATGGAAATTTGTTTGGAAATATCAATAAACCTTAAAGACACATAAAAGATAGACTACAAACTATAATATGAAATTATATTGAATAAGAAAAAACCAGTCATGATAAAAGTAAGCAGAGAAATTGACGAAGAAATGTCAACTAGATGGTTTTATAAACTATATACTAATGCAGTAGGGAAGCCCTAACTGATAAAGAAAAGGACCTGTCTTTCAAGAAGTTGATTCTGTGTTCCTTTAGAAGGTACGTCAACTCCTATCTTGCCATTACCATACAGTTCATAATGAAGCGGTGAGTTGGCATCAGAAGATGAGACATCTGTAACTCTATTGTTCTCATATTTGTATCTGATCAAATTATTCAAACAGAATGTTAATTAGACATTACAAAAAACCATGTACCTCATACATAATGTCATACAAGCACATGTTAAACCGTTAAAGTTATGGCAAACCCATACATTTTGTCCCTAAAATCTCAATACTTTCATGTATTTCACTTTTGAATGTTAAAAAATTCCATCTTTTCTTTTGAATACTATTATTATTAGAAATAATGTCATTGATGTAAAAGATTAGAGAACAAGGGGAAAGAGGGGGACCAGTCCGAAGGAGTTTCAATTTCTTCTTTTTACTTCATTGTTTCTTAAGTATTTTTATTTATTAATCTTAACTATCCTTACCCTTGCTGTTCATTTTTTTTTCTTTGATGAAAACATCTTTCATCAAGAAAAAATGAAAGAATACAAAAGCATATGAAAAAGGAACCCAACTATAAAAAACCATATCTAAAACATAGTTACATAAAGCCTTCGAAACTGAAGCCTAACGAGAAACATGAAAATGAACAAAAGAGCAATTATCTCTAGCATCCCTATCAATCCCTCTTAACACCCTACGATTCCTCTCATCCCACATAACCCACATTATTGCACAAACACAAGCATGCCAAAGAAACTGGCCTCCCTCCCCAAAAGGCAGATGGAGGAACTCTTCGATCATATGTCCAACATCTCTCTGGCAAGCACACAACATAACGAACGTTGGGAAAAAATCCCAAACATTGCTTACAAAATGACAACGCCAAAGAAGTCTAAGTCTTCCGCCGCTTTCCGATAGGATACAGCAGAAAGGCCCAACCATCAATGGCAACTTCTTTATGAACTTGTCCAAAGTACTAAAACAACCATGAAGAACCCGCCAAGTAAATAGTCTAACCTTTCTAGAAACCATATTCCTCCACAACGACGAAAGGACAGACTCACAGAAGGATGATTAGTTAACCAAACACTAAAGGAAAGACTTATACAGGAACCATTTCAAAGGACTAGGGCTCCAAGCACTCACATCTCTCCTCCCTCGACAAAAAGGGGGACTATCATAAAAGAGAAAAAAGAGCCACCACATCCCATTGTTTCCCTGTAGGAAAGTGTCAATGAAACCAAAACAAAAACGAACAAGAGCTCTCAGTCCACACAAGAACATCGGTTACTAGATGGCTTTTATGAGAAGACAAATAATATAACCGAGGAAATAGCTCACAAAAAAGGTCTCTTCCCCACTCAATAAGCTTCCAAGAAGCACGTCTCCCTCCCTTCCCGCACCACACACCAAACCCAAAGAGCATCGGCAGGGAGCTCTTTTTGATTCTAATAGGTGCCTTTAGTCCCTTTATCCAACCACTCAGAAGGATAGGGCCATGGTTACTAGCATAATCCTACACCAAAGAGAATTGGGCTCAGCAGAAAAGTGCCACAGCTATTTGCATAAAAGGGTTTTGTACGAATCCTAAGGTTTCCAATTTCTATGCCCCCAAAGAAACCGGTTTTTCGATAAGCTCCCATCTAATAATCTGCGAGCCTTCCTTTTCCTTCATCAACCCCTTCCCAAAGGAAGTCGCACATCATTCTTTCCAAACACTTGCACAGCTCCCTTGGAGATCTAAAAAGGGAAAAGAAATAAACCAGAATGTCACTCAAGACAGACTTGATCAAAGTAATATGACCTGTTTTAGAGGGGGAAAACCTTCTTTTAAGAAGCCAACCTACTACGATATTTATCTATCACGAGATCCCTTAAGGAGACATTCATCGGGTTATTCCATGGGGCTAAGAAACACAGACACAAATACAGATACATTGAAAATATGTTCACCAATTCACCAAAAAGCTTAAGTTAGTGGTTGAAGGTAAATTTAATTATATATCACCAACACTCCCCCTCACTTGTGAGCTTGAAATATTTGAAAGGCCCACAAGTGGAAATCATTTCCAATTGGGGAGAAAACGAAAATGGAAGGGCTTCAACACAGAACCTCCTTGGACTACCTGCTCTGATACCATATTAAACCACCAATTCACCCAAAAGCTTAAGAGGGTGGTTGAAGGCAAATTTAATTATATATCACCAACAACATTATCATATATATATATGTACACAAACACCCAATTAGTTGTTATAATGCTTATTTTAAGTTAGATTAAAGTAGATTAAGAAGAGAGTGAAAACTTGGAAAAACAAAATCTGGCAGCATCAAGTAGTGGTTGAGCGACTAGAGCAAACAGTAGGAAGTAGAACATGAAGATTGAAGAATGAAGTTGAGGATGCAGGGGAATGTGAATCATGATTTAGATAGTAAGAGAGAAGGGAATAATGAAGATTTAATTACGTTTCGGGTTTCTTTATGCTTTTTGTTGTTTTTTATTTTTATCATTTTTAATCTATTTTGTTTTGGATTGTTAGATGTAAGTGGTTTTTTAAATAAGATGGGTTGTGGGTAGGGCTTTTAAAGTGGTTGGCTAAAATGTGAAAACAAAAATGACCCATAGCATCCCCTTCACGTATCTAGAAGCAGATACGCACATCTGAAAATTAAAAAAATCATATAATGTATCTTACACATATCTGCCACATATCTGGACGTATCCGTATCTAATATGTATCTGATATCGATTCTCTACACAACTAAAAGTACATGTGCTTCCTAAATCCTAGCCCAAGGAGAAGACCCAAGTAAGAAGAGCGGAGACTCCCCACCTTGCACCCAACCTAACCCGCGCATCTTTTAATCGTGTCCTCCTCACAATTGATACCAGGACATTAGACTTACCCCTGTTAATCTTCGACCCGACATCTCCTCAGAAAAGGCAAGAAACATGATTTAGCAAGACAAACGAATTCACGTTACAAAAGCCAAAAGAGGAGAGTATCATTTGCAAACTGAAAATGGGAGAAGACCGCCCTATCCTTGCATGAGTGTTCTAGGGTAATAATATAGTAAATAAATATGACATTGATGTAGTCAACAACTAGGAAGTACGGACACTGACACGTTACACGCTGACATGCCAATTTTTAGGAAAGGACACGACACATTAGGAACACGTTATTTTTTATTAAAAAAATTAAATACATGTCATGTATATAAACATATTGCGAAACATTCCATTTGAAAACATCAAAATAACAAGTTAAACACCATAGAATTCATGAATTTATGTGTGAAGGTATGTACATGAATGTTAGGGTGTGACCTTTTGGACGTGGAGGTTTGGGTGTGGATAAATGAGAGATATCGTGGCTATGGGAGCTCTGGTTTTTAGGAAATGAAAAGGACAGAAAATAATAAGCCTAAAATGTGGGGTCGATGGTCTGTCTTTGGGCTTTTAAAATGTTAGTTTTAGTAAATTTTTTCTTCCAAAATTTGCGGGTTCCTTGTCCCAGAAGTATCCCAACCATGTCTGGGCACGTCCGAAATTAAAAAATAATAACAAAATAATTGATACACCAGTTGTCGTGTTGGACACATGTCAGAGGCATGTCGGTGTCAGACACTTGTTTGACGCCAACACTTGGCCGTCCCAGAAGTGTCAATGTTTCTTAGGTCAACAATATTCTAAAACTCATTAATGATCAGGGTACTCGGATCAGCTGCTTTAAACTTGTTTTGGTGACAAATTGACGCAAACTTGAAAGTATGGGGACAAAAGATGTAATTCAACCTTACCTAAGTTTATTTGTCATCCTTAGGAGTCATCCAATTTTTTTTGTCATAAAATTGAAAGTGTACTTCACTTATCACTTCTCAGTATCTGATAGTTTGCAAAGGTTTGAAATATTTTAATCCTATAAAGATGAGCCCAAGAGTTTTTGCAACTAGCCTTCCAAGTTAGGTCAAGTCGAGGTTAGAACCACCTCTATTTTATGATTATAGTTATTTTTTAAATAAGAAACACAAATCCTAAGAAGAGAAGATCGACCAGATGGTTTGGACTTCAGTTTCTAAGTTTTTTTTGTAACTATTCTCTTGGTAACATCTTATTTTGTTTTAGTAGGGAGTTTTTCAATGACTTGTGTTTTTATACGCCCTTGTATTCTTTCATTTTTTTCCTCAATGAAAGTTGTTTGTATAAAAAGAAAAATACACTAACGCTATCTACTTAAAGACATGAGTCGACATAAAAGGATTTCTTTTGACTAAAATCAGAAAGGCACGGTAATTAAAGAACAATCTAGAACTAGAAGCCAAAAATCTAGCTAAAAGCTAAACTTTTTCCTTTCCTACATAGTTCTTGGTTTTCTCTCCACCCAAATCCCTTAAAGCAAACGCTTTAACCATATTAGACAACAAGACCAGGAATACATCTTTGAAGCCAAGACCAGAAAGAAGTATAAAAGTTTCTCTACTGCTATTTAAGAAACACCGCAAGCAAAACAAAGCTGAGTTTATTGGAATTGGGAGAGCAGTAAAACTCCAACTCTTTCCACATGTATCGTAATCTTTCTTTATTTTAATAAAACCTTCACACCCAATTTGAATAAGTAGCAATATACACATAATCCAATTGTTAAGATCATCCTCTGTTTAGCGATAATGTCTGCAAAGTTACCAAAAAGTAAAATGGCCTTGACCTAATAATTTCATTTAAATATAACAGAGTCTAATCCAATCTACAGATAATCACATTTCATTTTGTGTAAATTTAAAATTAAAAGCAGCCACACACTCAGCAGTAACCTCTTAATGAAAAAAGAATGGAACTATGGGATGCAAAAATGACCAACCTATCAACCTAAAATAAAGAAGAGTAAAGAAGAGAAATCTAATGAGAAAGTATTTACCTCAAGGTTTCAGCATCAGCTCTGACATCGAATTTCTCCACCTCTCTAGAAACTAGAGTTTTAAGTCGTAGAGTGTACGATGTAATTGCCTGAAGCAGTTGAGGAGGATGCTTCAGACAATTAACAATAACAGTTCTAACCTCATCAGGTATTTCCCCGTCAAAATCAATACCCAATTTCGAAGCTTCTAATTGTGAATTAAAATGAATACCACCGCCTTCATAGGCAGGAAACGAAGAACGTATCTTTTCAATCATAAGGGATGCAAGAGATTCACAAGCCTTTCTGATATTTCTCTCACGAGTAGTCTCAATAAGAATCACATCATCTGCTGACTTACTACCTTTAACAGTTGAATAAACAGCTTCCCTCTCGATATTTGCACTGAAGTTATTAATCACTTCAACGGAAGAATCCACACTTGACCTTTGAGCTTCTCTTGCTTGATTCACATAAAACCGTAGACGTTTGTGGTATTCTTCAAATATTTTTTCTGCTTCATCACACTGTCGGTCATAAGCTTCCAACATTACTTGTTTATGCCTGCACAATCAGTAGGTCACATCAATGAACATAATTGATGCAACAAAAAAATCATTTTAAGGCTAATGAAGCCATTCCGTTTAATTAGTTATGCATTTGATTCATATTAGGAAGACCGAGACTCCAAAATTTTAGTCAATTCTTCCCACGCAAGTTGGCTCGATTTCAGCAAGTATTGCTTCTAATTGAATTTCTAGTCAACCTAGAAGACTTTTCTTTTTCAAATGCACTCAAACAATTTAATTTTCATGGGGGAAAAAACAGCTTTCAGTGAGAAAAATGAAAAATGTACACGTGGGGGTGCTACAAAAAAGATAGCTCGAGACAAAAGGAGAAAAAAATTTACATTAACAAATTACTGGAATTCCAGTTCAAAAGAATAAAAGGTAAAGGACAATTGCTAAAATCCTTGTTAGTAGCTACCCAAATGGAAGGAGTTGAACCTAGCCAAGGGGCGAGGCCTGTCCAAGACCGCTCCCACCTCTTAAAACCCTCATTTGTCTGTCAAGCCAAATATTTCATGTGATTAGGTTGAAACCAATGTTAAACGTCAAGGGGAAACCGCCTATCACAAGAGAGGAATGAAATGATATCTCTGTTAGGTATCTATCTAAGTTACCCCTGTGCACTCAGAAAAACGCAACAAGCCAAGAAACAGAGAAGATATCCCATCGGTACTCTTGAATATAGCATGAAATGGAGAACAAAGTAATATTGTCAACAGAAAGAAATAAAACAGAGCAACAACGGAAATATGGAAATATATAAATAACAAAGATAACACTCCGGCTGGATTCAGGAACACAATTCTCTCCTTTCTCAAGTTTTACTGCTCAATTCTTCCACACCCACAGGAAATGCTCCAAACCCCCACATAGAGCTCTCAGTTGGTCCCCACAGTCGACTAACTCTCATCATCCCTCATAATTTCCTACACTAAAGACATTTTTAACCTTTCGAAAGAAAGCAGTCTTCCTACACTAAAGACATTTTTAACCTTCACTTTTACTAGGTTCCAAACGGACAAATAGTTAGGAAAGCTCCTCAAAAACGACCCAAATAATTAAAACAAACAGAACCAATTTCAACACCCCCAAGGAAAGCCCACCTGTCAAGCATAGAGAACTTACAGTTAATATTCCAAAATAAGAATAATAATAATAATATAGTCTGCAATTGCATTATTCTTGACCCCTGAGATGATCTTAATCACTGTCCTAGTGGAACTAAATTACCAAAAGAATACATCTTGTCCAAACCATCATCGTAGATATGGGGAGACAAAAAGACCATCTACCAACCAACATCAAAACCCTCAATCAAATCCTTTTTCTGAAACAGAAACGAGCCTCTTTTGTTAATGATAATAAATGAGACCAATGCTTGAAGTACAAGAGAATTATACTAAGAGTGAAAAGGACTAAAAGGAGTAAAATCCATCGATACAAAAGTACAAACAAGCTGATCAAAAACTTCTAGACCCCAAGCAAACAAGAGAAGACAAAATACAAAGAAAACTTAAATAATCTTTCAAACGAAGCCCAAATTCAGCTGAAAACTCACACACTAAAAGCTTCAAAATGGATGGAGAGGAAACACCAAGAAAAGGCAAACAACCAAGCTGCTTCAAGTTTGATTTAACAAAAACGATCCTGTGACCTGGAAGCCTAGCTGAAATCTTTCAACCCACAAGTCTGCAATAAGACTAATTTATTTTTCAAAAGGAAACCTCTCTTGTGCCCACCGAGAAATGATGAAAAAACCAAACAATGGTCCAGGTATGCACTTACCAAAATGCTCCCTTATTTCCCAGTTATTGGAGCAAGGAAACCTCTCTGCGCTTAGTGGTTTAAACATAAAAGAAAATGAGCTGTTTGAAGAGGCATCAAAACTCTGTAAAGCCTCTCATCTTCCACTCTCTTACCTAGGGCTGCCCCTTGGTGGTTATCCTAAGCAAGCTGTTTTTTGGCAGCCGGTAATTGACAAAATTCAAGAAAAAATGGAGACACGGAAAAGATACAATCTATCAAGAGGAGGTCGCACCACTTTATGCAAGTTATAAAGAGCATTCATGGAGAAAGTCAATTCAGTTGGCACACCCAAAGGAACCGAAGCTTGCAGCCTTCGCAGCACGTGGATTAGCATTTTCAAGGAGCTGGAATAAAGTGGATTCGCTGGCCATGTTTAAACTCTGCAGTGGCACGAGAATAGCCTTTTGGCATGATCCTTGGGCTAATTTGATCCCACTCAAAGACTCTTTTCCAAGGCTGATTAGACTCTATGAATCTGAATGGGGCAGTTCATGATATTTTGGATTCTTTAACAGCATCTTGGTCCTTAAATCTCATAAGGCAATTAAAGGAGGAAGAAATTGATGATTTCCAAGCTCTTAACGGAATTATCTCAAAAAATCAAATCACGGGCCACGGCAAGTCCTCATAAAAGAGTTTGGAAGTAATAGTCTAATGGAAAGTTCTCGGTTAAATCATTGGTTAAACATTTATCCTTAGCTTCCCCCACCGGAAAGCATCTATACTCTGGCTATTTGAAAGACCAAAAGTCCAAGAAGAGTTAACATCACAATTTGGATAATGCAGAATGGGTTATTGAATTGTGCTTCAGTCATGTAGTTGAAACTTCCATCTCACATTTTATCTCCAAGTATTTGCTCTTTATGTTTGCAGGATTCTGAAGATTTACAGCACCTGCTTTTTAGGTGTCCCTCTGCAGAAAAATGTTGGTATGACCTATTTGGTCTTTGATACCGACTTTAAGAAGAACGCTTTGCAGCTCCTAATCGGCACCAATCTAAAAGACAAATCAAGATTGCTAGGGATAAATGCTATAAAGGCCTTACTTTCAGAAATTTGGTTTGAGTATAACCAAAGAATATTTCACAATAAAGAATCCAATTGGATGAATCATCTAGAGATAGCTAGAATCAATGCTTCCTCACAGTGTTCCTTAGCTAAAGCGTTTGAAGCATACTCAATTAAAGACATAAGCCTTAATTGGCAGGCGTTCTTACATGAGTAGCCGTTTTTTTGAGCTTGTAGTCCTAATTGTTTTGGGTGATTTTGTTGTATTATCAAACTCTTTAAGATTGTTGTGTTGTTGTTCGGTAGTTTTGTTTGTCTTTGGTATGTATCTTGCTTATAGATGTATGGACCGAATTGTAATTGTATTCACATGGGTTTGGTTTTTCTTTTCGATCAAAATCCGAATGTGATGAGAGTGCTAAAGGGGTGTCAACCTAGTTGAGATGTTCAGATGCACTTACTGATCTTATAGGCTTCGATCTCGCCTCTTCATTATACTCAAACATTACTTTGTCTATTCATTTACTTAATGAAGAGGCTTGTTTCCTTTTACAAAAAAAAAATGCTTTGAGAACGGCCAGAAGAGATCCAAGAGTTTCCTTGATTTTGGATGTTTTTTGGACTTGGCTCTTTTCCCAGATTTGGCCAAGGATGAGAAGGAAAAAGAAGAAAGCAAAATGAAGAAAGACTTGGTGCTTGGAGATTTTTTGGAGGGCATTTTGGTGGGCACTAAACTGACATTAGAGATGGGAGTTACAAGCTTTGAAGAAGCAAGGGGAAGTGGCCTGCTATTGAAGGAAAATGGAGCAACATATGAGGGGCCACATGCCGGCTGTACAGAATTCACAGTTGTACCAAAAGACATAGGCTAGGGTTTAGAATCATGTTTACATCATGATTGAATCTTGGATTTTCCTTGGTCAATGAAGAAGGCTCAGTCAGTTCTTTCTCTTTCCTCCCTAAAAGCCCCTCTTCAACTTCCTCTGCCTTGTTCCCTCCACGATTGAAATTCTCTCGCCTCCTTAAATGTAACTCTTCGTTTTCTTTCATTGTGTTCACACTACATTCCATGGTATCCGCTTCAATGGAGGACCTTTTCCAACGCCAGCAAGATTTGCTTTTGTCGAACACCCTATTCTATTGCTTCGAAAGGAGTCCTTGTGAACAAAGGGGTTTTTATTATTGACTTAAGATCTTCCACACCCTCGGAAAAGAAAGAATCTTCAACGACTCCTTCATCTTCCATAGTCTGATTTAATATCTGCAAGTCAAATGGATTTGAGAAATCCTCAAATGATAAACGGCCTTTGTTTATTGGAAGAGGATCCATCATTTCAGTATCTCCAAAGTTCAAGAAAAAATTCTTAGTTGAAGTCTGTTATTTCTAATGTAGTGATGAAACTCCAAATTCAAATGGTAATTGCTGACTTTATTGAATTACTACAGTACAAGAATAAGAATTGTTGATGTAACAATCCTTGGATACAATGCTAATTTCTGTTCTTCTCTCAACCAGAAGAATACAGAAATATCTCTTACAATTTCCCTCCAAAAACTTCTCCCCTACTTCCTACTCACGACACTGACTTTATACCCTATTTCCCGCCCAAAAGACAACTGTCATTCCTCCTATTTTCCCGCCCACCGACCTACTTACATCACACGTGTGTTTTGTTTCTTTTTTTTTAAAACTAACAACATCTATTTCCACACGTGCTCATTGAAACAAATTCTATTTCTTTCTTCTTGTATACACATGTTTGATAAGGGGTCTAACATTACTTCCCCCTTTTAAAGTCACCTTGTCCTCAAGGTGAAAATTTGGATACTTTTCTTTCATTTCATCATAAGATTCCCAAGAAGCTTCATGCTTAGGCAAACCTCTCCAGCACACCAAAACTTCCCACTGCTTAGCTCCAATCTTACGATATTCAATAGCTTCTTCCGGTTCAGATTTCCACATATAATTCTCATCAATAAACTGAATAGTCGGTTGAGAATCCGCATGTTGTCCCATCATTTTCCTCAACTGAGACACATGAAATACAGGACGAATTCTGGAATTTTCTGGTAGTTGTAGACGATAAGCGACAGGCCCAATCTTTTCTATAATTTTATATGGCCCGTAGAAACGTGGAGCAAGCTTTTCATTCCTTCTACTGCGCACTGTAATCTGTCTATAAGGACGAATACGTAGAAATACATATTCTCCCACTGAAAATTCAACAGCTCTCCTTTTTTGATCCGCATACAACTTCATTTGTTCTTGTGCTAAGCGTAAATGCTCACGCAAAGAAACCAAAACAAGATCTCTTTCCAGCAACATTTCCTCGACAGTAGAATTCTTGGATGGTGAACTTCCATAAGAAAGAACAGTAGGAGGCTGTCGGCCATAAACAACTTGAAATGGAGTCATGCCAATAGAACGATGAAAAGTAGTATTATACCAATATTCCGTCCAAGGCAACCATCTACTCCATTCCTTAGGTTTCTCATTACAAAAACACCTCAAATAAGTTTCCACACCCCGGTTGACAACCTCGGTTTGGCCATCTGATTGAGGATGATAAGCTGTACTTTTATTCAGCTTAGTGCCGGATAAACGAAACAATTCAGTCCAAAATTGACTAAGAAATACCTTGTCTCTATCCGACACAATGGACAAAGGAAATTCGTGCAACCTTACTATCTCTTTCACAAACAGCTCAGCCACCAACTTAGCAGTATACGGGTGTTTCAACGGTAAAAAATGTCCATATTTACTCAATCTGTCAACCACCACCAAGATTACCTCAAAGCCACTTGACTTTGGAAGGCCTTCCACGAAGTCCATTGATATATCACTCCATATAGCTTGAGGAATCTCCAATGGAACAAGCAAACCAGCCGGAGATAATGCCAATGTCTTACTTCTTTGGCATACTAAACATTCCTCACAGTGTTTTTTAATATCAGCCTTCATCCCCACCCAATACAACTCAGCTGCTATTCTTTTATAAGTTCTCAAAAACCCTGAATGTCCTCCAATTACAGAATTATGAAAAGTATCTAAAATTACTGGTATCAAAGAGGATTGTTTCAAAATTACCAGTCGATTCTTATACATCAGCAGCCCCTTTTTCAGAGAGTAATCGTTCACTTCCAATTCTTCACCCTGCTCCATCTGCCTTATAATCTCCTCATACTTAGGATCTTGGAACACTTCCTTTTTTACTATCTCCAAATCAACAGCTATTGGAATAGACAGCCCAAACAATTGCACTTCTTCTGGTTTTCGGGATAAAGCATCAGCTGCTCTGTTTTCCACTCCTGGTTTATAAACTACTTCAAATGAATAACCAAGTAATTTAGCTATCCATTTCTGATACTGGGGTTGTATAATTCTCTGGTCTAGCAGAAATTTAAGTGCCTTCCGGTCAGTCTTCACCCTGAATTTCCCTATCAACAAATAAGGACGCCATCTTTGGACTGCCAATACAACAGCCATGAGTTCTCTTTCATAAACCGGTCTAGATCTGTCCCTTAATGCTAGCGTGTGACTATAATATGCCACTGGTCTTTTGTCTTGCACCAGAACAGCTCCAACTCCATATCCAGAGGCATCAGCTTCTATTTCAAACTGTTTAGAAAAATCAGGTAAAGCTAATACCGGTAAGGACATCATTGCAGATTTCAACCGGTTAAAAGCCAAAGTAGCTTCTTCAGTCCAGTTAAACCCTCCCTTCTTCAACAATTGAGTTAATGGAGCAGCAATAGTTCCATAATTGCGCACAAATCGTCGATAGTATCCAGTTAACCCCAAGAATCCTCTGGTTTCTTTAACATTTGTAGGTTGTGGCCAGTCAGAGATAGCTTTAATCTTCTCCGGATCCACTGCCTTCTCCGGATCCACTGCTACTCCTCCTGAAATCACATGGCCTAAATACTCAATTTTCTGCTGTGCAAAATGACACTTCTTTTGGTTGGCAAACAACTCATGATGCCGCAGAACTGCCAACACTTTTATCATGTGTATTTCATGTTCTTCCTCATTTCTACTATAAACCAATATATCGTCAAAGAAAACCAACACAAACTTTCTTTGAAATGGCTTGAATATATTGTTCATCAAGGCTTGAAATGTGGCCGGGGCATTGATCAGCCGAAAGGGCATTACTAAAAACTCGTAATGACCCTCGTGTGTTCTAAAAGCCGTTTTCTCTATATCTTCATCGGCCATTCTGATTTGATGGTACCCGGACTTCAAATCAATCTTAGAAAATAGAGTTGCTCCACAAAGCTCATCAAATAACTCCTCCACTACCGGGATAGGAAATTTATCAGGAATCGTGGCATTGTTGACAGCTCTATAATCTACACAAAAACGCCAGCTCCCATCTTTTTTCTTTACCAACAGCACCGGGCTAGAATATGGACTGATACTCGGCCTTATTACCCCTGAATTCAACATTTCTTGAACTAACTTCTCCATTTCTTCTTTCTGATGGAATCCATATCGGTATGGACGTACATTAATTGGGTTGGTTCCCTCCTTCAAATGTATATGGTGCTCTATTTCTCTTCGAGGTGGTAGTTTCTCTGGCCACTCAAAAACATCTCGAAACTGTTTGATAACTGAACCAATCCGGCCTTTACTCTCCACTTCTGTATTTAGCAAATAGCATTCTTCATCTTCCACAGTTTTCACTTGCAAAGATCGGCATTCAATCAGAAATCCACTATCCTTTTCTTCCCAGTTCTTTATCATATTTTTGAGGCTGATCCTTGCCTTAGTTAGACTAGGATCTCCTTTGATGTTCACTTCCTTTCCCTCAGCCACAAAAGACAGAGACAAATTCTTCCAATCTACTGTAGTAACCCCCAAAGAATACAGCCATCGCATTCCCAAAATTACATCAACGCCTCCAAGCTCCAAAGGAAGGAAATCCTCCACTATTTTCCAACCCTTCAACTGTACTTCCAGTTTTTCACATACTCCCTTCCCCTGAACAGCAGCCCCAGATCCTAAGATCACACCATAATGTGAAGTTTCTTAGATGGACAATGATAATTTTTTTACCAATTTTTCTGACACAAAGTTGTGTGTCGCTCCACAATCAATTAAAATAACCACCTCTTCTCCAAGCAATTTACCTCTCACCTTCATAGTTCCAGGGTCATTTAAACCAACTACGGAATTGATTGATAATTCAACCACAGTAGTAAGGTTCTCATTGATTTCTATGCAGCCCAATTCTTTTTCTTCTTTTTCATCTTCAACAATTTCATATTCTTCCCTTCCTTCTGTCACAACAAACATCCTTAACTCCCGTTGTTCCTTCAATCTACATTTATGATCTGCAGAATACTTCTCATTACAACGAAAACACAACCCCTTCTCTTTTCTTGCCTGAAACTCAGCATCAGGTAATCTCTTATAACTCCCTTCCCTTCGGTTTTCATTCGGAGCAGAGCTTCTCAGTGTAATAGTACGTATGGGAAAAACAGTGTTGTTCTTATTGTCCCCTGCTACACCTCCAGTGGATGTTTTTCCAACAACACTATTATGCCCCGCTATCTTACCCCCTGAGTATCCACACATCTTAGCTTCAGCCCTTGCTATCTCTCTGTTTTCAACCATCTGGGCTACTTCCATCATTTCTGCCAAGCTTTTCGGTCGACAGAAAAATACTTCTGACCTCACCCACGGTAATAAACCATTCATAAACGTGTCTAGAATTACACGTTCTGGCAAGTCATTCACCGGAGCTACCATTTTATCAAACAAGTTTATATATTCCTCCACGGTGCCTTCTTGTTTAATTCTCAAAAACTGTCCAGAAATTGTTCCATCCTTATTAGATCGAAAACGAACTAGCAATCTCTCTTTCATATTCGACCAACTAGTGAACTTATCTCTCTCTTCTTGAGATCTAAACCAGTTTAATGCCGGTCCATCGAAACTAACCGTAGATACTAACATTTTTTCAGAATCAGATAGCTTATGGATTTGAAAGTACCTCTCTGCCCGAAATAGCCAAGAGTCCGGGTCCTCCCCTGTAAAAACAGGCATTTCGATCTTCTTAAATTTGTTTCGGTCCTGGAAGCTTTCGTCACCGTCGCTTCTTCGTTCGTTTCCATCGGCCCTGAAACTTCAGTCTACTTCTGTCATTCTACTGGAAGACGCATCGCCTTCCTTTCCTTTAGCTTTTTCAAATTCCTTCGCGGCGGTTTCTGTCACTATCCCACTCATCGTCGACCTCTCCATCGTATTCGTTTCGATGATCGTGAATAGCAACTGCTGCTGTTTTTCGGATTGAAGACGCATCAATTCGATGCTCTTCGCAATTTCATTCAAGCTTACCTCGATCGCCGGCACCTTACTTAATTCCTTCTTCATTCCGGCAATCTCTTGGTCGATGCATTCCAGACGTTCCTCTATCCGAGTCTGAACCATCCCTTCCCAGATCACGGCTCTGATACCAAAATGATGAAACTCCAAATTCAAATGGTAATTGCTGACTTTATTGAATTACCACAGTACAAGAATAAGAATTGTTGATGTAACAATCCTTGGATACAATGCTAATTTCTGTTCTTCTCTCAACCAGAAGAATACAGAAATATCTCTTACAATTTCCCTCCAAAAACTTCTCCCCTACTTCCTACTCACGACACTGACTTTATACCCTATTTCCCGCCCAAAAGACAACTGTCATTCCTCCTATTTTCCCGCCCACCGACCTACTTACATCACACGTGTGTTTTGTTTCTTTTTTTTTAAAACTAACAACATCTATTTCCACACGTGCTCATTAAAACAAATTCTATTTCTTTCTTCTTGTATACACATGTTTGATAAGGGGTCTAACATGTAGCCAGCATGAAACCACATAGGTTTCTTTTTACTTGAATCTTTGCTTCGAAAACATTTAGGAGATTGAACATTTCAATAGCAATATTCTCCGGATCACCAAAATGCTCCCCTATAACTTCAAACATTTGATTGCTCCAATAATCTAGAGGGACGTTTTTTATTATAACCCATCCTCCATATCCCTCAATAACCGATGGTCGGCATGTTTACTTTTGCTCCACTTCTCAAACTTTAAATGATAAGGACCTAGTTCTTGCCATAACTCCTCCTTGCCAACGAATTGATCCTTCAGCCAATTTAATCAAAGCGTTCTCCGCAAACAATGGATTAATGATTATTTTTGTTAAACAAAAACCTCCCAGATTTTTCTAATTTCCTTCTAATCGTCAAACGCAACCTTGAAATGATCCATAGATTATTGAAGACCTCATTGAAAACTTTCAAACTTTTTATCAACCAGTGTTGAGTTGCACTCTGATTCACTGAAGCCAAAAAAGGGAAAGAAGTGCTCTGTTTTGCCATCTTCTAAACAAAGGATCCATTATTACTTTTAATCTTCACCATGTCAACATAAATTGCCCTTTGCAACTCAAAAGGAAGCTGTGTGGAGATCTGGAGTTGTTGCCTGGGATAATTTATATGATGGAGGTGATTCCGGTACCAGTTCAAATAATCGTGCTTCATCCAAAAACTTTCCAACATTTTTTAAAAGGATTTCCAGCCCTGTCGTGAGACACCCACACAAATATGGATGATGGATTGTTCTTTGTTCTTCCGAGCTACACACTACCTGTGCTTGACATAAGTTTTAAAAGCCTTTTACTTAGATTTTTATCATAACCATTTCCAAGAAGAAATCCATTCTTTGGGCCACGGTCCACTTCTTCTGAAATCTCCTTCAAGAACCATCTTAGTTGAGAGTCTGATAATGTAGAATCTTCGACACTTCCACGCCTTTAATAAAAAGTATTCTTTATCAAACCAAATACAATAAAAGGAGTTCACAACTTCGCAACTCTCTACTTCCATTATCGCAAAATCCAGAATGTGGCTTAACGAGGATGAACGAAAAATTGAAGCTTTAAGGGAGCTCACCGGAGATTTAGGAGAGATCAGCGAAAGAGGAAAAGGGAGCCACAATGTGGTTAGGGATGAAAGGAAGGGAGGAGGGTAGGAAGAGGGACTGAGAAAGATGAACAGAGGGGAAGAGATGACAGGGAATCCTCAAATGGTTGGCATTGACAAAACAATTATCTTAGAGCATAAAGAAATTTAAAATCTTCAATATCCAACCCCCCTCAATCAAATCCTTATCAACTCCAAATGCCACAATTCTCCCAAGGACATGAACAACCATAAGAAGGAGAGGGGATAAGGGATTTCCATGCCTTGCACACCTCTCATTCCACAACCTTATCCATGAACCACTAATCCACATGGATCATAAGAAAAAAAAAACTCAAAAAATCTATCTGAAATACAAAACCCTCCAACTTCCAAAGTTTATAATCTTTGAATGCCTCGTGTTCAATAAAAGTAAAATCTAGAATTTATCTTCATGAAGCGAAGGCTCCTTAATATTCGCACATGGTGCTATGGAAGAATTTCCTGTATCTTTTAGCTAGACCTTTCGAAATAACCTTATACAGGCCAATGATGAAGAAGAAGAAGTGGGGGTAAAAGGGGAGGAGGAAGATTTACCCATGAATCAGTTTTTATTAAAACAATATAGGGACATATTTGCAACACCCAATAGGCTGCCTCCCAAAAGAGAAATTGATCATCACATTATGACTTTACAAGGACCAATGGCATAAATTCATTATGTGGGATAAGTTATGGTACACCACTACATTTCACGCATCCACAAAGAGTACACCTTTCCAAACTGTGTATGGTAGACCACCCCCGCCCCTGTTGTCACATGGAGATAAAAAAAAAGCTCATAATGATGAGGTTGAACTGATGCTGAAAGAAAGGGACTTAGCCATAAATGCACTAAAAGAGAATTTGTATGAGGCGCAAAACACAATGAAGATGGCAGTTTGAGAAGAAGAGAACTAAGGTTCAAACGGGAGACGAAGTGTACCTGAAGTTGAGCCCCTATAACAACGTACATTGGCGAGGAAAAGAGGTGAGAAACTTGCTCCTAAGTTTTATGAGCCTTACAAATAATAGAGGAAATTGGGGAAGTAGCATATCGGTTACAACTACCACCTGAGGCAATCATTCACAATGTATTCATGTGTCTCACGTGAAGCAAAAACTAGGGAAACAATAGCAAGTGCAACATCAAGCACCAATCCTAACCGAGGATTTTGAACTACAGTTATGGCCTGAGACAATCATGGGGATAATCTGGAGTAAAGAATTGGGAGCAAACGAGTGGTTGATTAGGAAGGGCTTACCCGAAAGCAAGGCTACATGAGAATTAGTATATCAAATGAATCAACAATTCCTTACATTTCACCTTGAGGACAAGGTGAATTTGAAACCCAGTGGTGTTGTAAAGCCTCCTATTATTCATACTTATAAGAGGAAGGGCAGAAAAGTAATTGAACGACATGCCAATTATGAAGGAATGTCTGTAGGAAAGGATCGTGATTGATGGGGAATACAGGTAGGAGAGAGAGAGTACTATATATATATCTTTATTGGTTTAGGGTAGGTAGGTTTTCGATTATTCTGCAAAAGGCTGCCAAGAGCTAGGGAGGAAATATCCCACCTCCTTGTAAAGGTGCTGGGTAAGCTTTGTCATTCTCTATTATATTTTGCTCTGAACTCTTGTTATCTCATATATTTTGGCTGAAAGCAACATAAATAACAGAGTACTGTCTCTGTTTTAGCCTGTTTGTTAGAATTTATTGTGGTTTTATTGCTAGAATCCTAACACAAGGCTAAAAGGTCTGAAGACCTACAGTTTCTTAGCACTCCCCAACTTGTGATAAGAAAAATAACAATTTGGTTCATGGCAGGATGAAATGAATGTCTCATAGAATCATTGAAACACATTACCTGAACATTACCTAAATCACCCTTGTCCTTCAAAGAAAGCCAATGTGAAACTGTCAGGAATTGGCACATTAATGTTTCCAAAACTAAAAATCTAGCTTCAGTATCCTCTAGTGTGAAGGAGCCCTTAACATTTCCTTATTCCTGTCAAGATAGGGGCCCTAGTTCTACTTCTACAAATGTCCCCAGCATTAACAAGAGAGGAATATAAGGTCATGAAATTCATTCAAGGAACAATGAATACCTTTTTTCCTTTTATAGTAAACGGAACTATCGTTAAGAAAAAAATGAAAAACTAAATAGGTATCCAGAAAATCAAGCCCACAAAAGAAACGTCAATCGAAGAAAGGGGGCTCCAATAAAAAAGACAATTTAAAGAAAAATTACAAAAAGCCTTTGTCAATCATCACTGACTCCATTTACCCATATTCACGAAATGGTAAATCAGACATCGGCTGAAGTAAGTTAAGCCACATTTTACATAGAATAAAAAAGGCAGGAAATATTAGGTTCTTTCAGAAAAACTTTACTGAATTAAAAGTGAACACGACCAGATACTCAAAAAATGGACAAATTAAGTCTCCTCGCCCAGCCTCAGAAATGAGATTGTATGAGACCAAGACCGTTTGTAAGCTCTTACAATCCAAACACGCATGTCAACAAAGAAGGACAAATAAATGCCCCATGGTTCTTAAAGCAGAAAGAAAGAAAAGCAGTAACCAAACCTGTAATTTGCTCGCTCATCAAGCATCCTTTTTCGCTCAGCCTCCTCTCTAGATACTTCCAACATTCTGGCTTTCAAATCCTTCCTTTGCCTTTTAACAGCATTCCTCAGTCTCTCCACCTCCTTGGCCGCCAATTCCCTCTCCTGCAATGCCACTTCTCGAGTCTCAACCACAGTTGGGCTCTCTGCAGCCACTTTATCCTTCCTCCTCCCTTTCACCACCCTGCCCTCTTCTTTCCCTGAATTAGCTGACCCTCCACTACTGCTCTCGCCTGCTCCACCACCACCACCACCATGTACCATTATGTTTCTCCTAATATTCTCCACCGTCTTCTCCGATTTAACACGAGTGATCAAAAAATTCCAAATGGGTATCATATTTCCTCGACAAACCTTGCGGAAGGCATCTACCGATGGCAACTGCGATTTGCTCGATGCGCTATATGAACCTAGAGGGCGATACCCCATTTCCTTCTGAAGCCAGTCAAGAATGGCCTCCGGCTGGGCCATTGAGCTAGATGAACCCTGCATATTACGGAACTTTCTAGGGTTCCAAATCGACTTGGCAAACTAAGTCGCCATTCACAGAGCCATCAAAATCCTAATTGTGCTGACCCCATATGAAGAAATGGAGAAATAATCAATTCTATAAGGCAAACCCCATGGCATTCCAGCGAAACAGACCGACTATATGAGAGGCAACTAACAAAAACTGAGCTCTGTAATGCTTATAGATTTCTCAAGCTCTTTTGTGGGATTAAGGACAAATAACTAAACCAGAACGACCCTTTAGTCCGAACCAAAAACTCGACAATTTTGAGAAGAAGGTACTCCAATGGCGTAAAATCCCGAAGAATTCCCTATGCAGTGAAACTCAGTCTCAGAAACCGAGAGTGATTTTTGAAGCAATTGCCAATGAAGTTAAACAAACAAAAGACAAAACAGAATAAATTTCAAATCTAGTGCGAACTGGGGGAGTCTGGTGAAGCCCAATTTTTAACCTTCCTTTTTCAAGAAAATAATCTCACAGTTCTTCGGTTGAAGGGTTCAAATCAAAGGTCCCGCTCGTATCAAATATGAAATTGCTTTTGAAAGATAGATAGAACCATTGTAATGAAACATAAATATAGGCTTCTTTAAGGTTTTCAAAATTACGGAACACACCTTGTAAATTGGGACAAAAATAATCCCAAAATTTTTAAATTAAAAAAAAATATGTTCTTAACCTTTTAAAAATAGCTCACAAATACTTAACTTTTGTTAAAAAAAAAATAACTATGAATAGATCCCTAGAGTTTAAAAAAAGTCAAAAAAATATTCTCGTTAATCCAAATTTTAAACCAATTTTCTCACAAAACAAAGTTTTCAATTAAGACCATAGCTTTAAATTTATTTGACTATTACAAAAAGTAATTGATAGCAAACACAAACAATCTCAGTAGTTATTATTGTAATTAGCTTACAGTTAATTGTTAAATAAAAATGTATTTACTTATTAACACACAGATAGTCTAATAGATTTATGTGTGATATTTTTTATTTGACTAATTATTGTTTTAGTATGTTTTAAGGATAAATTTTTATTTTAAAATTTTGTGAGATTTTGTACAATTTTATGTTTTAATCCACGTTTAAAATAATGATGTCGATAGATATATTAAAGTCTTAATCTTACATAATTTTTTATTTCGATAGATATTTTTAGAAAAATTATAAAAACAAAAAATAAAAAAATAAATTTAAGTTAGTATAGAAATATTTTATTATTTTCAAATAAGTAGCATGTCTATTATTTATATTATATTAACTTGTTGGAATTTTGATGTTTATTTTTTGTGATCCGTGGACTTTTCTAGGATGTGATGAAAATATTAATTCAACCATTCTATATATCGATATCAAACCCATGAGAATGTGAAAATATCGATAAAAATATTGGCATATCGATGAAAATTTAAACTATGCTTTTAACTTAAATTTTTGGTTTTTATTTTGGGTACTAAGAAATTTAGTGTAAATTTTGGATTAGTGAGAGTATTTTGGGTACCTAGTTTCTTTTTTTTTTTTTTTTAAGCTTTAGGGTATTTATGAAACTTTTTAATAGTATAAGGATATTTTTGTAACAAAACTTTAATGGTTTCTATAAACCCTGAACCCTAGGAAAGTTTGAGTTTCTTTAAGGGCTTGAGAGCTACGACTTTGAAAGAGTTAAGATTGGAAATTTGTTTAAGAAGTGTCACTCAAGGCAAAGTAAATGTATTGGAAAGTAAATCTCGAGGTAGGCTTGAGTAATCATGGGGCTGTAGCAGACCGAGATGAAGGATATAAGAGTTTTAGAGTTGAATCTCAAGTAATCATATGGAATCCTAGGCAAGATTTAGAACAGAAGTGTAATCTAGGGACAAACTCGATGCTTGTTCGCCTAAGATTTAAAGAAAAGAGAGAATTGTAGAGAGTCCTCAGAGCAATCTCGGTGCTGGTTTGGCTGAGATTAGAAAAAGAGAAAGAAATTATTAGGATCTTTGAGCAATCTCGAGCTTGAGTTTGGTCGAGATTGGATGTAGAAAAGTAAGTCTAATGGGGAAGAAATTATTGGGATCTTTGAGCAATCTCGAGCTTGAGTTTGGTCGAGATTGGATGTAGAAAAGTAAGTCTAATGGGGATCTTGGGCAATCTCGAGATCGAGGTCAGCAGAGATTGGAGACCAAAAGAGGAAATTGAAGGATCTCGGGGCTGTGTCAAGGCTGTGTCGGCCGAGATTGGAGACAAAAAGGGGTTTAATTGGGATCTCAATTTTATCTCTGACCAATTTCGCCCGAGAGCACTAAAAATTAAATGTTCGGTGGAGTTGAAATCCAGGTGCCTTAAGTAAACTTCATGCATTTTACGGTCAAGCAGGAGGTGGACTAAGAGTAAGAGGTGGATTAAGGAAATTAAGAGACAAATTATGGAAGCTGAAGATGTCATTTCAAATTCATGCAAGGTTCACTTTAGATAGGTAATTTCATAGGAGAATTTCTCCAATTTTACTTGTACGTTTTTGCTGAAATTACTCCCAAAAGTTCGTAATTTGATTCTATTTTTTAGTTTAAGGTTGCTGATTTAATTTTAAGAGAGAAAACTTGAGTTTGAGCTGAAAGAAGAAAGGAAGGTTATTTTCGAGAGGAACTTGAACAGTCTTGATTCCAAGAGGGCTATTGAATGCATCTTATGGGGTTTTTGGCTGAAATATTGAGGTAAGAAAGTTAAGATAATTTCAAGCAACTTTGTAGAAGAAAATTTTCCCAAATAAGTTATGGATTTTTAGTTATAATTTTTCAAAGACGAGTCAAGTTTCTAGACGAAATTTGGGATCTGGGCAATATTGAATGTTAGTCGAGTTTCAGGGTTTGCAGAACAAGATGGGTTGTTTTGTTGATTTTTAAGAATTTTAAGTACAGATTTGGTATTTTATGGAATTAAATGAAATTATTTTCCATTATTTCAAGTCAAAAGAAGATCAGACAAATTTATAAATTCAGAATCTAAAGCGTTTATATCTTTGAGTGAAAAATGAATTTATTAAAGATTTCAAAGCATGTTCTTAAGCTATTATTTATGTATGACTCAAATTAAATGTTTAAGTTGTTTTACAAATGGTTTCCAAAGCGTGTGACTTACTAAGGTATTTGTTCAAGCATGTTTGTTTACTCATAAATGCTTAAGACTTATTAGAAAATGAGTTTATCAAGGTATTATTGTGTTTAAAGGATTCTTAAAAGGTTTGAAGCATATGATTTTATAAATATTTTTCTCAGATTCAAGATGTCTCAAACAACCCTTAATGTGGTAGGATAAGGGGCGCCATAGAATTTGAGGTAAAGACACTTATCTCAAGGATCGAAGCTAGGGATGCCTACCTCTTAAGAACAGGAATTGGGGATACCCATCTCTGAAATTTGGAGCGTTAAAGCATTGATGTTATTGTTTATGTTACTGTTTGAAAAGGTTTATGAGAAATTATTTAGAAAATCTATCTCTCATCAGGTTCGTTTAGCTCACACTCTTCAAATATTTTTTACTTTCCAGGTAGAGATCGTGTCCTCAGAGCTTCATTACTGCTATCTATCTACCGAAGAATTTTGTTTTACTATCGTATGTGCCTTGTGTTGTTTTGAACTCATGTTGAGTTGGTTTCTTAAATTAGATCAGATTTAGGTTAAGATTAGTTGAAAGAAAGTCGATTCATGTAAATATAAGTTAAATTATGTTTGTATAAACTTATATTTGAGTTTGTTTAATGAAAAAAAAAAGTTTCACTCGGTTGTGTTTTAGTTTCTACTTGTGTTTCATTTAAAGGTTAAAGTTTTAGGGACAGCAGTGTCATTCAGGAGGAGAGCAATATCCATTGACTTCATGTCAACTCTTAAGTCTAGAGTAGGTGATCCGGGAGGGGATGTGACAGTTTCCATATAAAACTAACCGTGTAATGGTATTTTTTGAACAATTTTTAAAAGTTTAAGGACATTTTTTAAATTTGTGAGAGGTTAGGTATATTTGACACAAATAAACTTGAGGGGCATTTTTTTTGTTAATTTAACCTTAAAATAATTACCATTAGTTTTGCCTGAGAAGAGAAAGTAAAATAGTGTTTAGTAAATAACACTAAATTGGTATAATTAAATTATAGGACTAAAGTACACTAATTATTATAATTATTTTTCATCAATAATTAAATTACAATTTCCAAAATCATTCATAGCAATTGCAAGCCGCCACCTCAAACGCACTCATAACGTAGTTTTAAATTTTACAGAAAAAGGATCTTTCTTTTATTGGGTGAATTTTTGGACTCAAATACCGGTTTAAGGATAGATCACTAACAAACATGAACCTCGGAAAAAAAATATATCCAACTTTCTCCAACACAAAAAAAAAAAAAAAAAAAGATTAAGCATTAAGCACACACTCTAACGATGAAATAAATATTATTAGCATCGGATTTAGGATTTTATCTACAGATACAAGCTCGTATAAATTTAACTTCAAGTATATTGATGTAATATCCAAATCATATAATATCGTTAAAGCAAACATAATTTACTAATAAAAGAACAATGACATATCCAAAATTTTATATTGGAGGACACAACTCACACGAAGTTAAATTTTAGTCTATTAACTTTTAACTTTATGTCATAGTCTTTGAACTTTAAAAGATATACACTGGGTCCTGAAATAAAAAATGTTGCACCATACATTTAAGAAAAATAATAATAATGTAACATTTGCGACCAGCTTGGAAATTTTAAGTTCAAGATTCAATTATGAACAAAAATGTTTTTTCTTTTCTAAATTTAATATAGCAATTAGTTTTTAAGCATTTTTAACCTTTTATGAGGTTTTTAAATACCAAAGTAAAAGTTTATATATTATTCATTTTTAAACAACATATTAGATTTAAAATGGAAAGCTTTGAATATCTATCAATTATAATTAATTTTAAAGGGTTAATTTTCATAAATATAACAAAGTACCAAAATATTTACGAACCATGTAACAAATCAAAAAGTTATGGAGTCGACTTTCTTTTTTTAAATATTTCAGGTTTGCCCTTCATTTCCATCTTCTTTCTTCTCTCCTGCAATTTTTCTTTTCATTTTCACCGTCTTTCTTCTCTTATTTTGCAATTTTTCTTTCTTTTATATGGTTTTCAATCAATCATAAATAACCAAAAATAAATTGGTACAAGATCTGAACAAAAATAGTCAAATATTGGTTTAGATTTGGCATACTAAATCTAACAAATATAAAAGATCTTAAAAAAAAATCACTGGACTATTTGTACAAATTTGGGTAGCCAAATTTAAACGATCGTGTACCAAAGAATCTTGAAAAAAAATCTCTTCTAGCCAAATCTAAACGATCGTGTAGCAAAAAATCTTGAAAAAGAATTTAAGATTTAGGTAGACAAATCTAAATGATCGTGTAGCCAAATTTAAACAATCAATCTTGAAGTTTTTTTTAGATTTGGGTAGGCAAATTTAAACGATCCTGTACCAAGAATCTTTAAAAAAAAATCGTTTAGATTTGGTAGCCAAATCTAAATGATCTTGGTTACAAGATTGTGTGCTAAATATAATATATGTGCGAGTGGTCAACTAATCACATGTTGACTGAAGTATTTTTTGTATTTTCCATTGTGGGCCTATAAGTTTTTCCCGTGTTCGAAATTGTTCTATACAGTGTAAATATTTTGCCATTTTGCTATATTTTTTGAAAAAACCACATTTTAAAAAGTAAAGATTAGCTATTAACTTGAATGTAACTTTAAAACAATGATAAAGTAAATAAAATGTATGGGTCAAAATTAATAACCAAATGGTTACCAAACAATCTCAAATTTTAAAAATATTAAAATGGGGTTTTTCCAAATATAACAAACGGTAAAGTATTTACATTGTATAGAACAATTAAAAACAGTAAAAAAAACTCATCAACCCACAATACGAAATAAAAAAAATGTCATAGTTAACACACAATTAATCATCCACACACGCATGTGTAATTCTTCTTCTAAATGATCATGATACGTAATTGTGTAGAAAATGTTACACGATCGTGTAAATAGTATCAACATGATCGTGTAATTTTTTTAATGATTGAAAAAAAATGCTTCAAATCTAAATGATCATGTTGACTATGGTGAACAATCATATAGATCATATCCACATGATCGTGTAGTTCTTTTTAAACGATGTGAAAAAGGCTTCAAATCTAAATGATTGTGTTGACCATGCTAAAAGATCATATTGACTATGGTAAGCGATCGTTTAGATCATATCCACACGATTGTGTAGTTCTTTTTAAATGATGAGAAAACGACTTCAAATAAACGATCTTGTTTACCATGCTAAACGATCGTGCTGACTATGGTAAGCGATCGTTTATATCATATCCACACAATCATGTAGTTCTTTTTAAACGATGAAAAAATGACTTCAAATCTAAACACTCGTGTTGACAATGCTAATCGATTGTGTTGACTAGGTAAGCAATCATTTAGATCATATCATGTTGGAATTTATGTCCTAAACTCGTTGTTTGTAGTTTAAAATTGTATTCTATTCAATAAAGCGGTTATTGAGGACTTATTAGTAACAATAGAATATTATAATCTTAAATCCTATAAGCTAAGTCCCGAGGCTATCTAGTGTAGACTTGAACTTTGTGTAAAGATATAAACATGGATCAAGTTTCGAGTATATAGCCCAAACGGTTCTATAGTGTATGAATAAGGTTAGACACTTTATTCTAGGAACACTACGGATGCAGCCTGCTTTGTAGTTAGTACAAATGATGTGATCTTGAATCATTCATGTAGAGACATGGGAGTGAATGCATCATATGTATAAAGAGTTTACATAAGATTGAAACAAAAAAATAGTCACTTTTGAAGTTATAACATTGTTGACTATATAAAACTGACTATTTCGTTTTTTTGATGTACTAGGTAACTTAATCTTAATCTTGAGCTAACTATGAACATCTGTTCAAACAAAATTATCCTTAGATCTGTATAGGTGAGGGCAGCTAATCAATGTTGGCCCAATAAGCCTCTCATTTTAGGGTAAGACCGGATGGATGACTAGGGACGTAGAGTGCAAGACGAAATTCACTCTACCCATTTTAGGGTTAGTAGATAGGTTGTTTCATTAAGGACTGAATCCAAGTTTTGAACAAGGGGCTCCACCCTCTCATTGGCCTGAGAGGGATTCAATTTATAGGTTGGATCTTAGACCAATTGTTTAATAGTGGATTAGTAGGACCTGAGGAGCAAATATGTAGTCTTGGGGGTAAAACGATATTTTGACCAAGTCGAGGTACGAACAACCTGTGAAGTATTAACTTACTGATCATGGTTATATCAAATGAACATAAATATATCTATAGTGAGGGGAGTGCAACTACCGGACTTTAGTGGAATGACCCGTTAGTTAAGAATGTAAATTAGCTCGGTCTAAAAGAGTTTAATCAGTTAATCTTGGATTGTTGAAGCCTATGATCTATAGGTCCATTAGGTTCCCCTGCTAGCCCATATGGAATAAACTTAGAATAATATGTTGAAATAATTCGAATTGTTCGAATTAGGTAAATAGAGAGAAACTGATGAATATATGTGATTTGGTCATCGATTATAAGTTTTAGATAGAACATTATGTTTAAATGAGATTTAAATATTAAAAATATGAATACAGATTCATATTCATAAGCTCGAAATTGATGAAAATGGTCAAAGTTGTAAAAAGTCGAAATGTTGACTTTTGACTTTGAAAAGTCACACTTTGACCGACTTTATATTCAAATGTGATTTGAATTTTAGAAAAAGAAATGTAGATTCATGCTTGAAAGGTCGAAATAAATCAAGACAGACAAAATGGTACAAAGTTAAAATGTTGACTTTTCACTTGAAAAAGTCAAAGCTTGATTTTGATTTAAATAATCCAACATTTTTTTTGGATAATTCCACTAAGACTTAGTGAGACAAGGGGCTACATGAGATGTAGATACCCTAGCCACTAAGTTCCACTAATGGTTAGTGGAATGTTAAGCATTGAGATTTGACCAACTAATTACATGCATATTTTCATGTAATTAGGTTATTTAAAGGGAAGCTTACATAAATGTAACAAAACACCAAACTATTTACTGCCCGTATAACAAAGCCCATAAAGTTAGTCATTTTTTAAATATTTCAGGTTTATCTTTCCATCTTTTTTTTGCGATTCGTCTTCCTCCTACTATTTCGTCTTCCTCTTGCGATTTCGTCTTTCTTCTTTCTTATTTTTTTTCATGCAATTTCTTTCCATCATCTTTCTTATTTTTCAATTCTTTATTTACGTCGTTTAATCTTTTCATCATTTTTTTTTCTTTTCCTCTTCTTTTTTTTTTCGCTTTTTCATCGTCTTTCTACTTTTCGTCTTCCTTTTTTTGCTGCGATTTCTTTCCATCGTCTTTCTTCTTTTCCTTTTTTTTACATCGTGTACAAAAAATAGCAAAATCTAAAAGATCGTGTATAAAGAATCTTGAAAAAAATCATTTAGATTGGAGTAGCCAAATGTAAACTATCGTGTAAAAAAGTAAACAATCGTGTAAAAAAAATAAAAGATCGTGTATAAATAATCTTGAAAAAAATCATTTAGATTGGAGTAGCCAAATGTAAATGATCGTGTAAAAAAATTTAAAAGATTGTGTATAAAGAATCTTAAAAAAAAATTATTTAGATTGGAGTAGCTAAATGTAAACGATCCTTTAAAAAAAGTAAATGATCGTGTAAAAAAAAGATCGTATATAAAGAATCTTGAAAAAAAAATCATTTGGATTGGAGTAGTCAAATGTAAACGATCGTGTAAAAAAAGTAAATGATTGTGTAAAGAAATCTAAATGATCGTGTACCACAAAAAAATAAAAAAATCGTGTACCAAAATTTGAAAAAAAGCCATTTAGATTTGAGTCTCCAAATCTAAACGATCGTGTAACCAAATTTAAACGTAACAAAATTAAACGATCGTGTAACAAAATTGAACAATGAAATTGAAAAAATAAATTGTAGCCATATCTAAACGATCGCGTATAAATTGTAACTGTATCTAAACGATCGCAAATATATTACGCGCACGTTATTGACGGCGTGGTTGACAGGACATTTTTGGTATTTTACACGGTGGCACTACAAGAAATCTGGTTTTTAATGTCGGTTTAAAACCGACATTAAAGACCTTTAATGTCACTTGGTGACCGACATCTTTGCAAGCGTTATTAAAGGTCTTTAATGTCGGTTGGGCTTTGATGTCGGTTTATAACCGACATTAAAGACATCTTTAATGTCGGTTACAAACCGACATTAAAGGCCTTCAATGTCGGTTATAAACCGACATCTTTGAAGGTGTTATTGAAGACCTTTAATGTCGGTTGATCTTTAATGTCGGTGGATAACCTACATTAAAGATATCTTTAATGTCGTTTATGAGATATCTTTAATGTCGTTTTTCCACCGACATTAAAGATGTCTTTAATTTTTTTAACCGACATTAAAGATGTCTTTAATGTCGTTTTTAAACCGACATTAAAGACACATTTAATGTCGTATTTACACTAGTTTTTATGATGGCAAAACCAACATTATTTGGCTTGAATTATATATAATAAAATACAATTAAATAAACAACCAACAACTGTAAGTGAAAACTCAAAAATATTAAGATAATATATAAGATCGTGATTAATAACCAATGTATATGTAAAACAGAAAGTTCCTCCACTAAATACATATTCATATTTGTGAATGTAGCAACCTCAAATTCAAGGACTAACAATTAAATAAAGAACATCATTCACAAAAATGAATAAACATACAAAAGTACTCATCAAGCTGTTTCCTTTCACGAAGCCTGCAATACAAGAATGGGTCAAATAATCAGACAACAGCTTACAGAGTTCATCTTTAAAAATACCAAACAAGCCATGTTTGAACGGTTTTATTCTCATATTTCTTTAGAATCTACAAACTCAATTCAATAATAAAATAAAAAAATCAAAATAAACACAAGCCAAAGGATATTCTTCTCCACAGATAAAGAAATATCACCACTCCACCGTCTCACAACAACAACAATAACAAACATGAGTCTTCTTTGAAAGCATACATATTTGAAAGGAAATGCAGGGATTCTCACAAATGAAACAACAAATAAATAACAAAAGAATCATCCATATTAGTAATAATTAAGGAGTTGGATCATCTAAAACAAAGTATTACAAAACAGTTCACAACAAAATATATATTTATGTACTAAGACTTCTTGCAACAGACTAAGGGACTTTGAAAATGCTAAACAGCAGTGGAACGAGAGACCAAAAGATCCAGAATATTTTGAGAATTACAAAAAAACATGGGCAAAGGAAAGATATTTCTAGAACTAGAAATTTTAATTCAACTCAAGTTCAACTACCAAATCTGGAAGCATCAATGGAAGAAATAGAGTTGATGGATTTATGGAACAAAATACATAACAAGGATTGAAGATGACTTGCATTCATATAAGCAAATGCCAACGTAACGTGTAAAAACATGAAAGGAGGCAGATAGCTAGCAAAACAACCCATCTAAGACAATCGAGATTCAAAAAAGAGGAGGCACCTGAGGTTTCCAATAATTGATTACAGCTTGAACTTCTTTGCACGATTCCTGCATCCATACAAGCAATCTACTTTAGTTCTAACTTAAATTCCCCCAGTCAAATGAATTCCAAAAGGGTTAAAAGCTCTCGTTGTAATCGATACTTTTAGCCCAATATCCTCCAAAATTTCAAGAACCAAATGCCATAAATACAAGACAATTTATCACAATTGAAAATCAAGAAGTTACTTGATAAACTATTCATCCTCTTGAGTTTCTCACTTGTACATCCAATGATTATTCAAAATTGTTAACCACATTAAGACGACCCCTTCAAAGAATTTTTCCATATGGAACAACCAAAATCAACTTATTATTGATGCATTTCCAATGCATAGCATACCAATCTTTTTTTAGCAACATCTTTTGAAAAACTAATTCTAATCACATGGTTGGATTGTTTCATTTTTGTGGAATCAAATATGCTGCCCATATTTCACCTGCGGGTGGTGGTGGTTCAACCTAATGCCCTGGTATATGGCTGTACAAAATTTCATAGGAACATTCAATCAACATAACTCTCCTACCTCTCTAGGCTATCAATGCATTAAATATTTAAATATATACAATAAAGAAGAAAAGAAGAAAAGAAGAAAGAAGAACCAGAAAGCGAGAGAGATGAAAGAGAGAAGATACAGTTTATACAATAAAATGATGGTAGCTCACATCAAAAAATACATTATTCTCAAAGTACAAAAAATCTTCTAACCAAAAAGTTTAAAGTTCGACCTAAACAATCGATAGCATAATAAAGAAATTAAAACAAGGGTAGAAGAACTTGCCTGGTACAAGAACTCTGCATAGTTACTCAAAATCACCAAATCAAAATGTAGTGTTAACCACCAGCACTGCAAGACAATTTGGGACAATTATTCTGTTTGGAGATTTAAGATGGCAAGATCAACGTAAGTAAGCAACACCTTAGATTTTCAGATTTTCACCCAATTCAAACTTCGATACACATGTGAAAAAGAAATCACCAAAACAAACAGGATAATAAATTTAAAGACACCTTTTGGTAAGCAAGAGAATCAACAATCGAAAGACAAAATTATAACCTGTTCCCATTTCTCATTCACTCAATAACATAGACAAAATGATAAAAAAAAAAAAAGAACACCAATCATAGAAATAATCGGCAAAGAATAGAGAGAGAGAGAGTTTATAGGGTGATCAAAGAGCGAGCGAGATTAAAAATTGAAATGAGCGAGTATGAGGAAACATTGGAAATCCCACTTACCTTCTTCACCACCGCCAACAGCCGCTACGTAGTAACTAGCGGGATGAGATGGAACTATTTTGTTGTCGGTGACGAAAATGTCAGCATCAGTGGATTGATGTGGAAGATCTTCATATTGTGAAGGTTGGTGTTTGGATTTGAGAGAAGTTGAAGGGAACCAAGTCGTAGAGACATCATTTTCCGTAAATCACTACTCACAAATCGCATCCCGTCACCTTCAACACCAACTCTACTTCAAGCTGGTTTCATAACCCTAACCTCCGAAGCTACAATGGTGGCGTCAATGACAAAATTTCCCAAACCATCCAAATAAATTTTGGAAATTTATTTCACATGATTTAAGATTTTAGGAACCATTTAAACACAAGCTTAAAAATATAAACACTAAAATCAGTATCAAAGTTGAATAAGTCTCAAAATACTTGAGGATTAAGTTAATAAAAAATACTTCAAAAATTCCAAAAAAAATGTGAATTTTCCAAAACAATCGCTAACCAATTAAATTAGGGCTCATTTTGAAAACTTAGTAAAACAAATTTGTATTTTTTTATCATTTGGAGAATTAGTTTTTTTTTCTTATATTATCTTTTTTCATTCCACTTTCATTCCCTTTGGACTTATTCAAGGGTTAAGTTGAGATTCACCATTTAATTATTATCGTTCTTGATTTTCCTTAGCTCAGGAAAAAATTTGCAATCATTTTTAAACTCGAACTGTGTGTATTGTTGTTCGAGCTTTTTAAAATCAATTTCAAACCAATTCATAATTCATTATTTGTAATTACATGAAGGAAAATAAATTCCCTTTTAAGAATGACTTGCGTTAGTAGGCCCTCAATAAAAAGTGTACTTTTAGTAACTATTTAACTTTATTAAATTTTAAACTGTATGTTAATAAGTCAAAATTTAAAGTTCACAAGTAATGGACTCGAATCTTTGAGTTTCTAAAACACAACTATACCACTGGATTAGATAATAATATTAATATTAATCCATTTATAAATATAAAAAAAAAATTGTCAAATAAAAAAACAAAATACACAAACTACTTAAACTCCAATTTTTTTATGTAATTAATTTTTATCTTTTAGTTCATCATATCAACTAACGTCCTAGGTCTAATTTCTAATAATTTCGTGTCAAATAAGAATTATTTTGTGTGTGTATATATATATATATATATATAGAAACACGAAATATGAAATAAAATTAGTACTCAATAAATGAATAAATAAATTTGAAATATATGCGAGAAAAAAGGGGAAGAAGAAGAAGAAGAATACCCGAAAAGAACGGCCAAGATGAAAGTAAAAGCTGGAATTAGATTACTTATGGCAGAAGCAAGTGTTGGCGAACTATACTCCAATCCTCTATACGAAAATAGTTGACATCCAACTCTTCAATCACAAACAATTTTAATCGATTTCAATCACACAAATCAGTATTTCGAAACCCTAATTCCTCAATCAATCAATCACAATTCATACCTCTTCATGTGAATCAATCTCTCGATCATCCTCCTCATCATCTTCCTCTGTCTTATCTTTAGAAATGTAGAAGAAAAATGAGAGAATAGTATGGAGAATAGAGTATTTGGTATTTGAAATTGATAGAATGAAGAGAAAATGAAATCCAAGAGAGGATTGGAGAGATCTCACCGAAAGTTAAGAAAATGAGGGGGAATTTGGGGGGAAGCTCACGCGAGCAAATCCAAAAATGTGAGAAGATTCGAAGACGTCCACGGTGATGGCGACGGTGTGAGAACGGCGATAGTGACGGCGACGGTGACGGCGTGAGAAGATTGGAATGCATTCACCGGTGAGAATGTGAGAAGAAATGGACAGATTCCATTTGGAGAAGAAAGGGTTTGCAAGCGAGAAGATTGAAAGAGTAAAGTAAGAGAGAGAATTTGTTATTTTTTTACAAAATGAAATTATTAAAATAAACATTTAAATGGACCTTTAATGTCGGTTTAAAACCGACATTAAAGCTTGTTATTTTTTTTAAAAATAAAATTATTAAAATTAAAATTTAAATGAACCTTTAATGCCGGTTTTCAAAATGGCAGACCTTTAATGTCGGTTTAAAACCGACATTAAAGTTTACTCTTTAATGTCGGTGGAAAACCGACATTAAACATCCGCCTTTTCAAAATCGACATTAATGCTCATTTTGCATTTTTTCCAACCGACATTAAAGCCTATATTTCTTCTAGTGTGGATCTCTAAGCCTTTTCCGTTTTTGGAATTGTTCTATAGAGTATAAATATTTTGTCACTTTTTTATATTTTTGAAAAGACCCCTTATTTAAAGCCATTTTTTCAAATATTGAAAGCTTTTGAATTTTTGTTATTTTTTATTTTACTAAATTATGTCAAATTATTTTGTTCTCCCAAATCTCAAACAAAATCTCACCTCTTTTTTCCATCTCTCTCATTTTCTTTCACTAATCGGGTCCCACAACCCGGTTCTAAGTCTGGAGAATAAAAGGTCAATACTAGTGGTGGTCCCTAGTTCGAGTTCATGAGTAGATTATGAGAAACGGGAAGTTACAAAGGTAAGTGTTTTTCTTCAACCCTAATTTAGTTCAATTAAGGTACTTAATATATGTTAATAATTAAATATAGTTTAGTTGCAATTAGTGTAGAATTCGATTCTTATTCGGCTACGCATGTTTCATATTCTATCATATCAAAATGATATTTAAATGATCTTGATATTCTCAAAGAGGAGCCGGAAGAAAGAAAGAGAAGATGAAGAAATAAAGAAAAAGAAGATGAATAGAAATAGAAGAAAGAAAATTTGGAAGAGGAGCTAAAGAAATTTGGAAGAGAAGATGAATAAATCACAAAAAAGAAGAAAAAAGAGTAGTGATGAATCGTCCGAAATGTCAAGGGCAAATCTGAAATTTAACGAAAATATTTTACCAGCTACATGGGCTTTTCGATTTTGTTACACGAACCATAAATATTTTGGTGTTTTGTTACATTTATGAAAATTAACCTATTAAAATTGTGACTAATAAAAATTTTAGGTGGTTCAATTAGTAACAAAAATAGTTTTTAAAAAAACTAATACGACGATTAATTATTAAGCATTTTAAACATTTTATGAGATTTTTAAATAATAAAAGTTTATACATTTATTAAACATTTTTAAAGAACTAATCAAAGTTAATATTGAAAGAAGAATTAGACATATTAATTTTAATGTAATTAAAAAAAAGAAAAATTTTCATAAATGTAACAAATGGGTAAAATATTTATGTCCTGTGTAACAAAATGTAAAAAGGCCATGGAGCCAGTAAATATTTTCATAATTTCCAGATTTTCCTTTGAATTTGTGGTCGATTTGTCACTTCTCTTTCTTCTTCTTCTTTGTGATTTTTCATCTTCTTTCTAGATTTCTTCGGCTCCTATTTAAAATCAATTGATTCTTTTAAAACAATTGATTCTTCTGTTTAAAATGATTGATTCTTCTGTTTAAACCTCGTATTTCATCTTTACCATTTTTTGGCAAGATTCATTGAAGTTATTACATATTCTTCATATTCAAGAATATCAAGATCGTTTAAATATCAATGTGACATGATCTAAACGATCGTTTACCATTATCAACACGATTATTTTAGATTTGAAGTTATTTTTCCATCATTTAAAAGGAACTACATGATCGTGTGGATATGATCTAAACGATCGTTTACCATAGCAACACGATCATTTAGCATGATCAACACAATCGTTTAGATTTGAAGCTCTTTTTCCATCGTTTAAAAAGAACTGCATGATCTTGTCGATATAATGTAAATGGTCGCTTACCACAGCAACACGATCGTTTGGATTTGAAGCTTTTTTTCCCATCGTTTAAAAAAGAACTACACGACTAGGTGGATATAATCTAAACAATTGCTTACGATAGTAACATGATCGTTTAGCATAGTCAACACGATTGTTTAGATTTACAGCCATTTTTTCATTATTTAAAAAGAACTACATAAACATGTGAATATGATCTAAATGATCGCTTACCATAATCACACGATCGTTTAGCATAGTAAGTGATTGCGTTTAGATCATATCAACACGATCGTGTAAAACAATGGCAAAATGACTTCAATTTTAAACGATCGTGTTGACCATGGCAAATAATCATGTTGACAATGGTAAATGATCATTGAGATCATGTCAAAATGGTATTTAAACGATCTTGATATTCTCGAATATGATAAAGATAAAGTAGCTTCAAAGAATATTGTCGAAAATGGCGAAAATGGCGAAAATGAAACAGGAGATTTAAACAGAAGAATAAATCGTTTAAAAATAGAAGAAAAAACATCTGAAAGAGGAAATGAAGAAATCTGGAAATAGAAGATGAATAAATCACAAAGAAGAAGAAGAAAGAAAAGTGACAAATCGTCTGTAATATTCAAGAGCAAATACAGAAATTATGAAAATATTGTACCGGCTTCATAGGCTTTTACCTTTTGTTACATGGACCGTAAATAATTTTGTGTTTTGTTACATTTATGAAAATTAACCTATTAAATTTATGACTAATAAACAGTTTAATATTAAAATTTTATATGCAATGGTGTAAATTGAACCAAACCCTACACCTAGTTGCTACTAGATCAATAAAAATGGTATACAAAATTGGAAAGAAACATTACATTTTAGCAAGATCAAACCCTGCACTTGAATAATATAAGATCACCGCCCAATCACTAAGCCTAGGCCAATGTTTGAAACTTGTGGGGGGCATAAAGTTAAGAATACTTAAATTGCACATGCATATTTTTAAATTAAAAAAAAACAATACAAATATATAAAACAACTCGATCTGGGGGGCACGTGCCCCTTTGCCTCTTCATAGATTTGTCCCTAAGTAGATAATGATACACGATCGGGTAGATTATTTTAAACAATGGCAAAAAAAGCCTCAAATTTAAACAATCAAATAATAAACTCTAAACGATAGCGAAAAAGCTTTAATATAAACGATCGTCGGATATTTATGGAGATAAACAATCGTTGTTTTGAAAAGTCCAATAAAAGCCAAGCCCAACCACGCATAATTACAAAAATACCATCCAAATCAACGCAATATAAAAAGACGAACCCTCTTCTTCAGACTTTTTCTCTTCTTCACGCTGCTTCATCTTCTTCCCATCATTTTCATCATCGTACATCTTATTCATCAATAATTCATTTCCACCTACATTTTTCAACCAAACTTTTGAAATTTATCTTTATCTTATTCTTCCACATTTCGCTCTCCATCAATCTTCCGAGATTCCTTTCCAACATTCCATTCGCTATCCAATATTTTGGTTCGACAACCAAATCTATCTCCATCTATCTTGATCTATCTATGATACAAAGAGGTTTAAAGCTATCTTCGTTTTATTTAATTTAATAACCTATAACGCCCAAGGCCCAGGATTTGGAATTTGGATCCCTGACATTCCCTTGCATCCCCTACGACTTAGCAACATCACTCTTACTTGCGTTAAAGGATTATTTATGTGAAAGTCATCCCCACAAACCAACACGAGTCCTTTTAGCATGTTTTGTCCTCACTTAAATGCATCCTAGGAAAATTCCCAAGAGGTCACCTTACATAAAATTGTTTTAAGCTAAGCATGCTTAACTTTGAAGTTCCTATGATTGAGCCATCGAAAAGGAAGGTGCTGTAATGCCCCAAAATTTAAGGTAATTTATTTTTTATATCTCAAGTTTAAATTTTTGAAATTATGGGTGTTATTTGGTTGATTTATTTGATTTATGAAGATTGAATTTTATTAGATATTAGGAAAATATCTAATTGTTGTAGTGTTTGGAGTTTGTATTTTAATTGGTTGTATTTGAGAAAATTTGATTAATTATATATTTGATTGTATAATTAATTAAATTTTGAAGGTAAAATAATTATATTATGTAAATAATATAATTAGGTAGAGATATTTATTTTTGAAAGATAAAGATGATTGGTCTGGAGAGAGAGAGAAATTTGAGTTTAAAGAGGAGATTTGATGGATTTTAAATGAAGTGAGAGAAGAATAAGAATAAGAATAAGAATAAAAATAACAATAACAATAAACAATAACAATAACAATAAACAATAAACAATAGCAATAAACAATAACAATAACAATAAACAATAACAATAAACAATAAACAATAAACAATAACAATAACAATAAACAATAACAATAACAATAAACAATAACAATAACAATAAACAATAACAATAAACAATAAACAATAACAATAACAATAACAATAAACAATAACAATAACAATAACAATAAACAATAACAATAACAATAACAATAACAATAACAATAACAATAACAATAATAATAGTTTATTATTATTAATAGGCTTCGGGAATATCAATCATCTCCTTCATTGAGAAAAGAAAAGGAAACCCTAAAAACCCTAAAATTTTTCCCATCAACCTGCCACCGCCACTGCGTTTCGTCTCCGCTGTGCAGTCTCCATTGCTGTCTGTAGCCGCCAGCGTCTCCGTCGCAAGTCACCGCTTGTCTGCTGTCGTCAAGGTTTGTCGCCCGCAAACGTCAGCAATGCACTCTGCCGTCTGCAAGCATCGTCGCCGTCTTCTTCGTTTGTCTTCTCCGTCAATGAACCGTCAGCAGGTGCGAACCCGGGTCGACTCGACAACAGCCCCCCCAGCCGCGTGTATGTGTACAAGTTGCGCCTCTAACCATCCGAGTCGCGCTAGTCAGCGGTGCCTTCTCTTGAGCCACGTGCCCACCTTAGCCGTGTCGCCCGCCGGTTTCTTCCCTCCAACCGAGCCATTTGAGCTGCGAAGCTTCTCTTAACCCTTTTTTGACTTATTTTTTTTATAAGTTTGAGTGAGTTTTGGTTAGTGCCCAACAAATATTAATTTCAGACTCTAATTAATTAATTTTTGGATTAAATTGACTATAGTTAACTGGAAACCGAGCTGGAAATTTGTCCAACTAAGTCTAAATCGATTTCGGCCTCGATTTTTTTGGGTAAGTTAAACCAAATGGACTTTTGGATCCTTAGTCATATGCGAGTTAAATTATTAAACTTAGTTACTTACCCTTGATGCTTAGGATTTTTCCTTTGGGAAGCTTGACCATGACTGTTAGAAAAAACTCGGTTTAACTAATCTCCAAGTAAGAGGCTCTGCTACTAGACTTTCGACTGAAATTAAGAGATTGCATGTGTGTATGGTTATGCATGGACGATAGCTAAATTGCATAACTCGATGTTACTGATAATGACTGACATTGTAATGATAATTGATGCTGATGACGGATGTTATAATATGACTAGTGGTATGTTGATGAGGACGACTGTGTTATGTTTATGATTAAGATATTTCGGATAACTATGCTATGATTGTTATGTTATGCCATGTTTATGATAATGTTTTGACACGTTACATGCTATGGATAGGGTCTACTATTAGCTTCATCTATTAGGGTGTGTTTGGGGGAGGGAAAGAGTTATGAGGGAAAAGGATTATGATAATCCTAGTGTTATGATAATATGTGTTTGGGAGAAGAGTTATTATTCGTAGTGTTATTATAATATGTGTTTGGGGGAAGAAATATGAAATGTAGTGTTATAATAGTATGTGTTTGGGAAAGGGATTATTATAGTTGTGTTATAATAATATGTGTTTGGGGAAAGAATTATTATTGTAGTATTATTATAATATGTGTTTGGAGGAAGGATTATTATTGTAGTATTATTATAATATGTGTTTGGGGGAAGGATTATTATTATAGTATTATTATAAAATGTGTTTGGAGGAAGAGTTATGAGTGTAGTATATTATAAAACTTGTTTGGGGCAAAGATTACGTTAATTAGATTTATGTTATTTTTTTTAAATAAGGAATGTTAATATAAGAATAAAAAATAAAAAATTTAATTTTTTTTATTCATGATCAATATTCAATTATGTAATTAGAATAACCTAAACATAATTTTGTACATAGGTTTTGAAAAAAAAATTTTATGTACCCTGTGAGTAACAAACTCGTGTTCGTCCATTATAAATACTAGATTTACACCCTGTTCAAAAAGAATCCTAAGAACGCGTTACATTTGAATGCTATTAGCAAGATGACATTGGAATGCTATTACTTATACATCAAATTAATTATGATTCAAGTATGTCATAATAAAATAATGGAATGGAATCATGATTACTTGAAATTATACACAAACAACTAATACTTGAATCATAAGTGTTGGAAATATGTTCAAAGTTAACATAAAGTTTATATTTTATTAATTATTGTCACTAATTTTGTTATTTTCGTTTCAATTTTAGAGATCGTTGATAAAAAGCACATTCAAGTTTTAAATCAACCGAGGACAGCTCGGTATTTCCAAAGAAACTATGCCAATGCTTGCATACATGAAATACCCCAGTTTTTCTAGTTTGATATTTTTGCCATCTATAAGAATTTTCCTATAATTATTTAGCAAATAAACTAACTCTAGACAATGAAAACTATGTTTATGTTTCCATTTATGTATATATGGAAGTATACGTATTTAAATGGTATAATACATATTGCTCATTTTCAATTGAAATCTATCGTGAAAGTTTCAATTAATTTTACTTTTTCAATAGAGAGATTATCTAGTCTGTAAAAAGAAATCACAAATTGCTATATAGCTTTCAAAGTTTGATCTCTATTTTAATTTGAGAATGTATAAGAATAATCCACTAAAATAAAATAGTATCATCCATATAATTTGTCTAACGATTAATGTCACGTTCTTATATAAAAAAAATTCAAAGTAGAATAAATTATATTGCTTTTAGAAAACAGGCTTCTAAAATTAATATAAATAGTAGAATTCATGAAAACAATTCTTTCTTTTTCTACTTTCCCTTATTCTCATTACTATGCATCATCCACTCATATGTCTCCAATTTGACCACTCAATCTGTATTTTATAGCGTGTCAAATTGAACCTAATTCAACTGACGTACAGATGAATATGTTAAGATACGTTGTTAGAACTTTTCTATATTCTTTGTTGTACTCTAAATAATTCAAAATTTACTCTCTTGTTGGTTTTGAAAACTCTTTTGGTTAAAAATGATACTAAACCTATATCTCGGGATCAAAAGTGTAATTATTACAAGAATAATTTGAAAGTATAACAATTTTAGAGTTGCATTTGGTGGGATGTCAAAACAAAAACTTAATAAAATTTATAGTAAAGAGCCCGGCTGCACAATATTTTTTTTTAATCAAATTTCAAAAAACCACTAGAAGAGTGAAGTGAGCAAAGGGTTTGAGTTTAAACAAGGAAAACTATTATTAAGTTAAAATGACTTTGTAAGAATAATACAATTTACACGCTACAGTTCGAAGCATTTCATATAACATAAATAAATCGTAACGAAAGAAAAGAATTAATTACAAAAAACAACTAAGTAGACGACATATACATCGACTTCGTAAAAGAAGGAGTTTTATAACCGTAGTACCTCGTTTACGAATGCTTAAACCTTTACAACCTTAAGATATAGACAAAAAATGAGCTTGTCATTACATATGCGTGCCGATAAAGATAACGTATTGTAAAAAAATGAAGGACAAAACGAAAAGGGAACATACTTTAACCACAAATGGAACTTCACAAATCCATGGAACCGTTCAAAAACTCAAAGTGTGAGTACATAATGTATGTAAAAGAAGGTAGCCTCAGAGTTAATTTGATTCCCACAAAGACGTTCAAGAAGAACGCATTTACGCTACCATTTTGTGCGGTGGACTTGATAACATCATAAGTAAAACAGAAGCAACCAAAGAGAGACATAAAATAGAGATCCTTCTAATGTGTTTCATGGATATATATTCAGAAAACAATGATCAGTGTCACAACATAGTACGCGAACAAACATGGAGCATTGAAAACAACAAGCATTACTTGTGACAGTGCATAAGGAAAAAAAACCATAGGGAGAAAATAGTACATCAAGCATACTTGTTAGTACAATTAACAAATAAAGTGTCAAAATTTTGAAGAACATACAAATTTACAAAATCAAACAATGGAGCATTTTTGGTTCCAAGGGGTCATTCGAAATAGGAAGCAAACAAATTTACAAAATCAGTGTTTTGTAAAATCAGTGTAGGAGGTCATTTTTTTCAACAGAAGTACATAGTAGGCATGACATTTTTTTCAACAGTAGGCATGACATTTTATTACATAGGCTACAAGAATAGATACAATTGAGGATCTAAGAGCAATTGAATACAACAATTGAAATGGAAAATGTTCTAAAACAAATCAAAACATGTTCAAGATACAGAATTCCAACAAAATTTATCACATTAGAAGGCAAAACAAGTTATGATCACATATGGACAGAAAACAAAGGAATACATGTGAAAAACAGGGAGTGAGGATAAGTAAACAAATTCGGAATACATGTGAATAACAGAGAGTGCGGATGATAGAACAAATTTGGAATACATGTGAAAAACAGAGAGCGCGGATGATTAATCAACTTCACAGACGAGGCATTAAACAAAAATTGAATAGAAGCCCTAAATTAAACTCTTTACTACGAATAGGAATGAATATTGGGCCGAAAATAAGAACAATAATTGCACAAAACAATCAGAATGACCACCACAATGCTCATCATAGGCTGACCATACCTTTGGTGCAGACCGAGAACCCCTGCCGTGCTCCGCCATGCCCGTACTCGAATTCCTTTCACCAATTTAGTGTAGCATCTACCATAAAATGGCTGTTCGATATAAAAAATGTGTAGTAAACTCGTTCTAGGACCGGCAAGAGTGGGGAGCGGTAATGGTTTCTTCGGCAGACGAAGGGTATGGAAATATGGAGAGAGGATGAGAAACATTTCGGAGGTCACGCACGTTGGTGGCAACTGATCAACGAAACAGAGAGAATAAGAAGGATTTCGAAAAGAGTAGGGCAAAAAATGGAGCACGAAGAACACGGACATCTCCTTCGAAAGAAAACGAAGGAGATGTAAATGAATTTTAAGATGAAGGGAGAAGAGATCGGTAAAAGGGAGGTAACCAGAGAAAAAATGAAAGATAATGAGAGGAAAACGTAACGAAAATCGCGAGAAGAACTACGACGTCGGATCGAAAAATGCTAGGGTTAGGAGAGGCGTACGACGGGTAAGGCAGTAGGAGAAGATAGGTTAAAAGAGGATTAGGATAACCCTAATCCCCTTTGAACAAAATACTTGGGCCAAACAAGGTTTGGCCCAAATTCTTTTTCCTTTTTCCCCTTTATCCGAGGCCCAAACACCCCCTTAGAGTCGTACCCATATGGGTGTCCCTTGGGATCACCACATTTTTATGATTGTGTAGTCCGACGGGATTACCAGTTCATTATGACATTAACATTGACATAAACATGATTACGAGTGATTCGATGGGATCACTCACAGCCCGATTGTCTTAGTGTTTCCTTTGGGTACACTAAAGACCAGTTGTCCTAGATGTTCCCTTGGGTTCACCGAATACCAGCTATGTTCCTATGGGACCACAAATTGCACGTGTTTGAGAACGTGCCAGTTTAAGGGTACCACTTTACAAGACTCTAATAGGAAGTTAACAGGCACCTAGCAGGACTAGTGTGGGTCCCTTACTGAGTATATTTTTATACTCACTCTTTCTTGTTTAAATTTTAGAGGAAGAGGTAGAGGTAAGAGTAGAGGGAAGCTGGCGACTGACAAGAAGTGACCGTGGCGAGCCATAGGGATCACTTTGCTTCTATGTTATGTCATTTGATTCGATGCACTTTTTATTTTATTTATTTTCTTTATAAACTAGATGTAACGACCCAACTTTCCGGACTAAGCTGAGGTCACTACTCAATACCAAAACTCGACGACACAACATAAAATTCATAACGGACCGGTCACGATTTCTTAAAACGTTAGAAATATTACAAAAAACAGTATCGGGCCCTATTTTAAATCACAGTCACAAAAGTTTCAAATAAAAACTCAGGTCATCAACTCAAAATCAGAAAACCACATATTCTAACAAAAAAACATCAGCAGAAGCAATAAGAAAACCAGACGCGTCCATATGGCCTTCACGCATCCTTCCTGCCTCTCGTCGGTCTGCCCCTCGCTGTGCCCTTACCTGAAAAGTTAAAGAGGAGAAAAGGGTGAGTATAAACATACCCAGTAAGGGACCCACTACTGGGCCCGTTAGGGGACAACAGTTAACTTCCTATTCGGGGGTACCCTACATAACAGTCTAGTGGTTCGTAGAACGCACATATCAGTCTAGTGCTCCCGAAGGATGCACAGATCAGTCTAGTGCTCCCGAAGGATGCACACATCAGTCTAGTGCTCCCGAAGGATGCACCTATCAGTCTATCAGTCTAGTGCTCCCGAAGGATGCACACATCAGTCTAGTGCTCCCGAAGGATGCACACATCAGTCTAGTGCTCCCGAAGGATGCACATATCAGTCTAGTGCTCCCGAAGATGCACATATCCGTAAGGCACACTACCCCATAGATGAAGCTAACCGTTACCCCTCAGTCCATACTAAACCGTCTACAACAGTCACACCCCAACGGCATTCATATTACAGTTCCGCCATAGGTTTTGTCAGTCAGATAGTATAGGTTTAAACAACTACACCCTCAGTTGCTATACGCGTCACCAATTCGCACACCATTAGGGAAAACCCTAGACCCAATCAACTAACCAACCAAAACCGGACTCACTGTCCTTCCCCGTCCAAACTCCATGATCAACATCCAGACCAATGATTACTACATACTGAACCGTAACTTCAAGGTCCATCAACATAAAATCCCAATCTACAATTAGCAGTCATAGTACCTTTACATCAGGCAAAATATAATAACAGTGCTTAACAGTCAACACACATACAGTTATTCAGTACAGTCACTAACGTGTAATCCCCTGTGGATTACTACGTTTCCAGCCTCGATCCGAGGTCCAGTAGTAGGAAAACCCTTACCTAATACTCGGTTATGCCCCTCGATCGAGTCCGCGCTCAACGGATCCACCTAAACGAAAACACGAAGGTTTTAATCGATGACACTAGCAGAAGTCATTTTAAAATGGTCCTAAGCACATCCGTTGACTTACCCGAGGAAAGGAAAGCTATCTCCAATTTAACTTGCCGTGGGACCGTAAACTTGAGCGTCAACCCCTATTACCTTCAAGGAACGAGAGATAGGGCCCAGTCTTACTCTAATATTCAAACTCGACACGGTTATGGCAACACTGGGTAAATTACCAAAATGATACTTACCGAAGACTCACCGTGACTCGGAGTGGAGGAAGGAAGGCTTAGGTGGTTCGGTGAATAGGGAGCTCGGCTTGGCTTGGAGGTGATCGGCTCGGCTCGGCTCGGCTCGCGGCTTGGGTTGGTCGGCTCGCGGCTCGGCTCGGCTCGGCTCGGTTCGGCTCGTTGCTCGGCTCGGCTCGGTCCTCGGCTCGGCTCGGTCCTCGGCTCGGCTCGGTCCTCGGCTCGGCTCGGCTCACGGCTTGGCTCGCGGCTCAACTCGGCTTGACTCGGCTCGCGGCTCGGCTCGCAGCTCAACTCGGCTTGACTCGGCTCGCGGCTCGGCTCGCGGCTCAACTCGGCTTGACTCGACTCGCGGCTCGGCTCGATCTTCGGCTTAATTCGACTCGTGGCTCAACTCGTGGCGCGGCTTGTGGCACAGCTTGTGGCGCAGCTTAGCTCGGTCTCCGGTTCGGGTCGGCTTGTATTCGCAATTCGGATCGGGTCAGATTGAAACCGGAGCAACCACGAGCGACGAATTTCGGCGTTCGACGACCGGGATGATTCGCAGCTTGGAGGCGTTCGACGACCGGCCCTGCTTCAACGCGGCGGACGACTGAAGGAGGGGCGTACGCCGGTTGCTGGCGTCGTGAGCACGAGAGGAGATTAGAAAAGGTCGGGGGCCGCGGCGGACGAAACGTTGAAGTTGACAAACCTCGACGACAGAGACGGAGATGCGACGGAGGAGAAGAGGCGAAGACAGAGGCGGAGACGGAGACGCGTGTTGAAGAGAAAGGATGGCGAGACGGCGGCGGTGTTGGCTTCGCAAAGCTGAAGACGGAGATGGAGAAGGAGAACGGATGGGGGGGGGGGGCGGACGCGCGGCTTGCTAGGGTTTTTTTTTTAAAGAATTATTTTATATATATATATATATATATATTAAATTAAATAATAATTATAATAATAATATTTAATAATAATAATAATAATAATAGTAATATAATTAATAATAATGTAATAATAATATCAAATAATAATAATAATAATAATAATATTAAATAATATTAATAATAACAATAATAATTTATAATAATAATAAAAAATAATATTAATAATATAATTAATATCATATTATTATTATAGCAATTTACAAAACATTAAATTCAAAAAAAATTTCGTATCCCCGCAAAAAGATAAAATTTACCTCGGAAATTCGGGACGTTACATTCTTCCCTCCTTAGGGAACTTTCGTCCTCGAAAGTTTTATTCCTCGAACAGTTCGGGGTAACGGGACCTCATGTCATCTTCTCGCTCCCATGTAGCCTCTTCTACCCGGTGATTCCGCCATAAGACTTTAACCAAAGGAATTTCTTTATTCCTCAACGTTTTCACCTCTCTAGCCAGCACCTCAACGGGTTGTTCAGTATAGCTCAAGTTTTCATCAATCTCTAGTGGCTCATAATCCACTACATGGGATGGATCTGGCACGTACTTCCTCAACATAGAGACATGAAACACATCGTGAACTGTCGAGAGTGATGGTGGCAACGCCAAGCGATAAGCCACAGGGCCAATCCGCTCCAGAATCTCAAACGGCCCAACAAAACGGGGACTCAGCTTTCCCCTCCTTTCGAATCGCAAGACACCTCTCATAGGTGCTACCTTTAAGAACACCTTGTCCCCTACCTCAAACTCAAGGTCCTTCCGCCTCACATCTGCATAACTCTTCTGCCTACTCTGAGCGGTATGCATGCGTGATCTAATCTTCAATATCGCTTCGTTAGTAGACTAAACTAACTCAGGACCCATCAATCTCTGCTCACCCACCTCACCCCAGCAAACCGGGGATCTACAACATTTGCCGTACAAGGCCTCAAATGGTGCCATGCCAATAGTAGCCTGATAACTGTTATTATAAGCAAATTCCATCAAATGCAAATGGGAGTCCCAGCTACCTGGAAATTCCAATGCACACGCCCGCAACATATCCTCTAAAACTTGGTTCAGACGCTCAGTCTGACCGTCAGTCTGTGGATGGAAAGCTGTACTAAAGTCTAACCTCGTTCCCATAGCAGTCTGCAAACCCTTCCAGAATTTGGAAGTGAAACGGGCATCTCTATCAGAAACAATCGACACTGGCACTCCATGTAATCTCACTATCTCCGACATGTACAGCTGTGCCCACTTACTAGCAGTACAGGTGGATTTACCCGGAACGAAGTGCGTTGATTTGGTAAGCCTGTCCACCACAACCCAAATCACTGTAAAACCCCTCAGAGTTCTCGGCAATCCTGTAATGAAATCCATGGATACGTTTTCCCACTTCCATTCCGGAATGCTCAAGGGTTGTAATAAACCCGCTGGTTTCTGCCTTGGTGCCTTAACCTGCTGACACACCAAGCATCTACTAACAAATTCTGCTACCTCCCTCTTCATGTTACGCCACCAATAAACCCGCTTCAGGTCCTGATACATCTTTGTACTACCCGGGTGCATGGAAAATGGGGAACTGTGAGCCTCAGATAATAATTCTGTCTTAATCACACTATCTGACGGCACACAGAGGCGTCTCTCAAACGCAAGTCCACCATCAGAGGATATGGAGAACCCCTCCGCTTGCCCTGCCTCTGCTAGGCCACGTTTCTCAACCAAATAAGGATCGTTACTCTGAGCACCAATGATCCTTTGCCTCAGGGTCGACTGTACCGTCAACTGGGCTAACTGCATAGTGACTGCCCCCACTGACACTGCAATCTCAGCCCGCTCAAGATCTCGATGCAATGGGGCCTGTCGGGTAATAAGTGCTGCTGAATGTGATACCTTTCTACTAAGAGCATCAGCTACCACATTTGCCTTGCCTGGATGATACAGTATCTCACAATCGTAATCCTTCACTAACTCAAGCCACCTTCGCTGTCTCATATTCAATTCTTTCTGAGTAAAGAAGTATTTCAAGCTCTTATGATCCGTGGATATTTGTATCTTTTCACCATATAAATAATGCCTCCATATTTTCAAAGCAAAAACCACCGCTGCCAACTCTAAATCATGTGTAGGGTAGTTCTGCTCATGACTCTTCAACTGACGAGACGCATAAGCGACCACCTTACACTGTTGCATCAAAACACAACCCAAACCCTTCTTGGAAGCATCACTATAAATCACGAAACTGCCAGAACCATCAGGTACAGTAAGAATCGGTGCGGTAACTAGCTTCTGTTTAAGGTTCTGGAAACTATCCTCACACGCCTTGCTCCAAACAAAAGGAGCTCCCTTCCTGGTCAACTGAGTAAGAGGAGTAGCTATACGAGAAAAGTTCTCCACAAACCGTCGATAATAACCTGCTAAACCCAGAAAGCTACGAACCTCACTGACTGTGGAAGGTCGGGTCCAACCGGTGACTGCCTCTATCTTAGCTGGATCCACAGAGACTCCAGCCTTAGAAACCACGTGGCCCAGAAAAGACACCTGCTTCAGCCAAAACTCGCATTTCGAGAACTTTGCATACAACTTATTATCCCGAAGTGTTTGCAGAACTATACGTAAATGCTCCTCATGTTCGGCCTCCGTCTTGGAGTATATCAAGATATCATCAATAAACACGATCACAAAAGTATCTAGAAACTCCCTAAACACTCTGTTCATCAAGTTCATAAACACTGCCGGAGCATTCGTCAAACCAAAAGACATCACAATAAACTCATAGTGTCCATATCTGGAACGAAATGCTGTCTTCGGTACATCACCATCCTTAATCCTTAGCTGATGGTATCCCGACCGAAGATCAATCTTAGAGAACACTGTGGCTCCCTGTAACTGGTCAAATAGATCGTCGATCCTGGGCAAGGGATATCTGTTCTTTACGGTTACCTTGTTCAACTCCCTATAGTCAATGCATAGACGCATCGACCCATCCTTCTTCTTAACAAATAAAACTGGCGCACCCCAAGGTGACACGCTCGGTCGAATGAATCCCTTATCAAGCAATTCTTGCAACTGCACCTTCAGTTCTTTCAGCTCTGCGGGGGCCATTCTGTAAGGGGCTCTGGATATAGGAACCGTGCCCGGCTCCAACTCTATGGCAAACTCAACCTCTCTGTGAGGAGGTAACCCTGGAAGTTCTTCAGGAAAGACATCCGGATAGTCCCTCACCACCGGTTCTGATGACAGGGATACATCGACCTCTCTAGTATCCACCACGCTCGCTAAGATACCCCAAGTACCCTGACTGAACAGTTTACTGGCCCTGATGGCTGAGATTACCTGAGGCAACGACCTTGACCCTCCTCCCTTAAATTTAAAACTGGCCATCGAGGGAGGGTTAAACGTTACCCCCTTACGGGAACAATCTATGCTGGCGTGGTTAGCGGCCAACCAATCCATACCCAGGATTACATCAAAGTCGAGCATATCCAGGACTAACAGCGTTACTTCAATCACATGGCCTGCTATCTCAATCTGGCATGCTTTCACCCTTTCCTTCGACAACATACACTCCCCGGAAGGAGTAGATACTGATAGAACATGGTGTAAGGGCTCTACCTCTAAGCGAGCATGCAACACAAATGCGGAAGAGATAAAAGAATGTGACGATCCCGAATCGAACAAAACTAAGGCGTAATGCCCCAATACTGGAAGCGTACCTGTCACCACCGTGCCTGCCCTCTCAGCCTCAGTCTTGTTGGTAGCAAATACCCTACCCTGATGTGGAGCACCTGCTCCCTGATTCTGCGCGTTCCCCGTAAGTCTCAACGGGCATCTATCAGCTATATGACCCTCTTGCCTACACTTAAAGCAAGTCCTGGTCCCGAATAAGCAACGGCCCAGATGGTGCTTTCCACAAGTGGTACATAACGGCTTCCCTCTGGCAGCTTCCCCTACCTCAAAAGGTTTCTGCTGGAAGCGGCGAAACTCGCCACCTGACCTGAAGTTCCGCTGTGGCACTGGAACAGGCTGCTGCTCAGCCTTCCTCTTCTGTCCCGATGTTGAACCTCTACCAGCGGTCTTAGACGAGTTAGCCCTCTCCTGTAAACTGAGATCCACTGCCAGGCGCAGTGCATCGGCATGAGTAGCGGGTCGGAAAGCTCGGACCAAACCCTGAATGTCCAGTCGGAGGCCTCTAACAAACTTATCAGCTCTGGCCGCCTCGGTCGCTATCATCTCGGGAGCGAAGCGGGATAACATGTCAAACTCTGCATCATACTGCTCCACTGTCATGTCACCCTGCTCTAAGTTCAGGAACTCCTGCCGCTTGGCATCTCTCAAACTAGCAGAGAAGAATTTCGCATAGAAATTCTCCTTAAACTGTTGCCACGTGATCTGACTCACATCACACCCTAGCATTCTCTCTGTAGTCTCCCACCATGCAGTACCTCTGTCAGTCAACATAAAAACAGCACACTGAACTTTCTGATCCTCAGGGCATTTCATGTATCGGAATATGGTCTCCAAAGACGATAACCACAGCTGAGCCCTGGTGGGGTCCTCTAAAGACCCATCGAATGTCGTGGGATTATACTTCCTGAAATCCCTCAGGTGCTTAGCCTCTGCTGACAACTGATCCGGCACAACCTGGGGCACAACTTGTACTGGAGCCGGAGCTGGAGCAGGAGCTGGTGCTGGAGCTGGCGGGGCAGGCTGCTGCTGCTCCCGCATCTGCATAATCAAATCTCTAAACCTCTGCTCCATGGCAGCTAGATCCGCATGAGTAACTGGCGCAGCCGGGTCAGTGGCTTTGGCTTCGGGCTGCACCTCAGGCTGAACGCGTCCTGCTCCTCTTCCTCGGCCTCCTCGGCCACCCCTACGTGCACCTCTCCTTGGCGGCATTTCCCTAACAACCACCAGTGATCCCTTTAGTCATAAATGGTAATTGACTTTGCAGTTTAACTTAGGTAAGGTAATGCATATAGAGTTATACATATACTTTCATGAGAGCGTACCTGACGAGTGGCAAGGATCGTTTTAGCCATAAGGACACAAAACACAGACTCACATTATAAGTCAGTCTACAGAACCTAAAACTTAGGCTCTGATACCAACTGTAACGACCCAACTTTCCGGACTAAGCTGAGGTCACTACTCAATACCAAAACTCGACCACACAACATAAAATTCATAACGGACCGGTCACGATTTCTTAAAACGTTAGAAATATTACAAAAAACAGTATCGGGCCCTATTTTAAATCACAGTCACAAAAGTTTCAAATAAAAACTCAGGTCATCAACTCAAAATCACAAAACCACATATTCTAACAAAAAAACATCAGCGGAAGCAATAAGAAAACCAGACGCGTCCATATGGCCTTCACGCATCCTTCCTGCCTCTCGTCGGTCTGCCCCTCGCTGTGCCCTTACCTGAAAAGTTAAAGAGGAGAAAAGGGTGAGTATAAACATACCCAGTAAGGGACCCACTACTGGGCCCGTTAGGGGACAACAGTTAACTTCCTATTCGGGGTACCCTACATAACAATCTAGTGGTTCCGTAGAACGCACATATCAGTCTAGTGCTCCCGAAGGATGCACACATCAGTCTAGTGCTCCCGAAGGATGCACCTATCAGTCTAGTGCTCCCGAAGGATGCACATATCAGTCTAGTGCTCCCGAAGGATGCACACATCAGTCTAGTGCTCCCGAAGGATACACATACCAGTCTAGTGCTCCCGAAGGATGCACATATCAGTCTAGTGCTCCCGAAGGATGCACATATCCGTAAGGCACACTACCCCATAGATGAAGCTAACCGTTACCCCTCAGTCCATACTAAACCGTCTACAAGAGTCACACCCCAACGACATTCATATTACAGTTCCGCCATAGGCTTTGTCAGTCAGATAGTATAGGTTTAAACAACTACACCCTCAGTTGCTATACGCGTCACCAATTCGCACACCATTAGGGAAAACCCTAGACCCAATCAACTAACCAACCAAAACCGGACTCACTGTCCTTCCCCGTCCAAACTCCATGATCAACATCCAGACCAATGATTACTACATACTGAACCGTAACTTCAAGGTCCATCAACATAAAATCCCAATCTACAATTAGCAGTCATAATACCTTTACATCAGGCAAAATATAATAACAGTGCTTAACAGTCAACACACATACAGTTATTCAGTACAGTCACTAACGTGTAATCCCCTGTGGATTACTACGTTTCCAGCCTCGATCCGAGGTCCAGTAGTAGGAAAACCCTTACCTGATACTCGGTTATGCCCCTCGATCGAGTCCGCGCTCAACGGATCCACCTAAACGAAAACACGAAGGTTTTAATCGATGACACTAGCAGAAGTCATTTTAAAATGGTCCTAAGCACATCCGTTGACTTACCCGAGGAAAGGAAAGCTATCTCCAATTTAACTTGCCGTGTGACCGTAAACTTAAGCGTCAACCCCTATTACCTTCAAGGAACGAGAGATAGGGCCCAGGCTTACTCTAATATTCAAACTCGACACGGTTATGGCAACACTGGGTAAATTACCAAAATGATACTTACCGAAGACTTACCGTGACTCGGAGTGGAGGAAGGAAGGCTTAGGTGGTTCGGTGAATAGGGAGCTCGGCTTGGCTTGGAGGTGATCGGCTCGGCTCAGCTCGGCTCGCGGCTTGGGTTGGCCGGCTCGCGGCTCGGCTCGGCTCGATTCGGCTCATTGCTCGGCTCGGCTCGGCTCGGCTCGAACCTCGGCTCGGCTCGGTCCTCGGCTCGGCTCGGCTCACGGCTTGGCTCGGGCTCAACTCAGCTTGACTCGGCTCGCGGCTCGGCTCGCGGCTCAACTCGCGGCTCGGCTCGGTCTTCGGCTTAATTCGGCTCGTGTTTCAACTCGTGGCGCGGCTTGTGGCGCAGCTCAGCTCGGTCTCCGGTTCGGGTCGGCTTGGATTCGCGATTCGGATCGGGTCAGATTGAAACCGGAGCAACCACGGGCGACGGATTTCGGCGTTCGACGACCGGAATGATTCGCAGCTTGGAGGCGTTCGACGACCGGCCCTGCTTCAACGCGGCGGATGACTGAAGGAGGGGCGTACGCCGGTTGCTGGGGTCGTGAGCTCGAGAGGAGATTAGAAAAGGTCGGGGGCCGCGGCGGACGAAACGTTGAAGTGGACAAACCTCGACGACAGAGACGGAGATGCGGCGGTGGAGAAGAGGCGAAGACAGAGGCGGAGACGGAGACGCGTGTTAAAGAGAAAGGATGGCGAGACGGCGGCGGCGTTGGCTTCGCGAAGCTGAAGACGGAGATGAAGAAGGAGAACGGATGGGGGGGGCGGACGCGCGACTTGCTAGGGTTTTTTTTTAAAAGAATTATTTTATATATATATATATTAAATTAAATAATAATTATAATAATAATATTTAATAATAATAATAATAATATAATTAATAATAATATTAATTAATAATAATGTAATAATAATATCAAATAATAATAATAATAATATTAAATAATAGTAATAATAACAATAATAATTTATAATAATAATAAAAAAATAATATTAATAATATAATTAATATCATATTATTATTATTATAGCAATTTACAAAACATTAAATTCAAAAAAAATTTCGTATCCCCGCAAAAAGATAAAATTTACCTCGAAAATTCGGGACGTTACACTAGATAAGGCTCGAGTTAGGATTTTATCTAATTTTATCTTTACAAACATTTGTTTATGATTTTTTTAATAAGTATTAGAGGTTTTGGTTTATTTCTTATTTTTAAATTTAAGAAAATTTTATTTATCTTTTAATTAGTAATGGCTTCGACTTAGTATAAGGAGTTAGGTCGTTACAGGTGCACCTTGTTGGTATAGTGGTAACTTTTAATTATTTTAAGTACTTTTTAACCTTACTTTCATGTCCTCAAGATTCCTCTCATTCAGATATAATATCGGTTCATTCATGTTCCCCTCATAAACTCATGGAATGTAACGTCCTAACTCTAGCAAAGCAATGAAATATAAAGGAAATGTAGAAGAAAAACAAAGGAATAATGTAAAAGAACTGAAGGTAACAAGATAGAATGCAAATATCTATCAGTATAGTCCTATATCTTTGTCTGATTGCTCTATCTTTGCTAATATCAATTTGAATAATGCTCTATATTTGTGTACCTTTGTCTATATTTATCTATTTGTTAGCACTAGCTATTGATTTATAACAAACTGTTTATTATATCTTTACATAGGTTAAACAACATCCAAATGACATAATTATAGAAGATGAATACAAAAATCTTAGAATTACTGTATACTATAGTTTAGAAACATCGAATCTAATCAAATGAAAAATAGACCAAACAATTCTTTCTACAGTTTTGAACAACCACTCTGACCACTTCCTCAATATTAAAATGGCCGAAATACCAACACAATTTTCGAATGTTTTAATAAGGAAGCAATGCCGTACAAAAAAGCCCAATGTTCTTGCTTTCAACTTCAATAAACATATAGCAAAATTTGGGCCGAAAGAATTCTATTTGGTCACTAGATTAAAAGGGCACAAATTCCCAGAGTTAAATCTAAGAGAAAGTAAAAAGAATGGTTTGAAAAATGCCTTTTTTCCTTGCGAGGATTTTATAACGAGAAGAGATATAGAGAGAACTTTCAAAGCACTATGCAATGAGGAAGGCTTATTGAAAGAAAAATTAGTTAATTGCTATATCTTAGAAGCCTTTTTAAATCCCAAGCAACAACACAACCGCATCAATCTCCAACATCTAGACATATTGGATCATGAAGAAACCTTCAAAGATTATCCATGGGGAAGATTATCCTACATCCTAACATATCAATTCTTCAGAAAAGCATCATACAACGACAATGATGATGTATACCTTCAAAGATTTCTAGTAGCTTTAGTCTATTGGGCATTTGAGACAATACTAAGACTTTTCAATTTAGATGTTGGATTTGGAAGAAAGCTTGGAATTCAAGGACCAACAATCGCGACATGGGAATGTTTGGTGTCAAGTGATTGGAAGACTCTAAACATGAACATGTTTTAGGATGAGGATGTAAATAAATTTACAACATGTTCTATACATGTCTATCTAGATAGACAATTAGAGATTTCTATCCATGTCTATCTGGAATAGACATAGATAAAAATCTCACTATTTATCAATATTGCTGCTACTTTTTCAATAATCATCTAACATCACTTTACTTGTAGTTTTCTATGACGCTAGTATACTTAACAGAAGAATAATCTCAAACAATTTTGAAATATTTCAAAGAGAAACAATCAACTATGAAACAACATATTGTTCTATGGTTAGTGTTTTGTTCATTATCTATTGCTTTATTTTGTTTAAAAATGATTAAGTTTTAAGTAAAGAACAATTGTGTTTTTTCTTTTTCTCTTTTTCTCTATGTAGTTAATTGTTATCCTTGAAACACAAAGTGATTTGGAAAAAATAGAAACTACAAATTTGGAAACACAAAAACCACAACTGTTGTCATAGGTTTAATTCTTTTACAAACAATAAATCTATCACACACTATCTAGGATATATAGAGATAGTGCTATATCTTTGTCTATCTGTGATAGTTAGAGATAATCCTGATCTATATCTATATATATTAGATGCATAATCGTCCTAGACATTTAAATGATGTTTTTTTAATATTCTTACTTTATATGCTTGCATATAGATGAAAAAGAAGAAAATAATATTGAAATTACAAATTTAGAAACACCAAAAACACAAGTGTTGACCCAAGTTTGATTTCTTTTGTATATAATTGGTTGCACAATCGTTTAGATATTTTACACGATCATTTAGAACATCTACACAATCGCTTAGATGTTTTCACTATCATTTAAATTGTGTTGCAAGATTTTTTTAGATGTTCTTACACAACCGTTTACATTTTTACACGACCGTTTAAATTGTCTTGCACGATCGTTTACATTTTTACGCGATCATTTACATTTTCTTGCATGATCTTTTATACAATAATGTTTCTTTTTCTTACTTCCAGACAGATAAAGATCAAGCTTGTAAAGAACATAAAGATGGAGAAGAAGAAGAAGAAGTTGAAGATGAAGAAGATGAAACCAAAGTACAAAGCGAACAAGAAAATGAAACATAAAATGAAAGCGATGAAGAAGATAATATGAGAAGGGAAAACAAAACAAAACAAATCCAAGAGAAAAACACAAATATTGTGATAGTCCACTATCTCTGTCTATCTAAGAAGAATAAATAGTTACCGTTGCCTACCATTCATTGTTCTTCTTATTAACTCCAACAATTTCTTGCAGCAAGTCATTAAAGAAAAGAAAATAGAAAAGGAGGATCAGAAAGAAGAAGGGGAGCAAAATCAAGAAGATATAAATACTGATATGAAAAAATTATGTTTACAACAAAAAAAGACAAAAGGGGAAACAAGTTGTTGTTGATGATGATAAAGAAACTGAAGAAGAGATTGATAATGATAGTAGTGTAGAAGATGCAAAACAAAAAATGAAAATAAAAGGAAACAAAAGAAAAATAAAGGAAAAGAAAAAGGAAGAAAATTGGAGGGGGACCGAAAAAAGCCAAAGGTTTCAAACACATTATGGAGACAACCAATCTTAAAAGAAGAAGAAACCAAAAAGAAGAAACAAAGAAAGACTTCAACTAAAGAATACCTTGATTCTACTCTATCCTTTGACCCATACATTTCTCAATAGCTTTAGAAAAAATTTATAGTGTTTGTAAAGTTTCAAGTTTGTAAATTTTAACTTTTGAACATTTTTTGTTTTATATTTAAGTAATTTGTAAATTTTTTTCTACTCTAGTTTATAAGTTTCTTATTAAATTTGATCTTTGTGCTTACAAACTATTTCCAATTTTAGTCTTAGGGTCTTGTATATACAGAGATAGAATACTATCTCTGTCTATCCATGATATCCTAAACGATCGTGTAGAATGTATAACAAAATCGTTTAGATTTAATAACACGATTGTTTAAATTTAGTTGAAAGATCGTTTAGATTTAGTTAGAAGATTGTTAAGATGTAATTACAAGATCATTTTGAATTATGTACATGATTGTTTAGATGTTATTAGAAGATCGTTTAGATGTAATAATAAATCGTTTCGACTTAATTGCAGGATTGTTTAACATATATTACATGATCATGTAGATTATTACATGATCGTCTTGGTTATTAAAAGATCGTTCACACCTATCCTTTATTAAAACAAGCTGACAGGTTAATAAAGGTGATTTTACAGTTTAAAAACACGCGAATTGAAAATTTTGCCCTTTGGTATAAAAGACCCAAATTCATATCGTTTTCTTCACTTCCATTCACTTTTTTTTAAATATGTACTGTCGTTATGCTTTTCCTCTGAAATGTTTTCAATTCCCTTAAACGTGTCCTCTCAAATTCTTAAACGTTTCCATTTCTGTCCTTAATATCAAAGGTATGATGTACAACGCTCATTGTTTGTTGATTTTTTATATTATGACTGGTTTTTTTATCCTATTATATGTTGTCTTCTTTATATATTAAACATTTATGTCTTCATTTTCTTCACTTTCGTGTTAAAATAAGCTAAAAATATGTTTTTTTCCTCGACTTCTAATCTACACATGTATGTTTAATATATCTGTCATATGTTGTTGCTATTTGGATTAAACGATCTGTTATGCCACATAGACGATATCTTAACCTAGACTAACCAATAGTTTAGATGTGTCTAAATAATCATGCACATATTCTAGGGTTTTGGGGTTTACAGTTTACTTTTAGGGTTTATGGTTGTAACGCCCCAACAAATTTGATTTTTCCCATTTGTTATTAATATTTAAGTGTGGTTATGAAAAATTCAAATTTATTGGAAGAACCTTATCATTTTGAAATTTGCGATTAAACAAGGTTTGGAATCTTTATTTTGTTTAGATAATAAGTATTTTATTTAGAAATAATTGGTGAAGTTATTGTTAAATTAAAGGTTGGTTGGTTAAGGGAGAGATGTGGGGACCTAGTTGAGGATAATAAGGAAAATTTCATGAGATTTGGAGAGAGAGAAGGTGGTTGGTTTTGGAATTAATTAAAGGAAAAGGAAAAGGGATATTTTCTTTTATAAATAAGCCTTGGGACCCGTGCTTTAGAAAACCAAAAAAAAAAAAAAAGAAAAGGAGAAAAGGAAAAAGAAGAAACCCTAACAACAGCCGTCGCCGCCGCCGCCTTCCGCCACCCCGCCGTGCGTTGGCCGCGAAGCCCCATCGTTCGATCCGTCGCAGATCTGCCGTGCTCAGCGAACTCCTGCCTAAGCGTCGCCGCGGCCGCCTGCACACCGTCGCCCGAAGCCGACCTGACCCGCGTTACCCTTCGCGATCCGCAGCCGCCTAAAACTTCATCTGCCGCGTCGTCAAGCAGCAGCGACCGTCGGTCGTCAGCCGCATGCGCACAGTTTCTGCACCGAGTCGAGCCGCACCTGCGCCAAGCCGAGCCGGTCCCTGTTCTTTTTCCAGCCGAGTCGCCAAATCTTTTAGCCACCTAATTTTTGGTCTTTTCCCCAAGTGTCAGTGGTAAGTTTTTGGGTAAGTCAATGAGTTTCCTTGCATACCCAGACGAGACTTGAACTGCAACCTAAATAATTTAATTTGGACTAAATTAAATTAATTCTTTTAAGGCCACCTTGGACGATTTGACTTGGAGCGTTGGATTTCTTCAATAGGGGCTCAAGCATTGCAACCTCGACCTAGGGTAAGTTATTTCAACTGAGTTTTTGAGCCTTCTTTCGTTGGTGACTTAATTATGAATTTTGGCGTTATTAAATAGTTAGGACCTCGTTGCTTGGAAAGCACACTTGTCTTGCGGTTAGGACTCGTTGAGTAAATCTCCAGGTAAGAGATTTCTACTACTAGCTCTATGTTTAGAACCATGAGACCACATACACCTCTAGTTGTGCATGTTAAGGACTAGGCCATATGAGACGTGTAATTCATGAGAGCATGATGCGATTGATGATGTAGTTACATGATGGCATGATATTATGATGACGTGATTTGTTATGATTACATGATGATGCTATGTGCATGTATGTTATGGTTAGGGTACTTGTTAGCTTAGCCTATTAGAGTCGTACCTGCATGGGTGTCCTTCGGGATCACCACTTATTTAGGACTGTGTGGTCCGACGGGACGCCAGTCTAGCATGGTTATAGATATGACTCGAGTGACTCGACGGGGTCCTCGCATCCCGATTGTCTTAGTGTTACCCCCGGGTTTGCTACAGACCAGCATGTTTTAGGTGCTCCTCCAGGACACCGAAGACCAGATTTTCGTTCCTACGGGAGCGCATGTTGCACGTGTTCGAGAACGTGCCAGAGATTGGGTACCACTTACAGGACTCTAATAGGAAGCTAACAGGCACCTAGTGGGACTAGTAGTGGGTCCCTTACTGAGTATTTTATACTTATTCTCTTCATGTCATGTTTTTCAGGTAGAGGCCGAGGTAGGGGCAAAGGCAAGCTGGCGAGCGACCAGAAGTGACCGTGGTGAGCCATAGGGATTTCTGCTTCCGCTTACCCCGTTTTAGAACTTTTGTACTTGAGTTTTATTTTCTTTCCTATTCACTATTTCATTGTTTAAAAGTAGATAGGGCCCGAGTAGGATTTTAACATTTTTGCATTTTCCATATTATGCTGATTTGATTTTCGTAAATAAAATTCTGAACTTGATTCGTTTTACCTAAACTTTATGGTTTAAATCATGTGTTTTACCTCTAGTAATAACTTCGGCTCAGCATAAGGAGTTGGGTTGTTACAATGGTTTAGTGTTTTCTAAACGATCGTGCATATATCTAAAATATTGTATGATTAATTTTTTTTAGGATGACTGTACTTGCAGAGAAATAATTTTCTTCCACTGTATTGTGTCAAGTCCACAAGATTGGCATTATTATTAAGGAAAAACTAACCAAGGAACAATTGGGAATGTTCCATAAAGTAATTTTTGGTCCATTGTTGAATGTGGACACGGTCTTCAATGGTCAGTTGATCCATCATTTCCTATTGAGGGAAGTACCTGAACAAGGCGGGCTAATGGAAATTTATTTTTCTATTTTGGGGAAGAAAGTTAGTTTCACCCAAAGAGAATTCAATATGGTAACCGGTTTGTGGTCAACCAATATAACATTTGATAAAAGATTATAAATGTAAGTTGCTATGGAAGCTCCTATTTGGACCAAAGGACAAGAAAGTCCAGAAAGAGAAGGAAAACATGTTTGGAAGTTGAGGAAGCTTTTAAACAGTTTGATTTTACAAATGATGAAGATGTTGTGGAGGTTGCCTTGGCCCTCTTTATCGAAACTGTGATGGTGAGGAAGGACAAGAAAACATAGTTTGATATGGATATGTTTGGAAGAGTTGATGACCAAAAGGTTTTTAAGAATTATGATTGGTCAATCTTCTTTTTTACTCGTTTGTTCCACAATTTAAAGACAATTCTATGAGGAAAGAAGGATGCATATGAGCTGAAGAGGGCAAGTATTCCCAAAGCAGTCGCATTCTACAACATCAAGGGCTACGTGCTTGATTTTCAAGTGATTTTTATTTATTTATATATTTTAGTTAAATGCAAACTAAATATTATCATTAACATATTTGTTTATCTGTTATAAGTATGGGCTTATGAAACACTCTGAACTACAAGTGAGCACCTAGCCACAAAAATAAGAAAGGAGTGTGAGGCCTTGATCCAAAAGGAAGTCTCGTTGAAGAAGAGCTCCACCAAGAAGGGTAAGTTTGACCGAGTGTAAAAGAAAGGTGTCCCACAAGGAGAGATGCGATTGGAAGAAACGATGCAAAAAGAAGCATGTAAGCCCAAGTACTATCACTTTAAAGCAAGCAACACGACGAGATTTAGTTGGCGAAGAAGAAGCACACGACAAAAGCTAAAGGTTACGCGAATGGTGTAGTGATGTGGGGAGAAATGCCTACACCTAAGTGTGGTTGCGATAAGGTAGACGTACTATTCTGTGAAATTCCTGAGAAGGAAGTCAGAGGATGAGAAGTTTGACTTTCCAAAGAGATAAGGTTGGCTTCTCTAGGAAGGTATCTATTTGTAATTGACGCTGGACTTACATGTCGAGCTTGGGTTGGCTGCAGAATGTAGCGAAATGAAAGGGTGACACATGTAAAGCGTGAAAATGACCCATGATTGTGAAATGTTACTATAAGTAAGACTAAAGGCCAAAAGAAAAAAAGGCATAAGATGCTACCATTCCGATAACTCATCGAAAAGGGAATTTCGAGAGTTGAACGAAAGAGAAGAAGCTAAGAGTAAAGAAGAAAAGTGAAGTCTCAAGTGTTTATGAGTGATCCTTCTAAATGAATGTTTGTTTGTGAATGGTTGTTATAAATGAATGATTGTTTTGAAACGATCCTTTTAAATAAATGATTGTTTGCAAGTGACTCTCACTCATAAACCTGTATTTCAGCAAATGGTTTTCGTATGAAAAATGAATATCTCGGTGAATGATTTTCATGTATATGTGAAATGTTATATTATGTTTCTTACATTCGTAGGAACTATCTTTTTAGTATTATATTGTTATATCTCTTCGTAATCTTGCGATTTGAGTGGTATTGTGATGATGTACCATTATGTGTTATGGAGCTAACATTTGTTATGATGATGATAATGTATTGTGTGGTGATGAGATCAATCGCAAAATGTGGGTGGGTAATCCAGAAAACTCGTAAGACGCTGTTGAGATGTGTCTGAGTCTAGGCAATGAGAGAATTTAGGCCTTTGTGTCGAGGAAACGATTGAGAAATGATGATGGGTATCCTAGGAAACTCGTAAGATGCTGGTTGAGATGTGTCCCAGGAGTAGACAAGGGGATAATCCCAAGCCCATGAGGCGAGAAATGAATTGTAAGATGCTGGTGAAAATCTTAGGAAATTCACAAGACTCTAGTTGAGTTGTGTCCTAGGTCCAGGCAAGAGGAGAATCCCAAGTCATCATAATGTGAATTGTGCGAAATCCTTATGATGGTTGTAACCGTGTTTGATGGAAAGCCTATGATTGTAAAGTGATGAGATTATATATATGATTATGTTTTGGCATTGATAGTACTTATATCTAAATTATTATATTCCCTAAAAAGGTGTTTTCTAAACTCATCACTCACTAAGTCTTTAACTTATGTTTTAAGTTTTTCCCCTCCTTAGGTTGTTAATTATTGAAGCCAAGTAAGGAATGAAAGTCATGCGTAGAAGCCAAGGAATGGAAGTTAGACGTATAAGCCAAGTAAGTGAGAAGAAAGAGGATGGTCGTGTAGACTTATGTGACTTGCGAGTCGTGTTATCTTATCTCACAATTAAGGAGCCAGTTGGTAAGGGCATCGCTCTTTAATGCCCAAAACTCAGTTTAGAAGGAACGCAAGTACTACACCTAGGTTGATGAGGCCAAGTCGGAGAGTAAAAGAGTCAAAGAATTGAGCCAGGAAAAGGAAGCCCTAAAGCTTGGCCTTGAGTTGGATTGCCTGGGCGATAAGAAGAAAGATGAAAGAAAGACCTTACACCTCTATGTGCTCCATCTCAAGAAGTAGCATTAGGTGTCGCAGGAAGAAAAGTGGGTTAAAGTTTAGTTTTAGTTTTATGTTCCATGAGAAAAAGGAATTTAATTTGTAATGCATAACCTTATAAAAATATTAAGTTAATAAAAAGAAGAAGTTATGTATTATGCTGTTTTATTATTATCTCTCGAGGTTGTCATCTAAAAGTTAAAGTTGACCTATATCATGTAGCCATATTGGGCGATTGAGCAAAGTTCAAAAGTTGTAAATTTTCATTGAAATAGGAAGGCCTAAGTTCGAGGCAAAGGCTTCACGAAAAGAAAAGTTGAGTAAGTTGTTCTGCTTACTAGGCGTTTAACGCATCATCTCGCGAAGAGGTACTCGATGAGTGTCTAGGCAGCACGCCCCCATTTGATCGCAATGAGCAGTATTTGGGGCTGGGCATGACAAGGAGCAATCTTTAGAATATTGAAGTGAAGTTGTATACAAGCTCCATCCTACAAAATGGTAGACAACAAAATATTTTAGAATAAAAAAGCAAGTCTAAATTTTGAGTGATCGTGTATCATTTGTGCACGATTGTATGTCAATGATGCACGATCATTTACCTTTTATGCATGATCGTGTACTTGTTGGGTGTTATGTTCTAAAACTTTTAGATAGTATACGTAATTCGTCGATCATTATTAATAAATTGTTATTATTATAATTTTAATAAGCATTATTGATTATATTATTAGTTTTGTCTTAATAACCTAAATCTAATAAACTAACATCCTAATTTTTTTTTTCTGAGTCTTGAACAGTATGTAGAGACATATAGGGATCAATATTTGAGATACAACTTAAATGGTCTATAATATAGGGATGAGACTGAGTACCTTATCCTAGTAACACTATGGATACAACTCACTTTTGTATTTGATACAAACACAATGATCCAACATGTTTGTGTAGGTGACATGCGAGTGAGGTCACTTATACTTTTTCATCAAAATCTTTAAATGTAATTGTGGTTTCAATGCATGACAAGGAAAGGGTACTGACTATTGCTATGGGAAAATGTTTGCTTGATTCTAAAATCTTGGTTTGTTCCATTCAATCTGGCCAACAATTTTTAATATGTATGATGAATCTATTATTCATGTATTTTGTTACATAACTTAGGTTCACTCGAGAGGGCTTAATATCAAGTTGGTGGATGTACTTGTTGGATCTTGAAAGGAGATTTAAAGGTATAGATGTCTACATCTTTAACTTGCCCTTAGCTTCTTAACAATGTTAATTGAACCAAATTAAGCATGTGGTTATATTTCACCAGCCAAGCTACATACTTCGCTGACTGTTGTTTCTCTGCAATTGGAAGTAACTTACTTGATAAATTAATCATCAAGGATAAAGGTCTTAGTCTTATAAATATGCTTTCACCTCAGGATAGTCATCTCAGGACCTCAGGATACAGAGGGAAAAAATTAGTAGTTCATAGTTGTAAAGTTGGCTAAGTGACTTATGAGTCAAAGTAAGTTTTGCCCAATTTTGGCCTAATTGACCATGTCTTAGTCTAAATGTTGAGATTGAGAACGTGTACAATATTGATGTTAGAAAAATGAAAAATTACAAACTAATATTTATATAATTTGACGTAGTTGATACCTTATGTTATATGTTATGTCATAAATGATGTCTTAGCTAATTATCGCCTTGCTATATATTGTTGTCTCTTGTTAATATTGTGCTGCTACATAGTACATTAGTTGAGGTTCATTGTGAAATTATTTTCTTCTTTATTACTTTAGAAGACGTCTGTGTGTCAACTTCTTTCTTATAACCAAATACTTAATATACTATACTTTGGAAAATGTAGGGCTTTGACGATTTTCCAATCTTAGAAGAATTTGAAAAAGACCAGAAAAACAACATTCCGGAAAGCGGTAAAGGTAAATATATTTATAAAATTATCTATAATTTAATTTAGCACATAACCTAATATGCATTGTTATTTTGTTCTATGTTGTAGTGTTCTTTATAGGTAGGTACTGTTGAATGTGGATATTATGTCATGAGATACATGCGCGAAATCGTGAGTAAGGACACAAGCATTATTATTGATGTGGTATGTTTTTTTAATGTGGTATGTTTTTAAACTACTTACATTGTAACGTTATAAATAGTATAATATGACTAATTTTATTTTTAACAAAATGTCTACTCGACTTTTTATGTTTTATAGATTGATACAAGAAACTCAAACTCACAGTGGAGTGGGCTAAATTTTTAGCTCGTGCATATAACAGACACAACTAGATATGTAACGCCCCAAAAATTAAGATAATTTTGGAGTTAATTATCTTAATTTTGTTTAATTAGATTTAATTTATTGGGCGTTATTTTGAATCCATTTAATGAGAATTATTGGATTTATGTGGGAATTAAAATTAATTAAATATTTCTTGGATGAATATTTAATTAATTAAAGGTTTTGACACGTGGTGTTTGTTGAGTTTTTATTAAATGGTAAGTTAAGAGAATTAAGTAAAGATGTGGATTTTTAGTGTTGTTGAAGTTGAATTTAATTAAATAATTATGGACGTTATTTAATTAAACCGTAGGGTGGAAAGTTTGTTGGAGATTTGATAATTATATGTATACGTGGAAATATATATATAATTATTATGTGAAAGGGAAAGATAATTATATTTGTTGAAATATAATTATTTAAGGAAAAGATAATTATTTTTGGAGAAAGATAAATAATAATTAATTATTGTGGAAGATAATTAATTATTTTTGGAGAAAGATAAATAATAATTAATTATTGTGGAAAATAATTAATTATTTTGGAAGAAAGGTAAATAATAATTAATTATTGTGGAAGATAATTAATTATTCTGGAGAAAGATAAATATTGATTCTGGAGTGAAGTTATGGTTGGGTTAAGATAATTCATGTTGGAAGTTATAAGTGATTTATTGGAAAAGATTTGATTGATTAAAATAATTGAGGATTTAAGTTAATTTGAGTTTTTGGAGAGAAAAGTTGGTTTTGGTGGAATTGGATTTAATTGAGTATATATATGTGGATATATATATTTAATTAATAATTTGGAAAAGTGAAGTTAATTATATTATGGAATATAATTATATTTATTTGGAAAAGAAGATAATCCATGAGGAGAGAGATGATTGATTTGATTGGACGAAAAAGATATATATTTATTTAAAAGAGAAAATGATGGTTTAAATAAATATATATGTTTATTGTAGATTTTGGTGAGAGAAAAATAATAATAATAAAGAAGTATTATTATTATTATTAATGGTTATAAATGCCTAAGATTAAGGCATTTATTTAGGAAAGATAATGGGAATAAATATATATTTATATTTTTTGGTATTATATATATATATATATATATATATATATATATATATCCTAAAAGGAAAAGGAAATAATAATAATAAATATTATTGTTGTTATTTGGATCTATAAATAGCATTGGAATGCTTAAGTTAGAAAGTAAAGAAAAAAAAAGGTTCTTCATCTTTTTCTCTAAGATAACCCTCTGCTGTCGCCGCCTCATCAGTTGAAGTTAAGATTGGTCTCTTTGGAAGCTTGAGAATTTAAAGTGATGAATTTTTTCATCAAGGATAAGAGGATTTTCCAACCTCCATTTGAGGAACCTTGGTAAGCCAATGAAATTAAATTAATATTTTATTAATTTAATTTTGGATCTATTTGGGGTTTCTGTAAAGGTTCAATTGGCTAAACTTTTTAAAATCTAAATCTTGGATTTTTCCCAATCAAGGTTGAATTGGTTTCAACCCCAATTTTTAGAAAGTTAATTAATTTGGGAGGATTTTTGAATGTTAGCCAATTGCTAATTTCATTAATTAAGATACTAAGTTTTCCTTTTATGATTAGGATCAAGTTAATTGGAGAATTTTTACTGTCAACTAGGGAGTACCTTGTTTGGCTAAAATCTCCAGGTAAGAGATTCTCCTACTAGACCTTCGAACTGAAGTTAAGAGACTGGATGTATTTATGATTATGCATTGATGGTAGCTAAAATGCATAACTTGATGCTGTTGATAATGACTGTCATTGTATTGATGTTGATGATGATGACTGATGTTATGTTAATGATTGGTAGATTGATGTTGATGATTGTTGATGCATGATATATTAATCACATGATCAAGGACGTTAAAATTAATATTCATGCCATGTTATGATGTTATGTTGTGCTACATGCTATGGATAGGGTGTTTTGTTAACTTTGTCTATTAGAGTCGTACCTGCATGGGTGTCCTTCGGGATCACCACCTATTTAGGACTGCGTACTCCGATGGGACCGCCAGTCTAGCATGGATATAGATATGATTCGAGTGATTCGACGGGGTCCTCGCATCTCGATTGTCTTAGTGTTTCCTCCGGGTTCGCTACAGACCAGTATGTCCTAGGTGCTCCCCCAGGACACCGAAGACCAGATTTTCGTTCCTACGGGAGCGCATGTTGCACGTGTTCGGGAACGTGCCAGAGATTAGGTACCATTTACAGGACTCTAATAGGAAGCTAACAGACACCTAGCGGGACTAGTAGTAGGTCCCTTACTGAGTATATGTTTATACTCAATCTTTCTATGTTTAATATTTCAGGCAAAGGTAAAGGTAGAGGAAAGCTGGCGAGCGACAGAGAAGGATCCGTGACATGCCATATGGGGACTCAGTTTTGCTTCCGCGTTTATGTTTCAGTGTTTTAATATTCCGTTTTTAATGAAAATTTAGTCTTCCCTCATTTCAAAAAAAGTGTCTCTTGTCATTGTTTCTTTTTAGTAATGACCTCAGCTTAATATAAAGGGTTGGGTCGTTACAAGATATGATCTTCTTAATTAATTTTGTAAATGGCAAACATGTGGGAATGCCCATAACCTTTTTTGTATAAATGTTTTGTTCATAGCCATTATACTTATATACATGAGGCAATAGATGTAAGGGGATAAACTTTTGTTTTGGTATACAACACATGTTTTTTGTTATATAATATAGCTTTTATTATTGTTGATTTTGGAATAGGCCACAGATAGGAAATTTTAGTTGGCTATATTTGGATTGGAATTATGTAATTGTTGATGACATTGCTGAGAAGAATGAAATTATTATTGATTTACTTATTATACTCAATTATTTGTCAATTTTTTTTGTTGTGTAACTGTGGTTGGAAAGTTTATTTTGTTTATGGATATGTTTTATTGAAACGAATGTACCTAATGCAGGAAACAGAAAATGAAAAATTTGTATATTTAATATATTAATAAATAGTAAACATAACGTTACATACCTGTCAAATATACTATCTTACTTGATGTGTAAATAGTGTCAAGTATATGATCTTACTTAATGTGTAAAAACCGTCAAGTATACATTTACTTGACACGTAAAAGACGTCAAGTATACAACCTTACTTGACACATAACTAGCGTCAAATGCGATGGATCACTTGACATTAATACAGTGTCAAGTAAACGTAGACTTGACAGTTGTTTAGTGTCAAATATTCAGACTATACTTGACAGTCGATTACTTTATGCTTTTAAAAACGTCGAGTTAAGGTTTACTTGACACTGTAATAACGTCAAGTAATCCAATTTTTGTAGTGAAGGTATCCTATGCAATGAGTTTGCATACGACCAGACCACGAAATAGTAACCACTAGATGTAACTTCGTTAACAAGGCGTTTTGATGATTTACAAGGCTATTACAATCAATTATTGAGGAAACATGTCCTTCAGACACTTCTTTCTATCTAAATAGTAAGCTAACAAATATCTTTGGAATAAGAAGAAAGGGCTGATCCATATCATCTTGTCTGGGTTCTGATTGATTTATTTTTTTTAAATAATACCAAGTTGGATTTAAATAACATGTTGTTCATTAGAGGAGCATTGGTATTTAAGGGCTATAAGTAACATAGGGGTAAAACAGTAATTTGATCCAGTTGGTGTTATAAACAATTGTGAAGGACTAACTTACTATTATTGGTCTATATCTGTGGACACAGAAATATATCTGCAGTGAGAAGAGTTCAGTTGTGAGTCTTTAGTGGAGTGTACACACAGTTAAACAAATATTGATTAATGTGGTTAATGAGTTTAACCAATTAATATCATATCGTTGTAGCTTATGATCTGTAGGTCCATTAGATCCCCTTCCTAGCTCATATAGGGTAGTGGGATATATTTTAATATAAAGTTTATGTTTTAATTAAACTTTATTATAGAAATTAATTTATGAGAGAATAAAATATTTGAATGAGTTCAAATATTAATTTAATGTGAATTAGATTCATATTAAAATGACAAGTTAAAAGTTAACGTATATATGATACACATTAAAACTATGAATTATGAGAGAAATTTATATTTGAATGTTATTCAAATTTAGATTAAATTAAATATAAAATAAGGAAATTTTCATAAATATAATAAACCGGTAAAATATTTATGGCCCGTGTAACAAAGCTTATGAAGTTAGCCATTTTTTAAATATTTCAGGCTTGTCATTCCCTTTTATCGTCTTTCTTCTCCTTTTCCTCTGCGATTTGATTTTTTTCTTTCCATCGTCTTTCTTTTTTTATTCTTTTTTTTTTCTAAACTGTTATTTGGTTCAAGATCGTGTATCAAATATAAAATATATATTTTTTAAATTGTTATCTAGTTGTTTAAGACCGTGAACTAAATATAAAAGATTTGAAAAAACATCGTTTAGACTTGGGTAGCCAAATATAAACGATTGTGTACAAAAATAGCCAAATCTAAACGATTGTGTATAAAATCGCTACAAGAAATTGAGGCTTTCCCGACGTAGAGGAAGATGTCGGCAGAAAAATCGTCGAAAATAGCTCGTTTTTTCGACGCCTCACATTAGACGTTGGGCAAAAGATCTTTTCCAATGTCGTCATGGTGCGTCAGGAAAGCCTCGTCGTAATTTACAATGAATTAATTACAGTGGGCATGTATCCCCAACAATTTGCCTTATGCGTCAGGGACAACGTTGGGAATAAGGACCTTTTCCGACGCCGTCATGGTGCGTCGAAAAAGCCTCGTCGTAATTTACAATGAATTAATTACGGCGGGCATGTATCGTCGACGATTTTCCTTATGCATCGGGGACGACGTCGGAAATAAAGACCTTTCCCGACGATGCCATGGTTCGTCATAAGTGGGATCTCTCGACGTTTTCGTGATGCGTTGGGAGGTCCCCTTTAAATTGATTTCAGTTCTGTGAATCACAAAATCGAAAGAACGAAAGAGAAAAGAAGAAAGGGAGAGACGATCGCCGTGTGCCTTATTGCTGTTGCCCTCACTGTCGTTGCCGCCGCCGCCGTCCGTCCTTGCCGCCGTCTACCGCCGTGTATTAAGGTAAGTTTAAAATCTAAAATTTTTAGGTTTAGGGTTGATAGTTTAGCATTTTATTTTAAAAAATTGTTTTAGGTATTTTTCTATTTTTTTATTGAATGTGTGTTGTATTTTTGTATTGAATATGTGTTGAATTTGTTGAATTGAATTGAAATTTGTTTTAGGGTCTTTTTATAAAAAATTGAATTAAATTGAATTGAATTAAATTGAAAATTGTTTTAGGGTTTTTTAGGTATTTGTTTGAATTGAAAATTTGAAGGTGGGGGGGGGGGGGATTATGTTTGAATTGAAATTTGAAGGGGGGGATTATGTTTGAATTGAAATTTGAAAGGGGAGGGGGTGTTATGTGAATTGAAATTTGAAAGGGAGGGAGGTGTTATGTTTGAATTGAAATTTGAAGGGGGGGATGTTATATGTTTGAATTAAAATTTGAAAGGGATGGAGGGGGGGTTATGTTTGAATTGAAATTTGAGGGGGGGGGGGGGGTTTGAATTGAAAATGTAATATGTGTTAAGATTTGTTTTGGCTATCCTATAGTTATGGTAGTCTGTTTGTGTTGAATAACTTTGTTGTTTATTTGGGATAGCTATCCTGCAGTTATGATAGCCTTTTTTGTTTTGAATTTGTTTATGTTTGGGATGGTTTCAAGGGGTATGGTAGTAGGATAGCTTGTTAAGGCGTAGCGTTGTTGGAAGGGGTGGGTAGGATGTGAAGATACAATATTTTTTTATTAATAATTACGTTGTGTTGGCTATTCTGCAGTTATGGTAGCCTCTGTAGTTTGATGTTAGTTTTAGTGAAAAATTTGAGAGATTGTATATTACTGAAAAATAGTGAAAATTTAGTAGAGTAAGTTATAGATGTGAGAGAGGGAGAGAGATAGGTTTATAATCAAACCTATTTATGTTGTAGGGAATTAAACGATGGATAAGGGTTGGATGAAAATTAGAAATAAGTTATCCCTTGAGTATAGATAGGGAGTGACCAAATTTTTAGAATTTTCCAAGTTTCACGTTGATGCTTACAGACGATTAAGGTGTCCATGCAAGAGATGTTTGAATTTAAATTGGAGCTCATTAGAGGGTGTGGAACGACATTTATTGACTATTGGAATATCCCCTACTACACAGAATGGAGAGTCATTAAGCTTTAGAGGTACAGAAAACTTTGAGAAAGGAACTAGTAGTAATAATCCTTTTGTTGAAGGAACTAGTAGTAGGCAATTTAATGAAGAAGATGATATGTTTCGTATGCTAAATGATTTACAAGCCCCGATTGAACAGAGAGAGGAATTAGAGGAACACCGTTTGAAAGATGAAATGTCGATGAATGTTAGGGTAGTTATAGATGAAGATAGAACAAACATATTTCAGGACTTATTGAATGAAGTAAGTAATGAGTTGTACCCCGATTATTCTAAATTTTCGTCGTTGAATTTTTTGGATAAGTTGATGCATGTAAAGGTTCTAAATGGTTGGAGTAACAAGTCGTTCGACATGTTGTTAGAACTCTTAAGAGCAGCGTTTCCAATGTGTAGTAGTACTATCCCTAGTTCATTTTATGAAGCAAAACGAAAACTTCGTGACTTGGGCTTGGGATACGAGACTATTCACGCGTGCAAGTATGACTGTGTATTGTATTGGAAAGAGTTTGCTTATTTGCAACATTGTCCCATATGTGGCGAGGCTCGGTACAAGGTTAATCCTAATAGAAGAAAAAAAATTCCGCATAAGGTATTGTGCCACTTTCCTTTGGTACCGAAGTTACAACGCTTGTTTGTAAATCAGGAAGGGTCTGCTAACATGAGATGACATAGGAATAAACGTGTTGAAACAGATGATGTGTTGAGACATCCAGCTGATGCTGAGGGTTGGAAGCACTTTGATTCTGAATATCCTGATTTTGCTTCTGATCCAAGGAACGTGCGTTTGGGCTTGGCTTTAGATGGGTTTAACCCATTTGGTCAAATGAGTACCTCGTACAGTAAGTGACCTGTTGTGTTACTTCTTTACAATTTTCCACCATGGAAATGCATGGAAGAGACAAATTTCTTCATGTCACTGCTCATACCCAGTCCTAGATCTCCTGGTAGGGAAATTGATGTGTATCTCCAACCATTGATTGAGGAATTGAAAGAGTTATGGACTTTTGGGGTGCGTACGTATGACTCTCTTACAAGTTAGTTCTTTCAGTTATATGTAATCTTGTTGTGGACGATTAATGACTTCCTGGCGTATGGTGACCTATCAGGGTGGAGTACAAAGGGGTATGGGGCATGTCCTATATGCATGGGTGATAGATCGTCCTTTGGGATACGAGGTAGAATATCTTTCATGGGACATAGACGTTATCTTCCAGTGTGGCGTAGAAGTAGGCTACACGATGGAAAGGTAGAGCGTAGGGCTCCTCCAGTAGTGATGAATGGGCATGAAATATTAGAACAACTAGATCAGTTGGAGTTTTAAGTTATGAGTAAACATTCTTCAATACAAGATAAGAAAAGAAAGAGAGCTTTTAATTTGACGAAGAGAAGTATTTTTTTCGAACTTCCTTACTGGTCGAGACTACTGTTACGTCACAAACTTGATGTAATGCACATTGAGAAGAATGCTTGTGACAATTTGGTTGGTACGTTGTTGAACATCGAAGGGAAAACTAAGAATACCATGAATGCTCGGTTGGACCTACAAGATCTGAAGATAAGGATTTACACCTTGTAGAAGTTGGTAATCGATTGGTGAAGCCACACGCGAGCTACACGTTCACTTACAGTGAACGAGTTTAGTTTTACAAGTTTCTGAAATCAGTTAAGTTTCCCGATAGATTTGTTTCCAATATATCGAGTTTTGCAAGTTCCTGAAATCGCACAATTGTCATATTTTATTACATCGACTGCTACCCATTGATATTCGAGCATTCTTACCGAAACACGTGCACACTGCTATTACCAAATTATGTAATTGTTTTCATGACTTGTGTGCTAGAACGATAAGGGTAAGTGATTTGGACAGATTGGAAGCAGATATCATAATTATACTTTGTAAGTTGGAAAGAATATTTCGACCTACCTTCTTTAGCGTTATGGTACACTTAGCCGTTCACTTACCATATGAAACGAAGCTTACTGGTCTAGTTTGTTACAGTTGGATGTATTCGATTGAAAGAAGTCTACGCACGTTAAAATAGTATGTTAGAAACAAAGCACGTCTTGAGGGGTCAATTGCAGAAGCGTATTTCATGAATGAATCATGCACCTCTTATTCACGTTGCCTAAGTGGTATAGAAATTTGATTCACAAGAGATGAGCGAAATGATGATACTATCGTAGAGGACGAGGTAATTGGTGAATTTGAAATTTTTAAGCAGAAAGTACGACCCTTAGGTGCGTCAAGTGTTCATGCTATATCACAGGAAGAGAAACGACTCTACCATTGGTACATACTGAACAATGTAGACAAAATATCGAAGTATCGCAAGTAAGCATGCCTCATCTTTGTAAATATTAAATATTTTTTATACATTATTCTTACAAAAATTAAACGCATCCTTATCCCCGTTAGGAAACATTTGAGGCTAATATGTCGACATGCTCAAAATGCTTTGGATTTGTATAAACGACATGAGCGTGCATTCTCTTAATGGTTTTGAGCATAGGTATATAACAAATTTTAGTGTGACATATAAGCACAAACGTATTTAACCACATGAGATGTCTATAATCGTTGTGACATTCATTTCAGGTGTTGGAATTGCGTGAGTCTGCAAATCTATTTGACGATTTCTTCTCACTTGCAATGGGACCATCATTTGACGTTCGTTGTTACAATGGATGCATTGTGGGTGGTCTGAGATTTCACACGTCCGAGCTTGATTCCCGATGTACTACTCAAAACAGTGAAGTAATGGTCATTGGTGAAAGCGATGCAAGTAGAAGTGGCGAAAATAATTTCTAAGGTGTTCTGAACGAAGTGTTGCACGTACAATATCCTTTGAGAAGAAATATATGGCTATTTAAGTGTCGGTGGTATGACACCGACCCAAACAAAAGTCAAAGAACACACGTTGAACTAGGATACAAATCTGTCAACATGTTCCGTTTCTGGTATGTGGAGGAACCTGTAATTTTTGTGACTTAAGCACATCAAGTTTTTTACGTAGATGACCTAAAAAATGGTAGCATTTGGAAAGTTGTGCAAGTCGTCCAAAATAAGCATATATGGGACGTGCCATAAGTAGAGGATGTTGAGAACGATCACATTAATGTACTAGAAATCATTATAAGCCACCAAGTGGATGACCACATCGAGGATGACACTCTGTGCAGGACTGACATTGATCTCACAATCATTGAAAGACCGATTGTACATCATGTCACTGAGAACTTTATCGACGATGTGGACGAACACTTGTCACATGCAAGTGACGACGATGAATTATAGTGACAACCTACGTACCAACATATTTATGTATTTTATATATTTGATTGTAGCTACGTGTTCGTATTTGCTCATTGAATGTTTGTTTTGTGTGTTCACAGCAATTATTTTCTAGATACGGATGTTATGTTCCTCGAGTTTGAGAACAATTTAGATAACCTTGCGGGAGGGTCGTCGTCCATGGGCGACAATACGAGCGAGTCTAAGATTTTCCTTCATTTTAACTTAGGATTATTTCATATTTTTTCTCTAACATAATTTATTGAGCAGGGTCGTCTTCTCAACCACCTGCGACTCCGACTCCTAGGAGACGTGCATAGTCTCGACTCTTAGAGTTGGAGCACCATGTTGCTGTCAATGGGCCCATTCTGATGATGATTGCCCCCGGAGCTGAGAAGCCTATTTCTCCACACGTCGTTCGCTTCAGCCAGGTGATAGGCGTGTGCGTGCGAAAGACCTTTCCCGTCCGCTGCCTTAAGTGGGCGGACGTTGGCAAAGAATATATTGAGGTCGTCAAGGGCGACCTCCAGGTAATTAAGTCCACTACATATTTATGATTTCAATTGAAATATATTTAACTTAACAAATCTAATGTGTTATTTTTGTAATGTGTAGTGGTTTTTTGTGCTTGATTTCAATGATCAAGCAATGAATAGGTTTGTTGAGCATCAAATGCTCACCACCTTTAAGGAGTTTTGGGGCGACTGTCACAGACATTTCAAAAAGTACAGCCATCCCGAGGAGGCTTGTGCCAACCCACTAAACATATTGGTTGGACGTCATGAGAACTGACACTTCCTCTGTGACCACTACATGAGCCGTGTATTCTAGGTATTTAATTTTTCATGCTTAATTATGATTTAAACTTTTAATATGTATAAGAAATAAATAATATTATTGTTTTCATGCAGGAGCAATCATGGACGAACAAGGCTACTAGACAGAAGCAACCTTACAATCATAGTAGCGGGTCAAAGTCGTTTCTACAACGACGACACGAGCTCGCTGAGAAAAAGGGAAGCCGGTCAACCATGTGGAGTTGTTTCGAGAAATACACGTTCGAGTTGGAACGTTCATATCGCAAGCTACAGAGGATGCGTATGTAAGTTATCGAACAAACTCTTATGCCCTTATTAATTATCTTGTTTCATTATATATTTTTGCGTTACCTAACTTAGTTTTTAAATTTGTTGCAGAATCAAATGCTGGAACTCCAGTCCCAGCCTACCCAGAGGGTAGTCAGCCACTCTTTGGGGATGAGATATGTGATCAGGTGTTGGGTAGACGACCAGGCTAATCAAAAGGCCTTGGTTAGGGACCCAAGCTGAAGGCCCACAAGACGACGAGTGTGAGCAATTCCACGACGTCATGTTCTCAGTCAGCCACAGAAATAGAGATTCAAATGCAAGCTAAACTTGATCAAGCTTTAACGGATTGAATTGCAAGATAGAAATTTCCAAGCGTTAGCTTCAGAAATGGAACAAATGCAAAAGCTGATACAGGACATGACTTGGGCACAGCAAGGACCACCACATGATCCTTAACTTTACAGTACGTATGTATGTTCCCATTATTCTTAAGTTTTTGCAATGATAGTATGTACGTTATGATATGGATATATGTACTAAACTTAGTTACGTTTGTATCATTGTAGGACATGCGATGTAAAATGGCACGTACTAGCCTCGTTAGAAGATGTATGACTATTTGCGCTTTTTTGTATTACGAATACTACATTTTTTTTATTATTACGCTATTATGTTTTCTGAATTATGAATATTTCGTAATTTATTAATTTATATTGAATTTTCTTTAATTTAATCCAAAACGAGTGTCATTATTTCATACAAATAGAGACCTTGTTTAAGAAAAAATATTTTAGAAAAAACATTTAAATTATATATTAAAAAATACATATAAAAAAGGTATTCCTGACGTAGCGCGACGTTGGGAATAGGATGAGACACGTCGGAAGATTTCTATTGGTATTCCTGATGCCTTATATTGTTGATGTTGATATTACGTCGGCATAAAGGTATTCCTGACGTTGTATATTGTGTTAGCAGAAAGGGATTCCTGATGCATTATATTGCATTGACATAGGCGACGTCGGGAGAGGTATTCCCGATGCTGTATTGGTCATGCATCGGAAATTCGTCTCCCGACGCGTTTCTTCCGACGTACGTCCCGACATAGTAAAGGACGTCGGGAATAGGAATCCCTACGTTGTTTTAGCTTCTTCCGACGTAATGCTATGTCGAGAATCCCTCGCTCTCTTGTAGTGAAAAAATAAACGATCGTGTAGACAAATCTAGACGATTGTATACCAAAAGAATCTTAAAAGAAATCGTCTAGCCAAATCTAAATGATCAAATCTAAATGATCGTATAACCAAATTAAATGATCGTGTACAGAGAATGTTGAAAAAACATTGTTTAGATTTTGCTATCTAGATTTAAACGATCAAATCTAAATGGTCGTGTAACAAACAATAACCAAATCTAAATGATGGTGTACCAAATATATTACGCGCGTTGTTGACGGTGTGATTGATGGAGAATTTTTGGTATTTTTCATTGTATGCCTGTGGGCTTTTTTCATTTTCAAAATTGTTCTATACAGTGTAAATATTTTTTCGCATTGTTATATTTTTTAAAAGACACCTATAAAATATTTAATTTAATAATTAATTAATCGGAGAATTAATTAATAATTTAGTTTATTTTTATTTAACTAAATTTGATTTAATTTAATTAATTAAATTAAAACTATTGATTATGTGAGAGATATTCCTTTAAATATGATTTAATTAATTATTAATGTAATTATTTAATTTAATTTAATTAATTATTTTAATATCAATATTAATTTAGATTATTAAATTAATAAGGAACATGAGTGATTTTCCCATGTATTCTATATTTTAACTTTCCTAAAGAAAATGGAAGGTAAAGGTACGACAAAGATGATGCTTCTGTAACTCTGCGTAAAAATTCTCTCTAAACAAAAATTCCCTTTCCCACTCCAATTTTGGTTTCCATAAACCAAAATCTTAAGCTCAGAGAATGGGGTGGTCTTCAAGTGGTGGTGTCCTTGACGTTTGGCAAATACAGAGATGTCAATGATAGTAAGTACATTTACTGTTCTCTGTATTTTTTTGAATGCATGCTTAGCCATAGAAAATTAATTTCTAAACTTTTTTTTTCTAATGCACTAGTATTTTTAAGATCGTAATTAAATTTGAGTTATGGTTCTGTTTAAATTTATTTCGTTACGTAAGGCTCTTATCCTTTTAGTACTTTTATGACTTTAAACATAAAATGTGAAGAAAAGTCTATATTTGCAATAGTTTAAATCTTTACAAAACACTTTCAGGTTTACCTAATCGTTGGAAAACCTGTTCACAATCTTATATAGACAAAACTAAGTTCAGAGTTTCCGACCATTGTAACACCAAAACAAAATTCAACAATGCCAAACCCTTATACTATATTACAGACAACGACAACTAAGTCTTTTATTAGCTTAATTACAATTTATCATGCATGCATGGAATGAGTCGTACAAAATTGTACTCAAACTTCTAGCAGAGTAGATGGATGCTTTAACAGGCGTCAGAAGCACTATCTCTACTTGTAAGGGAATTAAACATTGAAAGAATAAGCTATAAAGCCTCGTGAGTGACAACTTTTAAAACAAAACATGTTTATTGAAACAAGTATGCAACACATATAATACAATCTTATACAGTACCTTTCTAGGCAAATATTTCTAACAGGGCAATTCATGACTTAGAATCAACTTACTTGACTTTACTATGCTTAGGCAAGGCATAACTTAGAATCAACTTACTTGAGTTTACTATGTTGTGGTAAGGCATGCCTAGTACCTCCAATGTCTTTCTTTCTGACTTAACCTTATGATGTAATAGGGCACACTCGGGACTCCCATTGTCTTTCTTTCTAACTTCTTCTACGATGTAATAAGGCACGCTCAGTACTCCCATTGTTCTCGTCATAGTGGGGCATGCCCGACATTCACGATCGTATCGTTGTCATGGAGTACACTCAACATTGACAACAACATAATCTTCTTTGTGCACATAATATCATTATAATCTCAGCCTCAATCTTAGTCATGTATCTAGTATCACTCTTAGAAATATTAGAACATTTAATCATGCTTTTCTATTGAGATTTGCTAGCTTAAGTTGTAACGCCCCAAAAAAATTAAGATAATTTTGGAGTTAATTATCTTAGTTTTGTTTAATTAGATTTAATTTATAGGGTATTATTTTGAATTCATTTAATGAGAATTATTTAATTTTTGGAAATTGAAATTAATTAAATATTTTTTGGATGAATATTTAACTAATTAGAGGTTTTGGCTTGTGGTGTTTGTTGAGATTTTGATTAAATTGTATATCACGAGGTTTAAGTAAAGTTGTTAATTTTTGATGTTGCTGAAATTGAATTAAATTAAATAATTATGGGTGTTATTTAATTTAATTCAAGAGTGGAAATTTTGTTGAGATTTGATAATTATATGTGTGTATATATATATAATTATTATGGGAAAGGAACAAATAATTATATTTGTTAAAATATAATTATTTAAGAAAAAGATAATTGTATTTTGGAGAAAAGATAATTATTAAGAGAAAAAAATAATTATATTATGGAAAAGTATAATTATTTGTAAAATGATAATTATTTTGGAAATAAATAAAAATTAATTATTGTGGAAGATAACTAATTCTTTTGAAAAGATAAATATTGATCGTGGAGAGAGAGTTCATTTGATTGGACGAGAAAAGATGATATATGATAAATAAATATGTTTATTATATATTTTGTTGACAGAATAATAATAGTAATAAAAAGTATTATTATTATTATTATTATTATTATTATTATTATTATTATTATTATTATTATTATTATTATTATTATTATTATTATTATTATTATTAATGTTTAAGGAATTGATTGAGAAAAGAAAATGAGAATAAAAACATATGTATATATTGGTGTTATATATATATATATCCTAAAAGGGTCTTTTAAAAAATATAACAAAACGGCAAAATATTTACACTGTATATAACAATTCTAAAAACGAAAAAAGCCCACAGACCCACCATGGAAAATACCAAAAATACCTCGTTAACAACGTGCGTAATATATTTGGTACACGATCGTTTAGATTTGGATAGCCGAATCTAAACGATTTATTTTTTCAATTATGTCATTATCTGGTTACACGATCGTTTATTTAATTGGGTTACACGATCGTTTATATTTGGTTACACAATCGTTTAGATTTGGTCGTTTAGATTTGACTACACGATCGTTTAGATTTGGCTAAACAACTTTTTTCAAGATTCTTTATATACGACCTTTTAGATTTAGTTACCCTAATCTAAACAACGTAAAAAAAAGCAGGAAAAGAAAAAAGAAAGACGATAGAAAAAAAATTAGATTTGGTTACCTAAATCTAAACGACGTAAAAAAATAGAGGAAAAGAAAAAAGACGATGCACGCAGCGAAAAAAAAAAAAAGAAGAAAGATGATAGAAAGAAATCAGATTTGGTTACCCAAATTTAAATGACATAAAAAAAAGATGAAAAGAAAAAAGATGAAAATAAATCGGAAGAAAGATGATAAAAAAATTGCAGAAGAAAGAGGGAAGGGCAAACCTGGTATATTTAAAAAATGCTAACTTTATGGACTTTGTTACACGGGCCATAAATATTTTAGTAGTTTGTTATATTTATGAAAATTTCCCTATCCTAAAAGAAAAAAGAAATAATAATGATAAATATTATTATTATTTGGTTTTATAAATAGCATTGGAATGCTTAAAGTGAAAAGAAAATGTTCTTCATCTTCTTCACAAAGATAACCCTCCCATCGTCTGTACTGCTGCCGCCTACCGATTTTGGTTAAGATTGATGACTTAGGTTGCATGCCTTTGGAAAGTTCATTTTTCCTTTGGCAAAGCTTGAAGATATAAGTGATGAATATTTCCATCAAGGTTAAAAGAATTTTTCAACCATTATTTAGGTAAGTTTGGTAAGTTAAAATAATTAAATTAGTAATTTGTTGGCAAAAATTGTTAATTTAATTTTGGATGTAATTGAGGTTTCTTTAAAGGCTCATTTGACTAATTTTTGGAGATTTAATCTTGAAATTTTTTCAATCAACATTGAATTAGTTTCAACCCCAATTTTTTTAGGAAGTTAATTTGGGACAATTTTTGGATGATAGACAATTGCTAATTTTATTAATTAAGATATTGAATTTTCCTTTTATGATTAGGATCAAATTAATTGGAGAACTTTTACTATCGACTAGGGAGTATTTTGTTTGGCCAATCTCTCAGGCAAGAGATTCTACTTCGAATATAAAATTAAGAGCTTGCATGTATTTTCCATTATGCACTGATGTAGCTAAGATGCATAATGTGTTGATATTGATGACTGGTGTTGATGACGATATGGATGACTGATATGGATGACTGATATATTATGATGCATGAGATATTAATCACAGGATAAGAACGTTATGATTGATATTCATGTCATGCATGTTATGATATTTATGATATGCTACATGCTATGGACGAGTGTTCTGTTAACTTTGTCTATTAGGGTTGTACCCATATGAGTGTCCCTTAGGATCACCACCTTTCCACATATTTATGACCTTGTGAGTTCAACAGGACCACCAGTCTGTCATGATATGTTTTACGAGTGATCTGACTGGTCATTTACAGCCTGATTCTCTTAGGTGTTTCTTTAGGTTCACTGATAGACCAGATGTGTTCCTACGGGATCACTAGATTGCGTGTGTTTAAGAGCACGATAGTTTTGGGGTACTTCCTTATGGGACCCTAATGGGAAGTTAACAGACACCTAGTGGGACTAGTAGTAGGTCCCTTACTGAATATATGTTTATACTCACCATTTTCTATGTTTAATATTTCAGGCAAAGGCCATAGAGGTAGAGGAAAGCGGACTAGCGGTAGGAAAGGCCAGTGACATGTCATATGTGACTTAGTTTTGCTTCCACTTTTTATTGTTCATTTTTCAATGTTTTCATCTTAAACATTTTTATCTATTTATTTTTATTATCTTTAAAATTTGAAAAACTAATTGCAACATGTTTTCATGGTACTTTTAATGAAAATTTTGTTTTCCTACTTTCAAGAAATTGTCAAAATTGTTATTTATCTTTAAGGTAATGATCTCAACTTAGTATAAAGAGGTGGGTCGTTACATAAGTCTTAACTTAGCTTATTTCTTACTTAGCTACTAGAGCTCTTTAACTTGATGCCACACTTCTATCATGTCTTGCCTAAACTTATCTATCACTTAGATACATTTTCATAAACTTAGCATTCAAATAATTAGCTCGAAAATCTCATGTTAAGAGAAACATGTTCAACTTGAATGCTAACTTAGATCATGCATACTTATTTATCAATCTCATAAAACTCTTTCTAAACTTGAAAGTCATCCTTGGTAATGCATTTATAACTCAAGTATAAATCAAATACTTTTAACTCAAAGCATGCTATAAATATAACTTAATTAAACGAGTTTAGAAATTTATTTCAAACTCATTTTTGTCGCTTACAACTTTTGGTTAAATTCTTGGTTTATAGGTTTGTTCTATTTATTCTTGCCCTGAAAATAACAAGAAATATCAACAATGTGGTCGTGAGTGTCGGGTGTGTCCCACTATGTCAAGGAGAATGGGAGTACTAGGCATGCCCTACTACATTGTAAAAGAAAGTTAGAAAGAAAGATGATGGGGGTACTGGGCGTGCCCTATTACAGTGTAAGATTAAGGTCAGAAAGGAAGACATTGAAGGTATTAGACATGCCCTATCACAACATAGTAAAGTCAAGCCAGTTGATCTAAGCCACGAGTTACCTTGCAAGAAATATTTGCCTAGAAAATTTTTGTATAAGATTGTATTATATGTGTTGCATACTTGTTTCAGTAAACATGTTTTGTTTTAAAAGCTGTCACTTACGAGGCTTTATAGCTCATCATTTCAATGCTTAATTCCTTTACAGGTAGAGATCGTGGTTCTAGTGCATATTAAAGCATCCACCTACTCTGCTAGAAGTTTGACTAGATCTTTTTATGGCTCAATCCATGCAAGCACGATAAATTGTAATTAAGATAATAGAAGACTTAGTTGTCGTTGTCTGTAATAGACTAGTATAAGGATTTGTGTTTGTTAATTTTTGTTTTGGTGTTTCCATGGTTGGAACTCTTTACTTAGTTTTGTCTATATAAGACTGTGAACAGGTTGTCCAAAGGTTGGGTAAACCTGAAAGCATTTTGTAAAGCTTTAAACTATTGTTTTCAAGTTAGACTTTTCTTTCCGCATTCTATGTCCAAGTTTAATTGAAAGGAGATAGATAAGAGTTACATGTAAACAAGGTTGACGGGCATTGTTAAGAAGAAGAACAATACCAGTTGGCTTCATACCACATCTCGTTCCTAGTTAGGAGGTACTCTGAGATAGGATGTGACACTGATACTCCTACTAATAGGATGAATTAGTCATTTGATCACCATGACTTGAATAATATGGAATCATCTTCTCTTCCACTGCTTAAGTCTAATCGAAATGTTGTTGGGGTTCCTCCTTCTGTGAAACTATCATCACAAAGAACAGAAGGACAAACAGTAGTTGACCACCATGTATACATACCAACCACCAATAAGAAACGTTCCAGCAACAACTGAAAGGATGAAAGTAAACATGTCAAGTCAAAACACAGTCACTCAAAATCTTACAAACAACTAAAGGATAATAATAAGGAAGTTCGCAAGGACGTGTCTACATTTACTTCCATAGTCTGTAAGATGGATGACACAATCATAAAGCAGACATTGGAGCTGTCAAAAATCAAGTAGATGCTCCAGAGTTTGGTTCAGGCAAAGTCTGATTTCAGAAAGTGTTTGCTTGTTAATTGTTTAGATAAACGATTGTGTATGTGTGATAAGCGATCATTTAGATTTTCTAACATAATCGCTTATCTTGTGTAGATGATCGTTTACAAACTATACACACGATCATTTACATTTTGTTCATGATCGTTTACTAACATTTGTCTTTTTCATTTTCTTTATTTATCAAAATTGGAATCAAGGGAATGGTGATATTCATCATATGGATGAAGATCATGATGATAATACTACTCATGACAATCTAGACAAGGATGATGACCATCACATTAACGAAGATCCTACAACTGAAACTCAAGAAGAACATGTGATCATTGATGAGGGTCAATTTGTTCAAGGGTCACACCTAAAGGACCAAAGAAACGTTGTCTCCACATAAAGAGAAGTCGGGGGGCGACATTGACGTCATGACAATGATGCAAAGTTGCTCTTAAATATAAGTGAAATGGTTAAGAAGATGACAGTTGGTATTGAAACAATAGATGAACCGACATCGATTACTAAAATATTTCATTGGTATACCAACTGCTTCCACTTTGTGAGCAACAATCAGCAAGTATTGTCGATGACCTCGAATTACTCAACCATCAATTTCCATCATGTGAGGAACAACCTTCAACAAATCATGAAGTTCAACATTAGTAACATCAATTTCCCTTGTAAATGAAGAATCTCAACCGGTATGTATATATGAGAACTGTGTAGTTCTTTATTATTAATTATTTATTTGTTATCTAATGTTATGCATTGTAGGAAATCTCCAAACAATCAACACCCCTCAAGAGAAAGCGATTGCAGAAAATGTCCACACTTGAGGAGAAAAAATTGAAAGAAAGTTGATGTTAGTGAGAAACCGACTGAGGTTAAAAAGACTGATGAAGTAGTGCTTGTCCCAAAAGTTAAACTACTCAAATCACCTACTGGGATCGTATCACAGCCTATAGTTGTAAACCCGATATTTTCTTGGTTTAATTTCTTTAAATATGGAAAAAAAAGAAAATGGAAATTAAGTGTAAATATATATATATATATATATATATATTTATATATTAAATGGTTTTATTAGATAAATTAAATAAAAGAAAGGATAAAAAGAAAAAAAAAAAGAGAAAATTTTCATTTTTTCTTTTCTTCTTCTTCTTCTCTTCCCTTCACCGCCAAGCATTTTGAAAACAAATTCTCATCCAACTTCCATTCTTTTCCTTCTTCAATTTGCAGAGAACATTTAAGAGAGATTTTGGAAGAAGAAGAGGAATTTTACTAGAATTTTGAGGTTGAAGAAGAGGAGGAGAACTCGCAAAGTGTATCCATGGCTGAATTTTAGTTCATTCTGCACATCACTGGTTTTTAATTCGGTTTGAACTCTTCAAAAGGAATTAAGAGGTGAGGTTTAAATTTACTGAAATCTAACTCATTTTCAAACAAACTTTATGAATACAGTTGGAGCAAATTCGGATATTCATTGGGTGCTTTTTGATGAAGAAAACAGGGCAGTTGGTTTTCACTCGAAATCAGAGGTCTCTGGTTTTTCTTGTATTTCATAGTGTACCGGTAGAGTTAGAATCTCTATTTGGTATGTTTGGAAAGATTATTCAATTTACTACAACTTTCATGAAGAAATCGTGAACCAAAAATGACTAAAAATCAGTTAACTTGTAGGGACAATTTAAACAGGTCGTGTGTGCGCGATTCTGGAAGTGGTTCTGTTTCGAGGGTTATCTGAGTTTATGCACGGGGAATCAGATTTATATGTCTTCAGGTAAGTTTTAGAGGATCTCAAAATGAAGATTTTGATATAAAGAACACTCATTTTGGTTAAGTATTGAGAAAGTTATAGTCATTTGAAGTTTATGTTAGAAATCTGGAAATTTCAAAGAGTTGTTGAAATAGGATTTTATTTCTTAAGCTTTGTTTTCGTGAGCGTCATCTTTGGTGCGGAATGTTATGTATATCTTTAGGAAACCAGAATGTTTAGAGTTTTATTACTCGTTTGGATTGTTGGCAGGCCGAGAAGAATTAAACCGAGCTTATAGACCAAGGATCTAGTCCAAGACGGTGAGTGACAAAACCAACTTTGAAATATAATCCATAACTGTTATTATGATTGAATGCGATAAATGTTTACTTACGAAGCTATGAAAGGTATTTGAATTTCATGACTATTTTCAAGTATATATTTGGAGACTAGATTCTTAAAGAAATTTATGCTAGCACGTAGATATTAAATGTTTGGAAAGTATTTAAACCACAATGTTTTAAGCAAAGCATGAATTAGTAAGAAGTTTTGTTTTAAGAACTACAGTTTTCCACGAAAGAGCTGAGTAAAGTTCGAGCTTTGTGTAAAATTTATAAGCAGGCATGTTTTAATATTTTTAGATGATTTATGAAATTTTCATTAACTACATGACTGAGATCTTGAGCCTGAGGCTAGAGATTACCGTGTGCACACTGGTTAGATTTCGTTGTTGACGTTGAGTGTACTCCGTAACAACGATGTTGTCGTGAGTGTTGGGCGGACCCCACTACGACAAAGATGATGGGAGTGCTAGGCGGACCTCACTACATCGTAGAGCTTGTAAACGTTGTTGTACTGGGTGTACCCTACATAACGTAGATTTGTCATGTTAGTTAAAATTCTTCGATATACTTGATATGCCTTGCTAGATTTCAATGATGAACATGCTGAGTATTTAAGGAAGCTATTCTTACTACTACACGTTTACATTTACGACTTGTATAAACATATTTATATGTATAAAGTTTTCACGTGCTCTTATCTTTAAATTCATAGTTTTAAACTGAGTCACTCACTCAGCTTCATAGCTCACCCTTTCCAAAATGTTTTACCCATTTTTCAGGTAGAGATCGAGTTCCCGGTGCCTGATATACTGCCTTAGTCTGCTGAAGCTCCATTATTGATTGCCAGTACGTGTTTTGAGTTGGACATAGAGTCTGTTGTGTTATGATGTATATACACCCTTGTATGTTATAGATACTCCACAGTTTGTATAAGCTTTAGGAGCTGTAGTTCTGTAAATTTTTGTTGGTTATATTTTGATTAAGGTGTCTTTAGGTTTACCCGTGAAATCAGTAAATTTGAGGTACATTTCATGTATGTGTTTGACTAGCCTAGGATCCGCTGTGTTTTGTTGCATGTGTAATAGTTTATATACTAGATTGGCAAGTTCATCACATGAAAGTTATAAGCAGAGTCGACAGATACAGGTACAGAAAAGCGTTGTTCGTCGGCTTCACGTCATCTTTCGGTCTAAGGTAGCAGGTAGTCCGGGAGGGGGTGTGACAATAGTGTCTGTCCTAAAGGTACTGAGAGAGATAGATCGATACGATCCCATGTGGCTGGTGGATGAAAACTTGTGAAAGACATATTTAGTGTGGAGGAAAAATTCAAAAACAAAAAATGAAGAGAGGATAGTCTACTTATTTAAAACCAAGATATTTTTTCATATGCTTGAAAAAAACACATGAGTGGAGGGAGATGTAAGTACAGTTTCAAAATTTCAAATTTATACGTACAACAACTACACGATTGTGTATAATGTTCTTTTGTCGAAATGGAATGGCCTTATCTTTTGATTTTTTCTTTTTCGTTAATGGGTTAAGAATGAAGGTTCCATTGTAAATTAAATATAGTATACCCAACCCAAATCAACATATTTTTTTTTGTTTTATGACCCGTAATTCTTCCTGAGCCAGGGTCGGGCAGAATAGCAGAGCAAATACAAGTATTAGTGGAATAGCAAAAATGTGTTCCTCGTCATTAATATGTTTGCTTGTGGTAATTGTGATTTCTTGGGAGAATCGATGACTGGATCAAAGATGCACTTGCTAGTACTAGTACATCTAAGAATTCTTAATTGTCTAGTTGTAAATAGACCCAGACCGTGGAACAAAGGATTATCCCAGACCTATACTGGGGTATTGACGGTGATTCTCAAATATCGTAGAACAAAATTTGATACGATGAGATAAAATGCAATAGAAACAAAGACACAGGGAACGAGTTACCTACTTTTAACGGTCAAAGTGAACCCTTTAATTAATTCAGAATGATCTTGTAGTCATTCATCCATATATTCCATCCATATCCCAATTCCATTTATTTAATATCCCTGTTGTGTCTCAATTTTTTTTACCGTTGCACAAAGAAAATATTGTTGCGAATGAACAAGATATTGAGGAATTGTCCATACATAAAATCATAATTATTGATACGAGTCTTTTCCACATAATCCACATAAAAAGGGAATCTTTTGTTAACTAAATTATCTCACTCTAAAAAACTACCTCGTATCTTCTAAAAGAACCATGTCCATGATGTATCATCTTTTAGAATCTACAATAGCAAATGCAAGAGGGAAGATTTGATTGTTACCACATTGTGATGTGAGACTGTTAATAGAATGCCACCAAACTTACACTTTAAAAACGTGTTATCAACAAAAATTATAGGTCTACAATATTTCCACCCCTCAATTGATGCACCAAAAGTCATAAAGAAAAACTTGAAATGACCACTATCATCCATCTCTAAAGCAGTGCATGTACCTATAAAAAATACAAAACATTTCTATCAGCATCAACAAAAGAGAATAAAAAAACTATGATAGATGTTAATATTTGTCTATCAAAGATAGAGTGTGTGATATTTATCTATCCCCATCTATTCGGAAATGAATGTAAATTTGATATAGAAAGATAATCATACCCGTATTCGATTCAACCAATCTATCAAAGAATCTTGGAATGAACGTGTACGATTCAATTGCATCACCTTTTAATATTTTTACTATGTGTTTTTTTGTCCTCCAAGCTTTTTGATAACTTATATTAACTCCAAGATTTGTACGAGCCTTATGGATAATCGATGTTAGAATGGAACGGTCAGTAGGAATAAACCTAAAATCATCTATCAAGCAACTGCTAATTACTATTGAAGAAGCTTACATGTGACAACTTTGATTAGTATTCAGTGAACAATCATGGTCATAAATGTATTTTCATAGCATCTACAACTTGTTCTTCTTATAACGAGATGCCCTAACATACCATTTGCACCTTTTTTGCAAACATCTAAATTCAAGAGTGTGAGACTTATTTATGAAAAGAAGGTAAATGATCGTATAAGAACATAAACGATCGTGTAGGGGATTAAACGATTGTGTAAGATAAGCTAGACGATCGTGTAAGAAAGTTAGACGATCTTATAAGAAGGAAACGATCATGTACTAGCATATATGATCGTACAAGAGGATAAATGATTGTGTAAAAGGTTAAACGATCGTCTGGAATGCTAAACGATTATGTAGGAAGTTTAATGAGGTTCTCAGGATTTTATTATTAGATAAGTGAAGTAGATTCCAAGTGACATGGCATGCGAAGACTTAGATTTTAGTTAAGAGCAGGCAAAATTATAGGAGTTTAAAGAATGACTAATCCAACTTATGATTAATATAAATAAGGGAAGAAGACAAAAGAAAATGATTATTATTCTGAGAAGTTACAAAGAAAAAAGCTAAAGATCGTTAAGTAAGAAGAAGATTGGAGAAGGGTGTTGATCAAAGAAGGGAACATAGTACAATGAGTGATTTTCTAAATGATAATAGTTTTCAAAAGCTTTTCTTTCTAAGTCTCATGTTTCATAAGTCATGTAATGCATGTTTACGTTTACAGAAAAGCATGATTTAATCTCATAGAAATCATTTCCTTGCAAAGTATTTCATTATAATCAAATTCCATCTTTTGTACCCTCCATAGATTAAGTGTTAACACGCCTTTATCGTCGAGTTGCGGTTGTGCGGAGTAATCTTAACACATACAACAGACTTTCATCAATTTCATTATACATAACGCGTCTTCCAATGCCATATTACACAACAAGCAAAGGGCATCTTATACCAGGATCACATAGCAAGCATAAGACATCTCAAACCAGAACACACAACAAGTATGAGGCATTTTATTCTAGGACACACAAAAAGAATAAGGCATCCCATACCAGAACACAAAGCAACTGTGAGGTATCTCATCGTATAGGATACTAAAAAAATCATTTTGCAACAACCATTCAAATTCCTTTTAAATCTGATTCATTTGCAAGTGAAAACCATTTTTAGGAATTTTTACAAATATAATAGAAATCATTAAACTCAAGAATTCAAAAGAGAATATTCAAGGATTCAAACATAATGGAAATTCATTTAGTTCATAAACATTTTAAAGAGAATCACTCACAATCGATAACCTCCTTTTTGAGCTCTCAGCTAAACAATCTTGCTCAAACCGAACTCATGATGGCTCCCAAATTCCTTGTAGATTTCCTTCAACTTTTTTAAAGGTAAACACAAGGTAAAAGTAGCTCTTAAACTTTCCATACTTTTCTTATTTATAAGCTTCTCTAGTGAAATTTGTCAGTTGAAATGGTTACCTCTGCTCGACGGTGAGGCTTATCCATTAACAAGATGCCACGTGCTACTGCCAACTCCTTATCCTGATCGAAGTGGGTGTCTGGGTCTGTAACGCCCCAAATTTCGAGGTAAATTTTAACATTTTATGTTAATTTTCAAGAATTTAAAATTTTTTGTATTAATTTTTGTTTGGTTTAGAAGAGAAAAGAAAAAGAAAAAAATGAAGGGTATGAATTTTTAATAATATAATATGATATAAATTAATATAATAATAATATAATATAAATTATAATAATAATAATAATAATATTATTATTATATATATATTTTAAAAAAAGGAGAAACTCTAACTCCCACGCGCGCCGCCCCCACTGTCTTCTCCTTCTCCTTTCTTAGCCCGCTGTCTCTCCAATCCTCTCCGTCTCCTATCTCGACGACACCGCCGTCTCCATCTCACCTTCTCCAAGCCGCGCGTCGTCCCGTCTTCCTTCTCCAGCGGCAGATCTCGATCACATCCTCCCCTTTTCTTTTCGTTCAACGCTGGCCAACAGCTGCACGTCTCCCATTCTCCTACGGCCGATAGCTTCGGCCGAAAGTGGCCGTTGAGTCCTCGTCGAACCAAACCAAACTTCCCCAGTTGTTCCTCCGCACGCCGCCCGGTCTGAACCCCCACCACACTCCAATCTTCTCCTTCTCCGTTCTTGCACTGCTGCCCCTGTCTTCTCCCCATGTGTTTGCCCACGCCCAATCGCCGCCGTGTGTTCTTCGTTCGGCCGTCCGCTGCGTGAATGTGGGTTTAAATGTGCTGAGTCCCGGTGAGTTTTGGTAAGGATAATGTGAGGAATTCCTCACGTTTTCATTTGTCAATGTGGGTTTAAATGTTGGATTAAAATGTTGGACTGATTGGTTGGGTTAACTGTTGATCCCCTGAAGATGCTAGCGAGGTGACGCTCGAGTTTAGGAGTGTTATGACAAGTGTAGTTGGAACCAACTCTCCTTTATTTGGGTAAGCCGGTAGAAGTTACTTTGGAACGTTTGTAATGTGGATTTCGGTGATGTCATTGTTAAGCCCATACGTTTGTGTTTGGGTGGATTCGTTTGGACGTCAAATTGAACAAGGAATTCAACCACATTTCAGGTAAGGGATTTCTTACTACTGGACCTCGGACCGAGACAGGAAACGTAGTAACCCACATGGGAATTATACGTTAGTAACTGTATTGAATGGATTGATGCATGTTTGACTAGTACATATCACTTATATGCTCTTGACTGATTAAAGGTAACGTGACCGTTAGTTGTAGCCTATGTACTATTATATATGTAATGAGTTGTTTTTGCGGCCGCAAAAACAACTCATTACATATATAATAGTAACGTTACTATTGGCCTACCATGATCCATGACTCGATGCATTTTGTGAAGTATTGTGAAGCTTTTCAATTTCATGTAAATTTTATACATCAGCCATCAGGAGCCTCTTTATCCAATAATAGCTTCATGGCCTTTTGAAGCTTTGGGACTCAACTTGGTTGGACCTATCACACCTAAATCATCGGCCGACCATTCTTACATCCTTGCAGGAACTGATTATTTTTCTAAACAGACAAAAGTCATGCTATTAAGAGAAGCAAAGAAGAAAAACATTGTAAATTTTGTTCAAACACACATCATTTACAGATATGGTATTCCTCAACACATCGTGACTGATAATGGAAGACAATTTGCTAACACTCTGATGGACAAGCTGTGTGAGAAACTTAACCTCAAACAGTACAAGTCTTCTATGTACAAGGGCGCAACAAATGGATTGGTAGAAGCATTCAGCAAAACTCTGTGCAATCTTCTGAAAAAGGTGATCTCCAAGACAAAAAGAGATTGGCAAGAAAAGATTGAGGAAGCATTGTGGGCCTACTGAACTACTCATCATACTCCTACAGGTGTTACACTTTATTCTTTGGTTTATGACGTTGAAGTAGTACTCCCACTAGAAAGAGAAATTCCATCCTTAAGAATGGCAATTCAAGAAGGACCAACTACTGAAGATAATGCTAAATTGCGCCTTCAAGAGTTAGAAGCACTTGATGAAAAAAGACTAGAAGCTCAACAAGCACTAAAATGCTATCAAGCACGAATGTCTAAAGCTTTTAACAAACATGTAAATCCCCGATCATTTTAAGTTGGTGATTTAGTGCTTGTAGTAAGAAGACCTATCATCACGACGATGCATACGGGAAATAAGTTCACAGCTAAATGAGACGGACTCTACATTGTCAAAGAAGTTTTCAAAGCAAAATCATCGATCAAGATGGATTACCAATTGGTCCAATCAATGAAAAATTTCTCAAGAAGTTTTATGCTTAATTTAGTTATGTAAAAAAAATATTATTGTTGAACTACGTTATAATTTGATCCCTATATTATAAAAATAGTACGTAGGCAGGTTAAAGTTCGCTATAAGTTAAGTCACACGTAAAAAAAATTATGTTTCATTGTCATGTCATATGTAAGCAATGCAAAATAAATGCAAGAACAACCACACTAGAATAAAAAAAATTGCATTATCATTCAATAAAACTTTTGCCTTTACAAGGATTGCAACAAAAGAAAAGGGGACAAAATCAAAACTTCCACTAAAGTTCTTGAATTCTTCACGTGCATCTTCCATGCTCTTGCGAACCATAGCTAAGGCCTCGGCCACTTCTTTGGTAATAGTAGGGGTGCTTTCAAGGGTGTTGACTTCATCCTGGACCTTGGCAACTTCTAGTTTTAGCTGGTCTATGGCCTCTGTTTTCTCACAAGATAAGATTGACAGTTGTTCAGACTTAGGATTTATGCTTTGAAGTCTCCTCTCCAATTCCTTCTTTGTTAAAGATAACTGCATGGCTCTGTCCTGAATGACTTTGGCATCCCCTTGTAGTTGGTCCATCAAAGTTAAGACTTCCTTGATGGCAGATGTCTTCTCATCTAATTGACGAGCTTTATCTGTTGACAATAACTATGCAGAATATGAAGATTGTACATCGCTGAAATTGTCTACCCTCTTAAGGTAACTTTTTAGATACTCTTCAAGAGGAGTTAAGCTCGTCTGGATGGATCTTTGCAATCCCCGAGAGAATCGTTGCTATTTCTGGCCTAAGTCTTGTTTTATATTCAAAAGAAGTCTGCATGATCTTATCTTAATATCCTCCCACATACATTAAGGCTGTTTTCTAAAAGAAGTTTGAAACTACCTTTTCACCAACCCACTGAGAAGGCTTAGGGTTTCCCGTCGTCTGTCTCTTAGAAGTGTCTAAAGGTGACTCATAAATCTTAAGAGGAGCATCTGTCGATCTAACCTTCTGTAAAAGAGCTTTAGGGTAGGCATCTCCTTTGGATGAAGGACTCTCAATGTCTTTTTCTCCCACTTTCATCTTGTCTCAATGAATCTCCTCGAAAAGAGTAAATGAACGGAGGGACTGTTTAGCTGGTTTAGCAACGGTAGTCTTCGAGGTACCAACTTCCCCAATGGTCGAATCAACTACATGAGGCTTCGTCAAAGATTCATCGCTGCCTAGCTCTATAAGTCCTTCAAGATGATCATTTAAGGGTGACTACAAAAGTAAACAATGAATAAATCACTCATGAAGAAGATGAACAAAAAAAATTAATAAAGAAAAATGTGCAACCTTGGTGGAACATCACGGACTCCTATAACACTTAAATCTCTTTCGCCTGGATCATCACCCGATACATTCGCTTTCTTCAAAGGTCTGTTCCAATGATGATCGCTTCTGCTGCTATCGCTCTCATCTTCATGCTCCTTCAACTCCCCCTCGAGGGTAGGAGCCATCGCCTCAACCAAGCGAATTTGTTTACCACCCATGTTGCTCCCTCAGTTCTTGGGTAGTTTGGGTTGTGAAGGAGGAGGAATGACATGTTCACCAAATGGTGACTGTTATCCTCAAAATAGGTCTCATGCCTTGTGGTCCACCAATTTTTAAATTGATGTGTCACATGCTTGCGAGGCTCTAACAAACGGACGGGAAAATATAACTCAGATAAAGTGTTGAATCTCGTACATATCCTCTAGTGATGTAATATATTATCTAGTGTGATCGCAGGTGGCATGCCCCCTATATCATTAGGGATATACTGGTAAAAGCCAAATTGTCGTCCATATCGATATGGATTGTATAATGTTATGATCTAGATATTCCTATAGCGAGATGACAAGTAGCAGGAATGCATGCTCACGAAATAAGAAGTTTGCAAAAACGATGAATCATAGGTATCAGCCATGCGTTCATGTTTATTCTTGTTCTGGAGGCTAGCGTGCCACTGAATTCTTGCACCATTATAGATCAGCCTCATGCCTCATATTCTCCAAAATAAATAGACCGGCATTCGTCGAAAAAGTTAGCCATCTTAAGACCTCGGACTTCTTTGGAAAGTGGATAATGGGTGCAAAAATAATGGGTTAACTAGCCATGGACGTAATGCATGGAAAAGTGAAAGTCCATGTGTCATATTGGATTGGAGGCTTTGGTTATTAAACCTAGCCGATGACATGTTCGCCAAACCTAGAACTGCAAGACTATTGATAGCTCCAGCGGCCATTAAGCTTGCAATCCTAAATACTCCAAGGCGAAGAAATGATCCTTTCTGTGGAAATACGAACAGGCACAACCAACAAGATAAGAAGGCAGCTAAATAAGTTTCATCCTTCAGATGTCTCTGATTCCAAGTTCTGCAAATAACATGTTCTCCTTAGAGGACCATTTTCAAGTCTGGATCTTCAAACCATCAGGATTTTTAGTAGATTTGAAGCACGACGCATTCTTTTGCTTCCATGTGGTTGACTTATCATAGCTTCTCAACCCAAGGTACCAGAACGAAATCCAGGAGCTAATAGTCATTTGGGAGTCATTCTTGGAAGATGTCGCACGATCATTCCTCTGTGTACAAACTATTGAATAATACACCTGGAAAAGATATTGACAGATCGTCGGAAGGTACTTCATCTTATCTCGCGAGAAGGTTAATTCTTTAAAGGAAGGGATGCTTTCCTCATAGAAATCCCCCTTAATTGGAGGACCTCTAAAGGACCATAGGTCCATGGATAACTCACTTGTCATAGTATGAAGAGTATTAGTTGAAGGACACTAAGCTTCACAAAATACTCGAACAACATCACTATTACGATCATAGGAGTACAAAGAAGTTGTTATGGTGTCATATAAATGAGCATTGAAAGAATTCATGCATTTCAACCAACTACAAGCTCTAACCACTCCCAATAGTAGTCAGTAAAGCAGAACTCTCCAGGGACCTTGGTCACAATGCCCCAACGTGTTTGGCCTTCAATTAAATGTTGTCCGAGAGTGAGAGCTCTGTCAGAATTAAGAGCCTCGTTATGGATAAAGAACTGCAAGACCTATACATTTTTTCTCTTAGACAAAGTTATCTCTACAGATAATCTGAGAAGAATCGAGTTGTTGTCTAGGCGTGGCCAATGATCTGCAAAAGGGTCAGTCCATGACTTCTCTACAAGGAGGCTAAGTCCATCTTCTCTTGGTTGATTTCTATCAGAAAGTATTACGAGATATCGAACTTCAGACAAGAATCATTCTGCAAAGTAAACCATCCTTCTACAAAAGAAAGATCATCAGAAGTAAGTTAATTCTGAGACATGGACTTAGAGCAAAGAATATGTGAAAAAAAAGTAGTCGAAGTAGTAGGCATCATGATAGAGTTGCATTGTTTATCAGGAACAAACCTTAGAAGTCGATGCAGTGGGTGTCATGATAGAGTTGCATCATCTATCATGAACAAATCCAAAAAGCCAAAGCAGTAGGGCGTCATGATAGAGTTGCATCGTCTATTATAAACAAACCCCTGAAGTCGAAGTAGTGAGCATCATGATAGAGTTGAATTTTCTATCGCGAACAAAGTCAAGAAGTCGAAGCAATAGAACATTAAAATAAAGTTGCATCGTGTATCATGAAAAAACCCTAAAGCCGAAGAAACAGTAGGACGTCATGATAGAGTTGCATCATCCATCATGAAAATGTCAGACGTCGACGAAGCAGTAGGATGTCATGATAGAGTTGCATCGTTTATCATAAACAAACCCCCAGAAGCCAAAGAAACAGTAGGGCATCATAATAGAGTTGCATCATCTATCATGAACAAATCTCAGACATCGATGAAGCAGTAGGACGTCATGATAGAGTTGCATCATTTATCATGAACAAACCCCAAAAGTCGAAGAAGTAGCAGGACATCATGATAGAATTGCATAGTTTTATCATGAACAAATCCCTAGAAGCTGAAGAAGCAGCAAGGCATCATGATAGAGTTGCAACGTCTATCATGAACAAACCTCAGATATCGACGAAGCAGTAGGACGTCATGATAGAGTTGCATCGTCTATCATGATAGAGTTGCATCGTCTATCATGAACAAACCCTAAGAAGCCAACAAACAAAGAAAAGACGTCGAAGAAATCGTAACTTTATATATACTTGTGCGGGACCTTTAAAGGAATAGCAAAAGAAAAATCATTAATAATAATAAAAAAAAGCCTTAATCTTAGGTAAAGCTTCAAGTTGGTGCAATCTCAGTAGACTAAGAGTACTGAACCAGAAAAAAAAATAAAGTAAGCTAAGTAAAACAAAAAACAAAAAAACAAAAAACCAAGAAAAGAAATTAACAAGAAAAAGAGAAAGAAAAGGATTTTCGAAAAAAAAATGTTGAAAATAAAGAACATGTAAAAGAAAAAGAAAAAGAAAAAATCAGAAAAAAAAAGAAAAACAGAAAACAAAGAAAAGAAAGTTAACAAGAAAAAGAGAAAGAAAAAGAAAAAAATTTTAAAAAATTTTGTTAGTGAACATAAAGAAAATTTAAAAGAAAGAAAAAGAAAAGAACAAAAAGAAAAAGAAAAGAAAAAGAAAACTATGACAGCTTTTCTATTTTTAGAAAAATAATAAATAAATTAGAAAGAAGAAAACCATAAAAATAACTTCTCTACTACCTTCCCTATTTTTTTTCTTTCACTCTCTCTTTCTTCAATTTTCTCTCTTTTTTTCTCTTCTCTTCTTCTTCCTCCGTATTTTTCTTCCCTTCCCATTTCTTTCTCCCCCTTTCTCCTTTTTTTTTCCTGTACTTCTCTCGGCGGCTGCTTATTTCACAACGAAAAAAAACGAACAATCAATTTTTCGTATGGCGGTACAAGTGCGAGGCGTGCTACGACAGTATAGCAGCAGTACAGTGGTGGAGAGTGCTGCAACAATGCGAATCAAAAAAGAAAAAAAGGCAGTCGTTTTCCTTCTTTTCTGTGGAAGGGGAGGTCGTGAATTGAGAGTCTGAACTCTACCCTTCTTCCTTCCTATATTTATTGTGTGAAATAGCTTCAATCTTTAACCCAAATCTATTAAGATTGTATCTTTGATATTGTATATTTGATATGATTTTTCAATTTGTTGAGATTGGAGTGGTTATTTCACAAAAAAAAAAATCTTCAAATAAATAAAGGAAATAAAGAAACGAAAGCGGTATATATATAAATAAATAAAATATCTGTTAACTAACAAAAGGGGTCTTTTTAAAAATATAACAAAGCAGCAAAATATTTACACTATATAGAACAATTCTAAAAACGGAAAAAACTCACAGGCCCGCCATGGAAAATACCAAAAATGCCCCATCAACAATGCACGTAATATATTTGATACACGAATGTTTAGATTTGGCTATTGTTTGGTACACGATCGTTTAGATTTGTTTTTTTAATTTTATCATTTAATTTGGTTACACGATCGTTTAATTATTTGAGTTGCAAGAGTGTTTAAATTTAGTTATATGATCGATTGGATTTGGCTACCCCAAATTTAAACGACCTTTTTTTTTTCACGATCGTTTAAATTTGGCTAAACGATTTTTTTTAAGATTCTTTATACACAATCTTTTAGATTTGATTATCCTAATCTAAATGGCTAAACGATTTTTTTCAAGATTCTTTATAGATGATGTTTTAGATTTGGTTACCCTAATCTAAACAACGTAGAAAAAGAAAAGAAGAAAGACGATGCACACAACGAATGAAAAAAAAAAAAAAAAAAAGAAGAAGAAAGACATGCGACCAACGAAAAAAAGAAAGAGAAAAACAATGAAAGATGATAGAAAGAAATCAAATTTGGTTGGGAAATCAAATTTGGTTGGGAAACTGCTTTTTAATGGTCGCTTAAGTCAAGAATAAATCTTTAGATTATCGATTTCGAGATTCACCGACTCATACATGTGCACAAATCTTAAAAAGGGGTATTTGTTGAGAAAAAAAATTCGGCCAATTAAATTCTGTCACGTCATCACAATAAAAATTGTGATAATTATAATTTCATTGGGTTTGGGTAATCAAGTTTTAACATACCCAACACAATTAGCCCCTAAATATAAAAATGGAATATTTAGAGAAATCGCCTAATTTTTACATGATATTTTACGAATGTTCTAAATTTTCAATTATTATCTTAAGTTAGAAATCGTGATATTTTAGGACAATTTCAATCTTCATATAATTATTTAAAAATAATAATTTTCGAAAATCTTGAACAATATTTTCTTTAATTATCAACAACCATATTTAGTATATCAATTGTAACTTCCTTAATTATTAATACATATATATTGTATTTATTAATGTAATATTTATTATCTTTAGAATGATTTAATTAGGATATAAATTCTTATCTTATATGGTAATAATATTTTTAATTATCCTACAAAATAAATATATTCAATTTCATGCACAAACAAAAAGTTATTTTCTCATGATCATCAATTTCGACGCTAGCATTCTTCTTCGATTTCTATTACAAAAAAGAAAAAATTGTTCTTTCTTTTCCTTCCCATTTGCTTCTTGTGATATGGTTAGTATTTTTTTTCGTTTCGTATATTATTTATTCTTCCATTTCATAGCATATATTTTTTTTTTCAAAAATTTGTTCTTTCTTCTTCCATTTCATAGCATATATTTCGGTAATGTTCCTCCTATTTTGATTTTTAACACATGCTACTGAATAATACATTTATGTTTCATTATTTGTTACATATACACTATTGCATATATTCAATAATACATACACATATTTTTTTTCTCATGCTCTGTAATTTTTTCTTACTCAATTTATATACTACTGCATATATTCAATAATTACGGCATGTTCCGATCATTTTATTTATATTTTTGTTTAGTAAAGTTTTCATGAACAATACATACATTTATATACTACTGTTTAATCTACTTTTATTATGTGATTTATCAAATACATACATATATCTTATTCATATTTATGTTATGTGATTTGTTACATATATACTACTGCATTTATTCAATAATACATAAATTGTAGTTAAATTTCATTATATATCACTGTATAGACAGATGATGTTATTAGTATATACTATGTATATATACAATAACGAGTATTTAGTCATACATATAGTTCACTTTTTTCCTTCATGTTTCATATCATTTTCTTTATTTTTTTTCTCGATTCAATTATTATTTTCTTTGGTTTCTTACATATATACTACCGCATAATACGTTTATGTTCTGTGATTTGTTACAAATATACTACTGCATATATTCAATAATACAGAAATTGAAGTTGTCATCCTCTCACCGAATGTAAAACGTTCAGTTGGTCGACCAAAGAAGATTAGAATTCCCTCTAAAATGGAGTTCAAGAGATGCGTTAAATGTGGTCATTGTTGACGTGTTGACCATAACCGAAAGAGATGCAAGTTTTTCTTATTGAGTTAATTTTTCCTTCTTATTATTAGATTTTTAGTATGTTGTTTCAGACTTTTATTTAAAATATTCATATTCCAGTTTTTAGTTCAATTATTTTATTTCCCTACTTTTCCATAAATTTTCAGCGTACTAATCAAAGTTCCTCAATTTATTATATTTAATATACTACCATTCATACATAATCACTATTGTTTCAGACATAACTTATTATTTATTACATATAATATATTCTTTGAAATAAAATACATAAACCAATTTAACAAATTGAATACACAACCTTTCATTTATAAAATGTACAATGTATTATTTTATATATACTATTCATAAATCAATTTAACATATCCTTCCCATTCAACCACTTTTTTGTACAATTTCTTAGATCTTCAATTCTTTCATCAAAGTCCATACATCGCAAACATATTTAGTTTTCCTCAACATTACATATACCAGGGAACATTAAATATATACTATAATTACGTGGAATATATGAAAACCAATGCAAAATGAAAGAAAGAATGGACGGAGAGAGAGATTGGAAAGTGAGAGAGATCGACAGGGAAGAATTTTTTAACAAAATCACCAAAAGAAAAATAATTAAGGAGTAATTTTGGTTATAATATTACCATAATAGAATTAATCATTTATCATACTTCACGCTTATAACGTTCATGTATATTCTTCTTTTATTTTTATTTTATTTGTTTATTTATTTCAAAATTTTAATAGAAATGGATAATAAGGTAAATTAGGCCATACATTTGTGACATTTTATAGCCCATTTGGGACTTTTCTGTAAATTTTTAGTCAAAAAGTCTCATTATGTAAAATGATATATCAATTTAGGCTATTTTAATTGAAACCCCTATAAAAATTGGGCAAAGAAATGGGTCGAGCCCATCAAGCAAGTGAGCCCAAGCCCGAGCCCACCAAATAAAGGACCCAAGTCCAAGTCCAACAGGCAAATGGGCCCAAATCCAGGCCCAACAACCAAATGGGTCCAAACCCATACCTAAAGCCCATGAAATTTCTCTATAAATAGAGACCTTTACCATTCATTTTGAGACCTTTGAATTGAAGGAAGAACTGAAGCTCTGAATAACTGAAAACTCAAACTTCTAAAAGCTCTCAAGACGTGTAAGTTCTTATCAACCTCGAGATCATCATCTTCTGAAAAATTGAAGACTTGGAAGATTAAACTTTCCAAGAATTCCAGAAGATTGAAGCTCGAATCGACTTTGAAAAACAGTAAATATATAATCAAGGACCCTTCAGTTACGACTACAGTTAATAATATTTGTAATAACTAGTGCGACATCAGAAGAGAGTAACACATGAGACTTTGTTAATCCAGTTCGGCCAATATTGCCTACGTCTGGGGTGCTGCTCACAACTTAGATGAGTAATTTATTAATAGTCATCATAAACATCAAAACATCAATATAGCTTATGTATACTTCTCAATACTATAGCTATATGACATGTGTATTAACATCAGACTCCCGGCTCCCCTTGGAATAAAGAAGACTCCCGTCAACAGCGTCTGATGGTTAGGCTCCCCCTGAGTGTTTGAGTGACTTTATTAATCAAACAATCCACATATTCATTCTATATATTACTCATCCGCAGAACTCTACTTTAGGTAGTCATGTTGCTCCAGAAGTCATGATAAATAAACTACCTTTCGTTGCAGCCGCAGCCGCTTCAATGATCAATCGAAAGTTACGTCTTCGTATTCAGCACCCAAAACTTTTCTCTCTATTTTTTTCTGCACACGTTTCAACCCTCTTCAGAGAACATATATAACCCAATTTGTATCTTCTAAAAAAATAAGATCCCTAAAGAATAGGAACTTATTTTATATCTTGGAGATAGTTGGAGTGATTCCCTAAATATAGGAGAATCAAATATTCATTGATTATCTTCTCTTTTAAATAAAACTTCTCTTTTAATTTTAAATATATTCTTTTAGACAAAGAACACTTCAACAGACTTGCAACCACAACTTCCTGAAGATCGAGGACCACGAAGTTCTATGTTTAAATTGTACGCGAGAGAAAGAATCAAATGAGTAAATACTAGAGATTGTATTCACAATACATAAATCAATATACAAAGTTCAATTGTACGAATTACATTTCTCCAGAAATCTCGTGTGAACAGTCTTTTTTCTCTTCCTCTCTGCGATATTTTTCATCGTCTTTTTCTCTTCTTCTTCTGCAATTTTTAAAATATTTCCGTTTGTTCTTTCTTTCTATTTTCTTTCTTCAGCAATTTTTTCTTTTCCTTTCCATCATCTTTTTCTCTTCTTCTACAAATTTTCTTTTATTTTTTTCAAACTATTATTTGGTTCAATATCGGGTACCAAGTATATAAAGATCTATTTTTTAAAAAAAATTTAACCTATTATTTGGTTGTTTAAGATCGTGTGCCAAATATAAAAGATCGTGAAAAAAATTGTTAAGATATTAGATAGCCAAATCTAAACGATCGTGTACCAAAAAATCTTGAAAAAAAAAACGTTGAGATTTGGCTACCCAAATTTAACTGATCAAATTTAAATGATTGTGTACCAAATCTAAACGATTGTGTACTAAAAATTTTTGAAAAAAATCATTTAGATTTGGTTACCTAAATCTAAACGATCAAATATAAACGATTGTATATCAAATAATAGTTGAATCTAAACGATCGTGTCCCAAAGAATCTTGAAAAAAATCTAAACGATCGTTTAGGAAAGAATAATCAAATCTAAACGATCCTTGTACCAAATATATTACGTGTGCTATAATCACGAGACATTTTTTGTATTTTACATTGTGGGCCTGTGGACTTTTTATGTTTTCGAAATTGTTCGATATAATATAAACATTTTATCACTTTGTTATATTTTCGAAAAAAACCCTTTAAAAAACTTTGCATAGATGTTCAAGATGTTAGAAAGTAGAGAGCAAGAGAATAAAAACTATAGGGAAAAGTAGAGATATATTGAGTGGGATCGTGATGACTTCATTATCTTCATTTCTATCATACTAAAATTTTTCCGGGAGAAACTATTTTCATTTCATTTTTTCTTTAAATAATGAAATGATCTTTTTAATAAATGTTTTCAATTAAATAATTGGCTTTTATCAATCAATCCTCATTAAATGGTTATTCTCAAGAATATTATCGTAAATAGTTAATTCCTTTGGAAAAATTCTTAAACAACTTAAATAGAATACATAAAAATAATCCAAATATGATAGCTCAAAAATGGTAGACATATCAAAATATTCAAACAATATCGTTATGTAATGCATAAAAAGTTTAAAACGATTCAAACACATACGTACTTTCTTACATGTGCACTACTAGAAAAATGCTCTTCTATGACATTTCATTAGTAGAAAAAATGAGAGGGGAGAAGAATAACTGTCATAAAAGGTGAAAATGCGCTTTTTTGGCGGGAAAAGACGTTGTTTTCGGATTTCATTTTTCGTGACATTTATTTGCTGTCATAAAAAGGTTTACAAAAATAAATAAATTTATTAAAATAAAAAAAACCCAAAATTTCCCAATATCAAGCCTTAATTTCTAAACCTCCTGCTGACGCCCACCTCCTTCTCACGCTGCGACCTGTCACGCCCACCTCCCGCTCATGCCACAACCTGTCTCTGTCTCTCAACCGCCAACGTCGGCGACTATTGCAACGCACCGCCGATCACCCAACTGAGCGTCGATCGAAGTTGCTTGCCAACGCCAGTGAGTTTCGTTTCTTCTCCCTCCATTTATCTCTTCCCCTGTGGGATTATTTCCAAAGTGTGTTGATCTTATTTCCAAATTTTTCCTTTATCTACTTTCTTCACTTATTCCGACTTCTTGGTCTGCTCGAAACCTTCATATTGTTTCTCCATCTTCTCCAATTTGTTATTAATCTAGATTCCCATTTCTACAAGTGGTAAGATCGTAAGGAAGTTCTACTTCAACCCATTCGTTTTTATTAATCTGTTATTAATCTGTCCAACCTTGGCCACTTGTTTGAATGCTCTTGGAACTTCCAAAAAATTTGTTATGCTAATTGTTTTATTTTCTCTTACAAATTCTAATAACGAAATTTCAGCCATTAACTATATTACTTGGAAAGTGGCTTCAATTTTCTAGAGTTAGAGCTCCAGAAGCTCATTTTATCCATTCCTTTGTTCTTCATTTTACAATTATAGCTTTTTGGATTCTTTTTTCTCCTGTTTCCTTCTTTCGAAAGCATGCCAACTGTCGCGATTTTAGATTTCTTGCTTGTAATTCATTGGTTCTTCTAAAGGGTCAAAAATTCTTGTTTAAAGCTTCTTTGGACAAAGATGTTTCTGATATGTTTCCGCTGATTTTTTTTTAAAATTCATATTAGAGTTGGCCATGAAAAATTGAAAGTATAGCTCTAATGAAAAATGCTATCAAATGTTTTTATAACAACGTATATAAGCTATATCTTCATACTCTAGGATAGCACTCATTATAGTTTCGGAAAAATGCAATAAAAAGCTTAGACTTTTAATTACATGGGTTGTCAGGACTATGGAAAAATGCTATAAAAAGTCTATTAATTATAACCTTTTTTCGTTAGCTTTTGTATATGTTATTTCTTGTAGTGTGGTGAGAATCTATTCCTAGATACGTTGCTGATATGCCATTTTTTATTTTTCCATTAGCTGGATAGTTAAACCCTATTTGTCTTGCTGCTACTCCCACGCAGGGTTTTAAGTGTAACATGGAGTAATGATGCAGAACGTATATTTTCAGGGAGCAGTGATGGGTATGTACATGTACCACCAATTGTTACTTGCAATGAAAATCAATATAATGTACTAATTACTATGAACGTGATCTTCTCCAATTTTGTTGCTAAATTATAGTTACTCCACGTTTGTGCATTCCTCACCCTACTTGCCCTAATTTTATTGCTAAATTAAAGTTACTCTTACTTGTCTTTTGCCAAATGCATAAACAAGATCACCATGGTGAGGATTATTCATAGTCCTTTGCACTAAGGTGAGGATTATTCATAGATCACCATGTTCTTAAATCTATTCATTTCTTACAATTTTTTTTTTGTTTGTTTCCCTTTTAGCTTCATTGCCCATATGAATTGAATTTTGATAAGGTATGTGTTTATAATGTTGGGTAAGAAGTAATAAGATTGTCCCTGACTCTGTTATTGTCTTTTGTTGGTGTATTGTATTGATAGGGATGTGTGCGTCAAACTTGGAGTCTTCATCCAAAGATAAGGTGAGAAGGAAACTTTTGGTCACTACTCATAGGCTCAAATTTGGATATTTCACATCTAGGTAGCCTTCTACTTCTATATGAGATCGACAAGCTAGAATTATAAAATACCAATCGAAACTGACTTTAATGTAGTGAACTATTTTTGGCATAATATCTAAGATGAAGATTCTTTTTTTTTTCACATTACTTTACTGCTAGAGTATAAACAAATATGATGCAGTTGCTGCTAGTGTTCCTCATGATGAAGGGACACAATTCTTGTATTATTGGGATTTTGATTGATATTATTTTTGGATGAAATTGATGAGGATAGTTTTGAGTCCAATGATTTTTTTAGAATGATGAGGATATTTTTGGATAAACTTGCTCTTTATGAATGCTATATGATGATAATATTGGTTTGTTCTTAAAAAGTGTTACCTAAAAGCTTTTAAGAATAACTATGTGATGATAATATTAACTAGTCTTAAAAAGTTTGGTTTTTATCAGAAATCTTAAACTTTTTGCCACCTGAATATTTTGTTCGTCTTTTGTCAGGGGGTTCTTTCATGGTTATTCATTTATTACGGTTCTCATGATCCTAAATCATGCCCTCAGGTATTAAACAATTGCACACTTAGAGTTAGTAGCATCAATAGTAGATCTTATCTTAGGCTGACTTTATGGAAGTCTTTGTTATTCAGTCAATTAAGTCTTGTGGGTTTGTGCGATAGTGTGAACATATACACTACAAAAATCGCACCAAGTCTATTTTCTTAATTTTCTTATATCTAGAAAAATATGGTGACAGCATTTGTTTTTCAGTGGCATTGTTGGATCTATGATGTTAAAGTATGCTGATAATATTGTGAAGGTATTGCTTATTACAACTACAAGCCCTTGATTCATTTGATGAATTTATTTGTACCTTTAAGGTCCTACTACTTAAAGTTGTTATATTCAAGTCCTACTACAATCATCATCAAATGTGTATGTGATGTGTTGTATATATGCTGTGTTGCATATGTGCTGTGTTGTTGAAGTACGTTATATATGTGTTGTGTTGTTGAATTGAATGTGTTATGTTGTTGATGCGTAGAGTCATACTCTAAAATTTCTTTTTTTTTTTTTACTAGGTTTTGCAAGAATCCTTTGGAGCAATGAAGTCGTATTTGCGACAATTCTTCGATGTATTGGCCTTTTTGTAGGTTTGGTAGCAAAATTTTGGTTCAAATGTATTTAAATAGCTTGTTTGTACCAAAACATATATGTTCATTGCTTCATTGGACAAACACTTTACCAACAATTGTACAGATATTAGAAAGTGTATGTTAAACTATATATATTAAAGCATTCATTATTTCTTTCCATATGGGTGTGTTGTATAGTACTTTGTGATTGTATTGGTCTGTGTAATGATATGGTGGTAAGAAAAACAGGGATTCGGTAAGAAATAGGCAAGAAAAACAGAGAGTGAAAATACAATTATGACATTTGAATCTAAAAAAAAACTATCATCGAAAACGTTTTCTTGACAGTTAGTCAAAGTCACGTTAGGTGAAATGATGATAATTAATAAGTGTCATAAATGATAAATAATAACATTTAATATCTATCAAAGAAGATTAATAATGACACTTGTTCGCTGTCATAAAATATGAACAATGACAGTTACTATCTGTCATAAATATAAGTAATGACAGTTATTATCTGTCATCAAATCTAAATAATGACAGTTATAATCTGTCATAAAATAATAGATTATTGACATTTATTCTCTGTCATAAAAAACACATTTCGTGACAGTTTTGTAGAACTGTCATAAAATACTTTCCATGACTGCCACATCAATGACTGCAAAAAACTGTCACGAAATCTTTCTATGACAGCATTTAACTGTCATCGTAGGCCTTTTTTCTACTAGTGGTGTGTTTACACATATATATAACTTAAGAAACGTAACCAATTCAACCTCCTCCATTTCTCGTTTGAACATGGATTCTTTATTCCATTAAGAATGCGTTTCAACAGAGATCAAATCAAAATAATAAAAACAATAACAAGAACATTTCTAGTTTAACTTTTGGAGAAAAAAGGATCGTGGTTGTTATAAAGGGTTAGGTATAAGCAGAAAAAGGAATTTAAAGTTAAAAGTAGGATGGGGTTTTGGAGAGTGGTTAGGTAAAAGTGAGACAAAATTGTAAATTAAAACTTAAATGAGAGGCATATGGAACTTTTGACTGTATATCAAGCCCTTGCAAACCACACTCTAGAGAGACATATAATATTTTGACAATACATACAATATTTTCTTCTCAATAAACCGCAACTAAATTAAATTAAAAATGAATAACACTCAAAAGTCCGAAGTGGTGGAAGGGAGGTTGAACAAAGAACACCAAACTTATGAATCCCATAATGAAAAGAACAAAAAAAGCAAATGATTTGCAAGGATTAGCATATTTCCTAACGACCTTTATTCCCTTTTCTTGGCCTCTTCTTGATGAAGAAGAAGCATCATTGACCTTCCCAAGTGGGGATGTTAGAAACCCATATAACATCCCACTAAAAGCTGCTCCTGTGTGAGTCCTACAATTATTTACAACACACCACCAAATTAACCAAACATTTCTACATTATCATTATTATTTCATTTTTATGCTTTAAACTTATAATGCTTGCTCATATTTCTCTTCACAAGCCTTGAAACAATTTAAAAAATACCTTTTCTCTTTCATCGTTGGTTTCTTAGTTGCCGATATATAAAAGTACGAGTGTTTGGACCCTCAACTTTAAGTGAATAGAATGAGGTATTATAACTCATATAATAGTTGGTATTCCTCGCTATTATAATAATCTACAGTATAACTAACAACAATATTATTATGTTATTTTTAATCTCTTTTTGTTGCAATGGTTTACTATTTTATTATTTATTATAGTATTTTACTATTTTCTATGTATAGTAATACCCGAATACACAAATTATATTATAGCAAGGACTTGTACCAAACAAATATTATTATAACCCTCTGGACTATAGTATAACCAATTTAGTAACCCTATAAAGTCGTCTAGAGAGAGGGAAAAGTAAGGCATGTTTTTTTTGTTGCTTCAAATGAGAAATTTTCTTAACTCACCATTCATCAATGGGACCAATATTGCTTAAAATGGAACTTATGACAGCTGCAACTAATGCTTTCAAAAACATCTTGTCTGAAACATCCTTTGTCACAACATCTTTGTTCTGGAATTGGTAACTAAGCCAAGCTCCAATCATTGCAAACACTGGCCCCTGTTCCAAGGGTGCAATATATAGTTCACATTAAACGATAAACATCTCAATAAATGTATCATCGTTTTGTCTCGTAAGTGTTTGAGCTAGCTTACCGTCCCACCCACAGTTGGATTAGGAGTATGCTTGTGAGATTACCAGAAACTCCTCCTAAGACATAGATCAAGAAAAATGTAAAAGGACCATATTTTCTACAAACTTGGCGGCCAAATGTAAGAAGTGTCCAACAACTGAGAGCAACATGAAGAACCCCTGAATGCTGCATTTATAAAAAGGTTAATATAGGCAAGGCATTTTTTTAGTACATTCAAAAGAAATTATTTCAATGCCCAAATCGAGAAAACACTTAATTAAACTATGTTTAAATTGACGCTTTTTGAAAGACAATGGAATAAAATGTCGAAAACAGTTATAGAATGGAAACACGAACCGAGTTATATCAATGTTGTACCAGAAACATAGGTGTAACAAGCCTCCACCATTCTCCTACTAGGATCAGCTCATTGATCTTTGCTCCATACAGAGAAGGAAGTGAAAAGAGTTGTAGTTCCGAGTTTTTTACTGGACTTGCTATTTCAAATAAGAAAACTGCTATATTTATGGATACCAAAGCGCTTCTGCATATATATATTTCCAAAAGCAACCTATTAGAACATATATTCTGCATCAAACATTAATAAATATGAATTTGTGATGACTTATAAAACGTATTTTTCTTATAGAAAATCATTGGTTTTCGTTCAATTAATCGTAACTATGAACCTTACATCAAATAGAGATCACAAACTTCTTCTTCTTGTAGTTGAGTTGTGTCTGGCATGCTTTTGTGAGTCATACCGCTCAGTTTCACGTGTTGTATTTGCGACTTGTCGTCATCTTTAACATAATCTTCGAAAGGAGATGTTGTGAACACCAATTTGCCTTCTTGTTGATCATCAAAACTAGATAGAGGATGTTTGTGCAAATCTGTATCTGCTATAGATATCAAATTCTGAAATGGCTACAAATTGCTACGATATTAAATGATTTAAAGGTTTCTATGTTGGTTCTATTTTTTGGATTATTATGAACTTTTAACTAGTTTTTATGACTGACATTTGCATTTAAAAAAAAAAAAAAAAAAAACAATTAAAGTTGTTATCTCAACTTGCATAAAGTAAGAACTATACCGACTAGAAGGACAGAATCTCTCCCAACCAACTTGCGTAAAGTAAGAACTCAAAAAAAGAAAAAGAAACTTCCATTTGTCATAACCCTTAAACAAAATATCTGATATATATAGGGGCACTATATTCCCCAAAAAAAAAAATCTGATATACATACATATATAGGCACATTTTCATTCATTTATCTAAAAGTAGTAATCTACATGAACGAATTTACTGTATGCATAGATTTAATAATGTTTTAAAAGGTCAATTCTACGCGAACTAGTCGACTATAGAAAATTAAATGATAATTTTCTTTTTAAAAATTGGAATAAAATAAAATACTTGAAACTACACAAGAAAAAAAAGCTAAAAACCAAAAGTGGATTTACGTATTTTAACTAATATAAATACAATGAATTCATGATATAATATATAGATATTTAAACTTACAATAATTTATCTACTTAAACTTTTGAATTTAACGAGGAATGAAACGCTAATATCTATCTATACTAGTTTAGAGAGATAAATCATGAAAAATAGAACAATAACATATAAATGAATTTGGATCCAAAAGAGTTTACCTTTATCAACTTTTTGAAAATAAGCATCAAGCAATTGAAGCTCCTTCTTTGCTTTGAACTGACCTGTATCAAGAACTTTCATCTTCTCTAAAGAATCTAAATTTTTCTTATCCCCAAGACCTTGAAGCCTTCCAAAATAAGAACCCAATGATCTCAATTGTTTCTCATTGGTAGTACACTTCCAAACCTGACTTAATTTTTCTAATACTTTTGAGTACTCAAAATTCAAACCATTACTACATCTCACATGTTGCAATAATGCTTTCAACCCTCCTATCGACTTCCTCGCTCTCGTCGAGATTTTGACGACAGATGAATCATTATTATGTATTTCCCAATTATGATGTTTGGAGTACGTGACCAAAATTGGTAGATTATTCTTTGAAACCACAACATCGCATTTGCAAATACATACTCTCTTATTAGGCTTGGAAATCGTTTGCGTTGGATTAAGCAAGTCGTTAAAGTTTCTTATTTGGAAAAAAGTGGGAACAGCCATGATTTGAACCTTTGAGCGTATATTTGAGCTAATGAAGAAAAGGGAAGAATATATATTTGGAGGGTAAGTTAGGTTTTCGGAGTTGAGAAGAGGCTTCCACTAATTTGCACGGGACATTGAGATTTTGTATATATAATTTCATTAAATTAAAGATGATTGGATTTTAAAAAATCTATATAATCTGTGCCTTATCTACATTAATCCATTAAAAATATGCCACATTTCAGACTGTTAAACTGTTATTGGCTACTGGACCACTTGAGAAATCTAAGTGGAGCCCACCAAAACAGTAGATTGGGTTGGGATTTGAAATTAGAGTTTTTGTGTGCCAGGTCAGCAGTAGGGGGTCAAAACTATTCTCAACCATCAGCTTCTCTCAACTTTGTCTGGCTAAGAACTTAGTGGTGGGGCCATTTTGAAAAGAATATTGTGTTGTATTCCATAGTTTTCATTGCACAATGTCCAATTTTATAAACTTTATTTTTAGAGAGATTGCATCCTATGATAAAAATAAATTTAGAAAAAAACAACGCGTAGCATCTTGTTTTTACATATTAGTAACTATATATGTCGTACAATTATGAGAGAACTATCAAAAGACTATCAAAAAACTATTAGAGGACTATCAGAGAACTATCCACTTCTAAATTTGCTATTTTTGCAATTTAAAAAATGTAGTGACATGGATTCTATTATTATAAAATATTTTGATATTTTTGCAAACCGTCTTTATTATTATTTTTTATTATTTTGGACAGATCATAGATGATGAAAATAATTTATCAATCTTGAATGACTTGTGCAGAAGAAAAATTCAAGACGTATTATACTAATGAGTGGCTCATGTATTATGTATCATATTCTAGTCACTTTATCTAGTTTTCTATTTATGTTATGTGGAGGAATCACAGTTGTTTTTTCTTTCCCAAAAAAGTTAGATGTATAGGTTGAAAGTTAAACATGGTTAACTATATTACTACAAAAACAAACTCTCTTGACGGTTTTAAAATTGTCATTAAAGCCAGAGTCAAGAAGGCCAAAGTTTTTGACAGTTAATAAAACATTAAGAATAATGAACGTTGATGTTTTATAAACATCAAGTATACAGATTTTCATGACAGTTAAAAACCATCAAGAGTATGAATGTTCATGATAGTTAAAAACCATCAAGAGTATGAGTGTTCATTATTATTTTTTTATTATTATTTTGGACAGATCGTAGATGATGAAAATAATTTATCAATCTTGAATGACTTGTGCGGAAGAAAAATTCAACAAATATTATACTAATGAGTAGCTCATGTATTATGTATGCTATTGTAGTCACTTTTTTTAGTTTTCCATTTATGTTATGCGGGGAAATCATAGTGATTTTTTTTTCTTTCCCAAAAAAGTTAAATGTATAGGTTGAAAGTTAAACATGGTTAACTATACTACATAAAAAAAAACTCTCTTGATGGTTTTAAAATCGTCATTGAAGCCAGCGTCAAGAAAGCCAAAGTTCTTGACAATTAATAAAACGTTAAGAATAGTGAACCGTTCACGTTTTATAAACGTCAAGTATACAAATTTCCATGACAGTTAAAAACCGTCAAGAGTATGAGTATTCGTGACATTTAAAAACCGTCAAGAATATGAGTGTTTATGACATTTAAAAACCGTCAAGAGTATAATAACCGTCAAGAAATTAATTGTTTATGACATCGAAAAATCGTCAAGAATGCACCCGTTTATGATATTTTAAAACTATCAAGAATATACTTTTTCTATGATTTTTAAACACCGTCAAGCATGTTTTTAATTTTTTAAAAAAATTATAATTCAATTATATTTTTGTCCCTGTATTGTGCTCCCATAGAGTATAGTGGTCCAAGAACAGTTTCATACATATATATGAACGATGATATTCATCAAATATAATTTCAAAACTCGAACATATATAAATAAAACCTTTCACCATATATATATATATATATATATATAATCATTTCCAAAACTTACATATATATGAGTATTTCAGATCATTTACAAATGCAATATAAATAATTTCATTAGATTGCCACGAATTCAACTCAACATCCCAATTAACTAGCTTATCCTAAAACTATCTAGTTATAATAAATCTAATCTCAAAAGTATACCAATTAACAAAATGGTAGTATTCTTAAGTGTACCAATCCACATTTTGGAGCTTGAGTGACATCTCTTGTTTCACCTTCTCGTCGACGATGACGATAAAGCTGTCATCGATGAGGGCATTGTCATCTGACTTCAACCATTTTCTAATATACACATTTTGAAATATTTCATCATCTCGAAATGCTATTGCATATGTTATCATCGGTTGAAGGTCGATTTTTGCTTTGCCCCATCAAGTCATTAGATAAAAATTATGTCGTGATCGGACACTTGCTACAATGGAGGATGATGTGAAGGGATAAAACAACAGATGTACCAATTCTTTCTTAAAAAATAAGCTCAAATTCGTAACACATATTTAGTAGGTTAAATCCGATGCATCACATCTAAAAATAAGAGACTCGTTTGTTACTATTTGATCGTTGAAAATTGTGTTTGTTTTACACAATTTCTTGATCAACCAAATTTCGTAAACAAAACAACTTTTTTAAAACTATTTTTGTAAGCCTCGATTGATAACTATATAGTTTTTGGTTTTAGAAAATTAAGCTTATAAATAGTCCTTCCACCTGTACCAAATTTATGTTTTTTATCTACTTTTTACCAAAATATTTGGGATCTTTTAAAAAATATAACAAAGTGGCAATCTATTTACACTGTATAGAATAATTTCGAAAACGAAGAAAGCTCATATACCTACAATGAAAAATACAAAAAATGCATCATCAACCACACCGTCAACAACACAAGTAATATATTTGGTATACAATCGTTTAGATTTGACTATTGTTTGATATACGATCGTTTAGATTTGATCGTTCAGATTTGGATAGTAAAATCTAAACAATTTATTTTCAACTTTCTCTATACACAATCATTTAATTTGATTACACGATTATTTAATTTGGTAATAGAATCATTTAGATTACACAATCATTTAATTTGGTTATAGAATCATTTAGATTTGGTACACGATCATTATATCAAGATCGTTTAGATTTGACTAAACAATTTTTTTTTTTTTTTATACAAGATCTAGTAAATTTGGCTTTTTTATTTGAGAGAAGGAAAGGATTGGCTTCACAAAATTAGGCCGCTTTTTTCCTGTTTTATTTTGTCATTTCAATATTCTTTTGTTCTGAAGAATAGAAAAAAGAATTTGTACCACATCAATTTTCAATTGCAAGTGGGGAATAAAAAAAGAGTAATAGATCCATTCATGTGGGTTTTGGTTTTTTGCTGAGAATTACTAATATTTTATCTCACACCTTTTCACTTCTTTTGCTAGGCATAGCAAATGGCTAGGATTGCTGAACTTTCACTTTTTCATGCTAAATTCAAACTGCTTTTGCTTTCAAATTATGGAGTTCCAACTAGTTGAGGCATGTAAGGTTGAGAATTCATGGAGCATTCAGTACATGAACAAAAAAGTAAATCCAATATCTTAGTACAACATGAATTATTAAATTCCCTTCCTTTCACATGTATTTACGGCTTTAAAGAGATTGAAAACCGAGCAAAGGCATGGTTACTGAATATAATCATCCATTCATGAATGATACATTTAATGATACTGAAATGAAAGAAAATGGCATCTTAAATAAGCACAAAGAGTAAGCTTACCAAAATTACATGGTAGGTTCTAAATTAACGCTGAAATGCCCATAAAAACAACTGGTTACTAGTTATCAATTTTGATGCACAAACATGAAAACGCTTCTAAGTGAGAACTACCTTAGGGTGGATGTAAAAGCAACCGATTCGAGGCTAAATCATCTTAATTTAGAGTCTACCTCTGCCTTTTGATAGAAATTCTTGATGTTTTTTTCTTTGAAATCACTTATTTCTTGACGTTTTGTTTTTCAAAAAACGTCGCGTAATTAAAACTACAAATGTCAAGAGAGTCCTTTTTTCAAAAAGTATCAAGTAATTACGACTACAAAAGTTAAGTTATACACTAGTTACTGCTTAGTTAAATAGATTGGATTTACTTAATTATGTTTAGATAGAGAGTTCATGAATTCGTAAATTAGAGAGAAGACACATCCATAAAACGAATTATGTTCATGTATTTAAGAGAGAAGTTATGAGATTTTTTGGTTTATCTCCTTGGGTGTTATCGTAATCTAAAATATGAAAATTTCAATTTATGGAACCCACTACATTACGTTTCATAGCCTACTGAAAATGCACATCCCTCCCAGACCACCTACTCTTAGCCAAGAGATGGCGTAAAGCCAACAAACACCGTTCTCCTTCTAACGATATCCATTGGCTCTGCTAAAACTAAAAGTAAACTAAACTCCAAACATACACAATGGAAATAAGAACAAACTCATACCATTACATAGTGAAGCCCAAACTTATAAAAAAAACCACGAGTCCGAGATACACATAAACACAATAGCAAAATACCAAAGTTTATACAACACAAAGACAAACCCTATACAACCCACAACTAAAACTACTGAAACAAACTCATGTACAGACTAGAGAAATACAAATGTAAAACACATAATAGTTATAAAATTTGAGGTAAACACTAACGATATGCAGATGAAGTTAGGTGTCGAGTCCATGAACTCTAAATGAAAAGTAAGAAAACATTTTTGGAAAGCATGAGCTAAAGCTCAATGAGTGACTAGTTTTAAAACTAAACATGCTTGTTAAATCATGAGTAATAAACAACTTAAACAAATACATTTGACCAAAGCAAAGGAAAGCAAATATATGGTTATCAAACTTAAACAGTTGTCTCAAACATTTCTGTCATTTGCTATATCCTGAATCTCTGTACATCTACAAGATGAAAATCTACGCATCAATAGATCCCTATCTTGTGATGTGATACTACGAGATGAAAATATAGGCATCAGTAATGCCCTATCTTGTGATAGCTACCATAAGATGGAAAATCTAGGCATCCCTAGAAGCCTTCATCTTTAACCTAGTCTCAGTGATGGAAACTCTAGGTATCTACTGAATATCCCCCATCACAAGACCTCGGTGCACAGACAAATCTCTCCTGTAGGGTGATAACTTGTAGAAATACAAGTTATTATAGCCTCTTTTATAGAATAACGAAACCAAAATGTAAAAGAAGTGTATCAAAATGCCTTAATTACGTTAGTATTTAGAAATGCACTTTACATAAGCATCTATGTCTGTTTTACTGCATTTCAATGTCTTAACGCAAGAATAAAAGCAAAAGAAAATATTACTGAATCGTAGAGGATATCGCACAAGAGCTACACGAGAAGAGTCCATCTGGTGAAAACAAATGCTCGACAAGGAGTTTCATCATTATGCAAGGATGATGCACTAGAAAACAAGAATGGTAGTTGGAGATAATGTGACTTGACAATGGCGACTTTTGAGGCTGACATGATCAGAAGAATAGAAGCTTTCCACTGGAAATTGCCTATATAAAGGACTTTATCACCATCAAGAAAAGAGTCGGCTGTGTGAAAAGTCATATGCTTATATCCGATCAGAAGCCTAAAGAGGCCAATATTGAAATTTATATCCTAAAACTCGTAGTTTGTAGTTAAAATTATATTTTATTCAATAAAGTAGTTATTGATGACTTATTAGTGAAAATATAATACTATAATCTTAAATCTAATTCACTAAGGTCTCCAGGCTATCTAGTGTAGACTTGAACTTTATGTAGAGACATAAATGTGGATCAAGTTTGAGTTTATAGCCCAAACGGTCTATAGTATATGAATAAGGTTGGACGCCTTATTCCGATAATACTATGGATGCGGCCTGCTCTGTAGTTAGTATAAACGATGTGATCCTGAATCGTTCATATAAAGTCATAGAAGTGTGGGCATTCTATGTAAAGAGTTTACATAAGACTGAAACTATGAAATAGTCACTTTTAAGTTATAAAACTGTTGACTATATAAACGGACTATTTCGATTATGATGACCTAGGTAACTTAATCTTAATCCCGAGTTAACTAGGAAGTTCTGTTTAAACGGTATTATTCTTAGATCTACATAAGTGAGGGCAGCTCAACGACACTGGTCCAATAAGCCTCCCATTTCAAGGTTAAGGCCGAGTAGATGGTTAGTAGATAGGTTATTCCTTTAAGGACTGTATCCAAGTCTTGAACAAGGGATCTGAAGGGAAAAACATCAAGAGACATGTTGTAGCGGAATAAAAAGAATCATGCTTTACTCTATATGCATCTAAACGATTTAGAAGTTGACATGCATGTGTTATGCGATGGACCTAAACGAAGAGCATAAAAGGTAAACGATGAACTTACCTTTTATAGTTCTGAACTTCTTCTTCGATCCAAAGTTTCTTCTTTGCCTGAAAATCACGAGCAATGACAACCACTAAGTTGACCTACTAATCCCAGGACCAAGAACGGAGTTGTGAGATTCAGTTTTGTGAAGTAAAACTTAGAGAGAAAGGAAGGAGGTGTATCGTTTAGGTGATTTTTTCAGCAAAAACATCATCATTTCTCATTCTGTAATGAGAAGTTTATATATGAAATTTACATGCGAATTGCATGCAAATTATTTCATTTAATCTCAACACTTAATTAATCCATTAACTCTTAATGGAATTAGTGGCTTCTATTTCACAATAGGCTGCCACATTGCCCATTAACTTTTAATTAATTAAGTAATTAGCCAAAAGGGGTAATTTGGTCATTTGAACAATTACGTAAAGTCAAACTTTGACTTTTCTTAGTTAAAAGTCAACTTTTTGACTTTTTGCTATTTTACCCGTCTTGACTAATTCTAACCTCTCGAGTATGAATCCGCATTCATTTTTCTAAAATTCAAATCATATTTGAATATAAATCCGGTCAAAGTTCAAAGTTTAAAGTCAACATGTTGACTTTTACAACTTTGACCGTTTCAAAACTTTCCAAGCTTCTAAATATGAATCTATATTTATATTTATTTAAATCATATTTAAACACAAAGCTTAAAGTTTATTTCTACCGATTTATATCTTATATATTTGTTGGTTTGTCTCTCTTTTCTTAATTCGAACAATTCGAGTTACTTCAACATACTTGTTCTTAGTTGAATCCATATGAGCTAGTAGGGGAACCTAATGGACCTATAAATCATGGGCTTCAACGATTCGAGATTAATTGGATAAACTCTTTTAGACGAAGCTTAATCAACGTTCGTCAACTAAAGAGTCATTCCACTAAAGACTCTTAGTTGCAGTCCCCTCACTATAGATATATTTCTATCCACCTGATATAACCATGATGATACGTCGATCATTCACAGTTTGTTTGTAATCTTGGCTGGGTCAACATACCGTTTTACCACATAGATTACATCTTTCTCCTTAAGACCCACTTATCCACTGTTGAACAATTGGTTTAAGGTCCAACCTATAAACCTGAATCCTTCTTGGGTCAATGAGAAGGTGGGGCCCCTTGTTCAAGACTTGGATTCAGTCCTTAAGGGAACAACCTATCTACTATCCTAAAAATGGGTAGGAGTGAATTCCGTCTTGCACCCTATGTCCCTAGCTATCCACTCGGTCTTATCCCCGAAATGGGAGGCTTATTGGGCCAGCGATGATGAGCTGCTTTCACCTATGCAGATCTAAGGATACTACCAAATGAACAGAAATTCATAGTTAGCTCAAGATTAAGATCAAGTTACCTAGGTTATCAGAATTGAAATAGTCAATTTATAGTTTACGGTGTTATAACTAAAAGTGACTATTTCGTGGTTCCAGTCTTATGCAAACCATTTACATAGGACGCCCCCACTCCTATGTCTCTACATGAACGATTCAGGATTACATCGTTTGTACTAACTACGGAGCGGGCCGCATCCATAGTTTTTTCCAGAATAAGGTGCCCAACCTTATTCATACACTATAGACTATTTGGGATATTAACTCGAACTTAATCCATGTTTATCTCTACATAAAGTTCAAGTGTATTTGACAAACTTATTAAAATAGCATCGGGACCTTATTTATTGGTTATAAGACTATAGCATTCAATAATAAATTTTATTGAATCAAATAAAAAAGTACGAGTTTTAGGACACAAATTCCAACAGGATCTGCCCTCTCATTGGCCCGAGAAGGATTCAGTTTAGAGATTGGACCTTAAATCAAATGTTCAATAGTGAATCAGTGGGACTTAAGGAACAAAATGTAGTCTCAGAGGTAAAATGGTATTTTCACCCAACCGAGGTTACGAACAAATTGTGAAGGATTAACTTACTGATCATGGCTAATGGAAGAACGGACAGAAATATATCTATAATGAGGGGAGTGCAACTACAAGACTTTAGTGGAATGATTCGTTAGTTAACGAACGTTAATTAGCTCGATCTAAAAGGGTTTAGCTAGCTAATCTCGAATCATTGGAGCCCATGATCTATAGATCTATTAAGTTCCTCTGCTAGCTCTCATATGGAATTAACTTAGAATAATATGTTGGAATAATTCGAATTGTTCAAATTAGGTAAAGAGAGAGAAATCGACGAATATGTATGATATAGGCATCGATTATAAGTTTGAGACAGAAATTTATGTTTAAATATAACTTAAATATCAAAAATATGAACACAGATTCATATTCGAGCTCGAAATTGATGGAAATGGTCGAAGTTGTAAAAAGTTAAAATGTTGACTTTTCACTTTGAAAAGTCAAACTTTAACAGACTTCATATTCAAATGTGATTTGGATTTTGGAAAAATGAATGTGGATTCATGCTCAAGAGATCGAAATTAGTCAAGGTGAACAAAATGGTAAAAAGTCAAAATGTTGACTTTTAACTGGAAAAAGTCAAAGTTTGATTTTGACTTGAATGGTCAAATGAGCATATTGCCCTTGGACTTTGTTAGTGGGAAAATCCAACATTTTTTGGGTAATCCCACTAACACTTAGTGGGATAAATGACTACATGAGATATAGACACCTAATTTACTAAGTTCCACTAATGCTGAGTGGAAGATTAGGTGTTGAGATTTTGTGCACTAATTTCATGCATTTTTGCATCTAATTAGTTTATTTAAAGACGTTTTTTCAAAAGTTTCAAGACTTTTTGAAAGTTTGGTTATTTTTATTTTCATAAAAATATATACTAAAGTAATTTCTCTCTTAAATCTCCAAAACCCTAAAATTCCTCATTTTTCCATCACTCTCCCAATATTCCTTCACTTAGCGAGTCCCACAACCCAATTCTAAGTATGGAGAATAGCGGGTCAACACTAGTGGTGGTCCTGATTTGTGCTCATGAAGAGATATCGAAGATCAGAAGGCTTCAAAGGCAAGTTTTTTCCTTAACCTTATTTGTTTTAATTAAGGCTTTTTAAACATGTTGACTTCTAAATTAGTTTAGATGCATCTAGAGTAATTTCTGATCCGTTCTTCCATTGCACATGTCTTGTTTTTCCATCAGCCAAAACATAGAGAAGGGCAGAAAGAAGTAGCCTTTCTGCTGTCTATAAAGAGATTCTTTCTTCTTCTCCGACTAAGTTCTGAGTGAAAGCTTAGAGTTTGAAGGAAAGGAAGTCCATTTCCCACTTCCCCTAACTTAGATTTTAAACACTTTCCACTCCTTTTCCTTTCCATTTTTAGATTCTTTCTAATATATGTTCTTCATATTGTACATTGGTCGAAGGCCTATATTCTTTTAAATATACATTACATGTTTATATCCCTTCAATCGACTCATCTCTTTACTATTCACCTGTCAATGTGTTATTCATAGTTTAGTCTCATGATAAGTTGCTTTCCTTATAACTCTTATCATGTTAGTTGAGCTATTTTCATCACTTGGCTAGTGTATATTGCCAACTACCAGAGAGTGCAAGTAGCTAGGATATGGCTAACATACAAAGAGGAGTTTGGAGACAAACTCCGCCTTGACGAGATAACTTCTATCATTTGTACCCTAAAAGGAGAACAAGTGTGGAAAATAGGCACTGAGAGGTTGCTATCCTTAACCGTGAAGTTCTATATGTTTTATAAGTGAGTTCTTCTCGATATATCTCGCCTAACTAACTTGAGTCATTTGTACCTCAATAGGAGGGCAAGTGTGTCGTTTAAAGACTCCTAAAAGAGCTCACCTTAATCATAGACTAGTTATGAGGGTCATATCGCGCCAAGACTTTCACAGTCTAATCGCCTAACTATGCATAGACATTCCTTCACCCATTCTCGAGTTAGTTTGTATCTCCATTTTGCATCCACTTAACCCCTCTTTACAGAATCTCTAGCGTATATAAGTAGTTATAGTTTAGCTTACATTTATTTATTTATTATTCATTATTCTTTTATACCGCCTAATTGATGAGTAAATCAAAGAATTAACATTTGGGGGCCATTTGGGGGAAGGAAAGGAATATGAGGAGAAATGAATAAGGAGAGGAGGATTATGCAAAGGAAAGGATTATTTATAATGAGGGATTGTTTATAATCCTTGTTTGGGGAAAGGATTAAGTAGAAGGATTATGAGGGATTATTTATAATCCTTGTTTGGGGGAAGGATTAAGTGGAATGATTATGGGGTATTATTTTTAATCTTTATCATTGTTTGGGAGAAGGATTATATGGGAAAGATTATGACCAATTTTTTTCCATTACTTTTGTTTATTCTTAAATGAATCAAAATTTCTAATTTCCATTTTTATTTACAAATTGAATTTATGTTTGTTCATCATGCGACGTGAAATTTTTTTTAAACGTGTAATTGTTAGCGTAATGCATGTGCAATTACCATAATTCGCTAACGCATCATTTTGAACCGTATATTGATATGCGTTATGCAACAATTCCATAAACAATGATTTACACACCATCGAAGAATGTTAAATAAAGTGAAATAAATCTGTAACGTGAATTACAACAAAGAAAATGGCAAAGGCAATAAATCTAAATCCATGGTTCGAGAAAAAAAATAAAGCATTATAAAAGTTCTCTACGAGAAAGATATCAGCATAGTCACAAGACACCGCTAAAGAGGATCCTGCAGTAAGTGGCCTTCATCGGATCAGACATCTTGATGAAGCTTCTCATGAGCGACACCTTCTGATTCACTAGCATGATGCACTTACTCATCTCTGCCATAGTAAGGCTCGAGATGGCCTCCATATGCTTAATCATTGTGCCGCCATCGCGTCCTCCTGGCTAATAGCTTTCTCTGGCCATTCTGCAATGGTTCTCAGCTGATCAGTCACAGCGTCCATACATTCGCGAATTAGGTCGTACGTCTCAAACTGCTGCATGGAGTGCTTCCTTTTCTATCCGCTAAAGCCCGTCCTAACATCGCTCGATCGGCCAAATCAACCGCCCATCATGTCCTCAGGCGACATGTTCATCCTCGGGCTCCACATAGTAGGGAATTTCATGTCCATGCCATCCTCTGGGACACTATCATTGTCAATCGGCATGTTCGAAGCGATGTTTGCAAAGGTCTCCGCACAGGCCTCCGTGGCTCGATCTTTCTTGAAAACGTAAAAAAAGCAACAAAGCAATTAGTATTCCATAAAAACCAGTTAGTCATATAATTATGTTCATACTCTTACCCAGACCCAAAGATCGAACACGTCCCTCTCGACGATGATGCACTGACGTCATCGTTCCAGCCGAAGCCACTATTTGTTGGGCCTCTCATCTCGATAATGGCCTGAAATGTCTTCTTCAACAACGTTATTCGGCTTTCGATGACGGTCATCATCAGACTGCAACTGACGATTCTTTCCCCTAACATCCTCACCAGCTGTGTTAAATAACCAGGGCTGAAGGTCCCATTATCCGACCTCCACCCCCTCCCCTTGTGTTAACCAAGTCCACGAGGCAGTCTACTTGGCACGCCTCCTCCACATGTGTCTAGGAATGCTTTGGGCTCCTAGAAGAACTTTCCATTCTTATACAAAAAAGGAATCACTACACGTACTGTACGATACATTCAATGAGTAAATATATTTGAACAACACAAGACACCAAATATGTTATCCAATTAACCAATAAGGTAATTAAACATATAGACATACATCTTTCTAAACCAAATATCAGTACATAAAATATTAGGACGACAAATTCAAATGAAGAGTTGCATGATACAAAATGGTATACGAACGAGATAATAACAGAAATTACACAGTACTACTAATTACGCAACTGCCATTCGGTGAACATTGACGAAGCAAGCGCATCACGTCATTTAGTCCATTCGTTTGAGGCCTCAAATGTATGTGATGTCGTCCCCACTAGTAGTTGCGTGTATCGAGTCATCATCGTCTTCGTCATCCAATTCCTTGACGTAAGTCATCTCCTATTTATTAATTTATGAAGGAGACAACAAGCCATGATAGTCCGATATTGGACTTGAATCGAGTAGTAGGACTTTCTAGTAGTATTGGTCAACGTCCCTTCAACAACCGAAGGCTCTTTCAATGACATTTCGTGTGCCAAAATGTTTCATGTTGAAGAACTCTTTCATTGTCTTATAAGCATTTTCGTGATAAAGATTAAACGAACAAGGTAGAAGAAAAAACTGAAATTCTATCCTAATTGAAATTAATTAACAAAAAACTTATGTTCGAAGCTCTGATTAATGCTTGAACCACCACTAGGGTGACCTACTATCCTCTGGACTCTGAACCGGGTTGTGGGACCTGTTGAATGAAGGAAATTGGGAGAGAGAAAAAAAAGATGGAAATTTGTTGGGTTTGATTTTTTAGAAAAAATAGCCCAATTTTGTTCTTTAGAAAATAAGCCAACCCTTTTTCTTAAGGCCCTAAAAGCCCAATTTATAGAGGCTTTTCATGCAAGGTTGCATGTGCATGCAAACACATGAGCCAACAACACATAACCCACTAACCATTAGTGAGCTTAATGTCTTTATAGTTTGCAAATACCTAGCCCACTATAGTTAGCAGGTTTTATCCAACAAAATGTTGGATTTTCCCACTAACTTTCGTCAAAGGGTAAAAATGTCATTTGGTCAAAGTCAAACTTTGACTTTTCAAACCAAAAAGTCAACATTTTTACTTTTTACAAATTTGTCCGTCTCGACTAATTTTGACCTTCCGAGCATGAATCCGTATTTATTTTCTCAAGATTCAAATCACATTTGAATATATTGCCGGTCAAAGTTTGACTTTTCAAAGTCAAAAGTCTACATTTTGACTTTTACAACTTTGACTATTTTCATCTTTTTCGAGCTTTCAGGTATGAATCCACATTCATATCTTTAATATTTTAATACCATTTAAGCATAAAGCTCTATTAGTAATCTAAAACTGACGGCTATATCACATATACTAGTCGGTTTCTCTCTCCTCTCCTAATTCAAACAAATCGACTCATTCCACCATACTGTTCTAAGTTTATTCCATATGAGCTAGCAAGGGAACCTAATGGACCTATAGATCATGGGCTCCAACGATCCGAGATTAACAGTCTAAATTCTTTTATATCGAGCTAATCAACATTCGTTAACTAACAGGTCATTCCACTAAAGTCCCGTAATTGCACTCCCCTTACTATAGATATATTTGTGTCCATTTGATATGACCATGATTAGTAAGTTAATCCTTCACAGGTTGTTCGTAAGCTTCGCTAGGTCGAAAAGTACTGTTTTACCCCTATGACTACACCTTTCTCCTTAAGTCACGTTGATCCACTATTGAATAATTGGTTTAAGGTCTAACCTATAAATCGAATCCCTCTCGGACCAATGAGAGGGTGGGGCCCCTTTGTTCAAGACTTGGATTCAGTCCTTAAGAGAACAACCTATCTACTAACCCTAAAACGGGTAGGAGTGAATTCCGTCGTGCACCTTATGTTCTCATCTATCCATCCGATCTTACCTCTGAAATGGGAGGCTTATTGGGCCAACACTAATGAGTTGCCCTCACCTATGCAGATCTAAGGATAATCTCATGAGAACAGGAGTTCACAGTTTGCTCAGAATTAAGATTAAGTTACCTAGGTCATCAATAATCGAGATAGTCAGTTTTGAACAGTAAACGGCGTTATGACGCAAAAGTGACTATTTCATGGTTTTGTCTTATGTAAACCTTTTACATAGGATGCCCCCACTTTCATTTCTCTACATGAACGATTCAGGATTACATCGTTTGTATTAACTACAAAGCGAGCTGCATCCATAGTATCTCTGAATAAGGCGCCCAACCTTTATTTATATACTATAGACTATTTAGGCTATTTACTTGAAGTTAATGCATATTTATGTCTCTATATAAAGTTCAAGTTTACTTAAAATAGCTTTAGGATCTTAGTTTATTGGATTTAAGATTATAGTATTCAATTTTTCAATAACGATTTTATTGAATAGAATATAATTTACAAACTACGAGTTTTAGGACATAAATTCCAACATTTTGGCACCACATCACTCCTGTAGATGGTAACGTTGGCCCCTGTAGGGCGATAGAAAACCCTCTGCTTTTGGGTAACTCGCGTTGCACAGGTAGTAATATACCCTGCGAGTATATTGTTCGATTTTGTTAGGGCGGTAAACGAATACATAAGAAACATATGACATACAATTTTACCTAGTTACAGTGGGAAAATATATCTCACCCTTTGGAACCTTTAGATCGTTAGATCGGGAAAGTGCATCTCTTAAAATACGTGAGTCAGCGACCGATCCATCCCAGTCGGCTAAAATGAAAACGAAGTTCCCCTTCGTATCGCATATGTCGAGGACATTTGTCGCCACTTTGCCCTTTCGTGTATGATACCTATCCACTGCTGACACGTTAACTTTGAAGTACGTGCTATCAAGTGCCCCAAGGCAATTCTGCAACAAATATGGAACACAGTTTCTTATTTTGCACAACTTTGAAATTGAAAAGTTAGTCAATGAAATGGTAAGTTCTTTACGCCTAACCTCGAAAGACTGTCACCTCATGTCTGTGCATCCGCTCATTATAGGTTGTGGTGTGGCCAATAAGTCATCATGCAGACGAAGAACGACCATCAACACCATGTTGAAATGTCGGGAGATTGTCTCTCCCGACCTAACAAACTCCCTTTAGATCTGTCGGTTCTTCACATCGTGCGTTAGCACATGAAGGAAGAGGACAACCATCTCCTCAACGTCCACGTGTTCAGTAGATTCTAAATTGGCCCTAGTTCATAGTAGATGGCACTGAATTGTGAAGCAGTGTCTGTCCATTTGTATACTTTTCCGACACACTAGGTCAGACGCGTGTATCATGCAAAAGTACGTTAGGTGCCTAATTCTATGTCTTGATCGATCGGGATGTGAGTTATGTGCTTATTATCATGCAACAATGCCTCCAATATCAGGAGCATCTGTCGTTGGGTTATTGTGAATGTAGATACAACAGTGACAATTTCGTGTTGGTCCATTTTTTACGTAAGTAATAGGAGAAACCTGCTAAGGGTAGAGGAAATTGTCAGAAATCGTGAACGAAAGCGACATGTGATAGTTTGTTCCACCTACTAGCGTTCGCCTTTTCTTAAATTGTAAATCATCTTATATACAATTCGTTCGTTAGCTTATTGTATTTAAAATGCATTTGTTGCAATTTAATGGTTTCTTTTCATATGTTAAAGAAAACTATCACTTAAAACGCATTTGTTTTGTATTTTTTTTTATTGAAAATAAGTGTTAATTCTTATTAATTGACCAATTAAATACTTTCTCATCATTTTTTTTAAGAACTCGCTTGCATCCACACTAATGTATGGATAACAATTCAAAAGTATAATTTTAAACTTAATTTCCTTTATTCATTTGAAAAATGTGATCAAACATATGTAAATCGGTTTTTTTTCATCTCATAATTTCAAATACATTGGCTATGTTACAAATATTTTTTATTTTTTGTGTATTGACTAAAAATTTGGTTATATTTTTACTTAGTTTTAGGTTAAAATATTACACAAGTTCACAATTACGTATTTTGTGAAACTTTGTTATCATCGTGCTTTGTGTTATGAAGTGGGCATTTACTATTGTTTACGAAGGTTTGTTGCTGTAAATAACAGAACGTGCCATGGAAGGTAAATTTTTGAAATTTGTGCAACATGCATTAACAGAAGCACATTCTTAAAACATCAATGAAAACCATAATGTAAATAAAAAAAAAAATATTTACTATCAAAGTCCCTTGTACATTACACAAGCATGACTACGTTTTATAATGTGTCGATGTACTTAAACATATGAAATAAAACAAAGAAACGACATAAATGCACGGTAACAACCTTTTTTATACGGGAGGCCGTAGGGACTGTAGAAAGTTAATTTCTGTCTCGTTACGTACTTCCACGCACTGCAATGAAAATAAGAAACATTCATAATAAATTGTTAATGCAGTTTATGTGTATGTGTGAAAATGTTAAAAGAATCAAAGGGAGGTCGCCGCATACCTTTGCTTGAAGACCTACCATCGCGTAACAATGAGAAATACGAATTTGCTATAATGTACATGCATGGAAAACTTATGTAGAAAAAATCGAAGAGAAACAGGGAAATTTATGTTTTTTTTTTTACCTCGAAGGAAAGAAGTTCGTTTCATATTAGGAAACTGAACTTCATACAGAATGTCATCAAATGTGGTGATATGAAAGGCATGACACACACAGAAATGAGGAAACCAATATACACAAACAACATAATAAACATATGGAACGACATACACAACAATCAGTAAACCAATACACAGAAAGAACATAATTTAATATGGAAGGACATACAAAATACTCAATAAGCAAAAGATATGGAATGACATAGAAAACAATCAGTAAACCAATACACACAAACAAGATAATAAACAAAGAATAAATATAAACATCCACAATAAACCGTGAGCCTGTGGATGAATGGAAGAAAATACCATCAAATTGGAAAAGTATAATAGAACATAGTACTAAAAAAATTTCACGAAACGGAATACCGATGCGTGCTACAACAACAAAATTATGCTCATAATGAAGTACAGAACCGAATCGAAGTACAAAAATAAGCAAAATAAATTTGTGTAAAACAGAGCACATGGGAAAACCGAAAGACATACAAAAATCGAAAACCCAATAGAAAACACATGGATATTGAGCTATGACAAATTTTTTTGCACATAATCATAAGGAAAATAAAATCAATTTCAACACGAACATGTAAACACAATAGACAGCTAACAACAACAAAGAAATATGTGAAAGATCGTACTCATCATCGACATTTAGAAAAAAGGGTCGGAATGTATACCTCAACCTTACCATTCTCGGATCAACTCAGACAACGATCGTGTAGCATCAACAACTCATCGAACGACCAAAATCGTAGCGTCAATAGCTAATTGAGCAGCAAAGTGTTACACAAACCCAAATCCCTTCAGATCCGAGTGGCAAATCGAAGAGAAAAGCCATGCTGGGATCGATTTAGTGAAGGAAAAGGGATAAATTAAAAAAAAAAGCAAAGAGTCGAAAACCATTCTCGGCCCAACAAATAGAATCGAATGAAAATAGGTTGATATGGGTGTTGACCAAATGGGAAAATGTGGAAAAGGAGTAGATCGGAACCTTACCGATTGAACTATGGAGAAGACGGACAAAAAGGAGTATGGATCGGTGAGATGAGGGGAGAATAAGGTGAATCGATAATGGAGGAAAAAGATGGAGAAAATGGCGGAAAGAGAAGGATTAAAGAGGGGAAAGAAAAGGATTAAAGGGAGAAAGAGAACGAATTAATTGAGAAATTAATGGGGAAAGAGAAGGAAAATTGGGTAAAATTGGGGAAATTTTTTTAACCCATCCCCCCCCCCCCTTTTTCACCAAACGGGGAAAGGATAAAATATTATCCTTTTCCCCCTTAGTCTTTCCTTGCCCCAAACGAGGCCTTGATATCAATTTGCTTTGTTAGACTCTGGATCATTCAGATAAACCTATTGTTTCACTTATATTTGAGCAAGCAGTAGGAAAACTTGTACACGATAAGGACTTAGATTTAATGTAAGGAATATAGACATTATGAGCATTTTGCACGTAAAGACCATGTTTGAGCACATAATGAAGAGATTCACAAAAAGCATTTTGTATGCAATGATCTTGAATCAATGACACATTATGAAGGATGAAATATAGTTTATCTCACTATGTTCGAAACCAACAAGCAAGTTTTTGGCGTCATTGTCAGAGAATTGGTTTTTCAAACTTAGGAATATGATTTTACTTTTATTTTGGACAAAAAGCTTAACTTTGGTGAATCATGTGTTCAACCGAAAAACGCGTGAAGAGTTAAGTGATTACAGTCCATTCGATTGTCTTTTCTCTTGAATAAACAAAGCTTGATGTCCGCATTTAGCTAAACAAAACATACAAAACACACATCCAGATTCTTCAATCTCAATAACACATTACATCATTCAGAAACTAATTAAATGTAGCAAAAATGAGTAGTAAAAGAGAAATTGAAGAGTGGTAAAAGAAATGCATTAATATTATAAATAGAACCTTAAGTCTTTTGGACATAGAGTTAATATTACAACTTAATACATAAGAAGTATAAAATGGAATACAAAGAATTGAATTGAGCCTCAGAATACGATTAATCATATTCTTTGTACCTGACTTTTTTTTGTTATAATAAGGGAAAATGACATTCCACGCCTCATTAATGTTTCTGACAAAGTTGCTTCGACATTCGCAGACGATCTTTTGTCATTTTCTGACATTTACGCCAACCAAATTTGTCTACTAGTGCTTTAGATAGCTTAGCTTGTTGTGATCGTTGCGTTATTGGTTACACACACTCCTCGCCTGATGTTCTATCGATGGGCTATATTTCTTTTTTGCCTAAAATTCTGCAATAAGACAAGTACAATGTGATAAAATAGTGATAAAGTTCTTTTGCAGTCTATGACACACAAGTTAATCAATTCTTCTACTTTTCCCCACATTTTCTTCCAATCTTATGCGATAAGGCTTTATTATTTTACATAAAAGCTATAATAACTTGTATTTCTTCAACTTATAAGTGATCAAGTTATCGTTGTTTTAACAAAAGTTAAAACAAAGTAAAAAATAAAGCAACTGTTTAAAAATTTATGTATTCTTTTATTCAATTGAAATAAGAACTCCAATGTTGCCACCTCTCACCAAAATAAGGAGCAAAACTTTAACAAAAATCTGAGAGTAAAAGTAAAAGTGGCGATAAAAGTTACAGTTGAGAAGAGGAACGGACCCACAGAGTGCTTATGATTTTTCACTCAACTCCAAATTCCGAATAAATAAACAAAAATCTCTTCGTAAAAAAGGAACCAAAATTCTTTGAAAATTTTAACCATTTCAAAAAATAAGATTTTCTGAGGAATGAACGAGGATATTTTGAGACTTAAGCTTGTCGTGTTTTGAACCTGAAAATATTTTCATAGTAGGGATTACGCGATGAGAATGAACCCTAATGGAAAATAAGGCTAACATGCATTATGAGAAGTTTAGTTGATGCGAAGAGGAAGGTAAGTCTTGGGTGTGGAATTGTACTTGAGGACAAGCATTGTTTTGCATTTTAGGGTGTGATAACTTGTATAAATACAAGTTATTATGACCTTTTAGGTAAAAAAAATGGAGTCAGAACGCATAATAAAGTGTCAAAAGGTGTAGCTTTGAATGCACATTTATAAAGATAAGAGAATACATCTGACATAAGTCTCCATGACTAATTTACTATACTTTTTAGTGTTTTTATCGTAGGATAATGAAGAAAAGAATAAATTTAGTGAATCTCACAAGTCAAACAGGTGCAAGGTCAAGTGATTAGAAGTTATCTGGCGATTAACATCACTAGGCAATATGCTACATCATCACGCGAAGGGATCCATTAGAAGAAAAGAATGGTAGTTGGAGTTGATGTGACTTGACAAGGCTGCTTTTGGTGCTGAAATGTGTAGAAGAATAGAAGTTTCTTGCCTAAAGTATCCTATATAGATCTCCACCATGAGAAAAAAAAAAGTCTGAATGACCAAAACCTAGAAAGCTCTAGGGAGGTTTGTCTTTCTAAGGGCTGACGGAAAGGAGTGACCTTTTCCCTTCTATAGAAGTTCTTTCTCTCTTCCACTCTTCTCCAGCCAACTTCTGAGTGAGAGCTTAGAGAGAGATTAGAGAGAGAAACCACCAACCATTCCCCTGACTTGTAAAAGAGCCAAGGAATGCTCATAAGGCCTCCTGTGGCTCGACTGCCTATTTTACTTTCCATTTTCATACTTTTAATGTAATGTTTTGACTTTTACATTTCCATGGTCAAAAGGCCTACGTCAATCAATACATTGCATCTTTTTATTATCGTCTTTTTGTCTCTTCTTCACTGTTTATCTTATTGAAGTGTTATAAGTAGTTTAAGTTCATGATAAGTTCTTGATAAGAAATCTTTACTTATAAGGTTTATCATGTTTAGTTGAGCTTGACTCCATCGCTTGGCCAACGTTTATTGCTAACTACTCGAGAGAGTAATTAGCAAGGACATGGCTAAACATGCACATAAAGGAGTTTGAAAACAAACTCCATTCTGACGATTGACCTCAATCATTTGTGTCCTGAAAGAAGAACAAGTGTGGTATCTTGACGCTGAGAGGTTGTCCACCTTAAAAGAGAAGTAATGTGACTCTTATAAATAAGAAAATCTAGATAGCTATCGCCTAATCTATCTTTATCATTTGTGTCCTGAATGGAGAACAAGTGTGACATTTAAGCATCGAGAGGTTTCTTACCTTAATTAAAAGATGGCTAAGTGATTCCTATCGCATCAAGGACTGCCACATGGCTTAATCACCTACAACGGGGAGATCTTCCTTCACATTTCTTTAATACAAGTCGGTTTCCTTTTCATCATCACATCATTCTATACCACTTTCTCAGAATCTCTAGTGTAAATAGTATATTTAATGCATACATACACATATACATACTTTATACTGTATAGATATTTATACGTCTAGAAAGAAGCAAAAATTGTAGCTAAGATTAATAGAAATTGCCTACGTTTGACCCTGACTTACTCAAAAAACCTACCACTTCGCTTACACTTGGGCAAGCGATAGGAAAGCTTGTACTTAACGCAAATTTAGTGGTTTCGAGTGGAAAGGATATGCACCTTTTGTTGCACGATGCTCGCCTGAAGAGACATAGAGAGCATATTGCCTTCGATGATCATGTCTTATCGCATACCATAGTCGCAGACATAGAACCTCAATTACACATTAACAAATTTATTATTAAGCCGATAGGAGGTGTGTAAACGATCGTGTACCTTATCATGTAGAATTACTCTAACGATCGTGTACCTTAGTGTGCATGATTATTCTTATCCCTTTGATTTTGCAAAGAGAGGTTTACGATAGAAATATTAAAATCTACATCTCTTGTTTATCATAAAACCCAAGACGAAATAATCTAACCAAGCAATATATAAGTGCATTTTAGGAATCTCACGGTGCGATCCAATGGAAGAGACCGTTGGATATGTTGTGTGAGGCCCTGATCCAAAAGGAAGTTTTGTTGAAGAAGAACTCCATCGAGATAAGCTATTTTGACTAAGTGTATAAAGAGGCATTCTATAAAGACGGATGCGATTGGAGAAAGGGTGATACAAAGAGAAGTATTTGAACCATTGCGTGAACTAGGTAACGCATTTAGATTGCTAGCAAAGAAAAAGTTTGCATTTAACGGTAAGAATTAGGTGATTAGGGATAACAATACGTGGAGAAGTACCATACCTAAGAGTATGGTTGAAGTGACTAGATGGTTCTCTAGGGAAAGTACATGTCTGTTACTTTTTGAGATGAAAGTCAGGTGATTTAAAGAAGTTTAGCTTTTCAAGGGGATAAGGTTGGCATCTTAAGTTTGGGTTGGTTGCATAGGTGTGACAAAACAGTAAGGTGACATATGTAAAGCGTGAAAGTAAGCCTTGGACGTAATAGGTCGTTATAAATAGGACCAAAAATCGAAAGAAAGACTGGAAAAATGCTAAAAGTTTTACTAAATTGTTGAGAGGAGATTTTGGAGTGTTGAGAAACCGGTTCAGGGAAACCACAAGGAAAGAAGAGGAAGTCGAAAGCCAAAGGGAGAAAGAGTTGAGGCTAAGTGTTGTTGTGAGTGTTCCTTAAAAATGAATGTTTATTCGTAAATGGTTTATCGAATGAATGATCTTTCTAAATGAATGCATGTTGTTTATCACAAAAATGTTGTAATTATGATCCTTACAAATAAAAGGAAATATCTTATGAATGTTAGCATGAAAAGCTTTCTTTTGAAATCCTTTTGTTGATGCTTGTTGTGTGATATCGGTATTATGTGTGATATGTTGAGCTAATGTCTTTCATTTGATGTTAGGTTTGTTTGTGTAACAAATAATGATGATTGATCTATCGCAAGACGCTGATGGAAATTCTAAGTTTAACGCAAGACACTTGTGGAAATGAATCCTAAGTCTAGGGGAGTAGAGGCTAGTAGAGTGAGTCCCTAGTCTGAGTGAGAATGAGTTGTGTTCTTGATATTAGATGTTGGTGAATGTGAATCCCAGGTCTAGGCGAGGAATAAAAATAAAAGATGCTGGTGAAGTGAATCCCAGGTATAGGCTATAAGACGCTGGTGAAAGCAAATACCTGGTCTAAGATGAGATTAAGATTGTTACGAGATGCTTGTAGAAATCTCGATTCAATCGTGAGATGGTGGAGAAATTGAATACCAAGTTAAGCGATAACTTGTAGAAATACAAGTTATTATAGCCTTTTGAATAGAATAATGAAGCCAAAACATGTAACTTCTGTTGTAAATTCATAAGTATTTGGAAATACCTTGTACATAAGACACCATATCTGTTTTACTATGTTTTTAGTGTCTTAACGCACGAATAGGAACAAAAGAAGGAACTAGTGAATCACAGAGAACCTTACACAAAAGCTGCGCAAGAAGAGCTCATCTGGTTAGTACAATTTCTAGGCGAGGATCTATGTCATCATGTGAGGAAGGTTCACTAGAAAACAAGAATGGTAGTTGGAGTTGATGTGACTTACAAAGCTGCAATCGGCGCTGACATGATCGAAAGAATAAAAGTTTTCCACTGAAAGCTGCCTACAAAAAGACTTTTTCCCTACCAAGTAAGGTGGTCGGTTTTGAGAGAAATCAGATGTCTGAATAGACCGACCATGGCTGGACTGAATGGGTCAAACATTAGAAAATGGTGGAAAGGAGTAACCTTTTTGTCGTTTACAAATGTTATTCTTCTTCTTCTCCAATCAATCTGTAAGTGAGAGCTTAGAGTTCGAGTAGAGATGATGTCATTTTCCATTTTTCGTAGCTTGTAATGTTCATTTCTATACATTCCATTTTTAAATTTCTTTGCAACGTATTCGTTCATATTATATAAAGGCTAAGGCCTACATTCTTTAATATATTGCATGCCTATACCTTTTCAATCCATCATTTCTTTACTGTTCATTTGTTGATGTGTTATCTTTAGTTTGATCTTGTGATAAGTTCTTGATAAGAAGTTTAGCTTATAAAGCTTATCGCGTTAGTTGAGCTGTCATCACTTGGCTAGTGTTTATCGCCAACTATCCGAGAGGGCAAGTAGCAAGGATATGGCTAACATGCCCAAAGAGGAGTTTGGAGACTAACTCCACCTTGGTGAGAAAACTTCCATAATTTGTATCCCAGAGAACAAGTGAGGGTATTTGGTACCGAGAGGTTGTCACCCTTAAAAGAGAAGCTCTATAAGTCTAGCTTGTAAGTGAAATCTTCTAGATATATCTTGCTTAACCAAGTTTAGTCTTTTGTATCCCGAGAGCAGAGTAAGTATGCATTTAAGACACCAAGAAGTGTTCGTCTTAATCATAAGCTAGTTGTTTAAGATACATCGCATCAAGGCTCCCGCATGGTTTAAACGCCTAGTAATGTGGAGACTTTGCATCACTCTTTCTTGCACAAGTTAGTTCACATTTTCAACTCGCCTCTATTCTTATTCTCCTTTTACACATTCTCTAGTGTAGATAATAGATATTGTTTAAACTTACACTTTTTCATACAGTATAGATGATTCTTTTATACCTCTTGAATGAAGAGTGAACCCTAGAACTAAGCTTTAATATCAATTCCATGTGTTCTACTTGTTTGTTTATGTGTTATATTTTTACAAGTATTATGCTCATAGATTTGTCATAAGGAGCTCTAATTGAGCGACTAATAGGCGACTAAATAGGGTTATGCGTTAAAAGGTGCACTCTTATTCATGCGTTGTTAATCGCTAGAGATATACGTTATCGTGCAAGTTTTCCTCTCTAATGTCCAAGTGTAAGCGAAAAGAGATTTTCTGGTAAGTTCTAGGTCAAACATAGGGAATTGAAGCTCCTATGTTATCCTATCGCACAGCTAAATCATGCGACATAAGCTATACAATATAAGTATGAACAATATACTAATTATCCTAACTATTTACATTATTGTGCTTGGCAGTGCAAGATGGGCATGGCGAGATGGATAAGTGGATATGAACTCATTATAGAAATGGCAAGGAAGGAAGAGTCTAATTATCTAAACGCAATAATTTGTGCTTTTACACTTTAAGGTGATATAAAACGTATATTAACTTAGAATTAGGGAGAGTAACCTCTCGATGCTTCTGCCATACTTGCTCACCTTTCAAGATGCAAATACATAAAGTTAAGCTATAATTTATACCTGATGATCTTAGTGTGCTAGTAGTAACTTATCCTCAATTAAGGCGAGCAACCGCTAGGTGCTATCACCACACACATTAGCCTCTCGATAATGTATGGAAAGGATGTGTTTGGTGATAAGACTGTATTGCTATAATCTTTATGCCACTCACTTAGCTATATGCTAGTTCTCACTTGTTAGGCGATTACAATCTATATCATTGTTCTTCTCTCAAATGTACAATGTTAAGATGTCTGCGTTTAACTCAACAAAGCTCATGTACATAGATTCTGATTCTCTAAGTATTAAAAACACAATCTCATTGCTAGCTATCTAATCAAACATATTAAACATGGAAAGATTAAGAAATATGGGAGAATGGAAGAAGAAATGCATTGCTTTAATAAAAATAACTTTTAGCCTCTCGACCATAGAGTACATCTTACAAAAAAAATACAATAAAAGTACAAACTAGAATACAAAAGAAGGTGTTATGCTGTAAAGTCTGATTTCTCATACTCTTTTGGCCATGATTTTTGCCTATTGATGAGGGGAAAGATGAAGGGGACAACTTTCTCTCTCTCTCTTATTCTAAGCTATCACTTAAAACTCAAGGAAAGGGAGAAGACGAACGAGTAAGAACTTGCTCTTTGGCCAAAATGTGCATATTTTGTTATGAAGTGAGACACTCTATTTATAGGTGAGACTTGATGTTGATAGGACATTCCATGCGTCGTTAATGTCTCTGGAAAGCTGCATCAGCACCGCGTTGACATCCTTTGTCTTTTTCTGACATTCTTGCCAACCAAATTTGTATGCTAGTGCATCGTGTCACCTAGCTTGTACTGTTTCTTGTCGCATAAGTTGAACGTCTCTTCTCGTGTAAATATTATATCGTCAAGCTTTACTTCTTTTTGCCTAAAATCCTACGTTTAAAGCACAAAAATATAGTAAAATAGGAATAATATTTTTTTGTATCATCCAATTCGCAAATTAATCAAATCACCTACTTTTTCCTCTGTTTTCTTCTATTTTCATGCGATAAGACTTCATTATTTTACCTAAAAGGCTATAATAACTTGTATGTCTACAAGTTATCATGTTCAATCCTGAATTACCTAGGAAACCTATTGTTTTGCTTATATTTGGGCAAGTAGTAGAAAAACTTGTAACCAACGAGGACTTAGCAATTACATGAGAACACGAGACATAGAGAGCATCTAGCATGCGATGACCATGCCTCATCATATAGAATAAGATTTAGTTTAGACACACACCACACACCACTAAACACTAAGTTCGAATTTCCACCAAGTTTTTGGCGCCGTTGTCGAGGAATTGATTTTTCAAACTTAGAAACATGATTTTACTTTGATTTTAGACGAAAAACTTGATTCTGATGAATCATTAGTTCAATCGAAGATTGCATGAAGAGGTCCATGGTACCAGAGCAATCTATGATTGAGTAGACTAGCCCTAGGGTTAAGTGCATCTTTTGGTAAGTGATAAAAGGAACATTTAATTGCAAATGAAGCTAAGAACCATAAAATACCTGAAATCTTGAATGTCCAATCTGTTTAAAATTTATTAAGGTGTCAAAAGAAGTGTCCATACAGTGAGTTAAGTAAGACCGTTTTCTTAGCTGACTACGTGATAAAGGGATTAAAAATGATCACTTGAGCATTATGATGAATAGTTGGGTGCAGAGACTAATTACGATGAACGATCATGATGCAAGGAGTCATACAACAAAGGATCAAAGTTCACGAGAAAACAATGTGAGTCGAACAGCTTTATGGAGCAATACGCGATGAGATCACAATATTCCTCACCTAGACCCTGAACACAAGGATGCTTTTGTAACGTATAAATTTTCCCCATCTCTTTTTCAATTTGCATCCAAAATTTTGTGTACAAAATTTTTTTATAGTATACTTGTAGTTATTTCGTGCTTGTAATTATTTCTTAGTTTTATACCTTTTTAGTTTAACAAGTTAGGAGACGCGATTTATATCGCCTAATCATTAGGCAAATCAAGTAGGATTTTGCATGATGAAACTACTTCGGAAGATAGAAGTCGTTGCAAAACGCATTAGGCGTTCTAGTCTTCTTGCAAAGTGTGATGAGCAAAGGGTTTTGTTAGTAATGATTAAAGGTTTTGAGGAATGTCGAACGTCACTTTTTGAATTTCAAATTTGAAAATAATGATTACACTAAGCATCGAGAACCCAAACGTCTTTGTCAGACCATCACTTTGCATTTTTCACGCATGACGTTAACCATGTGGGTAACCGAACCCTAACTGTAGTTAGGGTTGTCTTTAAAAACCCTTATAAAACCTTAAATCAAACTTTTTCACCATACGATTCTCTTGAGCTTACTTAGTTTTCGAAAGTGCTCTAAGCTTTCCGATTATCTACTCCGGTGAACTCAGTTAAGTTCTAACTTTCTCTTTTATCTTTACGTTTTATTTTATTTTCCTCCCCTTTTTATTCATATGTTTGGGAAACAAGCTCTCACTTCTAAGACAAGCCAGTTTGGTGAAGGGGCTAAGAAGATTCAATCTGGCGAACCTATATTGGAGCATAGAAAGGAAGAAAAGGCATCTAATACAATGGTCATCAACAGAGTCAAAATTCAGTGGTCTAAGGACAAGCTTGGTGATCTAATGGCAATGGTCTCTAAGGAGACTTCGAAAATGAAAAAGAACAAAAAGAACAAGAAGAAATAGAAAAGACAGAAAGAGAGCAAAAAGAGAGAGAGGAAGAGGAAAAGGTTAAAAGGGAAAGGTTGGAGCAAGAAGAGAAAGAAAAGAATAAGAAGTTGAGGAAGGAAGAAGAAGAGAATAAGAAAAGACAAGAAAAAAAAGAAAAGAAAAAGAAAGAAAGTGAGGATAAGTTGGAAAGAGAAAGATTAGAAAAGGATCAAGAAGAGAAAAAGAAAGAAGAAGAAAAGAAAAAAAGAGAAAAGGAAATTCGCAAGGAGGTGCGGGAGGAAAATATAAATGAATTAAGGGTGTCCTTGCTAATCATTGGATATGAGTTTGATAAAGTAGCGAAGAAAGCTCAAGAAAAGATAGTAAAGGTCAAAAGAGAGCTACTAAAGATTAAGGTTAAGGCACAAAGGATCAAGGCCTAAATCCTCAGCGAAGTTGATAAGATAGCTCTCTCTGCAAAAAGAGCAAAGGAAAAGAGAAGACCTTCGATGAATTTTACGAGGAGTTTTGTCACACCCCACCCCAAGAACGATACCAGCTGACCCTTAACTTAAACCCTTAAACAGTAAAAAAACAGCAGAAGCTAACCCATAAATTTTAAACAAAATTGGGGAAACTCTTTTCATTAAACAAACTTTATATAAATTTTACAGATAGAATGCAACTTTATTTAATAATCCAAAACCGTCCTTTAACAAAACCTAAAGTCTGATACCACTGAAGACCAACTGATCATAAGTACAAACATCAAAACACATATGATAATTAAGAAAATCCTTCAGTAGACGGATGACAGCAATTCATGCTTCGAGGACATAGTCTTCTACCTGGAAAGTGGGAAAAAATTTGAAGAGTGTGAGTTAAACAAGCTCACTGAGTGATAGTTTTTGTAAATAACTTTTCATAAACTTTTCAGAACAATGATTCATAAATCCTTTGAAACATTAAACGATAAACAATAACATGAAAGATTGAACTTTAAAGCATTTAGGAAACAGTAACATAAATCCTTATTTTTCCTACTCGAAACCCAAGTATCTACTCTTGGAAGGTAGAAATTTCTTGGTACCAACTCCAAACCTCAGAGATAGGCATCCCCAATCTCTGTTCCTGAGAGATACGCGTCCCTAGCTCCAATCCTGAAGATAAGTGTCCTTACCTCAATCCCTCGTCACCCTTAAATCCTACCCTGTTAAAGGATATTTTGAGACATATTGGTTTGAAGAAAACATTTATAAAACCATAATCTTAAACATCCTGAAAGAATCCTTTTTGCATAAAAAGCCTTTAAATGTCATAATACTTGATCAACATTTTTCAGTAAACTTTAAAGATTCCTCAATTAACAATATTTTGAATAAATACTTTAAACAATAGCATGCTTGAAAATCATTCATAAAATAACTTAGACGTTTAAGATAAATCATTCATGAACAATAGCTTAAGAACATGCTTGAAATCACTTTAATAAATCCATTTTTCACTTACTGAAACAAGCTCAAATCTTTGGTTTATAAATTTTTCTGATCTCTTCTTAACCTGAAATAATGGTAAAATAATCCATTTAACTTTCCTTAAACATGAAAAATAACAAAAGTGTACTTTGAAATTCCAAAAATGACCAAAAGTCTCCAAAAACATGTCTTGACACATGCTAGCGCAGGTGGTAGGTGGCAGGCCTTAACCGCGCATGCTGGATGTCACGAGCATGCTTCCCCAAGGAATTATTTGCTCATGGCCACATGCCCAAATACCCCCAAATTACTTTGTCTTGATGTCTTGTACGTAGTTTAATCTATTTCTTTTCTTTTTATGTTACCAAGCTAGGGTGCGACGTTTCAGCATTTTCATATGCAAGCTTGCCAAAGCTAAAAATGTTCAAAATGTACTATAGGGAAGTCATAGTAGTTCAATCCCCGACCAAGCCTTATCGCACTCTTTGCAAGCTTAGCTTTTCTTTGCAATTGATAGCTTTCAATGCTTTCATTTATGATGTTTTCAATGATTTCCTTTACGTTTTATAAAACAGTTTTTCCAAGAACGTGAAGGAAGGCTACATCATATCGTGAGTTTGTTTGTGACTTTTGGATTTTATGCGACTGACTTGTTGACGAAGAAAAATAAGTACCGCACAATCGAGTTTGAAAGGCTACGATTGTGACAAGTGGTATCAGAGCCCAATTGGATAATCAACCGTTAAGACAGAAACATGTCAATGACGAATCAATCGGACAAGGTCCAGAAAGACCGACTAGTAGAGTTGGAAGAACAGATGCTCTACCTAATGGAAGTTCCCGACTCCATCCACTTCTTGGAGTCTCGTCTCAAAGAAATTTCCAAGAAAGTTGATACTATCGATGCGGTGGCCGGCTGTATCAAAAGATTACCGATACAAGAGTTGTTGGCAAGAATCGACACTCTAAAAGTAAATGTTGGAATAACTGGTAACTACGAACGTGGGGATAGTTTTTCAGGATCTGTTACCCATATAGAAGAACGTGTCAATGAGCTAGATAGCTCTCAGAAGACACCCTTAGAGATGATAAATGGTATGTCGGAAGATTTTTAAGCTCGCTCGTTGTCGTTGAGAATGAAATCGCAGATGTGAATACAAGACTGAATCTTACAATACGAGCAAAGGCAAACAAGCTTCGGTCGAAGGGGCAATTCCCATTAGTAAAGTAAAGATTTTGGAACCCAAGTCCTTCTATGGGGAAAGAGATGTAAAGGCCTTAGAAAACTTCATATTTGATCTCGAGCAGTACTTTAAGGCCACAAACACAGTCATTCAGGAAGCTAAAGTGACATTGGCAACGATGCATCTGTTTGAGGATGCCAAATTGTGGTAGAGGTCTCGATACGTTGACATACAAGAAGGGTGTTGCACAATAGACACTTAGGACGCTTTAAAGAAAGAACTTCGCTCGTAATTCTTTCCCAAGAATGTGGAAATCCTGGCTCAGTGAAAACTGCATAAACTAAAATACATCAACAACATTCAAGAGTATATAAAACAGTTCACAGGACTGATTTTAGACATTCACAATATGTCGGAGAAAGACAAAGTTTTATATTTTGTTGAAGGGCTGAAACCGTGGGCAAAGACCAAATTATATGAACAAAGGATCCAAGACTTCACATCAGCGTATGCAGAAGCTGAATGGTTGTTTGATCTAACTAGTGACTCGGTTAGAGCTCCACCTACAAGCCACTCAACCTTTGGAGATCTTTCTGCTGTTAGTGCGGGAGGTGGAAGTACAATCGTAAGCTTGGGTCTGAGGAATAAGCACAATTATCCCTTCATTTCATGAGTTGGAGAGAAAATAGACCAATATAGGATCCCTGGAAAGGTGCTCCCCTTTATTTTCATACCCTCTTGACTTCTTCGGCTAGGGCTAGAGAAGAAAGCCTCAAAATCAGGAAGATCATAATCTCAGATTATGCCTCCAACTTGAGGATACTCTCGAGATGTGAGACGTCACCAAACTTCCTCACCAGGAAGGAACAAGAATAGTCGCTCAAGTTCTCCCAGAGCTGTCGAGGGAGACAAACGTCCTAGTGGAGACTGCAGACCTTACCCATCAAATACAAAGAACAAATGGCGAAGGTTCAATAATCAAGACTCACACAAGCGTCTCCTCAGTTGGTTAATATGTAAGGGGCCACATTTGGCAAGAGAATGCCCGAATTCATATGATAAATCGGGTCAAGCTGAAGATGAAGCAAACCAAATAGAAAAAGGTGAGAACCCTAGAATAAAGGCCTTAAAATATCTATCGTCTCTCCAGAAAAAGGTAAGGGAGACAAGTATACCGACAGAAAGGCGTTTATTGTATGTTGACTTTTGGATCAACTAGAAACCGACCAAGAGCACGATGGTTGATTCCAGTGCAACTCAAAATTTTATAACAGAGGCAGAAGCTAGACAACTAAGACTTCGTTAGGAGAAAGATTCAGAAAGAATGAAGTCGTAAATTTCGTTGCTCTACCTATCGTCGGATTAGTGAAACGGACGATGATGAAGTTGGGAGGATGGAAAGGCCCTATAGACTTTGTGGTTGTAAAGATGGACGACTTCGATGGAGGGAAAAGGTTTGGTGCTTTTAGGGTGCTCCATCCAGGCAAGGAGTGTCCCTTGTATTATATATCCCAGATCAAACGCTTGCTTTGTAAGTATGTAGTATAGAAGCATAGCTTATTCGAATGGCACCGTGATGTCAGGCCCATTGGAAGGATTTTATTCTTTACAAAGAATAGCCAGATATTGGCTTCTGTTGTCAATTGATGTGGGTAAAGTTGCAACCTCCCTCTTGGCATCTTTTCTCACTCTGCGTTGGCCACACGGTAGTCTTCAATATTTTCTTCACAATACCTTAAGTGGGCATGTTTATCAGTTTATGGCCAGGGTATAATTCTTCCTCATTGAGAAGTTTGGATATTTCATTGATGGTCTCCGCGTGGAAGGAAACTTTCTCCCCATCCATCGTTGCATATAATTATGTCAGGCGCCACATATAACATGTTGACAACGTTCGAACGAACCTTGGTATCCCCCTTGAAGAATTTTTCCTATCCAAATGTCTTGATGGGTTGCAAAGAAAGTCCAACAATGACCCCTTAAATGGAAACAAGCCCCACTCAATCTTAATAAGCTTTTCCAAGTCTTGGGCACTTGTTTCCCCGCCTTGTTAGACATCCTCAAGTTTAGATGTCCAAACCCTTTTCTTTGTCTTCTTGGATTGTGCTATAGCTCTCTGCCCTGGCACATCGAGCGATGGCCTTACCTTAAGAGGGCTCATGTTTTCTATTTCCTTAGTGAATTCTTCTATCGCAATCTCATGGATTTCCACTTCTTGTGTTGCGCGGCCTTGTTCTTTACTGCCACATTTTTTACCTGCTCGCTTAACCTTGTGAGCTCTGCCTTCCTTGCCTTCTTGGTGGTTTAGACTTCAACCAACTTTTCTTTCTTCCCATCTAGAGACTCAACGTTTTGCTTCTTTTGCTATAAAGTCTGGTGGAGACGATCATCTTCTTCTCTTTCTTTATCTTTCTCTCCTCCACCTCCTCTTTCCTCCTTTTCTCTTCCATCATCCGTGTCGTGGATGCACATTCCATCTTTCTTCTTTCCTCATCTTCTCACATTCTCCTTATTCTTTCTTCTTCCTTTTGTTTTTCCTTTTTCCCGTGATTGAGTTCTTGGATGAATCTTAAAACTCTCTTGAAGTCTTATTCGGCCACAACGATCTTAGGTGTTGCTTCCTCTCCTTTAACGCCAAGAATTACCTTCCCCACACCGTGCTTCACGTTTTTGTAACCCAACTAGGTAACTTCTCTGTCTTCCACATCATTAATTTCAGGCTTCAAATCAATTAGCCCTTTGTAGATTTCATCTTCTTGCCTCATCTATTCATTTGCAGATGCGATGGAATCTGTGGCCTTTTCTTTAGGTCTTTGGGTCTTTGAGCTTCTTTCAAATTTGGCCTAACGAAGTGAATTTGAGAGGAGGTTTCAAATGTTCTTGGCTTGATGGTTATCTTCCTCGTAAAGCCCTCAGGTCTCAGCTTCTGCGAAGAGGATTCGTGAAGCTTGTTGGTTTGGTCGGTGATAGGTTTCTTGGCGGGAAAGGGTTTGGATGTCTCCTCTTCCTTCTTCATGAACTTCGAGATGATAGGAGTTTCTGGGTTTTTCTTTTGTTTCCCACCATGTGATTGATTGACGGATGAAGTTTTCGATGAGTTTCGCGGTGAAAGGGATGAGTTTTCCAGTGTAGGCTTAGGATTTTGAAAGAAAACGAAATTCTTTGGAAGAGCACAAAGAACAAATAAAGGTTCTAATGATTTTTCTCTTCGTTATTTATAAGTGAAGGATGGTGGCAACGTCATCATTAGGCTTCAGGCTAATTTATATGATTTGACACTGAGGCAGTACGTCTCTTCGAAAGCAAAAATGACTGTTGCACTTAATGCAACGCTTCGATTTCCACTACGCGATGCTCAACTCCCTATACGATATTAAATTTTGGGCAGGAAAACTAGTATCTTATCGTTTAACTGTGTGCCACGTACCTTTTGCAACTCACTCTCTTGCTTGCATAAAATTTTCCCTTGTGTTCCTCACAGGCACAAAACACTAATCTATCCTAACTAAAAAGCAATAAAGAAAGTGATAAAGAAAGCAGTAAAGAAAGTGATAAAGGAAAATAATAATCAGCGAAAAAGAAATAAAAGAAATAACAAAGCGATAAAAAGGATGCATAAAAGGAGATATGTTTGTATAATGAATAGGCATACGATAAAGTACAAACATATCAACGCGTTTAAGGTAATGTTTATGAAGGCATTTCTATATTAAATCCATGGAGAATTTGGCGTGGTCTTCATCTTCATAGTATACCTTGAGTCTTTGACCTTTTACCTCAAATGCGTTCTTCTCGTCCAACGATGTAATCTTAATAGCACCATGTAGGAAGATCTCCTCCACAAACGGCCTAGACCATCGTAAATGAAGTTTACCCGAAAATAGATGTGAACATGAATTGAAGAGCAATACTTTCTATCCAATGTACAATTCGCGTTTACAAATGCAGCTGTCATCCCATGTCTTCGTCTTTTCCTTGTGAATTTTGGCATTCTTATAGGCTTGAGAGCACTACTCTTAAAGCTCATGTAATTGAAGCAACCTTGCTTCTCCTACGGCGTGATAGTTGAGATTTAACTTTTTACACGAAAACTAACGCTAAAGAGTTCAATTCCAAGATGGGTTATTGACGCATTTCGTCACGATGAGATAGGTTCCCTTTCCTCTGGCACCAGTCACAATTGACCACATAGTTCCTCGCATCTTGAAATAGAGTGAGCTAGAATTACCTACTCTGTAAGACTTTTGTAGCCATCTTTTTTTCGCCAAAGTGCCTTCCATAGGGTGCTTCATAGTACTTGGCGATTATTTCCTTTCTTTCATACTTAGGGACGCATCTTCTAATATTTGTTCTGGCCCAAATTTGTAAAGGAATGGCTCATCCCATCTATAGAATCTGCATTCATGAAACAACCTTTTCATTTATTTGTTGTTAAAGTCTTGCGACCATGTTTTGCAGACCAAGTAATTGACTATGTCTACATACCAAGGTTCTTTTACTTTAACGCGGAAGAGTTTCTCATCAGGAAAACAATCTTCAACCTATTTCTTCTTGAGTTGGAATGATTCATTGTTTAGACGCGATAAGTGATCTGCCACTTTGTTCTTGGTACCTTTACAGTCTGTAATTTCCATATCAAACTCTTAGAGTAATAAACCCATCTGATTAATCATGGCTTGGCGTCCTTTTTTGCCATGAGATATTTGATGCAGAATGATTAGTATACCGTAAATTTAGGGCCAACAATGTAACTCCTAAACTTTTCTGTCGTGAACATTACCATGAGCAACTCCTTCTCTGTGGTAGTATAGTTCTCTTGAGCTACATTGAGAGTTTTGCTGGCATAATATATCAAATGGATCACTTTATCCTTCTTTTAACCCAGTATAGCCTCTACCACTACATCACTTGCGTCAAACATTACCTCAAATGGTTTAGGCACTGAGGTCAATGTGTCTTTAAGGTCTGGGACATCTACTGGCATTTCTCATCGAAGTTGAAGGGTTGGTCGGCACATACCAGATTACTTAAAGGTTTGGCAATTTGGAAAAACCCTTTGATGAATCTTTTGTAAAATCTAGCATGTCCCAAAAAGCTCCTTGGCAACTTGACATTTGAAGACGATGGAAATTTAGTGACCATGTTGAACTTTACGGGGTCCACTTCTAATCCTGCGTTGGACATTTTGTGCCCAAGCACACCCTCTGTTACCTTGAAGTGACACTTCTCCCAGTTAAGTTTGAGTCATGTCTCTCCACATCTCTCTAACACTTTTTCCAAACTGCCCAGACATTCTTTAAAGGAGTCCCCAAAAAATGAGAAGTCATACATAAAAATCTCAATTGATTTCTTTAGAAAGTTTGAGAAGATAGTCATCATGTACCTTTGGAATGTCCCTGACACGTTGCATAAGCTGAAAGGCAAATGCGAATGTGCCACAAAGACATGTAAACATGGTTTTGTGTTGATCTTCAGGTACAATAGTGATCAGGTTGTAAATAGAATAACCATCCAAAAAGCAGTAGAATTTCTTCCCTGCAAGACTGTCCAACATTTGGTCAATGAAAGGTAGGGGAAGTGGTATTTCTTTGTAGTGACATTTAGCTTGTGGTAATCCATACAAATCCTCCACCCCGTGACTATTTACGTTAGGATTAGCTCATTGTTTTTCTTCACGATAGTCACACCCACTTTTCTTGGAACCCATTAGATTGGCTAACCCATTCAGCGTCTGTGATTGATGACCCCGCGTCAAGCCACTTGATAATCTCTTTCTTGATGACTTCCTTCATCGTGGGGTTCAATCGCCTCTAAAACTGAATAATGCCCTCGTGCCTCTTTTCCAGTCTGATTTTATGCTTGCAATAGGATGGGCTTATTCCTTGAATGTTTACCAAGGTCCATCCTATCATCTTTTTTTTTTTTAATGTTTTCACATATTCAATAACGCTTTCTCTTCTGCGACATTCAGTTGGATGGAGATGATGACGAGCAGAGTGTCATTCTCTCCAAAGTATGTATATTTTAAGTGGTTAGACAACAACTTAAGCTCTAGTTCTGGTGGTTCTTCAATTGATGGTTTAGTTTTCTTATCACCTTTGGTTAGCAGATCCAAATGTTCGAACTTTCTCGCATTAGACATGGCGTGTACTTCTTCCAAGATGTAGTTAGGGTCCTCTTCTTTAAAGAATTCTTTATGGCTGAATAGTTCGGCGAATACCTCATCCTCGCAATAATCTCATCCAAGGGATTCTATTGCCCTACAGTTTTCAGCATCTTAGGAGAATTTCATCGCATTGCCAATATTGAACTTAACTTCTTCATTATTAAATCGCATTTTCAGCTACTCTTAGGAGACATCTATGAGCGCACGACCTGTTTACAGAAATGGTTGGCTTAAAATGATAGGTACCTCCTGATCAGCTTTGTAATCCAGAATGACAAAGTCTGCAGGAAATAAGAACTTGTCCACCTTAACCAAAACATCTTCAATCTTGCCTTAAGGCTTCGCGATGGATCTGCCAGCGAATTAGAGCCTCATGTGTGTACATTGATCCTCCTCTATGTCTAATTTTTTAAAGATAAAAAAAAGGCATTAAGTTGATGCTTGCTCTCAGGTCGCGTAACACACTCCAAGATCCATCTAGCCTATAGAACATGGTACCGTGAAGCTTCCAAGGTCTGTCATCTTCTCTAGTACCCCATTATTGAAGACGTCTCTTGTTGCTTGCATTAAAGCTACTATTTCGAAATCATTCGTCCCTCTCTTCTTCGCTAAGATGTCTTTCAAGAACTTCACATAGGAAGGTATTTGCTTTAACACATCAACAAACGGAATATTAATGTGAAGTTGCTTCAACACGCCTAGAAATTTTTCAAATTTTTTTCATCGCCTTTATTCTTGAGACAACCAGAAAATAAAGGAAGCAGTACAGGGATTGAGCTTGTCGCCTAGTTAGACGCTTTGTCGTATTGTTCTTCTTGCCTAGTGCTCTTCATTTCCTTATTTTTCTGTACGTCATTATTCTGCAAGGAAGAAGCATTGTCAATTAAAGAGAAATTTAAGGGATTATAATTATTACTTGGGCTGCCAAACTTGTGAATAGAAGTAGAAGTGAAGTCTCTACATTTGGATTCTAGGTCGCGAATGGTTAAATTCCTTCCGCTTCTAAGTATCATAGCTTAACACTTCTCTTTCCTGGATTTTTCTACCTGGTTTGGCGTTTCAGTAATACTTGGGATGTGGTCTTTTAGAGAAATCGTTGGCTAGCTACCCCAATTGTAACTATAGATTTCCTATTGAGGTGGCTTAGCTTTGTAGAAGGGCATCATTCCTCTGCATGTATTCGCAGAGAAGGGATTTCATAGACGGAGAAGTGGATGGAGTGGTGGTGGTGGCTTATTGGTGTTAGGGTGTTGAGTGGTGTGGTTTATCATAATGCCTTTGGCGATGGTCAGATGCATCACCGTGGTAATTTCCTTGACCATCTTGTCGCCCTTGATTTCCTTGACCTAATCCTCCCCAACTTAAGTTAAGATAGTCTCTCCGACCAGAATTCTAGGTGTTAGAGTATTAGTCATGAAGGAATGAAAACCCTTTGCACAGTGGAACAATTACAGAGACCTTAACCCAATTGGAACCTAAAAATACCAATACATTGGTAATATTTAAATTAATTGTGGCTAAACATTTTTTCAAGGAAAAAATACATAAAAGAAGAAACAAGAAGAAACTTACGATCGTTGACGTCTCTGTATCTACAAAACTCCAAATTGGGGAACACCACAACTTGGAAACCTTCCTATTCTCTGGATTGAGATGGTATGTGGGAACCAAATTGGAAGAGGAAATTTTTTAGAGAGAATGGGAGGTATGAAGAAATTCATAGAACTCGCTTCTGTGTATCGTACCAGTAACTCCTTCTTCTTCAAACTAAGAAGAGGGAAGTTGAGAGAAAAGTGGGAACATGGAAAAACCACCAACATTCCCTATTAAGACCAGTTTGTCCTAGGTATTCCTTATGTGCACCAAAAATCAGTTTTGTCCTAGGTGTTCCTTTGAGTTCATCGAAGACTAGAGATGTTCCTACGGGATCACAGATTGCGCGTGTTTGGGAATGTATCAGTTTAGGGGTACCACTTTACAGGACTCTAATAGAAAGTTACCGTCTAAATAGAGTTGTCTATAGCATTTAGTTGCGATAACGTCATGGACTGTTGCAACTTGTTCATTTCAGTAACATGTCCTTGTAATGCAATTATTGTGTTTCTATCCATTCCCACGTTAGTTCTTCATCTGTTTTCTCTATTTTTTGTTGCGAGCCAAAGCCATCATCTCTCCATTCTTGGCTATTATTGGTCTTGTCATCCAACGTTGTCTTGATCTAGTTGTAGGAACTTATCAACATTCCTCTTACAAACACAGCATTGGCAGTTTGCTGTGTATCCTCACTTAGCCCAAAGTAGAATTGCTCTATCAGTACGTATTCAATTATGCCATGATGGGGGCATGCTTTCACCAAACGTTTGAATCTTTTCCACAACTCGTTTGAATTCTCTTTATCCCTATGTCTTCATCAGGTCCTGCCTTCTTCTTGCATTCTTAATGGGTGTGAAGAATTTCTTCATGAATTTCTCAATTAAATCATCCCACGTGGTCACCTCTCCTTATTCTAGAGAGTTGGCCCATCGCTTGGTATCATCTCTTAACATAAATGGGAAGAGATAAAATTGGAACTCGTCTCGCAAGATGCCTGACATGTGAAATAGAGTAGAAACTGCGGATATAATCGTGTGGGTCTTCACGTGGATGGCCGTCAAATTTTTCACATTCTGAATCATTTGGAGCATGACTGGTTTTATCTCAAATCTTGAGTTCTCGCATAATATGGGATAGGCGATGTCAGGGTTGAAATTATATAGATAAGATAAAGCATAAATAGGCGGGGTTGGGCTCCTAGGCAAGCTGGTTGGCAGGTGTTGGGGCAAATATTGACTCGTTTAAAGATAGCTTATTCTCAATCCATATCATACACATGTTTATTATATTTATATTTTTATGCAGAATATGAAAGTAGACTCCGATACGAACCCAACGTAACAAAACCCACCTAAAACGGAGTTCAAACGAAGTAGGATGATCAAATTAAATATTAGGGCAAATTGGTAAATATTCAAAAAAACCTAAAACGATCTTTTTATTTGTCTTTTGCGACCCTTATGGATCGTTTATTAAGAAACTTGGTTGTATGACTAAGGGGAGAGAGTGATATGTTTATGTTTAATAATGACCTTGGAAGGAGGGAGTGAGATGCTAAGTTTATGCTTAAATTTAGTAATGACTTGGGTGGGGGGGGCTAAGGGTACATTTATGCTTAAGTTTCAACTTGATGCAAACTAGAACATTGTTGGGTCTGTAAAGATTGCTCGAAACTTATATTTGCAACTATGCTTATGTAGTCGGTGTTTTTTCTTTTATCTTTTGTGTTCCTTATGGGTCTTTTATTAAAAACCTTGGTCGTATGAACTTTGGGTGCTTATGCTTTGACTATCCTGCAGTGGTAGCCATTGAAAATCTATTTTGTGCGATCCGCTTAGACATATGTTTTAGGAATCGTGTTGACATGTATTTAGGAACTTGATACTTTGTTGTGTTGACTATATTCTGCAGTTATGGTAGTCATTGAAAAGCTATTTTGTTCAATCCACTTAGACATATGTTATAGGAATCATGTTGTTTTGTAATTACTTTGGAGGAGGGGGGCTAAGGGTAAGTTTATGCTAAGTTTTAACTTGATGCAAACTAGAATATTGCTTCGTCTGTAAAGATTGAATCGAAACTTACATTTGTAACATTTATATACTATGCATTCCTTATGGGTCTTTTATTAAAATCTTGGTTGTATGAACTTTGGGCGCTTATTTTGAAAAGTTTATTGGTATGCTTATTAAGAGGTGATTTTTGTTTGGCATGCACTTAATATTTATGCTTATGCTTATGCATTTTCCGTAATGAATGTTGGCTAAGGTTCATTTTCTTCAAATTTGTAGATAGTTGAAGAATCTGTGGACCATGGTATTGATCAAGTTCTCATTTATGCGTCAGTTTGATTAAATTAGGTCACACATACATGTAATATTACAATAAATTTATCTTTTGGATTATTGTAAAATCTTTACCGATAATGTAAGTTATATTTTTTATTATCTAATATCTTTCCAAACATATGTGGGTAATGCTGAAATTTAGTATTTAATTTTTTTGAAAGAAGAAATATATGACAAAAAAATATGTGTTGCGAAAATGAAGAATAATGACACAACATGTGTCGACATAAGCCTTTATTAAATAGAAACATTGTCGTTAAAGCACATTTCTTGACAACAATTTTGTGTAACGAAACATTTACAACGACAATATATTAGTGTCGAGTTATATTGAAAGGTGACACACTTAAAACGTCATTATAAGAGTATTAATGACAATATATTGGTGTCAAGTGATAAATAACGGTGACACATTTAAATTATCAATGTAATAGTATTAATGACAATATATTTGTGTCGAGTAGATTACAGTAACACATTTAAAGTGTCAATGTAAGGATATTAATGACAATATATTAGTGTCAAGGTATAGATAACAGTGACATATTTAAAGCGTCAATATAAGGTTATGAATGACAATATATTCATGTCGAGTAATAGGTAACGGTGACAAATCTAAAGCGTCAATGTAAGAGTATTATTGATAATATATGAGTGTCAAGGTATAGATAATGATAACACATGATTTGCGTCAATGTAAGGGTATTGATGCAATATATTGATGTCAAGTGATAACGATGACAAATTTATTGCATCAAGGTAAAGGTATTAATGACACAATTTTGGTGTCATCTAATCATATTTAATGACATGTTTTCCAAAGTATCGTTAAATAGCCTTTCTTGACAGTGGCTTCAATGACGAAAAAATTATGTCGTTGAAAGTCTTTATGACGCAAAATTTGCGTCGTTAAAGCCCAAATTTGTAGTAGTGAATAAAATGCTCTATTCATGCTTTATGATCTTGAATAGGATGCCTCATACTTAATAAATAGTGTGTGTGGAGAATGCTCTATTCATGCCAAATGTTCCCACATGAAGCAAAAAATTAACATCATTCCCATAGTTTAAAGTTAACAAAAATGCAAGCATAAATATGATCACAGAAAGATGATTACAGAAAAGCATGTATATGAGATATCAAGAAGGAATTGAACTTTCCCATAAATATCATGATATTGGTCATGATGAGAACAACCAGAGGAATCAATGTTGGATTATTTTAAGATGTTAAAAATACATTGTTGTGCCTTATTCCAAGGACACTGTGAATCGAGTTCAAGTAATAGTTTAAATGGTTTAAAATATAGAAATAAGCTTATTCTAGGGACAATGTTAATGCAACCCATTTTGTATTTGGTTTAAGCAGAGTCATCCCAAGACACTCATGTAGAAACATGTGAGTGGGAGCATCCTATGCAATGAGATTGTATAATATCGGACCATGAAATAGTTACTTTTACATTATAACATTGTTAATCGATTAAAACTGCCTATTTCAAATATAGATAAACTAAGTAATTTGGCCTTAATTCTAAGCTAACTATGAATTGTTGTTTACACTGGATTATCCTTAGATCTGCATAGGTGAGAACAGCTCATTAGCACTGCCTAATAGACCAACCATTTCAAGGGTAAGACCTGGTGGATGGTTGGGGATGTAGGGTGTAAGAAGAAATTCACTCCTACTCGCTTGATTAGTAAATAAGTTGTTCCTTTAAGTGCTAACTCCAGGTCTTGACCAAAGGGGCCATACCCTCTCATTGGTCCAAGAGGGATTCAGTTTATATGTTGAAAACTAATTATTCTTTAGAGGATTTATTAAATCTTAAGGAACAAGATGTAATCTCAAGAGTAAAACAGTAAATTGATCCAGTCAAGATAATGAAGAACCTATGAACGGTTGACTTACTAATTATGGTTATATTAGGTGGACACAGATATATCTACAGTGAGGGAGAATACAGCTACAGGCTATAATGGATGGTTTTGATTAAAATGTTGATTAACTAGGTAATTTAGCTAGTTAATATTGGATTATTGGAGCTCATGTTCTATAGATCCATTAGGTCCCTTTACAAGCTCATTATGAATTTAAACTTAGAACATAGTAATCAGTAATTCAAATTGTTCAGATTAAGTTGAGAAAACGAATCGCTAATAATACTCGATATAATTAACGATTATCAACTAAGGGAGAAATGATGTTTAAATGAGATTTAAATATCAAAAATTTGAATGGGATTCAAATTGGGTCAATTGGATTGATCGACATTAAGTAAAATTCAATTAATTAAAATTGTTTAATTAGTTACTTAATTATTTAAAATTGAATAATTAATTAATTAAATTAAATGCATCAAAGGGAAAAATTGGAGTTTTAATTTTTTGTCAAAAGTCAAAAGTCAACATGTTGACTTTTGACTCTCGAAGTTGTCTTTGACCATATGGGTTAGTGAATAATTTTCGGGATTAGTGGAATTATTTCTTTTGTTGATGAATAAGCTATGTGCTTATGGTGTTGTTCATCAAGCTTTTCATCCAATTTCATCAAGATTGAGAGAGAATTTTAACCTTCAAAGATAAGCGTTAAAAAAAATCTCAATTTCCCTATGTTTTCTTAACATGCTCTATTCTTAAAATTCATGAAACCTATAGTGTTTTAGATTGATTCTCTTCTGATAGCATGTTAAAATTCATGTTAACTTCTAATAGCTCATCAACTGCCATTTATGGGTTTGCTTCTTCCAAATATCGAAAGGCTCTGATGACAATTGATGTAGCGAGTTGAAGGTATTAGGTCAAATCCACAACCAACGATGTGAAATCCATCCCTAAAAAGAAAGAATGTTTTCTAAACAATAATGTTCTATATTCAAAATATGCTAAAAAATTCCTGATAACAACCATAATTTGGCTATTTATAGCCTTACAAGAAAATTACATAATTAACTAATTAATTGTAACTAAACACTAATTAATCTAGATTACGAACACAAATAAATATTAATTAAAATATACTAATTATCTTACAATTCTCCTCTTCAATATCGTTTGTAACACTTACATCTCATTTAACAATTACAAAGTGAGTCGAATCCGTGGTGCTACCATCATGAGGTACCCAACTTCCATCCATTTATTGCATATCTTTTAGGTGATAACTTGAACATGAATCACTTGCATGTCAACCACCGCATAATGTTTGGGTGACATTATATAACTTTGAATCTTAGTTTATTGGATAGAATTAATGTTGTCTAAGTGCCATATAAAATACCTATGATTTTATTAGATAAATAATTTGTGTTAAAAAAAACTACAAACTAAGAGATATACAAAATTTAAAACACCAATTCCAACAATTACACACAGTGTGCGTTTTGAGTTTTTGTTTTTCCTTTTCAAAATTTAAATAGTCAGATCATTGACCTATTTATATTTAAAGTTAGTTCCAATGTTAAGTTACTAGAGATTTTGTTATCTCAAGAACTAAAATCGATAATTATTAAAATCGTAAGGAAGATTTTAAAACATAAAAACTAAATAGAAACTAAATCCAAAACTTAGATAGTCAATTTTTTTTTCTTATTTTAATATTATATTTGATTGGTATCCATCCATGTTCTAATTGGGTCCAACCTCCTCAATCTCACAACACTTTTGAAGTTAGAGTCAAAATCGATTTTTTTCCATAGGTTACAAACCCTAGCACATGGTCCAAATTTTAAAGTTCTGGGGGGAGGAAACCAAATTGAATCTTCCACAAGATAAACAAACACAGTAGCCCAAAAAAATTTCGCGGTTCCCTAAAAGCTTGGGCACAGTGCGGAAATGCATTTCAGTTCTATATCTTAAAAAGTGGCGGGAAATCATTCATCGTCCCAAGCATTTCTTTTCAAAATTCCTTTTCACTCTCAATTTTTTCCCGCCGGAACACATGAATCTCTACAACAAATAACTCTCCCCAATCCGGTAATGCCAGTCCTTCGCATCTCTAGCGTCTCCCCATTTGTTCAACTCAACACTTATACCAATTCCCTCCTTCTGCCGCCTGAATCAGAACCTGGGTTTTGAAGTTTTTGCTCTCAAATATAATGGGGAGCAAGAAGAGGGCTGCTGCCGATGATAACGAACACAGAGCTAAACGGACTAAGTCTCCTGGAGTTCGAGTCGTTGGTGGTCGGATCTATGATTCTGAGAACGGAAAAACTTGTCATCAAGTAATTATTGAACTCTGTGTTCCTTTACTCTTCAGTTTCTTTTAGCTGTTTTGAATGCCCATTCTTTCTTATGGTTTTTATTGAACGCTCCAGTGCCGACAAAAAACCATGGATTTTGCTGCATCCTGTATGAACATGAAAGGGGACAAGCTGTGTACCATAAAATTCTGTCACAAGTGCCTCCTAAACAGGTTGCAGTCTTAATTTGCCGTGTTTTATTCTCAGTTTTTACTTGCTGGGTTTAGCTTATTTTAAGTTTATTTGGTGTGTATGAAATTTACATTTGTATTGAATGGATTTCGTGGAAACTATATCAGATACGGAGAGAAAGCAGAAGAGGTGATGCTTAAGGAAGACTGGAGTTGTCCCAAGTGCAGGGGTCTTTGCAATTGCAGTGTTTGCATGTAAATTTGGAGCTCTTATCATTATTCTTCTCTTTATCCAATTTTTGTTCGAAGTTTCTAGATTGAAATTGATTGCATGAACTCGGATGATCTTGATCTGAGAGTATAGTGATTTTTCAGGAAGAAAAAAGGTCTTAAACCTACTGGTTTGCTAGTGCATGCAGCCAAAGCAACTGGGTTTTCTTCTGTCTCGGAGATGCTTCTTGTGCATGGTTCTGACTGCTTAGATCAATATAAGAATACGATCAGCAAAGTTGCTTCACCAAAAAAGCAGGCTTCTGATGACAAGGTTTGATTTTGTTTCTTTGGCTGGTATTTATCTTTCTTCATGTCGATATATAAATGCTATGGATGCATTTCTTAATGTTAATGGAGTTCTCGTTGGAGACATTCTAGGTTGACTTATGCAGTATTTTGAAAAGGACTCTCTACCTCATTTTCTTCTCCCTCTTTCTATCTTTTCTCTTCTATGAGTGCATGATGCCTTTTCCTGCCATGTTAGCTTGATGTTTTGTGAAACCATGACATTTCTATTGGAATTCCTTGAATTCGTTATGTGGTGCTACGAACAACCCAATACGGAGTGATCTTGTTGGGTTTAGAAAGTGCAAATAAAAACTTTCTAACCTAGTGGTACTGTATTGTGTTTTGAAAACCATTTTCTCTAATAATATTTGTTCTCTCCCTGCCCGTAGACGTAGCTAACACCTTGTTATGAACCATGCATATCTGTGTGTCAATCTTTATGTTCATCTATTGCTTAATTGTTGAGTACGTAACAGTTTCACTGTGGGATGTTTGGGGCAGAGGAATAATCGGGTCTTTTGTGGTAGCGAGAGGGACCATAGTGAGTTTTGGGCTTTGATTAGAATTCATGTTTTCCTTTAAACTTCAGTTTTGATGACTTTTGTAACTATTCTTTAGCAAACATTTTAATTAGTTGGAATCCCTTTTTATAGGTGGGGTGCTTTGTTTGGTTGAGTTTTTTTTTGTATGCCCTTGTGTTCTTTTATTATTTCTCAATGAAAGTTGTTTCTATAAAAAATAACAAAACCATAGCGTTCCACTTTGTTCATTTTTTTGCTGTATTGAGAAGAAATTTTTTGCTATCAATACTGTTTCCTATAGAAAGGACTCTAAGAACTTGCTTAGCTAGGCTATTCTTTGAAAGCTCTACTTTTGGTCCTTCAAAGAGGGATACTTGGTAGTCCTTTCCACTTGGATAAAATGTCTCGACCCTATGTTTCTTCACCTTTTAGCCCAAAACAAAGCTTGGCCTTCTGTTGATTCTGTTATTGTGAAAATTGATCAATGGAATGAAAGCTGACATGAAAGGACTAATGTACTTCTTTTATACGAAGGTTGGTTAAAGTTTAGGAGCATTCAAACTTTTAAGGTATCAGTGATTTCTGTGGTGGGATTATGAAGGCCATGACAAAAATGGTCTTCTTTGGTGGCTTATATGGAAACAATTATTAGAGTTAAAAGATTATTATTGTTGTTTTCGCTTTGTTGAGAGTGCTCCAGCAGGACGACTCTTCCTTCTATCATGTAACAACTTTTGAAAATCCTAAGATTTTACTTGAGATGCACATACAGTTATTTTTTAAAATTTTTTATAAACAAATTAATTCTTAACTTGGAAGCTGGAAGGAAGTTAGATCTTTGGTATGAGTTTGTTCTTTTTCTTTTAAAAAAGAAAAGAACTAGGTATACAAATTCCTTAAATACTGGTTGAGGTTTGCTTATGATGGTATAAGCTTAAGGCTTTATCTTAGTTATGTGGAAACAGAAAATAGAAAGGTAAAAGAACAAAAGTTCAAAAAGAGAGGAACGAGGACCGTTAACTCCCGATAATTGAATTTATTAACCTTGTTGAGGAATAAGACCTTTAGATATTTCTAGAAAAGGAAATATAACATTTTATTGATAAAATGAAAAGAGACTAATGCTCAATAATCTGAAAGCAATATGTAATCAACTTGAGGAAAAAGTTTTGGAATGGAATACCTTGACAATCAAGACCAAAAGTAAAGAAATTCGTTTCTAAACTAGTGATTTGAATCACTCCACTCCACAAGAGGTTTGATAACACCATTTGAATTACTCTATTATGCAAGTTCTAAAACAAAAGAAGGTGGAATATGAAAATTTATCTCTCAAAAAAGCTAAAAGAAATCTTAATTCATTAACCTTTCTCATTATGTTTATAATGGAGGAAAAGAGGGCTTTATATAGCCTTTTAAGACTCTGAACCAAAGTGGCCAAAAAAAGACCAAGAGATATAATCTCCAATGGCTTATTTATGGAGGAAAAAGGTGACCAGAACGAGTTACAATTCTCCACTACTCTCCTATAAAAACAAGGCTTAAATGATAAATAGAAACTTTAGAACTCAAGTACATAGTTGTACAACCTATAGATCAGATCTTGTTCAAGTAAGGTCGTGATAAACAAAAATTGAAATTTCAATTAAAACATTATAATAAAAAAGACGTGTTGTCCTCGTAACCATTTATGGAGTAGCTTGAATTAGAGTTTTATAAAGTTAAAGTATGAGCTCATTACATGCAAGTTAGACCGCAAATCATATAAGGAAGGACTCCAGCATCTTCTAGGACCTCCTTTGTTGAGTTCACCAGAGTTTGGTTATAAGTGATTAAAGCTTGTTGTAGCTTATTGACTCTCAATCTTGTAATTGGCCCTTGAGAATGACAATTGATGTTCCTTAGTTCACACCTTATCCTCCCCCTCTTGAGAACAACATCCTTGAATCGTAGTCATCCCCTACATAAAAAATACTCAAATTAGCAACATTAAAGGTCACACTAACACCATACTCACCCGGTAAATAAATTTGTTAAGCATTGTTATTGATGCGCTTAAGAACTTGGAACGATCAATCTCCACATGACAAAAGCTTGGATATTCTTTTAGTTGGAAATAGTTCCTTTCACCCAAAACACAATCTCTCAGTCTGCAGTCTAAAATCTTGCACACCTTATTTATTTTTGAAGCAGCTTTGAAATTTTCCTTCTCAAGTTGCCCTTTACTTGTGCAATTTATGACCAAACTCAACCTTAGCATTTGCATCAAAACTCACAAATTTGTTAGGGGGCATAGGTAATCAAGGCATGGGCATTCAAGGGGACGATGGAGGTAGCCTCTCTTATGTCTTTGCTTGAGGGCTTAGTTTTAGAGAGGGGAGAAGGGATGTTCATGTTTGAAGTCCTAACCCTAGTCTTGGTTTCTCGTGTAATTCCTTGTTCACCTTGTTGTTGGATCCCTTTCCTAGTAGAGAGTTCGTTTTTTACGTTGTTTGGAGGATTAAGGTCTTTACGAAGCTGAGGATCTTTATTTGGCAAGTCTTGCTTGGTTCGTGGGAGCACAAATAGGCTTGTTAGGAGGAAGACCTTATTTGTTGGGCCTTTTTGTTGTATTCTTTGTTGGAAGGTGGAGGAAGATTGTGATCATCTCTTTTGGGAGTGTTAGTATGCATGGATTATGTGGAGCTCTTTCTTATAGGAGTTCAATGATATAGTTTAGTTGGTTGAAGAAGTTTTGCACGACGATCAAGGAGTTCCTCCATTCAATTTTCAAGGAGAAAGGTCACCTTTTGTGGTTTGTTGGGGTTTGTGCTATTATTTGGGATATTTGAGGTGAGAGGAATGATTAGGTGTTTAGAGGTAGGGACCCGAATGAGGTATGGTCTTTAGCAAGATTTCATATGACCCTTTGGGCTTTGGTTTCGGATACCTTCTGTAATTTTTCCCTTAGTAACAATTTACTTAGTTGGAACCCCTTTTTTTAGGTGAGGCGTTTTTGTGGACTTGTTTTTTGGATGCCCTTGTATTCTTTTATTTTTTTTCAATGAAAGTCGTTACTTTTATAAAAAATCAAGCCAGGTTTCAAAAAGATTGCATTTACTAGTTATATGGACAACCTTATTATATGCTAATTTTATGAATGGTAAACAATCCTCCCAAGTCTTGAGATCTTATCAGTACAGGCCATCATTTAATTTTGTTTACTACATCTTTGTTTTCTCTAAATAGTATTTTTGTCTATGCAAATTTTTAAATGGTATGCGTAGGTTTATATTTAGCTATTTATTTCTCTATTTTATAGTTTGCTATTTATATAAATATATTTATATTTCAATGTTATTATTAAAATTGAAACTTATGATACATGATAAGTTTTGATGCACAATATACTAAAATTTCATTTCAATGTGTTATGTTGCACGAGTTAACAACCTTGGTTCTATTAACTACCTCGGTTTGACCATCTGTTCGAGGATGATAAGTAGTTGAGGACACAAGCTTAGTTCCCCTTTAATCCCACAACACCCAAAAGGTCGCTTAAAAATTTAACATCGCTAAGTATGGTTTTTGGATTGCCATGTAATCTCACAACCTCTTGAAAGAATAAGTCAACAATGTGTTTTGCATGGACGGATAGGTTGGGTTCTGCTCATCTTGTAGCCTTTTCTTGGTGTTCTTCATCCAAGTATTGTTCTAGTAATTCTATTTCCATTTGCTTTTGGTCAAACACATATTTTGTCTATTTAGGTTTTGTATTGTCTTGTCTGTTTTTTGATATCATATATCTTTTTGCATTATTCTTTTTTCATTGTATCAAAGAAAAGTCTTGCCTTTTATATATAAAAAAAGCAATTTGTTTTGCATCATCAATTTTGTGACAATGAATAAAATGAGCAATTTTACTTAATCTATCACCCACAAGAAAGACGTCTCTATCTTTTGAGTTCTAGGTAAGCCTAAAACAAAATTCATTGATATATCCATCCAAGGACCATTTAGAATGGGTAAATGAGGGTACAAACCATGAGGTTTGATGCTATGCCAAAATGAGGGTGTCGAAGTCTCCTTCGACACATCAAATAACATTTATAATATACCATTGAACTTTGAGTTAGTAGCAAGGTTGGGTTGAACCACTGACTAAGATAGAACTTCTCCTAAGATGTATATGTGTTTGGAAAGCAGTAAAAATTGGGTGGGGATGGGGTGAGGATGGGATTGGTCTTTGTTTTGACTAAAAACTAAATGCAAGAAATGTGAAGTGGAAAACGTTGAAGTTAGAGAAAAATATGAAATAACTCACTTCATTCATTCTATGCAATAGAGTTCAATATATATAGGCATACATGGGAACGCTAACTAAAGACGAGTAAATTACAATAGTGGACAAGCGACTAATAATCTCCTATATGTATGTGTGTGTGTATATATATATTATAACACTCCCCCTCAAGTTGGAGCATATATGTTAATTATGCTCAGCTTGATTACATTGGTACTATATTTGAACTCCATTCAAAGTTTTTGTAAAGATATCCTTTAATTATTCTCCAGTCTTCACATATCTAGTGTACACCTAACCTTTTATTTTTTCTCGAATAAAATGACAATCAATTTCAATGTATTTAGTACACTCATGAAATACTGGGTTAGATGTAATATGGAAAGTACTTGATTGTCACACCACAACTTAGTCGGAATTGTAGTATTAAAATTCAACTAAATCAAGAGTTGATGTAACCACATTATTTCACACACAGCTTGTACCGTTGCTTTGTATTCTGACTCACTTGATCGTGAAACTACGTTTTGCTTCTTACTCTTCCATGAGACCAAATTACCTCCAATAAAAACACAATACCCAAAAGTCAATCTTCTATCTTTTTTTGATTCTGCCCGATCAGCATCTGAGAAAACATTCGATGTTCATATAGCCATGATCTTTATATAAAATCCCAAGTGTAGGTGCAACCTTAAGGTAACAGAGAATTTGTTGTACTACATCCCAGTGTTCCATTGTGAGTGAGGTCATAAACTGACTCACAATTCTTACTAAATAAGCTATGTCTGGACATGTTACTGTAAGGTAATTTAACTTCTCAATCAATCTTCTATATCTCTTAGGGTCCTTAAATGGTTCTCCATCTTTCAACAGTTGTAGACCAGGTATCATCAGAGTACTGCATGACTTGGCTTCCAAGTTTCCTATCTTAGATATTAAATCAAGCTTATATTTTCTTTGACATGAAAATACCCTTCTTGCTTCTCATTACTTCAATGTCCAAAAAGTACTTCAACACTAAGATTTGAGAGACAATATACATGATGTATCACTGTCGGTTATAAAAATATCATCAACATATACAAAAAGTAGAATAACTCCACTAATAGATCTTCAGTAGAAAACCGAGTGATCTGTTTGCTTTTCTTCATTCCAAATTGCTCAAGTGCATTACTAAATTTTCCAAACCATGCATGTGGACTCTACTTCAACCAAAACAAGGATTTGCAAAGGCGACACACTTTATCATTCTCCCCCTGAGCAACAAACCCAGGTGGCTGTTCCATATAGACTTCCTCCAAAAGATAATTGTGTAGAAAGACATTTTTAATGTGAAGCTAATGTAAAGGCCAATCTTGATAGAAATGAATAACTTAACAAAAGGAAGCTTAGCAATAGGAGAGAATACAGCAAAATAGTCAACCCCGTACGTCTTAGCATAACCTTTAGCCACAAGGCATGCCTTTAAGCAGGCTATTGATCCATTAGGATTAACTTTAATTGGAAATACCCATTTGCACCCAATAGTCTTTTTTCTAAATCATAAGTGCCATTATCATCTAAGGCATTCACCTCTTCAATCATTGCACTATACCACCTAGAATGAGATAGCTTCATGAACGATCTTAGGTATCTAGACAGAGAAGAGATTTAACAAACGAACATGTAGGAAACGATAATTGGTCATAAGATACATAAGATGCCATAGGATAAGTGCAAGAACGTTTACCTTTACGAAGAGCAATGGCAAGGTCATCACCTGGTCCTGAGTTCGATAACAAAGAGTCTTTTGGGACAAAACATTCACCTTGAGGTTGCTGTCGGCTAGAGTAGATGTTAGGAATTGGTGGACGATTAGGGGCATATGTCGAAGGTAGAGCAGGGGAGGGAGTTGGAGATGTGAGAGTATAAAGAAAAAGATCATCCTTCTCCTTCCCTCGACTCATACTAGGCAAAGGGGTAGTGAAAGGCTTGTCCTCAAAGAAAGTAACATCTCGAGAGACAAAATATATATTCAAACTTGGACAATAACATTTGTATACTTTTTAAACACGAGAATAGCCTAAGAAAATGCACTTTAAAAATTTGGGGTCTAACTTTGTCAAATTAGGACGGACATCTCGAGTAAAACATGTACAACCATATATTTTAGGCTCAATAGGAAACAATGGTTTTGTTGGAAAGAGGACATGATAAGGAATATGACCTTGAAGAACAGACGAAGGCATGCTGTTTATAAGAAAACAAGCTGTGGAAATTGCATCAACCGAAAAATGCTTTGGAACATGCATTTGAAAGGATAATACTCGTGTAGTTTCAAGAAGATGCCTATTCTATCATTCTGCAACCCCATTTTGGGATGGAGTATGAGTATGGGATGATTGGTGAATGATTCCATGTGTACACATGTACGGATTTAGTGCTTTTGGAAATTACTCACTAACATTGTCACTTCTCAAGGCTCTAAGCCATACACCAAGTTGTGTTCGAATTTCAGCATGAAAATTGCTGAAATGAGAAAGTAACTCAGAATGATTTTTGGTAAAATATAACCTAGTCATGCGAGAGTGATCATGAACAAAGGTAACAAAATATCTTAATCCAGCTTTGGACACAATTAGACATGGACCCCAAATATAAGAATGAACTAACTCAAAGGGAGAATTTTCCCGTTTGTCAACTCTAGAACTGGAGCTAAGAAGATGAAATTTGGCAAACTGACATGAGTCACAATTCAATGAAGACAAGTTATAAGACTGATGACAAAGATTTCTTAAAAGTAAGAGGGATGGATGACCAAGAAGACGACAATGGGCATCAAAAGGAGAAAAAAATCCAGAACAAGCAACAGTCGTTGACGTCGATATTGGGTGATCAAAAGTGTAAAGTCCTCTAGATTCATGTCCTTTCCCAATAATCTTCTTTGTTACAAGATCTTGAAACAAGCAATAGCTAGGATAGAATGAGACACAACAATTAAGGTCAGTGGTGATTTGACTAATAGAGAGCAAGCTAAATGACACTTGAGGTAAGTGGAGGACAGATGACAGAGAAAGGGATGGGGTGACAATGCCTGATCCAATAATAGAAGATTTTGATTCGTCTGCTAGGGTAACATTGGTAATGGATTTAGATGACAAATTTGTAGAAATAATTTGGGATTGCCTGTCATATAAGCAGTAGGACCAAAGTCTATGATCCATTGAGTAGAGGAGGTAAAGAGACAATGATTCATGTTGATTGAATTAGCAATGGTTGTAGTAGGGGCATATTCTAATGATGAAGGAGATGTTTTCAACGATTTAATTGACAAATCATGAATAGATGGAGCTCTTAATTGAGCCAAATGAGAATTCACTACGGGATTGAAAACAAGATCTACGAAGCTTCTAACTAACAACATCCCAAATTAGGACAAAACAACAACAAATTCGAAGAACCAAAAGGGTACTTTTCCAAAGACCCCCACACTCGATTAGATTTCAGAGGAAGCAAATACACAAATCAACTGGAAAACATAGATGGAGATGAACCCAATTGATAGAGCACAAAACAGATCTGCCACGCGTCGATGCATGGATCTTGGGGCAGAGGAAGAGGTGGCGTGTGAGCCACACGTTGGTCGGATGGCTTCAAAAATTTGGGTTTGGTAGATTGGTGGTTAGGCTCCTTTTTTAGTTGGGGGCAGTGTCGAAAAAGAACCAACTTCCAGTGGTGCTTGACAAACAGTGACCGCGGTAGAGGTGGTGATTGTGCTTGATGGATGGTAAACAAATTGATAACGGCGACTGTGGGCAAAACTATAAACCCACCCCTCCACGAAACCTTAGATGTTACAAAAGGGTTCTAAATTCTCAAACCCTAATTTTCTCTTACGCTCTAAAACCATGTTGAAGTTAGAAGAAAATATGAAATAACTCACTTGATCCATTCTATACAATAGAGTTCAATAGATATAGGCATATATGGAAACCCTAACTAAAGACTTGTAAATTACAATAAAGGACAAACGACTAATAAGCTCCTATATATATATATATATATATATATATATATATATATATATATAACATGTGAATTGAATTAATAACTTATCTACTTATCAAACCTAGTAGACTATTCAATAATGTTGGATAGACTCCCTTGATAGAAAATCAACTCGGATATCGATTCCTAAATTAGCTAAATAGGTGCCTCGCAAAGCCTTCTACTTAGTTAACTGCATTAAGCATTCGGATTGATTATGACATTAGATTAAACCAGCCTTGTGTAAGCTAACATTTTCTATTCTTTAGGTTTTATTATCTTTCGTTATTGATGACCCTAATAATGCTAGAAGTTAAACCATACCTATAGCTCAACCTAGTTACTACTCAAATTATGCATGCTTTCAAGGAATCCCAACGTACATAGCATACATGAGCAAGCTATGCTTTGATACGACTAATCAGTCTCATTAATCGAACATACATTTAACATGGCTTACAACGAGTTGAAATGAGAAAGAATTAGAAACCATAGCAATCATCAAAATCTCATAAATCCATGGATAGATGCCCAACTTTTGGGGCCTAGCTAGTCATTGAAATGGGATACTCGATGCGATAATCTTCTTTACAATGTAAAATGGAAACAAATCTCATGGGTTTTGACCAAGAATGACCAAAACCAAGCTTAAACTCTGAAAATCAGCCCGATTCTCCTCTTTTCTCTTCGCACCAAACCCTAACTGAAAGAAGATGCATATATGAAAATTGAGGCATCACTGTGGTGCTATTTGGCTGCTTCGCCTTTATCTTTGTGCTGCGAGTTGGTGTAGTCATTAAGATGTCGGTCGCTTTGTGTCGTCTTGGACATGTTCCAACTCGGTGACTGGTGCAACAGTGCCAAGCGTTCCTTTGGGGCTTTTTGGTCTTTTCATCATCTCGTGAAGCTTGGATACTCGATATAGCTCTTGTTCCAAATTAACCTCGAATGGCCTATAATGCTTTGAAATGCATGAATTGCTTGAGATCCTACAAATATGAACATATAAATACATGAATCATTGTCAACGAATGAGATTAAAGTCACTAAGATAGCTTATTTATGGAGCTATCAAAGTTGAAGCCTAGACTTGAGATTTTTCATCATCCTAGCCACAAACCTGACATTGTGTAGCACTAATTTTTCTCCACATGTCTTCAGATTAATATTTTCAGTTCAAACTATTTTTGAAATTCTACCATTCCCATCCTCGCTAGACCATGGTGTTTTGATGTGTAAGATGTGAAAAGACTCCTAAATGAAGCTATGTGAACTGAAGCTGCACCATCTATTTTCCATTCAGATGAGTGGCTGCTACTTCATGAGTTACTCTTGAAACAAACACATGCATCATCAATTTCATCATCAAGATCAACTTAATTTATGTCCTGTTTTCTTTTCAGGTCCTTTTCTAATTTCCTACACTGACTTTTGAAGTGACCCTTTTTGTGACAGTAAAAACAGCCCATCTCTTTATTCCTATTATTCCACTTTTTCTTACTGCTACTCGACTCATCATTTTCAGAACTTATCTTGTCTTTACCGTTATTTACTACTACAGTTGAACCTACAGCAGATTCTTTACTAATGCTCTTTTTATGAATTCTTCAGCTATAGCTAAATCACATACTCCTGAAAACTTCGATGTGTTATCCTTAACTGATTAGACACTGTCGTTTTCATGGTTTCCCAACTATCAGGTAAAGACATTACTCCATCAGTAAATTCTATCTTAAGGGTAGTAAATAAGCGTAAAGACAAGATAAGTTCTGAAAATGATGAGTCAAGTAGCTGTAAGAAAAAGTGGAATAATAGGAATAGTAAGATAGAACTATAGAATTTACTGATTTTTTTGGAATAGCAAGATTGGGAATTTACTCATCCCCAATCTTTCCCTTCAGCTTGATTGTTCTAGGTGCCAATAGTCCCTACTAGAGTTCAGGGTGAATTGAAAAGTGCCCTACGTTTGGTGTCTGCCTTGTCATGACTTTGTTTTGTAGTAACAATGTGTGCAACTCTCAAATTTTACACTTGTAGCCTGTCGTGAATTTTTCATCACAATGGTAGCAAAACCCTTTCACTTTGCTCCTTTGATACGTAACATTGATTAAGATTTTTACATTACTACAATAGGTTCTTTTTTAGCCGCTGCACCATTGTTTATTAAGGCCATAGTTTTCCTCAAAATTGGGTCAAGCATCTGACCGATTGTCTTGGTTGTAATTGTTTTGTTTGCGGCCCACTAGTTAGAGTTTCCGTTGGGCCGAAAGTTTGTGGATCATGCAAGTCTTGAGCAACTTTAGAGTTAAATCTCTATCCTCAATTTATTGAGAGCTTGATTCATTATACTCTTCAAGCCTGTGGGCATGCTATAACACTTCTGCCCCCAATTATTGGGCCCAACTCATTGATGAAGGGATCTTCCAAATCAGTAACAAAGTTGATAACAATTTAAAATGTATCGAATGATCAGCCACCATGTCTTCTTGTTTCATGGCAAGGGTTTAGGCAGCCAATACAGTATAATAATTATATGCTTCAAAGGCCGTCAAAGTGTATTTGTTATCATTCACGAACTGTCAGTAACTTGCAAGAACACGTGTAACTGATTCTAATAAATGCCAAATAGCTAATTTGTAACATTATCGAAGGTTTCAGATGGACCACGTATTTGGTTAAGTAAAAGCAAGAACACAATAACACATGAAGATCGATATAGACATGTGTTCTTGGATTTGAATGACAGAAATGAAACATCAACAAGATGAATGATTTCCACCGCAAATTTTCATCATTGAAGGGAAAAGTTGTAGCATTTGATCAACAATGGCTAGAATAGTACATGAACAATAAGAAAGTCATTCTTGGTGTGAGATTCACAACCCTTGCGTTGTTTGTAATTTTAGGATTCTAAATTAATTATCTTTCAACTGTCACATGTCTTTTCTCAACAGTTTCTGGGTTGTTTTATCAGGTGTTTTTTAATACATTTTTCTATAGTTTTCCACCAAAGAAATATGCATGTGCGACAGGGTTTTAGATTCGAGGTTTGGTTCTGATGCCTGTATGTTCTTTCATTTACAAGATCATATCCCTTTTCAACAGGAGTCTGTCATGCTTACACCAAGGAAACAAGGGAAGGAAAATTCTTTAAATGGAAATAATGAATCAAACTTGAATTTGCAGAAACAAACACCAAATTTTGATAAAAAGAAGTTGAAGGAAATGAAGCGTGAAGAATTGAAAGAAATATGCAATGAAAATAAGGTTGATGGTGCTAAATTCTCGAAGAAGAGCAGTCCAACAAAATCCAGCTTAGGAGAAATTCCTAAGGAACAAACTGAAGCAAATGGGAGGAATGATTCTCTTCCCTCAAAGAAAAAGGGGTCCAGAAAGGGAACCTCTAAGGATGCTGCCTCCGATGTTTGCAGTCCCAAGGATGCTAGAGAAAAAAACAGTTTGTGTCATGAGAATGCCAAAGTATCAGATATTATGGAAGAGGAAGACAAGAGGTCCTCAAAGGATGTTCCTTACCATCTAATTAAAGCTGAAGACAAAAAAGAAGAAAAAGAGTTGAATTTTCACAAATATGCCAAGACATCAAAAGATGTGAAAAATAACAAAACAAAGGTGCATGACAAGCCACCAGCAAAGTCTCGGGAAAATAAGAAATGCTCTGTGAATATTCAGAACAAGGAATTTGGTGCCAGTGTTCCTTTCCCTCCAGGTTCAAGGTTAACAACTGTAGCAGATATCGAACTGACCACAGATGATGTTGGTCATGCACTGCAGTTTTTAGAATTCTGTGCAGCTTTTGGAAAGGTACGAGTGTTTTGGTTTTAATTAATTATTAATCTAAAATTTACTCAATCCTCCAACTGAGCCTTTGTTCAATTTTGAAATAAAATTTTACTGACTCAATCGTGCAGTCTCAGAGTTAGAATAATTAGAATAGTTTTTTGTCTTAAAATAAAATAAGGTATATCTTTTACTAAATGTTCAGATGTTAATCAAATGCCATTGTGCTCAAGTATTGGGGCTGTCAATTCGCTGATTCAGTTATTATATAAAACTTGAATTTGATTACTGTATGGTACCATGAATTGGAAACTAAATTAGCTATAAAAAGGGAAATTGTTAGTTTGTTATGAGATCTTAATGTGTTGAAGTACGATTTATTATTTGTGTTGTTTTCTGCAACATTTTATTATTACTATTAAATAAGAAACTCCGAGCAATGGTTGAAGAATCTTACTGGATAATTTCTCTGCATTGAGCCAGAGAGAAATTCTATTCCATGTTCAGATCGATAATTATGTGTTATACAAAATCCTGAAGATGTTCAAATACGATGTTAAGAAATGATCTCTTCTCGATAGTGCATGCAAGCTAGAAATGAATACAAGCTAATGAAAACAAGAATCCTAAAATTTCAAACAACGTAAGGGTTGAAATAAATACCTGTGTTCTCTTGAAAATAATATATCATAACACTTTCAGATTAGATTATTGACACTTGATTAATGGTCAATCTTAAGTCAAGAATTTAAACTCTCTTCTGAGAACACAGCACCTGCTAGTTTAACCTGAATATTACTCTATTTCTTATCCTCAAAACATAAGTTTCCTCTAGGTCATTTATCGATCATCCATGAGCATAAAAAATGAGCGATAAAATGTTTTTTTCTAGTATTTGTTTAATTCTGTGTACGAGTTCATAGTTTTGTGCACTGACCGTGTCTGTTGATTTTCTTTTCCTTTGGGATCCTTTTCATTCGTGGATAGGCTCTTAATTTAAAGAAAGGGCATGCTGAGTCTGTACTCAAAGACCTAATGCGGGAGAGAATTCAGAGAAGAAGGTGTCGAGTGCATGATTCACTCACTGTTCGATTTCATATTCAACTCTTGTCACTGATATTGAAGGATATGGATGAAGAGTATGGATATAAGCCGAGGCTTTTATTTTTATTATGTGATCAGATATATACTCTTCAGTCTTTAATCTTTAATGTCATGTATTCTTAGATCTGCAATCCCTAGTCCCACAAATGACAGAAGCTCATGGTTGCTGGCTCTGAAGAAATGCATTTCTGCATCCCCATTTAAGTTGAATGATCTGAAACCAGATTACTTTGATGGAGGTGACAATTGTTATGATGACTTAGGCTTCTCAAAAAAGCTCAGACTGTTGACTTACCTATGTGATGAGGCTCTCAATACTACGTAAGTAAAGCCACTCAGCATGCTATTTGAAATGGTTGAAGTGTTTTCCTTTCCTCACATTATTCTCTAGGTATTTTTTTTTTTTTGCTGATTGCCAAATTTCCTTTCTGTTTTCCTTCCAGAAAATTGAGAAGCTGGATTGAACAACAAAATAGTAATTTTGTGGAGGAACAAAAGGAAGTTAAAGAAAAACTTGCAGCATTGAAGGATAAGGTGGCTAGATTGGCAGTGCCGTCTATAAAGATTGTAAGTTGTGTAGCTTCAATTTTAAACTGATTTGTCATTGTTTCATAACAGGAGAAACAAGCTAAGCAAAAATTGCGAGATGAATTGGCCAAAGCTCTAATTGTAAAGAATGGCGTTCCCCTTTCAATTGCAGAGCATGATGCTATTATTTCACAAATAAAAAATGACGTAGCTGAAGCTCAAGCTGAGAGGCTTGTGGCTTTGGAATTGGCATCCAAGAGTATGCTCTGAAATTATTTTTCTCTTGCTGTTGTCATTATTTTCTTATTTAATTAATCTAAGTCTGTCGTTTCATTTAAATGAGAAATAAGGACAATCATTTGTCAACAATTATGATTTGACTTAACATGTGTTGCTTGGGTTTAAAAGTGGACTTTCGTGGTATCTTGGTGAGTCCCTCAGATCATATATAAAGTGTATTCAAATACTTGTATGATCAAGTAAACAGTCACCAACTTCAAGTTGTATAATTGATACCAGAATTCTGTTTAGTTGAAATTGAGGTCGTGAATTCTTCTGGCAGAGATAGTAAATGAAATAGTTGAAACAAGATCTGATTTTAATTTTGGGAAATTGAAATTTAAACGTTTTTTTTTAGATTTACACAATAGTTAAAAAAGGATTTCAGTTGATAGTGGACTAAAACAAAATTGAAGCTTGGTACACAGTCTAATATTCTTGAGCGTCGAATTGGTTAACCATTGGGCTGAGCTGAAATTTGACATCGCATGTTTCGGTTAGGTGGGTGAGGTAAAACCATGCTGATGTTGTGGTTTTTAATCTTCGTTCTTTTTTTCTGCCCTTTAAACATTTTGTATTACCATTATTATTATTTTGAGGGTGCATGAATCTTATCTCTTTCTGAAGAAAGTATACAGAGATTGTTAAATGATTTTTGGTCATTCATCTTTTAATCTGGCGGAATTCAACAGATTAGTGTTTTTATAGGGAGAGAAAGATCTTATGCTACAAGGACAGCTCCTGTCATGTTGGATGTTAATGGTCGTGTATTTTGGAAATTAAGAGGCTTTGCTTGTCAAGGGAATATTCTGCTGCAAGGTTAATTTTGAATATGTCGTGATTTCAGCAGGATGCCTGGATTTTCACTTTTGATATTTTCTTTTTTGTTTAAAAAAAATATCATTTTAATTGTTAGATATGGAAAGCTGGGGATCAGTCAATCCAAGCGAAAAGTGGTTGATGTATAAAGACGAGCAGAAACAAGAGATAGAAAAATACATTTCTTCTTTAAGGTGAGTATTACTTTCCAATTTATATTTGTTATGACACCTTTGCAGTATAGAACTTGCTTGGTAATGTTCCTATAAGCGTTTGGTAACTATCCTTGTTTTTTATTCTTCAAATATGTTTTCCAAAATTGTGTGGAATCTCTTGTTCTATTTCCAGCTTTTTCCAAAATATAAATCAAATTAAATTGCATAATAAATATGCAAATAAATATAATATGTAAGTTTTTGATATTTTATTTTGAAAAATTCTTTTCATTTAAATTCTTTTCCATTTTTAATTTTAGAGAATATAAAAACAAAAATTGGTTACATATTTCTGTTTTTTTTCCTTCAATTAAAAAGAAAAATAAGAACTAGTTTCGAAATGCACTTAAGTTTCCTTACATTAGGAAAGAGGAAACAATAAACAATAAGTAAGAAACAAAAAAGAGCAATATGATGTAGCCTAAGTGCTAAGTAGCTTTAAGAAGTAAGCTTCGTACATCAAGATTGTGAATCTTTTATTAGAATGATAATATTGTTTCATACGTGAGGAAAAGTCTCCTATTTATAGAATTTTATTACGACTGGGGTAAAAAGGAAGATTAAACTAGAGGGGCTCTTAAGTTCTTAATTTCAATTTAAAATTGTTCTACACATGCTAACAGAAAAATTAACCGTTCTAACTTACATTTGTATCAAAACCAATCAGAACATGATACCAAAGATTTTTCACGTGTGCCAGTTGCTTTTTTGATTTAAGCTGTTGGCTTTGACGATCCTTTCGAGTTCTGAAATGTAGTCATCATCTCATCTATAGTTTTGCATATTATATTATTTCACTTTTCCTTATATGAGATGGTAGACCTTGATGGTAATGGTAAAAATACTAAATTACAATTTTTCCTGCAGAACGCAAGTCGTAATAGTTGATATAATACTTTAAAGATAGGAAATACTACGAGTTGAACCTACAACATGTTTTGGCCATGCTCTCCTTTCAGCTCAATATTGATGCTTAATAAATAGCATTTTAACGTTTCTAGAAGTTTCTTGGAGATTATGCACAAATATCTCAAATATACTGTTACAATACTTTCTTCTTTATTAATTCTACACTTCATGACTGTTGAGATTATGCTGTTCTGGATTTCTGATGTTTATTTCCCTTGCCATTTGCTGCAACAAATATGCTTTTCCGTGCCTATCGAGCTACCTAGTATAGTAATATTAGTATTTAACTCCAAAATCTTTTAGGTTTTGCTGCTCCAGATGTTTTGTTTTGTTTTGTTTTTAATTGTGCCCTTGAATCAATTCAGGTTTAAGAGGCGTAAGTTAGAGGAAATAGTTCAGACACTTCCAGGTGGGGGTAGTGAGACAGCTTCAGCATGTTGACGTTTGCCATCTCTGAGCCAAAAGAGTAGTAGTCATGTCATTAAGCTTTAGTTTTGTGGAGCAAATTGCCAAAACAAATGATTTAAAAGATCTATTTTCCAATGTGCTTCTCTTCTGGATGGGAAACCCATATCCCTTTATTTTGTAACATCTCAAGAGAAGCATAATTCACTGCTATTTTAGCAGAGAGGAAAAAAAAGGGAAAAAGAAAAAGGATAGCCTCAGCTGATTGTAGCTGTGTTTTTCTACACTTGAAAATGCTTCATAGCAATTCAGTTTTTCCAAACCATGATTTGTTATTGGTTTTGGAGATATTTGAAGAGGGAATCCTTTGTAGGACGACTGATATCCAATGCATTGTTTTGAACTTTGATATGTAATTTCACAAATGTTTTTAGAATTTATTACAGTAGACTCTTCAGCTCTTTCCTCAAATGAGTCATTTTGGTTCGAACTGTAGTTTGGTTCTTTATATATTGGAGAACTGAGGATGATCGCTTATAACAAAGAAGACATAAACAGGTTACTATTAGGATTTATAGCTACCACGTTTCTAAGGGAGGAGATTGACAATTTTTCTCCTATTATATACCCTTGTTTTATATGTTTAGTACACATTCAAGCCAACTACATGTTTGTAATATGATGTGCAACCAAATAAGAGATTTGGTGCAATGAAATCAAAGATACAGGCTGTTGTGGGAACTACAATTGGAATATTGAAATTGGGAGCAACGTCTTATCCCTGTAAAATCACAAATCACAGATTTGATTAAACATACAAATTAGATCAATCATGCTATTAAATTAAGGTACTATTTCTTGTCCATCTTATTGATACATTTGTAAAATCATGAATTTGATAGAGATATTGGAGGCAATATTTTTTGCCAAAATCTGATGATATATTTGATATATCTTTTTCACGGAAAATTGTTGATATTTTGTTGGTATATAATGCGGATATTTTGTTGATTTTATCAAAGTAAATACCGCTAAATAATCGTGTAATTTGGAAGACATGTCAGAATCTATCTATGTCGGTTATTTTCTCTTCTTTCAATATGCTGCCTTTTCCAATTTCCAATAATCCTCAATTTTTAATCCAGAACTAATTTCTAAAATTTAAAAATAAACCCGCAACAAAATAAGATTAATTTTAAAAAATATAATATACACGAAAAATATTTACGGGTCGTGTAACAAAATAAAAAAGTTCATGAAGTTTGTCATTTTTTTAAATATCCAGGTTTGTCTTTCCATTTTATCGTCTTTCTTCTCTTTTTTCTGCTATTTTTTTTCTTTCCATCACCTTTATGCTCTTCCTCATCTTCTTTTATTCCAAATTGTTATTTTGTTCAAGATCGTATATTAAATATAAAAGATCTTGAAAAAATGTCGTTTAGATTTGGTTAGCTAAATCTAAATGATTATATACAAAAAAAAATAAACGATCGTGTACCAATTTTTTTTTGAAAAAAATCGTTTAGTCAAACCAAAATAATTGTGTAACTAAATCTAAATGGTCGTCTACCAAATAATTTTGAAAAAACTTGTTTAGATTTGGAATTATGCTTCTCTTGAGATGTTACAAAATAAAGTGATCATGTAACCAAATTAAACAATTGTGTATAGAGAATCTTGAAAAAAAATCGTTTTGAAGATATTTAGGCTAACCAAACCAAATCTAATCGGTCGTGTACCAAATATATTATGCGTGTTATTGATAGTATGGTTGACGGGGTATTTTCCATTGTGGGCATGTGGGCATTTTTCCGTTTTCGGAATTATTTTATAAAGTATAAATATTTTGCCAATTTGCTATATTTTTGGAAAGACCCCATAAATAAAATAATATTACTTTTTAACATCATTCAAACCTTTTCCATTCAATTTTTACATCATTGCATTTCAAAATTTAGTTACCATGAGTTTATCTTCTTTTCCATTCAAGTTTTTAACCTCACTTAACAAATTTTCATTGAATTTTCACAATGTTGCTAGTGTGTCGATAGAGTTAGGTATCAATGTTAGATATGCCTTACGTAAAGAGGTAATGTCACGCTCCCTCCCAGATCACATGCTTAGACCCGAAAGGTGGCGTGATGTCAACTAAAACCATCCACCTTTGAAACAATTTCAGCTGACCCATAACTTGAAAACATAAAACATTTGTAAGCAGAAGTCCTTAAATCTGGAAATAACTTAAAATCGTAGTTTGACCCATTTGAAAATGACTTCTGTAAATACTATATCAAATGTATGAGACATGGAAGTATAAATTTTCATAAGAATGTAATAATACTTTTAATAAATTCATTTCCTTTCATGAATGAGAATTGATTTGGTGTGGCTACAGTACGTTCAACACACAGAGACTCACAATCTGTACTTGGAAAGAAGGAAAACATTTTGAAAGAGTAAGTCAAAAGACTTTGTGAGGAATAGTTTTATAAACAAGCTTTTATAAATAGTTTGACATAAAATTGTAGCTTAAATAACATTTACCAGTAAACAATATATCATTTCATAACATGATACTTGAAACATTTAACTTTTGCGTAGCTTTTGGAAGACATGATCCATAGCCACAGGCAGTATCAAACTTCTTCGTTCTAAGACAAAACAATCGATAGGAAACAACTTTCACTTTAATCCTCCTCCTTCAAGGCATAAAAATATATCCTTCCTGATGGCTCATAAACTATAGGCTCATCAAACCTACTATTAGTATGGAGTTAACCACATGTGTACAATAGATCTATGGAATATTCGGACTAGGATAAAACATATTGAAAACAATTGAAACATTTTTTTGTTCTCATAGTTCACCAATAAATCACTCAACATAGCATAGGTTGAGAAATCAGTTCAACAATCATTTATCATAAAACATGTCTTTGAATAATAACTTGGAAATCATGCTTTATAAATAAATTTTAAATCAATGTGTCACTCATTGTACTTGAACTAATACTTAGTTGGAAAATTCCTTCGGAGTCTCCTTGAACTAAAAATATTACATTCATTCCTTAATTAACCCTTTGGTCAAGAAAATATCCAAAAAAATTCTTAAACTTCCCAAAAAAGCAAAATAGCCTAAAATAACCTTCTAACACCTAATGGCATTTAAGGGTATTCAGGCATACGATCATAGATAAACAACACCTTGGACAAGTATGCCCTTACATTCTCCCCCACTTAAACGGTTGACGTCCTCGTCAATTGGCGAAGTTGGACCTCTTCGATCTTCTGCGTCCACACTTCAAGGTCTTCGACATGTTCTCCGCTTGTTACCTCCACGAGGGGCTTCTTCCACTTCACCAGAAATTTATGTATCTCCCTCGTGGGCCTTCTACCTTCCTTGACTTCTCTATCTTCCTCCTGTTCTAGGTTGACAGATAATCGTACGACGTTGTTGCACCGTTGATTAGAAACTTGGTCATCCACTCAAACTCAAGAGGGCATCGCTTTTGATCTACCCTTTCCTCCATCGGCCTTGAAGCTTCTTCTAGGCACACTCGAGCGATGTCAGCCATCTGTTCCCATTCCTCTTCAACTATGTGAACTTGAGGGTCGTCTTTTACATAAGGGCCATCAGCGAGCGGCGACAATACCGAATGCCTATTACCCTTAATCTCAAACTGAATTCTTCTGATCAACGAATATGTCTGAGTGTTGTGACCGAACTGGGCTACATTCAGCAGCTGAGCCCAATTCCCTTGTCTGCCATCAACAAAATAATGCATATATTCTTCGAACATACAGTTGAATTGCTCGACCTCAACTTTGAGAGGCTTGATCGCATTGGCGACCCTAAGACTTGGCCCCTCAATTGTGGCTTGCTTCAGACCATCGAAGGCGGCTTGACACTCGAGGTTCCCACCCCACTGAATGTCTTCTTCTTCCAACAACTCAGTTAGCGAGCGGCTCTTTTTAAGAATTCCTTCATTAACTGCCCGTTACTATTGGCCAACCCGAGGCATGAGTGTAACTCTATGATTGATTTTGGTTTTCTCTCGTCACACTTTGCGACAATCTTCCTCTTTCCCACCTCAATCTGGTGAAACTCCACCACATGACACAACACATTTATCTGTCTCTGTACAGAACGACACTTTCCTACCTTGGCATCAATAAGACTAAATGGCACCATGGGATGCTCTAACTCCTGTGACACAAGTTATCACGAGTCCCTTTGCCTCCACCGCTCTTACTCAACAATACCTCGATCGGATGTCTGACTTCGAGAAATATTTCACCTCACATGGGCGGTTAAACAGGTTGGTGGGTATGGGAAGTTGATATTTGCGGCTAACTGTGAGTTTATTCTGGATACGGGAAGTCAATACATCGTCGTAGGCTTCTGTCCTTCTTCTTTAAGGAAAGGACTGGGGCTCCCCATGAAGCTTGTACAGATCTACTAAATCCTGTACCCGACAATTTTTTCGACTGTTTTCGGAGTATAGCTAACTCCGGTGGCATCGTGCGATTAGCATTCTTCGCAGGTGCTTTTGCCTCTAGTGACAATTCTATCCCATGGTCGGTCATCCTTCGCATCGACAAGGACTTGGGCCAACTTTTAGGCATTACACCATGGTACTTCTCAGGGACACACAAAGTGCCTTTGGGGACTGTCTCCTCCATTTTTTCCAACGCCCTAAGCGGGATCTCCACAGATGGTGGTTCCTCTTGGATGGGATTCTTATCTAGTTGCATGGCCGATATCATTTTAAATCCATTAGGTTGACGAATATCTGCTTGCACTACTATGGGGAAAGATCCGGTAATCACTAGACATTTGGCTGAGGGCATTGGTATGACTTGATGTTCAAGGAGGAACTCCATTCCCAACACTACATTGAAGTCGTCCATCTTTACAACCACAAAATCTACAGGGCCTTTCCATCCTCTCAACTTTATCGTCGTTCGTTTCACTAGTCTGACGATAGGTAGGGCAACGGAATTCGCAGCCTTCATTCTTCCTGAATCCTTCTCCCAACGGAGCCTTAGACGTCTGGCTTCTGCCTCTGTTATAAAGTTGTGGGTTGCACCAGAATCAATCATAGTGCTCTTAGTTTGTTTTTGGTTGATCCAGGTGTCAACATACAATAAGCCTCTTTCCATTGGGACGTTTCTCTCCCCTGACTTTTTCTAGAGAGACGATAGATACTTTATGGCCCCTATTCTAGGCTTCTCACCCTCTTCTATCTGGTTGACTTTGCCTTCGGCTTGATTTAACTTATCGTCTGAATCCAGGATTAATGAGGCCTGAAAAGCATGGAAGTCGACTTTATTCGAATATTCTCTTGCTAGATGTGGCCCTTCACATATGAAACAAATAAGGGGACGCTTGGGTGGGCTTCAATTATTCGACCTTTGCCATATGTTCTCTGTGTTTGATTGGTAAGGTTTGCAGTCTTTACAAGAACATTTGTCTCCCCCGACAGGTTTAGGAGAACTCGGATGACTATTCCTATTCCTTCCAGGTGAGGAACTTTCGTAACGTCTCACATCTTGAGAGTCACTGATCATATCAAACAACCGTTTAGCTGTTGCATATGTTGACGTGAGGTTTTGGACCCTTTGTTCATATAACTTGGTACGAGCCCACAGTTTTAGCTCTTCGACAAAACAAAAAACTTTTTCTTTCTCCGACATATCGTGAATGTCTAACATCAAGCCCGTAAACTGTTTCACGTACTCCTGAATACTACCAGTGTGTTTCAGCTCATGCAACTTTCGTCGAGCCAAAATCTCAACATTTTCAAGGAAGAATTATGAGCGGAGTTCTTTCTTTAAGGCATCCCAAGTATCTATCGTACAACATTGCCAGTGTAACTTTGACTTCCTCAGTAACTGTGTTCGTGGCCCTGAAGTGTTGTTCGAGGTCAAAAATATAGTTCTTCAGGGCCCTTGCATCTCTTGTCCTACAGAATGGCTTTGCATCTCTTGCACTGTGAGATTCAGTCTCGCGTTCACATCTACGATTTCATTTCTGATGACATCGAGGGTGACTCGAAAATCCTCCGACATGACGTTTATCATCTCTAAGAGTGTCTTCTGGGAGCTATCTAGCTCATTGACACGTTCTTCCATGTGGGCAACAAGGCTCGAAGAACTGTCCCCATATTCGTAGTTAACAATTCTTCCAACGTTTCCTTCTAGAGTGTCAACTCTTGCCAACAACTCTTGTATTGGTAATCCTTCGACACGACCAGCTACCGCATCGATTGTGTCAGTTTTCTCAGCAATCTCTTCGAGACGGGACTCCAAGAAGCAGATGGAGTCGGGAACTTCAGCTAGGTAGAGCATCTGCTCCTCCGGCCCTACCAGTCGGTCCTCTAGGTCTTGTCTGGTGGATTCGCCGATGACATATTTCAGTCTTATTATCAACTAGCCGATTTGGCTCTGATACCACTTGCACAATCATAACCTTCCAAACACGATTGTGCGACACTTGTTTTGCTCAGCAACAAGTCAGTCGTTCAATATTCGAAATTCGTGGACAAAATCACGGTATGATGCAGCCTCCTTCCACGTTCTCGAGAAAATGTTTTTATAAAATGGGAGAGAGAAAGTAAATTGTTGAAAACATCATAAAAGAAAGCATTGAAGACTGTCAATTGTAAGAAAAATAGCTTACATTGCAAAGAGTGCGACAAGGCTTGGGCGGGGGTTGGACTACTCAGGTACCCCCTATAGTACATATTGAGATTTTTGGCCTTGGCAGGCTTGCATATGAAAAAGCCGAAATGTCACACTATGGCTCGACGGCACAAAAACGAAATAAATAAACTAAACTACTTATAAGACGTAAAGACAAAGCGATTTAGGGGTATTCAGGCATACGGCCATAGGTAAACAACACCTTGGACAAGTATGCCCATGGCACCGCACGCGTCCTAATTGCAACCCAACTGCACCTTACTGTGTGCCTTGCATGCATTGTGCAGTGCGTGCCTATCCCTGCATGCTAACTTCTATGTGCATGATCATGCGTGTAGCCTGAACATATCCCTGCCATAGCCATGTTGTGTGCCTCAAAGCAAGCCCAAATAACCTTTATGAATAGCAGTCCAAATATATAATCTAGACAATTTCTAAACTTTTGAGAGTGGCTTCAGGTAAATAGCAAGAATGGATCGTGAGAATTCCTTGTGTAAAGTTGCCTATTTATAGTAGAGCCTTATTTGGAAATGAAATGCATCTCCTACTTACTTAAGCCACCTTTTAATCTTCTTAATCCACCATGCTTCTAATCGACCTCCACCTTGACTACAAAATTGCATGTAACTGATCCAGGTGTCCTTAATTAATGGAAATGAAATCATGATTGCCCTTAATTAACCATGTAGCTTGCCAAAGCATCTAGCTAACCTCTATGGCTTCCTCGCACTCCATCCTTAAATGCCTAGCCTTACCAATTGCCTTGTTTCTCTCTTACTAACCTCCATAACTAGAAGCCTTCTTGCAAATAAGATCTTCCTCACATAGCATTGGCCGCCCATTTTAACTCACTTACCTCTTAATGCCTTCTCGCCTAGCACATGACTAACTCCTTTCACAAAATCAAACCTTGCTAACCTCTTAATGGACCATCTCGCCTAGGCATCCTTTGTCTACTAAGCATCCTCTAAATTCCAAGACTTATCCTTTAAAAGTTATTCTCATGATTTGGCTGCCTAATACATGATCCAAACACCTAGCTTTGGAGGTTCTTAATCCATTCTTGGTAACCCAATGAATGTCATTTAAAGGTTATTTAGTATCATCTTGGCCACCCACCTAACTTTTAAATGCCTAATTCTTCTTCCTTTGGACACTTAACCAATTTTTTAACTTCCCTTCCTTAGCTTAAACACTTAATAATTTTCCCAAGAATTTTCTTTTATTTTTTTTTAAATCTTAACAAGTTCTAAAGATCTAAGAATTTTGGGGTTTCACAGGTAATACGTAGTAGTTCAAGCGATGGTGACTCTGTTTAAATGACACGTGAGTACCTATTTATCTAGAAATAATTAGGAAAGTAGCTTTACAAAAAACAATGCACTTCCCTGAGATCGACCTGAGCTTACTAATGTTGTTATACCATTATAGTAATAGGAATAGAATTTAGTATTAAAATTTTCTTTTGGCTGTCGAAATGATGTTTAACGATGCCCATTTTTGGACAAATCAAAGATGTTTTATGATTTTATTTAAAATGAAAATTGGGCAATATGAGATGCTTAGCGTAATTGAGGACTGCAGTGTTGTTTTACAAAAAAAAAGGTTGCTTCAAATGCTAAAAGATCCATGGAGTTTTATCATACCATGCACTATTGGTTGTTTAAATGTGATCTTGGTGCCTTATTAATTTGATGCCTCTTTTTATTTATAGGAAACTTGGCATAGATGTAGTGCAACCCACTACAATCTCTTTGTAGTTAGCTAATAGATCCTAGGAGGAGCCTATATGCTTATTCGTTAAGCTATCCAGAAGTCAATGCAGTGGTTATTGTTGTAAGTACTGCGATATAATTTGTTTAACTTTCATTTTTTATGGAGTATCTTTTCTAGGCACACTGCATCGCAGACGTAGGTGGTGAATCACCAAATTAGTTTACCAATTTTTTAATTCTTTTATGCTTTACTTGTTGTTTGGTTTTTAAATTTTTTCAGTCACTATTTGTGCTCTTCATGTGCCATTCGTGATTGTTTGATGAATCACTCATATGTTTTTCAATTGGTATTAGAGCGAGTCACCTTGACAGTAGGTGCATCGATCATGAACGAGATTGAAGAAGGTGGCTTCACCACTCATCTTCCAATTCTTTACGGAACAATTTACTCCTACTAGAAAACATAGATGTCTACCTGTAAGGGATTTTGGAAATAGGGGTCATTATTGATCAAAAGATGCAAGAATTGATATAACTGCACAAAAAGAATTATCAATACAAGAGTCATGCAATAATATGAAAAGAGAATATCAATTAAAGAATTTCAATCAATTGGGTAGTGAAAATTCTTCTACCTCAAATTCTTCAAAGAATCACCCAATCTTACAATAAAAAAGAATTATTACAAAAAAATAGTAGAGTAATGCAAGAAATGGGTCGAACCTACAAGGACTTCTTGAATAGATTTACACAATTCTAGATTAAAAAGAAAAGAAAAGAAAAGATTGAAGAATAAAAAAATTATAATGGAACATGGGAATGGGGGGGAGGGGGGGGGGGAGGGAGGTTGATGGTAATCGAACGAGAAAGTAAAGAAAAACAATTAAATGTTTTTAAAGTCTTTTTGGAATTAAAACTAGCACAACAAAGAAATGTTAATTCTCTCAATGGGTAAAAATGAGAATTGAGTGGTCTTGTAATTTTCTTATCATTGAACAATAAATGCATTGCTAATTAAATTAACCCTCAAGAACCAATTTTCCTACAATAATGAAGGAAAAAATACATCAAAATTCATTCTAATTTCAAAGACTATGCTTTCATCTTAGCGGTTTCCACATGTTCATTTAAAAATTGCAGAAAAATCCCAAGGATCATGTGGAGACTTTTTAAAGCAAGGAAAGCCTTTGTCTAAAAAAAGATTATTTGGACAAAATTCAAATTAAAAATTGAAGACAAAATCAATAGGATAAACATGCCAAAGACTTAATCAACAATGTTCAAACAATCATGCTTGGCACATCAAAAATTAAAGTTTAATGCTAGAATTATTGGATGATAAAGCTAACAAGAAAAGAACTATTTATCAAAAGAAAGAAAGGAAGTTACCCAAAGATCAATTTAAAAAGCAATTATATGTATTCTCATAGAAAACTACAAAGAACACCTATTTTCCAAGAAAGTTACCTTAGTTGCCCATAGACTTCAACGTAGCCCGAAAGAATTGAACAAGAAAGATAGCTATTTGTTGAAGTATAGTTTGTCTAAAAGAATATCTTTTAAATTAAAAGAGAAGATATATTTAAGAGAAGATAATAAATGAATATTTGATTATCCTATATTTATGGAATCCCTCTATTTATCTCCAAGATATAAAATAAGTTCCTCTTCTTTAGGGATCTTATATTTTAGAAGATACAAGTTGGGTTATATATGTTCTCTGAAGAGGATTGAAACGTGTGGAAAAGAAAAAAAAAAGGCTTGGGTGCCGATTACGAAGACTGATCTTCCGATTGATGATTGAAGCGGCTGCAGCTGAAAACAAAAGGTAGTTTATAACTTCTGGAGCAACATGACTATCTAAAGTAGAGTCTTGAGGATGAGTAATATACATAATGAGACTATGGTTAGTTTGATTAATGACTGAGTCACGCATATATTCAGGGGGAGCCTGATCATTTGACGCTGTCGATGGGAGTCTTCTTTATTCCAGGGAGAGCCTGGAGTCTGATGTTAATTCACAAGTGATATAGTTATAGTATTGAGATGTATACTTAAGCTATATTGATGTTTTGATGTTTATGGTGACTATTAATAAAATTACTCATCTGAGCTGCGCGCAGCTTTCCAGACGTAGGCAATATTGGCCGAACTAGGTTACCAAAGTCTCATGTGTTATTCTCTTCTGCTGTCTCACTAGTTATTATGTATATTATTAGCTGCAGTCATAACTGAAGGGTTCTTGATTATCTTTTACTGTTTTCCACCATTCTTGGAAGAAATTTGAGAGAATTTTTGTTAATTTGTAGAGAGGATTTACAATGAAATTGAGAGTAATTTGAGTGAAAAAGGAAAAAATTAGTGCTAAATAAATAAGCCATTTGGGTCGATTGGGGGATGACACATAAAGTTCGGAGTGCCGCGACGTTAGTTTTCTGCATATTTAGGAAATTGCAACTAGTCTTGTTTTGACCCGTTTTCAATCGTTTTAGCTTTGAATTAAGTGATTCTTTTTGCGTTGGACTCATTATCTCATCTAGATTATGATTTCCTATAAAATGGGAGATTTAAAGAATAAAGAAGGAAATAATAGGAGTGTTAAACTGTAAAAAATAAGTCAAATATAGTCATCACAAACACCTCAAACTTTACTCTTGCTCGTCCCAAGCAAGCAAAAGAAGATATGCTAACAGTCAATCATGCATCATACAAGGAAATCATGCATTGCTAATGAAAACTAAGATTAAATATTCATGCATAGGCTTGTGATGCTCTCAAAAGTTTCAAAGATTAAAACTCAAGTCTTAACAATTTATCTATGCCTAGGCTTGAAATGAATCAAATATTCTAAGGAGTAAGACTGTCAATTGAGGACCATTTTAAAAGATTTTTATTCAAGCGAAATCATGTATTGATGATTGCAAGACCTTGTTACTTTGATTTACTAAGCATGCTTAGAAAGAGTTAAAAGTACCCTAAATTTGTTTCCCTTCTACGTTGGTACGGTAAGTATTTCCCTTTATAGATACGACCAAATCATCGTGCTAACTAGAGAATCTAGATTGATCACGGGAAAAGTCTAAACCTTCGACCTAATCATACAAAAACTCTTTTTTTTTAATTGAGTTTCTCTTTCTCTCTCTCTCTTTTTTTTTTTTTTGCTCAAGTCTCACCTTTTGATTTTAACGCAAGCATTTGCTTAGCTTTGTCACTTTTTTGTTTTTTGAATTTTTTTTTCTTTCACTATGGTAGCGAGCTTTTTTTTTGTTCAATTTGAGCTTTTCCTATTCTAAGATCGATTTAGTAGACTCGATGGATCGATTGACCTTTTAGGGTGACGACAAATGAGTTTAAGCACAATTTCTCTTTTCTAAAGGATCATAGGTTCATTAGAGAAGAATTCATAAATGCATGTGATAACGAGAGAATTTTTAAAAATGACCTCAAAATTGTGGATGCTCTTTTTCCTATTTAAAATTAAGCAAGTTAAGCTAAGGCAAGTGTATCATAGATTATCCTACTAAACCTCCAAATAGAAACAAAGAACATCCATACATTTTCTTTCTTTTTCATGCAATTAAACATTAATTTCATTCATGCTATAATTCATGCATTCCATCAATATCAAAATCCACAGACCCAAGCTTAAATGCTCAAGGGCTATCTAGACATGCAAGAATCAAGTAGAAACGAAAGGCTAAATTCATCATATGAAGCTTTTCTTTTTTTAAATGGACAAAAAGTTCTAATACCAAAAAATTATGCAAAATTGTACAAGCACGTCTGTAAATGAGCTAAGCCCAACCACCCCCAATTTTAAATGCATTCTTTATCCTCAATGCATAAAATCAAAATTAAAAAGTATGAGATCAATAAATAAGGAAACAAGAAAAAATCCCCTAGATTTTGTGGGAGTACTTGTTCGGTTCAGATCCGCTTGCCAAGTAGAAGCTCAAATTTTCTTCATTTTTTTAAGTATTTATCTTGTAATTCAAAAGATATTCAAAATACTCTCAATTTATTTGAAAACAAAAAACTAAACTACAAAGCTAAAAGGAACTTATAAAGTAAAAATTAAAGTAAAAAACTAGAAAGTGGTAAATTTGATGTCTGGTTGCGCCTTCAGGAAGCGCAAATTTTTATGGTTGGATATAACATACACACTCCAAGGCTATGAAACTTTTCCTAGAGTGTAATATTCATAATCTCATACATATCACTGGGGACTGAAGTCTTTTTGAGGAATTTCTTGATGGGCATTTTCAGTTTTATGTTTGGGCAAGTCTTATCGAAGGCTCATGAGTCATCTAATGCTAAACAATGGAAACTTTCAACTCATGAAAAGAAATGTTTTTTATTTTTAAGTTTTATTTTGCTGATTATTTTGAGTTTGATATTTCAAGTTTGGTTAATTTATAAGAACATAGAATTTTCCTTTCTATATTTAATTAAAAAATATTACTCTGAGAATGTTCCTTGACATGTGCTAAAAATGTTTACACTTGGAAAATAAGCACGTATTATGAGAATGAATTATGCTATACCTCATGCTATGTAAGTTATCTTTTATGTCTAAGACACTCTTTTAGACCTTTTTGACATGACTTGTTACGCTGTAGTCTGCCTACCTAGCAGTCAAACTATTCAATAGAAAATAGATATATTTATTTATTGGCTCACTTAAGGCTTTTTAAATTGGTGGAACTGTTCTTGCAGAATTGACGTGGTTTATTCTGGTGAATCGTGTGCAGATACATGAATTGAAACAGAGGTATGATTAGGCTTCATGAATAAAATCATGTGACAGTGGTAAAAAATGGTAGAACAAAACGTACTTCTCTATGCGTGTGTCTCTGCTAGACTTATAAGTCAAGCACATGTCCAATAAAAAAATGTATCAACAAGAAGCATTTTGCTGGGAAGCAAGGGTTTCAACCATATCGTGCTTTTTAAGAACTTAGATGCAGATTTCAATTTGTAGTATACTCAGATGTTTTTTGGTCCTGCACTTTTGGCAATCTTAGATTATTGATTCCATGATATCACTCTTTATTTTGGAAAGCAACTTGAATGATAACTACTACAAATTGGGGTTTTAACGACGCAAGTTTTGCGTCATAAAGACTTTCAATGACATAATTTTTGCGTCATTGAAGCCACTGTCAAGAAAGGCTATTTAACGACACTTTAGAAAACGTGTCATTAAATATGCTTAGATGACACCAAAATTGTGTCATTAATACCTTTACCTTGATGCAATAAATATGTCATCGTTATCTATAACTTGACACCAATATATTGTCATCAATACCCTTACGTTGACGCAAATCATGTGTCATCGTTATCTATACCTTGACACTAATATATTGTCAATAATACTCTTACATTGACGCTTTAAATTTGTCACCGTTACCTATTACTCGACACGAATATATTGTTATTAATAACCTTATATTGACGCTTTAAATATGTCACCGTTATCTATACTTCGACACAAATATATTGTCATTAATACCCTTTACATTGACACTTTAAATGTGTCACCGTAATCTGTCACTCGACACCAATATATTGTCATTAATACTCTTATAAGGACGCTTTAAGTGTGTCACCTTTCAATATAACTCTACACTAATATATTGTCGTTCTAAATGTTTCGTTACACAAAATTGTTGTCAAGAAATGCGCTTTGACGACACTGTTTCTATTTAATAAAGGCTTATATGTCAACACATGTTTGGTGTCGTTATTCTTGATGGTTTTTTAGTGTCAAGTAAACGTATACTTGACGGTGTTTTAGTGTCAAGTTAATGCATACTTGATGGTTTTTTAGTGTCAAGTAATATGGCGATACTTGACAATCGATTACTTGACGCTTTTAAAAACGTCAAGTAAAGGTTTACTTGACACTGTATTAACTGACACTGTATTAACGTCAAGTAATCCAATTTCTGTAGTAGTGGACACTTTTGAAAATGTGTCATTAAATATGTTTAGATGACACAAAAATTGTGTCATTAAGACCTTTACCTTGATGCAATAAATATGTCACTGTTATCTATAACTCGACACCAATATGTTGTCATCAATATCCTTATATTGACGCAAATCATGTGTCACCGTTATCTATATCTTGACACTAATATATTGTCATTAATACGCTTAGATTGACACTTTAAATGTGTCACCGTTATCTATTACTCGACACGAATTTAATGTCATTAATAACCTTATATTGACGCTTTAAATGTATAATCGTTATCTATACCTTGACACGAATATATTGTCATTAATACCCTTACATTGACGCTTTAAATGTGTCACCGTAACCTATCACTCAACACGAATATATTGTCATTAATACTATTACATTGACAATTTAAATGTGTTACCGTTATCTATCACTCGATAGAAATATATTGTTAATAATACTCTTATAACGACGCTTTAAGTGTGTCATCTTTCAATATAACTCGACACTAATATATTGTCATTGTAAATGTTTCATTACACAATTTTTGTCAAGAAATGTGCTTTGACGACACTGTTTCTATTTAATAAAGGCTTATATGTCGACACATATTTGGTGTCGTTATTCTTCATTTTCGCAACACATATTTTTCTGTCATATATTTCTTCTTTCAAAAAAAATTAAATACTAAATTTCAACATTACCCACATATGTTTGGAAAGATATTTATATTGATAATAAAAAATATAAATTACATTGTCGGTAAAGGTTTTACAATAATCCAAAAGATAAATTAACTGTAATGTTACATGTATGTGTGACCGAATCTAATCAAATTGACGCATAAATGAACTTGATTAATACCATAATCCATAGATTCTTCAACTATCTGCAATGAAAAAAATGAACCTTAGCCAACATTCATTACGGAAAATGCATAAGCATAAACATAAACATTAAGTACATGCGAAACAGAAATCACCTTCTTAATAAGCAGACTAATAAACTTTTCAAAATAAGCACTCAAAGTTCATACAACCAAGGTTTTTAATAAAAGACCCATAAGGAACGCAAAAGATAAAAAAAAACATCACTACATAAGCATAAGCATAAGCATAGTATATATAAATGTTGCAAATGTAAGTTTCAATTCAATCTTTAGTTTCCAAGCAATGTTCTAGTTTGCATCAAGTTGAAACTTAGCATAAATTTACTCTTAGGCCCCCCCTTCTCCAAAGCCATTACAAAACAACATGATTCCTATAACATATGTCTAAGAGGATCGAACAAAATAACTTTTCAATGACTACCATAACTGCAGGATAGTCAACATAAAAAAGTATCAAGTTCCTAAGTACAATTTAAAAGACTTGAGCTTGTAGTTTCTTTATCTTATTCAACCTCCAAACTGCATAATCTCTACTTCCAATCTTCTTAAACCCTCCTTCAACACAGTCTAAATTTGATGATCAAAGAGATGAAAATTGGAAGAAGAAAATTTGGGTGGTGGAGAAGAATCAAGGGAAAAAATGCATCGAAAGCTTCAATTCCTCATCTCTCTCTTCCTCTTTTATTATCTTTTATTTACATAATTCCATTTCTTTTCTTTAACTACTTAACAAATATATAAATATAATTTAAGTTATTTCCATTTTCCTTTTCCTTTTCTTTTATATAAGAAATTTCCAAAATGATTAATACAACTTGAACTTAAAGCTTTACCATTTTTCTTCAACAACTTAAATTCAATTTCCTATAATATATGACAATAGCAAAGAATCCAAGAAAAATCTTAACTTTACAAAGTTCATTATTGAGAATTTAAATACTATAATATTAAAGCCAATAAACTATGGTCCCGAGGCTATTTTGAATAAACTTGAACTTTATGTAGAGACATAAACGTGGATCAAGTTCGAGTATGTAGCCTAAATAGTCTATAGTATATGAATAAGTTTGGACACCTTATTCTGGGGACACTATAGATGCAACCCGCTTTCTTGTTAGTACAAACGATATGATCCTGAATCGATCATATAGAGACATGGAAGTGGGATCATCCTATGTAAAGAGTTTACATAAGACTAAAACCTTGAAATAGACACTTTTAAGTTATAACACCATTGACTTCATAGAACTAACTATTTCGTTTAGAGATATCCTTTGTAACTTAATCTTAATCCTGAGCTAACTATGAACTTCTGTTCACATGAGATTATCTTTAAATCTACATAGGTGAAGGCAACTCGTTAGCGCTGGTCCAATAAGCCTCCTATTTTAGGAGTAAGACAAGGTGGATAGTTGGAGACATAGGGTGCAACACGAAATTCACTCTTACTCGTTCTACGGTTGTAGATAAGTTATTTCCTTAATTACTGAATCTAAGTCTTGAACAAGGGGCCCCACCCACTCGTTAGCTCGAGAGGGATTCAATTTATAGGTTGGATCTTAAACCAATTGTTCAATAGTGGATCAATAGAACTTAAGAAGCAAGATGTAGTATTGGGGGTAAAACAGTAATTAGACCCAGTCGAGGTTACGAACAACATATGAAGGATTAACTTACTTATAATAGTTATATCACATGGACACAAATATAACTATAGTGAGGGTAGTGCAACTACGTAAATTTAGTGGAATGACTTGTTAGTCAAATGAATGTTTATTAGCTTGGTCTAAAAGAGTTTAGCTAGTTAATCTTGGATCGTTGGAGCCCTGATCTATAAGTCCATTAGGTTCCCCTACTAGCTCATATAGAATTAACTTAGAACATTTTGATGGAATAATTTGAATTGTTCAAATTAAGTAAAGAGAGAGAAACCGACAAATATATGTAGTCGTTGATTAAAAGTTTAAGATAGAGCTTTATGTTTAAATGTGATTTTAGTATTAAAAATATGAATACTGATTCATATTCGAAAGCTCAAAATGGATGAAAATGGTCAAATTTGAGAAAAGTCAAAATGTTGACTTTTTTACTTGGAAAAGTCAAACTCTGATCGGCTTTATATTCAAATGAGATTTGAATTTTTAAAAAATGAATGAAGATTCATACTCAGGTGGTTGAAATTAGTCAAGACGAACAAAATGGTAAAAAGTCAAAATGTTGACTTTTTATTTAAAAAAGTCAAAGTTTGACTTGATTTAAATTTCAAATTATCATATTGCCCTTAGACTAAGTTGTTGGGATTTGATAAACTGTTTGCATGTGATTTGCAAGTGACTTCATGCATATAAGACACCTTGTTGGTGGAAGGACAAGTGTTGAGAATAAGAAGTTCATTATATGCAATCTTGCATTTAGTGCATGTAGTTTGCTTCAAAAAAGGTATCTTACTAATATGTAAAGAGACTTCTTCTTGAAATTTTGGTGATTTTGGTTTTGCAATTTGGAATTTCAAAATAAACCAAACTTCATAATCTCAAACAAAACTTCTTCCTCCAAATTCCATCTCTCCCTCCATTTCCTATACCATTCATGTCTGACAACCCGATTTTAAGTTTGGAGAATAGTACGTCAAAATTAATGGTAGTCCCGACTTCAAGTTTGTGAGGAGATTACGAGGATAGAAAAGCTTTCAAAGGTGAATTTTTCTATTTAACCCTTTTTTCTATAAATCAAGGATAATTATGTATGTTAATTACTAAAATGTTTATTTGCAATTAGAGTAAAATTCGATCCGTATTCCGCTATGTATGTTCCCATTTTCCATCACATGATGCATCATTTTCAAAATTTACAATAGTAATGCAAGAGGAAGGATTTTATTGTTACTATCTTGTAATGAGGTTGTTAATAGGATGCCACTAAACTTACACTTCAAAAACGTGCCATCAACCAAAATGATATGTTTACAATATTTCGACCCCCTCAATTGATGCATCAAAAGCCATAAAGCAAAACTTGAAATGATCATTATCTTCAAGCTCTAAAGTAGTGCATGTACTTATAAAAAATACAAAACATTTCTATAAACACATACAAAAGTAAATAGCTAGACTGTGATAAATGTTAACTTTCGTCTATCTAAGATAGACTGTGATATTTGTCTATCCTCATATATCTGAAAATGAATGTAAATTTGAGTATAGAAAGCTGATCATATCTAGTTAGATTCAACTAATTTATCAAAGAAGCTTGGAATCAATGTGTATGATTCAACTACATCACCTTTTAATATCTTTACTATGTATTCTTTTGTCCTCCAACCTTTTTGATAACTTATATTAACTTCGAGATTTATACGAGCCTTATGGATAATCCCTTTTGGAATAGAACGGTTAGTAGGCATAAACCTAAAATCATCTAAAGCAACTGACAATTATTGATGAAGAAGCTTGAATGTGACAACTTTGGATAGTATTCAGTGAATAGTCATGGTTAGAAATGTATTTTCGTAGCATCCATAACTCGCTCTTCTTATAGCGAAATGCCCTAACATACCATTTAATTTGCATCCTGCTTGCAAGCATCTGAATTCAAGTGACCTCAAGTTTGATATCGAAGTTCTGAGCTAAAAGTTGTTCTTAATTGCTATTATGTAAAAATACTTTGAAAGCACTTTTTTTACTTTTAAGTAAATTTTTTTCCTTCAAATCACCATGTTAAGAAATCTCTCTTATAGCTTCATCATTTGAAACAGAAAAAGAAGAACCTATATTTAACAACATCTCAACATTGTCTCGTACATTACTAACAGTAGAATAGGACTTCCAAAGAATTAACACTTACATGACCAACTAATTGATGTCTACTAGTTGCATCTTTACCAAAAGCTAGATACCAAGCAACATCATTATCTTTTTTTATTGGCACCACAGTTTGAACAATTTTTTGTACCAAAATCCAATAAAACAAATAATTCTACCAACCCATCCAATTGAAATCTCTTCATACATTAAACCAACTAAACTATTGAAGCTGATTCGAACATCTACCAAAATTCCAGCAACTAAGTAATTCTCATAGACATTGTATCCATTCCATTAACCTGCATAAAAAACTATTATAGAGTAGATATTTTAATCTATAAAAAGACAATATGATTGTGTAAGAAAGTAAATTAAGTATTCAATAGTGATAGAAAAAAGTAGATAGACATAGATATCTATAACGGAATAAAAGAATAAAATGTAAAAAATGATAATAATAAACACAATGCAAGGATAGATGATCGTTCAATGAAATAATATACATTAAACGAATGTGTTCACCATGGTAAATGATATGTTGGAACTTATGTCCTAAAACTCGTAGTTTGTAGTTTAAATTATATTCTATTCAATAAAGTGATTATTGAGGACTTATTAGTGAAAATAGAATATTATAATCTTTAATCCAATAAATTAAGGTCTCGAGGCTATCTAGTGTACACTTGAATTTTATGTAGATACATAAACGTGGATCAAGTTCGAGTATATAGCCCAATGTATAAATGAGGTTAGACTCTTATTCTGGGAACACTATGGATGGGGCCTGTTTTGTAGTTAGTACAAACGAAGTGATCCTAAATCGTTCATGTAGAGACATGGAAGTAGGGGCATCCTGTGTAAAGAGTTTACAAAAGACTAGAACCATGAAATAGTCACTTTTAAGTTATAGCACTGTTGACTATATAAAACTGTGTATTTCGAATATTGATGATCTAGGTAACTCAATTTTAATCTTGAGTTAACTACAAACTTCTGTTCAAACGAAATTATCCTTAGATCTGCATAGGTGAGGGCAGCTCATCAGCGCTAGGCCAATAAGCCTTCTATTTTAGGGGTAAGATCGGGTGGATAGCTAAGATTATAGGGTGCAAGACGAAATTCACTCCTACCCACTTTAAGGTTAGTAGATAGGTTGTTCCCTTAAGAACTGAATCCAAGTCTTGAACAAGGGACCCTACCCTCTCATTGGCCTGAGAGGGATTCAGTTTATAGATTGGACCTTAAACCAATTGTTCGATAGTGGACCAATGGGACTTAAGAAACAAGATATAATCTCGTGGGTAAAACGGTATTTTGACCCAATCGAGATTACGAACAACCTGTGAAGAATTAAATTATTGATCATGGTTACATTAGATGGAGAAAAAATATATATATCGTAAGAGGGGTGCAACTATGGAACTTTAGTGGAATGACCCATTAGTTAACAAATGATGATTAGCTCGGTCTAAATAGCCAGTTAATCTCGGATCGTTGCAGTCCATGATCTATAGGATTATTAGGTTCCCCTGCTAGCTCATATGAAATTAACATAGAACAATATGTGAGAATAATTTGAATTGTTTGAAATAGATAAAAAGAGAGAAGACGAATATATATGATATAGTTGCCGGTTATAGCTTTAAGATAGAGTTTTATATTTAAATGTGATTTAAATACAAAAAATATGAATACAAATTCATATTGGAAGCTCGAAATTGATGGAAAAAGTCAAAGTCGTAAAAAGTCAAAATGTTGACTTTTGACTTTAAAAATTGAAACTTTGACGGCTTTATATTCAAATGTGATATGAATTTTAGAAAAATGAATGTGAATTCATGTTTGGGAGGTCAAAATTAGTCAAGGTAGACAAAATGGTTAAAAGTCAAAATGTTGACTTTTGACATGAAAAAATCAAAGTTTGACTTTGATTTAAAAGGTCAATTGACCATATTGCCCTCAGACTAAGTTAGTGAGAAAATTCAACATTTTGTTGAATAAAGTTAATGAGATTAGGTGGCTACATGAGATATAAACATCTAGCTCACTAAGTTCCATTAATGATTAGTGAATTATTAGGTGTTGAGTTTTTACGAAAACATGCAAATTTGTTTTTGTTTATAAATATGCCACTTTTCAAATTGGAATTTTTTTTTTTGGCAATTTTGATAATTTTAAATTTCAAAATATTTATTTTTTCATCTCAAAACAATAAAAGAAATCTCTAACCCTAATTTTTCACCTCCAATTTCCATCCTTCTCTTATTTCCTTTACTTAATCGGGTACCACAACCCGATTCTAAGTCCAGAGAATAGCGGGTCAACTCTTGTAGAAGTCTCGATTTGAGTTAGAAAAGAGATTACGAGGATTCGGGAAATCTTCAAAGGTATGATTCTTCTAACCCTAATTTTGTTTTAATTAGGGCAATGACATGTTAGTTTCTAAAATAGTTTAGATGCAATGAGAATAGATTTTTCATCTTATTCTGTTGCACATGTCTCGTTTTCCATCATTTGGTATCAGAGCATGCATAACCTTACTCAATTGCATAAGATGGGTGTTTAAATTTATTTGATAAATTTGTTATGAACTAAAATGGATTAATGGTTTTGGCAATTAAATTAAGTTTTATTTATTTATTTATTTATTGTAATTGGTCCAGTTTGTGGTTTAATTATTGTTGCAAGGGTCATTAGAGTCATTAAAGTGGTAATTAGGTTGTAATTGTATCAACCGGGAGAGAGTGGGTGAAATTTTGAAAAAAATGGACAGACCTGTTTTCGGCCTTCAGACCGGAGTTTCGACCCGCTAAACCAGTTCGCGATCCATTTCCGCCCGACCTGCCCTACACGCGCTTCGGCCCAGCTTGCCTCGCGGCCTAGAAGATCTGCTCCGGCCTGACCCAAATGCAGCGCGCGCCCAACTTCCTTTTCGGCCCTATTCGTGCCCGCGAGCCTGCTCCGACCCGAAATTGCTGACCCATGTGCTTGGCCCGTTACCCGTTTTTTATAGCCTGCGCGTCACACCTGGCCCACGATCCTTTTTGGCCCAACGCCTGCCCTTTGCCTGTGCGCTCCGCGTGACCCGGTCTGCACGTCTACCAGTCCGACCCGGACCTGATGGTCTGACCTGATGGTATGGGTCGGTTCAGTGCTTTTATGATGTTTTTAATTATACATTTGAGGCATGTTTTAATTAAATGAAATTGTATATGCATATGGTATGATTTAACGAAATTAAATATGATTAAATATGATTTAATAAAATTAATTAATTAATTATTGATTTATTTAATTTAATTTAATATGATTTAATTTTATTAAATTCGATTTAATCTAATTAAATATGATTTAATTAAAAATTAAATAAATCAAAATCCATATTAATTAATTTCTTTATATAATAGTTATATTATGTATGTTGAATAAAGTGGTCTTTTTATAAATAGAACAAAGCGGCAAAATATTTACACTGTATAGAACAATTTCGAAAACGGAAAAAGCTCACAAACCCATCATGTAAAATACCAAAAATGTCCCGTCAACAACGCGCGTAATATATTTGGTACACAATCGTTTAGATTTGGCTATTGTTTGGTACACGATCGTTTAGATTTTGTCATTTAATTTTTCAATTATTTTTTTAATTTTATCGTTTAATTTAGTTACACAATCATTTAATTTGGTTACATTTAAAATTTGTTACACGATCGTTTAGATTTGGGTAGGCAAATCGTTTTTCTTTTGGCACACGATCGTTTAGATTTTGCTATTGTTTGGTACACAATCGTTTAGACTTTGCTATTGTTTGGTACACGATCGTTTAAATTTGATCATTTAATTCGATCGTTTAGATTTGATCGTTTAGATTTGGGTAGGCAAATCGTTTTTCTTTTGTACACGATCGTTTAGATTTGGCTATTGTTTGGTATATGATCGTTTAGATTTGGTCATTTAATTTGACAATTTTTTTTCAATTCTATCGTTTAATTTGATTACACGATCGTTTACATTTGGCTACTCCAATCTAAATGATTTTTTTCAAGATTCTTTATACACAATCTTTTAGATTCTTCTATTTTTTGTACACGATAGTTTAGATTTGGTTACCCAAATTTAAACGACGTAAATAAGAAGAAGAAAAGAAGAAAGACGATGTAAAGAAATTGCAGAGAAAAAAAAGAAAAAAAAAGAAGAAAGACGATGGAAAGATTAAACGACGTATAACAAGAAGAGGAAAAGAAGAAAGACGATGAAAAAACGCAACGGAAAAAAGAAGAAAAGTAGAAAGACGATGGAAAGAAATCGCAGCGAAAAAAAGAAGAGGAAAAGAAGAAAGATGATAAAAGAAATCGCAGCGAGGAGGAGAAGAAAGATAGAAGGGCAAACCTGGAATATTTAAAAAATGACTAATTTTATGGGCTTTGTTACACGGGCCGTAAATAGTTTGGTGTTTTTGTTACCTTCATGAAAATTTCCCTTGAATAAATGTTATAGTCTTTCCTAGTTCTTTTATAAGTGTTATAAAATGAATTAGACTTTTAAAATCTATAACAAAGATAATTTGCATGCTCACGTAGGTTAAAAACATATCAACCAATTTTTTTTATCGAATTAGGTCGATATCTTGTAAAAATGGTTACAAGAGGCTCACCTGATTCATTCTTGTTAACAAGTCAGATAAGATGACTAAGTGTAAGCCGCATTTCGTTCTCTTCTACTTTATCTATTTATTTAATATCTCCTTAAGATATATTCGTGTGATAAGAAAATTTTAGAACTACATTTATTGAGTTTCAAAACTTAAATTGTATTGTATAGATGTTGAAAGAATGAAGGAGGGTAAAAAGGAAGTTTAAGTTTGAAGAGATGGACATTTTTGTCATTCCCTTATTATTATTAAGCTTTTATAAAAGAAAAAAGAAAGAGAAAAAAAAGAAGATTTTTCTTCTTCTTCTTCTTCTCCTCCTCCTTCTTCTTCGTCTTCTTCATTCTTCTAGAGAGACCGACGACACCCCCTCGAAAATCTCTTCGCCGCTGACCAAAGAGCCGCCACCATTTCGTCTCTTTTCGACCATCAAAACCAGCGGCCGCCCAATGTTCGTTTATGCGCTACCCATTACTGATTTTTGAGCTCCAGACGTCGGGTTCGTTGAGCCACACACCGACCAGCCGTCGCCCAACTGTCGAACACCACAATGGTTGCTACTTTGCGTCGTGTTGGGCCACCCTCTGTTATCGCTAGCCTCACTGAATTTAGAAGTTGAGGTCAGTTTTAGTTGTTTGACAAGTTTTGTGGTTTGGTTTAATTGAAGATCTATAATACCCAGTAGCTTTTGGCTTCGAATGACTAGTTTTTATCTCGTTTTGATGTAAGTTTGAAGAGTTGTCGTGTTGATTTGCTGTTGTCCAGCGGGTTCGATAAGGATTTTGTCAAGATTTAAGTAATTAGTAAAGGTGAGATTATTATGTTTGTGAATAGAGTGTTGGATAAGATTCTATGCTTTATGGAGCGGGTCTTGAATATCCATTAAATTTAAGTGTAAAAAATTGAATAGCCCATGATGGTGGATGCTTGTTTTCGAATTAGGAAGTCGATAGGGTACTGTCCATTAAGATTAAGGCTACTTTGATAAGTGTTTCGTAAGATTTTGGGTAATTTCGGTAAGTTTTGTGAATACCCATTTAGTTTTAACATAAACTTGATATTACACATAAGGTTATGTATGAAAGATGGGAGGTTCTGTGAAATTGAGGCTGAAGAGGAAGAAGAGAACTTTGGAAAAGTGACAGCTATAACAGCAGTGTGGTAAACACAGATCACCTCAGATGTTCTGATTGGTTTGAGCTACAAAAAAAGAATTAAGAGGTGAGGTTTAAATTTTATGAAATCTAATTCATTTTTGAATAAATTTTATGAAGGAAGCTTAAGCAAATTCTGAGGTTTATTGGGTGAATTTTCACACAAAAGATAGAGCAAGTGTTTTTCACGCGAAATCAGAAGATCTCTGTTATTTTTAGTATTTTAGGGTGTATCAGTAGAGTTAGGATCTCTATTTATTATGGTTGGAAAGCTTATTCAATGTACTACAACTTTTATGAAGAGATTGTGAGCTAAATATAGTTAAAAGTAAGCTTATTTCATAAACAAGTCAGAAGATAGCAGAAGACTCCGTTTTTGAACACTCTCTGTTTCGGGCCAATACTATAGCAATCTGTTAGGAATCGTATTTTCCTTCCTTCAGATAAATTATAGAGGACATCAAAATGAAAATTTTTACATAAAGAACACTCATTTTGGTTAAGTATTAAAAGAGTTATGATCATTTGAAATTCATGATGCGAATCTGGAAAATTTTGAGAAATGTGTTGTTGAAGTAATTTTGATATGGTTTTAGATAAATTTTAGTGGGTTCTCTCATGTTTGGGTGCTTGTGGCGTTAAGAGATTAATGTGATGCTAAGGGTCCAAAGTTGGAATTTTTAGAATAGATTAAAGCATGAAAGGATAATTCAATTTAAGTCTTGGAAGAGAGAAATTGGAGTCTTTGGAGCATAAAATAGTTTGAGTTGGCTTATTAGAGTATGTTGAAGATTGTTGTGTCGTCTTGTTTTGTAAAGTTAATTGATAAACCTTAATCTTGTTTCAGGCTAAATCGAAGTGGAAAAGGTGTAAAATCCCGAGGGATCGAGTAATTGATTGTGAGTGGCTTAATTCAAGTATTTTCATTATAAATCTAGTATAATTGTTCTAGTATGAAAATTTGGAATATGATTGCCTTATGATTTATGTGTTATAAAGATTTTTAAATGTGATTTTTGGTTTTTCATGAACTCTTGTATTTCGAAACTGTGGTTGAACCCAAACTTATTAAGTAAGTTTAGATGACAACTTGTTTCTAAACATTCATTGATTTATAACTAAATTTGAAAGAGTTCTAAAAGTATGTATTGATGGCTAAGGATCCAAATATGTGAAAACGTGTTTCTAACTATGTTTGATTTGTTTTCAAACTTGAACTATGTGATATTATGGATGTTGGTGATTACCCTTAAGGCTACGAGAATATGTTTCTGTAGCGCCACCTACGGTTGTCAGGGGATTCTGTGGCTGAAAGAGGCCGTAACCGGAGATCCGAGAACCTGAGCCTAAGTGAGGACGTCGATGGAGGATTGTGATATGGCTTCGGACATAGCTTAACCCATGGTTGGGTGGCTCTATGTGCACATAGGAGCGGTATGTTGCTACCGTGGTAGGTGCTAAGTATGCGTTAGCTCCGTTTGGTCGCGTGTTTCCTTATGGATTGGATCACGTGTGAGCTATCCTTGGGCCGTATGCTTAGTATGCTATCATGGTTGGATTAGATTGATTGGATCGGATTGGATGGAGGTTGTTATCGTGGCGGGCACTAAATATGCGTGAGCTAGTTTTCGTCGCATGATTTTTAGTCATGTGCGAGCTATCTTTGGCCGTATATTTAGATGCTTTGCCATGGTTGATTGGGTACAGGTTTGTGGGCCTTACTTGTGGTTTATGGTAATATATGATTTTAACGCTGTAATTATTATTTCGTTATTGAGGTTATATTTAAACGGTTTGAAGATATGTTTTATAAGCTTTTACTTTTAAAACTTGCCACTCATTGAGATTTAGCTCACGTTTTCAATGTTTTCTCCCCCTCCCCCAGGTAGCGGCCAAGGACCAGGCATTGGTTGAACTTCCCGTCATTAATCATAGATTTTCATTCTTTTCGTATGTTTTTAATTCAAGTTTGTATTTGTATAATGGGGTGCTTAGAAGCAATGAGGGTCACGCCAAGGTCATGTGTTTTGAGACACTTTCGGACTGTAATTATTTCTTGGTTAGTATCTAGTCTGATAATGAGCTCTGCTTGAAATTCTGAATGAGATTCTTAAATTGTTTGGATGAGTGTGTGGTGAAACACACTCGATGATATTTGAGTTTTTTTAAAAAAGCATAGATGTGTGATTTTCTTCTATTTTCAGGTGTGGTTAATCCGTTTTTCAGGGGAGACTCTGTCGAATTTTTAGAATTTTTGGGAAACATTTTATAAATCTTACGTTTAAAGAGGATTGTTTTAATGAGTAGATTCACACCACGATCTAGGTTAGAGGGGAAAACTTAGAACGGGATGTGACATTTGGTATCAGAGCATGGTTTTGGGAAACCTAAGGGTTATGAGCAAGAGTTTGGACAATCAAGAGCTTATGCACTAGAGACTTAGCAAGAGTTTGAATCGCATAAGTAAGTTGCACTGAAACATACACAACTGTGGCATACGATCTAGGCAACCTACTAAGGAAACACGTGATGCTCTTGATAGTTTAGACATGGAGTTGAGGAAGTTAAGGCGACACTAGTTTACCCTCAGGTGGAAAAAGAATTTTGGTGAGCTGATGATGTCTCTTTTGACTCAAAATATCAGTTGGTGTGAGAATTTTATGAGCCAATCCTAAGAAAAATTGAGTATTTGAGCTTTTAAAGGCTCTAGGAACAACTTTTGGTATAAGATAGGCGAGTGAGATTTGCCATCCTCTTGTTGTAGAAAAGGGCAAAGTATTGATGATGTTATACTAAGTTATGCCTTAGTGGTAGACTAGTTTGTTGGAAAGAACATCAGTGAGTTATTCATGATAACTTTATTTGTGGTCATCCTGAGATGCGAAACAAAATGAATTTCTGAAACTTGAATGAGAAGTTATATCTAGGGTAAGATATGATAAGTATTTCAATTGATTGTCCAAGTATGCCATTTTAGTGCCCCAAGATGAGGCAGTCAAATGTACAAAGATTTAAGGATAGTTTTAATTAGGGAGATTTGTACTCATGATACTACCAGTGTTGAATGAACTTATTTTGATAAACATGTTGATATTACTAAGTAATTTAAGAGAACACTAATTGGAATTGAAGGATGAGAAATAAACGGTAAGAGGTGCTCGGGTAGTTAATCTTTCGAGCTTATCATAGGAAAGATCTCATGGCTGGTTTAACCTTGGAATTTGATGAGTCTATTGAAATAGATTTCTTGTCAACGTATCACACCACTATAGATTTATATCATAAAAGATCAAGTGTTTAAGCAACAAGGCAAACTTGAAGTGAGTTCAAGGGCAATGGAAAGATTTCTCGCGTATGTTATTTTTGTGGTAAGAGCGAGGTAGTCTAACAAAGTGTTGTAATGCCTACCTGGCTTACGTAATAAATACCCAAGTCAAGAACTAAAACTTGAAGACATTCCTATGATACAAAGGTTTTCATAATATTTTTCCAAATGGAATTCAAGGATTACTATTAGAGAAATTGAGCTCTTTATGAATTCAATAATGGTATAACACTGATCCCTTCGCACCATACAAAAGAAATCTAACGAAACTGAGAGAGTTGAAGGCTCATTTTAGAAACTTGCGAGTAAATGTTTTATGTAGGGTGTTTCTCTTGGGATGCACTAGTTTTGAGTTATTAAGAAGAAGATGACATTCTAACTGTAAGTATTAATTAGTGATAGCTGGACAAGGTAATAGCCCATAATAAGCATCTTTTGCCACGTATTGACGATTTGTTTAAATAGTTGAGGGTAGGATGTTATCAATTAAAGAGTAAGGAGCCAAGTGTAACAAAGATGATGTTTAGAACGAGATATGACCATTATGAGTTTCTTGTAATGTTGTTGATTTGACTAAGGTACTATTTGCCTTTATGGACTTAATGAATCGAGTATTTCAAGCTAGAACAAATTTTCTTGTTCTCATGGTAGATGTATTGCTTATTCTAAAGGGAAAGAAAATATGGTGATGCATCTTTGAACATTGTCATTGTTGTTACAAGACAATAAAGAGTATGTTAAGTTCAGTGTATGTGAATTCTGGCGTAGAGAAGTGACGCTCCTTGGTCATGTTGTTACAACTGAAGGTGTACTAGTGGATTTTCAGGGAGCTGAAGTAATACGTAAGTGGAAGCAACCCATAACAATTTCTAAGGTATGTGATCTTCTTGGATTAAATGGATATTACAGACATTCTGTAGAAGGATTTTCAAAGTTAGCTCTTCCTTAACCACTTGACCAGGAAGAACTCAGAATTTATGTGGATGAAGATTGTGACCGTTTTCAGGAAGTGAAGAGATAACTTGTTTTCATGCCTATTTTACACTTCTGATACCTGATGTTGTGTTTGAAACTTACTATGATACTTCTGAGTTGGGTTGTGCACTAATGCGCAAAGGTAAAGTGATAGCTTATGATTCCAAACAGTCGAAGAAGCATAAGTGTAACTATGCAACTCATGATGTGGGAGCCACAATAGTGTTAGCAGTAAAAATATGACGACACCATTTTTTTATGGAGAAAAATGTCGTATCTTGATAGATGCTAAAAATATTTATTTTTGGTCAAAAGAGTTTTATAAACATGGAGGATATGGTTAGGGTTGATCAATGATTTTAACTACACCATTGATCACCATCCAGGAAAATGAGTGTGGAAGTTGATGCTTTGAGTAGAAAGGCAACCCATCCTTAAGTTTCCTTGAAGATCATAAGTTTTTCTTTGTCTTGGGTCAAGAGCGTAATGCATTGTCGAGTGTGTATTCTTATGGAGTTTTCTTGCACAAATTTTGATAAGGCTTACTCTTGTTGGCAAAACTATTGAAGTAAACAAAAGATGAAGGTTTAAACTAGAGAGTACCAATAAAGCAAGGCTTTCAAAAAAACTATGATCTAAGAGGCGATGGAGTAATAACAAGATACAATCCATTGTGCATTCTGAACAATTTGGAGTTAAAAGAATGAAATGATATCGGAAGTTTAAGTCTCAATTTATACTATAACTTCAAGAAGTACCAAGGTGTATGAAACTTTGAAACAACATTATTGGTGGCCTCAAATGCAGCGAAAAATAGTTGAGTGTGTATCAAGATGTTTGATTTGCCAACAGGTTGAACTGTTTAGACAAAAGCAACATAACTATTGAATCCATTTCAACTACTAAGTGGAACTAGAAATACTTTATGATGAATTTTTCTTTTGGACTTCCTTAAGCACGGAGAAAACTCAGTGGTGTTTGGGTGATAGTCAACAGACTGATAGGAATAACATGATTTTGTTTTTACTTTTACATGCTGCTAAGTACTTGGATGAATTTGGCTAAGTCTATAGCAAGCTTTAGGTACTAAACTAAGGTTAGTACAACCTTTTTATCCTTAAACTAATGGAAAGTCAAAGCGAACCACTTCGACATTATAGATTATGTTACAAACCTATGTTCCCCAGTTTAAGGGTAACTGGGACTCACATCTCTCATTGATGGAATTTGATTGTAGTAATAGTTACAATTCCGACGTTGAAATGGCTTCCCTTAAAATTGCTTGTAACAAAATTTTTATGGGATGAAGTGAGGGTGAGAAAGTGACTTGGCTAAGAATTGATACTAGTCCCCAAAGAGACAATAGAGGTTATTAGTGACATACTAAACACAACCCATTTTGCCAAAGGAGTTATTTATGTAAATTTGAAGTCAGTGTTAAAGTTTTCTCTTAATCTTCTTTAGGAAGTTTTGCTTGGTAGAAAAAGGTCTTGGATCTTGTGAGATATTGGAATGTGTTGGACCATTCACATATCGTTTAGCGTTGCTTATGGAACTTTCAAGGATCCATGATGTGTTTCATGGTCGTTCTGGCGTAAGTATTTTCCTGATCTCTCTCATATTCTCGAGGCACAACCAATCCATTTGAACAAGGACTTTTCTTACGAAGTGGAACCAATACATTTACTTGACAAGAAAGAACAAGCGCAACGAAACAAAGTTATACCATTAGTTAAGGTTCTTTAGAGGAACCACAATATTGAAGAAGCAACGTTGGAGACAAAACAGGTAATGAAAGCTCGATACCCACAACTTTTCACGTCATCACCTTGATTGAATTTCGCGGACAAAATTCTTTAAAGGAGGTAGTAACTTGTAAGTTCCATTTCGTTCTCTTCTACTTTATCTATTTATTTAATATCTCCTTAAGATTTATTTGTGTGATAAGGAAATTTTAGAACTACATTTATGGAGTTTCAAAACTTAAATTGTTTTGTATAGATGTTGAAAAGAATGAAGGAGGGTAAAAAGGAAGTTTAAGTTTGAAGAGATGGGCATTTTTGTCATTCCCTTACTATTATTAAGCTTTTATAAAAAAAAAGAAAAAGAAAAAAAAAGAAAATTTTTCTTCTTATTCTTCTTCTCCTCCTCCTTCTTCTTCGTCTTCTTCATTCTTCTAGAGAGACCGATGACACCCCCCTCTCTTTCGAAAATCTCTTCGCCGCTGACCAAAGAGCTGCCACCATTTCGTCTCTTCTCGACCATCAAAACCAGCAGCCACCCAATGTTCGTTTATGCGCTACCCATTACTGATTTTTTAGCTCCAGACATCGGGTTTGTTGAGCCACACACCGACCAGCCGTCGCCCAACCGTCGAACACCACATTGGTTGCTACTTTACGTTGTGCTGGGTGTCACAATCGTAACTTCTCAACACGATTGTGCGGCACTTGTTTAGCTCGATCAACAAGTCAACCGTTCGAAATTCGGAATCCACGGACAAACTCGCGGTATGACGTAGCCTCCCTTCACGTTCTTGAGAAAATGGTTTTCTAAAACGTGAGAGCGAAAATAAATTGTTAAAAACATCATAAAAGTGAGCATTGAAGACTGTCAGTTGCAAAGAAAAAGCTTAGTTTGCAAAGAGTGCGACAAGGCTCGACGGGGGTGCGACTACTCATGTACCCCCTATAGTACATATTGAGATTTTTGGCCTTGGTAGGCTTGCATATGAAAAAGCCAAAATGTCACACTGTGGCTCGGCGACAGGAAAACGAAAGAATTAACCTAAACTACTTTCAAGACATAAAGATAAAGTGATTTAGGGGAATTTGGGCATACGACCATAGATAAATAATACCTTGGACAAGTATGCCCTTGACATTCTCCCCCACCTAAATGGTTGACGTCCCCATCAACTGGCGAAGCTTGAAATCTTCTATCTTCTGCTTCCACGATTCAAGATCTTCGACACGTTCCCAGCTGGTTTCCTCCACATAAAGGTTCTTCCACTTTACTAGATACTCGTGGATCCTTCGTGTGGGTTTTCTGCCCCTTCTTACTCGCTTAGCCAGAATTTCTTCAACATCTTTGTCTTCCTTCTGACTAAGGTCAATAATTGGGCGAGTTACGATATTCTGCTGCAGGTCCTCAGTGTCTTAATGGTACGGTTTCAGGTTACTAACATGAATTATTGGGTAGATTTTCATCCATGTGGGCAACGCTACTCTGTAAGAAGTATTCCCTACCTTTTTCAGCACTTCAACTGGTCCCTCGTACTTCCTGATGAGACGCTGGTCTTTGCGTCCTCGAAACCCGACTTGCTCTGGTCGTAGTTTGATGAGTACCTGGTCTCCCGCCCGAAATTCAAGAGGCCGTCGCTTCTTATCCGCCCACTTCTTCATCCGCTTCGACGCTTTTTCTAAGTACGCTCGGGCGATGTTGTTTGTCTGTTTCCACTTCTTCGTGAAATTGAGGGCTTGAGGGTTCTTCCCTGCAAAGGGATGATCAACAAGGTGTGGCAGTACTGGTTGCCTCCGAGAAACAATCTCAAACGGGCTTCTCCCTGTAGATGAACTTGTCTGAGCGTTGAAGAAGAATTGGGCTACGTCCAACAGCTGGACCCAGTTCTTTTGCCTTGCGTTTACAAAATGGCGCAAGTATTCATCGAGCATGCAGTTGAATTGCTCAGTCTGGCCGTCAGTTTGGGGGTGGTAGCTTGAGGATATGTTCTGACTTGTCTCCAAGAAGGAAAATAATTCCGTCCAGAAGGAGCCAATGAATCTACCATCCCTGTCACTCACTATAATTGTCGAGACTCCCTACAACTTAACAACATGCTTAAAGAACAATTGAGTTATCATTTTTGCTGAACACTGCTTGGTGGTGGGGATGAAGGTGGCGTACTTTGAAAAATGATCAATGATGACTAAGATGGCTTCAAAGTCACCTACCTTAGGAAGATGGGTGATAATGTCCATAGAGACACTCTCCCAAGGTCTTGTTGGAACCCGTAGAGGGTCGAGAAGTCCAGCAACCTTCACTTTCTCTAATTTATCTTGTTGGCAGATGAGACACGTCTTAGTGTACTGCATGACATCATCTCTCATATTCGACCAAAAGTAGCCCTTCTTCAGCAAGGCGTACGTCCGCTGTTATCCGGGATGGCCAGCCCAAAAAGTGTCGTGACACTCATACAACAATTTCTTCCTTAAGTCCCCTGCTTTAGGAACATATAGTCGATTGCCCTTTGTGACTAACAAGTCTTCCTCGACCCAAAACTGTCGTGTTTTGCCTGCATTCACTAAATTCATAACATTCTGAGCGGCATGATCTTTCTGTAGGAACTCTCTCAAGATGTCTCTAACCGACCCACCAATCTCACTCTCCCAGAGGTGAACTAACAGGCATATGGCTGCATGTTCTTGTTTTCGACTTAGGGCATTAGCAGCCTGGTTGCTCGACCCCTTCTTGTGTTCAAATTCAAAGTCGAACTCGGCCAGAAATTCCTGCTATCTTTCTTGCTTCGAAGTCAACTTTGGCTGGGTAAAGAAGTGGCAGGTTGCACTGTTGTCCTTCTTCACTACAAACGACGAACCTAGTAGGTATTGTTTCCAGGCCCTCAAACAATGTACTACTACGAGCATTTCTTTTTCGGACACAGTATACCTCCTTTCGGCTACATTCAACTTTCGACTTTCATATGTGATCGGGTGCCTATTCTGTAGGAGCACACCCTCAACGCATAATCAAACGCATCTGTCTCGACTTCGAAAGGTTTGGTCACATCCGCAATCCCCAGAAGTGGCCCCTCCATCATGGCTTGTTTTAGGCCGTCGAAGGTGGCTTGGCACTCGGGGTCCCAACTTCAGTGAACGTCTTTTTTCAGTAGTTCAGTCAGCGAGCTTGCTCGTTTGAAGAATCCCTCGACAAATCGGCGATAGTAATTTGCCAGCCCGAGGAAGGAGCGTAACTCCGAGACTGATTTCGACACTGCCCAGTCGCGTATCGCAACAATCTTCCCTTCTTCCATTCCAATTCTGCCACACTCTATCACATGGCCCAAGAAGTTTATCTGCTCTTGTGCAAAAGAACATTTTTCTCTTTTGACATACAGTTGATTCTCCTTCAATTTCTGAAAAACCTTTTGCAGGTGGTCTCTATGTTCCTCCATGGTCGTACTATAGACCACTATATCATCCAGGTAGACTACTACGAATTCATCGAGATATTCATGGAAGACCTGGTTCATCAACGTACAGAAGGTTGCAGGGGCATTGGTGAGACCAAATGGCATTACGAGGAATTCGAACGCACCATATCGGGTGACACAGGTTGTCTTCGCCTCATCACCCTCTACAATTCTCAATTGGTAGTATCCCGATCACAAGTCTAATTTTGAAAAATACTTCGCCTCATGTAAGCGATCGAACAAGTCAGTAATTATGGGAAGTGGATACTTGTTGCAAATCGTGAGCTTATTCAGGGCACGATAATCAATGCACAATCGTAAACTCCCATTTTTCTTCTTCTGGAAAAGAACTGGGGCCCCATACGGACCTTTTGTAGGCCTAATGAACCCTGCATTCAGTAACTCATCTAACTTTTTCTGAAGTTCAGCTAACTCCGGAGGCGCCATACGATAAGCATTCTTCGCAGGCGGTTTTGCCCCTGGCACCAACTCGATCTCATGATCGATCATTCTCTGAGGTGGCAAAGACTTGGGAAAACTATCGAGCATCACATCACGATACTTCTCTAGCACGTGCATAATATCCTTAAGGACTGTCTCCCCTGAGTTCTCTAACGAATTGAGTGGGATGGCCATAAACGTTGGTTCGTCTCGAGAGAGACCCTTCTTTAATTGCATGACCGAGATCATTTTCAACCCATCTGGCTGACGTAGGTCAGTCTGTACAACCGAGGGGGTAGATCCAGTGATCACCAAGCATTTGGCCAAAGGCATTGGGATTACCTGATGTTCGAGTAGGAACTCCATTCCCAGTACCACATCAAAGTCATCCATTTTACTACTACAAAGTCTACGAGGCCACTCCATCCTCCCAATCTTATCATCGTTCGTTTCACTAGTTTGATGATAGGTAGGGCAGCAGAATTCATGACTTTCATTCTTTCTGCATCCTTCTCCCAACGGAGATTCAAACGTTTAGCTTCTGCTTCTGTTGTGAAATTGTGGGTGGCACCGGAGTCAACCATAATGCTTTTGGTTGGCTTCTGGTTGATCCAGGTGTCAACGTACATTAGGCCCCTTTCCACTAGTGTGTTCGTCTCCCCCACCTTTTTCTAGAGAGAGGACAAAAATTTCAAGGCCCCCATTCGAGGGTTATCAACTTCTTCCGTCTGGTCTACTTCCCTCTGGGTTTGACTTAGTTGATTGTCTGAATCTAAGGCTAAAGATGCCTGGAATGCATTGAAAGCAGTTTTGTTCAGGCATTCCCTGGCCAAGTGTGGTCCCTTACATATGAAGCAACTAAGAGGACGATTGGACACACTCTGGTTACTTGGTCCTCGCCAAGAGTTTCCAGTATTCGATTGATGGGACCTACGATCTCCATTAAAGCGTCTGTCCCCTCCCGTAGTTTTATGAGAACTTGGGCGGTGTTCCTACTTCTACCAGATGAGGAACTTGGATGACATCTCGCATTCTGAGATTCGTTAGACAGGTCAAACAGCCGTTCGGCTGCAGCGTACGCGGACGTGAGGTCTTGGACTCTTTGTTCATATAGCTTTGTCTTCGCCCACGACTTCAATCCTTCAACGAAACAGAAAACTTTGTCTTTCTCGGACATATCGCGTATATCCAACATCAGTCCCGCGAACTGTTTCACATACTCCCAAATAATACCGGTGTGTTTCAGCTCGCGTAACTTTCGTCGAGCCAAGATCTCGACATTTTCGGGGAAGAATTGTGAGCGAAGTTCTCTCTTCAAAGCGTCCCAAGTATCTATCGTGCAACGTCCCTCCTGCATGTCAACAAATCGGGACCTCCACCATAACTTGGCATCCTCAGACAGATGCATCATCGTCAACGTGACTTTGGCTTCCTCTGTAACCGTGTTTGTGGCCCTGAAGTACTGCTCCAGGTTAAAGATATAGTTTTCTAGGGCCTTCGCATCTCTTGCCCCACAGAAGGGCTTTGGTTCCAGGATCTTCACTCTATTAACCAGAATGGCTCCCCCAACGGGAGCTTGGTTTCCCATTGCTCGCATTGTGAGGCTCAGTCTCGCATTCACATATGCAATTTCGTTTTTTACGACATCGAGGGTAGCTCGAAAATCCTCTAACATGCCGTTTATTATCTCTAACAGCGCCTTTTGAGAGCTATCCAGCTCTTGGACACGCTCCTCAATATGGGCAACAGAGCCCGTCGAACTGTCCCCACGTTCGTGGCTACCAGTTCTTCCAACAGTTCCCTCTAGAGTGTCGACTCTTGCCAACAACTCTTGTATCGATAATCCTTCGACACGGCCAGCTACCGCATCGATCATGTCAGTTTTCTCAGCAATCTCTTTGAGACGGGACTCCAAGAAGCGGATGGAGTCGGGGACTTCGACTAGGTAGAGCATCTGCTCCTCCAACTCTACTAGTCGGTCTCTCTAGGCCTTGCCCGATGGGTTCGCAGACGACATGTTTCGGTTTTATCGTCAATTAGCCGATTTGGCTCTGATACCACTTGTCACAATCGTAATTTCTCAACACGACTATGCGGCACTTGTTTAGCTCGATCAACAAGTCAGCCGTTCGAAATTTAGAATCTGCGGACAAACTCGCGGTATGACGTAGCCTCCCTTCACGTTCTTGAGAAAATTGTTTTATAAAACGTGAGAGAGAAAATAAATTGTTGAAAACATCATAAAAGTGAGCATTGAAGACTGTCAGTTGCAAAGAAAAAGCTTAGTTTGCAAAAAGTGCGACAAGGCTCAGCGGGGGTACGACTACTCATGTACCCCTATAGTACATATTGAGATTTTTGGCCTTGGTAGGCTTGCATATGAAAAAGCCGAAATGTCACACTGTGGCTCGGCGACACGAAAATTTGATGTGAGTGGCTTAAATTCAAGTATTTTCATTATAAATCTAGTGTAATTGTTCTAGTATGAAAATTTGGAATATGATTGCCTTATGATTTATGTTTTATAAAGATTTTCAAATGTGATTTTCGGTTTTCAATGAACTCTTGTATTTCGAAACTGTGGTTGAACCCAAACTTATTAAGTAAGTTTATATGACAACTTGTTTCTAAACATTCATTGATTTATAACTAAATTTGAAAGAGTTCTAAAAGTATGTATTGATGGCTAAGGATCCAAATATGTGAAAACGTGTTTCTAACTTTGTTTGATTATATTATTATAATTTCAATAAGTGTTATTGATTATATTATTAGTTTTGTCTTAATAACCTAAATCCAATAAACTAACATCCTAAGTTGTTTGATGAGTCTTGAATAGTATGTAGAGACATATGGGGATCAATGTTCAAGATCAGCTTAAAGGGTCTATAGTATAGGGTTAAGGTTGGGTACCTTATCTTGTTAACACTATGGATACGACTCACTTTGTATTTTATACAAACACATTGATCCAATGCGTTCATGTATTTGACATATGAGTGAGGGTATCCCATGCAATGAGTTTGCATAAGACTGGACCACGAAATAGTAATCACTAGATGTAACTCCGTTAAGTAGTTGGATTTCTGTTTCATTAGGATGACCTAGGTAACTTAGTCTTAATCCTAAGTGTATTATGATCTCCTGTTTGCGAGGGATTGTCTTTTGATTTGTACGGATGAGAGTAGCCAGATTGCCGACTCAATATGCTTATCATTTTGGGGACAAGGCTGAGTGGGGAGCTGGGAACATAATCACATAAGATGGAATTCACTCGTTCCCACCTTTAAGGTAAGTAGATAAGTGTTCCTTTAAATAGTGTCTCTGAGACTTGAACAAAGGGCCCTACCCTCTCTATGGCACGAGAAGGGTTTTCTGTTTAATGGTTGGACCATAAACAGGTTGTTCATTAAAGAAGCACTGGTATTTAAGGACTAGAAGTAACCCAGAGGTAAAACAGTAATTTAACCTAGTTGGTTTTACGAACACTTGTAAAGGACTAACTTACTGGTATTGGTCTATATCCGTGAACACAAAAATATATCTACAGTGAGAAGAGTTTAGCTGTGAGTCTTTAGTGGAGTATACACATAGTTAACGAATATTGATTAATGTGGTTAATGAGTTTAGCCAATTAATCTCATATCGTTGTAGCTTTTGATCTGTAGGTCCATTAGGTCCCCTTCCTAGCTCATAAAGAGTAATGAGATTTATTTATATTGGTTGTAATTTGAAATGTTCAAATTTACTTTGGGAATTAATATAATGTATATTAATACATTATAATATAAAGTTTATATTTTAATTAGACTTTATTATATAAATTTAATTTTGGATATGATTCAGAATTAAATTACGAGAGAACAAAATATTTGAATGAGTTCAAATATTAGTTTAATGTGAATTAGATTCATATTAAAACTATAAATTAAAATTTAATGTGTATATGATACATATTAAAACTATAGGTTAGGAGAGAAATTTATATTTGAATATGATTCAAATTATGGATTAAATTAAATATAAGATATTTAATTTAGAAATTAATTAATTGAAGAATTAATTAATAGTTTAGTTTAATTTGATTTAATTAAATTTGATTTAATTAAATTAAAACTATAGGTTATGCGAGAGATATTCATTTAAATATGATTTAAATGAAAATATTAATTAAATATGATTTAATTAATTATTAAATTAATTAATTATTTTAATATATATTAATTTAATAATTATTAAGTTAATAGGGAACGTGGGTGGTTTTTTCACGTTCCCATTTATTCTCTCCAACTTCCCACTTCTTTCGTCTGAAGAAGTAGGAATACTTGGCGTAACAAAATAGGGGTGAGTTCTGCGAAGAAAAAAGACACTTCATTCTCTCTAAAAAAAATTTTCTCCGTAAATAAAAATTCCTTCAATCCAATTTGATTCCCATAAACCATCCCAATCAAAAAATAGGAAGGTTTCCAAGTGGTGGTGTACAAATTGATGATTGGTAGATTCAAAGTCGTCAACGAGCATAAGTTCTTCTTCTCTGTATTTTTTCTTCAAAGTATGTTTAACCATAAAAATTGTTTTTGTAATTTTTGCCAATGTATTCGTATTTTTAAGGTTTCTAATTAAAATTGAATTTATGTAATTCTTCCGCATTAAAGGGTTTTCATCCCTTCAATTGGTATCAGAGCCATCTCAATTTTAATTGAGAATTTTAAAAATTTGCATTGGTTAGGTGGGATTTCTGCATTATGAATGTTGGTTTTGCAATTGAATGTTTCTGTAATTTTGGCCATAGATTTACTATTTTGATAAGATCAAAATGTAAAGCCTCTGCATTTTTGGGCATTTTAATTTGTAAATCTGTAATTTAGAGTCCAATTTTTGAATTCGGGGTATTTTTCTGAGTTTTTCGACACTAAATTTGCCTAAAACGGACAACAGGAAGGCCATCAACGGAGAGTTTTTCGATTTTGTACGAAAATCGAAGCGAAAAAAATCCGCGGCTGGAGGTAGAAGAAGGGATGACGTCATCATGACATTAGCGTGACGTCATCATGACGTCAGCAGCAGATAGACTAACGCGGCTCAGTGCGCGCGGCTCGGCTCGGCTTGTACAGATGGCTCGCGTTTCGGCTCAGTTGTACGGACGGCTCGCTTTCGACTCGGCTTGTACGGACGGCTCACTTTTTGGCCCGACTTGTACGGACGGCTCGGTGCGGTCAGCTCGGTTCGGCTCCGATTCTACATCTGGCACCGGTTCAGGCCGTTTTTGAGCCGATTCTTCATTTTTTGGTTCAAGCATTTTTAGGTCGGTTTGGAGCAGTTTTTGATTGGTTCAAGGTTTTTGGGTTCGGTTTGAAGCTTTTTGAAGGTTTTGAGGTCGGTTTTGGAGCTTTGAAAGCACTTTTAAGATATTTTTAAGGCTTTATTATTGTAATTATTACTTTATTTTATCATAGGGGCCAATTTTACAGGTTCAATTGTTATTTAAATGCTTTATGGATGTCATTTAGATAAATCCTACCTTAGGTTAAGCATGTTCATGCATTTTTATATATTATAAATGTTATAATGTATGATTTTAATGCATGATTATGAATTTCATGAGTAATTTAAAATATGTGGATATTTTAAATATATGAAATTGAATAAGCATGATGCATGACATTACTTAGTTAAATATAATTTGTTATATTTAAATTAATGTCTTGTGTATGCTTGATAGATTTTCATATTTTATTTAATATAATTGTTATATTAATAAAGATGAAAATTAATTTGCATTGTGCATATTACATCCATAGTTTAATATAATTGTTATATTAATATAATGTATGCATGTAATATGGTTTTATTTAATTATAATTTGATTTTAATTATTTAAACCATAGTATGCATGATTATAGGCTAATTAACTAATTTTATAATAGTTATAAAATTTGATTATTAGAAACCGTCAACCTATAATAAAGAGTTGCATGCAAACATAGGATCTTAGAATTAATTTGGTTTATGTTTAAATTGTTTAAAATTAAATAGACCTAAGATCACATTAATTTTAATAGGATTAGAATTAAGTCTTATTTTTATTTTAATGAAACTAAATAGGACAAATAGGATTTAAGGTTATAAGGGAACTCTACCGGTAAAGTTCTGTCTAAGGCTGGGGTACTTAAGTTGACGGTTTACGGAACACCTCCTACCTGAGAACTGACCCGGAACCGGTATTGAATTAACCTTATTCCTATTAGCATAAGATGTCACTAGGTAAATTAAATGGTTTAATACACCTAGAAACTTTAGTGTAAAGTTTTATTATAAGTGTTATAATAAGAATAGACTTAGTTAGATTCATTTAGCTGGAATTTAGCTAGGTGCAACTAAACCCTAAATTAATAGAACATTTTAGTGGGAGAAAAAGAGTATATATGATATATCAATTTTTTGCTCTCACGTCCCTAAGAGTTCACACGTGAGATCCATACTAGGCTTTGTGTCGCCCTGGGCGCGGCCTCCCTTCGGAAAGTGTTTGTATGGGTCAATAACAAGGTGAATAGGGGAAATGTTCATAGTAAGTGGGAGAAGGATGCGTGTCAACATATCCTACGGTCTCCTGCATTAGGTTGCACCATGAGATTTCTATGATCCGCCTGCGTGTCATCCTGGAGCGATCATCCTTTCGGAGGGCTTGATCATATAAGTCTAAACATCACAAACTCCAAAAATGGATAGGATTTCTTAGGTTAATCTTCACCAATTGTCTTTCCTAACAGTAGCCTGTTGAAGCGTACCTCTGGGATCTGAAAAATGGTAGGCTCAATCTTACGGGATGAATTAAGTTAGTTAATGAATCCTTGACCGAACAATGATAGCTAAGAAATATAGGAATAAGAGTTATCCTGGTATTAGTAATTAGTTTAGATTGTCTCAATTCAGAAGAGGAGTAATTGATCACCCTTCGGTGGCTGTTGCTCTAAACTTCTGAAGTATCGTTGCAAAAACTAAATCATTAGTTTTATTAGGGTTCTTTGATTGTTTTTTTTTCTTATTTTGCTGAATTGATTGGATTATTTTGTGTAATGGGTTAAGACAAAGATAACTAATAAGGTCAATTGTTTGCTATTTCAGCATGTCTTCCTCAATTATTGCATTGCTTAAAAAAGATTAATTAATCGGTGAAAATTATGCGACGTGAAAATCAAAACTGAATATGATTCTAGTTATCACTGACCTACGCTTCGTCTTAATGGAGGAATGTCCTCCTTTCCCTACTCAAAATGCATCCCAAAGTGTTAAGGATGCATATGACCGCTGGACAAAGGCCAATGACAAGGCCCGCCTCTACATCTTGGCTAGTATGTCTGACATACTGAGTAAGAAACATGAGATCATGGTCATTGCACGTCAGATCATGGACTCCCTTAGTGAGATGTTTGAGCAACCGTCCATTCAGATCAAACTAGAGGCAAATGTTGCCCATTTTAGGAGGTTTTCACCTTCATCTTCTGGATCTAAGAAAATTCAGAAGAGTAAAGAAGGGAAGGGGAAAGGTCCTACTATTGCTGCTGAGAGCAAAGGGAAGGCTAAGGTAGCCATCAAGGGGAAATGTTTCCACTGCAATGTTGATGGGCATTGGAAAAGAAACTGCCCTAAGTACCCAATTAATTTTTGGAAAAGTTGTACATAGTTCCTAATATTAAAAGGAACTTAGTTTCCATTTCTTGTCTTATTGAACATATGTACTCAATTAATTTTTCTATGAATGAAGCGTTCACTTCTATGAATGAAGCGTTCACTTCTAAGAATGGTGGATACCTTACTGACATTAAAGCTTGGCTAGCAGTCCAATTCCAAATGAAAGATTTAGGGGAGGCACAATATGTTCTTGGGATCCAAATCATAAGGGATCGTAAGAACAAAATGCTAGCACTGTCTCAAGCAACCTATATCGATAAAATGTTGGTTCGATATTCGATGCAGAACTCTAAGAAGGATTTATTACCTTTTAGGCATGGGGTTCACTTGTCTAAGGAACAGTGTCCTAAGACACCTCAAGAATTTGAGGATATGAGACGTATTCCCTATGCCTCAGCTGTGGGCAACTTAATGTATGTTATGCTCTGCACTAGGCCAGACATTTGTTATGCAGTGGGAATAGTCAGTAGGTATCAGTCCAACCCAGGGTTAGACCACTAGACGACGGTTAAAATTATTTTCAAGTATCTTAGGAGAACGAGAGACTACATGCTTGTGTATGGAGCTAAGGATTTGATCCTTACAGGATACATTGACTCTGATTTCCAAACCTATAAGGATTCTAGAAAATCTACGTCGGTATCAGTGTTCACTCTGAATGAGTGAGCTGTAGTATGTCGTAGCATCAAGCAAGGATGCATTGCAGACTCTACAATGGAGGTTGAATATGTCGCAGCTTGTGATGCAGCAAAAGAAGCAATTTGGCTTAGGAAGTTCCTACATGATTTGGAAGTTGTTCCAAACATGAACTTGCCCATCACTCTATATTGTGATAACAGTGGGGCAGTAGCCAATTCTAAAGAATCTCGCAGCCACAAACGAGGGAAACACATAGAGAGGAAGTATCACCTGATACGGGAGATTGTGCAACGAGGGGATGTGATCGTCACCAAGATCGCTTCGGAACACAACATTGCTGATCCATTTACAAAGACTCTCACGGCTAAAGTGTTTGAGGGTCATCTAGAAAGTCTAGGTCTACGAGATATGTACATTAGGTAACCTAGGGCAAGTGGGAGATGTGTAATGGGTATGATGATGTCCTAGTTTATTGTATTTGTATATATACGTTTTATGTAATATACTTGTACATTTTACCATTTCCAATGTTTGCGGATTACTTTATTATGTACATCTCATAAGGACTAGAGTTTTAGTCCAAGTGGGAGTTTGTTGGGTTTAATGTCCTAAAACTCGTAGATAGTAAATATAATCAATTGACCATTATTAATAAAGTGTTTTATTATTATAATTTCAATAAGTGTTATTGATTATATTATTAGTTTTTTCTTAATAACCTAAATCCAATAAACTAACATCCTAAGCTGTTTGATGAGTCTTGAACAGTATGTAGAGATATATAGGGATCAATGTTCAAGATCAGCTTAAAGGGTCTATAGTATAGGGTTAAGGTTGGGTACCTTATCCTGTTAACACTATGGATACGGCTCACTTTGTATTTGATACAAACACTTTAATCCAATGCGTTCATGTATGTGACATGTGAATGAGGGTATCCTATGTAATGAATTTGCATAAGACTGGACCATGAAATAGTAATCACTAGATGTAACTCCGTTAACTAGTTGAATTTCTATTTGATTAGGATGACCTAGGTAACTTAGTCTTAATCCTGAGTGTATTATGAACTTCTGTTTGTGAAGAATTGTCCTTTGATTTGTACGAATGAGAGTGACCAGATTACCAACTCAATATGCTTATCATTTTGGGGACAAGACCGAGTGGGGAGCTGGAAACATAATCACACAAGATGGAATTCACTCCTTCCCACCTTTAGGGTAAGTAGATAAGTGTTCCCATAAATATTTGAATGAGTTCAAATATTAGTTTAATGTGAATTAGATTCATATTAAAACTATAAGTTACAATTTAATGTGTATATGATACATATTAAAACTATAGGTTATGAGAGAAATTTATATTTGAATATGATTCAAATTATGGACTAAATTAAATATAAGATATTTAATTTAGAAATTAATTAATTGGAGAATTAATTAATAGTTTAGTTTAATTTGATTTAATTAAATTTGATTTAATTAAATTAAAACTATAGGTTATGCGAGAGATATTCATTTAAGTATGATTTAAACGAAAATATTAATTAAATATAATATAATAAATTATTAAATTAAATTAATTAATTAGTTTAATATATATTAATTTAATAATTATTAAGTTAATAGGGAGCGTGGGTGGTTTTCCCACGTTTCCATTTATTCTCTCCAACTTCCCACTTCTTCCATCTGAAGAAGTGGGAATACTTTGCCTAACAAAATAGGGTGAGTTCTGTGAGGAAAAAAAGACACTTCATTCTCTCTGAAAAAAAATTTCTCTATAAAGAAAAATTCCTTCAATCCAATTTGGTTTCCACAAACCATCTCAATAAGAGAATATGAAGGTTTCCAAGTGGTGGTGCCCAAATTGGTGATTGGTAGATTCAGAGTCGTCAACGAGCGTAAGTTCTTCTTCTCTGTATTTTTTCTTCAAAGCATGTTTAACCATAAAAATTGTTTTCGTAAATTTTATCAATGTATTGGTATTTTTAAGGTTCCAATTAAAATTGGGTTTCTGTAATTCTTCCACATTAAAGGGTTTTCATCCCTTCAGACATAAGATTCTAAGACTATTTGATAGAGCACGAAATCAAGTCACAACTCTTTACATCTAATACGTTTAAGAAGAACGATGTATCAGAAAGAAGAAACTGAATCTTGTTGGACATGGTTTGCTCGATAATGAGCTTTGCTTAATGATCCTCAAGAAAATAAAGAATTTGTATCAACAAATACCACATTGTTAGAGGAAAATCAAATTATGAATCATCAAACCACTTAGTAAATTAGTATTGAATAGGATTTTCAAAGAAGTTACAAATAAACCTAGTTCATCCACTAAAGTAGTTGATAAAACTAAGGAATCTGGTTTGTCACATCCTTCTCAAGAGTTGAAAGTGCCTCAAAGTAGTGGAAGGGTTGTTCATTAGCCTAACCATTACTTGGTTTTATCGAAAACTAAATTGTCATACTTGATGAGGAATTAGAGGATTCATTGACTTATAAATAGGAAATGAAAGATGTAGTTTATCTAACTAATGTCTAGAAATGGCTAGCTACCCAGTTTCAAATAAAAGATTTGGAAATACACAATATGTTCTCAGGATCCTAATTGTTCGAAACCATAAGAACAGAATTGTAGCCACCTAATTTTATCCTACCTTTTTTTATAATATATTAATCGTAATAATGGTTCAATTTATTTATTTATTTATTTTGTTAAAAAAGATAAAAGGTAATTTTTTTTTTTGTAATAATATCAAATCTTATGATAATTGCTTGTATTATTATTATCATTTTTAAAATCTTTTATTAAAAAGAGAAAATAAAAAAATATTAATGAAAATATCTTTCTTTAACAAAAAATAATAATAATAATTTATCACTTTTGACTTATTTTTGTCATTTTAAGAAAAACAAAATATTTTATTTTATACAAAATCTTTTAATATCATATTTGATTTAGAAAGAATTGTTTTAGAAATAATCTCTATGAGAGAAAAATTTTGGCTTCGAGAGAATTGTTTTAGAGAGAAACTCTGTTTTTTTTTCCTTCTATTTTTAATTTATTCATTTACTTATTTATGTTTAGTTTTTTCTTTTATTTATAATTTTAAAAACTTATTATTATTATTATTATTATTATTATTATTATTATTATTATTATTATATATTTTTTTAGCCTTCTATTTTTTATAAAATTTTATATATATAACTTTTATTTATTTATTTAGTTTTTAATATTTATTTTTTTAAAATTTTTTATTATAATTATCATTATTATTATTTCATTTCATAATTTTTTTAACTTACTATCATCCCTTTGTCCTCTTTTCTTCACTTATTTATTTAATTTCTTTTTTTACATATTTATTCGTTTATTATTTCATTTAGTTTTTTTTCATTTTTTTCTCTTATTTTATTTATCGTTATTATGTACATTTTCTTTTCCTTTTCTTTTAACTTATTTTTCATTACTATCGTTATATTTAGTATATGCATGCATTAATATAATAATTTATCTGCCTAATTTATTGTGTGGTATGTTTGATGTGGTTTATGATGTGTTATTTCTATTTGACCTTCATTAAAAATTTCTTGAAATTTTTAAAATACTTTTAACCATAATTGTATGTAATTTTGAAATCTTTTTTAAAAAAATTCTCTTTAAACCATTAAAAAAATTTGCTTTAAAACTATTTTTTTTAAACTCAAAATTAAATATATATTTCATAAGGTTTCCTAATCATTTTTTTGTAATAACCCATGTCGATTTTGCTAAAAAATCCTACGACGGAATCTAGAAATTTCTGAGAGTTCGTTATTCTTAGGTTCTTGAGGTGAAGGATCAATATCTTTGGGAGTTCGAAATTTGATCCCAAGAAAAAATAAATTTAATCAATGTTTTAAAAACAAAACTTTATTCTTAAGACTACCCTATGATAGAATTTGAGAAATTGTAATAATTTCTCATTCTTTTAAGGTGAGGAATTTTTCCTCAATATAGTCTAATTAATGGATGTATCCTACCTATTTTATAGGATCATTGCTTCAAATATTTGAGTGATGAGCAATGAAATAAGACATAATTTTTTTAAAAAAAAATTATTCAAGACATTAAATTTAGCCACCATTTTCTAAACGGGTGTTACGGGGTGCTAACACCTTCCCCGTACACAAATGACTCTCGAACTCAACTCTAATTTTTTTCGTAGATCAGATTTTATTTTATTTAAAATGATCTACTTTATTTCGGTGTCCAATCACACTGTAAAAAAGATTGGTGGCAACTCCACTTTTTTGTTTTTAAAATTAAACCCTTTTTAAGGATGTAGGCCGCTTCGCATCGTCTCGGGTACGTGTGGCGACAGCTTAGCGACTCCGCTGGAGACATGAGGTTCCACCTCGAGAGTTTGGCCTTTTCTTTTTTCTTGATCTTGTATATTTATTATATTATTTTATTTTCTTTTTTGTTTTAGTGTGTTATTTATTATTGTTGCACATACATCACAAGCCTCCTGCCCGGGCTCTACCCTGTAGAATTAGAAACGAGGATGGAGTAGTGTTGACCTACGAGGAGCTTATGCTTCCGTGCAGACACACGAAAAGTTCTCACTCAATTTTTTCATAATCACATGTGACGGCTATGATCAAATTGAGGGCCTTTATCCTTTAGGACTTATATTCAGCTTCACTCATTATGATTTGCATATCATGTTAATTCATATGTTTTAGAATGTTAATTTTTCTGCCTTATTATATTATTCTCACACACTAGCATAAGCCCTCTACCCGGGTTGTACCTTTAGGATTAGATTTGAGAATGTAGTAGTGCTTGACCTTCGAGGAGTTGTTGCTCCCGTGCAGGCACACGAAAAATTTTCACTCAATTTGGTTGTATGATCAAGTGTGACTATACATAATTTTGAGGGCATGTGTCAGATAGGATACTAACATTAACTTCACTAAATTTGTTTGGGTCATTGCATTATTTGATTGTTTTCTTTCTCGCATTTGGCATTGCATCTAGACTCATCCTAACTGAATCATTATTCTCTTTTTAAAAAGATAAAAAGCCAAAACTTGCAAAATAGCTCAAGGTTCACCTCTATCCATATTGGACAAGAAGAAAGGCTCGAATAATGGATGAGCAAACCAATGATCAGGTTCAAGCAGTTTGTCAAGACGTTGAAGGATTGAAAGATCAATTGGCAAAGATATTGGAACTGCTCACTACTGGAAGAGGAAAGAGTGTTGCGGGAATTTCATCACAAGTGGAAGTAGATCTAAACCAGGTACTAGAGGACATGCCTGCATACCCTCTGGGTTTTATTCCTCAAAGGTCGTCTAGTCCTCGCATGGTGGATAAGACTTATCCTACATCCTTTCCTGCACAAAATCCTAATCCAACCACCCAACAGGCAGACCATGCGAGCGATCCTATATCTACTTCAATTACGGAAAGTGGTAAGAAAATTTTATAAGAGCAGGATAGTAGAAAAAGATTAGAATTTCTAGAAGAAAAATTTCGCGCCATTGAAGGTGTAGACATGTACGGGAGTATCAATGCAGCACAATTATGTTTGATATCAGATGTGGTGATCCCTCCCAAATTCAAGACTTCGGATTTTGAGAAGTACAATGGAACCACGTGTCCAAAAAGTCTAGTTATGTACTGTCGAAAAATGTCAGCTTACGCTCATGATGATAAATTGTTGATTCATTGCTTCCAAGATAGCTTAGTTGGCTCGACTTCTCGCTGGAACATGCAGTTGGATGGTTCACAAGTGCATAGTTGGAAGGATCTCGTCGATTCATTCTTAAAACAATATAAGTACCACATTGACATGGCACCCGAACGTTTGGATCTTTAGAGGATGGAAAAGAAAGAATGTTGAAACTTTTAAGAAGTATGCACAACGATGGAGAGAGTTAGCTGCACAAGTGCAACCTCCCCTTACTGACAAAGAATTGACAGTCATGTTCATAAACACTCTTCGGGCTCCATACTATAATAGAATGGTTGGAAGTGCTTCGACTAATTTCTCGAATGTCATAACAATTAAGGAGAGGATTGAATTTGTAGTAAAGAATGGAAGGATCACCGATTCTTCTTTAGAGACAAGAAGGATGATGACCCCAAAGAAAAAAGAAGGAGAAATACATGAGTTGAGCTCGACTCAAAGAGTAGTGCATGTATTCTCACCAACTGTGGGGCAGAAAAATTACTCTCCTAGTTATCAGAATGGAGGTAAAAGCCCATTCGTTCAGGCAACTCAAAGAAACATAAGGAACAATTGGAAGCAAACCCATTTTGATCCCATACCTATGTCGTATACAAAGCTTTCGCCTCAACTTTTAAAGAGTCATCAAGTGGCTATCATACCACAAGAGCCTCTGCAACCACCATATCCCAAGTGGTATGACCCCAACACAAAATGTGAATATCATGCTGGGGCAGTTGGACATTCTATGGAGAATTGCTTTCCTTTGAAAACTAAAGTGCAAAGTCTAGTCGAGGCCGGATGGTTGAAATTCAAGAAGATAGGAGAAGAGCCTGATGTCAACCAAAACCCTTCACCAAATCATGAGGGTCCAGCCATAAATGTTGTTAACGCATTCAGGAAAAGATACAACAATGAGGTGTGTGATTTGACTACTTTAATGAATACGCTTTTCCAAATCCTTTATGGAACTAGATATTTGTCACCAAGGTTTAACAATGGTGAGGGGGAGAAGTTTGGATGCGCCAACGGGAAGCAGTGCTTATTTCACCCTGAGATAGATGATCATTCCATTGAGGATTGTTATAAGTTCAAGAATGAGGTACAAAAGCTTATAGATGCAAAGATTCTCTTGGTAGGACAGATGAACATGCAAGACATCAAAGTTGATATGATTATTGATGCTTCATCTAATAAGGAAACTTCAAATGATACCTCAATTTACGATTATCTCCTATAATACTGTTTCGCCTCATCCATTGGTTTATCAATGTTCATCAGAATTTGAGTTGAACAATTGGGAGAACAAGAGGACGCTAAAAGTCTCTAAGGGATCACAAAAGTAATAGCGTTTTATGCATCCCCTGATTATGCCTAAGGTCACAGGGTTTCTTTTCTTTTTGTAATAAGGGCATCATTCCTTGTTTTTACAAAGTTGCATTTTTAATACCCTAGTCATTATGTACTTCCTTTATTTTTTTCTAAGAAATGAAGAATGTTGATTCTATCCCAAATACCGTGTCTATTCCTCTTGTTTCTTTCTTTTTGCTTTTTTCCCTTTTACCAATGACGTTGTTGATTTCGAGGTTTCAATCTATAATCTTAAGCAGAATATTGAAGAGGATGAATATGATATATCTCATGAATTACTAAGATTGATAGAGCAAGAAAAAAAAAACTATGAGACTTTGAAGGTTATCAATTTGGGAACATCAGAAGAAGTGAAAGAAGTGTGAATTGCCACTTTAGACTCTAAAGCGGGATCAATCAAATCTGTTGACCTTGCTTCACGAGTTTAAAGATATTTTTCTTGGTTCCATCGAAATATGCTAGTTTTGATACAGAGATTTGTGACACATTGATTACCACTTAAACCAGAATGTAAGCCTATATGACAAAAGCTTCACAAATTGAGCCAAAGGCATCAATTGACCATCAATTCATTTTGGTAGCCATAGATTATTTCACGAAGTGGGTAAAGGCTGTTTCATATAAAAGTGTCACTAAGCAAGTCATTGTCAAGTTCATATGGAAGGACATTATCTGTCAGTATGGTTTGCCTGAGCATATCATCACAGGTAATGGAAAAAGACCTGAATAACAAATTAATGGAGGAGTTGTGCAGTTAGTTCAAGGTTAAACAATCTAATTTCACTCTTTATTGCCATAAGATGAATGGGATAGTGGAAGGAAGGAACAAAAATATCAAAAAGGTTCTCGAGAAAATGTTTGTCGCTTATAGATATTGGCATGAAATGCTGCCTTTCGCATTGTATGGATATAGAATATCAGTTCGCACGTCAACAGGGGCAACCGCTTTTTCACCGGTGTATGGTTTCGAAACAATTTTACCTATTGAAGTTGAGGTGCTATCCCTTGGGGTAATCCAAGAGGTAGAACTAGATGAAGAAAAGTGGGCTCAAGTAAGGTATGAGCAATTGAATTTCATAGAAGAAAGGAGACTGACTGCACTATGTAGAGGACAGTTGTACCAAAAGAAAATAGCAGGAGATCTAGTGTTAAAATGGATCCTATCTTTTTCAAAAGAATCACAGAGGAAAATAGACTCCTAATTACGAGAGACTGTATGTAGTAAAAAGAGCTTTCTTAGGAGGAACTTTAATATGGACGGAGATGACTTGCCTAACCCGTTAAGCGTGGACTATGTGAAAAAATACTATGCATAAAGCGACGTTTGGCTTTTGATTCTAGCATTTTTCTCGTCAAGTCACAAATATTTTAAGGATTTGAGCTTGTACTCGAGGTTTTCTGTACTCATGAACAATATTGAGCTATTATGCATGTTTAGTTTTTTTCTTGAGAAAAGTAAACAACGATTCAATTTATATATATATATATATATATATATATACCTAATTAACATGTTCATGCATACATGGCCTTTTACATTGTCTACATTGTCTGCATTCCCATAGGTGGCATAATATACATTCTTGATTTGATAATTTAATATATGGCGTCCAACTTATTTATTCTTTTGTCATGAGGCGCATGTTTTATCCCTGGCCCTTAGGACCATGTTGTTGCGATGGCGCTTGTTTTATCCCTAGCCTCTAACTTATTTATTCATTTGTCATGAGGCGTTTGTTTTATCCCTGACCCTTGACACCATATTGTTGAGATGACACTTGTTTTATCCCTAGCCTCCAGCTCATTTACTCTCTTTGTCATGAAGCGCTTGTTTTATCCCTGGTCGTTGACACCATGGTGTTGCGATGACGCTTATTTTATCCCTGGCCTCAAGCTTGTTTATTCTTTTGTCATGATGCGCTTGTTTTATCCCTAGCCCTTTACACCATGTTGCTGAGCTGACACTTGTTTTATCCTTGGCCTCTAGCTCATTTACTCTCTTGTCATGAGACACTTGTTTTATCCCTGGTCCTTGACACCATGTTGTTGTGACCGTGCTTGTTCTATCTTCGGTCTCCAACTTATTTATTCTTTTGTCATGAGGCACTTGTTTTATCCTTGACTCTTGACACCATGTTGCTGAGATGATGCTTGTTTTATCCCTGGCCCTTGACACCATGTTGCTGTGATGATACTTGTTTTATCCTTGGCCTCCAACTTACTTATTCTTTTGTAACAAGGCGCTTGTTTTATCCCTAGCCTCCAGCTTATTTATTCTTTTGTCATGAGACGCTTTTTTTTATCTTTGGCCCCTAACGTCGAAAATTTATCTAAAATACTTTAGTTTGACGAGTTAGTGGCTACACCTTCGTTCACCTTCTAATTTTATAAGGATGCACGAAGGGGGACATGTTGTAGCCACCTAATTTTATCCTACTTTTTTTAAAATATATTAATTGTAATAATGGTTAAATTTATTTATTTATTTATTTTGTTAAAAAAGATAAAAGGTAAAATTTTTTTTGTAATAATATAAAATCTTATGATAATTGTTTTTATTATTATTATCAATTTTAAAATCTTTTATTAAAAGAGAAAAAAAAAACGTTAACGAAAATATCTTTCTTTAACAAAAAAAAGAAAAAAAGAAAAAAATTAATTTATCACTTTTGACTTATTTTTGACATTTTAAGAAAAACAAAATATTTTATTTTATACAAAATCTTTTAATATCATATTCGATTTATCATTTTAGGAAAAAACAAAATAATTTATTTTATACAAAATTCTTTTAGGAAAAAAAGCAAATAAAAATTATTTTGGACAAAATCTTTCAATATCATATTTTTTACTATTTTTTAAAAAAGAAAATTAGTAAAATTACATAATATCTAATTTGATTTTATACTTATTAAATTTTCCTAATTTGTAGTACACCCTGGGTCTATAAATAGGGACCTTTGGTCATTTGGAAAAAAGGAAAAATAATTTTTTTGGAGAGAATCTCTACGAGAGAAAAATTTTGGCTTCGAGAGAATAAAAAAAAAGGGAAATTGTACTGGGTGATAAAATAAAAATATAATTTAGCAAAATCAGCACCAATCTTTTCAATTTTGCAGATGTAGCAATTTTTTAATTTTTGTTGATATTTCTTATTTCATTTTTTTCATTATTACAAAATTACCCTTCTGCTGCTTTATCTTGTTCTTTCGATCTTTTCTTTATCGTTCTTCTCCTTCAATCTCCATTCTTCGTTTTCTCCTTCAATCTCCATTCTTCGTTTTCTCCTTCAATCTCCATTCTTCGTTTTCTTCTTCAATCTCCATTCTTCGTTTTCTTCTTCTCTACTGCGTCGTTGTTCTTCGCGATTTCTCCTATTTGCCGACTTCTCTTCTCCTCGTCTTCTTCAGCCTCTTGTTCACCGTTCTTTCTTCGTTTTCTTCTTCTCTACTGCGTCATTCTTCTTCGTGATTTCTTCTATTTGCCAACTTCTCTTCTCCTTGTCTTCTTCAGCCTCTTGTCCACCGTTCTTTCTTCATTTTCTTCTTCTCTATTGCGTCGTTCTTCTTCGTGATTTCTCCTATTTTCCGACTTCTCTTCTCCTCGTCTTCTTCAGCCTCTTGTCCACCGTCCAAAAGAATCATGTATGTATTTGCCCTAATATCATACAACAAGTTAGTATATTATTTATTAAAATTAGGGCTACGATTTGTTATTACTCATCTCTTTTATTTGTTCATAATATCTACGATTTGGTTCTGTTTTCCCGGTCCAACATGATTTGGTTCTGTTTGGTTCTGTTTTTTTTTTAAATTTATATCAGTTTTTTATATCAGTTGTATGATATACTTATATTATATGTATTAATTGACTGATATACTTACTACGTGTTTTTTATTTTCCCTAAATTGTTGCAGTTCATTGTAGTTATGGTTAAGCTTGCAGTAATTGTTTTTCATAGTGGTCAATGGGATGAGCAATAGTCCTATGTGGATTACAAAACAAATTGTGTTTTGGTTGAGAAGTAATATCATCATTTGATTCTTTTGTGAACTTGATACGTACTGAAATTCAAGTTGAATCGTGTATTGAACTTTCGATTTTGTTGTCTATAGGTAGTAATAGTGTTCAACATGTTCTAAAGATTGTTGAAAATAAAGATGTGAGTTGGTTCTTGACATTGGTTAAGGATCAATCTACCCAATATCCTTTAGTTGCTCATTCTGTAAATACAGTTTTGGATGTTTCAGTTGGTTCTTCTTGTTCTTCTTCCATAGTTGAGGTTGATTTGGGAGATGAATTAATAATTTTTAGAGATGTTGATATTACTAATAGTAAGGATGGGTTGACTTTTAAGGAGAAGGATTTGTTTTGCAGTAAAGAAATTTTGCTGAAGTCATTTCGCTTTATAGCTGTCAAGAGTAATTTTGAATTTAAGACATTGAGATCTAATTCAAGATCAATTGAGTTGAGATGTAATGAAGATGGTTGTCTTTGGTTTGTTAGAGCATCGCGTTATAAAAGAAGTGAATTATGGATGATTTGAAAATACGTTAGTGATCATAGTTGCTCAATGATTGTTCATTCTTCTCATAAGCAAGCATCTTCAGAATTTGTTAGTCATTGTATGATTGATTATTTGAGGTATAGTTATTCTCATTCAACACCAAAAGATATCATCCATCATATGCGTATGAATTATGGAGTTTCTGTTAGTTATTATAAGGCTTGGAGAGCAAAAGAATCTGTTATGAAGTTGTTGAAAGGAGATGCCGATGATTCTTATGCTTTGATTCCAAAGTTCTTCTCAAAGCTAAAAGAAATAAATCCAGGTTTTTTTTCTACCAATTGTTATATTGTTCAATTTATTTCGTTTTATACTATTGTTATTTTTCATTCATTATTTTACTTGTATAGCTGGTATACTTACTAGTTGTTGTATACCAGTTTAGTATTTAGTGTTTTATATTAGTTTACTGATATACCTATTATGAAGTATACTTGTTGTATGATGTATGCAATACTGATTATATGTTTTACTATTTAGTGTTTTATATCAGTTTACTGATATACCTATTATGAAGTATACTTATTGTATGGTGTACACAATGCTAATTATATGTTTTACTATCTAGTGCCTTTATTAAATTGGTTATTCTATTTTGTTCCCTTTTTGTAGGTTCATTTACTGCATACGAAATAGATCTAAATGGCCATTTCAAATATTGTTTTATGGCTATTGCATCATCAATTGAAGGTTGGAGATATTGTAGACCAAATATAGTCGTTGATGGGACATTTTTAAAGTGTAAGTATGGTGGAACATTGTTAACTGCAGCAACTATGGATGGTAATAGTAAAATTTTCCCTCTTGCATTTAGTATAGTAGATTCGGAGAATGATGCTTCTTGGAAATGGGTTTTTGAACAATTAAAATTTTCTTTTGGAGATCGAGAGGGATTGGTTATTATTTCTGATAGACATATAAGTATTCCAAAGGGTGTTTTAGACGTGTTTCCAACGGTACAATACTGCGTTTGTGTAGAACATCTTTTAAAAAGTGTGAAGTTGTCATTTAAAGACTCTTTAATTGAAAAGCTTTTTCGTCAATGTACATACTCGTATACAATAGATGATTTCGAGTTATATATGAGATGGATGGAGTCGATATACCCATCTATTAGAGGATATCTTATGAAAGTTGGTTTTGAGAGATGGTCACGCGCATACTCTAGGAAAAGAAGATATCAAATAATGACAACGAATATTTGTGAAAGCTTGAATTCTAAGTTGAAGATTGATAGAGACTTACCGGTTGCATCCTTGCTTGAGGCCATTAGAGAGTTTCTTCAATGGTGGTTTTATGAGAGAAGAAAAGCAGCCTCATGTTTAAAGAGTGTTTTGAGTTCTTGGGGTGAAGGACTAATAAGAAAGCTAGTTGATGAATCAAGAAGCTTCATTGTAAGTGTTATGTTTTAGATATTTGTTTATAATAGTTAATTATCGATATACTATATTGAAGTGTAATGATTAGTTAATACACTGATGATATACCATAATTTTTTGTGTTCAGGTGAATCCCGAGTGAAGTTGAATTTCAAGTAGTTGATGGAGGCAAGAATTTTTTAGTAAAGTTGAATTGTAATAGCTGCAATTGCCTTTTTTGGGATCTAGAAGAAATTCCATGTGCTCATGCTCTTATTATCATTCGTAGTCTTAATTTTCATCCTTATGCATTCGTTTCACAGTATTACTATGCTACTGTATTGTCTGCAACTTATGATGGTTTAGTTCGTTCGATTGGTAACCATACTGATTGGAGTGTTGTGGAGGTGAACGACAATATATTGCCTCCAATATTTAGACGTCCAGCAGGAAGGCCTCGAAAAAGAAGGATTCCTTCTATTGGTGAAGTTTCAAAGAGCTCAAAATGTAGTCGTTGTAAGAGAGCCGATCATAATATTAGAACTTGTAGATTTGAACCTATTTGAACAATTTAATTGTTTTGAAATTTAGCAATTATTTGAACAATTTACTTATTTTGAAATTTAGCAATTATCAGTGATGTATTATTTGAACAATTTATTTTTGAATATTTTCTTCTCTACTTCATTTTTTTTTTATTTTTGTTCTTAATTGATACACTTGATATAAGGTATTTAAAGTCCAATACACCTGTGATATACCCAAGATAAAGTCTATCAACATCAGAGAAACATTCTTTTTCTAAGTGATATATGCAATATAAGATACTTCAAACGCAAAGATACCAAAACAAGATAAGGTACATCAAATACCAAAGATACCTATGTGATTTAAGATAAGGTATATCACATACGAAAAGTACTTATGTGATTCAAGATGAAGTATATTACATACGAAAAACACCTATGTGATTTGAGATAAAGTATATCACATGTGAAAACATATCCCAAAAGAAAAGTTTATCAAGGTAGCAAATCAAAACTTGGTGGTTCAAATGCAACATTTGACTTTTTTCCCTTTTTTGGAGATTTATGCTTTTGGGCCAATTCCAAATCAATAGCTTTTGGTGTGGGTTTCAATTTCCTTTTCGGCCGCTCATGTTGCACATGTTGCACATGTTGCACATGTTGCACTTTACACTTTTCATCATTTGCAGCAAGTTGTGACGCTTTCCTTGTAAGTACTCTATTTTGAGTAGCCTAAAAATATACAATTTTATTTATTAGTATTTTACAAAAGAAAAATTAAAATTTAAAAAATATTATAGTTTAAAAATGATTTTACCACTTGTTTGCCTTTATCGTTCTTTCCCTTTGTCCTCTCTTCTTCATTTTGTTGGTGTTTTTCCTGTTTTATCACCCAAATCCAATGTATAAAAATAAATCAACATGTATCAGCAAGTTTATGTACATAGAATAATAAGGTGTATCAGTCAATAAGCTGTTTAGAAAAGTTATAACCTCTCGAATTTTGAGGATGTCTTCAACTAATTTGAGGCTTGTTTCCATTAACTCCTTTCCATCTAACTCTCTTTTATTTGGCTGTTCTTCAGATTCTCCAATCTTTAAATGAAAAGTATGAAATATGTGAATAAGTCAGATGATATATCTAATATTATATATTTTATCAAAATGTATCAAGACGTATACTAAATTACTTACGGTTGGGTGATGTGCTTCTTTTGAAACTTCATTCATTTGCTTTTCTTTATTGTCTTTTTCATTCTTTAATAAATAAGTAGAAAATTTTATTAAAACAAGCGTAACAATAAAATGATAGACCTTATTGTTCTATGAAAGTATATTATAAGTTACTTACATTTTTGTCTTCATTTTCTGGATTCATTGGTTGATCTTCTGCATTAACTTCTTGATTCTCTATTTCTTCCTCATTTTTTTGGAGTCTTCTTGATTCTTTTATGATTTATGAAAATGTATAAGTAAATTGAATAATTAATATCCATAAGAAAAATAAAATTATTGCAGGTAAACTAAATGTATATTACATTGTTGATGAACTTATCAATATTCTTGATTGCTTGCTCCAGTTCTTCTGCATTCTGTTCTTGTTCAATTTCTTCTTCATTAATCTTTAATATCAGTATATCAGTATCAACAAATGATGTATATCAGTATGATTTATATAAGTTGTATGTTATATTGGTACGTTGATATACCTTAAACAACAATAAATTTACCTCAATTCAAAAGAAAAATAATATATTTACCTCTGCATCATCCAAGTTATGAATATTCATTCTTTCCTCAAGACGTTGCAAACTTAAAGTTGGAGCATGATTTTCATGGTACGATCCTTGTGATTGTTTTTCTGTTGGCATTCTTTCATTGATTATGGTGATTATATTATTTAACAATTCCAATACTTCATTTTGTCCATTTTCTACAGTATTCTTCAAGCTTTCCAAGTCCTTCTTCACTTCTTGAATTTCTTTTCTCAACGATTATTTTGTCTCATCATTTAAAGTTTCTTCCTCATCACCTTTGTCATTCTCATCTTCTGTTTCTTCACTTCGTTCTTTCTCAACTTCATTTGGTGCGTCATTTAGGAAGAATTGAAAGTTTGGAGAGGTTAATTCATCTCTAGTTGGAGTGAAAGGGATAACTGTAAACTGTATTTTTAAAATAAAAGCTACATCAGTTGATACACTTCATATGAAGTTAACTAGGTACATAAACAAAGTGATATACCTACAATGTAGTATATAACTGATTAGGTTGTAGAAGAAACAGAACTTACATCACTTGACTTGAAGTAATTTCGTTGCAGATATGTCCAAACAGGTTGCTATTCTAATTTCCAATTTATGATTCTTGGGCTTCGATGTCCAATTCTTGTGGCTATTCCATTTGGACTTTCAAAAAGCTTTGGGATGATTTCTAGTGCCCAACAAACTAAAACGTGTGGAAATCCTTGTAGTGAGAAATTGACGGTCAAGTCTTCTGCAACTTTTCTCATATATTCAACAGTTAAGTTAAAAGACAACCTACCCCATGGAAAGTTTAGCAAAGTTTCCTCATCATCTATCATTTTAAGGTGTTTCCAATATACTACATTATGGAGTTGTTTGCAGTTGATGAAACAGTCTAAAATAAGAAGATTTGCTAATTTAACCATGAGTTGGTCACTAAGTTGTGCTATACTAAAGGCTGCAATAATTTTGTTTCTGTCTAATATATCAATATTACTAAAGTAGGCGGTTCTCAATTCACTATTGAATTCCTCCTTGATATTTGAAGTTGTGGATTGTGGGAATGGTTGACAATTCAGTCTGCTTATTAAATGAAATTCTCTCAATCCAAATTTTACTATATTACCCTCTAGATTGAAAATCAAAGTGTTGTCAGTTGATTGCTTAGACAGTCTTCTAATCAAATGAACTAACAATCGTCCAGGACACTTTTTGATTTGATTATCAAGAAGGTACCCAAATGAACCCTTCCTAAACATTTGCATTTGCTCTTTAGACAACTTTTTGACAATTGACTCTATTATTGTCAACTTTGAATAGTAATGAACTTTGTTTGCAAGGTTCTCTTCAGCATTAACCTGTTTAATATACAAATCAATGTATTATCAACAAAATATCAAGTGTATCAACATATCATAACAAGTGTATAAGTACATCATAACAAGTGTATCAGCAATCATAACAAGTGTATCAGCACATCATAACAAGTGTATCAGCAATCATAACAAGTGTATCAACATATCATAACAAGTGTATCAGCAATCATAACAAGTGTATCAGCAATCATAACAAGTGTATCAACATATCATAACAAGTGTATCAGAACATCATAACAAGTGTATCAGCAATCATAACAAGTGTATCAAAATTATATAAAGTATATCATGCTTAGTGGAGCAAGTGTATCAACAACATATATTGGTGTATCAACAATATATATTGATATCAGTAATTACCTCTTTCTTCAATGATCCTTTATTCTTTCTTTGTCCTTTTCTACTCTTTGAACTTTCTTCACTCTTCTCAAAATTTATTTTTCTTTTTTTCGTTTTAACTTTTCCAATCTTTTCCCTGTTTTGTTTGTATACCATAAAAATATATAAAATATTAGTTCCAAATTTTTTGTATTCAACAAAAATATAAAATACTAGAAAAAGAAATCAAAAATACCTTGCCATTTTTCGACTGAAGTTCTCAAGTGTATCAACAGGATGTTTCAAGTGTATAACTTAGAAAAAAAATCAAACAATGGTTTCTGTAAAGTGTAGAATATGAAATACCTTGCCATTTTTCGACTGAAGTTCTCAAGTGTATCAACAAGATATTGCCGAAGTTTGTTAAACGTGAAGGGGAGAAAGAAAATAACAAGTTCGTCCGAAATCTGTTCGTTTTCTTCTTCGTCCAAAGTCTGTTCGTTTTCTTCTTCGTCTGATTGAATTTTTTTTCCGTCCGACTTGAAGCGAAACCCTAAATTTTGGGGATGAAAGGGAAATTCCACGGAAGGGAGCACGGGAAGGAAAATTCCACGGGAGGGAGCACGGGATGGGAAATTGCACGGGAAGGGAATTACATTGGGTAATTTTGTAATTTTACAAATTTTAAACGTGGGCTGGGCTTTAATTTGCCATGTTTGCAAACTTAAAAGATTGTGTGCTATATACTTAATTTATTAAATTAAATGTGCTATACCTGCAAGAGCCCCTAAAAAAAAGTGTTTAGAGAGAATTTCTACGAAAAAAATTCTTTGAAGAAACATATTCCTTTGCAAAGGTGGGTTTTTAGCTTTTTCGCTTTATTGTTTTTATTTTTATCTTCATATTGTCTCATTTTATACCCTAAATCTAATCCCATAACGAAGGTAAAACTTAGTTGGAGGTTGTATTAGGTAGGGTTTACTCCCAATGATCCGCACCTCATACAACAAGTAACTTCTTCGGAATTGAATCCTTATTTTTTATTCTTTCTTTTTTTAAAAACGTAGAGAGAAAGAAAAAATGTATAATGAAAAATTCTTTTTTCTTTTTGCTACTTTTTTATCGTTATGCTAAAAAAAGGAGTCTTTTAACATTTTTCTTCTCTCTAAAAAAATAGAGAAAAAGAAAAAATTATAAACAAAAAAATCTTATATTATTATTATTATTATTATTATTATTATCGTATTTATTTTATATATATATATATATATATTATATTTTTTCTTCTTTTAGGGTGGCGACAACTCTGTTTCTTTTTTTTTCCATTTTTTTTAATTTATTCATTTACTTATTTAAGTTTAGTTTTTTCTAGTTTTTTCTTTTATTTATAATTTTTAAAACTTATTATTATTATTATCATTAATTTTTTATCACACCCCGGTCTAAGTTTTTCTTTCTAACATAGATCGTGGTGTGAATTTGCTCCTTTTGAAAATAAAACATTCCTTCCCAAATATAAAATTTGCAAAAACATTTTTCAAGAAATTCTATAAAAAATTCCACAGCACTTCTCCTAAAAAATGAGTTAGCCAAACCTAGACAAGGAGAGATTTTGCACTTCTATATGTGAATTAACATCAAAACTCCACAATGCCACAAATGTGTCTCACCACACACTTATCCAGACAGTTTAACAATTTTAGATTTTCAGTAAAGTTCACAATCAGACTAAAAGTTACATACAAATGGTTTCGTCCTAAAGAGGGATTTTCAGCACAAGTTCTTGACCTCACTCTCACCACATCTAACTACTTCATGATGCACTACAAAAAAAATACTATAAACATACAAAGAATAATGGAAATCTACTACTAATAACGAGCGTTCAATCAACACTTGGCCTTTGATTCGCTACATAGGGGGGGGGGGGGAGAAAACATTTAAAGTATAAGTCGAATACTCAATGAGTGACAAGTTCCTTAAATGTAAAGCTCATAAAACATACTTAAAGAGAAAAATTATAAATATGCATTAGAAATATAATATTAGTGAAAAACGTGATTAACTCATAACCATTAGACCACCAACAAACCTGTAATCCGTACAACCATGGCAAGACATCTAAAGATACGACCAAAAATAGCTCGTACATGATAAAAATAATGTGGTCAAAACTAGCTCACACATCCTTAGTACCCACCATGATTGCAACCATCAACCAATCCAACTAACCATGATAGCGTACTAAGTATACGGCCCGGGAATAGTTCACACGTGCTCCATATTTACAATAAATCACGCGGCCAAACAGAGCTCACGCACACTTAGCACCTACCACAGTAACTATATATCGCTCCTATGTGCACATAGAGCCACCCAACCATGGGTTAAGCTAGGCCCGAAGCCATATCGCGATCCTCCATCCATGTCTTCACCTAGGCTCAGGTTCTCGGATCTCCGATCACAACCTCTTTTAGCCCCGGAACCCCCTAACAACCATATGTGGCACTACGGAAACACATTCACGTAGCTTAGGAAAATCACCTTCTCGTTCACCATAAGCATCAGTTAACCATATTTCAAAACCAAGTATAATAAAAACTTCAAATACGATTTAAAAAAGTTCAAGCCATGCACATTCTTACAATTGTGATGAACAAACACATCGTTTAAGTGTAATTGAAAACCGGAAGTTGAAACCCGTTTTTATAAAATCCAAGTCATAATATTCGTTAAATCGCGATGCATAAACACATTGTTTAAACATAAACGAAAACGTGGTCATAAACGGTTTAGGTCATGGTAGTTTCCAAGCAATATCAAGAGATAACGTGTATATGTATAAAGAAAGCTTAAAAATAAACAACTCACAATCAATGACTCGATCCCCCGGGATTATACGCTTTTTCCACCTCAATTTGGCCTAAAGCAAAGATTAAGGTCTATCAGTTAGCTTCACAAAGCAAGACGACGCAACAATCTTCAAGTCACTTTTTAAGATCAACTCAAGCTATTTTATGTTTTCAAAGTCCCTAAATTCTCAATTTGCCTTAGATTAGGCTTGCCTTTTCACCTACGAATCCTTAGACTTGAAGTCTAATTACTTAACACAATAAGCGTTCAACTTAGTTCAAGCTTAATGTGTCTTTTATCTGGATTTATATCCATTATATCAACAAGGGACCAACAACCTTAAGTACTTCTAAGATTTAGATTGAACTATCCTACGAATAGTTTAATTTAGGCTATTTGGACCCTTAACTTTATCTTGAACTTTTAATGCCACAAGCACCCAAACTTAAGTTGTAGGAAAAAACCAACTACTGTCACACCCCCTCCCGAACCACCTGCTGTCTTAGCCCGAAAGATGGCGTGAAGCCAACAAACATCGTCTCCTCTAACGATCCTTGCTGACCTTACTGAACGTTAAGCCCGATAAATATACCAATCTTAGATATAGAATATTCAACATGGAACACCACACAGAGGAAACCACGAAAACCTTCCTAACATACATAAGATGCAGCCCTGACATCACTTGGTTTGTAAAATAACCTGATATAAACATCACGACCAAAACCTATACAACTAGAGTTTTATGACCACGACCTCTAAGACGATATTATACAAACCTTACAAAACATTTCAACATGAACATACTCAAAATACAACTCCAACCACGTACTGGAGTTTGATTTGGAACTTTTAGCAGACGTTGGCAGTGTATCAGGCACCAGGAGCTCAATCTCTACCTGAAAAGTGGGAAACATTTTGAAAAGAATGAGCTACGAGGCCCAGTGAGTGACTAAATTTAAAACTCTAAATTCGAACGTCAGAACATGTGATAAACCTTTAGACATATAAATATGCTCAATCAAAGCATTTAACATAAACGTGTAATAAATAAGGCTTCCTAAAATATCTTCCAAGTTCATCATAAAAAAAATCTAACAAAACATAACAAGTACATCGAACGTTTTAACTAACATGACCGATCTACGTGGTATAGGGCACGCCCAGTACAACCAACTTTTACTAGTCCTATGATGTAGTGGGGCCCGCCCGACACTCCCATCGTCTTTGTCTTAGTGGGGCCCGCCCAGTGTCACAATCGTAACTTCTCAACACGATTGTGTGGCACTTGCTTAGCTCAATCAGCAAGTTCAGCCGTTCGAAAATCTGAAACCGCGGTCAAACTCGCGGTATGACGTAGCCTCCCTTCCCGTTCTTGGAAAAATGTTTTTATAAAACGGGAGAGAGAAAGTAAATAGTTGAAAACGTCATAAAGAAAGCATTGAAGACTGTCAATTGCAAGGAAAATAACTCAACATGCAAAGAGTGCGACAAGGCTTGGGCGGGGGTCGGACTTAGTCATGTACCCCCTATAGTACATATTGAGAATTTTGGCCTTGGCAGGCTTGCATATGAAAAAGCCGAAATGTCACACTATGACTCGGCGATACCTAAACGAAAGAATTAACCTAAACTACTTTCAAGACATAAAGATAAAGTGATTTAAGGGTATTCGGGCATACGACCATTGGTAAATAATACCATGGACAATTATGCCCTTGACATTCTCCCCTACCTAAATGGTTGACGTCCCTGTCAACTGGCGAAGCTTGAAATCTTCTATCTTCTGCTTCCACGCTTCAAGATCTTCAACACGTTCCCAGCTGGTCTCCTCCACAGGAAGGTTCTTCCACTTTACCAGATACTCGTGGATCCTTCGTGCGGGTCTTCTGCCCCTCCTTACTCGCTCGGCCAGAATTTCTTCAACATCTTTGTCTTCCTTCTGACTAAGGTCGATAATTGGGCGAGTTACGATATTCCACTGCAGGTCTTCCGTGTCTTGGTGGTACGGCTTCAGGTTGCTAACATGAATTACTGGGTAGATTTTCATCCATGTGGGCAACATTACTCTGTAAGAAGTATTCCCTACCTTTTTCAGCACTTCAACTGGTCCTTCGTACTTCCTGACGAGACGTTGGTCTTTGCGTCCTCGAAACCTGACTTGCTCTGGTCGTAGTTTGATGAGTACCTGGTCTCCCGCTCGAAACTCAAGGGGCCGTCGCTTCTTATCTGCCCACTTCTTCATCCGCTTCGATGCTTTTTCTAAGTACGCTCGGGCGATGTCGTTTGTCTGTCTCCACTCCTTCGTGAAATTGAGGGCTTGAGGGTTCTTCCCTGCAAAAGGATGATCAACAAGGTGTGGCAGTACTGGTTGCCTCCCAGAAACAATCTCAAATGGGCTTCTCCCTGTAGATGAACTTGTCTGAGCGTTGAAACAGAATTGGGCTACGTCCAACAGCTGGACCCAATTCTTTTGCCTTGCGTTTACAAAATGGCGCAAGTATTCCTCGAGCATGCAGTTGAATTGCTCAGTCTGGCCGTCAGTTTGGGGATGGTACCTTGAGGATATGTTCAGACTCGTCCCCAGAAGGAAAATAATTCCGTCCAGAAGGAGCCAATGAATCTACCATCTCTGTCGCTCACTATACTTGTCGGGACTCCCCACAACTTAACAACATTCTTAAAGAACAATTGAGTTGTTGTTTCTGCTGAACGCTGCTTGGTGGCGGGGATGAAGGTGGCGTACTTTGAAAAACGATCAATGATGACTAAAATGGCTTCAAAGTCGCCTACTTTAGGGAGATGGGTGATGAAGTCCATAGAGACACTCTCCCAAGGTCTTGATGGAACCGGTAGAGGGTCAAGAAGTCCAGCAACCTTCACTTTCTCTACCTTATCTTGTTGGTAGATGAGACATGTCTTAGTGTACTGCATGACATCATCTCTCATATTTGGCCAAAAGTAGCCCTTCTTCAACAGGGTGTACGTCCGCTGCCATTCGGGATGGCCAGCCCATAGAGTGTCGTGACACTCGTACAACAATTTCTTCCTTAAGTCCCTTGCTTTTGGAACATATAGTCGATTGCCCTTTGTGACTAACAAGTCTTCCTCGACCCAAAACTATCGTGTTTTGCCCGGCTTCGCTAAATTCATGACATTCTGAGCGGCATGATCTTTCTGTAGGAACTCTCTCAAGGTTTCTCTGACCGGCCCACCAATCTCGCTCTCCTAGAGGTGAGCTAACAGGCATATGGCTGCATGTTCTTGTTTTCGACTCAGGGCATCAGCAGCCTGGTTGCTCGACCCCTTCTTGTGCTCAAATTCGAAGTCGAACTCGGCCAGAAATTCCTGCCATCTTGCTTGTTTCGAAGTCAACTTTGGTTGGGTAAAGAAGTGGCAGGTTGCAGTGTTGTCTGTCTTCACTACAAACGACGACCCTAGTAGGTATTGTCTCCAGGCCCTCAAACAATGTACCACTGCGAGCATTTCTTTTTCGGACACAGTATACCTCCTTTCGGCTGCATTCAATTTTCGACTTTCGTATGCGATCGGGTGCCCATTCTGTAGGAGCACACCCCCCAACGCATAATCAGATTCATCTATCTCGACTTCGAAAGGTTTGGTCACATCCGCAATCCCTAGAAGTGGCCCCTCCATCAAGGCTTGTTTTAGGCCGTCGAAGGCGGCTTGACACTCGGGGTCCCAATACCAGTGAACGTCTTTTTTCAGTAACTCTGTCAGCGGGCTTGCTCGTTTCGAGAATCCCTCGACAAATCGACGATAGTAATTTACCAACCCGAGGAAAGAGCGTAACTCTGAGACTGATTTCGGCATTGCCCAGTCGCGTATCGCAGCAATCTTCCCTTCTTCCATTCCAATTCGGCCACACTCTATCACATGGCCCAAGAAGTTTATCCGCTCTTGTCCAAAAGAGCATTTTTCTCTTTTGACGTACAGTTGATTCTCCTTCAATTTCTGAAAAACCTTTTGTAGGTGGTCTCTATGTTCCTCCATGGTCGTACTATAGACCACTATATCATCCAGGTAGACTACTACGAATTTATCGAGATATTCGTGGAAGACCTGGTTCATCAACGTGCAGAAGGTGGCAGGGGCATTGGTGAGACCAAATGGCATTACGAGGAATTCGAACGCACCATATCGGGTGACACAGGTTGTCTTCGGTTCATCTCCCTCTGCAATTCTCACTTGGTAGTATCCCGACCGCAAGTCTAACTTTGAAAAATACTTTGCCCCATGTAAGCGATCGAACAAGTCAGTAATTATGGGAAGTGGATACTTGTTACCGAATGTGAGCTTATTTAGGGCGCGATAATCAATGCACAGTCGTAAACTCCCATCTTTCTTCCTTTGGAAAAGAACTGGGCCCCATACGGAGCTTTTGCAGGCCTAATGAACCCTGCATTCATTAACTCATCTAACTTTTTCCGAAGTTCAGCTAACTCCGGAGGCGCCATACGATAAGCATTCTTCGCAGGCGGTTTTGCCCCTGGCACCAACTCGATCTCATGATCGATCATTCTCTGAGGTGGCAAAGACTTGGGAAAACTATCGAGCATCACATCAAGGTATTTCTCTAGCACGCGCATGATCTCCTGAGGGACTGTCTCCCCTGAGTTCTCTGACGATTTGAGTGGGATGGCCATAAATGTTGGTTCGTCTCGAGAGAGACCCTTCTTTAATTGCATGGCCGAGATCATTTTCAATCCATCTGGCTGACGTAGGTCAGTTTGTACAACCGAGGGTGTAGGTCCAGTGATCACCAAGCATTTGGCCAAAGGCATTGGGATTACCTGATGTTCAAGTAGGAACTCCATTCCCAGTACCACATCAAAGTCATCCATTTTACTACTACAAAGTCTACGAGGCCACTCCATCCTCCCAATCTTATCATCGTTCGTTTCACTAGTTTGATGATAGGTAGGGCAGCAGAATTCATGACTTTCATTCTTTCTGCATCCTTCTCCCAACGGAGATTCAAACGTTTAGCTTCTGCTTCTGTTGTGAAATTGTGGGTGGCACCGGAGTCAACCATAGTGCTTTTGGTTGGCTTCTGGTTGATCCAGGTGTCAACGTACATTAGGCCCCTTTCCACTGGCGTGTTCGTCTCCCCCACCTTTTTCTGGAGAGATGACAGAAATTTCAAGGCCCCCATTCGAGGGTTATCAACTTCTTCTGTCTGGTCTACTTCTCTCTCGGTCTGACTTTGTTGATTGTCTGAATCTGAGGCTAAAGATGCCTGGAATGCATTGAAAGCAGTTTTGTTCGGGCATTCCCTGGCCATGTGTGGTCCCTTACATATGAAGCAACTAAGAGGACTATTGGACAGATTCTGGTTACTTGATCCTCGCCAGGAGTTTCCAGTATTCGATTGATGGGATCTACAATCTCCATTAAAGCGTCTGTCCCCTCCTGTAGTTTTAGGAGAACTTGGGCGGTTGTTCCTACTTCCTCCAGATGAGGAACTTGGATGACGTCTCGTATCTTGAGAGTCATTAGACAGGTCAAACAGTCGTTCGGCTGCAGCATACGCGGACGTGAAGTCTTGAACTCTTTGTTCATATAGCTTTGTCTTCGCCCACGGCTTCAATCCTTCGACAAAACAGAAAACTTAGTCTTTCTAGGACATATCGCGTATATCCAACATCAGTCCCGCGAACTGCTTCACATACTCCCGAATACTACCGGTGTGTTTCAGCTCGCGTAACTTCCGTCGAGCCAAGATCTTGACATTTTCAGGGAAGAATTGTGAGCGAAGCTCTCTCTTCAAAGCGTCCCAAGTATCTATTGTGCAACGTCCCTCCTGGATGTCAACAAATCGGGACCTCCACCATAACTTGGCATCCTCAGACAGATGCATCGTCGCCAACGTGACTTTGGCTTCCTCTGTAACCGTGTTTGTGGCCCTGAAGTACTGCTCCAGGTCAAAGATGTAGTTTTCTAGGGCCTTCGCGTCTCTTGCCCCACAGAAGGGCTTTGGTTCCGGTATCTTCACTCTACTAACCGGAATGGCTCCTTCAGCGGGAGCCTGGTTTGCCATTGCTCGCATTGTGAGGCTCAGTCTCGCATTCACATCTGCGATTTCGTTTCTGACGACATCGAGGGTAGCTCGAAAATCCTCTGACATGCCGTTGATCATCTCTAACAGTGTCTTTTGAGAGTTGTCCAGCTCTTGAACACGCTCTTCAATATGGGCAATAGAGCCCGTCGAACTGTCTCCACGCTCGTAGTTGACAGTTCTTCCGATGTTTATGTTTGTTTCCAGAGCGTCGACCCTTGCCATCAGCTCTTGTATCGGAAACCCTTCGACACGGCCAGCTACCGCATCGATCGTATTAGTTTTCTCAGATATTTCATCCAGACGAGACTCCAAGTAGCGGATGGAGTCGGGAACTTCAACTAGGTAGAGCATCTGCTCTTCTAGCTCTACTAGTCGATCTTTCTGGGCCTTGCCCGATGGATTCGATGACGTCATGTTTCAGTCTTATCGTCAATTTGCCAACTTGGCTCTGATACCACTTGTCACAATCGTAACTTCTCAACACGATTGTGCGGCACTTGCTTAGCTCAATCAGCAAGTTTAGCCGTTTGAAAATCTGAATCCGCGGTCAAACTCGCGGTATGACGTAGCCTCCCTTCCCGTTCTTGGAAAAATGTTTTTATAAAACGGGAGAGATAAAGTAAATAGTTGAAACGTCATAAAGAAAGCATTGAAGACTGTCAATTGCAAGGAAAATAACTCAACATGCAAAGAGTGCGACAAGGCTTGGGCGGGGGTCGGACTTAGTCATGTACCCCCTATAGTACATATTGAGAATTTTGGCCTTGGCAGGCTTGCATATGAAAAAGCCGAAATGTCACACTATGACTCGACGACACCTAAATGAAAGAATTAACCTAAACTACTTTCAAGACATAAAGATAAAGTGATTTGGGGGTATTCGGGCATACGACCATCGGTAAATAATACCATGGACAATTATGCCCTTGACACCCAGCACTCACGACAGTATTGTTGTCACGGAGTACACTCAACGTCGACAACAGAAATATAACCTGTGTGCACACGGTACCATATAGCCTCAGGCTCAATATCTCCATCATGTAATCAATGGAAAGCTCCACGAAGTCACATGAAAACATTTAAACATGCCTGTTTATCGTTATCTTTTGTAAAACTCAAGTTTGTTCAGTTTGCTCGTGAAAAACTTTAAATCATTATACAATATTTGCTAACACATGCTTTATTTTAAAAGATATCGTTTCAACTACTTTTCATTAAGCCATTAGCCACGTGCTCGAATATAACCCTCATTAGGAAATCTAAGCTCAAAACTCATGTTTGAAACCGTTTACAAAAACATGTATCATTCATAGAAAAATATGTAAAACATGTAATTATGAACAATTGTTTAATAACATTTTAGAAATTGTTTTGTCACTCACAGTCTTATCTAGTTTCCCAGTTTGTAGACTCGGCCTATTTCCTCTTGGCTTGTCAACAACCAAAACCGAGCATTAGAACCATAGATAGCTTTATCTTTCCATGCTCATGAATCTCTAAATAATTAGATTAAGAATCACACTACATCCCACTTTCCAGATTTTCCAGATTCGATATCCTAAATTCCAACAGCCATAACTTCCTCAAAACTTATCCAAAATTAATTAAATACACATAAAACTCTTCATTTTCGAACACTCTACAACTTACCTGAAGAAATGAAAACAAGATTCTCAACCAATTCGTTCAGAATTGCCCCAAACATAGACAATACAGAATTCGAGGTTCTCTACCACTCTTTATCTATCTCCTGTAATTAACCCCAATTAAAGTCATTTTTCGCTCACACAATCTCCATAAAAGTTGTAGGATATTGAATAAGCTTTCCAACCATACCCAATAGAGCTTCTGATTCGACTTGTGCACTTCCAGAATACTCAAAGCATCAGAGAACACCAGAAATCCTCTTGGTTTGCTCGAAAATCCTGTGCTCTGTTTTCCATTTCAAAAACCATTAACTTCTCATACTATTCAGCTTAAGCTTCCTTCATGAAATTTATTATAAAATGAACTAAATTTCAAGAAAATCAAACCTCACTTCTTAGTTCCTTCTAGATAGCTCAAACCGAACAAAACAACCAGAGGTTGACAGTTGCACCCAGATTTTGCAATGGCTGGCTTTGCATGAATTTTTTCCTATCTTCTTCAACCTCAAACCACGAAATTATTCTTCTTATTCTTCCTTCACTCTCTTCTCAAAGTGCTCTGAAAGTTTGGATGGAAAATGATGGAGGAAAGAAATGAAATGGGGTTGAAAAAAATGAACTTGCGGTGGTGGGCTTTGTTGTCCAATTCCACTTCCTTTCTTCTCTTTTCTTTCTTCTTTTTTTTTTTCTTTTTTTTTCTTTTTTTTTCTTTTTTTTTTCTTTTAACTTAGTAATCCCAAAAATAGATGACAAGAGAAAATGATCCTAGGGAAATCTCGGGTTTACAACTACTCTCATAATCAATATCCATGCTTTAAAAGTTTAGGTCCATTAACAATCTCAAAGTCAAACTAGCAAGTCAAAACTTAAGAGATTACCCACACTTGTCCTAATTAATCTTAAACGTATTGATTAATGTTTCTAAGTCCTCCAAATCTTCAATCTTTCACACATAACAATATGGGTAATATCAAGTTCATGCTAAAACTAAATGGGTATTCACGAAACTTACCCAAATTACTCAAAAATCTTACAAATCACCTAACAAAGTAGTCTTAGACTTAATGGAAAACATGTTAACGACTTTCTACTTTGTAAGCGAGCATCCACCATCATGAGCTATTCAACTTTAACGCTTAAACTTAATGGGTATTTAAAAACTCTACAAAATTTTTCCAAAACTTATCAACAATTTTAACCACGTAACCCAAACTTCAATGGACATCACTAAACTACCTTCTAAATTCAAAGATCAAACATCCAACATCATGTGTTATTTAAAGTTATCATTAGAATTAAATGGGTACTCAAGGACAACTTCAAAGACTTAAAATCTTACCCAAGTTGTGCCAAAACGCCAAATTTCTAGTATTCGAAGGGCTGGACAGCGGCGTAAAATCCTCTAATATTCAAATCTAGCATCAAAGAGTAATGGGTATTACAAAATCAAGGCTGACGCTTAGTGGGTATTCAAAAATCTTCAAGAAAATCCAACTAAAATAACGAAAATTTACCCCAAAACTTAGATCGACCCAAGAACTTCAATTTTGCGTGATCTGTGAAGGGTTCGACGTGGGGTAATTGTCGTTCAGTGAGTTGGACTGCACGACGACGGATGATTTGGCGTCGGTGAGTCACGCCGCGACTGGAGTGCATCGGAAAGAGAGATGCATGGCGTTTCAAGCTTTAAAACTCCATTAATGTAGCTCTAAAATTTCCTTTATAAAAGTATTCCAACTTGTTTTTCACCATTTAAAAGATATAATATATAAAGATAAAATAAAAGAGAACAGAACAAGGGTTTACATAAACCTATTTTCCTTTTTCTTTTCTTTTTCTCATCAAACTCAATTAACATAAGATGATTATATTGAGAAAATAACCTCGAAATCTTGGGCCGTTAGATTCTTCCCTCCTTAAGGAACTTTCATCCTCGAAAGTTCTAATCCTCGAACAGCTCTGGTAACGAGCTCTCCGTTATCCTCTCTCTCACGTAGTCTTTTCGACTTTGTGATTCCGCCATAAAACTTTGACTAAGGCAATTCCCTTGTTACATAGCATCTTTGCCTCTCTAGCCAGAATCTCAACTGGTTGCTCTGTATAGCTCAAATTTTCATCAATTTCTAGTGGCTCATAATCAGCCACATGAGATGGATCTGTCACATACTTTCTCAACATCAAAACATGGAACACAACATGAACAGCCGAGAGTGATGGTAGCAATGCCAAACGATACGCTATAGGGCCAACTCGCTCTAGAATCTCAAACGGTTCCACAAACGAGGACTCAACTTCCTTTTCTCTTCAAATCGTAAAATACCTTTCATTGGTGCTACTTTCAAGAAAACCTTATTTCCCACATCGAATTAAAAATCTCTCCGTCTCACATCAGCATAACTTTTCTATCTACTCTGTGCTTCTTGCATACGTGTTTTAATTTTCTGTATATCTTCATTATTAGACTAAACTAACTCAGGACCCCTCAATCTCTACTCACCTACCTCATCCCAACAAACAGGGAATTTACAACATTTTCCATATAGAGCCTCAAATGGGGACATGCCAATGGTAGCCTGAAAACTGTGGTTATATGCAAACTCCATCAAATGCAAGTGAGAATCCCAACTACCTGGAAACTCTAATGCACAGGCTCGCAATATATCCTCTAAAACTTGGTTCAAATGCTCAGTTTGACAATCAGTTTATGGGTGAAAAGCTGTATTGATATCTAACCTCGTGCCCATGGCAGCCTAAAGTCCCTTCTAGAACTTAGAAGTGAAATGGGCATCTCTGTCAGAAACAACCGATACTAGCACCCCCATGCAATATCACAATCTCAGTCAAGTATAACTGTGCCCACTTACTAGCAGTATTAAGTGGATTTTCCTGAGATTAAGTGTGTTGATTTCGTAAGCCTGTCAACAATAACCCAAATCATTGTATAATCCTTCAGGGTTCTAGGTAATCCTGTAATGAAATCCATAAACACATACTCCCACTTCCATTCTAGCATATTCAAAGGTTGCAATAAACCTACTGGTTTTTGTCTAATGCTTTAACCTGTTGGCACACCAAACATTTACTAACAAAAACCCAACATCAGAGGATATGAAGAACTTATTAGCTTACCCTATTTCTGCTAGTCGACGTTTCTCAACCAAATAAGGATCATTACTCTGAGCAACAAAAATTTTCTACCTCAACGTTGGTTACACTAACACTTAGCAAACTATGAGGTGACCTCCTCTACTGAAACTGCAATCTTAACTCTCTCAAAGTCTCGGTGTAATGAGACCTGTCTGGTTATAAGTACTGCTGAATGTGATATCTTCATACTAAGAGCATCAACTACCACATTCGCCTTACTTGGGTGGTACGATATCTCACAGTCATAATCCTTTACTAACTCAAGTCACCTTCACTATCTCACGTTTAACTCTTTATTAGTGAATAAGTATTTCAAGCTCTTATGGTCTATAAAGGCCTGTATCTTCTAACCATACAAGTGGTGCCTTCAAATCTTTAATGCAAAAATCATAGTTGTTAATTCCATATCCTAAGTAGGGTAGTTTTGCTCATGACTTTTCAATTGACGAGAAGCATAAGCAACTACTTTACCTAGTTGCATCATAACACAACCCAAACCTTCCCTAGAAGCATCATTGTATGTCACAAAACTCCCTGAACCGTCAGGTACGGTAAGAACCGGTGCAGTACAAGCTTCTACTTAAGATTCTGAAAGCTACCTTCACAGGCTTTGTTTCAAACAAACAGAGTGCCTTTCCTAGTTAACCGAGTCAATGAAATAACTATACGATAAAAGCCTTCTACAAACCATCGGTAATAACCTGCTAAATCCAAAAAGCTATGAACCTCACTGACTGTGGAAGGTCAAGGTCAGCTGGTAACAACTTTAATCTTTAAGGGGGTCCATAGAAATGCCATCTCTAGACACCACATGGCCTAGAAAAGATACTTGCCTCAGGAAAAACTCACATTATGAAAACATTGTATACAATTTGTTGACTCAGGAAAAGTTTCTACTACCATGCGTAAATGCTCCTCATGCTCTATCTTTGCCTTGAAATAATCCAAGATATCATCGTTAAATACAATCATAAAAGTGCCTACGAAATTCTTAAACACTCTATTCATCAAGTCCATGAATTCTGTTGGAGCATTTGTTAACCCAAAAGACATCATAGTGAACTTATAATGCTCATATCTCGAACGAAAAGTTGTCTTCCAAATATCACTGTCCTTAATCCTCAATTGATGGTATTCCGATCGAAGATCGATCTTAGAGAATATTGTGGCTCCCTGTGACTGGTCAAATAAATCATCAATCCTAGGCAGAGGATATTTGTTCTTAACAATCACCTTTTTCAATTCTATATAGTCAATGCATAAGCGCATCGACCCATCTTTCTTCTTAATCAAACAAAAATGGTGCACTCTAAGTTGACACACTCGATCGAATGGAGTCTTTGTCAAGCAATTCCTGCAATTACACCTTTCGTTTTTTCAACTTTGATGGGGCCATTATATGAAGCTCTAGATATAAGGATAGTATTTGTCTCCAACTCAATCGCGAAAAAAATCAATCTCCTTATGAGGCGGTAATCCTAGAAGCTCTTCTAGAAAAACATTAGAATACTCTCTTACCATCGGTTCAGATAACAAATAAACCTCGACATCCTTGGTGTCTACCACACTAGCCAAGATACTCTAGATACCCTGGTCAAGCAACTTACTAGTCTTCATAGGTGAGATAACTTTTAGTAGCACTATATTTGCAAAATTAAAAAGTTGCTATATTTGCAAAATTGAAAAGGTTAGTGCTAATATTGCTAAATTAGATTTTTATTGTGCCACCCAATACAACTTCCCTAATAATTATCATAAGTGGGTGTGTTTACAAATACACTATATTTATTTGCTACGTTCTTCATTCAAATTTACGTTTCTACAGCCATTAGCGGTTGATTGTCGATATGGTCTTCCGGCGAATCTTTTAATTTCGTTTCCCTTAATTTCACATTTTTTCCTTAGATAATTAATATTTGCATTGTATTTGGCATAATTTTAGGGAGGGTTGAGATTTGATTCTAAACTTAACTATTTGCATTATATTTGCCATAATTTTAGGGAATGATTGGTATTACGTGAGCTTTGAAATTTGAATCTTTTAAATGATTTTTTGTTACTTTTTTAATGTTTTTGTTAATAATTAATTATTACATTATCTTTGTCATTATTTTAGGACGTATTCACTTTCGAATGTATAATTCAAAATTTTCAAAAATGAAGGTTTGAATATCTTTTACGTTAATTTCCTATTTTTTTATGATAATAAATAATTACTGCATAATATAGTTTTGAATCTATAATAGTTTGAATTTATAATTATTGCATTAAAAAAATTAAATATTTGAAGTTATTTTTCATTAATTTGAAGGTAAAAATTGAAATAATTATGGAATATTTAAGCCAATTGAATATGTTTAGGGATCTCTGAAAGAATATAATAATTTTTTTATTTAGTTAATAATTATCATAAGTGGGTGTGTTTACAAATATACTCTAATCGATATGTGATATTTTATTTGATTTTTCGATCTCATGAAATATACTTTATTTGTATCTAGACAGTTCTCATCCGTGGAGGGATAATTTCGACCCAAAAAGGTAGAAAAATATTTAAGGCAGATAGTTTTGCCATAAATAAAAAAATAATAGTTTGCTATTTTTCTATTTTCTATTCTTATATTTGTCATTTCCATGGATTCTCCAAAAAAAAATCCCTTGAATCGGCCCAAGTTCCAACAATTGAGCTTGAACCAGCCCAAATCAAACAAGGAACCGACAAGGGCACGAAGGTCGGAGAGGGCAAGGTCAGACCGGGCTATAGGCTACAGACCATGCGGGCACGCGGGTCGACTGGCTGGTTAGACTGTGGGCCGCGCGTGTGCTAACTGGGCTGAAAAGGATAAGGTCAGGCAGCTGGGCTTCGATTGTGGGTTGCGTCTATAAATAGGCAGATACAGGGCACGCGACATGGACTGGTTCGGGTAGCTTGAGACGGGTCAAAACCCGAGTTTGTCCAAAAAATTTCTCCAAATTTTCAGCTTTTCTCTCTCCTAATTGAAGCAATTGCAGCCTAAATAAAACTCTATTCACTCTAGGAAATTTACAGACTCTTAGTAACAATAATTAGGCCACAAAATCGGCCCAAGTACAATAATTAATAAAAAATATTTAATTTAAAGGGATCTTTTAAAAAATATAAAAAAGCGGCAAAGTATTTACCTTGTATAGAATAATTTCGAAAATGGAAAAAGCCCAAAGGCCCACCATGTAAAATACCAAAACTGCCTATCAACAATGCGGTAACGCGATTTGGTATAATTAATTGGGTACACGATCGTTTAGATTTGTCTACACGGTCCATTTTTTTTCAAAATTTGGTATACAATCGTTTAGATTTAGCTACACGATCGTTTAGATTTGGGGTTCTAAATCTAAAAAAAAAATTAAATTTTTGTATATGATCGTTTAGATTTGGTTACACGATCGTTTGCATTTGGCTACACGATCGTTTACGTTTGGCTACACGGTTGTTCCAAATCTAATTTTTTTTTTCAAAATTTGATATACGATCGTTTAGGTTTGGCTACACGATCTCAAATCTAAACGATTTTTTTTTTTTCAAAATTTGGTATAAACGAGTTTTTCAATATTCTTTATACACGATCTTTTAATTTTGGTTACTCTAATTTAAATGTCTAACCAATTTTTTCAAGATTCTTTATACACCATCTGCGTAAAAAAGAAAAGAAGAAAGACAATTTTTTTTTTCAATATTCTTTATACACAATTTTTTAGTTTTGGTTACTCTAATTTAAATGCCTAACCAATTTTTTCAAGATTCTTTATACACCATCTGTTTAAAAAAGAAATACGATACAATGGTTTTAAAAGAAAAAGAAGAAACAGGAAGAAAGACATGCCTAAGAAAAGAGAGAAAAACAAGAATGACAATAAAAAGAAATAGATTTGGTTACCCAAATCTAAAAAAATGAAAGATGGAAGAAATCACACGAAGAGTACAGGGTAAGAGAAAAGGATGGAAAGACAAATCTGGAATATTTAAAAAATGGCTAAATTTATGGGCTTTATTACAAGCGCCGTAAATATTTCAGTAGTTTGTTATATTTATGAAAGTTTCCCTAATTTAAAGTCAAAATCATAATATATCAATTTTAGTTCAACTAACCATTTATCTAATAAATTGACACCGATCATATGCAATTGAGTAAAGTTAGCATGCTCAGATACCACATGAAGGAAAACGAGACATGCACAATGGAAAAAAGGGATCAAATCTACTCAGTAGTTTGTGGTTCAACAGTAAATCAAGATCATCTCAGCCCATTGAAGAGGCAAATCCCATTTTTCAAGTCCCAAAATTAATACTTAAGCGAACTACTCATCTACTTGCCATATACAAAAAGATGTTTATTCCATCTTACGAAAATAAGTTCGAATTTCTTGTTTGGTCAAATTCCTAAAATTCGATTTAATGAGTCGATGACTTAGGTCATTCTTACCCAGGTAAACAAAGGACAAACAATCTTAGGTAGAAGTTTATAACTTGAATTAAGATCAATTTATATATGATTATCTTGTGAAATATTAATTTCCTCAATTAACAAAGTTATACAAAGAGATGTATTATTTCGTGGTCTAGTTTTATACAAACTTATTGTATGAGATACTTTTACTCACATGTCTCCACATGAACGATTTTGATTACATTGTTTGTAATATTTACAAAGTGAGTCATATTTATAATGTTACTAGGATAAAATACCCAACGTTATCCATCTACTATATGCCTTTTAGGTTAATACTTGAACATAACTCACTATATGCTAAAATTTACAATATGGTTCAAGTCTCATGTAAATATCTTTGATTTTTGTTTATTGGGTTAAGTTATGCTTGATTAAGACATAAAATTAGATAACAATTTTATTTTTGTTGATAAAAATTTCATAAATAGAGAAGTTTATCTTCATTTTGAATTCAAAAATTACAAAATTTATCTAGAAAGAACTCTCTAAACTATTAGTAGAGTTTCTAACCTTGTAGAGATAGAAACTCATAAGCTATTTTTTTAAAAAAAAAAAATCTAGTGTCAACAATAATTAAGGAAACTATTGTATGATTTACTTTAACGACAAGAAGTAAATTGAAAATATAAGGACTCATTCTAAAGTTGAGATCAAAGTAGTATGTACGGGTTAAAGAAAATATGAGTTGAGGTTGGATAAGAAGATTGACAGGTGACTTCTTTTTCTTTAAACTTTTATTTGAATTTAATACGATATTAAACTAGAAGGTATTTTCTTTTCTTTAAAAAAAAAAAAAAGGAAAAAGAAAAAGAAAAATAAAGAGAATTGGAGTGGAGAGGGACTGTAGAGCATATTTGCAATGCAACACTTCCCTAGGCGCTCTCTTCCATTTCAATTTTCATGCAAACCATTTTTCATTTCTCAAACTCACTGTTTTTCTTTAACAATCGCAAACCATTTTTCATTTCTCAAAGTCACTGATTTTTCATTTCAACCATTCATCTTTGGCAATTCAAGATCCATTGAAATAAACTCTGCCTCTCAACTTCATTCTACTTCTGAATGTCGTCGATCTTCCCATTTCCCTTCAAAATCCCTCGATTTCTTATCTGGGTTTCTCTTTTTTCTCTCTCAATACGTTACTCAAAGTCAATCAATGGAGCTTCAACTTCAAGATCATCAAGAACAGAAGCAGCACCTTTGTAAGCTCTGCAACAAGAGCTTCTCAAATGGCAAAGTCTTGGGCGGCCATATGAGGTCTCATCGCACCAACCAAAATCCACCCAAAAAGCGCAAAAAGAACTCAATCTCCGGTTCCTATAGCCTGAGAGAAAACCCCAAAAAGTCTTGGAAATTCTCAGCTCCAAATGGGGAAAGTGGCGAAAACCCTCCGCAAGAAAATCACTGCAAAATCTGCGGCAAAGGGTTCGAATCCTCTAAGGCTCTGTTTGGGCATATGAGGCATCATTCTGGAAGAAGAAAGGAACCGAGCCGCCAATGTAAAGAATGTAATAAGGAGTTCGAAAATCTTAAATCTCTCACTTCTCATATGAAGTCTCATTGTCAATCGTCCGTCGTTGGAACCGACCAATCGGAGGGCGAAACTTTGGGGCTTTTGCGGCGGAAGAGATCCAGAAGGACGAGGTTTAAGTTAGGTGGTTCAAACTACCCTTATTGTTGTTCTTCTTCTTCCGATTTGATTGAATATTCATCTTCTTCTCTTGTTGATGGAATAGAACATGATGTTGAAGAGTTAGCTCTCTCTTTGTTGATGCTTTCCAAAGGGGTGGGTAATTTTGGGGCTGAGTTTAGTTCTGAATCTAATGGGGGTAGTCATTTTCGTTGTTTTGAAGCTAAATCACCATTGTATAGAACAGCTCATTTTGAAGAAGAAAAAGATAGAGTTAAAATGGAGTTCCAAGAAGTTGGGAGGTATTATGCTGGGGTTGAATTGGGGATGCCAAAGCTTAATGATGCTGATGAAAATGAAACGGGATTTTGTGAAATTGGGAGGAAAAATGGGTTGAAATCTTTAAAGAAAGGTGATATTGAAGATTTTTGTGTGAAAGCATGTGAAGACGAAGTAGTTGGAGAAATGGAGGAGGGAAAACATCAGTGTGATGTGTGCTTAAAGGTGTTTGGATCAGGGCAGGCATTGGGGGGCCACAAGAGAACTCATCTTTTGAAACCCAATTTAATGGAGCTTGAAGAAGATGATGAAAATCAAAATCAAGATGAAGAAGAGGATGATGATGAGTTCAGACATGGTGGAATGGTGATGATGAAAATGAGCAACAGCAGCAGGTAGTGGCTTTGGTTTCTTCAAACTGACATTTCTCTTCATCACGTAAATATCAATTGAATAATGATTTTGCTCCCTCTGTTTTCATGCTTTATTTCCATTTCAACCATCCGTTGATGCCTTGCCAAATTTTTTTCGTCTTCTTACAGTTTTTTCTTTTTGGTTTGAATATGGTACATATAGTTTCAACAGTGAAGGAGCTGAGTGGATTGATGCAATTCTTTTTGTATATTTTGGGATTCTAATATGAGGGTTTTCTTACCATTTTGATCTATATCATTTCTTGGGAATTTTCATCCTTGCCATTTTTTTGTTGCGTTCAACCATAAGTACATTAATGTGTTATAATTAGAATTATCCACACATAAATTACTGTGTTTTTCCCTGAAATTTTATTGAGAAAAACACAAATATATGTGCCCAGATTAAGAGTTCAAAGATTGAAACCTCTCAACTCCACTTGTTATTGATTTTCTGGTAACCAAATAAAGTAGAGTGCAACTAACTAACCAAGGAGTCTTTGATTCAAATGTAATTTAAAAGTATTATCATTGTTGTTTTGTTTTTTTTTTCTTTTTCCTCATCTTTGTGTATGTGATATCAAGAAGGTCCACCGTAGTAGAAAAGAGCTCAGATTATAAATAATAGAAAGTTAGGTTGGAAGATCTGAGGGTATGGTGAGTAATTTTCAAGCGATATGGTTTATTTGATAGATAAAATGCAAGTGATAAGGTCGTGTAGATTTGGGCTTTTTTGAGGGCATTGGGTACATAAGGCTCTAGAAATATGTGCCCGCCAACGTAGGTGTGTTAAAAAAACCAATAAACCGACTAACTTAAATTAAACTCAAATCATTGGGTCGGGTTAAATTTTGTGTTGGGTTGAATTGTATTAGAAAATTGGGGGAAAAAAGTTGAGCTCGAATAGGCAAGTTGTTCAAATAAGGGGTCGGGTTGACCTGATCCAAGCCAATTGTGTATATGATCTTTACCTCTAACTATATGATTCTTTAAGTAGAGGGGATATTAGTTTTTAGGTTTTAGGTTTGAATGTATAACATATAAATACCACCTTGCACCTTGAATGTTTTCAAATAGTATGAAAATTTGTCTAAATTATGGAGATGAAAAGAAAAAACTAACTCGCCAAGGGGTTGGGTTGACCATATATTGAACCCATAGAGTTTATTTTTTACCAACTGATACTTTGGGTTGGTTCATAATTTTCCTTTAACCGGATGGTCCATAGTTTTCCTCCGATCGGCTCAACTCGTCTTATGTACATCCCTAGTTTAATGCAACATTTTCATCTTCAAACAAAATGTATATTTTACCTTTTTAATGCTAAACTTTCTTAATTTTGCAATAATACTTTTTTGGGCCGTAACCATCTTTTTATTTTTAAAAATTAAATTTATTTTCTTTTCATTTTTTATCATGATTTGCATTTGCTTCAAGTACAATGGTTGAATTGTTAGTTATTTTTTTAAAAAAAATAACTTTTTGAGCGTTACATCTTGTTTTGTTTTAAAATTTAGCTTGATTTTTTTAAACATTGGTAGGATATAGATAACAAAGAAATAAAGATAGAGGTGATAGTACTATCTATATACTTAATTTTCAAAACAAAAAGAGTAAACATAATTTTCAAAAGAAAAACAAAAAAACAAAATGGTTACTATTTGAAGCTTTAATTTTTCAAAATGATTTTAAAATTCACTTACCTTTAGTGTCAGGTAAAATCGGTGCCCATACATTTGAACTTTGATACACATTTCAATAATACACATGGAGATTTCTAAAGTTGTTTATTAATATGGTAAGTGGTAACCTTAATGGTACTCTTCTTGTTACTATAGAAGCCAAAACTATCTATTTGTACTCACACTCCTATTTGATTTCCTATTTGTTGGAAATCTTTTGCAACCAAACTTGCTTTGTAAGTGTACAAATTTCCATCGATGTTAGTTTTTTTCTTGAAATACCATTTGCATCCGATGATTTTTATATCAAGAGCCATACTTGATTATCATACATATATTACATTTTAAACTTTATGGCTTCGAGCCACTTTTTGGAATATGAACTCGCCATACCTCTTGATATAATGTGGGTTCACCATCATTAATAATCATCACGTCATTATCATATGTCACCAGAAATCCATATCTCTGAGGTTCATGACGAATGCTTGTTTGTCTATGTGTTACATTTGTACAAGTATTATGCTCGTATATTTAACATGAAGGGCTCTAAATGAGCGACTATTAGACTACTAAATAGGGTGATGCAATAAAAGGTGCACTCCTATTCATGCATTGCTAAAGTGATAAAGATAAATGTTATCGCGCAAGTTTTCTTCTCTATCAACCAAGTATAACGGAAGAGAGGTTTCCTGGTAAGTCCAGGGTTAAACACAGGAAATTTAAGTTCCTAATTTATCCTGTCATACACTAAATCATGCTATATAAACTATACAATATAATTATGAATAGTATGCTAATTATCCTAACTATTTACACTACTGTGCTTGGCGGTGCAAGGTGAGTATGGCGAGATGGAACAATAGAATATAAACTCATTATAAACATGGCAAGGAAGGGAAGGTTTAATTATCTAAATACAATAATTTATGCTTTAATACTTCAAGGCGATACAAAGCATGTATTAACTCAGAATTATGGTGAGCAACCTTAGCTCTTTTGCCATACTTACTTGCCTTTCGAGATGCAAATACACAAAGTTAAACTATGATTTGTATCTGATCATCTTGAATGTGCTATTAATTACTTATCCTTAGTTAAGGTGGGCAGCCTCTTAGTGTTATCGCCACAAACAATATCCTCTCGGTAATGTATGCAAAGGATGAGTTTGGTGATAAGATTGCATTGCTACAATCTTGTCACCACTTGTTTAGCTAAATAAGGTTCTCACTTCTCAAGCGATTACGATCTATATCATTGTTCTTCTCCCGAATGTACAATGTTAAGATACTCACATTTAACTTAGCAAAACTCATAGTATGTCTAGTCTGATTCTCTAAGTATTAAAACACATTTTGTTAATAGTTAGCTAACCAAACAGACTGAACATGGAAAGAATAAGAAATATGGGAGAATGGAAGAAGAAATGAATTGCTTTAATACAAACAACTTTAGGCCTCTCGGCCATGGTGTTCATCTTACAAAACAACACAACAAAGATACAAACTGACATACAGCAGAAGATACTCTTTGGCTTTGATTTTTGCCTATTGATGATGGGGAAGATGGAGGGGATGATTCTCTCTCTTTCTTGTTCTAAGCTCTCACCTAAAATACAAGGGAAGGGAGAAGATGAATGATGTAAGAACCAGTTCTCCGACCAAAATGTGCACACCATGTTTTGGAATGAGAGACTCTATTTAAAGGCTAGAGTTGATGTTAACAGAATGCCACACGGTATTAAGGCCTCTAAAAAGTTGCAACAACACTGCGTAGACGTTCTTTTGTCTTTTCTTTGATTTTTCCGTCGCAAAGGTTGAATGTGTCTTCTCGTGTAAACATGATATCGTCAAGCTTCACTCCTCTTTGCCTAAAATCTTGCGGTTAGAGCACTAAAACATAGTAAAACATGGATAAGGTTCTTTTGTATCATGCATTTCACAGAATAATCAAATCGCCTACTTTTTCCTCTGTGTTCTTTTATTTTCATGCGATAAGATTTCATTATTTTATTTAAAAGGCTATAATAACTTATATTTCTACAAGTTATCAACGAGTTTAGTAGATCTCTAAATCTCTTGCATTTTCGTTTCTAGTACCGATTTTGGCTCTGGTTCATTCACGACATTTAGTTATGAGGTTGGTTGAACTTCTTCAAGAATCTCACTCAGTTCAGCGTTTATTTGCGAGTATTAAATTTCTTTAAATTGAAATTTACTCCCACTAGTTCTCTAGGAAATAAATTCTTCATTCCAAGCAACAAAAACTTTGTTTTCAGAAGGGAGATAAAAATAATATCCTTTAATCTCCTTAGAACATCCTGTTGGAATTTATGTCCTAAAACTCATAGTTTATAGTTTAAATTACATTCTATGCAATAAAGTAGTTATTGAGGACTTATTAGTGAAAATAGAATACTATAATATTGAATCCAATAAATTAAGGCCCAAGGCTATCTAGTGTAGACTTAAACTTTATGTAGAGACATAAACATGGATCAAGTTCGAGTTTAGAGCCCAAACAGTCTATAGTGTATGAATAAGATTGGATGCCTTATTCTGGAAACACTACGGATGCGACCCGCTTTGTAATTAGTATAGATGATGTGATCCTAAATTGTTCATATAGAGACATGGAAGTGGGGGCATCCTATGTAAAGAGTTTACATAAGACTGGAACCATGAAAGAGTCACTTTTAAGTTATAACATCATTGAATATATAAAACTAACTGTTTTGATTATGATGACCTAGGTAACTTAATCTTAATCCTGAGCGAACTACGAACTTCTGTTTACATGGAATTATCCTTATATTTGCATAGGTGAGGGCAGCTTAACGGCGCTGGTCCAATAAGCCTCCTATTTCAAAGATAAGACTGGGTGGATGGCCAGGGACATAGGGTGCAAGATGGAATTCACTCCTACCCGTTTTAAGGTTAGTAGATAGGTTGTTCCCTTAAGAACTAAATCCAAGTCATGAACAAAGGACCTCACCCTCTCATTGGCCCGAGAGGGATTTGGTTTATAGGTTGGACCTTAAACCAATTGTTCAATGGTGCATCAGTGGGACTTAAAGAGCAAGATGTAATCTAGGGGGTAAAATAATATTTTAACCATATTATGAACAACCTGTAAAGGATTAACTTACCGATCATGGTTATATCAGATGGATACAAATATATCTATAGTGAGGGGAGTGCAACTACAGGACTTTAGTGAAATGACTCGTTAGTTAACGAATGTTGATTAGCTCGGTCTAAAAGAATTTAGTCAATTAATCTCGAAACGTTGAAGTTCATGACCTATAGGTTCATTAGGTTCCCCTGCTAGCTCATATGGATTTAACTTAGAACAATTTGTTGGAATAATTCGAACTGTTCGAATTAGGTAAAGAGAGCCGACATGTTATATGATGTAGTCATCGGTTATAGTTTTAAGATAGAGTTTTATGTTTAGTTTTGATCTAAATACTAAAAATATGAATACAAATTTATATTTGGAAACTTGAAATTGATGGAAATGTTCAAAATTGTAAAAGTCAAAATGTTGACTTTTGACTTTGAAAAGTCGAAAAGTCAAACTTTGATCAGCTTTATATTTAAATACGATTTGAATTTAGAAAAATGAATGTAGATTCATGCTCAGGAGATTAGAATTAGTCAAAACAAACAAAATGGTAAACAGTCAAAATGTTAACTTTTGACTTGAAAAGTCAAAGTTTGACTTTGACTAGAATGGTCAAATGATCATTTTTCCCCTTGACGGAAATTAGTTGAAAAATCCAACATTTGGTTGGATAATCCCACTAACTCGTAGTGATGACACCAAACCTACTAAGAGAAAATAAAATGGGGAATAAATCCACTAATAATTAGTGGATTGTGAGGTGTTAGGCTTTGGTGATTCAATTGCATGTAAATTTTACATGTAATTTGTTTATAAATGAATAGTGTTTTCAAAATTTCAAAAACTTTTGCCACTTTTTATTTTTTTAAAAAAAATTAAAATCACCAAAGATTTTCTCCAATTCTTCCTCCAATTTTCATCTATCTCTCTTTATTTCCTTCATTGAATGGGTCCCACAACCCGGTTATAAGTCCAGAGAATAGCGGGTCAACACTAGTGGTGGTTCCAGCTTGAGTTCAAAGGAGATTACGAGGATCATGAGGCTCCAAAGGTGAGTTTTTCATTAACCATAATTTCGTTTTAATTAGGGCATGTTAATCACTAATTAGTTAGTTGCAATTAGGGTAAAAATTTGATCTTAATTCTGTCGCGCATGTACCATATTCCATCATATCCCACAAATACACACTTGTTAGATTTGGCTACTAGTTTCTTAGAAATGTAACATTTCACATAAGCTTCACAACCCTAAATCTTAAAAAAAAGATAATTTGGGACACCTCTGAATCCATAGCTCATATGGTGTCTTTTGAACCAATTTTTCAGAGTCTGGTTTAGTATGAACGTTGCAGTCTCTAATGCATAATCTTAAAATAAAATTGGAAGGCCTACTTGACTCATCATAAATTGAACCATAACCAATAAAGTTTGTTTCCTCTTTTCAGATACACCATTCCATTTCGAGACAATCCCACATTCTCTAAAATAGTCAATGAATTCTTGACTTAAATACTCACCCCCTCGATCAGATCGAAGTGTTTTATTATTCTTGCCAAGTTGATTTTGTACTTCGTTCTTGATAATATTGAACAATTCAAAAGTTTCAATTTTATGTTCCATTCAGTAAACATAACCATATCTACTGAAATCATCAATAAATGTAACAAAGTACTGAAAACCTCCTCTAGTAGGTGAGCTCATCGATCCATATACATCACTATGTATAAGATTTAACAACTCAGTGGCGCTTTCGCCATTTCGAGAAAAAGGACTCTTTTTCATTTTCCTAAACAAACAAGATTCGTACAATTCGAATGATTAAAAATCAAAATAATCTAAAGTCCATTCTTATGGAGTCAAGAAATGCATCTCTTATTTATATGCTCTAAACGATAATGACAAAAATATGTTGGATTCAAATTATTTGATTTAAATTTCTTAGTATTAATGTTATAGATAGACTTGTAATCAGATGATTTAATATTCAGAATATAAAGACTATTCATTAAACAACCATTACCATAGAAAATGCCTTCTATGAATATAGAAAGGTTGTTATTCTCAATAAAAGACCTAAAGCCATCCAAATCCAAACATGAAATTTAAATAATATTTCTGCTCATAATAGGTGCAAAATAACAATTATTTAGTTCTAAAACAAGTATAGAAGGTAAAGTTAGATCATATGTCCCAACAGTTAAACCAGTAACTCTTACTCCATTCTCGACTCATAGATCCACTTCACCTTTAGCCAATATCCTACTACTTCTTAGTCCCTGCTCATTTCCACAAATGTGAGCACCACATCTAGTATCTAATACCCAATATTTGGGTTAGAAGTAGATAGATTGACTTCTATAACAAAGATTCCCAGCTCAAAGACAAATTCGATCCAATTCTTTCATGTGCGACCCGTTAGGTTTATTTAATATGGTAATGTACCCATAACTCACTTTATGGCTCATAAGTCATAATTGGTCTCTAGCAAGACATGATAGCTACCCATATAAAATTAAGTCGGTGCTCCAACCTAACCTAAATTAATTATTGCTTTAATCCTTTTATCATGCAATATCTATAATTGAATATAAGACATGGACAAAGTCACCTTATCTAATTCAATTGCTTTCTCGATCAATAAGCATACTGAAATAATAAATGACATTAATACCCTTATTTATCATTTATAGCACAACCATGCATTTCCATAGTTGCACTTAATCGAGTGGCCCAGAGATATCTCTCCATAACAAGAGGGATAATTTTCGTCTTGATTAATCATTGTCAATTACATAATTCATAACGTATTCGAGTATAACCTTTATAATTATCTGGTTAAAGAGAACGTTTGATTGCATCAGAATATATTAATTATTATGTCTAACACTATGATAATCTCAGGTCTAAGGATTAAAACAATCAATTATTTGAGTTTATTTATGACATATGTCCCACGTAATAATTTTAAAAGGGGTCAGTCCAATTCTAATTTTCTAATAAGAAAATATGATTATAATTTGTCTCTACATATATAATCATCCTATGATTATCAATTATAACTCATACTAATCTTAATTTATTATTATTTCCACGATAATAACCAATTACAGACATTTAGAATACAATAACATATTCATGGATATTATTATACAATAACATGCAATTGACTAATAATGAGAATAATAACTTTTATTAAATAATTAAAAAATAAACCAACTGTCCATAAAATTATTAAGAGTAAAATAAATAACCAACAGATTGGTTATTCCTTAAACTCCTATAATTTTGTTAGCTCATGCTTAATTAAATTTTGAGTCTTTGCATGCCATGACACCTGGAATTCACTTCACTAATATGATAATTAACCCCGAGAACCATTTTAATTTCCTACATGATCGTTCATCCTTTTAAACGATTGTTCAATCCTCTTTCATGGTCATTTATCCTTTCAAGTGATCATTTTCTTCTTATACGATCGTCTAGCTTTTCTTACACGAACATTTAACTTTCTTACATGACCATTTAATTCTCTACACAATCGCTTACGTCCTTAAAGGATAGGTTAACCAAATTACCTTCTTCTTAGGAATGGGTCTCACAAGTACATCATTAAACGAGATGATTCGCTAGACGACAAGAGTTGGTAGTTAGAGATGATGTGACAAGGAATGAATACTTTCTATGCTGACAGTGTAGGCAAGGACAAATGCAGTATAACAAGGACGAGTGTGCAACATAGAGAAATCAATTCTTCGCTTAAAGTATGCCTAGAAGCCAACTCCACCATGAACATTAACAGAGTAGGCCATCCCTTAAGAGGCCTGTGAAAGGATGAGTTTTAGAGTCCTTCACCATTTGTAGTAGTATTTCTTCCTCCACCGCTTCTTCAATCAATGTCTAAGTGAGAGCTTAGAGAGAGACTAGAGAGAGAGAAGTTCCCCTACATTTCTCTTAACTTGTAAAAGAGCCAAGGAATGCAAAGTAATGCATTCAGCGACTCGACACATCTCTTTTCTTTTCATTTTTGTATTTTCTGATGTATCGTATGAATGTTCTTCATTTCATGGCCAAAAGGCTATATTATCAATACAACACACTTTTATCCATTGTCTCTCTTTCATTTCTTTACTATCCATCTTGTTGATGTGTTTTAAGTAGTTGAAGTGTGTGTTGTATACTTGATAAGGATTCTTTAGTTATAAGTCTCATCGTGTTTAGCTGAGCTTAACTCAATCGCCTGGCTAGCGTTCACCACTAACTACTCGAGAGAGTAAGCAACAAGAACATAGCTAAATATGGGCAGAATGGAGTTTGGAAACATACTCAATTTTGGCATTTTGCCTCCAATCTGTTGTGTCCAAAAAGGACAACAAGTTCGGAGTTCAGGAGCCGAGAGGTTGCTCGCCTTAAATCGAGCGTCAATATGATGCTTATAAGTAAGAAAGATTAGATATATATCACTTGATCTATCTTTACCATTTGTGTCTCGAAAGGAGAACAAGTATGATGTTTAGACGATGAGAGGTTGTTCGGCTTAAATATAAGATGGTGAAGTAATCTATATTGCATCAAGGACATACCGCATGGCTTAGATTGTGAAACCCCAAATTTTCTAAAGACCATTGAAACTTGTTAAGATTTGGCAAAGATAAGAGAAACTGTGATCAAGTAAGAAAAATATGGGAAAAAATTGGCTTAGTGTTAAGGAAAAGTGCTAGGAGTTTAGAGGTTAGGTGGGCGACGTGCATAAATAACCTCTAAATGACACTCGTTGGGGGACCAAATGATAGTTGAGAACCTCCAACCTAGGCGTTTAGAGCATGTGTGATAACTTGTAGAAATATAAGTTATTATAGTATTTTAATTAAAATAATGAAGTCTTATCGCATGAAAATAGAAGAAAATAGAGCAAAAAGTAGGCAATTTGATTATTCTGCGAAATGCTTGATACAAAGAACCTTATCCCTGCATTACTATGTTTTAGTGCTCTTATCGTAGAATTTTTGGCAAAATGGGGTGAAGCTCGATGATATCATACTTACGCGAGAAGATTCGTTCAACCTTTGCAACGATAAGAAGTACAAGTTAGGAGTCTAAGGCACTAGCTGGCAAAAGTGGTTGGCGGAAAATTTGAAAAAAGGACAAAAAGATGTCTACGCAGTGTCGTTGCAGCTTTTTAGAGGTTTTAATGGCACATAGTGTCCTGTCAACATTAACTCTTGCCTTTAAATAAAGCCTCTCACTCCAGAATAAAGTGTGCACGTTTGGCCAGAGAGCAAGTTCTTACATCGTTCATCTTCTTTCTTCTCTTGAGTTTTAGATGAGATCTTAGAACAAAAGAGCGTGGGAATCATCCCCTCCATCTTCCCCCTCATCAATAGGTAAAAATCTTAGCCAAAGAGTATGAGAAATCAGACACTACAGCGTAACATCTTCTGTTGTATTTTATTTTGTACATTTGTTGTGTTCTTTTGTAAGATGAACACCATGGCCGAGAGGCCTAAAGAAAGTTTTATTAAAATAATGTATTTCTTCTTCCATTCTCCCATATTTCTTATTATTTCAATATTCAATTTTTTTTGTTAGTTAATTAGTAATAAAGTGTGTTTTTTATACTTAGAGAATAAGAATAGATGTGCTATGAGTTTTGCTAAGTTAAATGCGAATATCTTAACATTGTGCATTTTAGAGAAGAGCAATGCTAGATTGTAATCTCCTGACAAATGAGAACCGCATTTAGCTTATGGAGTGGTGAGAGGATTGTAGTAATATGATCTTATTACCAAACTCATCCTTTACATACATTACCAAAAGGATACTGTGTGTGGTGAAACACTGAGAGGTTGCCCGCCTTAATTAAGGATAAGTACTAATAGAACATTTAAGATGATTAGATACAAATCATAGCTTAACTTTGGGGTTTTATCACCAATACATTACTTATGGCATCGAGAGGAGTTCTCCCAATGCTTTCGTAATGCATTGGGAGTTTCCCTATAAAAAACACTTTCAATTTTGTAAATCACATAATCGAAAGAGAAGGAAAACGAGAGAGAGACTGCAAAAAAAAGAACTCATTCGTTCGTCCACCGTGTTGCTGCCGTTTACGGCCATTCCCTTGTCGTTGTTCGTTGTCCTATGCTGCCATCGCTCCTAATTTCGGTAAGTAGTTTAGTTTTAGTTTTAGATTAGTTTAAGGTTTGTTTTAGTTTACATTTTGATTTAGATTATGAATTTAGATTTAGAATTAGTTTTAGGATTTTAGATTTAGAATTAGTTTTAGGATTTAGTTTTTTTGTCAGTTTTAGGTATTGAATTTGAATTTGAAGTGTTTTTAGGATTTAAAAATTATTTTTAGATTGAATTTGAGATAGTCATTGAATTTGATATTGTGAATGAAATTGAATTTGTTATATTGATTGAATTTGAGGGGGGGTGTATTGAAACTTTGAGGGGGTTGAAATTTTGTATGCATGTATAAGTTCGCAAAATGTTTGCATGCAAGAGCAAACAAGGACCGACAAGACTACTAGACAGAAGCAGCCTTACAACCATAGCAGCGGGTCTAAGTCGTTTCTACAACGACAACAAAAGCTCGCTGAATAACGAGGTCAGCTAGTCGATTGTGTGGGGTTGTTTAGAGAAACACATGCTTGAAGTGGCCAATTCATTTCGTAGGCGACCACGGATGCGCATGTAAGTTTATGCCAATCTTTTATCTTATTTTGTACTTTTATTTATGACTTTATAACTTAATTAAACATTTTGTTGCAAAATCAAATGTTAGAACCCCAGTCTCAACACACCTCAGAAGGTTCTCAACCACTTTCCGGGGACGATATATGCGAGACCATTTTGGGTAGACGACTGGGCTACTCAAAATGTCTTGGTTGGGGCCCCAAGCCCAAGTCCTGAAAGAGTGCTAGCAGTTCTTCAACCTTATGAGTCCTGATTGAGCAATAAAGAATCAAGCTTGAAGAAGCTAAACGCTTGATTGAAGAACAAAGAAGGACGTCAGAGTTGCATGTCCAACAAATACAAGAAAATGCCTGAAAGATGGAAGAAATGAAGATGTTGATCGAGGAAATCCGTTGTGGGAATATGGCATCTGCGGCCATTAGGAGATCAACGTATTTTTTCTTTTCTATGTAATTTCTTTACAACATTCAAAATTGTTAGACAATTTAACATATTTATAATATATTTAATTTTGATTTGGTATTTTATATAATGGTTTAGAAATTTATTGCTTATTTTTTTTAAAAATTTAATTCAATTTAAATTGAATTAGAATAAAAAAAGAATCACAGGATTGAAAAAATCAATAAATTTAAAAAATATTAAAATATCTCCTGACGTATGCAAAGCATTGGAAGCGTTGGGAATGATGCCTATCCACAACGTAGTAAACAATGCATCCGGAGAAGGTCGCTCTTGACTTTTACATGGGACATTCGCAATGCGCTACTCCTGACATCTAGATGTGACGTCAGTAGTGTCTTTCTTCTGACGTCTATTGTCCATTGATAATACAAGCCTCGGAAGAAAGAAAGTCCTGACGCTATTCCACTTGCACGTCGAGAGTAGGTCCTTCGACGCAGTACCATTGACTTCCTTCCTGACGTCTACATGTACGTCGGGAGATCATTTCTCAATGCCTTTTGGAAACTATGCTAACACATTCTAGCGTAGGGAGAACTATAATTTCTTGTGACGGCTGTGTGCGTAGCATAATGCACAAGGCATGCAATGAAGGGCACATTGGGCATGTGGCCAGAACACGTGCGACATCTCATTGTGAGTTTAGCACGAGACATGTGGCACCCTCAGCAAGGTTAGCACACGGTAAGGCCCCCAGGCCATGAGTATGCACCAAGCTCCAACCACTATGTCAGTGAGCGTTGAAGGGCCATTTTTGGGTTGATTTGGGCTGTTTTGTTATTTTTGGGAATTTTAACAAATATTTTGGATATTTTCATGACCAGAGGATTAATTAAGGATTAAATGTGAAATTTTCATATTAATGAGGCTTTAAAGGAATTTCCAAATTTAAGGATCCGTTCAAGTATTGTGAGTAACACATTGATTTGAAAGCTATTTATTAAATATGGTTTCAAGCTACACAAGCAATAGCTTGTGAGTGACTCATTGATTTAAAAGTTATTAATAAATAATGATTTCCAAGTTATTATTCAAAAGCATGTTTTATGATAAATGTTGTTTGAACTGATTTCTCAAACTATGTTATGTTTGAATGTTACTGATGAACTATGAAAGTAAGGAAATGCTTAATTGATTTTCAATATGCTTTATCCTAGACCAAATATTCCATGAGACATATTGTATGCATGTGGTTAACTCCATCCTGATGGTAGGGCTAATGAGCCTATAGTTTATGGGCCATCCGAAAGGATATCTTTATGCCTTAAAAAAGGAGATTACAGTGAAAGTTGTTTCCTATTGATCGTTCCGTCTTAGGACGAAGAGGTTTAATACTGCATGCGGCTATGAATCATGTCTTTCAAAAGCTATGTAAAAGTTCAATGTTTCAAATTTCATGTTATGAAATGATCATTTATTAATAAATGATATTTAAGCTTCAATTTTATGTTATACTATTTACGAAAACTTGTTTTATAAAATAGTTGCTCATTAAGTCTTCCGACTTACTTTTTAAAAATGTTTTCCCTATTTCAAGGTACAGATTGTGAGTCTTCGTGTGATGAACTTATTACTGCCAGTCCATAATTTTCAGTCGTGAAAGGAAATGATTTATATAGAAATGTTGTCATGTTTTGTAAAGAATACTTTTACTATGCTTTATATGTTCCCTTAGTATTTATAAAGATCATTTCTAAATGTGTTACACTAATTTTTAAGATTCTTTCTAACTTTGAAGACTCTCGCTTGCAAATGCTTTATGTTTTCATGTCAAGGGTCAACTGAAATTGTTTTAAAGGTAGATAGTTTCATTTGACATCATTCTACCTTTGGGGTCTAAGCAGGTGATCCCGGAGGGAGTGTGACATAGATAGTCTATAATGCAGAAGCTTACCTTTATCTTTCTTAAACACAAGTTAGTTCACAGTACATAATCGCTCCATTCATTCCCCTCTGCAGATTCTCTATGTAAATAAGTAGATTGGTATAGCTTTATACTTACACTATATAAAATTTATGCTGCCGAGTTGAGAAGTAAGTGTTATAACTAAGTTTTGGTAGAAACTCCCTATGTTTGATCCTGGCTTACCCAAGAAACCTCTCACTTCGCTTACACTTGGGCAAGCGTAAGAAAAACTTGTACTAACTTAATCATTATGCATGCAGTAATATATAGGTAGAGTTTGCACCTTTTATCGCATAGCACTAACCTAGACACCCATCATTAATCGCATAATTAGAACCTAGCATGATATATTTACCAATTATTTTTGCATAAAACAAAACAAGCAAGCAAGTTTTTGGCGTCGTTGCAAGGGAATTTCTTTTTCAAATTAGGTATGATGTCTTATTTTGGTTTTAAGCAAACAGTCAATTTGTGTTGAATCGCGTATTTACCCGAAGAACACGAGTATGAGTTTATGCAAAATGGAAAAATCCACCAGCGTAGACTTTACCTAGAAATTAAGTGCATTTTTCAGCAAAGAACCTGAGGAACACTGACGCATGCACATAAGGCAATACATAGAAGGTTCCTCAACATTTAGAGCAAAGATGTCCGCAACCTCTTCTGTGGAGGGTGTGCAATAAGGCCTCATGAACAAGGTCCACACACTAGACTCAATGAGGCACCTAGTCTTCACTAGTTATGTGAGGAGTGGACCAAGTGATCTTCTACAGCATGAGTGAATTGCGTTAAACTCTTTTGTGGAGTTTTACGAAGAAAGGACATTTGAGCAAGAAGCCAAATCTCAAAGTTGTTGAACTCAAATGATCGCAAGGCGTTCTGAACTAAATGACACGTCTAGGATGGCTATACGAAACATTGGTTGCGATAAGGTCCTAAACATCCATTTTTCAAGAATCTGAACACGTAGATGCATTTGTAATGTATCGCGTTTTTCATTCAATTTTACAAATCACATCATTTTTTATTTAGTGTTTTACTTTATTGTTTTTTTTTTAGTTCTGTTCATTTGTAATGTATTGTGTTTTTCATTCAATTTTACAAATCACATCATTTTTTTTATTTAGTGTTTTACTTTATTGTTTTCTTTTAGTTTTGTTTTTTTATTGCCTGCTTTACTACTTCTTAGTTTAGAATTTTTAACAAGTGTGAGAAAGGTAATTGTGTTTCGTTTAGTACAAGTTAGACGAGAAAGAAAATTGGATTACGCGATAAGACCATTATGCGAGATTGGAATTAGTGACAACACATAATGCGTTAAAAGTAATCTCGTGAAGCTTATCAAGTAGAAAAGCCCATGGGAATTTTAGGGTTTTCGAGGAACTCTGAACGTTTAAATTCAAATTTAAAAAGGAACATGACATGCTAACTCGGTAACTTAAACGTCGGTGTTAGACATCCCATCATGATTAGAAGAAGGCGGGAAAGAGTTTAGCCTTTCGAGAAGATAAGGTTAGCATCTCAAGGGAATGTCTAATCTTGAGTGGACAACTAACTACATATTGAGCTTAGGTGGGTTGCATGGCCTGATAAACTACAAGTTGACAAGTGTAAAGTTATAAGTTGGAACTAGCGGGTAAAGAGAGGTTTGATGATGACTAATAAGGTTAAAAGATTAGTATAAATAAGAATGAAGGAATCAAAGAAGTTGTTATTCTGTTAAGATGCCAAGGAAGAACTAAGAGTTAAGCTGCTTGTTGTAAAAGCTAGGTGAGAAGAGGAAATGGACTAGATGCCCTGAAAGGAAGGAAACTAAGTATTTTGTGAGTGATCTTCTTAAGAAAAATATGTGTTTTGTGAGTTACTTTCATAAAGAAAAGATGTATTTTGAAAGTATTCTTTCGTAGTTTGTCGTTATGCATAGCTCGTTCTGTACATATATATATATATATATATATATATATATATATATATATATATATATATATATATATATATATATATATATATATATATATATATATATATATATATTTATATATATTGTTGTGCAGATATTGATGATGTTATTTGAAAAGAGAAAACTACTGATTGTTGTGCAGATATTATGACCTTTTAAGTAAAAAAATGGAGTCTAAACGAAGAATAAAGTTTTAAAATGCGTAGCTTTTACTACAAATTCATAAATATAAGAGAATATAACTTACATAAGTTTCAACGCCTGTTTTACCATGCTTTTAGTACTTTTATTCCAAAATAATGAGGAAAAGAAGAAATATAGTGAATCGCAAGAGGAAGAAATATGCTTTTAATGCTTTTATGCGATAGAAAGATTGCCTGACGATTAACATCATTAAACGATGTGCCATGTCATCATGCAAAGAGATTCACTAGAAGATAAGAATGGTAGTTCGAGTTGATGTGACTTGACAAAGCTGCATTCGGCACCTACATTTGTAAAGGAATAAAAGTTTCCTGCCTAAGGTAGCCTATATAAAGCCTCAATCTCTACCATGTAAGAGTAAGGGGAGGAGGGTTTGAATGGACTAAAGAAAACCCTAGAGAGCTCTGAGAGGTTTGTCTCCATGAGAGTTGGTGGCGAAGATGATAAGTATTAAAGTATGTACCGGTAAGGTCGATATAATCAAGAACTAATATGTTTAAATGAAATGTAACTTGCTAAAGGTAGGATGCTTACCAAGATTTACCTCGACAAAAAGTAGTTTCAAATTTACCCTTACTTTTTACCGTAGCATGGTGGTAAGTAGGGGTAACCAACCCAAGGGAATTGTTGCAAAGAAAATTTCTTGAAATCAAGCTTGAAAGAAATGTTGTTAGTAGCAAAAGGAAATAATTAAAGAAAATATAGAGAACAACAAATTGAACCAAGAATCAAAGAAATTTGAGATGTAAACTCAATTCACAAAAAAAAGAAAGTAAACTCTTATGAGAAAAAACGATGTGATGGGCAATAGGCAATGGGCGTTATTCAATTCTCATAATCAAATTAAAAGAAGTATGAAACGATTTTTGCTTTAAAAGGAGATTCATGATCAAGGTTCTTGTAAGATCAACTTGCTTGATTCTTGTAAGAGTCTTGATTAAGATTCAAGAAAAGAGATAATCACTACAAGTATTTTTTTTGTATTCTTGCAATAACAACTAATGTCTAATTCTTACACTTAAAGAAAACCAATGTATCTTTCATACTTTTTAGAAACAAATTACAACCATGGTTTAATTGAATTTAATTGTGCACATAAAATTGATGTAATTAAATCATAAATTTCCAAGAACAAGGTGACTTCCCTAAGTATTAATCAATTTCAAGATTTGACATGTTTGATTATAAGCAAGAAATAAATTGAGTTTTTGTGTAGACAAGGATAATCAAATCAATCTTGCATTAATTTTTTTAAGGAAGGAGTATCTTGCATACAAATTGGTGAATCAAGAACAAATTCAAAAATTAAATTGCAAAGAACACTTACAAGGAAAATTCAAAGATTTAATCACGTCTAATTAATGAGGAAAATTACAAGGAAAATTCTCCAAGAATTTGAAAAGCCCATTGCCACTTACCTCTTGAGGATTAGCCTTCTATTGAAAAGAGATTATTGGAAATTAATTGAGGGAAGAAAAAAGGCAGAATGGGGGGAAATTTTCTGGAAAATTGAGAGAGTTTTAATAGAATTTGGGGCTGTTTTGGTGAATTGATGATGGAGTTATGAGAAATAAGGTGCTTGAGGTTCGAACTCAGATCTGTGGATGGCTGACACGTGTCACGACTTTTGAATATTTACCAATTTACCCCTAAACTTCAAAGTGCTTGTTCTTCTTCATTTAGACTCCCTTTTAGTTGCTTTTCATTATGTTGGGTTCGTATCAGAGTCTTCTTTCATATTTTGCTCAAAATATCAAAATAATGAATATATGTATACTATGAATTGAAAATAAGGCAAAAATAAATAGATCAATAATTGCCCCCAACAAATATGTAATCTCGAAAGTAAAATGACATTTTGATCCAGCCAAGATAATAAACAACCTTATAAAGGATTAACTTACTGATCATGACTATATCAGATGGACACAAATATATCTATAGTGATGGAACTAAACACATTGAAGGTGTAACGACCCAACTTTCCGGACTAAGTTGAGGTCACTACCAAATACCAAAACTCGACCATTCAACATAAAATTTAAAACGGACCAGTTACGATTCATTAAAAACATTAGAAACATTACAAAAAGACAGCTTCGGGCCCTATTTTAAATTAAATCATAAAAGTCTCAAACAAAAACTCAAGTCATCAGTTCCAAAAGCACAAGTCAAATATTCTGACAAAATACATAGCGGAAGCGATAAGAAAACCAGACGCGTCCATATGGCCTTCACGCGTCCTTCCTGCCTCTCGTCGGTCTGCCCCTCGCTGTGCCCTTACCTGAAAAGTTAAGGAAGAGAAAAGGGTGAGTATAAACATACCCAGTAAGGGACCCACTACTGGGCCCGTTAGGGGACAACAGTTAACTTCCTATTCGGGGGTGCCCTACATAACAGTCTAGTGGTTCCGTAGAACGCACATATCAGTCCAGTGCTCCCGAAGGATGCACATATCAGTCTAGTGCCCCCGGAGGATGCACCTATCAGTCTAGTGCTCCCGAAGGATGCACACATCAGTCTAGTGCTCCCGAAGGATGCACACATCAGTCTAGTGCTCCCGAAGGATGCACCTATCAGTCTAGTGCTCCCGAAGGATGCACATATCAGTCTAGTGCTCCCGAAGGATACACATATCAGTCTAGTGCTCTCGAAGGATGCACATATCCGTAAGGCACACTACCCCATAGATGAAGCTAACCGTTACCCCTCGGTCTATACTAAATCGTCTACCACAGTCATATCACAATCATCAATCATTTTACAATTTCTCTAAAGGCTTTACTGGCCAGGTAGTATAAGCTTAAATCGTTACACCCTCTGTTGCTATACGCGCCATCTATTCGTATACCATTATGGAAGAGCCCCAAGACTCAAACAGCCAAATAACCAACTGAACTCACTGTCCTTCCCCGTCTAATCCCATGATCATCGTCCATCAATCTAAAATTTCAATCTACAATTAGCGGTTGCAGTTCAGTTACATCAGACAGAAACATAATAACAGTACTTAACAGTCAACACAGATACACTTATTCAGTATAGTCACTAACGTATAATCCCCTGTGGATTACTACGTTTCCGGCCTCGACCTGAGGTCCAGTAGTAGGAAAAACCCTTACCTGAATACTCGGTTATGCCCCTCGATCGAATCCACGCTCAACAGATCAACCTAAACGAAAACACAAAGGTTTTAGTTGATGACTCTAGTAGAAGTCGTTTTAAAAGGTCCGAAACGACACCCGTTGACTTACCCAAGGAAAGGAAAGCTATCTCCAAACAAGCCTACCGCGAGACCCGAGAACTCAAGCGTCAACTCTGTACTACCTTCAAGAGAGAAAAGTAGGGCCACAACTTATTCCAATATTCAAACTCTAATCGGATGTAGCAACATTAGGGAATTCATCGAAAACAATCCTTACCGAAGACTCACCGTGACCCGGAGCGGAGGAAGGAAGGCTTAGGTGGCTTGGTGAAACAAGGAGCTCGGCTCGGCTTGAAGGCGTTCGGCTCGGCTCGGCTCGGCTTGTGGCTCGGCTCAACTCGGCTCGTGGCTCGGCTCACTCGGCTCGCGGCTCGGCTCACTCGGCTCGCGGCTCGGCTCACTCGGCTCGCGGCTCGGCTGGATCTGCTGGTGGCTCGCGGCTCGGCTGGGTTTGCTTGTGGCTCGTGGCTCGGCTGCAAATGGGTCTCGGGTCGGGTCAGCTTGGAACCGGGGCGACCTCAACGACAACTTCGGCGTTCGACGACGGGGTGAGTCGCGGCTGGGTGGAATCCGACGACTCGCTCTGTTCCCAAGCGGCGGAGGACGACGGCTTGACGACGGACACGGTCGGACGATTTGAAGCCGAGAGGAGATCCGAAATGGCAGGGAGGCCGCGACGGACGAACACGATGAAGCTGACGACGCTGGAGGCGGAAAAGAAGACGGAACGTGGCGGACACGGTTGGAAGGAGAAGAGATGAAGAAGAAGGAGAAGGAGGAACGGAGATGGTGGCGGCGGCGCGGAACGGAAGGACAGAGATGAGGCGCGCGACGTGAGGAAGAAGAAAGCGAAAAAGAAGGTGGGGGGGGGGGGAGACGGCGCGTGCCTCTCTTAGGGTTTCTTCTCCTCTCCCTTTAATTTTTATATAAATATATATATATAATAATTATTATTATTAATAAAATATTAATATTAAATAATTATAATAATAATAAATATTAATATATATATTATATAAAAATAATAATAATTTATAATAAATATTAGTATTAAATAATTAAAATAATATTAAATAATAATGTTAGTATTAATATTAAATAAATAAGAAAAAAGTTATTAATATTAAAACTAAAATGATAAAATACCTAATAATAATAATATAATTACTATTATATTATTATTTTATCGTTTTACAAAAATCTTAAATTGCCGAAAATTCACATGATTTACTAAAATTTACCTCGATCTTCGGGGCGTTACAGAAGGATTATCAATGGAGCCTATGATCTATGGATTCATTAGGTTCCCGTGCTAGCTCATATGGAACTAACTTAGAACAATATGTTGGAATAATTTGAATTGTTCGAATTAGGTAAAAGAGAGAGAAACTAACCAATCTATGTGATATAACCGTCAATTATAAGTTTTAGATAGAACTTTATGTTTAAATGAGATTTAAATATTAAAACATAAATACATATTCAAATTTGGAAGCTCAAAATTGATGGGAAATGGTCAAAGTTGTATAAAGTTAAAATGTTGACTTTTGACTTCGAAAAGTCAAATATTGACTGGCTTTACATTCAAATATGATTTGAATTAAAAAAAAATAAATGTAGATTCATGCTCGGAAGGTCGAAATTATTGAAGATAGACAAAATGGTAAAAAGTCAAAATGTGGACTTTTGACTCAAAAAAGTCAAAGTTTGACTTTAACTTGAATGCTCAAATGACCATATTGCCCTTGGTCTAAAGTTCGTGGAAAAATCTAACATTTTGTTTGATAATCCCACTAATACAAGTAGGTACATAAGATGTGAACTCATGGCCCATTAAGATTGAGTGGAGAATGAGGTGTTCATTATAGGTGAAGGTTTTTCATGCATGTAATTGTTTTATAAAATTGTTTTGAAAATTCATTTTTAAAATATTTTGATATTTTGTTTTAGAAATTATTCTTTTTCCACAATTTTTTCTCACATGTGTCCTTAACTAAAAGTTGATTTCCACTTCCAAACTCCATCTCTCTCCTAATTTTTTTCACCTAATCGAGTCCCACAATCCGGTTCTAAGTCTAGAGAATAGCAAGTCAAATTTTTTTGAAAATAAATTTTTAAAATACTTTCATAAAAAGATAACATGCAAAATGCATGTAAAATCTTCATCTATGATCAACGCCTCATTCTTCATTGAATTTTAATGGATTTTGTGTTTACATCTTATGTAGCCACTTATTTGCTAAATGTTAGTGGGATCATCCAACAAAATGAATTATTTTGTCTGTTTTGACTAATTTCAATCTCCTAATCATGAATCCACATTTTTTTTTTTGAAATTTAAATCACATTTGAATTTAAAGGCAGTTAAAGTTTGACATTTCAAATTCAAAAGTCAACATTTTTAACTTTTACAACTTTGACCGTTTCCATCAATTTCAAGCTTTAAATCAATTCCATATGAGAAATATTTAAATCACATTTAAACATAAATTTCTTTATCAAACTGATAACTGACTACTATAACATATCTCTCTTTACCTAATTCAAACAATTTGAATTATTCCAACATAAGTTCTCAGTCAATTCCATATGAGCTAGCAGCGAAACCTAATGAATCTATAGATCATGTACTCCAAGGATCCAAGATTAAATGGCTAAACACTTTTAGACCAAGCTAATCAACATTCATTAACTAACTGGTCATTCCACTAAAGTCTCGTAGTTGCACTCCCCTCACTATAGATATATTTGTGTCAATTTGATATAACAATGATCAATAAGTTAACCCTGCACAGGTTGTTCGTAACCTCAACTGAGTTAAAATACTATTTTACCCTCAAGATTACATCTTGGTACTTAAGTCGCACTGATTCACTATTGAACAATTGGTTTAAGGTCCAACCTATAAATTGAATCCCTCTGAGGCCAATGAGAGGGTGAGACCCTTGTTCAAGACTTGGATTAAGTCTTTCAGGGAACAACCTATTTACTAACCCTAAAGCAGGTTGGAGGAAATTTCATCTTATACTCAATATGATAAGAATCAAGCATCCAGAATTGAATCAAATGAAGAAGTTGAAGAGATGCAATGCTCAGAAGTTGAAAAGTTATTTGGACAACCCAAAAGTCACAAATTTAAATGTTTAATGAATTATGTGTATTTATTTTTTTTCATTTATTAGGGCATAAAATTAAATATTGTGACCTTTCATTTTATATTTTAATTAGTATAAATAAGGTTGTAATTTTCACATTTAAGATAAGGTTCGAAATGAATGAAATCTAAAAAATTCTAAAATGTAGGATTTCATTATTGTGTGTTCGTGTGATAGAATGCATGAATATTTGGAGCATTCAAGTGAGAATTGATCTGTGTTTCTTGTGGAGTGCTTTGAAGATCGAGGGTTGATGCGAGTTTCAAAACTTTTTCTGACCCTCGGTTTGTTAGATCATTTAAGCAATTTGAATCTAACCTATCTTAGAGGTTGAAATCAAATTGGTTTTGGGGGTGATGGAGTTTGTGTTCTTTAAGTCTTGTTGTTTAACATGGTTCATATATCAAATACTCAAGGATTTCTTATCATTTGGTATCAGAGCTTTTAGCTCTAGATCGAGTAAATTTTTTCCATTATTGCAATATGTTCTTGTCTTATTATTCTTAATTTTCATGTTTCTTTTTTGTTATCACATCACATTTTGTCCACTATATAAAATCTATAAAAAAAAAAAAGTGTCACTTTCCAGTCGTAGTTTTACAATTTCGTCTTCTTCAAGGTTTTAGATCTAGGTGTGATCTACAGTTTTTTTTTCCTTTAAGGTCTTCTAATTCAATTGCCTTCAATGTTAAATGTCGTCATTTTGAAAAATCTATAAAAGAAAATGTTGTGATTTGAGAGATTTCATGTTGAATTTTGTTGTTCATGAATTCAAGTGCAAAGAAGATGAATACTGGAAGCTACATTTGAAAGAGATCCTTTAGATTTGAGGATAAATCTTCTTGAAGAAGAGGAGAATGATACGAATCAAGAAATCAAAATTTAATCAGATGAAGAAGTTAAAGAGATGCAATTCTTGGAAGTTGAAAAGTTATTTGGACAACCCAAAAGTCATAAAAATAAATATTTAAGGAATTATGTATTTATTTAATGTTTTTTTCATTTATTATAGTAGTTGAAAGGTTATAAAATTAAATGTTGTGACCTTTTATTTAATATTTTCATTAGTATAAATATTGTTGTAATTTCACATTTGAAAAAAAAAGATTTAGGTTGAATGAAATCTGAAAAATTCTAAAATGTAAAATTTTGTTCTTGTATGTTCTTCTGATAGAATGCACGAATATTTGAAGCATTCAAGTGAGAATTGACATGGAGTGCTTTGAAGATTGAGGGTTTATGGGAGTTTCAAAACTTTATCTGATCCTTGATTTCTTAGATCCTAAGTAACTTGAACCTAGTCTATCTTAGGGGTTGAAATCAAATTTATTTTGGGGTTGTTGGAGTTGTGTTCTTTAAGTCTTGTTGTTTAACATGCTTCTTAGATCCAATGCTTAGGGATTTCATTTCATTTGGTATCAGAGCTTTGTGTCACGTCCCGTGAAACAACACCGAAATGACCTCAAAGTTGCGCTGCAATGTGCTCACGACTCTTTTAGGATAGGCACAAAAGAACTCACACGTGGCCCCAAGACAGCCCACGGGTGGTCACACCACACGCCCATGACACTGGCGTGTGCCTCTCGAGGATAGCTACCACATGCGTGCCACAGACAGTCCAGGTATGAGGCCCATGGCACACCCAGATGCCCATTGGTACAGCCATTAGCCCCAAGCACCAGCGCCCAACACAACCCATGGGCACGGACACATGCACATGGCCAGGCGACAAGCCCAGCATGCACGCGGATAGGCATGCACGCCCACCAGACGCAGCCCATGCTTGCCCAGGCAAGGCACACACGACACCATGCACGCGCGCCCCAGATAGGCCATAGGCACACGGCGCATGGCACTACATGCGCACGCCCCTGAAGCACGGCACGCGGCCTATGCGCGCGCCCCACGGTCATGCTGTGTGCAGCCTCCGCACGTGATAAGTGCTCGAGACACCCCGCGCGTGCGCCTATGCTTTGCCCAAGGCCGAGAAGAGCCCAAACGCTTTTAGAACTTTCTATAACGATCGGGATGACTCGGCAAGACTCCAAAAGACCCGTGATGGGGCTGGAATGCACGTGTACAGCCCGAATGGCCTATGTCGGTGCGCGCCCAGCCAAGCAACCTCCAGACACGTCCAGAAGCTTCTATGTAGGTGTAGAGAGATACGATAACGGTCGAAAGTGTCATGGTAGGTCCAGAATGTTCTAGAGTCAAATGTAAAAGGTCAAACCATCTTGGATCTTCTAGATAGGTCCTTAACCGACCTTCTAAGCCCCTAGGTCAGTTGTGGATATTATAAATAGGAGTTAGGGGGCTCATTTGTAATCAATCCTAAGATCCTTGGAAATCTTGGAACATCTTGGGACATCTTAGGAGGACCTTGGTATTTGGCATGTCTTAGCCAACCAAGGCAACCTTGCCTCATCCTTTGCTAATGGCAATACCCTGGCAAAGGATAAACCATTGTAGCCTATTGTATTTGAGCAGTCTTGGAATAAAAGGAATAATTCCAAGGAAGTGCTAACCCTAGCTTCCTCACCCACCAAAATTCTCTTACCCATCAAGCATCTCAAATACTTCCGTTGCACATTCATCGTTACTGTTCGGTGCACTAACCCTCATAGAAGGCTTACTTGGCTACGTGGGCGTATTATTTAGCCAAGTGCCGCACGTTGGTTAGGTGACAAAAATAACCACGTGACGACTCTAGATCAGATATATCTTTTCATTATTGTAATGTGTTCTTTTATTTTATTGTTTTATATTTTTTTTTCTAGTTATCTCATCACATTTTGTTCACTATATAAAATCTAAAAGCAAAAAGTGTCACTTCCAATCCTAATTTTACAATTTCGTCTTCTTCAATGTTTTAGATGAACTCTGTTCTACAAATTTGTTGTCTTCAAGGTCTTCAAATTCAATTTCCTTCAATGTTAAATGTTGCCATTTTGAAAATCTGTACAAAAAAATGTTGTGATTTGGGAGTTTCATGTTGAACTTTGTTGTTCATGAATTCAAGTGCATAAAAGATGACTATCAGAAACTACATTCGAAAGAGATTCTTTAGATTTGAGGACAAACCTTCGTGAAGAAAAGGAGAATGCTAAGAATCAAGCAATCAGAATTGAATCAAATGAATAAGTTGAAGAGATGCAATGCTTGGAAGTTGAAAAGTTATTTGGATAACCCAAAAGTCACAAATTTAAATGTTTAATGAATTATGTATTTATGTGTTTTCATTTATTACAATAGTTGAAAGGGCATAAAATTAAATGTCATGACCTTTCATTTTATATTTTAATTAGTATAAATAGGGTTGTAATTTCCACATTTAAAATAAGAATTTGGATGAATGAAATTTGAAAAATCTAAAATGTAGAATTTTGTTCTTGTGTTTTCTTATGATAGAATGCACGAATGTTTGGAGCATTCAAGTAAGGATTGATCTATCATGCTTGTGGAGTGATTTAAAGATCCAGGGTTGATGAAAGTTTCAAAACTTTGTCCAATCCTTGGTTTGTTAGATCATCTAAGCAATCTGAATCTAACCTATCTTAGGTGTTAAAATCAAAATTGGTTTTGGGTTTGTTAAGGTTTTTGTTCTTTAAGTCTTGTTGTTTAACATGGTTCATAGATGTAATGCCTAGGGGTTTCACGGCACTATGTCCCTGGCCATGCACCCAGTCTAACCCATGAAATTGGAAGCTTATTGGGCCAACACTATTAAGCTACTATCACCTATGCAGATCAAAGGATAATTTTGTTTGAACAGAAGTTCATAGTTAGCTCAGGACTAAGATTAAGTTACCTAAGTCATCAATATTGAAATAGTCAATTTTATACAATTAACGGTGTTATAACATAAAAGTGACTATTTCATGGTTCCAATATGATGTAAGCTTTTTACATAGGATGCCTCCACTTTCATGTCTCTACGTGAATGATTCAGGTTCACATTGTTTTTACTAACTACCAAGCAAGCCGCATTCATAGAGTCCTCTGAATAAGGCGTCCAACCTATTCATATACTATAGACCATTTAGGCTACATACTCGAACTTGATCACGTTTATGTTTCTACATAAAGTTTAAGTCTACACTAGATAGCCTCAGAACCTTAGTTTATTAGATTCAAGATTAGTGTATTCAATTTTCACTAATAAGTTCTCAATAATAACTTCATTGAATTGAATATAATTTAAACTATAAACTATAAGTGTTAGGACATAAATTCCAAGAGTGAACCTTGGTTTTTTCTATCTTTTGAATTTATAAGTTGTGTAGGAAGTTATGTTTTTAGTACTTTTTGTTGTTGTTGTTTTATTGTTAAGCTGAATTGAAGAGAAAAGAAAGCTAAATGTGTCTAAGTGTTGAGAGTACAAGGTTGGCGCTAAGTGAGGCAGCCATGAGGCTGCCATGACACACCTAGGTGGCCAAGCATGTCATAAGCGACATGACTTCCGTATGCAAGTAGGTGTTACAACTAAAAGGATGGAGAATAACCTTCATGTGCCAAGTGATGGAATACCAAACATGTGTAGCAGAATAAGAATCAAATTTTACCTTAATTCGAACAATTTGATTTATTCCAACATACTGTTCTAAGTTAATTTCATATGAGCTAGCAGGGGAATCTAATAGATCTATAGATCATAGGCTCCAACGATCCAAGATTAACTGGTTAAATTCTTTTAGACTAAGCTAATCAACATTCATTAACTAACGGATCATTCCACTAAAGTCTCATAGTTGCACTCCCCTTACTATAGATATATTTCTTTCCTTCTGATATAACCATGATTAGTAGTTAATCCTCCACAAATTGTTTGTAACCTCGGTTGAGTCAAAATACTATTTTACCTCAAAGACTACATCTTGTTCCTTAAGTCCTATTGATCCACTAAACAATTGGTTTAAGGTCCAACCTATAAATTGAATCTCTCTCGGGCCAATGAGAGGGTGGGGCCCCATGTTCATGTTGGAATTTATGTCCTAAAACTCATAGCTTGTAGTTAAAATTATATTATATTCAATAAAGTGGTTATTGAGGACTTATTAGTGACAATATAATTTTATAATCTTGAATCCAATTAACTAAGGTTTCGAGGCTATCTAGTGTAGACTTAAACTTTATGTATAGACATAAACGTGGATCAAGTTTGAGTTTATAGTCCAAACGATCTATAGTGTATGAATAAGGTTGGGCGCTTTATTCCAGGAACACTATGGATGCAGTCCGCTCTGTAGTTAATACAAACAATGTGACCCTAAATCGTTCATGTAGAGACATGGTAGTGGGGCCATCATATGTACAATTTTTGCATAAGATTGGAACCATGAAATAGTCACTTTTAAGTTGTAACAACGTTAACTATGGAAACTAACCATTTCAGATTATGATGACCTAGGTAGCTTAATCTTAATCCTAAGCTAACTATGAACTTTTGTTCAAACGGTATTATCCTTATATTTGCATAGGTAAGGGCAGCTCAACGACACTGGCCCAATAAGCCTCCCATTTCAGGGTAAGACCAGATGGATGGCTAGGGACATAGGGTGCAAGACGGAATAAACTCCTACCCATTTTAGACTTAGTAGATAGGTTGTTCCCTTAAGGATGAATATAAGACTTGAACAAGGGATCCTGCCCTCTTATTGGCTCGAGAGGGATTCGGTTTATAGGTTGGACCTTAAACCAAATGTTCAATAGTGGATCAGTGAGAATTAAAGAACAAGATTTAGTCTCGGGGATAAAACGGTATTTTGAACCAGCTAAGGTTACGAATAATCTTTGAAAGACTAACTTACTGATCATGGTTAATATCAAATGGACAGAAATATATCTATAGTGAAGGGAGTGCAACTACAGGACTTTAGTGGAATGGCCCATTAGTTAACGAATGTTGATTAGCTCGGTCTAAAAGGGTTTAGCCAGTTAATCTCGATTGTTGGAGCCTATGATTTATAGGTCCATTAGGTTCCCCTGCTAGATCATATGGAATTAACTTAGAACAATATGTTGGAAAATTTAAATTGTTCAAATTAGGTAGAAAGAGAGAAATCGAGAAATATATATGATACAACTATCAGTTATAGAGGTTTAAGTTTAAATGTGATTTAAATATTAAAAATATGAATATTGATTCATATTCGGAAGCTCGAAATTGATGGAGTCAAAGTTGTGAAAAGTCAAAATGTTGACTTTTGACTTTGAAAAGTCAAACTTTGATCGGCTTTATATTCAAATGTGATTTGAATTTAAAATAAAAAAATGAATGCAGATTCATGCTCAAGAGGTCAAAATTAGTCAAGACGGACGAAATGGCAAAAAGTAAAAAAGTTGACTTTTGACTTTGACTTAATTTGTCAAATGACCATAATGTCATTGGACTAAAGTTAGTGAGAAAATCCAACATTTCGTTGGATAATCCCGCTAACACTTAGTGAGATAGGTGGCTACATGAGATGTAAATACCTAGTCCACTAAGTTCCATTGATTATTAGTGGATTATTAAGTGTTGAGATTTAAGAATAATTACATGCATTTTTGCCTGTAATTTGTCTATTTAAAGTTTTTTTCAAATTGAAAAGGATTTTTGGCAATTTTGTAATTTTGAATCACAAAATAAATCTATTTTTCTCTCTTAATCTCAACCTAATTTCCACCTCCAAATTCCATCTCTCTCTAATTTTTCCTTCACTTAAAACCAGGTTGTGGGACCCTTTAAGTTCAGAGAATAGCGGGTCAACACTAGTGGTGGTCCCTGGTTCGTGATCAAGAGAAGATTTGGAGAAGTCGGGAAAAGCTTCAAAGGTAAATATATTTTCCTAAACCGTAATTTAGTTTGAATTAGGGCTTTTTAGCATGTTAACCACTAAAGTGTTAAGTTGCATATAGAGTAATTTTTTATCCTTGTTTCTGCAGCGCATGTCTTGTATTCCATTAGTTTAAAACTTGGATTCAGTCTTTAAGGGAGCAACCTATCTACTAACCCTAAAGTGGGTAGGAGTGAATTATGTCCCTAGCTATCCACCTGATCTTACCCCTAAAATTGGAGGTTTATTAGGCTAGTGTCGTTGAGCTGTCCTCACCTATACAGATCTAAGGATAATTCTGTTTGAACAGAAGTTCATAGCTAGCTCTGGATTAAGATTGAGTTACCTAGGTCATTATAATCAAATAATCAGTTTTTTATAGTCAACGATGTTATAACTTAAAAGTGAATATTTCATGGTTCTAGCCTTATGTAAACTCTTTACATAGAGTGCCCCCACTTTCATGTCTCTACATGAACGATTCAAGATTACATCATTTGTACTAACTACAGAGTGGGTCGCATCCATAGTGTTTCCAAAATAAGGCATTCAACCTTACTCATGCACTATATACCGTTTGGGCTATATACTCGAACTTGATCCACGTTTATGTCTCTACATAAAATTCAAGTCTACACTAGATAGCTTTGGGATCTTAGTTTATTGGATTCAAGATTATAGTGTTTTATTTTCACTGATAAGTACTCAATAAGCACTTCATTGAATAGAATGTAATTTATACTACGAATTACGAGTTTTAGGACATAAATTTCTAAGGGTCATTTTTTAGCCATTTTTTGTGTTTTTAGAGTTTTCTAGTTAAGTTTGGGAAATTCACTTATTTCATGTCAAGAGGAGATTGGAAAAATTTATAGGTCAAGGATATAGCTACTAACATTTCACATTTTTTTACTGCCCATTTTTGTATCTCATTTTAATGTATAGTGTTCATATTGTGCAGTGGTCTAAGGCCTAAATTCCTTAATACATTACATGTTTATACCATTTCAATCCATCATTCCTTTACTATTCATTTGTCAAAGTGTTATAAGTAGTTTAGGCTTATGATAAGTTCTTGATCAAAAGTTTAGCTTATAAGGTTTATCACGTTAGTTGAGCTATAATCATCGCTTGGCCAGCGTCTGTCGTCAACTACTCAAGAGTGTGAGTAGCAAGGATATAGCTAACGCGCACAAGAGGTAGTTTGGAGACAAACTCTACCTTGGCAATTAAATCTCCATCATTTGTATCATGAAAGGAGAATAACTGTGGTGACTTGGTGTTGAGAGGTTGCCACCCTTAAAAGAGAGGTAATACAGGTCTTATAAGCAAACACTTTTAGATAGATACGCTTGACCAAGCTTTATCATTTGCATCTCGAGAGTCAAGCAAGTGTGGCGTTTAAGTTACTAAAAAGTGCTCACCTTAATCAGAAGCTAGTTGATTGATCTCTATCACATCAAGGTGGCCGTATGGCTTAATCGCCTAGCAATGCGGAGACATTCCTTCACTCTTTCTTAATACAAGTTAGCTCATTCCCCATCTTCTCACCATTATTACCACCTTTACAGAATCTCTAGTGTAGATAGTAGAATTAGTACTTAGACATACTTTACTTTATACTATATAGATAGATACTTTATATTGCCTAGATGAAGAAGTGAGCTTTATAACTAAGATTTGATATAAATTCCCTGTGTTTGACCCTGGACTTTCAAGGAAACCTATCGTTTCGCTTACATTTGGGAAAGCAAAAGGAAAGCTTGTACTACATGTTTACTATTTGGAAATATGCAATGCACACGCACGCAATCCACAAAGATTGTTAAGCAGGATGTGAGGGATGAATTTATGAATTTTTCTAATTATTTACAATTTTACCCTTGATCTTCAAATTGTCCATTTTTCTTTGTTCGAACTCCGTTTAAGGAGATTTTTGTTGTGTCGGGTTTGTAATGGAGCCTAGTTTCATAATCTGCATAAAGATATAAGGAAAGTGAATATATACATGCTAGGGTAAAGAAATTAAACATATAAAATTGAGTCAAGTTTTGCCAAACACACTTGTATTTTCTTCTTCTTTTGTATTTGTAATATGAAATCAGCGGCCGAAAGACTTAAAGTTTTAATTATAAATGCAATTTACTACCACTTTCACTCTCTCATTTCTCTCTTTCCATAGCATTAATCCTTTGTAGCATGATATAATACAAGACATAATTAGTATTAGAGAATTTGGATGTTTGTATTATTTACCTTTTTCAGTTAAGTGTTGTAATCGATACATCATTCTATTTGAGAGAAAGAATGAGGTATTAAATGTTTCCACTCGAGAGAGTAATGACCTGAATTTTACTAAACAAGCAGTGAAGAGAATGTAGAAATACAATCTTGTCACTTAAATCTTCCTTAACATACATATCGGGAATAATCTCAAATAATTGATTATTTTGATCCTTAGACCTAAGATTATCATAGTGTTAAACATAAGAACTAATATATTCTAATAAAATCATCTTTAACTGGATAATTAGTAAGGTTGTACTCGAATACATTATGAATTATGCAGTGGACAATGATTAATCAAGATGGAATTTATCCCTCTTGTTATGGAGACATATCTTTAGACCCTTTGATTAAGCGTGATTGTGGAAATGCATGGTCGTCCTATAAATGAGTTACTAAGGGTATTTATGTCATTTATTATTTCAGTATGCTTATTGATCGAGCTAGAAATTAATTGAATTAAATAAGGTGACTTTGTCCATACTTTAAATTAAATTATAGATATCGTGTGATAAAATGATTAAAGCAATAATTATATTAGGTTATGTTGGATCACTGACTTAATTTAATATGGGTAGCCATAATGTCTTGTTATAGACCAATTATGACTTATAGGTCATAAAATGAGTAATGGGCCCATTGCCATATTAAATTAACCTAACGGGTCGCACACGAAAAAAACTGAATTGAATTTATCTTTGGGTTAGATAATTAATAAGCCCAATTGGAGAATTGGGAGCTTATTAGGAATCACTAAGTTATTAGGAATCCCTAGCTTATTAATAATCCCTAAGTTATTATGAATCCTTAAGTTATTAGGAAATCCTAAGAAGTCTATAAATAAGACCATAGGCATCTTATTTTAGACACATAATGAAAGCTAAAAATTCGTTTTTCACAAAGACATAATTTGGAGAGTCAAAATTCCTACTCTGTGAGGTTTTAGTATACCTGAATTCGAGGAGTCAAATTCTCAATTCGTGTGTGGATTACTGTCAAAGAACGCTAGTGATTTCGAAGTGTTTTGGTGATACGATTTTAGAGGATCATCCTCATCAATATAGAGGTATTCGAACTTGGAGCGTTACTCACGTTAGCATAAAGGTATGTTTATTCGTAATTTAATTGTTTTTGAACAGTTTATTTACGTTCTAAGGGTTGAAGATTTTTTTTTTTTTTTTGTTAATTTTGCTTCGTCTAGCCCTAGACCATTTTCCAACAATATGGTGAGTTGTAAATAATAATATCAAATAGATTAGATACAAACTGTCTGTTAACTTTGAGTATTTGCATCTCGAAAGACAAGCAAGTACAAACGGCACCGAAAGGAGGCTTGCCTTAAATTTGAAGTTAACAAATGATTTGTTTCGCCTCATTCAACTAATTAACCTTGTATTGCATCTGATTACATAGACATTCCTTCATTTACATCTTTTAGGCTTAACTGAGTTTATATCACGCATTATCACTACATTCGCTTCCATCTTGTTTCTCCATGCACATAATATAGTCATATTTGAATTAGATAATATTGTGGATATAATTATACTATATAAATATCGCATGAAGACCATATGTTATAACCTTAAGTAACAAAGATTACTTGTGTTCGACCCTGACTTATTGGAAAAACCTCTCTTTTGGCTTACACTTTGACAAGAGAGAGGAAAACTTGTATGCAATTAACATATCATTAGGCATAATTAGCAACGCATAAGTATGTGCCAGCCCCTTTTATCACATAACCCCAACTTACTCACCTAGTTTAGTCACATACTTAGAACCAAAATTTCATATTCATGATAGCTCATAACACTTCATACATATATTGTAAACAAGAGGCAAGCACTGCATTCAATGCATCATTCCATTTGAGAGAAGGAATGAAGCATTGGGCATTATTCGAGAGAATAATAATTGAGACCTCACTAAACAGGCAGTAAAGGGGTTGTAGTAATGCAATCACTTTACTGAATTTCTCCTTAAAATACATATCAGAAATGCAAGTGCGTGTGGCGATAAGCACTGAAAGGTTACCCACCTTAATATAGAATGGACTATAAATAATGCGATCAAATAGTTAGACATAAAACTTGTGGTAATTTCAAGTATTTGCATCTTGAAAAGATGAGCATGTATGGCAACAAGGCACCAAGAGGATGCTCATCTCAATTATTAAATTTCAGTTGCTTTTTATATCGCCCCATGAACTACTTAACCTCTGTATCACGTTTCATTACATAGAACATTCCTTCATTAATCCACCTAATTAAATTGAGTTCAATTGCATTAACATCAACAAAAGAGATTTTATTATAAACGGTAATTATCTCAGGGTCTTTTGATAAACTGAGAAAATCCTGATTACTAAGTTCACTTAAATGTATCTGAAATGGATAGGACTAAATTGCAATACATTCTACTGACAATAACTACATATTATTCCTGACCACTTAAACATTCTCTACAATGCTACCCAAACGCTTCTTCTTCAAAACCCAAATTTGAATTCTGGGATTTTTTATTTGAGAAAACACACATGTCATTTTATGGTAACTCGACAGGCTTAATGCTCCATATATCTTTGGCATATTCGTGAATGGTTCTGTCACTGCTGAACTTGTATGATCCTGCCGTGTTCAGTATTGACATCCTCGTCCATCTCTGAACCAAACAAACAAGTTTTGCGAATCACAAACTAAGTACACCTTTCATTTCAATCACATTTTGTTTGAACAAACTTGTGTCGAACACACGTTTTAATTTTAATTTCAGTAACTTAACGGAATTAATTAGACAAGACTCTCAAAGTTCAAATCAAACTTGTAATTTAACCTGTTATTTTTATTTTAGTAGCGACTCCAAAAAATTATAGATCTCATACCTTTTGATCCCGGTAGGCCTCGTCGACCTTCTTTTGACATTCGATATAACTGGGGAAGTCCTTTCCCACAAGGAAATAATCCGCACGACCAAAACCTTCATTTCCCTCCAATGATCCTATCAGTTCTTCGTAATCATAAGACCCAAAAACACCACTTCGAACATATTCTTTCACTTCTTCAAAGCGTGGGTCCGGAATAAACTACAGTGACACACCAATCTTAGTATAGCAAAGCAAGATATATGTTCATGTAAAAATTGTAATTCACTGTCTTGACTCTTCTTATATTTTTCTTTGATATAGTTTGCACAGAAAACGGAGATGAAAAAACGATACACTTGATTTTCCATTGTTACCACACTTATTCCTCGAGTCAAAAGCATAAGCATACCTTTCCCTCGGCTCTTTCTTTCCTAAGCCCAGCAATCTCGTGGGCTTCAGCACCGAACAAGAAAAAGTTATCAGCTCCCACTTCTTGCCTTATTTCAACATTCGCTCCATCCAAAGTCCCAATCAGGATGCACCCATTCATTGCAAACTTCATATTACTTGTTCCACTGGCTTCCATTCCAGCGGTACTAGAGAGAGAAAACGAAGGATGAACAGAATTATAATTTCTCAAACACAATGATTCAGCATTCATTTTCATCATTAAAATGAGGCGCACTAACCTACAAACTTTAAATATTGATGTAATGTTGTCCGTTCTGTCCCCCCCCCCCCCCAAAATATACAAAAATAGTTGAATACTCTCTACAAAACCACTCTAAATATATCTATAGGCCAATTTCCATCGTAAATTATGGATGCACTTTGTTGGTCATGTTATATTTCAGCATCCTGCTACCACTTGTACCTTAATTAATTAACCAAGAATTAGCAATCAGTTGGGAAGAAAAGCATCTCTAATATTGAAACCAAATAATCTGGAAATATCATTGCCTTGTATATTAGTTTATATTGAGAACAACAGTTTGACGAAGCTAGGGGTCAAAAGAAGTTAGGGCAGGATTCCTCTTTTCCATCACCAATGTCCAACAACTAATGGTCTAAGTTCCCTATACAAACATACTGATACGCATTCTACTCTACCTACATAGTAAAGAAAAATGAGCAACAATGAAATAGTATATTACCTGATATGCTGTGACAACTCGCTTGCAGGGATAAGTAGTTCAGCAACACTGACATTGTAATCGGGAACAAAAATTACCTGGCGAAAGCAGGCATGACAGTTATGAGATGTCCTATGCTTTGTAATACGAAACTAGTCAGAACTTTCAATGAGGCACCAAATGGGCCAGAACAGACTAAAGGACGAAGGAAAATGTTGTTACTTCTCCCAAAAAGAAAATGTAGTTACATAAAAGCCCTCCACTATTTAAAGAAAAAGAAGAAAAAAATGGAGTTGTATTCGGCAGTCCAATTAGATGCCATGAACTGTGCAAGAGACGTCATGAAAATAATAGACACTTCTCTGATTGATGTATTAAGGTCGAATCCAATATGAATTACTTTACCACCGGAGTTAAAGTAAAACAAGGTTACTATTATAAACCTAGATGCGACTCATACAAATAAAGTCCAGTTTTTTGACTGCAGAAACTACCTGTATTCCCAGATTATGGTCTATGCCATGTATTTTTATTAGGGATGAAAACCAACAAAAAGACATGGTATACATGAAACCCAAATCTTAGTGATTGTAGAAAGCAGTATGCTAAATTTATAACAACTATTTATGTGCACGATCGTACCTTCAACAAGTCACCAATTTCAGGATCATGATTTACTGTAGCCCCCACATCTGTAATAAACTTCACGATCCTCTTGGCTTGCACATAAGTGGCAAATGCTTTCCCTCCGAAGATACAAACTCGTGGAATATACGTTTCTTTCCTTTCTTTTGCGCTCATTTCTTTCATCTTCTTGTAGCGGTAAACAATTCCGAATATATTCAATAGCTGTCTCTTGTATTCATGAATGCGCTTCACCTGAAATAGGTGGAGGAAAAATAGGATAAGCAACTAATCATACAATAACAAAAAGGTATGATTAGATGGAACACAATTTGATACAATGTCGGACAATGAAAGAACACAGATAGCAGAGGATAAATCAATAAATCAAACGACACTGATAAATTTCTAAGCGTAGCAACTTGCTAGATGGGGCATCAAAGCAAATAACCTGGATATCAAACATCGCATCGGGACTGACAGTATACCCAGTTTTTTCTTTTAGAAATGACACAGCTTTCAACTTATTGTTCCTTTTTGCTATCCTCCACTGATTTTGAAGATCCTCATTATCTGCAAACTGTGTGTGAAAGAGAGAGAGAGAATCATGCTGGGTCAGACATACCGAGAAAACCAGTTTGTTATACAAAGAATATGTACACACCAGTAACCAAGTATAACAAGATCAATAACCTAAAAGGTACATTACCTTTTTCAATCCACCCAGCTTTTCAGTGTTAAGGACCCAGTCCTCTGAGCCAATCCAGTTTGTTATAAGTTTGCTTAAATCAGGATTGCAGAAAAGAATCCATCTTCTGGGTGTCACTCCATTGGTTTTGTTTTGAAACTTTTCTGGCCATAACTGCCAAAATAGAATATTGGATACAAGAAATGAGTACAAATACTTTTTCGTCACAAATTTAAACCTCAAGCAGGTTTTAGTATCTATTGAAGTCCATACCTTATAAAATGAATTAAACACTTCGTCCTTTACTATTTCACTGTGTATCTCTGCAACCCCGTTAACTGCATGACCACCTACAACACATAGATTAGCCATTCGAACCATCTTCGGCGGTGGCAGTGGTGGTGAGGTAGGTTCCACTTTCTTATCCTGAATGTCTTTGCATTCCACCTCATCATCCTCAACAAATTCATCTTTATCAACAAACTTGGCTAATTTTGATAAGTTTTCTTTATCAACAGAATCAGCTTCTTTGGAACTTTTAAGTACTTCAGTCGATGCAATGGTTGAGCTTTCTTCAGGTTCAATAAATAAATCGGAATAGGCAGCTGGCAGATCAACATTTTCTAAAATTCTCAACTCGTTCAGCTTTTCACGTAACAGCTTAAGATCTGCCGTACCATATTCTGAAATAATAGTTCGAATAAGCTGAAAACAATAAAGAAGGGAATAAGAATAAATTAGACTTAAGTGGCAATGCAGTGGAATTCTCAATAGGATGTTACATAGTGATACCTCTTCATCAATCAGTTCTATGATCTCAACATGTCGGGGAAGCAATCTCTGCATGAGTTCATAATTCCATTTCTCCAATGCCTCAGGTAGAACAGTATGATTTGTGTAAGCCACAGTCCTAAACAACAGAAGATGGAACAAAAGTAAGTTAGTCTTAAGAATTAACTCAACATGCATTATGATCGTTGCAAGCAACTACCAAGAAGTAATACAGTAGGGCAGTGAGACTTCGTGTTTCTATCAACTTTTTACATATATTTTTTTCTTTTCTATTTATCAAGCTTTTGTATCTGAGAGAAACATATGAAATAAACAACTAAATACATCGAGCTCAAACACTTAGAAGCTACAGGACTCCATAAAAGAATAATAAGGCAAAATTGTTTAATATGAAATAATAAGTAAACCACAAGGCTCGCCCCTTTGTTATCAAATGGTAGATAATCCTCAGCTATTTCCTGAAACATATTAGCCTTATGTAAATCAACCATCATTAACATATTCACAAGCATGTACCTTTGAGTAATATTCCAGGCTTCCTCCCAGCTTAAACCCTTCAAATCCAATAAGATTCTCATGAGCTCGGGAATGCATAGAGTTGGGTGAGTGTCATTCATCTGCACAGCAACTTTCTCAGGAAATTCTTCCCATTTTATGTTTGCACCAGATCTTCTCACAAAGCGTTCAACTATATCCTGGAGAGATGCTGAACATAAAGTATACTGTTGCTTCAGTCGAAGAATCTTTCCTTCAATTGAATCATCACCAGGGTAGAGCACATGGCAAATCTGAAGTAAATAAGGCAAACCATTATTATGATTCCTGAAATTTTTGCTCCAGAATATAAGCAGAAGGTTTTTTCAAATTTTTTATTAAGCAGTAGAAGGTTTGGAGCAGGCTCTAGGCTCTAGGTTCAGGATAAAAAGAAATGGCCAGAATATAAGTACAGGGAAAACCCCCTTTTTTTCAAGGAAAGTATCATATCCAAGAAACATGAAGAAAAGAAGACCACCAAAGATCCTGAATCTATTTAGTCAATACAAAGATTGTCTCTTGAATGATAGAGTTCTGCAAAGTTCAAGTCAAGTTTTAGTTTGAAAAAAAAAAACATATAATTTGCCAAGTTCACAAAAACAGAGAAGGTCATCAGAGAAAATTTGTGTAACCAAGGAGCATTTGAACCTTTTCAGCACTTGCTAAAGCCTCTGATGCTCTACTGTGCTCTCCAGCATTGAAAGCAGCTAAATCAAAATCTTCGGTTGGAGCTTTAGTGGACCAAAGTCGCAGGTTGATTGTATTTTTTGTTTTATATCCTGGAATTGGAACGTCATATGCTACAGCCTCTATATCCTCCCCACCAGTCCAGTTCTTTTTCCCATCTGATCCAGTAACAACCTTTCCATAGAACTTTATATGATATTTAATATCGTTTCTCACAATTTCCCAAGGGTTACCAATCTGAAAGGAAGATAAGAATAAGAAAGTAAGATACATTAAAGCCAGCACAGGAAATCAAATTGTACTAATAATTGCAAAAGTGAAACTGAAATACCTCGAGCCAATTTTCAGCAACCTCCTCCTGACCATCTTTAGTGATTTTCTGTTTGAATAAGCCATACTTGTACCTTAGTCCATAACCCCATGCCGGGTAATTTAGCGTTGCCAAGGAATCCAAAAAGCAGGAGGCGAGCCGCCCAAGGCCCCCATTTCCAAGGGCAGCATCTGGTTCCTGTTATCAATATAAAATAACTAACTTTGTTTCTATCGTGGCCCTTCTTTAGTGAAAAAAATAAACCAGAAATAGAATTCCACGAGAAAGAAATGATGGGAAAAAAATCCTCTAACAGAAGAAGGGTGAGGAGAGGACTAACTTAATGTAAAGTCAGGAACTAACAAACGCCTTCATTCTATCAAACATTACGAACATCTTGAAAATATTCATATATTCCTTTCCACCGAAGGAGCACGTTAACTGAAAGCAAATCTTATCGAATAGCCTTACCTGGGAAGCAACATTTTCTAATTCATATCCAAGCTTGCTCAATGCCTCTGCATATGGACCAGTGAGCTCCAAATTGCCAATTGCATTCAACAGTGCCCTACCCTAGAAGGAAGAAAGGGGGAGTAAACAACTCTGAGAACCACCAACTCTAGGAAGAAGAGATAAATAGTCCATAATGCTAAATCAGTAACCTGCAGAAATTCCATGGATAAATAATATGCCTGCTTGACGTTCAACCTTTCGTAAAGTTCAAATGTTTCATTCCAATTAATGATAAGAGCATCTCGAACACTTTGTGCAGTAGCAAAGAAGGCCTTAGGAAGATCAAACCGATCGGGAGAAAATAAAGGAGTAAACTCTGCATGGTACTTAATACTTGAGGCAATAGATGAGGCGTCCGGAGCAAAAGCAGTTGCAGCCGTTGGAGATTCTGCACGAAAACAAAAGCCTATAATATTTCCTGTAGTATATGACAGATTTTTAAATTAAATGATTTTAAAACTTTTGCCGAATGCTCAATGCCACAAGATCCCATTAAAAAAAATTATTAGAAAAAGAAAAGAAAATAGAGAGAATCCGCCATGAAAAGAGCATCTCAATTCCGAAAGTTTCATTCCAATCGCATCAGAACTGTAAATAAGTACATTATATCCTGAATCCTAGAGAAATTAATATATATAATTCAACGTCCACCTTTGCACTGAGAATGGCAATCATGCAACTTTCCAGCATAAGTAGTGAAAGCACAGAAAGGGAAAATTGAGGGGAAAAAACCTCGGCGATCAATAATTTCAGAAAGGAAGGAAAAAAAACATCAGATCATGCAATGAAGGCAAAATCCACAGAAAGCACGAACAAAGAACCGAAATGAAATGAAGCAATGAAAGAAGAGAGGAACAAAGTACCTTGATCAGCAACCGGATCCTTGAGCATGGGCTCACCGGACACATTCTTAACGAGAAATGTCCGCTTTGGCGATCGCCAGGAAGAGGTGGGAAGGAGCAGCAACTTGGATTGGCGATACCTGCTACTGAGCCCAATAAGAGAAGGAAAGGAATTGGAGTGCGAAAAGGAGTCTGGTGGATTTAAAGCAAGGGTGAATTGGGAGGTGGCGGCCATGGATTTCAGTCTCAGCAGATCGCAGGAGCAGATTGAATGTATGAGTATTTGAGAGTTGGCGTAGAGTGCGTTTGGTTTCAGTTTGTTCTGTTGTCTGTTGTTGAGAGTGTTGCGTTCCGGTGTCGCCCAAAGATATATAGAAGAAAAGAAGAAAAAGTAGATCAGGAGATTGAGATATTAAAAAGAAGCCGAGAGTTGAAACTGAAAAGTGAGCGATTCCATGTAAAGTAATGTATGAGATTTTATCACATGCTTGCAATTACATTCTCACCATCGTGCATCCATTTCTATGAGTGGTTCCCATTACCCTTCTTTTTGGATTTTTTTCCCTTTTCTTCTGCATTTGATGTCGACAAAAATATCCATCTCATTTAATATCATTCTACAAAATTTTATACTCCAATTTCAATTTATATTCATCAACTTTTCATTCCTATCTATTTAAATCTTAATCTAAAAATTATATCAACTTAAATCTTAAACTTTATGGCTTGTATCAATCTAACTTCAACCTAATAATTATATCAATTTATACCCAAAACTTTAAGTGTATCAATTTACACTTGAACTTATATACATTTATCAATTTAAAACCTCAATTATATTTTACTTGGACATGCCCATGAAAGTTAAAAGTTTAAATGGATACATGTATAAAAATTTGGGGTTTAAATCAATGCATTTACGAAAGTTTAAGGTTTAAATTGTTATATTCATAAAAGACTAAGATTTAAATTGATACATCTATTAGTTTAAAGTTTAAATTGATACAACCTATGAGACCTATACCTAAATTAAGAGGTTAAAATTTTGGTTAAATATGAAAAGTAGGTGTTTTTTATGAAAGAATGAGGAGAGAAGTTAATATTTGGCATTGAAGCAAGACTACATGATAAGAAGTTGGCAAGTGAGTTAGTTTGGGAGAAGGGTTATGCGACAAGACTTTTGAAGGTTAAGTGTTAGTCTGCAATTAAGGTTCTTCGCGAGTTGACGGACTAGGTGAGAAGAAGTAAGGAAATTTTTCAAAAATTTTCCTAAGTTTACTTAATAGGCCACGTGTAGGAGTTTAAGCTAAGCATGTTTAAGTTAAACATAAGATTCACACGTGTACCACTAAGAGTAGGAGCTAGCAAATTGATAAGAGTTTAAAGATGACTAAGCTAATTTGGGATTGAGTATTGTTACTCTAAAATTCTAAAGAGAAAATTAAGTGTTAAAGTGCTGCTGAAGTAACTAAGCGAGAAGAGGAAGAAGAGAAGCATTTGGAGTCTAGGTTTCCAAGTTTGTGAGTGTTTTCTTAAAATGATTTGTTTATGTTTAAAGGTTTTCTTTTAAGTTCTTATTGATTTAAAATGATGTTTGATATACGACCATTTCAAAGGGTATTTCAAATCAAAAGCTTATGTTAAGTTTAAAACATGTTTTATGTGATTTCAATGATTGTGAAATGGTGTTCAAACCATTAGTCTTCTTCCTATCAATGAGGTAACTGATATGTGCACATAAAGAGTAATGGCAGTCATATACAAAAAGCGTGCATGGTGAAATGAGGCGGGACAATGCATAAAAGATGTGTATTGCGCTTCGGCCTTAGCAACAAGAAATGGATTAGGATATTCTCAGATGTTGGTGATGAGAAGACCATCTCAGTAGTCTAAACGTGAGATGATAAGCCTTTGCATAGAGAATGAGTCAGATTCTTGGCAAAAAGAATGATTGTTGACTAATGTGTGGTTATGTGAAATGCATGTTTGTGCGTTTTAATTGTTATGTGAAAAGAATGTGTTTTAATCAATTTGATATGAATAATGATGTTTATGAAAGGTATTTCGTAAAAAAGTTTTCTTAAAACCTCACTAACTCTTTTGACTTATGTTTTCAAGTTTTACTCCCTGAGTTACCAGGCATTAAGACAAAAGTAAGGAACGGGTGAGGGGCTTGCTATGCGAGAAGAAGTTGTCAAGGCTTTTAGTTTAAGTTTAAGTGTTGTTTATGTAATTTTGCTAAGTGTTGTAAACGTAAGACCTAAGTAATAAAAGTTTAAGAACTGGTTATTTCTTTGTGTAAGTTGTTTATTGCCTTAAGTTTTTGTTTAAGTTTAAGAACAAATGTTAGGCGATTAAGCAAAGCTTAAGGACCTCAACTTGAGTGTTTTGACATTTAATGCTTGAAGATCCTCAAAGTCATTACCACTTAAGAATAACCTAATTTCTTGATCATTGCATATCAAACAGGTAGAAACCCTAAAACTAAAATTGTATAAACAACATCTTAGGGTGAGATCATGGTTGTTTGGGTCACTCTCACTTAGACTATACAACTTTAATAAGAAGTCTTGAAAGAAAATTTTACATCTTACTTTCAAACACCATAGATTCTGTCTGCATATTCTTGTTCATCCACATTCTAAATACCATCGTAGCAAACAAGCACACGAAACATTTTGCAAATGAAGATAAAACTTACTGGCTGAGAGAAAAAATATAGAAGTATATATAAAATATGTACGAGAAAGTTGACTTGGTGAAATTCACAAGAAAGTTGACTAATTAACTTTATGAGAAAGTTGAATTTCATTCAAACTTTATGTGAGATTGACTTGGTTCAACTAGATAAGAAAACTAAACCAAGTCAACTATCTCGTATAGTTGAAATAAAGTCAAGATTTTCATAAATTTGAACAAAGACATCTTCACAACAAAGTTGGCTTCACTAGACATCTTCTTTCTGTCCTTTGTCTCGGAAACTTCACCTAATGGGATAAATCATAGAACTCCAACAATTACTTTCCATGCTCAATTAGGTTCCAATAATTCTTTTTTTAATATTTTCTCCATTTTCTTCTCCTAAAAACGTAAGAATTCTCCTTTACAATGTAAAAAAGTGAAAAAGAAGTAAAAAAATTGTTGCTTACTAAAAACTTGTTAGAATTTATGTCCTAAAACTCGTAGTTTGTAATTTAAAATCATATTCTACTCAATAAAGTCTTAAATTCAATAAACTAAGGACCCGTAGCTATCTTGAGCAAACTTGAACTTTATGTAGAGTCATAAGAATGGATCAAGTTTGAGTATATAGCCTAAACGGTCTATAGTATATGAATAAGGTTGCGCGTGTTATTTTGGGGACACTATAGATGCGACCCGCTTTATAGTTAGTATAAATAATGTGATCCTGGATTATTCATGTATAGACATGAAAGTTGGGGCATCCTATTTAAAGAGTTTGCATAAGACTGAACCATGAAATAGTCACTTTTACGTTTTAACATAGTGTCACACCCCACCTCGAGCACCTCTTTGCTTGGCTCGAGATGTGGCGTTAACCAACCGATGTCGCTTTCCTTCTTCACAACACCGGTTAACCCTGACTACTGATTCTTTTGCAATGCTAAATAACTTGAATAAATTAAAACTTATGCATCATAATAACACGAGAAACATACATCAAACAACTTTATTACACAACCTTAAAAGAAGTCAAGGCTAGATGCCATTGATTACAGACTACATTTCCAAACCAAGCAAAAGCTAAACAACTGAACTTAGCTCTAACTTATGTACAACACAAAGTAACCTAAGTACTGACCAACAATAGTAAAACTATCTACAACTTTGAACAGCAAACTTGGAGACAACGGTCAGGCTCTAGAATCATGATCTTTACTTGGAAAGTAAGAAAACATTTGGAAAAGGTGAGTTAAATAGCCCAGTAAGTGATGGTTTTAATAAAACATACTTTTTGAAATAACTTAATTATCTTTCTTAAATCATTCATAAAACATAACATAAGAATAAAATCTTTAAAACTCTTTCTACTTTCAACAATAACTCTTTCTACTTTCCGAAATAACTCTCTCTCTCTAAAACAAATCTTTGCTTCTTTATCTGTTAGTTCTATACCCTAAAAACTTGGTCACGATAGTAACTACCTCGACCTACCGTGCCTAGAAACTCGATCATGATTATATCATGCTTGAACTCGGTCATGATGATGTCATGCCAAAACTCGATCAAGATAATAAAGAACTGATCAACTATCCTGCCTGAACTTGATGCTTGTAGCTAAGTGGTCAGCATAACCCTTTACCCCTAAAACTTTGTGCACATTGACTGTCGAGAACTTGATATTTGATCAAACATGGTTTTTCTTGCTTAAAACCATTCTCAATAAACTCATGCTTTTGCAACAACTTTCTAAAACATTTAATAAATATGTTTCAGATACTTAAAGCGTAATCATAAAACATTACTTGTAAATTTCATCAGCAACTTCTCATTAAATACATGTTTTGCTAAACATTTCTAAACTCATGCCTTCAAATCATTTTCTAAATAAGTAAGCTTGTAAAATATGCTTAGAAACTTCACTTAGAATCACTTTGTCACTTAAAGATAGTAGTTCAAACCTTCGGCATGTAAACTTGCCCAATCTCCTCTTGACATGAAATAATGGAAAATAATTATTTTAATTCCCTTTAGTCATAAACATATCGAAACTTTGCTTAAAATTTTCTAAAACGCTAAAAACAGCCTAGAAACACATATTTGGCATGGTTGGTGTGCATGGATGGGCGCCAAAGGCTGGCATGCGCGCACATAGCTTAGGTAGGCATGTCGCGTGCTAACCTTGCAAGAGGCTTGCCTTACACGCCTTACCCGTTACTTGCCTCGCGCGCAAGCTATGCGTCGGACACAAGTCCAACACACACTCTAACCTTTTTTAACCCAAAACACACGCTCATCTCACCTAGCAACCCCTTACACTCGACCAACAATCATCATAGCCCAAAACACCATTTTTTACCCAAAACCTTAACTTCAATTTAGAGCTTAATATCTTAATCTCAGAACTCAAATCAAAATATTTCCTTCTACAAAGTTGCTGAAAAATATCTTAGCTTTCGTACATTAAAATGTTAGCCAAAAACTTCATGTATTGCATTATGTAACCTTCTTGAAGTGAAGACTGCTCAAATTTCCTTCGAGGATGACCTTTCTCCCTTCTTTTAACCCAAACTCAACCTTCCTCTTATCAAATTACACCAGCAGTCCCATCTTAGGAAGTAGACACAATTTGTGATCTTTTGAGACCCATTTTAGTGAAAGTACACTAGTAATATGGGAGAAATTTCAATCTGATGTGACCTATTTATATTGAGTTTTGCATAAAAAGTTCTTGACACCTTAAGCTTGTCGAAATCTAACCTAAGCATGTACATGACACCTATAAAGCACTTCACCGACTCCACCTCTTCATCATCTCATGTAACTAAAATGCCAAAGTGTGAAACAACAATCCAAATGTCTTGCTAACCTTACTTGGCATGGTCGCTAACCTCATCTTGCATGTCTATGACTCCACAACCTCTCAACGCTACACTAACCTCTTAGCAAGCTTTCTCACATGGCCTAAATGGCCAACTAACCTCTAAGGACATCCTTCTTACCAAGCTAAGGTCATTTTGTCAAGCACAATTAAAGGTTATCACCTCTTCTTAGCCACACACAAACAACTCAAGCTTGGCTCCTACCTTTGCCTAAATGTCTAGATAACCTCTTTGGCCGCCTACCAAGCCTCAAAACAGCTAAGTCATGGACTTACCCAAAATTCCCCCGTTTCATTTAACTTTTCTTTAACTTTTTAAACCATTCCTTTTTAGTTCTCCTTCTTTTTACGTATCATGACACACTTACAATGACACTTCTCAAGCCTACTTTCTCAACTTAACTTCATTTAAAATCATCCTTTCAAACTCTCTGCAAAATCCAAGTTCCTTAGGGTTCATGGTATACATATCGTTTACTATTTAAAACTGACTATTTCAATTATTGATGACCTACGTAACTTAATCTTAATCCTAAGCTAACTATGAACTTCTATTCACACTAAATTGTCTTTAGATCTGCATAGGTGAGGGAAGCTCATATACCTTGGCCGCCAATAAGCCTCTCATTTCAAAGGTCAGATCAAGTAGATAGTTGGGGACATAGGGTGCAAGACGAAATTCACTCTTATTCGCTTTAGGGTTAGTAGATATGTTGTTCTTTTAAGAATTTAATCCAAAACAAGGGGCCATACCCTCTCATTAGCCCAAGAGGGATTCGATTTATAGGTAGGACCTTAAACCAATTGTTCAATAGTGGATCAGTGAGAATGAAGGTGCAAGATGTAGTCTCGGGGGTAAAATGGTATTTTGACCTAGCCAATGTTACAAACAACCTATGAAGGATCAACTTATTGATCATGGTTATATCAAATGAACATAAATATGTCTATAGTGAGATGAGTACAACTATAGGATTTTAGTGGAATGACTCGTGAGTTAACGAATGTTGATTAGCTCCATCTAAAAAGGTTTGACCTGTTAATCTCGAATTGTTGGAGCCAATGATCTATAGGTCTATTAGGTTTCCTCCAAGCTCGTATGGAATTAACTTAGAACAATATGTTGGAATAATTCGAATTGTTTGAATTAAATAAAGAGAGAGAAACTAATAAATATATGTTATATAGATGTCAATTATAAGTTTGAGATAGAGCTTTATGTTTAAATGTGATTTCAATATTAAAAGTATGAATACGGATTCATACTTAGAAGCTCGGAAATGATGGAAATAATTAAAGTAGTAAAAAGTCAAAATGTTGACTTTTGACTTTGTAGAGTCAAACTTTGACTGACGATATATTCAAATATGATTTTATTCTTGAGAAAATAAATGTGGATTCATGCTCGAAAGGTCAAGTAGTCAAGACGGACAAAATCGTAAAAAGTCAAAATGTTGCCTTCTGGTTTGAAAAGTCAAAGTTTGACTATAACCAAATGACCATTTTCTCCTTTGACCAAATTTGGTGAAAAATCCAACATTTTGTTGAATAATCCCATTAAATCATATGAGCTAGGTGTTGCCACACTATTAAGACATTAAGCCCACTAATTGTTAGTGAGTTATTTGTTGTTGGCCCATGAGCTTGCATGTAAATTCATTATAAATTCGGGCTTTTTAGTATTTGAAATATATTGGATTTTTTAAGAAAAATTACGCTGATGTATTTCCTTTGTAAAAATTATAATATATATATATATATATATATATATATATATATATATACATTTTAGGCCAACCCTATTCCATAATTTCGTTCTCTTCTTCTCTCTCGGTTCCTTCATCCATTAGGTCCCATAACTCAGTTATGAGTCCAGAGGATAGTAGGTTCAATTCTTGTAGTTGTCTAGTTCGTGATTAGGTGGAGTACTGTACATTTATGGTAGCTATGAAGGTACTTATACGATAAACTCTAATTTCTACTTAATTTAGGTTTTAGGGTTTTGCATATTAATCTTACCAATTAGAGTAGAATTTCAATCCGGTTTTTGCTATGCATGACTAAAAACTATCATGTGGTATCAGAGCATGCTTAAATTTTGCTCAATTGTATATGGTGGCTTTCAATTTATTAGATATATTGTGGTTTGAAGTAAAATGGATATATTATGGTTTTGGCTATAAATTAAGTGTAATTTTTAATCATTATTGTAATTGACCTGAGTATTATGGCCTAATTATTTTTTTTTAGGGTTTATAATTTTTTAAGAATCATTGGAGTTGTAATTAGGCTGTAATTACAAAAAGCAGGAGAGATAATTGCTGTAATTTTTAAAGAAAAGAAAGGACATACCCAAATTTCTCTTCAACCTAGCAAATGAGGCCCAGACCTAACCCGCTTTATCTTAACATAATTTGCACGAAGTGGGCTAAGCTGGGTTTGGGAGCACGAACATGGAGTAAGACTCATGGGCACGTGGATGATGAGCCACATGGCGGACGTTTAAGCTCGCAAGTATAGACCCAAATTTCTCTTCATACCCAGCAAAGTATGTTATAATGGTTATAATGTATAGTGTGCATGTTAATAAATTAATATGAAAGTTAATTAATATGATTAATTAATTGTTTAATTAAGAAGTTTTTTAAAAAAAATATAACAAATCGGTAAAATATTTACATTGTATAGAAAAATTTTGAAAATGAAAAAAGCCCACCAGCTTACAATGGAAAATACCAAAAGTGCTCCAATCAACACGAGATTAATCGGCCACATGCGTGTGTGTAACTATTCTTCTAAACGATCATGATACACAATCGTGTATCATGACATGATACACGATTGTGTAGGAAGTATCAACACGATCGTGTAGTTTATTTTAACGATAGAAAAAATGCTTCAAATCTAAACGATCGTGTTGACTATATATGATCGTTTAGATCATATTCATACGATTATATACTTCTTTTGAAACGTTGGAAAAAAAGCCTCAAATCTAAACGATCGTGTTGACTATGGAAAAAGAGCTTCAAATGTAAATGTCTAAACGTGGAATTAATAAATTAAAATCTTTGTAAAACACTTTCATGTTTACTCAACCATTGGACAACCTATTCATAGTCTTATATAGACAACACTAAGTTCAAAGTTCCAACCACAACGACACCAAAATAAAATTCAACAAATTCAAACCCTAATACTAGTCTATTACAGGCAAGGACATTATCATGTAAGTACAACTAAGTCTTCTATTAGTTTGATTATAAATTATCATGTATATATGAAATGAGTCGTACAAAAATCTAATCAAACTTCTAGCAGAGTAGGCGGATGCTTTAACAGGCAATGGAACCATGACCTTTACCTTTAAGGGAATTAAACATTAAAAGGATAAGCTATAAAGCCCCGTGAGTGATAGTTTTTAAAACAAAACATGTTTACTGAAACAAGTATGCAACACATATAATACAATCTTATATAGTACTTTTCTAGGTAAATATTTCTTTTAAGGCAATTCGTGACTTAGAATAAACTAGCTTGACTTTACTACGTTGTGGTAGGACATGCCCAATACCCCCAATGCATTCCTTTCTGATCTTGACCTTACGATGTAGTAGGGCACGCTTAGTACTCTCATCGTCTTTCTTTCTAACTTTCTTCTATGATGTAATAAGGCACGTCCATTACTCTTATCATCCTCGTTGTTGTAGGACACCTCTGACACTCATGACCGCATCGTTGTCATGGAGTACACTCATCATTGACAGCAACATAATCTTCTCTGTGCAATATAATATCATTATAATCTCACTCAATCGCAGTCATGTATCTAGTAATGCTCTTAGAAATATCAGAGCATTTAATCATGCTTTGCTCTTAAGGTTTGCCAGCTTAAGTCTTAACTTAGCATAACTCGTACTTAGCTACTAGAGCTCTTTAACTTAATGCCACTCTTGCATCATGCCTTGCCTAAACTTATCCATCACTTAGATATATTTTCATAAACTCAACATTCAAATAATTAGCTCAAAAATCTCATGTTTAGAGAAACATGTTCAACTTGAGTGCTTTTAAACTAGATCATGCATACTTATTTATTAATCTCATAAAACTCTTTCTAAACTTGAAAGTCATGCTTGGTAATACATTTATAACTCAAGTATAAATCAAATACTTTTAACTCAAAGCATGCTATAAATATGACTTAATTAAACAAGTTTAGAAATTTATTTGAAACTCAATTTTGTCACTCATAACTTTTGGCTAGATTCTTGATTTATAGATTTGCTTTATTTCTTCTTGCCTTGAAAATAACAAGAAAATATCAAGTTACTTTAGGTTCCAACAAAAGGAAGCTTCTCCAACTTCTTTTCCTTTTCCTTTTCTACTCAAGAGAACTCTTTTCTTACTGACCTTGATTTCTACGAACTCTTTGGATGGTCTTAGCTTGCTTAAGACCAGTTCTTCAAGTTTGCCCTAGCTCCAATCATGCTTCCAACTGATTTAGAGCCTAAAATGACAAGCCCTAACTTAGCAAACTTGCTCTTAATCTTCTTAAACGAGGAAGGAGAAACTTAAACTTTCTTGGATCTAGCCTCAAACTCTACTTTTCCTCTTTAGCTCAAACTCACTAACACCCTTAATTTCTTGGATGTCTCTTGACCGAACAACCTTAGCTAAAGCTTTATCAAACTACTCTCTTGCTTAACTCTAACACTTACAAGTAAATCTCAACTCCTCTCTACTTATTCCTTTTATTTTACTCTTAAAGTGGAAATGGTGAGAAATGAAGATCTTTTGTACTTAAAACTCCTCTTTCGTCTGAAAAATTGCGCAATAAGAATTTTTGGGGATCTGTTCGTCACACATTTTTAAATGATCTCGACTGAGATTGGCTCGAGATCTTTCGAGATTTGTACTTTTCTCGATCGAACATGCTCAAAATCATGCTTGAGAACCCTAATATTTCCTTTTTCTACTTCCAGTGTTGGCTAGCATGACCTTAAGATGGCCCTAGATCCATCTCTAAAACCCTTCTATCTTTTGACTCGATCATCAAGCACCGAGATGCTCCTATCTTAGCATCGAGATTTATTCTCTATTTTTCATCTCACCTGAGATTTCTCAAGATTAGCCTAAGATTTTCACTTCTTCCTTGTTTTAGCTTTTCTCTCACTGAACAGGAGCAAGTTTTAATGCCTCTATCTTGAGATTCTACCTTTAGGCACTTGCTTTACTTAAATCTACCTTGGGTTGCTATCCCAATATCCTTGACTTAACTTTAGACTCTTGGGCAAACCCTTAGCTTATCTTCTCAACTTCTAGCAAGAAAATGAGATTAAAGATGCAGGTATTACAGAAGTAGTGTACTTTAAGCTCTAGCATTCCTAAGAGTTCATATCGTGAGGTCCATGGAGGGCTTTGGGTCATGCATAGCTGCTAACTGCCTTCGAAGAGTGTGCATAGATCAATATCAAGGTGAATAAGGAAAGTAGTTTATAGTAAATAGGTGGGGGGTATGTGACAATACATTCCACGATCACTTCTTTTAAGTCACATCGTGAGATTCCTATAATGCGGCTGGTTGTCTTTTCTAGAGTGACATTTCCTTTGATGGGTTGTATTATAGGATTCAAAATACCACGAACTCCATATATGGAGGTTTTCTTAGATTGATTTGTCATATTGACTTCTTTTGGGAGTATGTTGATTTTGATCTCTAAGATTCAAAAATAGTGAATTACACTTACAAAAATTACTAAGTTGTTAGTACATTCTTGGTCAAAATAACGATAAATAAGTGTTTTAAAGAATAAAAAGTTATTCTAGAGTTATCATATAGTCAAAAATGTCTTGGTTCAAAAGGAAGAATAGTTGACTACCCTTTGGTGAAGGTTATTCTAAACCTTTGAAATATTGCTGCAAAACATAATAATGAAGGATATATTATTAGTAATTGCTAAACAAGATTGGCTTCTATATGATTATAGTTTTTACTGAGAGGATATGTTTATCTTTTTAGCATGAATAGCTCAATAGTTCATGTGAAACTCCAAATTTTCTAAGACCATTGGAACTTGTTAAGATTTGGCAAGGTAAAGAGAAAATATGATCAAGAAGGAAAGAATTGAGAAAAATTTGGCTAAGTGTCAAAGAAGAAAATGCTAAGACGTTTAGAGGTTAGGATGGTGGTCAAAAGTGCATGAATAACCTTTAAATGACACTATTGGGTGGCAAAATGAGGGCTAAAAACCTCTAAGCTAGTTGTTTGGTTCATATATATTAGGCAGCCAAAATCATGAAAAATAACCTCTAAGACAAGTTGGGTGTTTTAAGTGGCTTAGTAACCTTAGACTTTCTAAGCGAGAAGAATGATTTAAGAAGTTAGTAAAAGAGTGATGGCTAGCGAGAAAGACTAACAATGTGCTTGGCGAGATGACCTAAGAGGTTAGCAAGTATGAGTTGGGCAGCCAAGGCTACGCAAGAAGAACTTTTGTGTGAAAAGGCTAGTCGTTATGGAGGTTAATGGGCAAGGAAATTGACAAGGTTAAGTGTTTAAGACAACATGTGAAAAAAAACTATAGAGGTTAGTTGGCGTCTTGACAAGGCTATGAGTTTTGGACAAGTTACGTGGCAAACTAATGGCAATCGGTTAAAAGTTAATCTAGTGTCTTAAGCTAATCACATGCATTTTTTCCGTCAAGGTGGAGGTGGATTATAAGGAGGTGGGGTAAGGAGATCTAAAGTTGGATTAAGCAAGATGGACGTGTCATCCCATTTTCATGCAAGGCTCCTCTATAAATAGATAACTTCACACAAGGAATTCTCACAATTCACTTGTGCCATTTACCTCAAATTACTCTTAAAAGTTCAAAAATTGTGTCTAGTTCATAGAAGAGGGCTACTGTAAAATTTGGAGACAAGAAGATTGGCGTTTAGACCAAGAAAAGGTGAAAAGGTCATTCTGGAGGAGAATCTGAACAAGGTTGACATTTTGTTGTCCATAGGGTGCATCAGAAGGATTTTGGCTTTGAAATTTTGAAGACGAGGAGACTTTGAAGGAATTTTCAGAGTAAGTATCAGTTTAAGTATTGTGTATTACACATTGATTTGAAAACTATTTATAAAGCATGGATTTCAAGTTATTGTTCAAAGATATGTTTTATGATAAATGATTGTTAAAGTGATTTCTCAAACTATGCTATGTTGAATGATTTACTGATGAACTATGAAAATAAAAGAAATGTTTCAATGTTTTTCAACATGTTTTATGCTAGTCTGAATATTTCATGAGACCTATTGTATACATGTAGTTAACTTCACTTTGATGGTAGGGTTGACAAGCCTATAGTTTATGGGCCACCGGGAAGGGTATATTTTTATGCCTTAAAGGAGGAGGATTATAGTGAATGTTGTTTCCTATCGACTGTTTCATCTTTTGATGAAGATGTTTAATATTGCTCGTGGCTATGGATCATGTCTTTCAAAAGCTATGCAAAAGTTTAAGGTTTCAAGTAGCATTTTATGAAATGACTATTGATAAATGATATTCAAACTTCAGCTTTATGTTAAACTATTTATGAAAACTTGTTTTATAAAACTATTGCTCACTAAGTCTTTTGACTTACTCTTTCAAAATGTTTTCCCTCTTTCCAGGTACAAATTGTGAGTCTTCGTGTGCTGAACTTATTGTTACCAGGCCAATCAGTTCTCGATCATGAAAGGAAATGATATATTAAAAGTATTATCATGTTTTATGAAAATTTATACTTCTATTTCTTATACATTTTATATAGTATTTATAAAAGTCATTTCCAAATGAGTTACAATATGGTTTTAAGTTTTTATCAAGTTTAAAGATTTTTGCTTATAAATGTTTTAGGTTTTCATGTCAAAGGTCAACTGAAGTTGTTTCAGTGGTGAATGATTTCAATTGACACCACGCCATCTTTTGGGTCCAAGCAGGTGATCCGAAAAAGGGTGTGATAAGCGTTCAACTTTTAGCTTTGAAAAAACTTAATGGCAATAATTATGCAACATGGAAATAAAACTTAAACACAATACTAGTAGTTGATGATTTAAGATTCGTCTGAAGTAAGAAATGTCCTCAAACCCCAACCGCAAATGCTAACCAAAATGTTCGGGAAGCATTTGACTGATGGGTCAAAGCAAATGAGAAAGCTCACGATTATATTCTTACCAACACGACTGATGTTTTGGCAAAGAAACATAAATCCTTAGCCACGACTAAAGCGATTATGGACTGATTGAGGGAGATGTTTGGGAAATCGTCACTCCTTAAGACATGAAGTAATTAAACACATTTACACAAAAGGGAATGAAGAAAGGGACCTCTTTTAGAAAACATGTCAGAGACATGATGATTGTCTTCAACATCACCGATGTGAATGGTAGACCCATCGATGAGGCTAATCAGGTTAGCTTCATCTTACAATCTCTTTCGAATTATTTTATACCGTTTCAGACAAATGCGTCACTGAATAAGATAGAGTTCAAGCTGACAACTCTTCTTAATGAGCTTCAAAGATTCTCAACTCTCACTTTGGGTAAGGGAAAAGAATTGGAAGCAGATGTTGCTGTCACCAAAAAGATGCTTTTAAGAGGATTGTCCTCTAAAAACATAGTTGGACCCTCAAAACCTAAATCTCAAATGAAGAAGAAGAGAAATGGAAAGACTCCCAAGATGAGTAAGGCAAAGAAAGGTGCAGATAAAGGGAAATGTTTCTACTACAACTAGGACGAACATTAGAGAAGGAATTGCCCAAAGTACCTTGTTGAGAAAAAAAGCAAAAAAACCGCACAAGGTAAATGTGATTTACTAGTTGTTGAAACATGCTTAGTGGAATTGATACTTCAACCAGAATACTAGATTTAGGAACCTTTAATCATATTTGCTTCTCATTTCAGGAAACAAGTTCTTGGAAGAGGCTTGTAGAAAACGAAATTACTCTCAAGGTTGGAACATGAGAGGTAGTCTCAACTGAAGCAGTGGGAGATTTGAAATTGTTTTTTGAAGACAAATATCTACTACTTAAAGATGTTTTGTTTGTACCTTAAATGAAGCAAAACTTGATATCTATCTCTTGTATCTTGGAACATATGTATAAAATATCTTTTGAAATTAGTGAATCATTCATTTTCTGTAAAGGTATTCAAATATGTGCTGCTATACTTGAAAACTACTTATATAAGTTAAGACCAACTAGAGAAAATTTTTTCTTAAATATTGAAATGTTTAGAACGGCCAAAACTTAGAATAAAAGACAAAAATTTCTTTTAACACCTATTTATGGCATTTAAGACTTAGTCACATAAATCTCAATAGGAATGGGAGATTGGTTAAGAGTGGACTTCTAAGTCAGTTATAAGATAACTCTTTACTTCTTTGTGAATCTTGTCTTGAAGGAAAAAAGTCCAAGAAATCTTTTACTGGAAAAGATCTTAGAGCCAAAGTACCTTTAGAGCAAGTACGTTCGGACCTTTATTGACCAATGAATGTCAAAGCTCGAGGAGTGTGAATATTTCATAAATTTCATCGATGATTATACAAGATTTAGTCTTAGTTACCTAATACATTACAAGTCTGATTCTCTTGAAAAGTTCAAAGATTATAAGGCTGACGTTGAAAATGAATTAAGCAAAACAATAAATATACTTCAATTAGATCAAGGTGGAGAGTATATGGAATTATGATTCCAAGACTATTTGATAGAATATGGAATCTAGTTACAACTATCTGCACCTAGTACGCCTCAACATAATGGAGTATCAGAAAAAAGAAACCAAACCTCGTTGGACTCGTTCGCTCTAGTATGAGCTTTACTCGGTTACTAGATTCCTTTTTAAGAATATGCTTTAGAGACAACTATCTATATTTTAAATAACATTCCCCCTAAAAGTGTTTCATAAACACCTTATGGGCTTTGGAAAGGGCGTAAAGGAAGTTTATGTCACTTTAGAATTTGAGGATGTCCATCACACGTGTTGGTACAAAAATCCTAAGAAATTGGAACATCGTTCAAAATTATGCCTATTTGTAGGTTATCCAAAGAAATCAAGAGGTGGTCTGTTTCATGATCTTTAAGAAAATAAAGTATTTGTATCAATAAATGCCACATTCTTAGAGGAAGACCATATCAGAGATCATCAACCTCGCAGTAAACTAGTATGAAATGAGATTTCCAAAAAATGCTATAGATAAACATAGTCCATTCAAAAAAGTAGTTGATAAAACTAGGAAATTTGGTCAATCACATCATTCTCAAGAGTTGAGAGAGTCTCGACGTAGTGGGAGGGTTGTTCATTAGCCTAATCACTACTTGGGTTTAATTGAAACTCAAGTCATTATACCTAATGATTGCATAGAGGACCCATTAACCTATAAGCAGGCAATGGATAATGGATCGTGACCAATGGATCAAAGCTATGGACCTCGAAATGGAGTCTATGTACTTCAATTTTATTTGGACTGTAGTAGATCAACCAAATGACGTAAAATCAATTAGATGTAAATGAATCTACAAGAGAAAAAGAGACCAAGCCGGTAAAATATAGACTTTTAAGACTCGACTTGTGGAAAAGGGTTATACCTAGAGAGAGGGAATGGACTATGAAGAAAGGAGTGGACTATGAAGAAACTTTCTCTTTTGTTGTCGTGCTTAAGTCAATTAGAATACTCTTATCCATCGTCACTTTTCATGATTATGAAATTCAGCAGATGGATGTCAAGACAATATTTTTTAATGGCAATCTCGAAGAGAGTAACTATATAGCTCAACAAGAAGAGTTTATAGAACATGGTTAAGAACAAAAGGTTTGTAAGCTTCAAAATTCCATTTATGGTTTAAATCAAGGATCTAGGTCCTGGAATATAAGATTTGATATTGCGATCAAGTCTTATGACTTTGAGCAAAATGTTGACGAGCCTTATGTTTACAAAAAAGTCGTCAATTCTAATGTAGCATTCTTAGTTTTGTATGTCGATGATATTTTAGTAATTGGGAATGATGTGAGTTATCTTAATGACATCAAGAAATGGCTATCTAGAAATTTCAAATAAAATATTTGGGAGATGCACAATATGTTCTCAGGATCCAAATTGTTTGGAACCATAAAAATAGAACACTAGTCATGTCTCAAACATCTTATATAAACAAAATGTTGTCTATATATAAAATGCAAAATTCCAAAAAAGGTCTATTGTTGTACAGATATGGAATTCATTTGTCAAAGGAATAATTTCTTAAGACACCTCAAGAGGTTGAGGATATGAGAAATACTCCCTATACTTCCGTTGTTGAGAGTTTGATGTATGCAATGTTATGTACTAGACCTGATATATGCTACTCAGTAGGGATTATCAGTACGTATCAGTCCGATCTTGGATGTAATTAGTGGACAACCGTTAAGAATATCCTAAAATATCTTAGGAGAACAAAGGACTACATGCTCGTGTATGGTGGTAAGGATCTTATTCTTACTGGATACACTTATTCTAATTTCCAAACTAATAATGATTCTAGAAAGTCTACATCAGGATCAGTGTTCATCTTAAATGGAGGAGCAGTAGTGTGGAGAAGCATAAAACAAACTTGTATAGTTGACTCCACAATGGAAATTGAATACGTAGCGGCTTGCAAAGCAGCAAAAGCATTAGTATGGCTGAGGAATTTCTTGACAGATTTGGAAGTTTTTCTTAATATCCATTGACAATCACATTATATTGCGACAACAGTGGTGCAGTTGCAAATTCAAGAGAACCTAGAAGCCATAAACAGGAAAAGTACATCGAACGCAAGTATCATCTTAATAGAAAAATTGTACATCGTGTCGATGTTGTAGTTGACATAGATATCTTCTAAGCAAAACATTGCTGATCCTTTTACAAAAGCCCTCACAGATAAAATGTTTAAGGGTTACCTACAAAGTATAGGTCTATGATGTTTATAAACTAAGAAGGGTGGGAGACTTATTGGGTATACACCCTAGTTCATTTTATTCATATGCTTATTGTACTCATATGCATTCTTTTCTCATAGTTAAATTCAATGTTATTTTATCCCACTAGGAGTTTAGGGAGTTTGTTGGAATTTATGTCTTAAAACGCATAGTTTGTAATTTTATATTCTATTCAATAAAGTTGTTAGAATTTATTAGTAAAATTAAATACTATAATCTTGAATCCAATAAACTAAGATCCCGAGATTGTATTGAGTAAACTTAAACTTTATATAGAGTCATAAAAATGGATCAAATTCGAGTATATAGCCTAAACGATCTATAGTATATGAATAAGTCGAGTGCTTTATTCTAAGGACACTATGGATGCAACTTATTTTGTAGTTATTACAAACGATGTGATCTTGAATCGTTTATGTAGAGAAATGAAAGTGGGAGCATCCGATGTAAAGAGTTTACATAAGACTGAACCATGAAATAGTCACTTTTATGTTGTAGTGCGTTTACTGTTTAAAACTGACTATTTCAATTATTGATGACCTAGATAACTTAATCTTAATCTTGAGCTAATTATGAACTTTTGTTCACACACGATTATTCTTAGATTTTTATTGGTGTGGGCAACTCATCAACACTGGCCCAATAAGTCTCTCGTTTCAAGGGTATGACTGGGTGGATAGTTGGAGACATACGGTGCAAGACGGAATTCACTTTCACCCACTTAAGGATCGGTAGATAGGTTGTTCCTTTAAGGACTCAATCCAAGTCTTGAATAACGAGCCCCACCCTTTGATTAGCTCGAGAGGGATTTGGCTTATAAGTTGGACCTTAAACCAATAGTTCAATAGTGAATCTGTGGGACTTAAGGAGCAATATGTAGTCTCAGAGATAAAACGATAATTTGACCCAGTTGAGGTTGCGAACAACCTATGAAAGATTAACTTACTGATCTAGTTATATCAGATAAACATATGTATATCTATAGTGAGGGGAGTGCAACTACGAGACTCTAGTGGAATGACCCGCCAGTTAACGAATGTTGATTAGCTCGATCTAAAAGGGTTTAGCTAGGTAATCTCGAATCATTAGAGCCCATGATCTATAGGTCCATTAGGTTCGCTTACTAGCTCATATGGAATAAATTGAGAACAGTATAATGGAATGAGTTGAATTGTTCGAATTAGATGAGGAGAGAAAAATCGACAAGTATATGTGATATAATCACTGATCATATTAGAGATAGAGCTTTATGTTTAAATCATATTTAAGTCATATTTAAATATTAAAAAAACATGACTACAGATTCATACTCGGAAGCTCGAAAATGATGGAAATAGTCAAAGATGTAAAAAATCAAAATGTTGGCTTTTTTTACTCTATAGAGTCAAAATTTGACCATTATTATATTCAAATATGATTTGAATCTTGATTAAATAAATGTGGATTCATGGTTGGAAGGTCAAAATTAGTCGAGATGAACAAAATTATAAAAAGTCAAAATGTTGACTTTTTGTTTGAAAAGTCAAAGTTTGACTTTGACCAAATGACCATTTTTCCCTTTGACCAAAGTTAGTGGGAAAATCCAATAACTTTTTTGATAATCCCACAAACTCTAGTTTGCTTGGTGTTGTCACACTAATTATTAGTGGGTTATGTGTTGTTGTACTATGAGCTTGCCCGTACATTCAACTTTGCATGTAAATTCATTATAAATTTTGGGTTTTAGGTCTTTTGAATAGGTTGGATTTTTTAAGAAAAAATTGGGTTGCTATATTACCTTTGTAAAAATTAGAAAAAATCTATATTTTAGCCCAACCTTATTCCACAATTTTAATCTTTTCTCCTGGTTCCTTCATCCATTGGGTTCTACAATCTGATTTTGAGTCGGGAGGATAGTAGGTCAACTCTAGTGATTGTCTAGTTGTGACCGATGGAGTACTGTGCATTTACGATAGCTACGAAGGTATGTATGCGATAAATCCTAATTTCTATTTAATTTAGGGTCTAGGGTTTTACATGTTACTCTTACCAATTAGGGTAGAATTTTGATCTGGTTTCTGCTATGCATGTCTAAATATTATCAAAACTTTCAACAAAATGTAAATTTTTTGCTCTAGTTTGCAACTTTCTGAAGAAATAAAAAAAAAAACTACTTTTCAATGAGGCTTATAATACAAAGACAAAAGTTATATTCCAACATACTTGTATTTTTAGAACTATAAAAAAGTAAAGAAATTGTTCGTCTGAATTTAAGACACATTGAAAATGAATTATTCCTCTGAAGTTAGTACCCTTAAGTATAACATTTCTATGAAAACAAATTGAGAAACTGAAAATTGAAGTTTCTAGCTTAACATATGTAGGTTGTGTAAGTTAGGTAGTTTATTCATGGCAATTGAATGACCATTTATTGAGGGCAAATTGTAATTTTACGTGGTGGGTCCTAATGCGTCGAATTCGTACAGGTGTACACGGTCAAGTTATAATATAAAACAATTTAAGATATTGAATATCGTTGTTATAGATCACTATGACAGTTTATACTTAGAAAAACTTACATACGTGTAACAAAATACCAAACTATTTATAGCCCGTGTAAGAAAGCCCATAAAGTTAGACATTTTTTTAAATATTTCAGATTTGTCTTTCCATCTTTTTCTCTTCCTCGCGATGAAATCGTCTTTTTCCTCTTTCGATTTCTTTCATATTCTTCCTCCTGCGATTTCTTTCATCATCTTTCTTCTTTTCCTCTTTTTTTTCTCTGCGATTTCTTTCCATAATCTTTCTTATTTTTCAATTTTTTTTACGTTGTTAAATCTTTCCATCGTCTTTCTTCTTTTCTTCTTTTTTTTCGCTGCGATTTCTTTCCATCGTCTTTCTTCTTTTCTGATTTTGTGATTTCTTTCAATGTCTTTCCTTATTTTTTGATTCTTTTTTTACATCGTTTAATATTTTCTTCGCCTTTCTTCTTTTGTGATTCTTTTTTACGTCGTTTAATCTTTCCATCGTCTTTCTTCTTTTCCTTTTTTTTCTGTTGTGATTTCTTTCCATTATCTTTCTTCTTTTTTTATTTTCTTTTTTTAAGTGGTTTGAATTTGGATAACCAAATCTAAATGACTGTGTACAAAAAAATAGCAAATCTAAAAAACCGTGTATAAAAAATCTTGAAAAAAACCATTCAGATTGGAGTAGCCAAATGTAAACGATCGTGTAAAAAAAATAAATCATCGATAGACAAATCTAAACGACCGTGTACCAAAAGAATTAAAAAAATCATTTAGCCAAATCTAAACGATTATGTAGACGAATTTAAATGATCGTATAAAAAAAGTAAATGAACGTGTAGACAAATCTAAATGACCGCGTAGTAAAAGAATTTTAAAAAATCATTTAGCCAAATCTAAACGATCGTGTATCAAGTTTTGAAAAAAAAATCGTTTAGATTTGGGTCCTCAAATCTAAACGATTAAATCTAAACGATCGTGTAACCAAATTTAAACGTAACCAAATTAAATGATCATGTAACAAAATTAAACGATAGAATTGAAAAAATAAATTGTAGCCATATCTAAACGATCGTGTATCAAACAATAGCCAAATCGAAATCTAAACGATCGTGTAACCAAATTAAACAATAGTGTAACAAAATTATATGATAGAATTGAAAAATAAATTGTAGCCATATCTAAACGATCGTGTACCAAACAATAGCCAAATCTAAATGATCACAAATATCTAAACGATCGCAAATATATTACGCGTCAACAATGAGTTGACGGCGTTGTTGACGGGTCATTTTTGGTATTTTACACGGTGGGTCTCTGGGTTGTTTCTATTTTCGAAATTGTTCTATACAGTGTTAATACTTTACTGCTTTTTTATATTTTTGAAAAGACCCCTTGTACTTATCTATTTTAGAATTAAATTAATTTTAGCTATGGAAATTGAGAATGAAGTTGGATTTAGTGGAGTTCAAGGTCAAGTAAAACAAGAAAGAAGAAAGATTGGAAAGAATTTCAATAAATAAGAGGTTCTAGGGTGATGAATCTATTACTTATTTCATTAATTAATAAATTGACATTTCCTAATGCTTAAGTGTAGAAATATTATCCGCGTTAAGCATGGTCATCATCAACTTTTATCATTCTCCTAATTATTTGCATGATAGGCTATAGTAGTTCAATGTTATAGTATCAATTAAACATGTAATCTTTCAAATTGAACATTTAATTTAACAATCATTAATGGTTGGACAATAATAATTATGTATAATAATATTGAAAAGCATGAAGTTCACAATATCCATGAAAATATCAAAATATCACACCAAATTTATAAGTAATTTCATCAACACTCTAAAACTATGGAATCTAGCTACTCATTGTTCTAAATGTCACCATTTTCAAATGGAAATAATAACCAAATAGTAAAAAGATAGAGAAAATTGAAGAAAAACAACATCCGAGGTCTTCGTCGTTAATGGAAACCTCAAAAAACATCGTTATGATCACCTATAATTCTTGATTGTACTCGAAATAAATTCTCACACTCTAAACTATTTTGACACTTAAAACAAAGAGAAAAAGGGTTAGAAGGAGAGAAGAGGGGATTGGGAAGTAATTATGAGACAAAAAGATGTTTGAGGGATGATTCTAAAATGAAATGAAGAAAGAGGAATTCATGTTCACTAAGAAAAGGGGATCTCCCAAAGTAGAAAAGTATTGGAAGATATACGAAAATATCTTAGGAAAGGATCTTTCGACGCATAAATATCCATCGGGACTGGGGTCTAACAACAAAATACATCTGTACAGAATCTCTCGACGCACAACATGCGGTGTCGAGCGATCAGAGGGAACTCCTAAAGCCATATGGACGGCGTCGGGATACTACAACTCCTAACGTCGTATGGACAACGTCGGGAGTTACCTATGATCTCTCGACGCCACGATCTTATGCGTCCAGAGATCATTTATTTTTCTTTTAGGTCTCACAGATTCATTCAAATAGCCAAAGCCAAACAAAAAAATACATAGGGGACAAAGGGATAAGGCATCCCTTTTCCCTATAGAATGTTTACAAAAAGACCTATTCTAAATTAAAATGGAGTCTTATGGACTAATTACTAAAAAGCCTAGGTTGTGCAATATAAGTAGAGGAATTAAATTGTGCAAAAGAACAAAAGAAAGAAAAACGAAGACTACTTATCGTAAAAGGAAGACCACTCTACTCGAAGAACGATTCCACTTTCAAATCTACATTATTTTTTTGATGAACTGAACGAAGAAGAAATAGAGAAACAAAAGGTAGAGAATCGGAAAGAGATTGGTTCCTTTCCTCCTTTCCTTTCAATCTAGACCTTTCCCCTTCATTATATTTTTTTTCTTAAGTTCCTCTTAGATAGAAAATTTAAAAGAAGCTTAAGGTTTTTTCCAATCGGAAAAATCATACATGAATTCTCATTTTCTTCTCGATCCCACATTCCCACTACAACAAAAGATTGCTCTCATAGGATATATTACTACATTTCAAATCTAGAATGTTAAATACCATTCATAGAAAAATATGAGTTCTTTGAGTTAATTTACAAGTAAGTATACACATTACGCAAAACCACAGAAAGGGAAAAATTAAAATTCTCAATATAAGTTAGTTCGCATCCATCTAATTCCCCTTTGCAAAATCTCTAACATACATAAGTAATTATAGTTTCGCTTATATTCGTTTATACATTATTCTTTATTCTTTTATATTGTCTGATTGAAGAGTAGACTCTAGAACTAAGCTTTGATATCAATACCCTGTGTTTGACCCTAGATCATCTAGGTAAACCTATTGTTTCGCTTATACTTAGGCAAGTAATAGGAAAACTTGCACTCAACAAAGACTTAGCTCTTATGCGATAAAGAGGTGAAATGATCATGACCAATGACTTATTGCGTATAATTAATTAAGCATATAAACAACTCTGAGTCTGAATCTAAACTTATTTATCTAATTTTTGGTGCCGTTGTTGGGGAGTTGATTTTTCAAACACTAGAGTAAGGTTTTACTTTGATCTTGGGCAAAGTATTTAGCTATGATGAATCACGCGTTCAGCCGAAGATCATGTGAAGCATTTTAAGGTACCAGAGTAATTTGTGATTGCTTGAACCAACTCTAGTCCTAAGTGTATTTTTCATCTAAACCAATAGGGAACTCAATGAATGCATTGCACAAATGAAGTTGAGACCCTAAAATGCTTGAGATCTTAACTGTTAAATTTGTTGAAGTATAATAACCCATATAAATGCGTCAAAGAAAGTGTCCTCGCGGTAAGTTTAGTAAGATTTGTATCTTTACTAACTACGCGATAAGGACTAAGAAGGATCAGTTGAATAATGTGATTAATGATTGGGAGCAGAGACTTATTGTGATGAGCAATCAAGATGCAAAGAGTCATATGCTTCAAATGATCAATGTAGTTTAGGAGAAGAGAATGCGGCTAGAAAGCTATGAGGAGCAGCATGCGATGAGACACAACCTTTCTCGCCAAAGAACCTGAACGTAAGAGTGCATCTGTAATGTATAAGTTTCCCTTATCTCATTTATCTTGTGCATCCTTAATTTTTATATATTATACTTGTAATTATTTTTCTATAATTGTAATTATTATTTTGGTAGTTTAGTTTTATTAGTATTCTTTTCAAGTTAGGGAGCTTGAGTGTTCTCATGAAATATTTAGGCGAATTAAGTTAGGGTTTTGCACGATGAAGTCCCCAAGCGAGAAGGGTTCGTGTCAAAATGCATTAGGCATTTTGATCTTCTCGCAAGATGTTAAGGAAAAGGGTTTCGTTCGTAATTATTTACGGTTTTGAAGAATGTCAAACGTCGCTTTTTTTAATTTCAAATTCGATTTGTAATGATTGTGCTATGCATCAAGAACTCAAACATTCAGGTGAAATATCACTCTGCATTTATTTTGTGTGACGTTAACTGCGTAGTTAACCAAACCCTAACCACAGTTTAAGTTGTTGTTGGGGTAAATAATGACATGTTTAAAGATAGTTTATTCTCAATCCATACCATGAATATATTCATTATTTTGATATTTTACATAGAATATGAAAGAAGACTCTGATACAAATCCAACGCAACAAAAATCACTTAAAATGGAGCTCAAATGAAGGAGAACGGTCAATTTAAAGTCTAGGGGCAAATTGGTAAATATTGAAAAAATTGTGACATGCGTTAGCCATTCACATATGTAAACAACCCAGACGATAGGAGTTTGAACCTCAAGTGAAGCGTTTATTTTTCAGTTTTTTTAAAGCCAAAACGACGTCGTTTTGATCCTTCCCTTCGCGTGCCTTAGACTTCATCGATTTGAATCTCACCAGACGCGAAATAAAATGAAATTTATTTGAATCCACCAGAACACGTGTTCTTCTGTCCACCCACCTCTTTCCTTGCACCAGGTGTCGAGCTCCGATCGCACACGCCTCTCCCTCATCTGCGGTTCGAAACCCAATCGACATAAATAATTTTTTTTATATTTTTGAGTGGCATTATTGTAATTATTTGCTAAATTTTCAAAATTTTGCCATTTTTCCATTAAAATCACGCACGCCTAGGCCTAGAGGTGATGAGTTCAAGCCCACTTGACGGTTGCTTCCATTACTTTCTATATAAGACCCTATTAACCCCTCATTTGAAAAGAAAATCATCCATCCACATTTTCCTCCCCAAATTCTCTCAAACCTCTCCTAATTTCCAGGATTCTATCCATCATTCTACCATTTTTTTCTCTCTTCAAATTAAATTTTAGATTTGTTGATGATGGAAGGATATTCTCGAGATTAGTGGTCTTAGGTTTAATCCTTTCTTTGAGAATTTATCTTATTTAATTTTTCATGTAATTAGGGTTTGATTCAATCTTGATTTTGATGTAAATTTTTGTTGGAATCCTTAATTTTTTTTATATCGAGAATTAAACTCATGTCTCAATCTAAATAATTCTTGTCAAATTTATTCTTGATTTCAATTTTGATTCAATCTTTGTATGCAGGATTCTTAGGTATGACAATTAATGCAAGACTAATTGGATTACTTTTCTCTACACAAAAATTTACTTCATTCTTGATTGTTTCTCACCAAATTCTTGAAATTGAATGATGCTTGATGAATTTTCCTTGTTCTTGGTATTTTTCTTTGAAAGTAATTGCATATTTTTTTAGTGCACAATTAATTCCCAATTAATTCTTGATTTGTCAAAATTGTGAAGGAAATTTCACCTTTCTTTAAAGAACTAGTTCAGAGTTTTAGTTAATATTGCAAGAATTAAACTAATTCCCTATGAAAATCATCTATTTTCTTGTCTTGATAAAAATTCTCCCATGATCAAGCAAATTGATCTTGTGAAGAATCTGAATCAAGAACCCCTCTGAAATTAACCATGATTCAATTCTTAATCATCTTTGATTCAATGATAAGAATAGATTAATAGCCTAAGCCCATTTTCTCACTTTTCTTATTGAGTTTCAATCTTTAATTTCCTTTTCTTGTGAATTGACTTGCAATTTAAAGTTTCCCTTAATTCTTGGTCCTTATTGATTTTTCTCAAATTGTTTTCAATGCTTTTCTTTTCTTTTTGTTCTAATCTCATCTCTTTGAAACTTTTATTCAAGAAATTTTACTTAGCATCACTCTCTTGGGTTCAACACTCATGCTTGCACCTATCTACGGTAAGAGTAAGGGTAAACTACAAATATTTTTTTGTCAAAGCGAACCTAGGTAAGCACCCTTTTTCAACAATTTTAATTTTCGAACGTACTTTTGTTTAACAACGATCTTACCTATATTGCATAATTCTTTACGCATAAAAAATCGCCTTTGTTAGTCGTCTTTAAAAACCCTTTTAAAACCCTAACCGAAACTTTTTTTTCACTCACGATTTCTTTCAAGCCTTTTGAATCTGGATCATCTTCTTCAGTGAACCTACTAAGATTACATTGCCTTAGCTTTTATTTCTTGTTCAATTTTCTTTACTTTTTTTCGATAATGGCCGAAAACAAAGCAAGTGAGCAATTTGGAAAGAAAGAAGTACCAAATTTGGCTAGTCAATATGAGAGCGACATCGAAATTGTACGCTCCAATGGTCCTGTGTCGGAGCAAGCACAACTTGAGTCCACACCTCAGAACAAAGCATTACCCAGTTTAAGTGTAGTTTTTAGAATAAAAGGGTGAAACCCTTTCAAATGCAAGGGAAAAGAGATATCCATGACTAATGAAAATATTGGAATGATGTTTAAGTTACTCCTCGAAGAAAGCAATAGAAAAGAAAGAGTGAAAGAAGAAGACAAAAAGATGTAGAAATAAGACGAGGAGAAGGCGATGAAAGAAAAGATGGAAAAGGAGGAGAAAAAGAAGAGGGAAGAAGAAGAAAAAGAAAGGGAAAGAGTAATTCACAAGAAGACCGCGATATGCAAGATGCATTCGAAATAGTAGCTTGGCTCGGAACAAAGTAAGACGTAGCTTCAACCAGAAAGTATCAGCTCTTCCCGCACAACCTAAAAACTAAGGCAACTGTTTGGTTCGTTTTTGTTAAGTAGAAGCTAAAGCCAACGCGCCGCGATAACACAATATCACTTGAAAGGATACACTACTACACATTTGGGTTTTAATGATGCAAAATTTGCATCATAAAGACTTTCGACGACATAATTTTCGCATCATTGAAGCCACTATTAAGAAAGGGTGAAACACACTTGATGCGTTGTGAATTCTGTAGTTGTCATTACTTATATGGAAGTGAAATTTCTCCCCTTTACAAGTTTGACTAACTCATATTTTAGGGGAGGTGCTGCCGAAATTTTTATAAAATTCTTGAAAACCATTTTATCAATCATACCTTTAAAAAAAATGGGAGTTGTTTAAAGTAATAGATTAACCACGATCTGGGTTAGAGTACACTGTATGTTTCTTCCGTTTTTAAGCAATTCTGACCAGGCTGGTACGTACTCTTAGGTGCTAAATGCCTTACATGACTTTATATGAAATTATGTCGAGCTAGTAATGCACAATCCTTAGAAATAGTTAGGTCACTAATGTTACTGCAAGTATAAGCATATGACAGATTTCTTATTGTAGCACCACAAGTTGCAGTACAGGCTCCAATTGCTCGACCACTGAGTTTCAAGTATTATTTTATTTATATATTATTTTTAATAAAATTTGCACTATATATAACTTATTATTAATTTTTCACACATTAGGATGGAGTGATGTCCTACCTACATCAAAACAATCAGCAAATATATTGTTGACGTATCGACAGATATTTGACCGACTGATGCACTCATGTAGTAAAGTATTATAAGAATGCTGTCTATTTGTTTTTTGTTGTCTACTTATGTTTTTTTTTTTTCTGTTAACAGATTAATTGGACACCATACACGCCCGATATTATGGCTTTTCTTCTTGATCAATCTCATAATGGTGACGTGGTCTGAACTTACGTGGGCTCTATGATATGGTTCCATATCATTGAGTTGCATCTACCAAATCGTGTGTTGTGACAGTTTGGTATGCTGCAAATGCAACCAACATTATGCTTTACGGACCCAACACTACACCAAATTGATTTAAAAGGAAAACATGATCAAGATTGACATAGGATTTATTTGGAGTATATATGGCATTCACGATTTGAGTTTTGTGTACAATGAGAAGCAACACACGGGTCAACTGTATCATATGACTATTTCCCTGGTACACGTCAATTACAAGATGATTTATCATACCAGACGACGCTTACTATTATTGTATGGTAAGAACTTTAATATGATTTGTTTTATAATTTTATAACATGCACATTATTTGTAATCTTTCAGAATAATTTTGTTCAAGACGTACATGCTTACTCGATGGATTACAAGATTTGATCTCAATGTGTGATCAAACCTTAGAAAATATAGAACATAATATTCAATATACCAAACAACTCAATGTTGCCGCCACGGATCAAAGATGCATCTGACTTAGGCGACGACAATAGGGCGATGATGTTGAAGAGGGAGATCAAGATAATGCTTAGTTTGTAAATCAAATTTTTAATCCATATAAATTTCAATTTTAAATGTAGAATTATACAAAAATACATTTTTATTTGCACCAAAACCATGGACATATTACAAACTCAAGTTAAAAAATATTCCTTGAAAGCTTAAAAAAATATCACCTAAAAATATACAAACATCTTCTTTTCTTTTCTTTTCTTTTTTTTTTCTTTTTTTTTTTTTTTTTTTGTTTAACTTAAAAATTTTATAGCAAATTCCATAGCATTTTTTTAATTCACTGCTTCAAAATTTAGTTGTCGGTATGGTTTCAAAATTTAGACCCTTCAACCATACATTAAGTTGATAATCATCCTAATTGTTAGTATGGTTTTAAAATTTAGACCATGAGAATCATCCTAATTAATTACCTTAAAGTGTGATAAAAAAAAATTAGTAATACAAGTGGAGAAGGAATTTTAAATGTTTGTGTTAAATAGAAAAAGTTGTACAGTTTTTTAGGAACATAAAGGACACGATTAATTAAAATTTTTAAAAATTAAACCACCCGGATAATCAAAATCAAAATGGGATAGATTATTTTATGAAAGGAAGTTCTGTACTTTCCTTTCGATAACTTAAATCAACCTATTTTTTTACAATAGTTTGGGGTTATACCCCATTTTTGGAATTTCGTTTGATATTACCTCAATTTTGTCTTTATTTTCCAAAAAAACATTATTTGTGAAAATACTCCTTTAACTTTATAATTTTTCAAAAATATTCATCAAAATTTTCCTAAAATTAAGACTTCAATATATCCATCAACATCGATGTTTTAAACCTTGGTTAAAATATAAAATTCCACAAAATATCACAAACTTCCAAAATAAAAGTTTCTTCGTAAAACATACTAAAACAATAATTAATCAAATAAAAAAACTCACAATGTGTTAATAGTCAAATACATTTTTTTATTTAATAATTAATTGTATATTAATTACAACAATAACTAGTGAGGTTGGTCGTCTTCACACTCTGTGTTAATAGTCAAATAAATTTTAAACTATGGTTTTAACTTAAAATTTTGGTTGGTGAGAAAATTGGAGTAAATTTTGGATCAATGAGAGTATTTTTAATTTAAACTTAAGGGTATTTATGAAACTCTTTGATAGTCTAAGAGCATTTTTGAAACAAAACTTTAATGATTATATCCAAAATGTATGATAAAGATATTTTTTTTAACAATTTTTTGAAGTTTAAGAGTATTTTTGAAACTTTTGAAAGTTTAGGAAGTATTTTTTACACAAACTACAAAGTTTATGGGCATTTTTTGTAATTTAATCGACGTTTTATCAAAATAGAGACTAAACTCTAACTTTCTCTTAATTGTACGAACTAAATTTGTAATTTAACTAATTTCTTAAACATAAATTATATTCGTGAATAAACTAATAATAGCTTATTGCCAACTAAATTTTAGTGGATAAGTAAGATTAGCTTTATGATTCATAAATATACCGTATCAAACACATTTGAATTTTTTTAATAAAAAATTATAATTTAATTCATGAATCTGCCGCTAAGCATATATCTGAAAACATAAAATAAAACTTTGTTTTCTTTAAATATTTTGTTTTTAACTTTTTGTTTTTGGATTCTCTACTAAACAAACCGTAAATGTAATGGTATCTAAACTTTTTATGGAAGTAACAGTTTAGCTTTTAAATTATAGTTTGTACAATCTAATATTTATGCTTTAAAATATCAATTTAGTACATGTACTTACAAACTTTGTAAAATTTAGTGTTTATACTTTTAGATGTGTCAATTTAGTCCGAACAATTTATAATTTTTAATAAGTTAGCCCAACGTGAAAAACACTATTAGCAATTTAAGATTCCATACTTTTAGTTACCTAAAATATTTATTTCTCACGAAATTACTTATTTTCGAAAAATGAATGAAGAAAATAGAATGTAATTAAGGGGTCTTTTCAAAAATATAACAAAGCAACAAAATATTTACACTATATATAACAATTACGAAAATAGAAAAAGTCCAAGGCCCACAATGAAAAATACCTCGTCAACAATGCCCATAATATATTTAGTACAAGATCGTTTAGATTTGGCTATTGTTTGGTACACGATCGTTTAGATTTAGATAGTCAAATATAAACAATTTTTTTTCAAGATTATTTGTACACAATTATTTAATTTGGTTACGCGATCGTGTAAATTTGGCTATTGTTTGGCACAAAATCGTTTAGATTTTGATTGTTTAGATTTGGGTAGCCGAATCTAAACGATTTTTTTTCAAGATTCATTAGTACATGATCGTTTAGATTTGGCTACACGATAGTTTGTTTTTGTGTACTACACGATCGCTTAGATTTGACTACTCAAATAATTTTTTTAGGATTATTTGGTACACGACCATTTATATTTGACTATTTTTTGTACGAATCTAAACAATGTTTTTTTCAAGATCTTTTATATAGTATATGATTTTGAATAACCAAATAACAATTTGAAAAAAAGTAAAAAAAAAAATAGATTTTTTTATATTTGATATACGATCTTGAACCAAATGACGGTTTGGAAAAAAAAAAGAGGAAGAGAAGAAAGACGATGAAAAAATATCGCAGGGGAAAAGAAGAAGAAAGACGATAAAAGGGAAGAGCAAACTTGAAATATTTAAAAAAAATGGCTAAGGGTTTTTTCATTTTGTTACACAAGCCGTAAATATTTTAATGGTCTGTTACATTTATGAAAATTTTCTTTTTAATAAGGGTTTTTTAAAAAATAGAACAAAGCGCGAAAATATTTACACCGTATAGAAAAATTTTGAAAAAAGAAAAAGCCAACAAAGTGAGATAACAAAAATATCCCTACAATTAATTGATCACACACGTGAAAAAATGATTTTGTATCCAATCTAAACAATCTTGTACCCTTGTACTTAATCTAAACGATCTTGTACCTAGTCTAAACGATATTGTACCAAATCTAAACGATTTTGTACCTAGTCTAAACGATCTTGTACCTAGTCTAAACGATATTGTACCAAATCTAAACGATTTTGTACCTAGTCTAAACGATCTTGTACCCAGTTTAAACGACCTTGTACCAAATCTAAATAATATATTCGGTGATAATGGTCTATTTGGGATAGACAACTAATCGCTTAAATATTGGTATACCATCGTTTAGATCCTATACCAATATCATTTAGATCTTGTACCAAGAAGAAAAAGAGAATATGAGAGATGAAGAAGAAGGAAGAAATTATGGAAGAGAAAATAAAGAAATCGCAAACAAGAAGAAGGAGAAATTAATAATATGGAAAAAAAATCGGAAAGAAGAATAAGAAAAAGAATTGAAAAATTGTTTGCAACAATCAAAACCAATAAGAACAAATATGAAATTTATGAAAATGTAATTGAGACTTTCATGAATTTTTCTTAAATGGTTATAACTTGTAGGGGTCTTTTCAAAAATATAAAAAAAGGCAAAATATTTACACTCTATAGAACAATTCAAAAAACGAAAAAAGCCCAGAGGCCCACCGTGTAAAATACCAAAAATGTTCCATCAACCATGCCGTCAATAACGCGTGCAATATATTTGTGATTTATACGCGATCGTTTAGATATAATTCAATATATACGCAATCGTTTAGATATGGTTCAATATATACGCGATCGTTTAGATATTGCTATAATTTATATGCGATCGTTTAGATACTACAATTTATCTTTTTAGTTCTATCGTTTAATTTTGTTACACGATCGTTTAGATCTAAATGATTTTTTAAAAAATTTTTGGTACACGTTTTTTTTAATTCTTTTACTACACGAACGTTTAGATTTCTTTACACGATCGTTTAGATTTCTTTACCCGATTGTTTACTTTTTTTACATGATCTTTTACTTTTCTTACACGATTGTTTATATTTGGCTACTCCAATTCAAATGAATTTTTTTCAAGATTTTTTATACACACGATCGTTTGCTTTTCTTAAATGATTGTTTACATTTGGCTACTCCAATCTAAATGATTTTTTTCAAGATTGTTTATACGATCTTTTAGATTTTGCTTTTTTTTTTACACAATCTTATACAAAGTCGTTTAGATTTGGTTACCCAAATGCAAACGCATAAAAAAAGAAAAGAAGAAAGACGATGACAAGAAATCGCAGCGAAAAAAGAATAGGAAAAGTAGAAAGACGATGAAAAGAAATCGAAGCGGAAAAAAAAAAGAGGAAAATAAGTAAAACGATGGAAAGATTAAATGACGTAAATAAAGAATTGAAAAATAAGAAATATGATGGAAAGAAATCACAGAAAAGAAAAAGAAGAAAGAAGAAAGACGAAATCGCATTAGAAGAACGGAGAAGACGAATCGCGAGGAAGAAAGAAAGATGGAGAGGTAAATTTGGAATATTTAAAAAGTGATTAATTTTATGGATTTTGTTACGCCGTAAATAGTTTGGTGTTTTGTTATATTTATAATAGTTTTCAAACTTTAGTATATTTATGTAAATTTACTCTTTTAATAACTATTTTTCTGAATAATATTTTAGTATGGTGTGTAACATCAAATTTTCGAGGAGAAATAGTTAACAAATATATTTTTTAGATTTGGGTAAAGATTCATTTTTAGAAATAGTAATATATTAAAATTATTTAAAGAATTTAGGAAAAATATATGCTAGATAGTACTCTTTGAGTTTTTTTTAGATTTATTTGATAAGTAATTTCATTTTTTTTCTATTCCCAATTATTCACCATTTTTTTAAACTACAAAAGTGAAAGAAAAATATTCCAAACCCAAGCTTTTGCTCAAGCCCCCGACCTGAGGCCGTTGTCTCAATTCAGCCAATTGAATCCAACGGTGGAAATCTGTCTCCTTGTCCGCAAATAAATATACGGTCTTAAAATAGCCGATTAACACAATTTGATGGAAAACTCTGGAAAATAAAAAAATAAAAAATAAAAAAAGGAAAGAAAAAAATTCGACAAATTACTCCAGAAGTCGCTAACCTCATCTTCCTCTTCGCCTGCAACCGTGGAGGCTACTCTCTGCTTCTTCTTCTGCTTCTCTTCACCATCTCTCTCCTTCTCTCTCTAAGCATTTCATACTCAGATTCGAAGCAGAAGTGTTGCACCAACACAGGTAATTTCCACACACATCCCCAAACTTTCTTCTTTCTTCTTTTTAACACTTTGAGAACAATACCTGTTCTTATTCCACCGATTCATGAACTATCTTCTCTTACTTTTCTGTGTCACTCCCTGAGTTTTCTTATTTCTCTTTTTGTTTCATTCAATTCTTTTACCATGCGTTGTTTTGTTCTGCTTTGCTTTTTTTTTTTTTTTTTTTTGGTGATACGTGTTGTGATTTTTGGTCTCTGTTGATTTGAGGCGTTGTTTATCGCCTAAGAAAACCTAATGCGATGGTATTTTGGCGACTTTTGAGTTGTATTTTTGGGTTTTGTCTGAATTTAAGTTTGTTTGAAATGAGTTGTGTGTTTGAAGTGAGTATGGATGATTATTCCTTTCGGGCCCTGGAATGATCTACATTGCCATTTCCGGTTTAAGATTGCTTTTTAATGGAGGTGAATATGATGCTGCGAATGAGAAAAGTTTTGTCTGAAGAATTGCCTTGTATAAAGATAAAGTTTCGTTACTACTCTTCACTTATTTTTTATTTGGATTCAGCCCCCCCCCCCCCCCCCCCCCCCCCAAGTTGTATTTATTCACTGTGTTATATGAGACTGAGATTGTTAATAGAGTTCACTTTTCATGTTATTTAGTGGTTTTGATCGTGAAGATTTGGTGTTAGGGACCTAGATGGTATCGATGATTAGTTGCTTCAAGAGTTGTTCACTCTTTAAGCTTTTCCTTAAATCTTGTAATCCTATTAGAACTTGTTACAAGTAACAAGATGTTGGAAAAGAAACCTGTCTTTTTGCATTGGGTTTAATACTTGGGTAATGTAAAGCGTCTTATGATTGGTGGAAGATTTCATGGTTACGTTATTAAATTGCAGAATCCAATCAAGAGTAAGTAGCCTTTTCATTAGATCCTGCATCATTCAACATGGTTTCAATGGCCATTATACCTTGTGGAAGTACATCATTTGCTCAATGGGGAATTTATCCTCAGTGCATGCTAAAACCTTCAACAAATAAGATATCCTCCATCCAATATGGGTAAGTTTTCTAGCTCTCTATCTTTTACTTTTCAACTTCCATATGTAGCCATAAGCCATTTGAGGTTTCTCAGTGTGCTTGTTGCTAGCACATCACAAATTTGTAGTGTGATAGCTATTATGGTTAGATCCTACAAAAATTGTATTTTGTTGTAAACTTGTAATGAAATTACTTAACTGGTCTAGTTGGTTTCTAATATCTCTTCTTTTAGGCTGTTATTTAAGTGATGTATTTGATTCCTATTTTTATATATAGGATCCATTGTACGGTATAAAACTTCTCTGAAAACGTGTTCGAACATTGTATTGGATCATTTTTAGGGTGTTTTAGCAGATAATTTCAACTGTTTTTTTCCCTCTAGTTTTTATTTCTTAAAAACTTATGGACGTATGGATAGATTGAAATGCACACAGTGCCATAATCTTCTACAAGTTATTCAATTGGAATTTTCAAATTGTATTTTGAAAACAAAAATTGGAAATTCTCCATCCTTAGTGTGCATGAACTTGTAAAGATCTTGCTGAGATTAATCTTGAGCTATCAAAGTATGTGAGAGATTAAAGTTAGAATTTTTGTCAGAAATTAAGATTTAGTTGCCATTTTATTGGGGATGAGTGTTGGTTGTTGTTTTACTGAGGTTAGGTGGTGTGCGCTAGGATTCGGTGCCCTGTTACTCCCCTTATTATTTCTTATGAGTCATTTGAGAAAACCTATTGAAGTAGCCAATGTAATTGGTTTATATACAACCACATTTAGAAGCACAATGATATTTATTTTTTGATATTGTAGTGTCACAAGCAGGATTAGCAACATAGCTGCTCTGAACTCAAGTTTCTTCTCCCGAGGTTCCTTCAGCGTTCTATTTGACACAAGATCCTCACAAACTTCACATCAACGAAGAGGCGGGTTGCTTGTTGTTAGAGCAGATAGTGTGCGTACTATTTTTGTTTCTCCCTCTTCCACCTCTGCTCTTTCCCCCACCCAAAAAGGAAAAGAGACAAGAAAATAAAAAAGGAGAGGTAGGCTGAGAGATTTTCTTCTGCATTTATTTAAACAATAACACTTATTAATTAATTTGCAGGATTATTACTCTGTCCTTGGGGTGTCCAAAAATGCCAGTAAATCTGAAATTAAAAGTGGTACTTATCTTTTTTAATGTCTATTGGGCTTCATCTATGTTTATTTTTTATTTGTTATCTATTTTAAATGCCTCATCTTGTATGCTTTCCATTATTAATGCGGGATGTATTTCCTTATCCTGTCAACGTGCCATGGCTTCATCCATGTTTATTTGATTTGTTACTTATTTCAAATATTCATAGTTCGACTCCTAGATGTATCTTATCCATTGAATATTTTACCTTATCCCTCTTTATATGTTCTTTTGCATTCTTCAGCTTATCGGAAACTTGCTAGGAGTTACCATCCGGATGTGAACAAGTAAGTTAAATAACCTTTTAGGGATGAAAATACACTAGGCAATCGTACAGAACACAAATTATAACAGAGATGACAGGGTAGCACTTTATTCTTGTTATTTTGATCTTAGTTATAGTTATTTTTTATTTTCTCATTCAGTAGTAGTTCAGACTCCGTTGAATAATAGGTATTTTATAACGCGTTGTTTCCTGTTCTACCAGAGATGCTGGGGCTGAACAGAAATTCAAGGAAATTAGTAATGCTTATGAAGTAAGAGCCTTGTAGCTCTTGTTCGTGTTTTGATTTTGCAGTTTCCAGTGAGAACCATGGAAACTAATTCCCCTGAAATTGCTTGTTTCAGGTCTTGTCTGATGATGAGAAACGCTCACTCTACGATAAATATGGAGAGGCTGGCCTTAAAGGCGCTGGTATGGGCATGGGGGTAAGTAATTCTCTGATAGAAATATGAAAACTATATTTATGAAGTTTCCTTTTGCCTGACTTCAATTTGGCTATTTGCTTCTTCAGGATTTCAGCAATCCTTTTGATCTCTTTGAGTCTCTATTCGAAGGCATGGGAGGCATGGGCGGTATGGGCATGGGAAGTCGAGGGTCGAGGAGTAGAGCAGTAGATGGACAAGATGAATATTACAACCTTGTGTTGGACTTCAAGGAAGCTGTTTTTGGTGTCGAAAAGGAAATTGAGATTAGCAGATTGGAGAGTTGTGGGACTTGTGAAGGGTCTGGCGCTAAACCTGGAACACAACCTACTAAATGTAGTACATGTGGTGGTCAAGGCCAGGTTGTCTCATCGGCAAGAACCCCTTTAGGTGTCTTCCAGCAGGTAATGACTTGCTCTTCCTGTGGCGGAACTGGGGAAATATCCACACCTTGCAACACATGTTCTGGGGATGGGCGAGTACGGAGGACAAAGAGGATAAGTTTAAAAGTTCCAGCAGGTGTTGATGCTGGTAGTCGTCTAAGAGTTCGGAATGAAGGGAATGCAGGAAGACGAGGTGGGTCTCCTGGGGATCTTTTCGTCATTATCGATGTTATGCCTGATCCCGTACTAAAACGTGATGATACCAATATCTTGTACACTTGCAAAGTTTCCTACATTGATGCTATCTTGGGCACCAGCATCAAAGTTCCAACTGTAGATGGGATGGTTGATTTAAAAATTCCTGCCGGGACACAACCAAATACGACACTTGTGATGTCAAAGAAAGGAGTTCCTCTTCTAAACAAGAGAAATATGAGGGGAGATCAGTTGGTTCGTGTGCAGGTTGAAATCCCGAAAAAGTTGAGTAGTGAGGAGAGGAAGTTGATCGAGGAACTGTCGGATTTGAGCAAAGCGAAAGCTGTGAGCAGTAGAAGATAGCCTGGATTGAAGTAAAAGAAAAAAAATAAAAAAAAGAGGCAGATGAGAAATGAATTGGAAGGATTGATTGATTGATGATATGGTAACTGGTAAGGATTGATACATGTACGATGTAATGTAGTAGGTAATTCAATGTTAGTACAATTTTGTCAACAAAATCTTGAATGATAAATGGTAGGAAGAAATGTAACTCAAAGAATAAAACTCTTTGATCATGAATATTTCAGTACAAACTTATATTCTCTTGGATTGATTTACATAATAACCCTTTTATTCTTCCCGATTTGATCGTAGATCCTTTATAAAAAAAATTTAAAAATAATGATAATAATAAATAATAAAAATCTTATTGTAGATTTAGAAATGATTATATAATTCATGTTTTCTAGGGGGGATATTGTTTACTATCTCTTTCCAGTCCTCCAAATTAAGACTTTAACAACGAAGGTCTTTATCAATAATTTAGTGGTGATTGTTGGTCGCAACCAATTTGATATTATCTTTTAAATTGTAGAAAATACTCAATAATTTTTAGTTTTTCGTGGTTTGAACGGGATTTTTGTTCTAAATAGTTTGTTTTTTCTTTTTCTTGTTACTTTTTTTGAAAAATTCCCGTTTTCTAAAGCTATGTTTTTATTCACACGTATTAATATCTTTTTAATTTATAGAAACGTCGCTCACACGTATTCCTTTTTTTTTTTTATTAAACCGTTTAAACAATTATTGTGTGGGTGAATAATGTTTTAGGAATCATTTAAAACATTTAACACTATTCGTAATCATTTTGCGCTAAAACAAAATAGGTTTGATTTTTCAAATTACATAACTTAAAAAATATATATTGTTTTGTAACATACGTATGATTATTATAATGACTTGTAACATAGGAAATAAATAATTTGTAACATTTTGTAAAAAATAAATACGTATAATTATTATGATTTTAAATTTACAATATCACCCTTTGTATTAATATCTTTTTAGTTTATAAAAAAAGTTAATCACGCATATTTTCACTTTTTTGTATTAATGTCATTCTTAAGTTATTATTATTAAATTTAAAAAAAAATAAAATTGACAAAAATATTTATAAAATATGGCAAAGTTTCAGATTCTATCAATAATAAACGTTGATAGGCACAAATATGCTTCTATCAGTCATATTAATTTACAATAATAGAAGTTTATTAATGACTATCATCGATGGAATCCAAAGTTTTATATGTTATAAATATTTTAATATATTTTACTATATTTAAAAATGTCCCTTTAATTTACCTTTTTAAAAAATAAATGAAAAAAAACCTCACATCTTCTTACGTTGTTTGTAATAAATAATTATTTTAATTTTTTATTTGGTTTGTAACAAATGATCATTTTAATTTACCCTTTTAATATTTGTTCCATTACAATATAATAATTAAGCAAATATAAATTCTATAATAAATAGAGGAGAGAAAAAGTCGCCCACATATGACCAATTAAACAATCATTGTGTGGGCAAATAATGTTTTTAGAAATCATTTAAAACATTTAACACTGTTTGTAACCATTTTGTTTGATTTTTTGAATTACATAACTTAAAAAATATAAGTTGTTTTGAACATACGTATGATTATTATAATGATTTGAAATATAGGAAATAAATGATTTGTAACATTTTGTAAGAAATAAATACGTATGAATATTATAATTTTAAATTTACAATATCACCCTACTTATTAATATCTTTTTAATTTATAAAAAAGTAAATCTCACGTTTTTTTTTTTTTGTATTAATGTCTGTAACGCCCCAAAATTTTGAGGTACTTTATGATATTGATAATTTAATTTGCTGGGTGCTAAATTATTTAAGTTTGAAGAGGAAAAGAAAAGAAAAAGGAGAATATAATTTTTAAAATAATATAAAATGTAATATAAAATAATATAATTACATATTATTATTAGAATTATTTTTTAAAATATTGCAGTTTTAAAAATTAATGTAAAAAATAAGGTCATCTCAAAAGTATTGACGAAATTAAGGTAGCAAAGTCGTGTACCCGATCCACGACATGTGACTAGACGTGTGGACCCGATCCACGACTTGTGACGGGAATCATGTACCGAGTACACGATTTCTGTATCTGATGCAACAGATGACAGTCAACAGTAACATTGACTGCCTAATTTGTCGTGTAGCAAGGAAGTCGTGTACCGGGTACACAACTTCGTTCACTTGCCATACTGCGCCATGTGTACTTCATGCATGGAAGTCATGTACCCGTACACGACTTCCTGCTTTTAAAAACCCTCGACCCCTTCTGTTTTCCCTCATTCCGAAGAAAAAAAATTCTCCCTTCTATTCTCTGTCTTGGCCGCGAATCCTCAAGTTTTTTCTCTTCTCTTCTCTTTTTTAGTTCATCAAAAGTTCTTCCATTTTTTCCACCAACTTATACACTTATCTCAAACTATATTTTCTCCACCATTTTCTCCATTTATCTTCAACTTCATCTCTATTTATCTTCAACTTCATCTCCATTTATTAATTAGGTATATTTATTTAAATTTATTTAATCCTCAAGCTGTTGTTATTGTATTTTTTTTTTGTTAAATTTCTCTTATTGGTTATAGTTGGTTCCCTAAATGTTCCATTTGGTTTCCCCAAATCTCCATTTTTGTTTCGTCACGAAGGTATGTATAAATTTCTTAAAATATATTAGGTTAGATTTATTTTAACTACTACTAGGGTTCCATTGTATGGAAAGTATAAAGGCAAAATGTTAACTGTCCTATCTATCGATGCAAATGGTCATATATTTCCTCTTGCATTTGCTGACCATTTGTTATTGTGGAAGGGAAAAACGCGTCCCATTGGTCATGGTTTCTTTATGCATTGCGCCAGTACATTACTGATTGAGATGATATTTGCTTGATCTCCGACAGACATATAGGTATTCTTGCTGCCATTAATAATCAGGAGATAGGTTGGAGTGAACCTCGAGCATTCCATTGATATTGTCTTCGTCGTGTTGCTAGCAACTTCAATAATAAGTACAAATCGAAGCGACTAAAAAATTTGGTGTTTAGGGTAGGTAATCAACACCAAAGGCACAAATTTATAAGAACCATGAAAGAACTAAAGCAATTGAACCCATAGTGTCTTGAGTACTTTGAAGATATTGACCTGCAAAAATGGACCCAATCTTATGATAATGGGTATCGATATTGATGGATGACAAGTAATGCTGTTGAATGTAGGAATTGGGTATTTAAAGGAGCTCGTATATTACCCATCACTTCTTTGGTTAGATTAACATTTTATCGCACAATTCTGTATTTCGAACGACGAAGAGATGAGATAAGTGAAGTAGTTGACCGTGACGAAATTTATACGAAATATGCGATGACAAAGCTAAGGAGGTAGGAAAAATAGGCTTCCGCACATTTAGTGACATCCATTGATATAGAAACCCAGACGTTTGAGGTTCACACAAGTATGAGTATGATTTCTCCTTATAAAGGCCAACACACACAAGTAGTGAGTTTGATGGAAAGGACCTGTTTGTACAACAAGTGACAATCGTTTAAGATATCATGCTCCCATATAATTGCAGTTTGTAAGCACATGCACTTGACATATGCAGCATACATTGATGAATGGTACTTGTTGTCGAACTGCAAACGATGTTATGCCGGTCGATTCCATCCAATCCAACACCCAGACTATTGGCCTGAGTTATCATTCACCAAAGTTCGCCCGAATGCGGACTTACTTAAAGGACCCAATCGACCAAGAACTACCAGAATCCATAATAAAATGGATTGGAAAGAGTATGATCAATCACTCAGATGCACTCTCTGGAAAGTAGGACACAATCGACGTACTTGTCCTCAACATGCATCTTCTTCTTCAAGACATTGATTTGTATATTATGAGATTTTAGATAGGTTTAATTAACTGCTTCTATGTAAATTTTTTGATGTAATTTTAGGGTCATTTATTGTTTTAGGATGTATTATAGGATTTTAGATGTAATTGTTTGAGTATACATTGATAATAAATAAACATTGTAACTATAATTGTACTGGATTAATGTATACTAAATTAAGGTTTAATTTATATTTTGTTTTAGTTTAATTATATAATTATATAATGATCTTACTTTTCTTTTTCATGTAATTAATAAAAATCTTTTTTTATATTATTTTCATAATGGATCCTGGTCCAGTTGATGATAGTCATCTATATCTACAGGTTACCTATAGATCACAAAGCATATGGGATACCTCCTTCATCGTCGTGTTGAGTTGTCGGAGGAGAGAGACAGCATCTCAATGCACCATTCCCTTCAACCAGCGTATTGCACCTTACTTAGATGTTGTTGGATTCCTAGGGGTCTCCCATGTTGGGTTCATGTAGTTAGATTGACATTTGATTACTGCACTGGTCGAGCGTTGGAGACCAGAAACCCATACATTTCATATGCCTTGTGGGGAGTGCACGATCACGCTAGTGGACAGGGAGCCTTTGACAGGATCATTGAGGTACAATTGGAAGGTAATATGCGAAGATTTTTTGGAAGTTTTACCGCTTGACATGAAAGGTTAGCAGTTAAGTCTTCCATGGTTGGCAAAACAGTTTCAAGAATTGCCACCAGATGCTGACGTTGTGAATGTTCAGAGATATGCTCGTGTATACATTATGCAGTTGATTGGGGGCTTTCTTTTTGTTGATAAGTCAAACACACTGGTCCACTGTATGTTTCTTCAATTCATATTCGATTTTGACCAAGCTGGTACATATGCATGGGGCGCTGTGACCCTCGCATGGTTGTATAGAGAACTCTGTCGTGCGAATCATGCACAGTCTTTAGAGATCACGGGCCCATTAATGCTAGTACAAGTTTGGGCATACGACAGATTCCCCATTATAGTGCCACAGAGACCGCTGCAGCATTCAGATGGTCGATCTTTGAGTTTTAGATACTATTTCATATACATGTTTTTTAAATAGAATTTGCAATATCTATAATTATTAATGGTTTATTTCACAAATAGATAGAGCGGTGCTCTAGCTGCATCTGAACAGTCAGCAAATATGTTGCTGACATATCGATGGACATTTGATCGATTAAGAGAGTCTCAGGTAGTAAAATATTATACGAATGTTCTATAGTTCTATTTTTTGTTGCCTACTGACTTTTGTTTTTTCAATAAACGAATTGGACACCGTACATGCCCGACATTATGACATCGGTTCCTCTTAGATGTTGTAGTGGTCAAGCGGTGTGGACTTACGTGGGTCCATTGATTTGTTTTCATCTGGTCGAGAAGTATCAACCAGACCGAGTGTTGCGACAGTTTAATATGTTGCAAATGCCACCTGCGATTAGTTTCACAGATCTGAGCCTACATCAAATAGATTTGAGGGGTAAGCATAATCAGGATTGGTGACAGATTCATGCGGAACATATCGGGATGTGGAATTCGAGATATAATTTTTTGGTTGAAGCGTCCACGACAAGCTAACCGACGGTGTCAAAGAACTATTTTCTCTGGTACAAGTCGATTACCAGACGCTTCATCACCCAAGAAGGCGCTTTTTATCATTGCATGGTAAGGATTTAATATGCTTTATTTTATACATTTAATAATAATAAAACATTAATTTGGTTCGTATTACTTGCAATCTTTCAGTATGATTTTGTTGACAAAGTACAAGTTTTTTCGTGGAACACGACATAGAAGCTTTGGGAAACATATGTGACAGAACCACGAGAGTTGTAGAACAAATTATATAACAGACCCGACGACTTAATGTTGTCGATACAGATTGTAGATGACGACAGCTAGGCGATGATGTCGAGAGGGTGATGAAGATAATTAAAATTTTATAAATTAATTTTGAATTCTTGTAAATTTCAATTTAAAATGTATAAAACAATTTCTCTATATTCAATTGAAATTTAGATCATATCGTTTATAGACTTCTCGATGCATCTATTACACGGAGATTATATTAAATTCTTGATAAAGAAAACTAACATAATATTTGCTAAACATAGTTAATTTTGTAAACAAATTGTAAACATACAAGATTTGACGATGACGACGATGATGATGATGATGATAAAACGTAATAATAATAAAACATAATAATAATAATAATAATAATAATAATAATAATAATAATAATAATAAACATAATAATATTAATTATAATAATAATAATAAATAAAATAATAAAACATAATAATAATAATAATAATAATAATACTAATAATAATAATAATAATAATAATAATATAATAATAATAATAATAATAATAATAATAACATAATAATAGTAATAATAATAGTAATTTTACCCGTTAAAAATTGGAATTTAAAACTTGTAATTTTACCCATTATATTTTTATTTTTAAAACTCTTGCGTGCAGCCCCTCCATCCTCATCCTTATCTTATTCTCCTTCACTGACCAACGTCGCCCCTCACCTTCTTCTTCTTCTTTCTACATTCCTTCATCCAGCTGCCCCACCCTCTAAAATCCTCATGGACGACCACCGCTCCTCGCCATTGCGTTCGTGTGAAGCTCACAGTCGTCCGTCGCGTTAAAGTCGAATCACATACTGTCGATGTTGCATTCCTTCGGACGGGTTATTTCGGTTTCGTCTGGCCACCATGTCCCTCACGAACCTAGATCCACTGACCGTCGCATCAATCCATTCCTGTGTCCCAAGCCACGTGTCTCTTCTTCTAACAGTGTGTGAAAGCCGAATTCGCCTCTCCAAGCCAGTCGCTCAAATCTATTATTTACACGCCGTCGTTGGCTCGATTCATGAGCCATTGCCTCTGCAACCGTCGACATCTGTGATAAAGGCAAAACTTGTGGAATGATGGTCGTTTTCATAGCCATTGTTTATATTCTAATGTTGGATTACAGTTTCATCCTTGAAGGTGTCGATGGGTTATGATGCTCGAATTCCTTAACTTTCTATCAAGTTTGGTTAGAATTTGACTTTTAACTACTTGGGTAAGTTGTGGACATTGCTTCGGAGTGATTGAGATGAAGGGAATTGTTTGTGAAAGTAATTGATTTTTTTTTTTGTTTGATTATGTTTAGATTGGATCGTTTGGATTTTGTGCGAATAAGGATTTTAGCTAAGTTTCAAGTAAGGGAATTTCCTACTACTGGACTTATATGAAAGTTACATTACATTGACCGTACTAGATTGAAAGTTTTCTGTTAATTAGAAAGCATTACTATTATATATACTTTGACTGATTACAGACGATTTGACTATCATATATAGTTTATATTGTGTTTGAATTGTTATGAGTAGTCTATGCATACGGATGTTATGTGTAGTTGATGGAGTACAGATGTTTGGATGTTATGTGTAGTTGGTATATGCTTATGAACCGTGCTGTAGAATAAATATGGGTACTATGCATTATGTAGATTAACTTGTGGTTGTGCTGTTGGTTGGGTTTAGGCAATGAAATTGTTAGGTGTAATTACATAACGATGGTTTGATCAGTTGACTGGGCTTAGGTAGCGTGATTGTAATGGATGTCCTAGATTTAGGCATGGCGGATGATGGTACTTTTGACTGAACCTAGACTGTCGGACTGATTATACTTAAGAAGCTGTTAATTTTGAGTTATGTTTGCACTATGACTACCGTAGACTGTTTAGATTGGGTCGAGGGATAATTATTAGCCTTATCTATGGGGTAGTGTACCTTGCAGACACGGTGTCCTATGGGATCACCATATGTTGTGTATCCTTCGGGATCACTAGACTGATATGTGTATCCTTCGGGATCACTAGATTAATTTGTGTATCCGACGGGATCATTAGACTGATATGTGTATCTGAAAGGAGCACTAAACTGATTGATGTGTGTATCATATGGGATCACTAGACTATTATGTTGCAGGGTACCTCTTAATAGGAAGCTAACCGTTATTACCCCTAACGGGACCAGTAGTGGGTCTCTTACTGAGTATATTGTATACTCACCCTTTCATGTTGTTTATTTCCTTTTATTTTAGTTTGTTTTGAGGATTTTAAATGTGTCAAGTTTAGGATCTTTAATTGTTTTGCTTTGTTTTGATGGTTTCTTAGACGAATACGTGAATGTTTGAAATTTGTTTTAAATAGGGCACGATGATAGTTTTCTATAGTTTTAGATATTATTAGAACTTAAACAGGATTTATAAACTCATTTTTGTTTTGATGACGTGTCTTAATAGTAAAGTAATTATCTCAGCTTATTCGAAAGTTGGGGCATTACTATGTCGATCTTAAGTTATTGTTATTTAGTTTAGAAAAATTTTCAAAAATGACAAAATTGACAAAAATAGTTACAAAATGTAGCAAAATTTCAGATTCTACCAATGATAGACGTTGATAGACACTGATATATGCTTCTATCAGTCATATTGATATACAGTAATAGAAGTCTATCAGTGTATCATTGATAGAATCCAAAATTTTGTTATATGTTGTAAATATTTTATTTTATTTCACTATATTTAAACATGTCCCTTTAATTTACCTTTTTTAAAAATGAATGAAAGAAAACCCCACATCTTTTCATGTTGTTTGTAATAAATAATCATTTTAATTTTTTATTTGGTTTGTAACAAATAATCGTTTTAATTTACCCTTTTAATATTTGTTCCATTATTATATAATAATAAAACAAATATGAATAATGTTTTTAGAAATCATTTAAAACATTTAACAATATTTGTATCCATTTTACACTAAAACAAAATAGGTTTGGTTTTCCAAATTACATAACTTAAATAATATAAGTTGTTTTGTAACATACCTATTATTATTATTATGATTTATAACATAGGAAATAGATGATTTGTAATATTTTGTAAGAAATAAATACATACGATTATTATAATAAAAAAATTTGTCTTTCAAAATTCCATAATAAGAACATGAATGGTCCAATTTTAGTATAAATATAAATGCATCATTTGAGTTAAATTTTCTATCTAAAGTTTTTGTTCCTTCAAGTTTTATCTGCTCATCATTTGTACCAACTCAAAGAAAAAATCGATCTAAGGTAATGCTTATATTTACATTTTGTTGCATTATATTGTTTTGTAAGGTAATTTTTATTTTTACTTTAAAACTACAGACTAAATGGAGCATATGCTAATACAAGATTTGGAACTTTTGCAAAATATATATTAACAAAGTTCTCACGTTGCACGTTTTTAATAAATAGTGGGAGCTCACTCAATTTAGGCGTGTCTAAACATAAAAATAAGAAAGAGAAATTTTCATAAATAAAATAAAATACCAAAATATTTACGGCCGTGTAACAAAATCAAAAAACACATGAAGAACCAACTAATACGATTTTTCATTTTTGGAAACGGAAGGTTTACCATTTATTCTCAAGAATAAGTAAAAAAAACATTTTAAGACGGTTTGATGTTTATTGTTTTTCTTAATATCAAATTGGATATGTTATGTTGATTGAATTTGTAATTTGCTTCATTAGTTTCGTTTGGCTCGGTCTGATTTATATTAAAAAGTAAAAACCATCCGAAATCGACCGACCGAGCCGAGGTACATAAAAACCCTTACCAATTGTCCTCAACCCTGTCTACGACCGCTATTATCTCAGCACAAGACCTAACAATCCCAGCACTGCACCTCGCCGTTCGGTCCCAAATCCCTTCAGTTCGTTGAAAGCTTGCAAGTACAAATCTACTATTCTCAGGTTTGATTCCATTGTGAACCTCCCGTGTTTCAAGTAACTGTTTAGATCTTGGTTTCTCGTTCTTGTTGGGTTTGATTTGATGTTGTTTCAAGCAGATTGGAGTTAGAATTTGTAATTGGGTTTTCAAAGGATCTGTTCATCGGCTGTTCATTCGACGCGGAAGCCAAGAAATCCAGGAACATGGGAAGCAGACTCGGGAGAAGAGTTGTTCACTTCGCAAATCTTCCAATCAAGCTTCTTATGCCTACCTCCTTCACCAACATCACTGAAATTGCTCTTAAAACCACTCCTTCTGCTTCTAAAATTGAAATCAAGCGCGTCCTTGAGAGCCTTTACGGCTTTCAGGTCGATAAAGTTCGAACTCTTAACATGGAGGGGAAGAAAAAGAAGCGTGGAGGGATTTTGATCGCAAAGCCTGATTACAAGAAGGCCTATGTTACTCTCAGAAATCCTTTGTCAATCTCTCAGGACATGTACCCGATCCGCATTATAGAGGAGGATAAGAGGAATATGAACAAACAGTCTAAGTCCAGCATTGTTGAGGAGGGCGAGGCAAAGAGGCATTGGCTGCATGAGAAAGAGCCTGTGGGAATCAAAACTTACAAGGGTTTTGCTGATAGAGGCCGCCGACGAATTGGCGGCGGCGCTGAAACGGTTGAGCCATCAACTAAGTTTCCTTGGAGTAGCATGAGGTCTGGTAGGTAGTGGTAGTGTGAAGAAACGTATCTCAGTTACTTCCTAATTGTCATTTGGTTTGGATTTTGTTTTCCTCTAAATGATAATAGTGCATTAGGTTGGTGATGGCTTTGAGCTTACTGATAAATGTTTATTTTCTAACTATGAAATGAACTTCTTGGCCCTCCTATGGGATTTTTTTCTGGAGGAAGTTCTGTTTTGTTGATTGAATCAATAAATAAATTAGAGTTGCATTTGTATTATTCCCTTGTATTATGTGAATTCTACTTAGATAATTTCAGTATGTGGAGTAGGTTCACTATCAAATATTCGATGGCAATATTGTGGTTATAGTGAATTTGCACATGAAACCACATGCACTATGAAAAACTTAATGCGTAGAGATTTTGTATATTTTATCAAATAATTTACTTAATGCATAGAGATTTATATATTTTATCAAATAATTTTTCGTTTTTTTTACTGCAGAGAGTGTTTGTAGCTATTGTCGTTTGTCTGCCTTAGGACTTTTCAGGCAAAAAAGAAACAAAACCCATTTTTCTAAATGTTTGTAGCTGGTTAGAGGTAATCTCTTGGAAATGAAAAGTATATAGTCTGCATCCTGCAAGATGAGCAATACAAAAGACTTGGAGTTGTAACTCTATACACCTACGTGACAATCATGCACAAGTGAAGTAGAGTAGTAAATTCTTTGAATCCTTTATCTTTTTGAGGAATCTGATATTCCTATACTTCAGGTCATTGATAATCTACGTCTTAAGCTCATTCGAGAACTAGTCCGGCTGGGTCTCAGATGGGCAGGTTCATCTCCATCAACTCTTGTGTGAAAGGAATTCTTTATCTTCATCCAACCAAATCCCCAACCTGCTACATTCTTTTGCTTGTTGCTTATTTTTTCATACTCTTGTTGTAGCTCTGAGTAGTCACTCTGCAACTCTGCCATTTGTGCCTTCACGCTCTCAAGTTCTGTCTTGAGGTTTTTAATTTCTCTCTCTGTTGATAAATGATTTCCATCATGATCTGAGTCACTACTAGGTGCTTTCTCCTTCTCTTGCATCGCTGACCTCATCTTCACTTGCTCTGAGAACAGAACCTGCATATTCACTCAGAAATATTGTGATTACCACTCGGAACTGTTGACCCACTGCTTATATAAAGTAAAAGATATGGAGAAATATAATATTGTAGTCTTCTTATATCTCTAGTTACTTCTTGGTTCTGACTGCCAACTATATAAGTAGTGAATGAAGACATTGTTCTCGTGTCATTTGTATTAGTATTACTACAATGGAATGTAAATATGACTTTTTTACTAGTATATCAGAAGGAGAATGCATGAAAGCCTTATTATAATATTATCCAATATATGAGGAGTTGGGAATGGGACTCGGAAGATGTTTCTACAATCTGCTTTTTGTTGATTTTTTTTATGAGAAACTATTGATTTTGTATTTAACCTTGTTTGAAGATTTGTTATGGTGTATATAGTATTCATGACCGATCATATTTCTGTGAAGAAACAAGAGCAGCTGGTTTTAATAAGCCATAATCCTTTTTGTCTACGACATTTGAGAGCCTATCTATATGTTCTGATTATTGTATCTGTTGAATGTCTGGTTTTTTTATGTTGAATGTCTGGGATCAAGTTCAACCTCATATTTTTTTCTGTATGTGGCACATTCGGATATGCAACTAATCTTTGATCACGAGTATATGTTATGGAAATATAAATTTACAATTTCTTATCCTTTTTTGCTCTTTTAATTACATTCTATACTGCACTAGTTACGTTCTACAATCTACATATATTGCTGGAATTTTAAACTACAAGGATATATAATATCACCTGAACTATGGTTCTCAGAGGCAGTCGATCATTTTGTGCAGCATGCACACATGCATCAAGCGATAGTTTCTCATAGTTCATGATTTTGCATAGCTTTCTTCGGTCATGCTCAGATAGTAAAGGATGAGTCTGTAGAGGAGAATAGTTTGTAAGTCGCTATAGTGAAATTTCTTCTATACTTCCAAGCATGTATGCTGCAGAAAATTATTAAGAACAAGATAATCTAGATGCAACCTTGAGGTAGGTGTCAATGGCTCTGTACAATCCATCATGACAATGCCTTGCATTTTCTGACAGTGAGTTGGCTAAAGTTTGAAACTTGGTGATCGAAAGATTTGGATCTCTTGCAAGTTCAGCTAGGTAATTGTCTATGAGTTTACACACATTAGAATTCCCAATTCTATGTTGCTGCTGTTGCTGTTCAAACAGTGAGTAGTATTCAAGGAGCCTTTGCACTACTTCTATGTCATGCATAGTGCGTTCTTCTTGTGTACTGAGGAGCAAGAATATAACAGGTTAGTGAATTTGATGTGTTTTGGAGACTTGTATTTGCTATTTGTTGAGCTTGTAAGAACAATACTTACTTTGGCAAGTTCCCTCGGTCAATATATGTACAGTTAGGAATTAAAATATCAATCACATTGGCATCCTCCAACACCATTCCGATTCTTTTCTCTAGTTCTGAAATCAAAGCTGGTGATGCCGAATACACCCTTGCCATCTTTAGCATCTGCAACAAGAACCTGCACGAAACTGCTTCTCTTTGTGGAGGAACAATGCTTAGTAGGCTTTCAATAATAGCTTTATGTTCTTTGCTGCGTACAATTCCAAGTTCATCTTTCCTACCGCTCAAAATACTTACTTGCTGGTCACTTTTGTCCTGTGTATATTCTCCGAGTCCTGGGGCCATTTCAGTGCCTGGTAACCACTTTCTTGCATACTGCTCAATGCTTTGACCTATAGTCTCCGGCTTTATCATACCTTTGGCTCTTATTGCAGTTATAATTCTCGTGAAATAGTCTATACGAAGTGCAGCTAAATCATTTAACCACGACCCATCCTCACTGACTGTATCTCCTACTATGTTCTCTCTGGAGAGTTTCCGAGCTACCGAGTCACAGCACCGTCTCACAATTTGTAGATTTTCAGCCCATGGCGAGAGACTCTCGCAAGTTTTGAGAACAGCCAGTGACTCTTTCCATGACAAAAGGACTACAAATGTGAGGAAGGACTCTGTCTTGCAAATGAGGTTTCCATCTTCGAATTCCTCTGTCATTTCCAAAAACTCTGATGCACATCTCAATGGGGCTACATTACTTGAGTTCAGGTCTACTGGGAAACCATAACAGTATTTGAGAACCATTTCGAATGCTTTCGATCCACCTGGGAAGTTCTCGAGTTCTAGGTCATATCCTTTCTGGGTTGAGATTGAAGATTCAAGTTCCTTTCGGCCTATGTAGCCACATTTTGAAATCAATGTATACTGTTTCAAGAAAGATTTGGGGGGGGGGGGGGGGGGGGGAAGAGGTGAGCTTACATCTTTCATCATTGGGCAACTAGAATGAGCTACACTGAAATTTTAGATGGAAATTTTTGAGAAATAGAAATGCAATTTCTTTGTTAGCTTGTTCAATCTTGATCATTTTGGTTGATTGACCTCAAGAACTCTTTTGCCGCATTTAATGTTTAATGTATTATGGAACCAAAGTTTGAACTTATTTGCATAGAGGTAGTTACCTTGTGAACATGGAAGGTGATCTCTTGTACTTTAATTTTCAAATCTGTTGGGATCTGAGTGGTGATAAACCTGCAAAGGGAAGAAACAGAGATTGTATTTAAACTAAGTCTTCAGGTAGTAGAAGGCCAATATTCCCCGCAAGATTCTTAAATGAACTCAAGGTTCTACCATGCTTGATCTTTCCTATTGATGCACTCAGCTTCAGTGATGAGTTTGTTTGGAATCACGATCCTCTGGTCATGAACCTGCTTGGCTCCATCTGAATCGCTCTCTGGATTTGGCGTTCCAGTAAGAGACGTCATGTTGCTGTATGTCTGTTGGTACTCACTGTTTGTCATATTATGATCTCTCTTTCTTTGTCTCTGATGGATTTGGATTTGGATTTGGATTTGGTTTGAAGCGGAGAAAATAAATGCAAGAGAAGCAAGTATGTGGCTGTGATGAGAGGCATCTATCTAAGAGGGTCCATAGAAATGCTCATTCATTTGTTGTAACAATTTGAGAGACAGTGGTGGGAGATTGATATTGTGCTCATTTATGAGGGAGATGAGGAATGCTGGGTATGATATCACCATATTTCCCTTCCATCCACCTCCACCCCAATCGATGTGTACTATATAATTAGGAAAATGCTACCATGTTGTCTTAATTTTAGACACAATAAATTTAATATGGGGAATAGAAATTTGAATCTACGTAGAAAACTTTAGTTTGAATTCAAAATTTATAGACATTTTTTTAATTAAAAGAAATACAACCCCTTCAAATTTTATGGTCTAGTCGAAAGTAAGTTTTAAAATATAAAATAAAATATCTAAAATCATTATAGAATTTAATCTGTATGCTTCCAAAAAACTTAAAAAAAATGAATGTCAGATATGGCTTGATTTTGTTAAGTTGGTGTATCATTAGTTTAGTGAAGTTACTTAACATGTTTTATTAACGGATAAAAGAGTGTTTATTTAATTAGAACCATAGCTTGCTCCTATTATTGATGAATATTTATTTTACTATCTATATTTATTTAATTTAGGTTCGGACTTAATATTCAACCATTCAGAATTGTTACCTCAATATATTGTTTTTTCTTTGTTTTACAACTAGGGAGGGGTTTAAGCACTTGCACTCTCTCGAAGGATCAAACTTGTGAGATACCAAGTGATTTTGGTATCAAGTTAATTTGAAGATTGGAGTTTAAGACCTCTAACCTAGTATAACCTAGAGACCCTGATCCCTTACTAACAACGAGCCATCTAGTCCATAAATATATTTCTTTTCATTTTATTTTTATGTTGTCATCAATTACTAGATACATTGATTTTGCTAAGTTGGTGTATCATTAGTTACATTATTTAGTTTGTACGAACACGAGATCGATAAAATACTAATTATCATATCTTGTCAATGGTTTAAAGTAGAAAAGTAGTTAGGTTTTCACAAGGTTGGGTTGTCTCCCCAGATTTATCAAAATACATTAGGTAATTTTATCCTATCAATGTAATATGTTAACTCTTTTGATTACTTCATAAACCTGTATACTTTAGCAAGTTGGATTGCATTTTCAAGTGTGATTAAGTAAAAAAGTAAGTTGTTTTTGAAAAACAAAAACTCATGTGTTTAGCCACCATCTAAAATAGATTTTTGAAAAGAAGAGTGAGTTTATAAATACTAAAACCCAACTTTTAGAAAAATGATTTTTTAGTGTTTAATAATTAGTGTTACTAATTTGTATGAAAAACTTCGACCACCAACTCCGGTCATCCTCATTGGCCAACCTTTGACAATTGTCTTTGTTGACTGTCGTTGGCCAACATTCAACCATTGTCTTCAGCAATCGTCACTGATCAACGAATTTTGTCACTTCAAATTTGGATAAAATAATAACCGGTTAAACTCAAAGAAAAAGTTCTCAAATCGAATTGATTCCAAGGGGCGGCTGATGTTTTTAATAGCAAAGAAAACAAATTTCATGAATGTGGCAATCATTGACTCATTTATTTGTACACTATTCTCAGTTCATAGTATACATATTCATTATTTTGATATTTTGTGCAGAATATGAAAGAAGACTCCGATACATACCCAATGCAATGAAAATCACCTAAAACAGAGTCCGAACGAAGAGGTATGTAATGAAAATCACCTAAAACAGAGTCCGAACGAAGAAGAATGAGCAATTTGAAGTTTAGGGCCAAATTGGTAAGTGTTCAAAAAGTCGTGACACGCATGAGCCATCTGCACGCACGACCCACCCTTAAGTCACGAGTTTGAACTTCTAGGGCCGCATTATTTTCTAAATTTTTCAAAGTCAAAAGGTCGTTGTTTTGATCCCTTTTGCACGTCTTAGACGTCACAGGTTCAAAACTCATCGGACACGAAATACATACGAAATTATTCAAAACTTCGTGCGCCGTGTTCATCCGTCTGCCCACCACTCTTTCTTCACCACGTGTCACTTCCCAGTTGGTAAATATTTTCTATATATACCAATTTTCCCTTGAATTCATCGTAAATCCATCATCAATTCACCATTTTCTCTAAAATAAACCATAAATTCTCCCAAAACCCTCTAAAACTCCAGAAATTACTCCTCCATTTTGCCTTTTTTTTTCTCTCAATTAATTTCAAGAATTATTTTTTTTATGGCGGGCTAATCACCAAGAGGTAAGTGGGCTTAGGGATTTTCAATTCTTGGAGAATTTCTCTTATTTTTCCTTATTAATCAGATATGATCAAATCTTTGAATTTCTTGTAGTTTTTGTTGAATTCCAATTTTCTTGTATAAAAAATAATTTCTTCTTTCAATTACAAGCATATCCTTGTCAATTTAATTCTTGATATTTTTCTTGATTCACCATGAAAGATACTTTGGGTATGAAAAAATAATGCAAGATTAATTTGATTACCTTTGTCTACACAAAAACTTAATCTAATTCTTGATTGCAACATGTCAAATCTTGAAATTGATTAATGCTAGATGAATCTTCCTTGCTGTTGGCAATTTTTGAATTTGATTGCATCAATTTTATTGTGCACAATTAAATTCAATTAATTCATTGATTGTAAATTGTTTAAAAAAAAAGCGTGAAAGTTACTTTGATCTTCTTTAAACAGCAAAAATAGGCTTTAGTTGTTATTGCAAGAATATACACTAAATGCTTGAGCTGATTGTCTCTTTTCTTGAAATCTTGACCAAAGTTCTTACAAAATCAAGCAAGTTGATCTTGTAAGAATCTTGATTAAGAACCCCTTTTAACCGAGCAAAAATCATTTCATAATCCTATTAATTCAATGATAAGATCAATTGATTAGTGCCTTTTGCTCATTCCCTCATTTCTTTCATAAGATTTAATTTTCACTTTTTTTTTTTTTTTTTTTTGTGAATTGAGTTTACATTCTAAATCACTCTTAAGTCTTGGTTCTAGTACTTGATTTTCCCATACTCTTCAATGCAACTTTTGCTACTAACATCATTTCTTTGAAGCTTAGATTCAAGATACTTACTTAGCCACCATTATCTTGGATTCGACACTAGTACTTCCTACCAAACTACGGTAAAAAGTAAGGGTAAAATTCAAATTCTTTTTGTCGAGGCAAATCTAGGTAGGTGCAACCTACCTTTAGCAGTAAATTTCATTTCTAAACATATTTGTGCTTGATTGTAATGGCCTTGTCTATACATACTTTGATACGTATCATTTTTTGCCTTGTCAAAAAAAAATAAAAAATGACACTATTGCCGGAGAATGACACGACATAGTATCTTTCTTGAATCTCTGCTTGTATATCTTTTTTGTTAGTGATTTCTAGAAAGCATATTATATTTGTAGCTTTTACTTGATAAAAAAAAATTGCATGCTATTTTTTTTTTCTTTGCTTTCTTTAGTGCATGATAGGTTGTAGAATTTGTTGAAGACATAACCTTGCATGAAAGAAGACTAAGGAAAGAAAAGCAAAAGTAAGTTAGCTCATCACAATTAGAATTAGAATTTCACATTCATATTTTTGAACCATCTTTAGAGAGACCTTTAGAGCCTACCCTAGAGAACCATTCAAACAATCCAATGGGAGAGGAGGCACCTGAGAAAACCCTTAGGGAACTCACCTCGATGTCCATCAAAAGCCAATGATATAGTGATCCCACCTACCACAACTAACTTTCACCTAATTAGGTTGGATTTGATCTTAAATTTACCCATCTTTAGAGGACCCAATGGGGAGGAGCCACATAAGCATCTTAGAGACTTTTCTTAGGCATGTGATCTCTTTAGACCTTACGAGGTAACCGATCAAAAATTAAATCTTAGGGAATTTTCCTTTTTCCTTGCCGATAGTGCCAAAAGATGGCTTATAAACCTAGAGCCCCAAACTATAACTTCTTGGGAATAACTTAAGAAAAGGTTCTTAATTTTTTTTTCCAATTACTGGAGCTCAATTGGTTTTAAAAGAAATTTATGGTGCTAGGCAATCTCATAATGAAACATTATTTGAATATTGAGAGAGGTATAAGGAACTTTGTGCTAGGTTGTCATATAATCAATCGACCGGAAGGGACATTGTGCAATATTTTTACTCAGGATTGTTGCCATCAGATATGAGACTCAATAGATGTCGCTTCGAGAGGGACTTTGATAGATAAAACCCCCTCTGAAGCAAGGAAGTTAGATTCTAGAATGGTCGAGAATTCTCAAAATTTTTCTATTAGAACACTTGATTCTAATTCTTCTTTATCTTGTGCTAATTCTACCAAAGAACAAGTGAATTTACTAACTAAAATTTTTACTTTTTTTTTGTCAAGGGGGAGGTTCCTATATAAAGTCGCCTCTTGCAGAGATTGTGGCTTGCTAGGCCATCACAATGATCAATGCCCGAAGCTTAAAGAGGTAAGTGCCATGGGAGGTTTCAGAAGAAATGATTCACAGAGTAACACCTATAACTCTGGTTGGAGGGACCATCCAAATCTCAAGTGGGGACCTTAAGAATCAAAACCTACCAACACTTCTTCTTCCTCCTAATCATCACAAGGTACGTACTTAGAGGAAATAATCTCCAGGTTAGCTCTTAGCTCAAACAATTTTAAAACTGATTTGAGAAAAACTTAGTTAAGTTGAGTGAGCAAAACTGTTAATTCAATTGAAGCCATGAAAAATGATATAGAAACCATGAAAGCATCCATTTCTGAGTTAGGAGATAAACTTAATCAATTAGCACATGCGTTCTTAAAATGGAAGGGAAAGACAAACTTCTCGCTCAACCCAACCATGAAAATGTGAGTGATATTACTTTAAGAAGTGGCAAAAATACTACTAGAAATTTGGGATTTAAAGATGCAAAATTTGCATCATAAAGAGTTTGAATGACACAATTTTTGCGTCATTAAAGCCCCTGTCAAGAAAGATATTTAACGATACTTTGAAAAAAGCGTCGTTAAATATGCTTAGATGACACCAAGATTGCATAATTAATATCCTTACATTAACGCAATAAATATGTCACCGTTTATCTATAACTCGACACCAATATATTGTCATTAATACCCTTACACTGACGCTTTAAATGTGTCACCATTATCTATAACTTGACCCAATATATTGCCATTAGTACCTTTACATTGATGCTTTAAATGTGTCACCATTATCTATCACTTGACACAAATATATTGTCATTAATACTATTACATTGACAATTTAAATGTGTCACCGTTATCTATCACTTGACACCAATATATTGTCACTAATACTCTTATAATGACGCTTTAAGTGTGTCATCTTTCAATATACCTCGACACTAATATATTGTCGTTGTAAATGTTTCGTTACACAAAATTGTTGTCAAGAAATGTGCTTTAACGACACTATTTCTGTTTAATAAAGGCTTATATGTCGACACATGTTTGGTGCCGTTATTCTTCATTTTTGCAACACATATTTTTCTATCATATATTTCTTCTTTCAAAAAAATTAAATACTAAATTTCAGCATTAGCCACATATGTTTGGAAAGATATTTATATTGATAATAAAAAATATAACTTACATTATCGGTAAATATTTTACAATAATCCAAAAGATAAATTTACTATAATATTACATGTATATGTGACCTAATCTAATCAAACTGACGCATAAATGAGAACTTGATCGATACCATGATCCATGGATTCTTCAACTACCTGCAAATTTGAAAAAAATGAACCTTAGCCAACATTCATTACGGAAAATGCATAAGCATAAGCATAGGCATAAACATTAAGTACATGCCAAACAAAAATCACCTTCTTAATAAGCAGACTAATAAACTTTTCAAAATAAGCGCCCAAAGTTCATACAACCAAGGTTTTTAATAAAAGACCTATAAGGAATGCAGAAGATTAAAAAAAAAAAAACATCTACTACGTAAGCATAGTATATAAATGTTGCAAATGTAAGTTTCGATTCAATCTTTATAGACCAAACAATGTTCTAGTTTGCATCAAGTTGAAACTTAGCATAAACTTACCCTTAGCCCCCCTCCTCCAAAGTAATTACAAAACAACATGATTCCTATAACATATGTCTAAGTGGATTGAACAAAATAGCTTTTCAATGACTACCATAACTGCAGAATATAGTCAACACAACAAAGTATCAAGTTCCTAAATACATGTCAACACGATTCCTAAAACATATGTCTAAGCGGAACGCACAAAATAGATTTTCAATGGCTACCACTGTAGGATAGTCAAAGCAACATTCCTAAGTACATGTTAACATGATTCCTAAAATAAAATAGTTAAGTTACGTTACAAAACATAAAGCACGTACCTCTTTCTTTTACTAGATTCCCACCCCCATATCTTGATTACCCTCCACAGAGGCTTCTTCTTATGCAAGTTCGGAAGCCCTAATAATGGATAGCAAACTACGTAAGTTATACAATTATTATTTCATATGCAATATATTAACTCATTATTTTGTCCCTAACGGAGTTCATGATAAATTAAGTTAACATCATTCTTAAAGTTATTCCAAGAACAAAAGTTGCAACCAATGTTATGAGGAAACAACAAACAATGTAACAAATAACAAACACTTTAAAATTCTGCATACTCCAAAAATCTAAATAATACATAAAATCCAGTTGCAAAATAAGTAAGTTTCAAAACTTTCTTACCATGAGGATTGGGAAGTGTTGCTATCAAAGATCTCTTGTAGTTCCTCTTCTATCAAATTCAACTCAAAAAATCGAGTAGACAATATATTGATCTAAATAATCCTTGTTTTTTCTTGAGAACCATAGCACAAGAAAACATCATCATTGACATACAACACATAAAAAAATCTTTAATGGCTTAAATTGAGAAGTCCTAGTTTTGTATCTTATCCTCTTATAGTTTTTAATTTAGTCTATCACTATTCATAAATGTTAAAATTAGATGATAATAAAACTTACATAGCATGATACTTCATAGATTGACAGAAGTTCGAAAAAGCAAAAAAAGTCATCTAAGTGAGAAAAAAATGAATTTTTTTTACTCATTGGAGAATGTAATATACTATTTGCAATCCAAGAACCATAAAATTCATAAATGAACATTACTTCTTTTCTGTCTCAAATTTTTATATCCATATGGCAAAAAAAAAATGAATTTGCAATTATAGAAATTGAAATAATAATAATAATAATAATAATAATAATAATAATAATAATAATAATAATAATAATAATAATAATAATAATAATAATAATAATAATAATAATAGAAATTGAAATAATAATAATAATAATAATAATAATAATAATAATAATAATAATAATTATAATAATTATTATTATTATTATTATTATTATTATTATTATTATTATTATCAAAACAATGTGAAACTTAACAAATACAGGTTGGAAAATCATACAGATTGACAAATGATTTGGCAAATAATGCAGCAAACAATATAGTTGAAAAATAATACAGGTTGGAAATAATATACAGATTGAGAAATAATATAATATACAGGTTGAGAAATACTATATTGGAAATAATATACAGATTGAGAATAAATGTATCGGAAATAATATAAAATAATATATCAGAAATAATATAAAATAATATATCGAAAATAATATAAAATAATATATCGAAAATAATATAAAAGAATATATCGAAAATAATATAAAAGAATAGATCGGAAATAATATAAAAGAATAGATCGGAAATAATATAAAAGAATAGATCGGAAATAATATAAAATAATAGATCGGATATAATATAAAATAATAGAGCGGATATAATATAAAATAATATATCGGATATAATATAAAATAATATATCGGATATAATATAAAATAATATATCGGATATAATATAAAATAATATATCGGATATAATATAAAATAATATATCGGATATAATATAAAATAATATATCGGATATAATATAAAATAATATATCGGATATAATATAAAATAATATATCGGATATAATATAAAATAATATATCGGCTATAATATAAAATAATATATCGGCTATAATATAAAATAATATATCGGAAAAATAATATAAAATAATATATCGGATATAATATAAAATAATATTTCGGATATAATATATCAAACCTAACAAACTATTTTATCTTTTACAAGTCTAATCAATTAATAAATAGTAAATCAAAAAGATTAACAACAGCCAAGTTAAATGAATTGGCTTTAAACCTGACAAATTTAAAGAATATAGAATAAAATGGCCTAAATCTAACAGATTTAAACAAATCAATTGGTCTACTAAATTTGGAGAACGATAAATTCAATTGGCCTAAATCTGCTAAATTTTATGCAACAATAAACTTAATTGACCTAAATTTGAAAGCACAATAAATCCAATTGACCTAAGCCTAACAGACCTAATCTAACAAAAATTAAAGTCACCTTAAAATTAATTAACAAAATTACAACAAAAACAAATTTGACAGAATAGTTTTCGCTTTTTTTCACCCCTCAAAAGGGAAGTTACCTTTGACAGAATAGTTTCCTTAGCTTTTTTACCCTATCTCGATCGTACCTATCATTCTTTGTTTTTATTGGGAAGCGAGGACAGATCGTGTTTTATGAGTTGAGAAGGTGGGAGTGAGAGAGAAAATTGGGTTAGTTGAGGGAAAATAGAGAGGAGAGTGGGGAAGTGGGAGTGGGAGAGAAAATTGGGTGAGTTGATGGAAAATAGGAAAGAGACTGATATTCATTTTTTTTGTTTTTGTTTTTAAAAAGAAAAATTAAATTCAAATTTAAATCAAACTTTCAAAATAAAATAATAAATAAATAAATAAATAAAATAAAATAAAATAAAAAAATAAAAAAATAAAAATAAAAAAATAAAAATAAAAAATAAAAAAAATAAATAAAGGACAAAATGTTGTATCTACAACCTCTTAGAAGATTACCCCTCCATTGGATCAAAAAACATTTCTTCTAGACAAAGATAATAAATTGAATTTTGCACTTTAATTTTCTAAACAAAATGTATCTTGCATACTAATTAAACAATTAAGAGAAAATTAAAAGATTGTTTCATAGAGATCGTATGGAATTAAATTCGTTCTTAAACAAAAATTAAAGAATCAACATGCTAAATTAGGAAAAAAATGGAAGAAACTCTTAAAGAAATTGAATAACTATGATCCTCTTACCTCTTAGAAAATTACCCCTCTATTAGAATAAAAGATTGATGGAATATTTTGGAATTTTTTCTCCATTAAATAAAAGATTGTCCGAATATTTTTGAGAGAAAAAATGACATAATGAAATGGAAGAGTTCTGAAAAAATGATATTTAGAGAAAATTTGGGTGAAAATTGGAGTTGGATTTATGAATGGATCAAATATAACTAAAACTTGATTAAGATTTACGGAAAAATGAATTATATATAGAAAAGAAATGAAGATAACCGCTTCATGGGTTTCGAACTCATAACTTCAGGGCCAGACGCGCGCTCAATTTGACGAAAAGGAGAGAATTTTCGGAAAGTTGTTATATATTTACAAGATTGCCACTGAAAATATGTGAGAAAAAAATGATTTGCAGGTTATGAGATTACAGGACATCAAAGGCGTGTGCGTGAGGAGAAGACGACACGTGGCATGCGTAGATTGGTAGAGAGTGGAGAACGTACGCGCGTGAAGTGTTTTGAAAATGGGGAATAAAGGAATACGCTCGGCTGGGATTCGAACTCGCGACCTTGAGGTGTTTTATTTGCGTGGAAGTATTGAATCTTTTTGGTTATTTACCAACTGGTTTTTGATCTTCGATTTACTCGTTTTTCTTTGTTCGGACTTCGCTTTAAGTGTTTTTCATTGCATCGGGTTTGTAATAGAGTCTAAATTCTAATTTTGTATAAAATTATAAAAATAATGAATATATGCATGATATAGGTAGAGAGAGCCTAGACTTTCGGGTTTTTGGTAGAGAAAGAAAATGTTAGTGAAAATATGCTATTGTCATATAATTTTAATTGTGTGAGAGAGGGAATTAACAAATTTTTAAATTTGAGGTTTTTTTATTTCGAGATTTTTTAAATGACACAAAAAATTTGTTGATAATTAACGGCGCTTTAAATGTGTCAAGAAAAATTAAATTGTGCCAATAGAATTGTGTCAATAAATAATTTTCAACAACAAAATTGTACCTCACCCCATCTTTTTTATTTTTAAGGACACAATATCTTGATTAGTAGTGTCATTAAAACCCATTTTTCTAGTAGCCGGGGGAGAAAAGAAATCGGAGCGGCCAAGATTCTTTGACGACAGTCTCTTAGATTGGTGGGTTCGACGGCAGTCCCTTAGACGATGTTTGCTTGTTCGACGATGTGAGCTTTTTCGACGGGGTTTGCTTGTTCAACAATGTGAGATTAGTGGGTTTGACGGCAATCTCTTAGATTTGGAGATGGGTTACGTTGTTTTTTGTTTTTTGGTAGGGAGAGAGAGAAAATGTTGAGCAAATTGTAAAACTCTTTTCGAATGTTGCGCGAAAAGGGAATTGGAAAATTTTGAATTTTTGGTTTTTTTATTTCAAAATTTATTTAACGACACAAAGAATTTATCGTTAATTAACGACACTTTAAATGTGTCAAAAAAAATTAAATTGTGACAATAGAATTGTGTCAAGAAATAGTGTGTCACTTCTATTTTGAACGACACATTTAATTCCCACCCTACCCATTTTTTATTTTTAACGAAACAATATTTTGATTTGTACTGTTGTTAAAACCCAAATTTGTACTAGTGACGTATTTCCTTGACTTTGTTGATAGTGTAAATGATGAGCATGTCTTGGTTGATATTCTTGCAACAAATGGACAACATGCTATAGATAATGATTTTGCATCTAGTAATGAGCATGATCTAGGAAGAAACATTAATAATAATGATGAGCATACCTTGAAATGCATTGACATTGAAAATGATCTTGACACAAACCTTATTGAAATTGCTTCTAAACTTGATGATGATAAGATTTTTGAAAATGACAATGGTGCATGTGACAAACCTACTTTAGATTTTGATATTGACTTTACACATGATCTTAATTTTGAGATTTTAGATGGATTTAATAATGATTTTGTTCATGAGAACTTTGATAAAAGATTTGACATGATTGAAAATTCTCTAGATAATCATGATGACAGAATTTTATTACATGAAGATTTGATCATTGATGAATTTGTTAATAAATTTGTTGACAATGATGTCTTTCATGATCTTGATAAGATCAATACATCCTCAATTGATTTTGATTTTAATGAATTCTACATTGAATATAATAAATTCTTTATCCTTGATGACAATAATGAGATTATTAATAAGGAAGAATTCATTTTTATCTTTGATGACAATTTCGAAGTTGAGCATGAAAAGTTTTTATTCAAATTCCATGAGCATAATCAATTTTCTTCTCCACTTATTAATCTTGCTTTCAATTCCATATCCTTTGAATTTCATGATCCTCTCATTGATCACATTTTTGCACAAAAAACAAAAAAAAAAAAAAAAAAAAAAAAAAAAAAAGAACAAATAAAAAACCCTTTAAATGAAAAGGTACATTTTTTACATGAATCGAGGATCAAATTAAACTCTCTTCTTCTCAACCTCCTTAATTTTTTTCTTGATATAATAAATTGTCTCCTTCTTGCTTCCACTAACCATGACCACTTTATGCATAAGTAAGGAAAGACAAGAACAACAAAAATGAATAGAGGAACTAAACTACTCATCATCGATCCTGGATTATTTGGTGAAAGAACGGTAGAGCAACCGACCTTAAAAATTTTCGCTTCTTGGAGGCAGCCATGCGTCAAATTTTAATGCTTTCCTTAATTTTCGTCTTTCTTTTTTCTTTTTTTCCCTTTTGCTTTCTAATTTCTAGTTTTTTCTTTCTAATAAAAGTAAGAAAGTTTCCTTTCTTTTTACAGAAATGAACATTTTCATATGAATAAGGAATTCAATGCTTTGTACATGCAAGCTTTCCACCAAGCAAATATCAAGAAACATCCTGGGGAGTACGCTGTTCCCCTTTCCTTTCTCCTTGCTTTTCAAAAGCTTTGAGAACAAAACAATTTTTTAAGTGGGGGGTGGGTAGCATATTTCTTGGTACTTAGCTTGTATGTATATGAATATGAGGTCCTACTTTTTTTTTCCAAATTACATATCTGCCCAACCCTTGAACTGAGATTAGGTTTGTGAATTGTTATACTCTGGATATATCTGTGATTCTGAATATGTTGAGAATAAGCTGCTATTTTCTTTTTTGTTTTAAGCCCCTTTCTAGCCATACCATATTGAGATATGAATGTTTGAATGATAAATGATATGTGTGTTGTGATTGAATGATTGCATGTATAATACAATAAGTGCATGGATACATTTCTAGCCTTGTTTTCTTGGTTGCGTTATTATGATATGTCTATGATACACTTAATCCGAATCTAGCCTAGATAAAGTTCAAAAAGGATAGAAGTTACGTTTTAGAAGTTGAGAAGACTTTAACACTTTTTTCTTGTCAACATGAGTTGGAAACCTCTTGTCTAGCGACAACGTACTAGATCCCTTTAGAAAAGATTAGACATTGGTGAAACTTATTGTCACTCTGAAAGGAGTAGTCAAACTTAGAAACTGAGTTTAGAACCATAAAAAGGTAGCCCACTGGTTCTAGCAAGGCCTAGTTACCACATTGCATACCAAAGAAAGAAAAGAGAGGTTTGCAAAAAAAAAAAAAAAAAAGCAAATTAAAAAAAAAGTGAGGAAATCAAGAGTTAAAAAAAAATTAAAATTCATTATAAACAAAAAGCTAGTAAAAAAAGTGAGAAGTCGGGTAGGTCAAGTAATTGTGTTGAGTTCCCTAACTATCAGAACTTTTAGGAGAAAACTTCACTTTTGACCTAAGTAAAACCATACAAACTTCCCTTTTGACCTAAGTAAAACCAGACAACCTTCTCTTAGTGTTCTAAACATAGCATCTAGTTTGATGAGGAATTTGAAAAGAGGAGTCCTTCACAATCCATAAGTAGGGAAACGAGTCTAAGGTGACTTTCATTATTTTCAAAGCATGTCTAGTGTATAAGTAGCAAAACTTGAGCGTCTTTCTAAATGTGCTCGTTCCGGACGAACTTAGTTAAACCCCAGCCTCAACCAATAACTTGTAATCTCTTTGATAATTTAAACTAAGTTTAAGCATATGTTTGGATAGACGATTAAGGCATTGAGTAACGTCACTAGGTTGACTCGTTAGAAATGCATCACCTATATACTTACATGAACGTTTGTTTTTATCTTAAGTTCATGTTTGCTTCTTGTGCCTATTGCTTGATTGTTTGATATTATATTTTATTTTGCTCGGGATAAACAAAGCTTAAGTGGGGAGTATTTTGTTGGGACAATTACTGACCCATTTATTTGAACACTATTCTCAGTCTATAGTATACATATATTCATTATTATGATATTTTTGTACATAATAAGAAAGAAGACTATGATAGGAACCCAAGGCAATGGAAATAACCTAAAATGGAGTTCGAATGAAGAAGAACGAGCAATTTGAAGTTTAGAGGCAAATTGGTACATATTCAAAAAGCCGTAACACGCGTCAACCGTCTACACGCGCGACACACTTAAACACCGTCCACTTGTGAGTTCGAACCCTAAGGGTCGCATTATTTTCTAAATTTTTCAAAACCAAAACGCCGTCGTTTTGATCCCTTTCATGTGCCTTAGAAGTCATGGGTTCGAAACTCATGAAACGCGAAATAAATTCGAAATTATTCAAAAATTCGTACGCGCGTTCATCCATCCGCCCACCACTCTCCCTTCACCACGTGTCGCTTCCTGATCACACATGTCTCCTCCCCACCCGAGTTCGGATCTCCAGCGCTACATTTCTTTCTTTTTTCTTTTTTCTTTTTTATAGAATTTCAGTGGCAATTTTGTAAATATTTAGCAAAAATATGAAAATAACTTAAATTGTAGTTTTTGAGAGGTTGCAAGTTTGAAAAATAACTTATTTTCAAGTATTTTCTATATATACCCATTTTTCCCCAAATTCATCATAAATCCATCATCAATTCACCATTTTCTCTAACATAAACCGTAAATTCTCCTAAAACTCTCTCAATCTCCATAAAATACTCCTCCATTTTTCCTTTTATTGTTCTCTCAATTAATTTCCAGAAATTATTTTTTGATGGAGTGCTAATCAATAAGAGGTAAGTAGGCTTAGGACTTTTCAATTATGAGAGAATTCTTCTCTGATTTTTCCTTATTAATTAGATATGATCAAATCTTTAAATTTCTTGTAGTTTTTGTTGAATCCCTAACTTTTTTGTATAAAAAATAATTCATTCTTTCAATTACAAACATTCTTGTAAATTTAATTCTTGATAGTGTTCTTGATTCACCATTTTGTGTGCAAGATACTTTGGGTATGAAAAATTAATGCAAGATTAATTTGATTACCTTTGTCTACACAAAAACTCAATCTAATTCTTGATTGCTACATGTCAAATCTTGAAATTGATCAATGCTAGATGAATCTCCCTTGTTGGAAATTTTTGAATTTGATTGCATCAATTTATTGTGCACAATTAAATTCAATTAATTCATTGATTGCAATTTTTTTTCAAAAAAAGTGTGAAAGATACTTTGATCTTATTCAAAGAGCAAGATTAGGCTTTAGTTGTTATTGCAAGACTATACACTAAATGCTTGAGGTGATTGTTTCTTTTCTTGAAATCTTGACCAAAGTTCTTACAAAATCAAGCAAGTTGATCTTGCAAGAATCTTGATCAAGAACCTCTTTTGATTGAGCAAAAATCATTTCATAATCCTCTTAATTCATTGATAAGAATTGATTAGTGCCCTTTGTCCCTTCCCTCATTTTTCTCATAAGAGTTCAATTTTTACTTTTTTTTTTTTTTTTTTTTTTGTGAATTGAGTTTACATCCTTCACTCTTGAGTCTTGGTTCTACTTGATTTTGTCATGCTCTTCAATGCTTTGCTTTTGGTACTAACATCATTTCTTTGAAGCTTAAATTCAATAAACTTACTTATCCACCATTCCCTTGGGTTCGACACCCGTACTTCCTACCAAACTACGGTAAAAAGTAAGGATAAAATTTAGATTGGAGTAGCAAAATGTAAACTATCGTGTAAAAAAGTAAAGTGGGATCCTTAGAAATCCAAGCTAGAAATTGTACCTTAGCCCATTCCCGACATGTTGAGAAATGAAAAATGATAGAGTGCAAATATATAACTAAAAAGCAAAGAAAATTTGAGAGAATTTGTTCAATGGTCGATTGAGAACGGGTGTGAGTGACCTAGGCAACATAAATAATACTTATAAAACCAATGTGGCACCGTGACACTGATGAAACGTATCGCGTGTGGAAGGCTCAGTAGAGATGTCTATAGGGTAGGACAGGGCCAAGGATGCCATTCCCAGCTGCCCATTTCATTCCCCGTTCCCATGAAATCTCCCACGGGGATTGGGGTGATTCTCCATGGGGATTTCACAAGGATCAGTTTCTTTGTGGGGAATTTTCTCTGTTATTTTTTTAAAAAAACTTAATTAATTTAAATCAATAATGTAGGAAAATTTTAATTAAATAAATAAAGGGGTCTTTTCAAAAATATAAAAAAGCGGAAAAATGTTTACACTTTATAGAACAATTCAAAAAACGAAAAAAGCTCAGAGGCCCATCGTGTAAAATACCAAAAAATGCCCCGTCAACCACACTGTCAATAACACGCGCATAATATATTTGCGATCGTTTAGATTTGGTTATTGTTTGATACGCGATCGTTTAGATATGACTACAATTTATACATGATCGTTTAGATATTACTACAATTTATACGCGATCGTTTAGATATAACTACAATTTATCTTTTCAATTCCATCATTTAATTTTATTACACGATCGTTTAATTTGGTTATGTTTAAATTTGGTTACACGATCTTTTAGATTTCTTTACACGGTTGTTTACTTTTTTTACACGATCGTTTACTTTTTTTTACACGATCATTTACATTTGGCTACTCCAATCCAAATGGTTTTTTTTCAAAATTCTTTATACACGATCTTTTATTCTTTTTACACAATCGTTTACTTTTTTTAAATGATCGTTTACATTTGGCTACTCCAATCTAAATGAATTTTTTTCAAGATTCTTTATACACAATCTTTTATTTTTTTTACACGATCGTTTACATTTGGCTATTCCAATCTAAATGATTTTTTAAAGATTCTTTATACACGATCTTTTATTTGTTTTACATGATTGTTTACTTTTTTACACGATATTTTACATTTGGCTACTCCAATCTAATTTTTTTTCAAGATTCTTTATACACGATCTTTTAGATTTTGCTATTTTTTGTACACGAGTAAAAAAAAAAGAAGAAAGACGATGGAAAGAAATCGCAGCGAAAACAGAAGAGGAAAAATAGAAAGATGATGGAAAAGCGAAAAAAAGGAAGAGGAAAAGAAGAAAAATGATGGAAAGATTAAACGACGTAAATAAAGAATTGAAAAATAAGAAAGATGATGGAAAGAAATTACAGAAAAAAATAGGAAAGGAGAAAGACAAAATCGCAAGAGGAAGACGATGAAAGAAATAGCCGGAGGAAGACGAATCGCAAAAGTAAGATGGAAGGGCAAACCTGGAATATTTAAAAAATGGCTAACTTTATAGGCTTTATTATACGGGCCGTAAATAGTTTGATGTTTTGTTACATTTATGTAAGTTTTCCATAAATAAATCTATCACTAAATTGCTTATTATCGTTAGTTTCATATCACAATTTTGAATTTAAAGATAAAGTAGGCAAATTTTGGCGTAAGAAACTAATCAACTTTTTAGTAGAAATAAATGTAAACATAAATCAAATTATTCACACACATATAATCTAAATTTAAAAAATTAATTTAACACACTTATTTTCTTGACTAATAAACAAATATAACTTGAAATTTAAATGTATTATTTATATAATAATAACATAACCTTATATAACTATGTTAAATAAATAAAATGTAATTAAAGCGGGGACGGGGAATGGGGTTGGGTTTGGAGAATGCACTCCCCGTCCCAGTCCTTGTTTAGTTTTACAAGGAATTTTCCCCCACTCCCTCCCCCGTTACTCGCTCTGTTTGAGCTGGGTCTTTGTTGGGCCTCGTCCACGTGGGGAAATCATACGTCTCTAAGGCTCAAATCGCTGTGATGCTGTGTGCATTTCTCAAAATTCGACCCTTTTACCTTATAGCACCGTGGGACACTGCAAGGTAGAAGCCTATTTGGCTTCTTAACTTCATGTTTTTGCTTAGGATGATACCATATGACTTCTATTTTGTCCAATTAAACTTTAAATCAACATGAAACTTGAATTCTACTCCCGAACTGCTCGAAAGTTATAAGATAGCCAAATAAGATTGTAAAATCAAGGAACGAGCTTGAATTAAGCGGAGTCAGATAACACATTTTTGGTGTTATCAGTCGTTGAACCATTGATAACAGTGACTGATAACTTGTAGGAATACAAGTTATTATGACCTTTTAGGTAAAACAATGGAGTGAAAATGCAAGATAAAAGACCAAAACACATAGCTTTTAGTGCAAAGTTATAAAGATAAGGGAATGCAACTTACATAAGTCACCACGCTTGATTAATTATGTTTCTGTAAACCCCAAACTCTAAGAAACTTGAGTTTTTCAAAGAGCTCGAGAGGATGATTTTAAGTAATGTTAAGATGGAAAAATAAGCATAAGAAGTGTTATTTTTAAGTGTGTCATGATAGGTGGGAAGAAGGAAGACTAAGAAGAAATGATTAAAAACTAAGAAGGTTAAGTTGAAAAGTGGGAAAATTTTGCCAAGTCCTTGAGTTAGGCATTTTGGGCTTGGTGAGCAACCAAAGAGGTTATCTAGGTGTTTGGAGAAGGGTAGGCGGCAAGGCAAGTAAGGATGTGTGGCCGTGAAGGATTGGATAACCTCCAAGTCTGTTTGGTGAAAGGATCTTGGCTAGGCGAGAAAGGTTGTCTTCAGAGGTTAGTTGGGCATTTGGCATTAGGCGTTTAGGCTTGTTCTTCGCTATGCAAGGAATCTTATTTAGAGGTTAGTGAGGCGTGGAGAAGCTAGGCGAAGAGGCATGTGCACACAAGATGGGGCTTGCGGCCTTGTCAAGGGAGGTTACTTAGGCAATGGCTTAATGGTGGACACTTAAGTATTTTGGTTAGATGAGATGATGAAAAAGTAGAGTCGGTGAATACTTTACATGTGTCCTATGCATGCTTAAGTTAAATTTTAGCAGGTAGATGGTGTAGATAGAAGTTCATGCAAGGTTTAGTATAAATAGGTAACCTTAGAGGGACATTGCTCTCAATTTACTTGTGTGTTTTAGCTGAAATTACTCTTAAAAGTTCAAAAATTGAGCCTAGTTTCTAGACCAGGGTTGTGGGACAAATTTGAGGAGAGGAAGGTTGAGTTTTTGAGTTAAAAGAGAGAAAGGTCATTTCTAGAAGAAATTTAAGCAGTCTTCACTCTAAGAAAGCTATAGAACACATTTAGTAGTGTTTGTGGCTGAATATAAGCTAAGAAATTTTTAAGTAACTTTATAGAAGGAAATCTTCCCATTTGAGTTGTGGATTTTAAGATATTAACCTCTAAAGTGGGACTTTACGTTCCGAACGAGAAATTGAGTTATGGGTAGTATGGTGGCTTGCTGAGTGTAAGGGGTTGCTAGGCAAGATGGATGTGTGTGCTGGTGAAGGAAGAGATTGGTGATGCATTTGGGTTTGTACCACACGCACAGCCCGTGTGCAAGGCGTGCATGTCTAAGGAGGCATGCGGTAAGCCTTGTGCATAAAGGAGGCCATGCGAAATGCAAGGCATGTAGCCAGGTGAGGCACATGGCATGCCCCTTGTGATGTTAGCAGGCGGCAAGGCCTACCCAAGCCTTGCACGTGCATGCTAGTCCCTACCGCCATGCTCTGCGTGCCAGTCCATGTCAATGGGTGATTTTGGATTGTTCTGGTGATTTTTGGAATTTTAAGCAAAGTTTTGATATTTTTATGATTAAAGAGAATTAAATGGAATTATTTCCCATTATTTTAGATCAAAAGGAGATCAAAAAAATTTATAAGCTGAGGGTTTAAGCTACTATTTGTGAGTGACAAAATGATTTCTAAATATAGTTTCTAAATATGTTTTACAAGCTATTGTTTAAGTATGCTTTGGAATAATTATTGAACTGTATTGAACAGTATATCTCAATTTACAAGCATGTTTATGAAAAGTATTTGAATATTTATCTAGAAAATGTTTCTAAAGCTTAAGTTTAGAATGTTTTGACAAAGCATGTATTTATTGATAAATTTTATTAATGAGATTTGCAAGCGTGAATTTAATGAGAAAGATTTTATGCAAGAAAACCATGTTTGTTATATATATCGAGTTCTCGACGGTCAATGTGCACAGAGTTTTAGGGGTATAGAGCTATGTTGACCACTTAGCCACTACCACCGAGTTCAGGCAGGATAGTATAAACAGAGCTTTACTATCTTGATCGAGTTTAGGCAGGATAATATGAATAGAACTATGCTATCTTGATTGAGTTCAGGCATGATATAGTCATGATTGAATTTTAGGGCACAGTAGGCCGAGCTAGTAGACCGTGACTGAGTTTCTAGGGTATTGAACTAATAGAAATGAGTAAGCAGCGATTTATTTGGAAAGCAAAAGAGCTTCTAAAAGATAGAAAAAGATATGTCACACCTCGCCCTGCAGATGTCCTTTCTTAGTATGTGAGACGCGGCATAACTTGAGTATTCTTGACACATTTAAATGCCAAAGATACTTAAACTTGAGGTCCTTAAGCTTTGCTCAATCACTTACTCTTTCTTTCCTAACTACAATCGTAATTTTAGGCAATAAAACCACTTAACAAAGAGGGATAAGACAAAACAAATACTTTTATTAACTTGAAACAAGCGTTCTACAACTCTTTATATAAATCACAAAAGTACAACACTTAAGTTTAATCTAAACTCCTTTATAACCTCTTCTTGTCCAGCAAGCCTTTTCACATTTTCTCTACTTGGCCTTAATGCCTAAAACTTGAAAGTTAATGTAACGACTCAACTTTTTATACTAAGCTGAGGTCATAACTACTAAAATAAATAAAGACTTTGTTTTCAAAAATGGAAGAGAACACTGAACTTTCATTGAAAACTCCAAATACTCATTTATAAATCATAAATAAAATATATAGAAATAAAAGCTAGAAGATAAAATCCTAGTTCGAGCTCTATCTTACTCTTAAAGAAATGTAACATAAAATAATCCATGAGTTTGATAAATTCAAATAATAATACAAAGATCAAATACCAAAAAAAAAAAAAAAAATGAAAGGTGAAAGCAACAAAAAGTCCCCTATGGCAAGTCACGGTCACCTCTTGTCATTTGCCAGCTTTCTTCTCCGTCTACCTTTAGCTCTGTTTAAAAAATTAAACACAGAAAGAGTGAGTACAAATATAGACTCAGTAAGGGTCTCTAGGAAATACCCTAAAACTATCGTGCTCACGAACACACACAATCTAGGAGAAACTCGTCTTCGGTGAACCTGAAGAAACACCTAAGAGAATTGGGTTGGTCAGATCACTCATAAAGTTACATATCATGATAGACTGGTTGTATCGTCGAACTCACACTGTAAAAAAAAAGGTGGTGATTCTAAGGGAGACTATGGGTACGACCCTAATAGACAAAGTTAACAGAACCCCCACCTATAGCATGTAGCACAACATAAACATCATAACATGGCATGAAGATTAATCATAAGGTCCTTAATCATGTGATTAATATATCATGCATCATCATTAACATAATGTCAATCATCATTATCAATATAATACCAGTCATCATTATCAACATAGTATCAGTCCTCATCATCAACATAATATTAGTCATCATCATCAACATAATATTAGTCATCATCAATAGCATCACGTTATGCATGTAGTTATCATCAATGTATAAACGTAAATATATGCGGTCTCTTAAATTCAGTTCAAAGGTCTAGCAGTAAAATCTCTTACCTCGAGATTAGCTAACAAATAGTAATTCCTTGGTTGATAGCCAATCTCCAATTTACTCAGTCCTAAACATAGACAAAATTAAAAATTTTGTCAACCAATATCTTCCAAATATTTAATTAGGAAACGTTCCAAACTTACCAACAAATGAGGTTGAAACCAATTCAACCTTTGAGGCAGAATTTTGCAGATAAATACTTCAAAATTTAGCCAAAAGATCCTTAAAAAAATAATCAAACTTTAAGGGAGTAATCCAACTTAATCCACAATTAATATTACTTGAACTTCAATTTAAACCCAATCAATAATTTATTTGAAGTCCAAAAATTAACCTTTGGTGGTAGATTAATTATTCTAACCATTTTTCCAATAATCACTAATAGTCTCCAATTTATTCCCTTAAAGAAAAACCTAAAAGATTTAAGATCGAAGCACATTGAAATCAATTGGCCTAATGTTAAATTTGATGCAACGATAAATTCAATTGGCCTAAACAACAATAAATTCAATTGACCTAAACCTAATAAAATTAAAGCACAGTAAATCAGAGGTAGAGTAAACTCAAATGATCTAAATCTAACAAATTTGAAGCACATTGAAATCAATTGGTATTTGTAGCAACAATAAAAGCACATTAAACCCAATTGGCTTAAGCTTAAGCCTAAGCCTAACAAAATTAAAATTAATGAACAAAATTCTAACAAAAAAAAAATTTGAAAAAATATAACGTTATAATTGATCACGACCTCAAAAGAGAAAGGAAAGTGAGGAAATTTAAAAAAAAATTACTTTGAAGACCAATTTGACAGAGCAATTTCCTTAGCTTTTTTTTCAACCTTTCCAATTGATCTTAATCAAACGTACCCACTAAAAAAGAAATAGAGTAGTGAGGGCAGGATTGTGTTTTAAGAGTAGAGAAGGTGGGAGAGTAAATAAGGAGGAGACGTGATATTCATTTCTTAAAAAAAAAAAAGAAAAAGTTAAATTCAAATTCAAATCCAACTTTCAAAATAAAATTAAAAATAAAGTAAATAAATAAAATAAAAAAGTAAATATATATGAATATAAATAAATAAGTAAATAAAGGACAAAATGTTGTATCTACGAACTCTTAAAAGATTACCCTCCATTGGATAAAAAAAGATTAGAGAAAAATGGTAGAATGGGGACGGAAGAGTTGTGGCAAAAGAAAATTTAAAGAGAATTTTGGTGAAATTTAGAGTTTAATATATTGCATGTTTATACCTTTTCAATCCACCATTTCAGTACTATTCATCTGTCAATGTGTTATTTGTAGTTTAGTCTTGTGATAAGTTCTTGATAACAAGTTCAACTTATAATTCTTATCGCGTTAGTTGAGCTATAATCATCACTTTTGCTAGTGCTTATCGCCAACTGCCTGAGAGGGCAAGTAGCAAGGATATAGCCAATACGCACAAGGAGGAGTTCAGAGACAAACTCCACCTTGGTGATATAACTTCCACCATTTGTATCTCGAAAGGAGAACAAGTGTGGGTATTAGGCATCAATAGGCTGTCACCCTTAAAAGAGATGTGCTTTGAGCCTTATAAGTGAAATCTTCTAGATGTATCTCGCTTAACTAAGTTTAATCATTTGCGTCCTAAGAGGTGAGCAAGTGTGGTGTTGAAGACACTAAGACATGCTCGCCTTAACCATAAACCAGTTATTGAAAACACGTCGCATCAAGGCTCTAGTATGGTTTAAATGCCTAGTAACGCGGAGAATTCCTTCACTTTCTATTATACAAGTTAGTTTGACGTTCCATCTTGCCTCCACATCTATCACCTTTTACAGATCCTTTAGTATACATAAGTAGTTATAGTTTCGCTTATATTTATTTATTCATTATTAATTATTCTTTCATACCGCCTGAATGATGAATAAATCATAAAACTAAGATTTGATATTAATTCCCTGTGTTTGACTTTGGATCATCCAGATAACCTATTGTTTTACTTATACTTGGGCAAGCGATAGGAAAACTTGTAATTAATGAGGACTTAGCTCTTATGCGATAAAGAGATACATAATGAGTACTTTGATACAATGATCATGACCGATGACTTATCGCATAAGATTAATTACGTATATAACCAACCATGAGTTTGAGCATAATATTACTCTTCACGAGCAAGCTTTACCTCAAACCCCTTTTATAAGGTTTTTCTATGCTAAATGTTATCATTCTTTTTCTTTTTTCAGCAATGAGAACCTTGCCGCGTTCTAAATTTAGAGGTGTACGAGGTCCGTGCTAAAACTTTTGAGACTTTTTAAAAATTTTATAAAGCGTTTTAACATAAGTTAAAACAAAGCAAAAAATGTGAAAAATTCAAAAATTCTTCGATTACATTATTCAATTGAAAATAACAACTCCAATGTTACTTCCTCTCACAAAAAATAAGAAGCAAAGCTTCAAAACAAAAATTTGAGAGTTAAGTTAATAAGTGGCGATAAGAGTTATAGTTGAGGTAAGGAACGAACACATAGAGTACCTATGATTTCCCACTCAACGCAAAGTCCTAACCAAATAAGTAAATAAAAAGTTTTCATCGACTAAAAGGATTCAAAACTCTTCAAAACTTTTAGCCAATTCTAAAAATTGAAAATAATATTTTCTAGGGAATGAACAAGGATATTTTGAGTATTAAGTTTGCCGCGTTCTAAACCTGTAAACTTTTTCATAGTGGAGAGTACGCAATGAGAGTAAATCCTGAATAGTAAATAAGACTGGCTCACATCATGAGAAGTTTAGGAATGCAAAGAGGAAGGCAAGTCTTGGAGGTGGAATTGTGCTTGGGGACAAGCAGTGATACAAAGTGATGCTTGATTAGGACGAACATTGTTCTAAACTTGGAGGTGTGATAACTTGTAGAAATTCAAGTTATTATAACCTTTTCAGTATAACAATGAAGCCAAAACACATAATAAATGTGTCAAAATGTGTAGCTTCTATCGTAAATTCATAAATATGAGGGAATACAACTTGCATAAGTTTCCATGTCTGTTTTACCCTATTTTTTAGTGTTTTATAGTAGGATTATAAAGAAAAGAAGAAAAGTCAGTGAATCGTAAAGGAGCGTGTGCTACGCGATAATAAGCTAAAGTTGATGTAAATAAAAGTCTGAAGACCAAACATCTCTAGAAGACAAGAATGGTAGTTCGAGTTGATGTGACTTGACAAAAGCTGTAAGCAGCATTGACATGATCAGAAGAATTGAAGTTTTCCATTAAAAGTAGGCTATAAAAGGAATCCATCTCTACCAAGTGAACTGACCGACCTAAATGGGCCAAACCCCAGAGAGCTCCATTGGAGCCAGTGGAGGACTAGCCTTTTCGCCCTCTATAAAAGATTCTATCTTCTTCTCTAGTCAATCTTGTAAGTGAGAGCTTAGAGAGAGATTAGAGAAATACTCCACCATTTCCCTCCCCCCAACTTGTAATATTCTTCACTCTCTTTACTTTTCATTTTTATATTTCATTGTAATGTATAATGTTCATAATGAATAGTGGCCAAAGGCCTACATTTTTTAATAATTTACATGTTTATACCTTTTTAATTCATCATTCCTTTACTGTTCATTTATCAAAGTGTTATAAGTAGTTTATGCTTGTGATAAGTTCTTGATAAGAAGCCTAACTTATAAGGTTTATTGCAATAGTTGAGCTATAATCACCACATGGTCAGCGTCTGTCACCAACTACTCGAGAGAATAAGTAGCAAGGATATAGCTAACACGCGCAAGAGAGAGTATAAAGACAAACTCCACCTTAGGGAATAAACCTTCATCATTTGTGTTCCGAAAGGAGAACAAGTGTGGTGACTTGGCACTGAGAGATTGCCACCTTAAAAGAGAGAGGTAATATAAGTTTTATAAGTAAACACTTCTAGATAGGTATCACTTAATGAAGCTTTATCATTTGCACACTAAGAGGCGAGCAAGTATGGCATTTAAGTCATTGAGAGGTGCTCACTTTAATTATAAGCTAGTTGTCTGATCTCTATCGCATCAAGCTTGCCGCATGGCTTAATTGCCTAGCAATGTAGAGACATTCCTTCACTTTTCCTCAATTATAAGTTAGTTCACATTCCCATTTCTCCACTATTCACACCACCTTTCACAAACATAGGCTAAAATACCAGCAGCGATTGGACGTTTCCTTGAGACACCAACCTTATCTCCTTGGAAAGCCAAACTCTTTCAAATACATGACTCTTTTTATCTTCTTGGGAAACAACAGACATTTATTTTCCTCATAGAGTTGTCTAGTCTTGTCAATAGGACACCTACTTCTCGCCAAACTCCTTAGACATAAGTACTTCTGGTGTTCAATGTAGGCCTCTTCCTCGCTACTTACTCTTATCACATTGCTTACATTCACACGATACAACTTAGAGAAGCATTTCTCTTTGCGTTGCCTTCTTCCCTTTTGCACGTTCTTTTACGGGATGTCATATACTCCTATTCGAAATGACTTTCTAGTAAGGATCCTCTCCACCCTGACTTCCTTTCTTCGGGTCAAGGCCTCAAGCATACTGCTTTCGTGGAGTATATTCTATGGTCAGGAATCCTATCGTTCAATATCCTTGTCGTAGGGTCTTTATCGTTGGTGGTACATGATCAGGGCCTCATAGAATTCATATTCATATTTTTAATTTTTAAATTATATTTAAACATAAAGCTCTCAAACTTATAACCGATGGTTATATTGTATATATTTGTCGATCTTTCACTTTATCTAATTCAAACAAGAGGAATTATTTCAACATATTGTTCTAAGTTAATTCTAGATGTGCTAGCAGGGGAACCTAATGAACCTATATATCATGGGCTCCAATGATCCAAGATTAACTGGCTAAACGTTGTAGACAAAGCTAATTGTTTGTTGCCAAAAACTTGCTTGTTTATTGTTGCAGACTTAGTGAGGTAAACTATATTTCATTCTTCATAATGTGTCATTGATTCAAGATCATTGCATGCAAAATGCTCTTTGTGAATCTCTTCATTATGTGTTCAGACGTGATCATTGCATGCAAAATGCTCTCAATATCTCCATTCATCACTTTAAGGCTAAGTCTTTGTTGTGTAGAAGTTTTATCCGGATGATCAAGAGTCAAACACAAGGAATTGATATCAAAGATTAGTTTTTGGATTTACTCATTATTTAGGCGATATAAACGAATAATGGAAAAGGAATAAATAAATGTGAACTGAACTGTAACTACTTATGTACACTAGAGATTCTATAAAAGGGAGTTAGATGGATGCAAACTAACTTGTATTAAGAATGAATGAAGGAATGTCTATGTATGATTAGGTGATTAGGTTGTGAAAGTCTTGACGCAATATGGCTCTTATCTCATCACTAGTTTATGATTAACACTACAAGAAATTGGGGTTCTCTTAATGCAAAGAAAGGCGTCGACAGAAATTTTTTCGGAATGACACAATATCCCGATGCAAACTTCCACACGTCAGAAGAAACATCTTTTCCCGATGCCGTGACATAGACATCGGGAATAACATGTTGTCCTAATGTGGCATGTATGCATCGGGAACGAACCGTTGGGAATTAGATAACATTAATTTTGTTAGACATATATTCCTGACGCATGCTGCATGGTGTCGAGGAATGGCGTCGAGAGTAATACAATGTCCCTTACGCCATTAGTTATTCATCGGGAGTAATGCAAAATCCTCGACGCCATTAGTTATTCGTCGGGAGAAAGGGGATCTCCTGATATTTTCATGCTGTCGGGAGTTCCCCTATAAATTTGATGTTTTAGTTATGTGAAACACAGAACTGTAACAAAGGAAAAAAATAGAGAGAAGCAGCTGCCGGCGATCGAAGAAGAAGAGAAGCACCTCTCTTTCCCTCACCGTTGTTAGTCGCCGTCGTCCCTCTCCCGTCTCTGCCGCCGCACATTAAGGTAAGTTTTAAATCTTTAATTTTTAGGTTTATTTAGATAGTTTAGGATTTTTTTTAAAGTTGTGTTAGGACTTTTGTTTAGGAATAGATTTTTGTTTGTAAAATGGAAAATTTGAATGTGTGTTAAATTGAAATTTGAAGTGGGGTTGAATGGAAAATTTGAAGTGGGGGATTGGTTGAATTTAAATTTTGAAGTGGGTGGATGATGAATTGAAAATTTGAAGTGGGGGGTTGAATTTAAATTTTGAAGGGGGGAGGGGGGTTGAATTTAAATTTGATGGGGGGGAGGGGTTTAGGGTTGAATTTAAAATTTGAAGTGGGAGGAGGATGAATTGAAAATTTGAAATGGGGGAGGGTTGAATTGAAATTTTGAAGGGGAGGTTGAATTGAAATTTTGAAGGGGGTGAGGGGTTTGAATTGAAAATTTGAGGGGGGCAATGGAATTTGTTTGTGTTAAAAGTTATGTAATATGTGTTAAGATTTATTTTGGTTATCCTGCAGTTATGGTAGCCTGTTTGTGTTGAATAACTTTGTTGTTGATTGGGGATGACTATCTTGCAGTTATGGTAACCTGTTTGTGTTGAATAACTTTGCGTTGTTGATTTGGGATGACCATCCTACAGTTATAGTAGCCTTTTTTGTTTTGAATTTATTTGTATTTGTGAGGATTTGAAGAGGTGGTAGTAGGATAGCTTGTAAGGTAGAATTGTTGGAAGGGGTGGGTAGGATACAGAGATTGAAGTATTTTGTTGTTAATAATTAAGTTGTGTTGGCTATCCTGCAGTTATGGTAGCTTTTGTAGTTTGAAGTTAGTTTTAATGAAACTTTTGAGAGATTGTATATTCAAGGGAGTAAGCTTAGGATGTGAGAGGAGAGTGATATGTTTTTAATCAAACCTATTTATGTTTTAGGGACTTAAATGATGGACAAGGGTTGGATGAAACTTAGAAATAAGTTTTTCCTTGAGTATAAAGAGGGAGTGACCCAATTTTTAGAATTTGCCAAGTTTCACGTTGATGCCTACGGATGATTAAGGTGTCCATGCAAGGGACATATGAATTTAAATTGGAACTCACTAGAGGGTGTGGGACGACATCTACTGATTATTGGAATATCCCCCTACTATACAAAATGGGTGTATCATGGAGAGTCATTAAGCTTTACAGGTGCAAAAAACTTTGAGGAAGTAACCCTTTTGATGAAGGAACTAGTAGTAGACAATTTAATGAAGAAGATGATATGTTTGGTATGCTAAATGATTTATAAGCCCCGATTGAATAGGAAGAGGAAACAGAGGAACATCGTTTGGAAGATGAAATGCTCAACACCTTTAAAGAGTTCTAGGGCGACTGTCACATGCACTTCAAAAAGTACAGTGACGTTGAGGAGGCTCGTGTCAACCCACTAAACCTATTGGTGGGACGTGATGAGAATTGGCACTTTCTTTGTGACCACTACATGAGCCGTGCATTCCAGGTGAACAATTGAACCATTTTTCATGGTTAATAATGATTTCAACTTTTAATATTATAAGAAATAAACAAATAAGGCTGCATGATAGAAGTAGCCTTACAATCATAGCAGTGGGTCAAAGTCGTTTCTACAACGACAGCTCGAGCTCGTTGAGTAAAAAGGAAAGTCGGTCGACCGTGTGGAGTCATTTTAAAAAACATACGTTCGAGTCGGAACGTTCGTGTCACAAGCCGTAGAGGATGCGTATATAAGTTATCGAAGCAAAACTTCTACCCTTATTAATTATCCTCTTTGATAATATATTTTTGACTTACTAAATTAGTTTTTAAATTTGTTGCAAAATCAAATGCTATAACTCCAGTCCCAGTCTACCCCAGAGGGTAGTCAGCCACTCTCTCGGGATGAGATATGTGATCGGGTGTTGGGTAGACGACCAAACTACTCAAAAGGCCTTGGTTGGGGACCTAAACCAAAGGCCCGCAAGATGATGAGTGCGAGTAGTTCCTCGACGTCATGTACACAGTCCACAGAGAAAGAGAAATTCAATTACAAGTTAAGCTTGATAAAGCTTTGGAACTGATTAAAGAGCAGGATAGAAGTCACCAAGCGTTAGCTTCAGAAGTGAAACAAGTGCAGAAGCTGATACAAGACATGACTTGGGCACAACAAGAACCAAAACATGATCCCTAGCTTTGCGGTACGTATATATGTTTCAATTATTCTTAAGTTTTCGCAATGATAGTATACAGAGATGATATGGATATATATGTACTATACTCAAGCACCTTTGTTTCATTGTAGGACCGACGGTGTAGAATGGTGTACGAGGGTCATTAAGAGACGTACAACTTTCATTGCGCTTTTTTGTATTATGAATATTATATTTTTGTATTATGAACACTATTATAGTTTTTGAACTTCTTTGTATTATCAATATTAAATTATCAATATTTCGTAATTTACTAATTTATTTTGAATTTCCTTTAATTTAATCCAAAACGAATGTGAAAATTTCACAAAATAGACACTTGATTCATTATAGTTTATTTTATCGAAAAAATAAAAATTATATATTTTAAAAAAATACATATAAAAGGAATTCTCGATGTAACAAACGTTGGGAATACGTTGCATACGACACGTTGAGGATAGTGTTTTTTCGACGCACTAGTGACGTCGGATATCATGACGTCGGGAGTAGGTGTTCCTGACGCACAGATAACGTTGGAAATGATGACATCGGGAATTATGTATTGTCGATGCATCGGTGGCATCGGTAAAGGATACATTGAGAGAAGGTTATTCCCGACGCCTTGTTCATGACGCATCGAGAATTATTCTCCCGACACACTCCTTTCGACAAACTTCCAGATGTAGCCTTCTGCGTCGAGAAATCGTTTCCCGACGTTTTTACCACTTTCATCAATGTTTTGTGCATCGGGAGTCCCCCCAGTTCTTGTAGTGTAAGGTGATCTCCTCTCGAAGTCTTTAAATGCCATACTTGTCCTCCTTCCGAGGTACAAATGAATCAACCTAGTTAGCGAGATATATCTTAAAGATCTCACTTATAAAACATATAGCGCTTCACGATTAAGGACAAAAACCTCTCAACGCCTATTGCCCACACTTGTCCTTCTTTTGGGATACAAATGATGGAAGTTATCTTGCAAGGTGGAGTTTATCCAAACTCCTCCTTGATGTGTTAGCCATATTCTTGCTACTTACCCTCTTGGGTAGTTGGCGATATACACTGGTCAAGTGATGAAAATTGCTCAACTAACGCAATAAGAGTTATAAGCAAAGCAACTTATCAAGAACTTATCATGAAATTAAACTACGAATAACACATTGATAGGTGAATAGTAAAGAGATGATGGACTGAAAAGATATAAACATGTAATATATATTAAAGAATGTAGGCCTTCGGCCATTGTACAATATGAACAACATATATTATAAAGAATATGAAAGTGAGAAGAAAAAAGGGTGAAAAATAGCTAACATGAGCTTAGCTCAATTGGCACTTATATGTACCCACGGACAAGAGGTCATGGGTTCAAATCTTTCCACCCCCATTTAATTACACTACCTTTCCAAAAAAAAAAAGGAGTGAAAAATGTTTACAAGTTAGAAGAACCATGCTTGAAGAAGAAGAAGGTATCTCTTTGCAGACAGTGGAAAGATCCAACATATGACCTTTCACACAGCCAGCTACCTTGGCCTATCTGAGCCTCTTGGGTCCATTCAGACCTCTCTTTCTTAATGGTGAAGGGTCCTTTATAAAGGAAACTTTCAGCGGAAAACTTCTCTTTTTCTAATCATGTTAGCGTCGAAAGCCGCCATTGTCAAGTCACATTATCCCCAACTACCATTCTTGTTTTTTAGTAAACCGTTCTCGTGCTGTGGTGAAGCTCTTCACCTAGCATTTATTTTTACCAGACGGGCTCTTCTCATGTAGCTCTTACGTGATATCCTCTGCGATTCACTAATCTCTTCTTTTGCTTTTATTCATGCGTTAAGACACTAAAACCCGGTAAAATTGACATAGATGCTTATGTAAAGTGTATTTCTAAATACTTATGCTTTTTCAACATAATTATGGCGTTTTGATACACTTCTTATACATTTTTGCCACGTTATTATATAAAAGAGGCTACAATAACTTGTATTTTTACAAGTTATCCCTAATTAACATTCGTTAACTTAAGGGTCATTCCACTAAAATCCCGTAGTTGCTCTCCAGTCACTATAGATATATTTGTGTCTATCTGATATAACCATGATCGATAAGTTAGCCCTTCACAGGTTATTCGTAACTTCGACTTGGTCAAAATACCATTTTACTGTCGAGACTAAATCTTGTTCTTTAAGTCCCATTGATCCACTATAGAAATTGTTTTTAAAGTCTAAGACTTGGATTCAATCTTTAAGGGAACAACCTATTTACTAACCTTAAAACGGGTAGAAGTGAATTTTGTCTTGCATTTTATGCCTCTAGCCATTCACCCGGTCTTACCTCTGAAATGGGAGACTTATTAGGCCAGCGCTGATGAACTACTCTCACCTATAAAGATCTAATGATAATTTCGTTTGAACAGAAGTTCATAGTTAGCTCAGAATTCAGATTAAGTTACCTAGGTCACTTAATCGAAATAGTCAGTTTTATACAATCAATCGTGTTATAACTTAAAAGTGACTATTTTATAGTTCCAATCTTATGCAAACTTTTTACATAGAATGCCCCCACTCCCATGTCTCTATATGATCGATTAAGGATCACATCGTTTGTACTAACTACAAAGCAAGCCACATCCATAGTATTCCCGAAGTAAGGCACCCAACCTTATTCATACACTATAGAGCGTTTGGGCTACAAACTCAAACTTGATCCATGTTTATGTCTCTACATGAAGTTCAAGTCTACACTAGATAACCTCGAGACCTTAGTTTATCAGATTCATGATTATAGTATTCTATTTTCACTAATAAGTTCCCAATAACCACTTTATTGAATAGAATATAATTTTAACTACAAATTACAAGTTTTAGGACATAAATTCCAAGATTCATTTCCTCAATGGCTTCATAGAACCTAAATGTTAAGAAAAACTCATACTAAATGTATTCGACTAACTTCATTAAGTTTTAGGAATTATGTTGAGATTAACAAATTGTCGCTACGAGTTTGTGACGCAGAGCAGCTAACGTCGTTCCTAATAGGAGGAAAATGGAGTCACGACTAGTCTTGATTTAGAGGGCATGACAGATACCCAAAATATGCTAAATTGATTTGCAAATAAAAAACTAAGGGTTTGAGGGTCTTTTGTGTATGAAAAAGATATTAGCACCCCACAACACTCGATTAAAGAACAAAATTTTATTTATTTTCATGTTATTATTAAAGAAAACCTTTCTAATAGATTTTTTTTAAAATGTTCTATATTTTATTGATCATTATTATTACCATTAATGAAGAATAAGTATGAGTGACACAAACCCTTATGAGTTTTATTTGGATTAAATTTGACATCCCAAAATAAATTCATTACCTCAAGAATATTAGGAAAGTCAACGTCTTGACTTTCTAATCTCCATCATAGGAAAGTTCTATTTTTTAAAAAGATTATTTTTTTGAAGATGATTGTGGTTTTATTTAAAAAGTTTGTAAAATAAATATTTTGAAATATGTTTTAAGGAAAGAATTACTTATGAAATCATTTTTTATTTTGTTTATTTATTTTTAAAAAAATTGAAAGAAAGATCTTCTATTGAAAACTATGGTTTTAGAAAAAAAATTATGGAATCCGATTTTCTTTTAAGTTTATTGTTTAAGAAAGTATTTATGAATGATTTAAAAAAATTATTTAAAGTTTATTTTTTAAGGGAAGAAACCCTCTTTTATGAAAATGATTTTTTTAATAATGCATTTTTTAGGGGTATTTTAAAAATAGCAAAGTAAATTAAATATTTTACAAGCTAATCAACAATTTAGATATCAATGACGATAGAAACTGATAGACTTTTGTCACTGTCTATCAATGCCACTGATAGAAGCATATCAGTGTCTATTAATGTTTATTATTGATAGAATATGAATTTTTGCTATATGTTGTAAATATTTTGTCAAAGTTGCTATTTTTGACAATTCCCTTTTTTTTTATAAAAAAATATTTTTTACAAGAATAAAATATAGAGACACTTGCAAAAAAAGCAAAACAAGTTATAATAATTAAGTCCATAGCACATAAATATATTATTTGCAAAAATGGCAAAACACAAAGCCCAACCAACATATACAAGATGTAAAATGTCATAAATGACCTTGTTACTGATATACATTTGATGCACCTAATACACTTGATACATACCTGATACACTTAATATCCCTTAATACGCTTGATACTCGTTGATACACTCAATATACATTTGATACTTCTTGATAACATTTGGACCTTGATACACTTGATGCACCATGATACTCTTTAATACACTCGATACCATTTGATACACCTGAAACACCTTGATACACCTAATACTCCTTGTTACACTTGATTCTTCTTGATACACCTTGATACACTTGATACCCTTTAGGCCTTGATACACTTAAAGGCTTCACCGATAAGTTTGATACACTTAATATAAGGCCCTAATCTAGAAAATTCGTTCTGATAGGGAAAGCCTTGTTGGTGATGGAAAAACAAAAACCAAGAGACATGCAACAACGGAAGATAAAGATCATGCTTTACTCTATATGCATCTAAACGATTTAGAAGTTAATATGCAGCTACCATGCAATGGACCTAAACGAAGAGAGAGGAAGGTAAACAATGAACTTACCTTTGTAGTTCTCAACTTCTTCTTTGATCCAAAACTTCTTCTCTTCCTTAAAATCACGAGCAAGGACAACCACCAAGCTGACTTACTATGCTCAGGACCAAGAACTGAGTTGTGGGACTCGGCTATGCGAAAAGAATTTTGAGAGGGATGGAAGTCAATCGTTTAGGTGTTTTTTTCAGAGAAAACCTCTTCTGTGTTTTTTTCAGAGAAAACCTCTTCTACTTCTTCTCATTCGGTAATGAGAAGTTTTATATGAAATTTACATGCAAATTGCATGTAAATTATTTCATATCTTATCAACACCTAATCAAATCATTAACTCTTTAATGAAATTAGTGGCCTTCAATTCATAATCGGCTGCCACATTTCCCATTAACGTTAATTAATAAAGTAATTAGTCAAAAGGGTACTTTGGTCATTTGACCAACTTAAGTCAAAGTTAAACTTTGACTTTTCTTAGTCAAAAGTCAACTTTTTGGCTTTTTACTAATTTACCCGTCTTAACTAATTCTAACCTCTCGAGTATGAATCCGTATTCATTTTTCTAGAATTCAAATCATATTTGAATATAAATTCGGTCAAAGTTCATAATCAACATATTGACTTTTTGACCGTTTTCTAAACTTTTCAAGCTTTTAAATATGAATCAATCTTCATATTTATTTAAATCATATTTAAACTTAAAGTTTATTTCTACCGACTTATATCTTATATATGTGTCGGTTTCTCTCTCCTATCTTTATTCGAACAATTCGAATTACTTCAACATACTTGTTCTTAGTTGAATCCATATGACCTAGTAGGGGAACCTAATGGACCTATAGATCATGGGTTCCAACGATCCGAGATTAATTGGCTAAACTCTTTTAGACCAAAGTTAATCAATATTCGTTAACTAAAGAATCATTCCACTAAAGACTCTTAGTTGCACTCCCCTCACTATAGATATATTTCTGTCCACCTGATATAATCATAATGGGTAAGTCGATCCTTCACAGGTTGTTCGTAATCTTGGCTAGGTCAAATTACCGTTTTACCCCCGAGATTACATCTTGCTCCTTAAGACCCATTGATCCACTATTGAACAATTGGTTTAAGGTCTAACCTGTAAACCAGAATCCTTCTCGGACCAATGAGAAGGTGGGGCCCCTTGTTCAAGACTTGGATTCAGTCCTTAAGGGAACAACCTATCTACTATCCCAGAAGTGGGTAGGAGTGAATTCCATCTTGCACCTTATGTCCCTAGCTATCCACTCGGTCTTACCTCTGAAATGAGAGGCTTATTGGGCCAACGATGTTGAGCTGCCCTCACCTATGCAGATCTAAGGATACTACCGAATGAACAGAGGTTCATAGTTAGCTTAGGATTAAGATCAAGTTACCTAGGCCATCATAAATGAAATAGTCAGTTTATAATTTGCGTTGTTATAACTAAAAGTGACTACTTCGTGGTTCCAATCTTATGCAAACCATTTACATAGGATGCCCCCACTCCCATGTTTCTACATGAACGATTCAGGATTACATCGTTTTTACTAATTACAGAGCGGGCCGAATCCATAGTGTTTATCCAGAATAAGGCGCCCAACCTTATTCATATACTATAGAGCATTTGGGCTATCAACTTGAACTTAATCCATGTTTATATCTCCACATAAAGTTCAAGTATATATGACAAACTAGTAAATGGCCTCAGGACCTCAAAAGATTATTGGTTTTAAGATTATAACATTCAATAATAAATTTTATTGAATCAAATAACAAAGTATGAGTTTTAGGACACAAATTCCAACAGTTGAAAAGTGTTGGGTGAGTGTTGAGACATTCTGCAGGGAAGGATGGGAAAGAAAGCAGGTGATACAAAGAGAAAAGTGTTAGCCAAAGGATCTATCACATGGAGGTGAGTAATGCAATAGGAATAGATGGCAAGAAAGTCAATATGTTGAGCGAGGCATTGGCAAGATACCGCGAGAAGTATTGGTACCCAAAAGTTAAGGCGAGGAAGTAAATGTTTTGTCAAGCGACATGACAACTCATTATGCGAAAAGAAACGACAGTAGCTTCTTCAGGAAGGGAATAAGAATAGTGGGACAATTAAGAGTTTAGCTTCCCAATATCGTAAGGTATGCGTCTTAAGAGAAAGTCTAATCACCGCTGATGGATAGGCAATTTGTCAAGTTCAGATTTGTAGCATAATACAGTGCATGCTGCTTGTTATGTAATCTATGCATAAGTTTCTTTTATAGGTTTGTCATGCTAGGCTCTAAGTGAACGACTTTTAGGCGAATGAATAAGGTTATGCATTAAAAGGTACATTCCTATTCATGTGTTGCTACCTTTCTAAAGGTATGTATGTTGTGCAAGCTTTCCTCTTTATCACCCAAGGGCAAGCGAAGAGAGGTTTCCTTGTAAGTCTAAGGTCGAACGTAGGGAATTTAAGCTTCTAATTATCTTATCGTGTCATTAAAACATGCAGTATACCCATACAGTAAAGATTATACACAATATGTTTTTACTCTAATTATTTATACTAAGGTGCTTGGTGGTGCAAGGTGAACATGGCTAGAAGACGAAAAATGAAAATTGAACTCACGTCTAACATGGCATGGAAGGAATAGTTTAATTATCCAATCGCATTTGATTTGTGTTTTAATACTTCAAGACGATATGAAGCATATTTTAACTTCGAGTTAGAGCGAGCGACCTCTCTACGACTTTGCCATACTTGCTCACCCCTTGGGATCCAAATACACAAAGTTAAGCTATGGTTTATATCTAATCATCTTAATTTCTTGTTCTTACTTGTTAGGTGATTACAATCAACATCATTGTCCTTCTCTCAAATGTACAATGCTTTTGATATCTGCGTTTAACTGATCAAAACTCATAACACAGACATTATGATTCTCGAGTTATCAAAAACACAATTCGTTGCTTGCAAGTAACGAAACAGATTAAACATAGGAGGCAAAAGAAATATGGGAGAATGAAAGCACGAATGAAAGAAGAAATGCATTGCTTTCATAAAAATAACTTTAGGCCTCTTGGCCATGATGTACTTCTTACAAAACAATACAAGAAAAATATAAAATGCAATACAAGAGAAGGTGTTATATTGCAGAGTATGATTTCTCATATCCTTTGGCTCTGGTTTTGCCTATTGATGAGGGGGAAGAGGAAGGGGATGAACTCTCTCTATCTTTTGTTCTAAGCTTTCACCTAAAACTCAAGGGAAGGGAGAAGATAGACGATGTATTGACTTGCTCTCTGGCCAATTGTGTATACTTTGCTTCGAAATGGGAGGCTCTATTTATAGTCGAGACTTGATGTTGACAGAACATTCCACACATCATTAATGCCTCTGAAAAGTTACATGGCGCTGTGCATGCGACATTTTGTTCTTTCTCTAACATTTGTGCCAGCCAAATTTGTTTGCTAGTGCTTCATATCGCCTAGCTTACTTGCTTGTCGCCGCATAGTTTAAGCGCGTCTCCTCGCGTAACCATTATATCATCGAGCTTCACTTCTTTTGCCTAAAATCCTGGGATTAGAGCACTAAAATAGGGATGAGGTTCTTTTGTATCATGCTATTGACAGATTAATCAAATTGCCTACTTTTCCCTTGTTTTCTTCTATTCTCATGCAATTAACTTCATTATTTTACATAAAAGGCTACAATAACTTGTATTTCTACAAGTTGTCATGTGCTAGACGTTAGATGTAAGGCAGAGAAGTGACCCTTGGATGTGAAAGGTCTCTACAATTTTTGAAAGTAAGGTGAAAAGGGTAAATGTTTCCATAAACCTTTGTATTCCTTGAAAGATGGGAAAACGTGTTTTATAAGTATTGCGAAACGATTTCGAATTTGATTTCTAAACCACTGGTTGACCTTTGTTCTGAGAAACAAGTGTTTATATATGATGCTTGTTGAGTATTCTTTCTCTGTGTTGATGATTACGAAATACATTATTGACTATGTTGATTTGTGCTATGAGTAAGTAGTGATACTGTGATGTATGGTTGTAGCTTGATCTATCGTAAGATGTTGGACGAAATCCCAGGTAACTCGGGTGATATTGATGAGAGTGAATCCCAAGTAGAGAGGGGATGATTTCATAGATCGGGACGAGTGGTGAGACACTGTTGGATATCCCAAGCAACTCGTGTGATACTAGTGAGAGCGAATCCAGGTTAGCGAGGGGAGATTCTTAGATCTCAGAATGGGCTTGTTGTGAAATGATTCCAATGTATGGCGTTGTAGTGCTCGTGTGGGAAAGATACTAATGAGATGCTAGTGGAGTGTAACTCCTAGGTCTAAGAATGTGAATGTGGCGAGACATTGTTGGATGTTGTAGGTAACTCATGGGATACTAGTGAGAACAAATTCCAGGTCAGTGAGGGGAGATTCCTAGGTCTTAGAATGACCTTGCGATTGTGATCGTTGTACAGTTGATAACTCATTATGTGGTTATTAAACTGTGGTGGTTACATGAGATGTGTTAATTGTTCGCTGCGAAAAACTCCTTGTGTTGTGACTTATTGCTTATTTTATTGTGGATTCTTTGTGATTTCCCCAAAAGGTTTTCTTCAAACCCGTCGCTCACTAAGTAAGTTTGACTTATGTTTCAAGTGTTTTCCCTCCCTAGACTGTTAGACGTTGAGGCAACGCGAAGGTTAGTTTTGAGGCTGCGTAGCCAAGCTAAGAAGGGAAGATAGGGTGTTTCTGTAGTCTTACATGGCATGCTACCATGGCATCTCGTCATGCATTGAAGGAGTTGGTTGGTAAGGTTGTCGCTCCTTAACACCCAAACCTTAGCTATTCAGGGAATATAGGCGTGAGAATCTTGAGTAGCTGAGCTAGGGTAAGGAAGCCTTGATGACTGCCATCCAATCCGTGGTTGCGAGGCGAGCAAAGTAAGGAAGAGAAAGAGAAGCTTCACACCTCTAAGCACCTGCCTTGGGGAGGCAATTGAAGAGGCAAAGGAGAGAAAGAGGCAGTAATTAAAGCGGAAGCCACAGTGCCAAGAGAGTTCCACCAAGTCCCTTCCGTCGCGGCACGAAAGGTTACACATTGGTGGAAGAAGAAGGACGCGAGAAGATCAGAATGTTTAGTTTGTCCAAAGTAAAGTGTAATTTGTATCTGTAATTTGTAGGCATTAAGATAATAAAGGAAGGAGTTCAAGTTTTCTGTTGTGTTATATGTGTCTTATTTTCTTAACTTGTTTTCGCTGTAAAGAAAAGAAGTGAAAGTCTCATGGCTCAAGTTGAAGAGCTTCGCTAAAAGGCAAGAGGAAAAAAAAGAGTTGTTATGCTTACTAGGCATTCAACGCGTTACCTCACAAAAAGTTTACGATGAATGTCTAGGCAGTACGTCCTACATTTGGTCACGCGGTGCAACATTGGGGGGGGTGACACTTGATGCACTACTAAGAAACTTGTTATGCTTCAATTGTACACTTAACAAATTTGACACGCTTGATGCACGTGATATGTTTGATATACGTGATGTATTGTAGATACCCTTAGTATTTTTCACTTGTACACTTCATTATTAAATACACTTGATATGCTTGAAGTTCTACTTATACACTTGATACACTATTAATATACACTTGTAAACTTGATCTATATACTTGATAATGATTTACTTTACTGATATGTTGATATGCTTTAATAATATAATATTGATATACTTGATAATCATACACTGAATTATATCATTCGTATACTTAATAATACTATAATGAACTGTATAAAATTTGAAAAAATAAAAATCACGTAGTAAGAATATCAACCAACTAATACATATAATATAAGTACATCACAAAACTGATATTAAAAACTGATATAAAGTAAAACCAAAACAAAACCAACGAACAAAACAAAACAAAACCATTTGAAATCAGATTCAACTCAAAATAGACATCAAAGAAAGGAGAGAAAAATCTACAAAGTTAAATTACTCTGATCAATAACCATTATATTTCATATTGCAATTAATGTACATTGATATCTTAAAATCAAAATTAAGTCAAGAAGAACATATTGTTTATTCCGTATAAGAAGGATGATTAGGGCCTTAAAAGTGGGAGAAGAAATAAGGGATGATTAAGACATTAAAAATATGAGAAGAAATAAGTTATTGAAGGGTAGTTTTGGAATAATAACAAATTTAAGATGGAGAGTATTTTAAAAAGTGAGAATTTTTCCTTATTTGCAAAATTCTAAAACAATGTGCTATATTTGCTATATCATATTCTCAAAAGATTACCCACTGCAATTTCCCTATGTGTCAAAGGAGTTTCTTTAAAACTAAGTTTAGAAAATCAAAAACACATTAACATCAAATCCTTGCATCCCAAGATATTGATTTCTACCTCGAGAATCTAAGCATCGGCATCCCATGTATTTTTAGGATTTCATCATTGGAAAAGTAAAATCTGTTGGAATTTATGTCCCAAAACTCTTAGTTTGTAGTTTGAATTATATTCTATTCCATAAAGTGGTTATTGAGCACTTATCAGTGAAAATAAAATACTATAATCTTAAATCCAATAAACTAAGGTCCTGAGGCTATCTAGTGTAGACTTGAACTTTATGTAGAGACATAAACATGGATAAGGTTCGAGTGCAAAGCCTAAACGGTCTATAGTATATGAATAAGCTTGGGAGACTTATTCTGGAGACACTATGTATATGGCTCGCTTTGTAGTCATTACAAATGATGTGATCCCTGAGTCATTCATGTAGAGAGATGGAAGTGGGGGCATCCTATGTAAAGTGTTTAAATTAGACTAGAACAATGAAATAGCCACTTTTAAGTTATAACACCCTTGACTACATAAAACTGACTATTTCGATTGTTGATGACCTAGGTAACTTAATTTTAATTCTGAGCTAACTATGAACTTCTAAACTAACTATGAACTTCTGTTCCAACGTTATTATCCTTAGATCTACATAGGTAAGGGTAGCTCATCAGCGCTGGCCCAACAAGCCTCTCATTTCAGGGGTAAGATCGGGTGGATGGCTAAGAACATGGGGTACAAGACAAAATACACTCCTACGGGTTTTAGGGTTAATAGATAGGTTTTTCCCTTAAAAACTAAATCCAAGACTTGAACAAGGGGCACCTCCCTCTCAGGCATGAGAGTGATTCGATTTATAGGTTAGACCTTAAAACAATTGTTTAATAGTGGATTAGTGGGACTTAAGGAACAAGATGTAGTCTTGGGTGTAAAACTATAAACCCGAGACTCTCTTTGGATTCCTTGCTATTGTCATACAACATAGGAAGTTGAACTTAAGTTTTTGAAGAAAAATAGAAGTGCTTTCTGTTAACCATTATGGATTTTTTTAAAAAAAAAAGAGAGAAAAGGAAGAAAAAGAAAGGTAAAAAAATGCAAATAACATTATATATATATATATATATATATATTATTTTATTTATTTAAAATAGAATTAAAGAAAAGAAATTGGAAAGGAAGAGAAGAAGTAAAATGTGTCATTTGGTTTTTTCTTCTCAATTTCCTTCTCCACTACCAATTTCTTTCTTCTCCCATTTCTCATCTCCTTTTAGTCCTTGAACCTTAAAGCTATGTTGAGAGAGGATTTGAGAAGATTGGAAGCAAAGATTCTGCAATTTGAAGGTTGAAGAAGATAGGAACTAACAAGCTCAAGTTATTTTATGCACATATAGAAATGACACAGACATCCTCTGGTTTTTTAGTTGGTTTGCATTGCTCAAGAGGCACTAAAAGGTAAGGTTTGTTTTGTTGGAAATTTTTTTCAATTTCAAACAAGTTTTTTAAAGGAATCATGAGCAAATTGTGATGTTAGGTTGGTGTTTTTCAAAGAGGCATTCAGATCTCAAGTTTGGTATGCAAATTTGTGAAGGCTCTGGTTTTTCAAGTTTTCCATATTGTACAGAGGAAGTTAGAAGCTCTATTAGGTATGGTTGAAACTTTTATAAAATTTTCTACAACTTTTATGAAGAAAGCGTAAGCCAAAAATGACTGGAAGTAAGCTTAATTTTAGGAGCAATTCGGAGGTTACCAGAAGACTCGATTTTAGACTCTCTCTGTTTGGGGCCATTTCTATAGCAATTTGTTGGGAATCTCGTTTTCTATCCTTCAAGTAAGTTATAGAGTAGTTCGAAATGAAGATTTTAATATAAAGTACATTAATTATGGTGAAGTATTAAGAAATTTTTGAATGTTTGACGTTAAGTTGTTGAATCTGGAAAATTATGGGGAAATAGGTGAAATACTCTTTTATGTCTAAGTTTGGAATTGTTGAATGTCATGTTTTGTGCGTCATCTTAAGTTAGTTTAAAGATACTAAACTATATAAGGTTTTGATGCTCGATTTTAGTTTATTTAACAGACCAAGAGGAAATAAGTCGAGTCTGCTCTAAGGAACTAGCCTAAGGCTGTGAGTGACAAACAAATTTCAAAAATAATTTCTAAATTGTTATCTATGATTGTGTTGTTATGTTTTAATCTGATTTTCTAATAACATGTGATTTCCACTAATGGTTTCAAGCTTAGATTTTATGATGAAATTTACATATGACCACAGTATTATTGTTTTTCTAAAATGTAGTTGAAACAAGATCATTTTAAGCCAGTATTGTTTTAGATATTCAGTTTTCCATGAACAATTTAAGTAAACTTGAGTTTTACGAAAGATAAAGATAGCATGCATGTTTTAATGTTTTGATATGACATCCTGAGATTTTTTGTTAACTACATGACTAAGATATTGGGCTCGAGGCTATATGGTACCGTGTACACGTAGGTTAGATTCTGTTGTTGACATTGAGTGTACTCTGTAACAATGATGATGTCTTGAGTGCTCGAGAAGTCCCACTACGACAAAGACGATGGGAGTGTTAGGTGGACCCCACTACATCGTAGAGCTAGTAAATGTTTGTTGTACTGGACATGTCCTAGACAACGTAGATTTGTCATGTTAGTTAAAATGTTTTGATATACATGATATGCCTTGCTAGATTTCAATGACGTACATACTTAGTATTTGAGAAAGCTGTTATTATTATTATTATATGTTTATAATTACGGCTTGATTAAACAGATTTATATGTGTAAAGTTTTCCTGTGCCCTGATCTTTAAATTTACAGTTTTAAACTAAGTCACTCACTAACCTGTATAGCTTATCCTTCCAAATGTTTTTCTCACTTTTCAGGTAGAGATCAAGCCCTCAGTGCCTGATAGACTGCCTTAGTCTGCTGAAGCTCCCATATCGATTCCCAGTACATGGTTGGAGTTGTACATAGAGTCTGTTTTGTTATGTTGTATATGCCTTTGTAAGATATAGATACTCTACAGTTTGTGTAAGCTCTAGGTGTTGTAGTCATATAAACCTTTGTTGGTTATGTTTTTGGTTATGGTGTCTCCATCAGGTTTACTTGTTAAATCATTATTTTAGGGCTGCACTTCATGTATGTCTATGATTGGTCTAGGTTTCGTTGTATTGTGTTGAATGTAAAATAGATTATATACAAGATTGACATGTTTATCAGGTTCAACAGTTCAACATAGTCGACAAATATCGTTAGAGGAGAGCGATGTCAGTTGGCTTCACGTCGTCTTTCGGGTTAAGCTAGCAGGTAGTCCTAGAGAGGGTGTGTTTAAGGTTTAGGGTAGTCCTAGAGAGGGTGTGACACAAATGATATTTTGACCCAGTCGATGTTATGAACTACCTGTGAAGGATTTACTTACTGATCATGGCTATATCAGATGGACATAAATATATCTATAATGAGGGGAGTGTAACTACGAAACTTTAGTGGAACGATCCATTAGTTAACGAATGTTGATTAGTTCGATCTAAAAGGGTTTAGCTAGCTAATCTCATATTGTTGGAGTCCATGATCTATAGGTCCATTAGGTTCCCCTGCTAGCTCATATGGAATCAACTTAGAATAATATGTTGAAATAATTCGAATTGTTTGAATTAGGTAAAGAGAGAGAAATTAACAAATATATGTGATATAACCGTCGGTTATATGTTTTTAGATAGAGTTTTATGTTTAAATGTGATTTAAATAATAAAAATATGAATCGATTCATATTAAGAAGCTCGAAATTGATGAAAATGACCAATGTTGTTAAAAGTCAAAATGTTGACTCTTGAGTTTGAAAAGTCAAACATTGACAAACTTTGTATTCAAATTTGATTTGAATTTTGAAAAAAAAATGTTGATTCATGCTCTAGAGGTCGGAATTAGTCAAGATGGACGAAACGGTAAAAAATCAAAATGTCGACTTTTAAGTTGAAAAAGTCAAAGTTTGACTTTGACTTAAATGGTCAAATGACCATATTGCCCTTGGACTAAGTTAGTGGAAAAATCCAACATTTTGTTGGATAAGTGGCTACATGAGATGTAGACATCTAGCCCACTAAGTTCCGCTAATAGTTAGTGGAATGTTAGGTGTTAGGATTTTATAAACTAATTACATGCATTTTTGCATATAATTAGGTTATAAATAGACTCTTTTTTTAATTGTTCCAGAACTTTTGAAATTTTGGAAAATTATATAATTTTCAAAAATTTACCAATTTATTATTTTTCTCTTTATCTCAACCCTTAAACTCTCCCTCCAATTTCAATCTCTTTATCAAATTTCTTCACCTAATCGAGTCCTACAACCCGATTCTAAGTCTGAAGAATAGTGGGTCAACACTAATGGTGGTCCCCGGTTCGAGTTCATGAAGAGATATCTAGAAATCGAGAAGCTACGGAGGTATGACCCTGTTAACGCTAATTTCGTTTGATTATGATAGTTTTATAAGTATGTTAATTTCTAAATAGTTTAGATGCATTTAGAGTAAAATTCAATCTTTATTTCGCTGCACATGTATCGTATTCGATCAAAATCAAATACTATAATGATCCAAAATATATCCTTGATTGAATATATCATAACATAAGAGAAATATTTCAAGAATCAATCTTTAATATTTATTTAAATAAAAATGCAAACAAATAAGAATATGAAAGCAAACATGGGCTAGAAAGACGAAATATTATTGAAAAATATAATAATAATCCAAAATATATCCTTGATTGAATATATCATAACTATAATAATCCAAAATATATCCTTGATTGAATATATCATAACATAAGAGAAATATTTCAAGAATCAATCTTTAATATTTATTTAACATTTTTGCTTGTTTCACCCTGCTTTTAGTGTCTTAATGTAGAACTATGAACAAAACAAGAAGCTAGCGAATTGTAGAGGAATTCGCATGAAGACTATGCAAGAAGACTTTATCACTACGCAAGAAGAGGTTCATTAAAAGATAAAAGTGGTAGTTGGAGTTGATGTGACTTGACACAGGCAGCTTCAGGCTTAGAAGATCAGATTTTCCACCTAAATCTACCTATAAAAAGGACTCCATCTCCATCAATAAAAAGGGGCCCGAATAAGCCAAAGAGGTATGAATGGACCGAGTGCCTAAATGGGACAAAACTTAGAGAGTGGTGGAAAGGAATAGCCTTTCCACCGTCTGTAAAGTATTTCTTCATCTTTTCCGGTCAGTCAATGAGCGAAAGCTTGAGGTTTAAGTGAAGAATAACTCGTTCCCCATCTCTCCTAACTTGCAATGTCATTTCTATTCTTTCTATTCTTTCCATTTTTTGTATTTCATTGTAATGTATTTGTTCATAGTGTACAGTGGCCTAAAGCCTATATTCTTTAATACATTACATATTTATACCTTTAATACATTGCATATTTATACCTTTTCAATCTATCATCTCTTTACTATTCACCTTTCTTTGTATTATTTGTAGTTTAAGTTCTATGGTAATTTCTTGATAAGAAGGTTAGCTTATAACCCTTATTGCGTTAGCTGAGCTATAGTCATCACCTGATGAGTGTTTATCACCAACTACCCGAGAGGGAAAGTAGTAAGGATATGGCTAATGCGGGCAAGAAGGAGTTTGGAGACAACCTCCACCTTGGCAAGATATCTTCCATCATTTGTATCCCGAAAGGAGAACAAGTGTAGGTATGTGGTGCTGAGAGGTTGTCACCCTTAAAAGAGAAGCTCTATGAGTCTTGTAAGTGAACTCTTCTAGATATATCTCACTTAACTAAGCTTAGTCATTTGCATCCTGAGAAGCGAGCAAGTATAGCATTTAAAGACACCGAGAGGTACTCGCCTTAATCATAAGCTAGTTAACTAAGTTATATCGCATCACGGTTCTTTGATTACTTAATCACTTAGTAATGCATAGATTTCCTTCACCCTTTCTTTTACACAAGTTAATTCACAATCCCATCTCTTGAGTAGGGGGTTGGCTTTAAGAGAAGTCAGATATCTCTATGGATTGGCCTAAATCCTAGAGAGTGATGGAGAGGAGTAGCCTTTTCACCGTCTGTAAAAGGTTTTCTTCTTCTTCATCCCCAGTTAGTCTGTGAGTGAGAGCTCAAGACAGAGCAGAGAAGATTCAAACACTTTCATCTCCCCTAACTTGTACTGTCATTCTCTTTACTTTCCATTCATATATTTCTTTGTAATGTATGTGTTCATATTGTGCAATGGCCTAAGGCCTATATTCTTTATTACATTGCATGTTTATACCTTTTCAATCCATCATTTCTTTATTGTTCATCCATAAATGTGTTGTCAGTAGTATAGTCTTGTTCTTGATAAGAAACTTAACTTATAAAGCTTATTGCGTTAGTTGAGCTATAATCATCACTTGACCAATGTATATCGCCAACTACTCAAGAGAGCAAGTAGCAAGGACATAGCTAACACATGCTAGGAGGAGTTTGGAGATGAACTTCACTTTAACGAGATAACTTCCAGCATTTGTGTCCTGAAAGGAGTACAAATTTGAGTATTTTACACCAAGAGGTTGTCATCCTTAAAAGAGAAGTACTATAAGTCCTGTAAGTAAACCCTTCTAGATAGATCTCGCTTAACCAAGCTTTATCGTTTATGTCTCGAGTGGTGAGCAAGTGTGTCGTTTAAGACACTGAGAGGTGCTCGCCTTAATCATAAGCTAGTTAATTGGTCTTTATCGCATCAAGGCGGTCTCGCATGGCTTATTAGCTTAGTAGTATGTTCACTTTCCTTCACTCTTTCTTTAACACAAGTTAGTTCACATTTTCATCTTGCTACCATTCCTATTCCCCCTTTTACATACTCTAGCGTAGATAGTAGATATAGTTTAAACTTACACTTTACCATACTGTATAGACAGTAAAGTATACCGCCTTAATGAAGATGTAAGTTTTAGAACTAAGCTTTGATATCAATTCCCTGTGTTCGACCCTGGATTACCTAGGAAACCTATTGTTTCGCTTATACTTTGGAAGCAATTGGAAAACTTGTATTCAACGAGGACTTAGTAAGTCGCGATGAAGAGAGACAAAGTGAGCATATTGCATGTAATGATCATGACCAATGACTCACCGCATAGAATTAGATATAGACATACACAATACATAACACTGTCCCCTAAGTCCTAACCCAACCAACCAACTCAAAATTGATGTTAAGTTCAAAGTATGAGGAAAATATTTGAGGTGATTTCCACTCAATCATAGGAAAATTCACTTGGTTTGTACTTTGTGATACTTCACAAATTAATTTATGGAAAATTACATAAAATGACAAAAAAAATTTAGAAAAAATAGCCCATGGTACCTTTTTTTTTCATATTACGAATATGACAAATATGATGGCTACAGACGGTTATCTGAGAATTATCGAAGGGCTATTAGAGGGTTACTGGAGGGCTATCACGTGGTTATCCACTTTTAAATTTGCTACTTTTGCAATTTAGAAAATGTAGTGACATAGGCTCTATTTTCATAAAATTTTTTTGCTATTTTTTCAAAAGCCCCTTAATTTATAGTGTTTTTTTTTTATTTTTCAAAATTCAATTTTATTTTGTTTCCAAGCATTATTATTTTAAAGAAAAGTGATTTTGAGAATGGCAAAAGTAACTTTGGCAAGTGATTTGAGTGCATTTGGTAGATATTAGCCAAAATCACTTTTTCACGAGCTAAATCATTTTTGCCTAAAAATAGTATTTTGTACCTTAATGAAAATGATTTTAGAAAAATAAGAAATTACTCTAATTGACTTTTAAAGCACAACTCTAGTGATTTTTGAAAGGTGATTATCCAAGAATAACCCCATTGTTTTATATAGTTTTCGAAAGTACTAAAATACCCTTCTATTTAATAAGGAAACTTTTAACCTAATTTCACATATGCCTTCTCCCTCCTCTCCACACCCCAGCACATTTTCCTTTTATTTAATACTTTTATTATCCAGTTTGTGTTTAAATAGATAATATACATAGTTTTAGTATTTTGTAATGATACAAACAATTTTAGATTGGATGAGATATATGTTTTGAACTTTCTTTTATTTTGGTATGTACATTCTCTACCGCATATGTCAATCTGCATATACCAATCTAAAAATAAAATAAATGAAAAAAAATAAATCAATAAAATTAGATACATATTATAATTTTTTTTAAAATAAACTTTTAAATATAAAATACTTTTTCAGTAATTTGAAATTTTTAAAATCACTTTTGTTATTGAAAAATTTTAAATATAGGAAAACCAGTTTTAAGAGTTTGTTGCCAAACATAAATTTATTATTTAAAATTCAATTTTACAAAATCAATTGTCCTTAAAAAAAATTTCTAAAATCATTAATTCAAAATCATTCCCACATACCTTTTATCTAATTTAAATTAAGGAGTGAAAGCATATAAATTCAACATGATCCACTCGAAATCTATTTCCATTTGTGCATAAGCTAAGTACAAGAATCAGAATGTTTAAAGTTGGAAATTTTTTTTTTTCTAAAGTGTTGCTTAAACAGCGTTCTCAAATCTCAACAACTTCAAACTCATAAAGATTGAATGAGAGCATGTATCTGATTCGTTCAAGCAGATTTCTCAGCTTCTTCAGCTGCTGCTTCTTCCTCTCGCAACTTCTTCAGAGATGGAGGTGGTCTGACAACAATACTTTTCTTCCACTTTCTATCTAACTTTCTTGACATCCTTTTGCCCACACCCTCTTCAATCTCTCTCTCACGTTTTACTGTTAGCATCCGAGAAATCTATCACCGGACAAACAACAATAAATGGTTCAAAAATAGTGTCGAAAGGAAACTTGTTAGGCAAGACCAAACATTGGATGTATTGGCTACGATGTTGCAATCTGAAGGTATGTGAAGATAAATAAATACAATAAAGAGAGAAGACAAGCAATATATAATACAAACTTCCTAATTGTCCCACATTATCATACCACTGCATATATATCAGTCAGGTTAACTGACGACTAGGATTGTCAAGGCCAATTCCTATGTTCATGAACTCACCACTAATCTCTAAGAAGGCTTCACCTAGTTCAATATCGGAGAAATTATTCAGTTAGACCATCACGATGTAGGTGGTAGTTTTCACCCTTAGATGCAGAGAGAAATAGTTCAAATTTATATAAAGTGGTTATTAGGGGATCGACCAATTATTAGATCCTCATTGAACGGTTATTACGAGACAACACATTGTGGCGGTCTCATTGAATAATCTTTCATAAAGCTGGCCTTGGAGTACTAAGTTACCCAGTTAGAGGCTTTGAAACAATACTTTAGAGGGTCACTACAAACAACTCAAGATCTTATCATGAAGCCATGCGATTACTACAGATGCAAAAAGTTTGCTACCTAAATCTCATACTTGACTTGAAACCATAAACTATGAGAAAGGGCAAGTCTTACCACTATTACAGTGTTAACCATCTCTCCAGCAATTCATGATCATAAGGGAATTAAAAAAATCTGCGAGCCTTACTAAATTCATAATGTGTAAATAAATTATTTGCTATTCAACAATTTCTAATCGTTGAGGGCTTTGGTTTAGTGGAACATAGAGAAGCCCATCGGATAATTTCAATATCCAGACTAAGCACCAAGCATGATGAAGTTTTGGTGTAAAAGTCAGGAGAAGGCTACATATGGTCAAATGGCAAACTCTCTCTTTTATGCACTAAATTGTGAGCTTCCATGATCAGAATAGAATTAGGTTATTTACATTAACCAACTTCATATAAGAAGACAAGTCGTTCTAAACCCAAATGCTTTCCACATCTATAGACTCATTCAAGCTTCAGGCATTTTGGGAATCTTATACAAAATGTTAACATGAAGACATACGAGGGGTTTCTCGAAGATGGTGCCGATTTTATCAAAAATGTAAAATCTATGAGGGAGCTATTTAGAGTTTATCTTAGTAGAATATGACGTTAACGTTAGAAATCCCAGTTTCAGTTTACATTTTCTTATTCTAACTGGACCTCTACGTTCCAAAGCACATTCTAAATGAATCTAAAATGCAACTTTTGTAAAAATTTCCCAACATGGTGAAATATTGTTTTGGTAAATTTCTTTCGGCTGTGAACTCAAATCTGCATCCTAAGTTGATTCCCACAAACATACATGTTTCTAGAATCATTCCCACAAACGGCTATTGAACTCAAAATTAATTAAGAATCAATCCATCAACAAGGGGAAAAAAGTACCCGTTTGCGCATGCGGCGGAATTCGCTAGACTTAAACTCATTGCGGGCTGATTTTTGAAGACGAAGCATAAGAAGTTCACCCTTAAGATCGACGACCTCTTCGTTTATTTCCTCAGTAGTTTTGGCCCTTATATCCTTCAATTCCTCCTCCCTCTTGGCCATCATTACCACCGATGAATTGCGGCCTCCTCCAGTAGTTGCAGTTTTAGGAGGAACGCAAAACGAAAATGGGAAACGGATTTGAAGGCCATTGAAGAAGGATTTGGAAGTCGAATTAAGAAATTTTGAAGGGATTGGAAGGGCCGAAGGTAAAGAAGCAACTGAAAGGTTTATCATCTTCAAAGTTTGTAAGAGCGCTCTGCTACTAAAGAATGAGATAAGCTCCCAGCACTTCTATTGTTACTTTTCGAGATCCCCTATTACCCCTCTTACCCCTATTTACGCAAATGCCCATAGTACATCCGCTATCCACATATATTATATTTTCAAAGTTTGCCTAAATTATACATACATCCAAACCATATATATTACAAGTCAATCTTTTAAACATTTCAAGAAATACACTTTAAGCCTAAAAAAACAAATTCAAGATGTGATTGGGTTTTTATGAAATATCGCAATAAGAATCAAAATAATTACATATATAATAATAATAATAATAATAATAATAATAATAATAATAATAATAATAAAACGTCAATAAAATATAACTTAATATCATCTATCATTAATAGATGTTTATTAGTCACACTAACATCTTATTAGATTTGTTAAAATTATTTTATATTAGAAATACTTTCAAAAGTAAGAATATTATTTTTACAAAATAACTTACTATAGGTATAGGAACAAAACTAATACTTTTCTTCTTCTTTATTTTTTTCTATCTTTTCTTAATATCTTCTTGCCTGTTTTTGTCTTCGATTTTTCCATATATAAAAATAAATAGATTTTGGAATTTCGTGAGATTTAATGTTTTAGCTTAAAGTTTTGTATTCTTTTGTTGAGAAAATTGTTTTAAGAATGGCATAAATAGGAGAAAAATGTGCGCATATATGTGAAAAAAAAGGAAGATATTTATATAAGGTAAATTTACATGAATATAACAAAAATGGTAAATATTTATAGATGATATAACAATTTAAGAAAAGCTCATGAACCCAATTACTTTTTCATAAATTTCATATTTGCCCTTATTTACTTTTATTATTGCGGAACAATTTTTCAATTCTTTCTCTTCTTCTTCTTTGCAATGTATTCACTTTCTTTCTGATTTATTCATGTGCTCTTTTAGATATTTTTCCTCTTGAATATTCTTCTTCATCTTTCTCATCTTCAACGATATGAAGATCGTTTATTGTTTGTTCCTTAATATGCATTACAAAATTCATTCATAGATATATCATGATGTGATCTAATTGTGCGACTAAGCTGGCAACTAGGTTAGGGCTATGCGATAAAAGATGCAATTCCTACCCATGTGTTGCTAAACTCATAAAGATTCACGTTTGGTACAAGTTTTCCTCTTTCTCACCCAAGTGCAAGGCGAGAAAGAGGTTTCTTAGTAAGTCCAAGATCGAACTTAGGGAATTAGTGTCCTAATTGAATTCATCTCCGTGTTCTAATCTTATGTGGTAACTATATAGTATAAAGTCTATGCACAATATGATTTTCCTAAATATTTACATTATGGTGTGAATGGAGGAGCAAGGTGAACATGGCGATGGCATGTAATGTAGCATGAACTCAGTGATTAGGCGTGGATGTGTAGGAGTACTTAATTAAATAAATGTAAAAAAAAACGAGTTTAACATGTTGAGGCGATACAAAACATCTATTAACTTCAGAATTAAGACGAGCAAACTCTCAGTGCTTTCGCCATACTTGCTCACCTTTCAAGACTCAAATACTTAAAGTTAAGCTATGATTTGTATCTTATCTATTTGTTTGCACCATAAGCAATTCGTCCTATATTAAGGCGACCAACCTTTCGGTGTTTTTACCACATATTGAGAAATTTTGTAATATATGCAAGGGACAAATTCAACAACAAGATTGTATTACTACAATCTCCTTGTTGCATGGTTAACGAAATGCGGCTCATCACGCATCAAGTGATGACAATCAATACTTATCCTTTCTCTCGATGAAGATAAGGTACTGATGGTCGTATTTAGCTAAACAAGACTTATAATGCATTCAACCAAATTTCTAGTGTTGAAACACCCTACATTATGCAAATAATCAATCAAATGTAAATTGAATAGATAGAGAAAGAAATATGAGATAATGGTAGAAGGAAAACATCAATGTAATAAATAAAGCTTTAGGCCTCTCGGCCATAAAGTCAATCTTACAAATCAATGCTAATAAAATACAAAATGGAATACAGGAATATGAGGCAAGCTGCAGAGTATGAGTTTTTATACTCGTTGGCTCTAATTTTTGCCTTTTACACTGAGGAAAAATGGTTGGGACCTCCCTCTCTCTCTTTTAGACTCTCACCTAAAACAAAGAAATGGATGGAAGAAATGATCTTGCTCTCCGTACTTTTTGCCAAATTTCGCACACGGACAATGAAGAAAAGCCTTTATTTATAGGCAAGTTATGATGTGACAAGACAACATGAGCTCTAATTAATTCTGATAAGTTGTGTCTGCGCTGCAAGAGTCCCTTTTCAGTTTTACTGGTATTCACACCAACAACTTTTTTGTTTGCTAGTGTTTCAATTTGCCTAGCTTTGTATGCACCTGGTTGGTCTCGCACATCATCCTTGCCTGATATTTTATCGCCAAGCTACTCCTTCTCACCAAAAATCCTTCAATAAGCCAACTAAAATGCGATAAACTGGCATAAAGCTTTTATGTGATTCGTAATGCACAACCTGACCAATTTTCTTACTTTCCTACATATTTTGTTCTAATTTTATCTATTAAGGCTTCATTATTCTACCTAAAAAGCTATAATAACTTGTATTTCTACAAGTTATCACACCCCAAGTTTAGAATAATGCTTGTCCTCAAGCATCAATCTATAATTCCAAGAATTCCTCCCCTTCGTCTTCTTCACTAAACTTCTCAAAATGTTGTTTTAATCTATCTCGCATTTTGAGGCGCCTCATACTTTTCTTGCCTACTCCTCACTTATGAAAATATTTATGGTTTCTAACATCACAAGCTTAAGTCCCAAAACACTCTTGTTCACTTCCACAAAATTTTATTTTCAATTGTAAGAAATGGTTGTTGTTCAAAAAATTATTGGTTCCCTTTCTGGCGAAGAAACTCTTTTTTTTTATTTGCATTTCATGTTGAGTGGAAACTCGTTGGTATTCTATGAAACCGTTCCTCTCCTCAACTATAGCTCTTATCCCTGCTTATTTACTTTACTCTCAAATTTTTAAAGCTTTGCTTCTTACTTTTTATTGAGAGGTAGCAATATTGGAGTTCTTATTCCAATTGAATTTGAATAAAAGAATATGTTGGCTTTTTTATGGTTTTAATTTTGTTTAAATGCCTGAAAAATGATCTTTGATTTTTCGAATGTTTTAGCTCGGACTTCACACACCCCCAAATTTTTTAACGTAGCAAGGTCCTCATTGCGTAAAAGTGAATGATAAGATGAACTTAGAGAAATTTTACAAAAGAGGTTTGAGGTAAAGTTTGCTCACCTAAAGTATCCCAGAAATATGTACAAAGTAAGTTTCATTAAGGAAAGACTCTTTGCTACATACAAGGTAAATTATACTTCGCATAGTTATTATCATAGAAGTTATCCTTGCAAACTAGCAAAAAGAAAGAATCACAAAGAATTCAAGAATGAATACAAAAGACAAGTAAAAGTATAACATATAAAAAGAAGGAAATTTGTACTTAAGTAAATAACTGAAACAAGAAAGGGCATATACAAAATTACAGAAGAGGAAAATAAGTATGGCATAATGCAAATAGAAAAGGTAGTAAAATACCCCCAAATTTAATTTTCTTAGTAGGAATCAGAATTGCCAAGGTTTGGTGGTTGGAGTGGTAGGCACGATGCTTCCAAGTTTGGAGAAATGATAAGAGCTGGTATACCTTAAACAAACACTACATTGGTGTATTCCATTAAAGCTCGGAACTGCCTATCACACATGTCTTCATCTGTCGCATCATTTCTGACTGCGCGAGGACCAGTGAAGTGAGATGTGAGACTACTGATGACAATTGTTCTTAATCCACCGCCATTGTGTCCAGCTTCCCCTACTGTTGGACTATTGTCGCTTTAAGCTCGGTGTTTGTGGCTTGCAACTCTTCTACAATTTTCCTCGTCGTTTCTAGTTATTTGCCTTTGAACTTTTGGACAACCAGAACTTCTTCCAGATAATTAAATGTAAGCTTGCAAACAGTTGTTCTAATGAAGTCATAGATATCATCGTCACGCTCTATGCCATGGATTCTTGAGGTTCATCATGTCACAGTGTGGTAGAGCTTGTCTCGCAATCTAATCCAAAGACAGGTTGTTTTCCTTTGGGGAGTAGGTCATCAATATTAACTCATATCTTAATTTGCTGTTGTGGCTTGTTCACGGTTGGCTCTTCTAATCTCTTTTCGTCTCCTTCTAATATAACAACAATAGGGATGTTTTTTATTGCACCTTCCACAGGAAGTAGTATCACCTCATTATTAGTAGCATTTAGATCAAATAAAGGTTGGTTAAGGTCAAGGTACAGTGGGTCTAGGTTATTTTTGGGTGATTGATAGGATGGCGAAATGAGGATAGGCAAACAGAACTTCGTCGCCATAGGGAGAGGGTTGGAAAAGGTGGAGTTAGTTCTTCTTGGACGAAGGGAGAGTTGGATGGAGATGGTTGGCGATAGATAGACAGCCTAGGGCTACGATGTCTAGTGACATGGGGAAATGGGTGGTAATGGATGGAGGTGGGGGAGGTAGATCATCTTGAGGCGAAGGAGGTGAGGTTCGCTGTTTTGGGAGGAAAAAGGGATTTTTCTTTTGGATCGTGGGAAGGCGAGAGGTTGTCCTCGCAAGGTGGACATCGGAAGACCTTCTTTCGACGGTGGGGAGGAATTTTATTTGGGGTAACTTCTTTGGTCGCATCAACCTTGGGTTTCTTTGTTGGATACGTCAAGGTGTATAGGACCTTTCTTTTCAATAGCTCGAGTAGAGGTACTTCTTCATCTTCCAATCCTTTAGGGTCTCTAACACGACCTAATATTTTCAGGCAGGGCTCATGAAAGAATGGAAAATTGTACTATTATGTCACTTTCCATTCTGCTCTAGGTCATGCGATCAATTTTAACGCCTCCTTGGCTAACCTTTTTGTTGGTTTTGAAATTATGGCTTGCCTTGAGTACTCTACATCGTTGGGCAAGTCATACAGTTCACTTATAACCTTTGCGTTGAAGTGAATCTTATCGCCATCGATTGTGACGAATAGATCAAATGGATGGTACTTCACGTTGTAGAACTTGTGGACTGCATCCATTCTGATATTTGTGGCCCCAATGAAAAATTTCCTCTAGTCAAACGCCTTAATTAACGTAAAGAGAAGATATGGGAGAGCCTTTTTAAAGGGAAATAGTCCTTTTCCACTTTGACTTCTTTGTCTATTGAATTTCGTTAGGGTCATTGCCTCTCGCTGTCGGCTTAGGTCTCCTAAGGTCTGTATAACCCTACCTTAGTTCTCTTTTCTTTGTAGTGTCGATGACTCTCATTCCCTCGTATTTAGGTGATAGCCTCCTTTCAAGCGAGCTCATCTCCTCCAACTCTTCATTTAATTCTTTCGCCGAAACTTCTAGGTGTTTAACTTCTTGCTCCCCTATGGCCTTACTTTTTACTGGAAATTTCTCGACTTGCTTGCTTATTGATGCGAGAACTTCTTTTCCTCTTTTCTTATTCTAGCATCTTGAATCTACGCCATCTTTTGTTTTATCCCCTCCAATGTTCTAAAAGTTTTAAGTTTTTCATTGAATTTGTGGTGGAGATGAGTAAATTAATCATGCAAACCCTCCTCATTAGCTCTTTTCGCCTCTTTTTCTTGGCGTTCCTCCATCATACTTGCCTTGTGTTTTCTTTCCCTTTTCTATCTTTCTTCATCTTCTTTCCTTCTCTTCTTTTTCTCCTTGTTCTTTCTATAACCTTTCTTCTTCTCTTTACTCCTTCCCCGCCTTTAAGAAGGCAACTAAGACCTCCTAGTCTTCATCATCTACTTCAATCTCATGAATGGGCACCTGAACTGCCAACCCCTTGCCCACTAACACCTTTCCTTTCCCATGCTTCATATGCTTGTAGCTTGCACTACAGGAAAAAGGTTTACGATAGCTCGCTAAACATGCTATCGTAGACATTTTATAGGGTTTAACAAAAAGTCGTGAAGCCCACGTTATTAAAAGTTTGGATTTTTATTAGCGTTTTATAAGAGCTATAAAAATTAGTATGCATTTTGATAGCGTTTTCGGAAGATTATAAAAACAATTTTGTAATAGTGATCTTCTATTTATATCGTTAGCATTTTCCCGAAGTTATGAAAACCTTTTTATAGTGTCTTATGAATGCTATGAAAAGTGTGCATTTTGATAGCGTTTTAGAAAGGCTATAAAAACAACTTTGTAGTAGCATCTCTTGTATGTATATTATTTATGATAGCATTTTGTTAGAGCTATGAAAAACGTTTTATAGCAAGTATAGAAAGTTATTGATTGTGTTAATAGCATTTTTTAACAAGTTTAAACGTTTAGTCATACCTTTAGATAAAAGTTTTAGTAATGTAGTATTTTCACATATTTTATCTATAATAAACTTTTTTAAATATCAATATTTAATTCCCAACATCAACATATAAAATACATCACACTTATGTGAAGCAAATATATTTAAAATGTTATTGTTCATGTCTCATACATAAAAATTCAAATAACAAAAAATGATCCTTAAATATTGCCCTGCACAAAATACAACACAAAATATTTATATTGCCCTACACAAAATGTTATTTCTATGGTTAAGTATTCTCACAAAAAGTTAGTCATTAATATATCATTCAACCTAACACAATGATCAACCTATACCATCCATTAGTTACAAAAAGGTAATAGGAGATATATAAATCTAAATAGTTAAGCTTGTTGTGTCTTGGTAATGACATTCTTGAGATTTGTACAATTGTTCTTTTATCAACCTACAAAAAAAATTATGAACAAAAACTAAATGAATAATTAAGTTTATACACAAAAATTATAGTTAAAAAAGCTAGCTAGAAGTTAATAGTTAAAGAATGTGCATACTTAAAATAACTTTGTCAGGAGGCCATGCTACTGTGCTTCCAACAACATCCTTAATGTATGTCATCAATGAGTTAGGTCTCCATAAAAATGCATTTGACTTTTTTGGCAAGTCCACCCAAACTTTAACAGCATGTGGACCGAGAGGAACATGGTCAACAGTAACTTTAGGATCATTTGAGGACCATCGACTTTCAGCAACCACCTCTCTCGTACCACCCCAATCTAGCAATGTGCACTTGTTATTAATACTCTATAACAACAAGACAATATAAAATGCAATATTATGCATACTGAGCAAGTTATAACAATTAGAAATAAAATATTAGAAATTAACAATTAAAGACCTTATTGGAGGTGAAATTCCAATCAGGTTAGTAGCAACATTGATAACCACTAAATCATTTATAGCAATAGAAAGTTGATCGCTTCCATTACCCTAAAGTTAGAAAATAGAAAATAATGTATACAAGTTAAACAATTAGAAATAAAGAATATAAACCTATGTTAACGTATGCTATGAAACTTCTTACTTGTGATGTAAGAAGGTGAGGTATTGAAATCTCATTTGAGCATTTCAACCTCCATCTTCTCACACTTTTCTTCGAGTTTGGCATAATGGTGATCTTTTTAAGACAATAAAGAAAACTTTGATGTGGTGACTCCAAATCCAAATGCTCTAATATGACCCTAGTCATGACCAAGAACCTTACTTATTGCATCGCTTGCCACATCTTTTGAAGAAGTGTTTATCCCTTTATTTTCAATTTCGTTGATACGCTCCTAAATTACATAAATGCGTAAATATAAAAATGTAATCAATTATTTTTACATTGGTAACTACCAATGTTTCTGAAAAAATCATAATAAACATTAACACATCGTAAACTAACAACTAACAAAAACATCTTTAAATGTTTCCTATTTCACAATCCCCTTCTTTTCCACATCTTTAAAGGTCTCTAAGCTAGTATGCTCTCGACGAATAACAATTTGACATTTATTAGATAATTCAAAGTTCAAGAATATAAACATAAAATTGTTCATATTTAAAACCGCGCACCAAAAAAAGATCAGAAATATAAAGGAAAATGATTTCCTCTTAAGCTCAAACTAAGCAAAAGCAACCTATAGAGTATCAACAAAATAAAGAAAAAATGACCAAATTACATTAAAATAGTGCAGTAGGTAAGATGGAGGCAAACAATCAATTTGAATATCCTTGAGATTCAAAGCTGTGATTCTATGAAAAGATCTCATAGATGTTAAGATGCAAAACCTTTCTACCACATGAATAGCAATAGATTGAAGTTATGACCGTTCTAGGCCCTCAAATTTTTTCGAGGCAGAATGTATTATGTTTCAAGCGCTTACAATTATTTTCCATCACAGTGTAAAGGATTGTGACTCTCAAGAAACGCCCAAGAAAGATCAGAACAACAATATTGTGTTGAAAATTCTTTCACTAAATAACATACTCCAAAACTTAAAAAATATAGTCCATAATGCGACCATTTTCTTCCTCTGTGCTTTAGAAAGGGTGTTAAGTTTTAGAAGATTGAAATTTGGAACTAAAGCCACTATTTCTTTTTCTTGCATTTCAATTTTCAAGTCCTAAAGCCTGGGATTTGAATGCAAACCTATCCTTAAGTCTAAATCCTAATTCCTTAAAGTCAAGTATATTATGTTATAAGATTTATATCGAGCAGAACATTTCAAAACTGAAGAAGTATAGGTAAATAAAAATGCATCATTATATGTGAACAAATCACTTGGATGGGTTGAAACGGGAAACAAGTAATTATTTGTTTGAAGTTTAAAAATAAAGAGGATACAGACTAAGAGCTGATGAAAGAATGGAAAATTTCATCAAACTGGGCAAGGGAACCAGATAACCAACAAAAACTCATCTACCTTTGAAAAATTGGGACTAAGGATGTCCCACCCTGAAAATGATAATAATTCATTTGTTGTTGAGTCTTAGCGTGGGTAACCAAGAAGAACTTAAAACATCGATTTAGTTTTATTGATCTCTTTCGGGCTTATGATACTTATATATGTCTACATAAACATAGACCAGAAACCTTAAAAACTACATACGACCAACCAACAACTAACATTCTTATTTTTTTTCTTTCATTCATGGTTATTCTGACATTGGGAAATCACTAAAACACAAAGAGTACCAAATTCTTTAACATTACAAAAACACCAAGAGAAATAAAAGTCAACTACAGATCCACAACTTTTAAGTAGAAGGTAAACTTCAAGAGTAGTCAGAAAAAAAAAAGGAACACTAAAATAAAACACTAAAAAATAGCAAGATATTTGTCTTGTTGTAGTAAGCAGAGAGATCATTGGCGACAATGGAGGCAAACGGAGTCGTGCGTGGTTAACGGTAGGGGGTTTCGATGTGTGTGGGGGGGGGGCAGGGGAGTTGAATGGGATTTTTCGAATGGGGGTGAGAGTTTCAGACGGATGGAGTTTCCAAAATGGTGACTTCGCATGCGGGGGTTCCTTTAGGGTGGCCTGACGTTGTTGACGACAATGGAGGCAAACCAGAGTCGTCGATCATGCGCGGTCAGTGGCAAAGGTTTCAATGTGTGTGGAGGGGCTGTTTCAGTGTGTGAGAGCCAAAATGAATACAATAGAAGACAAAGGCGCAATCAAAAATGGGGGGGGGGGGGGGGATTTTTTACTTTTTATTTATTAATATTTATTTTCTCCCAAACTTTTAATATCTTATTTAAAATGGGCTATCCCTAAGAACAATTAAAAGGCCTATTTATTATAGTGTTGGGAGGGCTAGTTCACTGTCTTTCCTCTTCCTTCTATTCCTTTTACGCTATCTAAATCGCTCAGGTTCACAAAGATATCTTCTTCCTCCTTCCTTCTTAAATCGCTAGATGCGATTGGGTCTTGGCTGTACTCTAATGGGTATTGAACTTATTCTGAAGCAGGTCTATCAGAATGCATGGCTGGGGGTTTTCTATAGGTTTGGACTTGGCGATTTCCTTCCGCGCAGAGCACTTAGGTCTAGTACTTTGCGAGGAGGGTGTGTTTGATTTTCAGTAAGAAGAGGCGAGTTTTGTGGTGAATGCCTTTTTATGGGGCAGGGTGAATGAAGATCCTCCTTCCTTTTCAGCAATTTGGAAGAGTTGGTGATTTTAGGGGTGGATTTTTTATGATTCGCTATTTAGAATGAAGATGGGTTGAGATTTCTAGTGAGATGGATGCATTTTTGGTGAAGCTTAAGAACATAGAGAGAGAAAATTCTTAGGAATGCTTGAAAGGCTACAATGAAAATGAGGCTAATCAAAGTTTTCTTTTGCTACTTATAAGAAAAATACGTCAATGAGATTATCATTAGTGTGCAATGTATTAAATGACCTTTGCACCTTGATGGCACGCCTTTTCAAAAGAGAAAATGACGGTTGCATTAAATGCAATTCTTCAATTTCCACTTTGTGAGGCACAATTTCCTAGACATTACGACATTTCGAGTGGAATACTAATTAGTCTTTTCGTCTAGGTGCATCTCGCATGCCTACAGTCAAGTCACATTCTAGTACTTGGCGTTTTCCTATCCTTCTCCTTTTCTCTCAGTAAGACACAAAATAATCTAACTAAAAAGCAGTAAAAGAAAGCGATAAAGAAAGTAGTAAATGATGCGATAAATAAACAAACAAATAATTAAGGGAAATAATAAAAAATTAATGTGAAAAGAAATAAAGGAAAAAAAGCAATAAAAGTGATGCACAAAAACTTGATACGCTTGCATTAAAGTTTGTTTGCGGGATTATACAAATGACCAACGTGTTAACAAAATTTAATTAAAGGCGTTTTACTCAAAATCCACAAAGACTTCAATGTGATTTTCGTCTTCATTGTACACCTTGAGTGTTTATCCATTGACCTTGAACCCATTACTTCCATCCAATGATTTTCTCCATAGAACCATGTGGGAAGACCTCTTTAACCACAAATGGCCTAGACCATTGTGAACAAAGTTTTCCTCGAAACAGGCATAAATGCGAGTTAAAGAGTAGTACATTTTGACCATAATACAACTCATTGGCATCTAGGTTTGATTTATGCGATAAAAGGTGCATGTCTTACCTATGGGTTGCTAAATGCATAATGATCAACTCTTAGTTCAAGTTTTCCTCTTTCTCGCCCAAGTGTAAGTAGCGAAAAGAGATTTCTAGTATGTCCAGGGTTGAACACAGGGAATTAGTTTCCTAAGCAAATATATCTCGCGTCACAATCCTGTGCGGTGAGTATACAGTATAAAATATGCACAATATAGCTTTCCTAATTATTTACACTATGGTGCAATAGAGCAGCAAGGTGGATATGGCAGTGAAATATGATGAAACATGAGCTCAGTATTTAAGCATGGAAGTGAAGGAAACTTTAATTAATTAAATGTAAAACAAGGGAATTTAACATTTTAAGGCAATACCACTAGTACAAAACTGGGGTTTAATGTCGATTAGCAATCGACATCTTTGATAGTGTTATTAAAGTCCTTTAATGTCGATTGGGATTTAATGTCAGTTTAAATCGACATTAAAGAGACCTTTTGGTTTTAAACTGACATCTTTATAGTGTTATTAGAGGCCTTAAATATCGATTAGCCTTTGATGCCATTTAAAACTGACATTAAAGAGACATTTAATGACGGTTTAAAAAAATTAAGGCCTTCAAAAATATAAAAAAATTGTTTGCACGCTAGCTATATAATGCCTACTACCCGATGGCAAACCAATAATATTTTTATTTCACCTGCAATCCACAAGGTCAACACCTAAAATACCAGCACATACTTTTTCACACTTCCATATAGAATAACAACAAATACACATCACCCATGTAAACCCAATATTTTCTTTGGATTTTTCTAAGAAAAATAAGAAAGGAATAAAAGAAATTGGAAAGTAGGTATAATATATATATATATATATATATATATATATATATATATATATATATATATATATATATATATATATATATATAATGGTTTTTATAAAAAGAAAAAAAAGAAAAGAAAAGATAAAAAGGAAAAAAAAAAAAGAAGAGAAATTCCAATTTTCTTTTTCTTCTTCTCTTTCCCTCCACTGCTAAGCTATCTTAATTCGATTCTTCACCATTTCTACACTAAATTTCAGAGGGGGTTTAAAGGGTAGAAGGCTGAGAAAGGAAGAAGAAGTTCAAAAATTGTAGGTTGAAGAAGACAAGGAGTTTGCAGGACAAACTTCTCTATAGTTCATAAACCACATCTCTGGTGTTCTGATCGGTTTGAGCTACACAAAAAGAATTAAGAGGTGAGGTTTAAATTTTCGGAAAGCTAATTAATTTTTAAACAAATTTTATGAAGAAAGCTTGAGCAAATTCTGATGTTCATTGGGTGAATTTTGACAGAGAAGACAGGACAGATTGTTTTCACGCGAAATCAGGAGATCTCTGGGTTTTTTAGTATTTTAGAGTGTACTAGAGAAGTTAGGGTCTCTATTTGGTATGATTTGAAAGCTTACTCAATTTACTACAACTTTTGTGAAGAAATCATGAACAAACAACAACTGAAAATAAGTTAAATTGTAGGGACAAGTTAAAGGGGTCGTGGTGTATGAGATTGTTAAAGCGGTTATGTTTCTTGGGACGTTTGAGATTATACACATAAAATGAGATCTACATGTCTAGAGGTAAGTTTTAGAGGACCTCAAAATGAAGATTTGGACATAAAGAACTCTCACTTTGGTGAAGTATTGGAAGAGTTATGATTATTTGAATGTCTTACTGCGAATCTGGAAAATTTTGACAAATGTGTGGAATATGGTTTTATTTCTTAAAGTTAGACTTCTTAAGCATCATCTTTAGTGAGCCATATCAAACATAACATTTGAAGATCATAATATTTAAGTTTCTAATACTTGGTTTTGGTTATTTGATAGATCAAGAGGAAATAGGTTGGGTTTACACACCGGAAAACTAGTCTAAGACTGTGAGTGACAAAAACAAGTTTTGAAAATGATTCTTTTTAAAAAAACTGTTTCTTATGACTAAATGTTTAACGTGCTTAACTATGAGTTTATAAATGATATATGATTTCTATGTTTAGTTTTCGAGTATGAGTTTGAGCTTAGATTTCATAATGAAATCCACATGTTAGCACGTAATTAATGAATTCTGAAAAGCGATTGAAATGGTATTTGTTTAAGCAATAATTATTTTAAGATTTTCGGTTTTTCCACAAACAAGCTGAGTAAGTTTGAGTTTATGTAAGATTAAGATAAGCATACATGTTTTAATGTTTTCATATGCTTTATGATATTTCCATTGACTACATGAATGAGATTTTGAGCCTGAGGCTAGAGGATACCGTGTGCACACAGGTTACGTTCCGTTGTTAACGTTAAGTGTACTTCGTGACAACGATGTTGTTGTGAGTGCTGGGTGGCCTCACTACGACAAAGACGATGACAGTGCTGGACAGGCCCCACTACATCATAGAACTAGTAAGCATTGGTTGTACTGGTCGTGCCCTACAGAACATAATGAAGTCATGTTAGTTAAATAGTTTATAAATAGGAAATGTCTTGCTAGATTTCATAGATATACGTAGTGAATGTTTGAAGGAGCTGTTTTCTGAAAATATTTACAGTTAACGCTTTGCTTATTGAATTTATAAGTTTTCAATGATTATCATGAGTTCTGAATTACAGTTTTAAAGTATTGTCACTCACTAGGCTTTATAGCTTACCCTTCCAAAATGTTTTACCCACTTTCTAGGTATAGATCGAGTTTCCGGTGCCTGATAGACTGTCTTAGTCTGCTGAAGCTCCAATATCGTTTGCCAGTATGTGGTTAGAGTTGTGCATAGAATATGTTATGTTATGATGTATATCTGTGTATGATATAGATAGTCTACATTTTGTGTACATTTTAGGAGTTGCAGTTGTGTAAACCTTTATTGGTTATGTTTTGGTTAACGTGTCTCTAGGTTTACTTGTAGAATTATATATTTTCGAGCTACACTTCATGTATGTATATGATTAGTCTAGGTTCCGTTGTGTTGTATTGCATGTATAATAGTTTATATACTAGATTAACAAGTTTATCATGTTAATGATTTCAGCAGAGTCGACAGATATCAGTAGAGAAAAGCGTTGTCATCGGCTTCACGCAGTCTTTTGGTTTAAGCTAGCAGGTAGTCTGGGAGGGGGTGTGACAATCCAACACCTATATATAATCACATATCAATAAACACGACTATATTCAAAACTATAAGATGAAATACTCCAAATCTTCCAATATATCTACCTATATATAATCACACATCAATAAACACATGTTGTACTCCATGGAAAACCAATAATATTTCTATTTCTCCTACAATGCACAAGATCCAACACCTAAAATACCAGCACACTTTTTCACACTTTCATATAGTACTACAACAAATACACATCATCCAACACCTATATATAGTGACGTATGAATAATCACACTATATCCAACCACTATAAGTGAAATACTCAAAATCTAAAAATAATATGTAAAGTCATGATTACATAATAATTCTATAAACAACAATTAGTATGAGAGCACCTGTCCCTACAAAAGCTACAAGCAGGAAAATCCAAAACTAAATTATATGTACAAACTATCTAATAAACAACAATTAGTATGGGACTATTCGCCCTTCCAAAAATATAGGATCGCCCGTCTGTACAAAAACTACATGTAGAAAGCTATAAGCAGAAAAACCCAAAACTAAAGTATATGTACAACAACTAGTTCCTTCACAAACTAAAGTCAACTACTAACTTAACTCGACAAAAAAATCATGTAAAAGCTTAAACAAATCGGCCAACAAAATTTGTCCATTTTGTTTGAATCTCGTTAATCTCCCCATGCCTATATGCATTTTTTTTTTTTGTATTAAACTACACAAAGAAAGAAAGATATGGAAAGAATGAGTTTAGATCATTTATTGAACTATAACATATAAAAAGTGAAGGTAGAAACTTACAAGGCTAGTATTGGGAATACTAGAATTATGCACTATTTCGTGTATTTACTTTTGGACATAATACCCATACCCTACATAATCCAATTGACAAGGGCACCGCATATATATAAATTGGATACAAATTATTCTTATGTTGCATCGAAATTAATTATGTGTCAATACAAATTACCTTTACAAGTTTCCATTTTGAAGTTAACCGATAGTATTATAGATCGTGTTTAGCTTGTCATGTTTTCAATCTCTAAATATTTTGAAACATTATTGTTGGCTTTTTTTTATTGTGCTCTATAATAATTTTATGGATAATTGGTTTATAGTTTAATTATTTAATAAAAGTTATTATTCTCATTATTCTTCAATTACATGTTATTGTATAATAATATCCATGAATATGTTATTATGTTATTATATAATGATATCCATGAATATGTTATTATATTCTAAATGTCCCTAATCGATTATTATTGTGGGAATAATAATAGATTAAGATCAGCATGAGTTATAATCGATAATCATAGGATGATTATATATGTAGAAACATAAATTATAATCATATTCGATAGAAATGAACATGCTCAGCGGAAATAGGATCCAAATTTTATCCTAATTGCATTAAAACAAACTAGAAACCCTAAACCGTAAAAACTTAGAAATTAGGGTTTTTTATAAAGCACTTATGTTTAAAGCTCGGATTGAGATTTAAACTATCAATGAAGTTGACCCACTATCCTCCGAAAGAAGAACTGGGTTGTGGGATCCAAAGGAAGAAGGATTAGAGTGAGAGAATGATGGAAATTATAGAAAAGTAATTAGGATAAGCTTTGGTAATTTTGATTATTTTAGGTAAAAACAAAACTGGCAAGTGGACTAAGTGGAGGCTCATAATGATGACACCAAGCCCACTAAGAGAACATGAAATGGTGAATAAATCCACTAATGGTCACTTTGAATATATTACCGGCAATACACATTATAGCCTTTTGACTTTTTATAACTTTGACTATTTCCATCTTTTTCAAACTTCCAAGCATGAATCTACATTCATATCTTTAATATTTAAATCTCATTTAAACATAAAGCTGTATCTATAGTCTAAAATCTGACGACTATATCACATATACTTGTCAGTTTCTCTTTCCTCTCCTAATTCGAACAATTCAACTCATTCCATCATACTATTCTAAGTTTATTTCATATGAGCTAGCAGGAGAATCTAATGGACCTATAGATCATGGGATCCAACGATCCAAGATTAACTAGCTAAACTCTTTTATACCGAGCTAATCAACATTCATTAACTAATGGGTAATTCCACTAAAGTCCCGTAGTTGCACTCCCCTCACTATAGATATATTTGTATCCATTTGATATAACCATGATCAGTAAGTTAATCCTTCACAGGTTGTTCGTAAGCTCGATTGGGTTAAAAAACTACTTTATCCCCAAGATTGCATCTTGCTCCTTAAGTCCCACTGATCTACTATTGAACAATTAGTTTAAGGTCCAACCTACAATTCGAATCCTTCTCGGGCCAATGAGAGGGTGGGGCCCTTTGTTCAAGACTTAGATTCAGTCCTTAAGGGAACAACCTATCTACTAATCCTAAAGCGAGTAGGAGTGAATTCCGTCTTGCACCCTACATTCCCAACTATCCACCCGATCTTACCCTTAAAATGGGAGGTTTATTGGGCCAACGCTAATGAGCTGTACTCATCTATGCAGATCTAATAGTAATTTCATGTGGACAAGAGTTCATAGTTAGCTCAAGATTAAGATTAAGTTACCTAGGTCATCAATAATCGAGATAGTCAATTTAATACCAAACGACGTTATAACGTAAAAATGACTATTTCATAGTTTAGTCTTATGTAAACACTTTACATAGGATGCCCCACTTTCATGTCTCTACATGAACGATTCAGGATCACCTCATTTGTATTAACTACAAAGAGGACTCCATCCATAGTTTCTCTTAATAAGATGGTCAACCTTTATTCATATACTATAGACTATTTAGGTTATAGACTCGAACTTGATCCATGTTTGTGTCTCTACATAAAGTTAAATTTTACTCAAAAATAGTCTCGAGATTTTAGTTTATTGGATTTAAGATTATAATATTCAATTTTTAAATAACAACTTTATTGATTATAATATTATTACAAACTATGAGTTTTAGGACATAAATTCCAACAATATTTTCTTATTAGAGAATAAGAGGTAGACTGACACCTTTTGAGATTATTTATGACACATGTCTATAGACGTGCTATTCTGATGATCTCAAATAATTGATTGTTTTGATTCATAGACTTAAAATTATCAAAATGTCAAACATAAGAATTAATCTATTTTGATATAATCAAACATTATCTTTAATTAGATAATTATAAATGTTGTACTCGAATACATTATAAAATTTGGTTTTGGCATGGTGAACAACTACTTAAGTCATCTTTATACGAGGAATCTTCAAAGATTGATACTCATATGTATGAAAAGAATGATGTTGGAAGTATAAAGGAAATGATTGAAGTTGCTCATGAGGAGTATTCAAAAGATCCAAATGAATTTGAGAAATTTCTTAATGATGCTGAAAAACCACTATATGAAGGATGTAAAAAATTCACCAAGTTGTCTACATTAGTGAAGTTGTATAATTTAAAAGTTAGGTATGGATGGAGTGATATTAGCTTTTCAGAACTACTAAACACTTTAAAGGAAACTTTGCCTACTAACATCCATGTATGAAGCGAAGAAAACTTTAGGTGCACTAGGAATGAATTATAAAAAGATTCATGCATGCCCTAATGATTGTTGTTTGTATAGAAAAGAATATGCTAATGTAACTGAATGTCCTGAATATGGTGAATTAAGGTAGAAGTATGCTAATAATACAAACGGAGGGAAAAAACAGATTCCTAGAAAAGTTGTATGGTATTTTCCACCGATTTCACATTTCAAAAGATTGTTTCGAAGTACTGACAATGCTAAAAATTTGATTTGGCATGCTAATGAGCGAGTAGTTGATGAAAAATTACAACATCCTGTAGATTATCCAACTTGGAAATTAGTAGATTTAAAGTAGTCAGACTATGGTTCTGAACCTAGGAATATTTGTTTAGCATTGTCAGTGGATGGAATCAACCCACATGGTGAAATGAGTTTTAAATATAGTTGTTGGCACGTAGTGATAGTTATTTACAATGTTCCATATGGTTATGCATGAAAAGAAAGCTCATGATGTTATCAATGTTGATATTGGGTCCAAGGCAACCAGGGGATGACATTGGTACGTACCTAGCACCACTCATCGAGGATTTAAAACTCTTATGGGAAAGTGGTGTTGAATGTTATGATGTTAATCTAGAAGAAATATTCAATTTAAGGGTTGTGTTGTTATGGACAATAAATGATTTTTCTGCATATGGAAATCTCAGTGGATTTAGTGTGAAAGGGTATATGGCATGCCCAATTTGTGGAGATAATACATCCGCTATAAGACTAAAATATGGAAAGAAAATGACATACCTTGGATATCAAAGATTTATGGCACGCAACGATGCATACTGGCGTCAAAAGAAGTCATTTAATGGTGAAAATGAGCTTAAAATAATTAATGAACCTTTGTCTGGAGAGGCTATATATTCAGGAATAAAAGACTTTGAATTTCCAAGAGGAAAGAAGAAGACAAAAAAACAACCTATAAAAGAAATGCAAGGAGTTGTTGGAATAGAGTATCTTCGTTTTTTACGCTACCATATTGCAAAGATCTTCATGTTATATATTGTCTGGATGTGATGCACATTGAAAAAAAATATTTGTATGAATATATTGGGTACACTTCTTGATATTCCTGAAAAAAGTAAGGACGGCTTGAATGTTAAACGTGATTTAGTCCATTTGAAAATTTGACCAGAGCTTGCACCTATTAATGGTGAAAAAAAATCTTCATTCCGCTTACTTGTTATACTCTTACAGAGGAAGAAAAACATTGTGTTCTGAAGAGATTGTTAGAAGTAAAGGTACTAGAAGGTTATTCTTCCAATGTTTAAAACCTTGTGTCGATGACTGATTTAAAACTTAATGGTTTAAAATCTCATGACTGTCACGTGCTTTTACAACAATTGTTTCCTATTGCGATAAGATTTGTGCTCCCAAAACATGTTTGGTATGTCATCACTCGGTTGTGTATATTTTTCAATCTGATATGTAATAAAGTCGTTGATGTGCAACAATTGGAAAAGTTGGAAGTAGATATTGTGGTGACAATGTGTTTGCTAGAGAAATATTTTCCTCCATCCTTTTTCACCATTATGATGCATCTCACTGCACACATTGTAAGAGAAGTCAAACTTTGTGGGCCTATATATCTTAGATAGATGTATCCCTTCAAAAGATACATGAAAGTTCTAAAAAACTATGTGAGAAATAGACATCATCCAAAGGGTTGTATTGCAGAAAGTTATATAGTAAAAAAAGCTATTGAGTTTTATTCAGACTTCTTATCTAAGGTTGATCCTGTTGGGATAGGCATTGATAGATTAGATACATCTTTAGACAATTCAAGACTTGGTAGACCATTATCTGCAGAAGTTTCCTTTAAACCTGAACAAGATCTTTTATACCAAGCTCATCAGTATGTTTTGGCTAATACAATTGACGTGCACCATATATAGAGTAAGTTAAAGTCTCAACATATGTACGATCAAATTGTGAAGGCACATGGATTCCTAAATAAACATTGTGGGTGAGTTTCTACTTATAATGTACATATATGCTATGTTTGGTTTTGTACATGCCTAGTATGCCTAATATAATCTACATTCTAAAATTAATTTTTAATCTTTCTTTGATAGGATATTCTCCTTACACATGGAGTCGACGATAGTAAGAGACGATGAAGACAAGGAGGTTGGTGGAGCTGAGATTCATGGATTAGAAAAACCTAAACAACAAAAAAAATAGGGACCAACGATTATTTTTTATGTGACACGTGTTCAAAGCGAAGGTAAGAGAAAATTGGTTGAATACAACGAAGATGGCATACCCATTGGAGAAAGTGGGGCGAAGCTCAACTCTTTTATCGGGTCGTACGTACACTATCACATCCCTATTATTTATCCAACATGGATAGATGTGCCTACAGAATTGAAAGAAAAGATCTATACCATAGTTGAGGTAAATTTGCTTATAGTTTTTGTACAAGTTTATTTAAATTGGCAATATGACACTAATTGACCTTCAATCTCAGGTTGCATTTATAATCGACAGTAGGTCTACGAAGAGCATTCTTAAGACTACAGGGACAACATTCTGTCAATTTAAGCATTGGTTAACGAAAAGGCATATCTTGCCTTGCAAGAATGAGCCTGAACTCTTGAAACGACCACCGGACATGTATTGTTATATTGACCAAAAATAGTGGGAAGAATTTGTTAGATCTAGACTATGTCCACATTTTGAGGTATCAATGAATTTATTTATATTTTAGGTATTAAATATTTGCTAAGAAACTTTATTGTGTAGGACAAAAGAAAACTTTAACAAGAGAGACGAAAAAAGAATAAGTATAACCATAGACTTTCAAGAAAAGATTATTCTAATCTTCGAGAGGAATTGGTAAGAAGTAGTTTATGTTTGAATTAGTCTTAAAAGCTTCTTAATCAATGTAATGAATGTATATGTTGAAATGTAGAAAAATATACCTTCAGAAGAAAGTGAGCTTGACCGAGCTAGCATGTGGAAGAAGGCTCTGTAGATAAGAAGGGACAATTCTACAATGAAGATGTCCAAGAAGTTGTGAATCGTATGGTAAGACACATTACAATTTTGCATTCTTTAATTTTTAAAGTTTTACGAAATTAAATTATATTTTTGTGCATTTTTAGGATGAGATCTCAAAAACTTGTGCTGATAAAGAACCCTCTCCAAACGATGTTTTGACACAAGCTTTGGATACACAAGAGAGTAGTGGACGTGTACGTGGAGTTGGCGGATTTGTCACCCCGACTGCTTATTTTCACACAGCAAAATGCAAAAAAACGGAGTGAAGAAATTGAGAAGCTTAATGAAGAGAATGAAAAGCTTTGTTTGCGAGTTCAAGAATTAAAGAATATTCATATATCAACACAATCTACACCAACGTCTGCACATGGATCTTGCTCCAGACCAAGATTGGAATATGATATTCAGTGTAAAACAAATCTAGAAAAGGAGGAAATGAATGCCACAACGAAGGTGGTTAAAGAGGAGGTGAATGTGGATGTGATTATTTTGAATGATCAACAGGAGGATGCTATAGATGTAATTAGTTATGTTTTGGTACAATTTGATGCATGAGTTTTTATAAGTCTTATAAAGATTATTAATGTTGGATTTATGACTTTCTTAGGTTCGTAATGAAAAAGAAGTTATACGTGACTTCAATATCAAGATGTCACTACCTTTGAAGACAATACTCAAATTTGCAGAAAAGGTAATGGACAAAGACTCAGGGATTCGTTACCAACTACCATTCTCGTTGTTTGGTATCGTTAGGAAGATATGTGTTCTTCGAGAAGATATTATTGATTTTTGTAACATGAGAGAAGTCAAGACTTTGATATTGGTTTCATATATGGTGTAAGTACTCATTCATCCACCCTAATCTTTTTATATAAATACTCGTTTATTCATTTTTCTATCTTTCTTGGGTATTTGCATTCACAAGATGAACTTTCAAATTACATCTTCGTTGACACATCCCTTATATCTGTTGGACACAACACCCAAGAAGTTAGAGCTTGCAATCTTTGCAGTAGATTAATGACTTCAAAACTGAACCAACTCGTTCTGGCTCCATTCAATCTAGGGTAAGTAATACTATAATAATCAATTCATTAAAATAAGTTATAGGTGATTTGCTTTTTTGAATTGAACCTCTTCTTTATATTCATCATCTGGGAAAAATCGTAGAATATATGTTATGAAATTATGTGAAGGCAATCTTGCGGGGGGGGGGGGGGGGGTTATGAAATTAAGTTATATGAAAATAATATACTTGAATTCTTTCTATATAGTGGTCATTGGGCATTTCTGGCTATTAATGCATATGATGAGACAGTCTATTATCTTGACTCACATCGAACAACATCAAAAGTAGATATTAGATATGTCACTAACACGTAAGTAAGCTTCTTTCATATATGATGTTTTTCGTCTTAAAGTTCACTTCATTATAACGTGTAGTTGTTTCTTGGTTATAGGGCTATTACTATCTTTCGATCTCAGAAGAATATTCAAACAAGTCGTAAACAACCAATATGGAAAACAATGAAGGTAAGTGTACACATATTTATTCATTAATGTGATTGTTTCTTGACAATATGCACTATATTGGGTACTATGCGATTGTTTCTTGACAATGTGCACTATATTGAGTACTATGTGATTGTTTCTTGGCAATATGCTTATATTGAATACTATGTGGTTGTTTCTTGGCAATATGCATTATATTGGATAGTATGTGATTGTTTCTTGACAATATGCACTGTATTGGATACTATGTGATTGTTTCTTGACAATATGCATTGTATTGGATACTATGTGATTGTTTCTTGGCAAAATGCTTATATTGAATACTACATGATTGTTTCTTGGCAATATGCATTATATTGAATACTATTGGTTGTTTCTTGACAATATGCATTATATAGAATACTATGTGGTTATTTCTTGGTAATATGCATTATATTGAGTACTATGTATTTACAATGTCTTTTGCAAGTTAAAGTAGTTGAATGTGGGTACTATGTGATGAGATAATGAGAGATGTAATCACCAATGGGAGCATAGTAGTCACAAATTCAATAAGTTGTGTTTAAATGATTGTTTGAATTATTTTATATAATTCAAGTAATCAAAGTATTAACTTCAATATTTTGGGTTTCGTATCAGATTGATACAAGGACCTCATACAGTCAACTCGAGTTGAATGAAGTACGAATAGAGCTTGCTGAACTTTTGGGTGGCTATATGTGATTATGGTGGTAGCTAAGTTCTTTTGGGTTAGATAGACAAATTTTGTTGATACTGGATATAGGTAAACTAGTTTTGTTGATAGTGGATATAGGTGAACTAGTTTTGATATGGTACACCTTTAGGCTACAAATATATTTTGTTTATATCGACATTGATGGAAAGTTTAGGCTTTTGTTAGAAGTTTGGGCTGCACATATATATGTTGTAATTAAGTATGTAATCACCAACTTATATATGGTTCAGTGATATATATATGCAATTCCTTTGATGAAAAGTTTGAGTTAATTTCAATAGTTCAATTAATGTGTATTTTAATGTTGTTGGACTTCAAAACAGGTGCATGATAAAATATATGGATATTTTAACATATATAATTTTTTATTTGAAAAAAAATTTGACATGCAAAGCGTGTCAAGATAAACAAATTCTTGACACGTAGAAAATGTCAACAAACCTTATATACTTGATACCCATAAACTGTCAAGTATAATTTCACTTGACGCCTAAATACTGTAAAAAATAAAGCCCCTCTATTCTTGACACCATATTAGTTGACACATAAAAACTGTCAAGTATAATTGTATACCCGACGCTTTTTACTTGTCAAGTATAATTATACTTGACACTTAAAAACTGTCAAGTAAACCTCCCTTATTCTTGACATTGGATTACTTGACACATTGAAAAGCATCAAGTAAATCAATATTTGACACGTAAAAAGTGTCAAGTAAACCTAGTTTTGTAGTAGTGAATTTATTCCTCTTTGTATGGAGAGATATCTCTAGGCCCCTCGATTAAGTGTCACTGTGAAAATGCATGGTTGTGCTATAAATGAATTAATAAGAGTATTGATGTCATTTATTATTTTAGTATGTTTATTGATCGAGAAAGCAATTGAATTAGATAAGGTGACTTCGTCCATGCTTTATATTCAATTATAGATATCACATGACAAAAGGATTAAAGCAGTAATTATATTAGGTTATGTTGGATCATCGACTTAATTTAATATGGGTAGCCATAATGTCTTGTTAGAGACCAATTCTAAAACGAGTTATGGACCCATTGCCATATTAAATTAACCTAACGAGTCGAACACGAAAGAACTAGGTTGAATTTGTCTTTAGACTGGATAATTAATAAGCCCAATTGGAGAATTGGAAGCTTATTAGAAATCCCTAAGTTATTAGAAATCCGTAAGTCATTAGGAATCCCTAAGTTATTAGGAACATCTAAGAAGCCTATAAATAAGACCATATGCGTCTTATTTTATACATACAACAAAAGGCAAGAAGTTTTGGAGAAGTGTGAAGAGACACGACTCGTTTTGAACTGGTAGAAGTATCACTTCATGGTTAAAAATGAGTTGTGCTTGGGAACAAGATCTCTCATGTGGGATTGGAAGTGGACTCCCTGAAGTTTAATGTGGTAAATAAATTGTCACTGCCTTCAGTTGTCAAGCCTTTGAGAAGCTTTCTAGGTCACGCAGAATTTTATAGAAGATTCATTCGAGGATTTTCCCAGATCGCCAAACCTTTCAATAACTTGCTATGCATCAATCAACCCTATGACTTCGATGAAAAATGCAACTGGGCATTCCAGACTATAAAAGACGTGTTGACCTCAATGCCTATCCTCATCACGCAATATTGGTCACAACCATTTAAACTTATGTGCAACGCAAGTGATGTGATGGTTATGCTAGGTCAAAAGAAAAACAAAGCGATCCACCTTATCTACTACTTGAGCAAAACCCTCAAGAAGCTCAAGAGAATTACACTACCACTGAGAAGGATCTACTTGCAATAGTATTTGCGATAGAAAAGTTTAGGAGCGACATTGTAGGCTCTAAAGTTACGGTGCATTCTGATCATTTTGCGATCAGATACCTTATGGTGAAGAAGGATGCCAAACCGCAGTTAATAAGATGGATATTATAATGGATATTATGATCCTAAAACTCGTAGTTTGTAGTTAAATTATATTCTATTCATAAAGGGATTATTGAGGACTTGTTAGTGAAAATAGAATACTATAATTTTGAATTCAATAAACTAAGGTCCCGAGGCTATTTAGTGTAGACTTGAACACTATGTAGAGACATAAACGTGGATCACGTTCGAGTTTATAACCCAAACGGTCTATAGTGTATGAATTAGGTTAGGTGCCTCATTTTGGAAACACTATGGATGCAACCCACTTTGAAGTTAGTACAAACGATGTGATCCTAAATCATTCATGTAGATACATGAAAGTGGGGGCATCCTATGTAAAGAGTTTACATAAGGCTAGAACCAAGAAATAGTCACTTTTAAGTTATAACATCGTTGACTATATAAACTGACTATTTCGATTATGATGATCTAAGTAACTTAATCTTAATCTTGAGCTAACTATGAACTTTTGTTCTAACGGTATTATCCTTAGATCTGCATAGGTCAGGGTAGCTCAATGGCGCTGACCCAATAAGCCTCCCATTTTAGGGGTAAGACCAGGTGGATGGCTAGGGACATAGGGTGTAAGACAAAATTCACTCATACCCGTTTTAGGGTAAGTAGATAGGTTGTTCTCTTAAGAACTGAATCCAAGTCTTGAATAAGGGGTTCCACCCTCTCATTTGCGCGAGAGGGATTCAGTTTATAGGTTGGAACTAAAACCAATTGTTCAATAGTGGATCAGTGGGACTTAAGGAACAAGATTAGTCTCGAGGGTAAAACGGTATTAGAACCCAGCCGAGAGTACAGACAACCTGTGAAGGATTAACTTACTAATCATGGTTATATTAGATGGACAGAAATATATCTATAGTGAGGGGAGTGGAACTACGAGACTTTAGTGGAATGACTCCTTAGTTAACAAACGTTAATTAGATTTGTCTAAAAGGCTTTAATCAGTTAATCTCGGATCGTTGGAGCTCATGATCTATAGGTTCATTAGATTCTCCTGCTAGCTCATACAGAATTAACTTTGAACAACATGTTGGAATAATTCGTATTGTTCAAATTATGTAAATAGAGAGAAACCGACTACATGTGATATAGTCGTCGGTTATAGCTTTGAGCAAGAGCTTTATATTTAAATGTTATTTAAATATTAAAAATATGAATAGGGATTCATATTCGAAAGCTTGGAATTAATGCAAATGGTTAAAGTTGTAAAAAAGTTAAAAGGTTGACTTTTGACTTTGAAAAGTCAAACTTTGACCGACTTTGTATTCAAATGTGATTTGAATTTAGAAAAAAGGAATGTGGATTCATGCTCAGGAGGTTAGAATTAGTCAAGATGGACAAAATGGTTAAAAGTCAAAATGTTGACTTTTAACTTAAAAAGTCAAAGTTTGACTTTGACTAGAATGGTCAAATGACCATTTTGCCCCTTGACCAAAGTTCGTGGAAAAATCCAACATTTTGTTAGATAATTCCACTAACTCTTAGTGGGCTATGTGGAAGCTTATAGTAATGACGACAAGTGCACTAAGAGAAAATTGAATGGTGAGGTGTTGAGATTTTGGCCAACTAATTACATGCAATTTTGCATGTAATTAGGTTATAAATAGTCCTCTGTTCAAATTGGAAAAAAAATTGACCATTTTGACTTTCAAATTTTTTCCCTTTCTTCAAAATAAACTTATCTCAACCTAATTTCCTCTAATTTTTCCACATCTCTCTAATTCCTTCAATTAATGGGTCCCACAACTCAATTCTTAGTTCGAAGATTAGCGGGTCAACTCTAGTGGAGGTCCGGTTCAAGTTCGGGAGAAGATTTGGATAAGTCGAAAAAAGCTTCAAAGTTTGTTTTCTTTGAACCCTAACTAGTGTAAGTAGGGTTGTGTTTAATGCATGTTAATCTCTTAATGTTTAGATGTAATTAGAATAAAATCCGATCCTTTTATCTGCTGCACTTGTTTCGTTTCCATCACTTTGATCAAAGGGCAAAATGGTTATTTGATCATTCTAGTCAAAGTCAAAAGTCAACATTTTGACCTTTTACCATTTTGTCTGTCTTGACAAATTTTGATCTCCCGAGCATGAATCCGCATTCATTGTTTTGGAATTTAAATCACATTTAAAGATAAAGCCGGTCAAAGTTTGACTTTTCGAAGTTAAAAGTCAATATTTTAACTTTTGACTTTTTACAACTTTGACCATTTTCATCAATTTCGAGCTTTCGAATATGAATCCATATTCTTATTTTTAATATTTAAATCACATTTAAACATAAAGCTCTATCAAACATATATAATCGATGGCTATATAAAATATATTTGTTGGTTTCTATCTTTTTACCTAATTCGAACAATTTGAACCATTCAACATAATGTTCTAAATTAATTCCGTATAAGCTAGCAGAGGAACCTAATGGACCTATAGATCCTGGACTCCAACGATCCAAGATTAACTGGCTAAATCCTTTTAGACCATGCTAATCAACATTTGTTAATTAATAGGTCATTCCACTAAAGTCCTTAGGCTCTCCACTCACTGTAGATATATTTATGTCCAATTGATATAACCATAATCAGTAAATTAATCCTTCACAGGTTATTTGTAATCTCAGCTAGGTCAAAATACCGTTTTACCCCCAAGATTACATCTTGTTCCTTAAGTCCCACTAATCTACTATCGAACAATTAGTTTAAGGTCAAACCTATAAACGGAATCCCTCTCAGGCTAATAAGAGGGTGGGACCCCTTTGTTCAAGACCTGAATTCAGTTCTTAAGGGAACAACTTATCTACTAACCTGTAACAACCAACTCCTTATACTAAACCGAAGTCATTATTAATTAAAAGATAAATAAAATTTTCTTAAATTTAAAAATAAGAAATAAACAAAAAAAACTCTAATACTCATTAAAAATCATAAACAAATGTACGTAAAGCAAAATTAAAATGAAATCCTAACTTGGGCCCTATCTAGTTTTAAAAAAAATAATAAATAAAATAAAATAAAATAAAAGTGCATCTGATCAATGACATGAAGCCGAAGTAAAAAGATCCCTATGGCTCGCCACGGTCACTTCTTGTCATTCGCCAACTTCCCTCTACCCTTACCTCTACCTCTGCCTGAGAAATTAAAAAAGAACGAGTGAGTACAAAAGTATACTCAGTAAGGGACCCACTACTTGTTCCGCTAGTTGCCTGTTAACTTCCTATTAGAGTCCTGTAAAGTGGTACCCCTGAACTGGCACGTTTTCGAACACATGCAAATTGTGATCCCATAGGAACAAAAATGATCTTCAGTGAACCCAAAGGAACACCTAGGACAATGTGGTCTTTAGTGTACCCGAAGGAACAGTAAGACAATCGGGCTATGAGTGACCTCGTCGAATCACTCGTAATCACATCTATGTAAATGTCAATGTCATATTGGACTGGTAATCCTATCGGACTACACAGTCATAAAAAGGTGGTGATCCCGAGGGACATCCATGTGGGTACGACTTTAATAGATAAAGCTAACAGTCACCCTATCCATCGCATGTAACATGACATAACATCACTGTAAATGTGGCATAACATAACAATCTAGCATACTTAACCAAATATCGTAATCATAAGCATAACGCAGTCGTCTTCATCAACATATTACCAGTTATAACATGACATCAGTCATCAACATCAATCATCAATACAATGTCAGTCATCATAAATAACATCGAGTTACGCAATTTAGCTATCATCCATGCATATCCATACACACATGCGATCTCTTAATTTCAGTCGAAAATCTAGTAATAGAATCTCTTACCTGGAGATTAGTTAAACTGAGATTTTCCTAACAATCGTGATCACGCTTCTCAAGGAAAAAATCCTAAGCAACAAGGGTAAGTAACTATGTTTAAATAATTTAACTCGCAGTTGATTAAGGATCCAAAAATCTAGCTAATTTAACTTACCCAAAAATCGAGATCGAAATCGATTTAGACTTAGTTGGACAAATTCCCAACTCGGTTTCTAATTAAAACTAGCCAATTTAATCCAACAATTATTTAATTAGAGTGGAAAATTAATATTTGTTGGGTAGTAATCCAAAACCCTGAACTTACCAAAATAGGTGAAAAACCCAAAGAATAAGCTAGGTGGCTTAAAACGGCTTAGAAAATAGTGATCGACTCGGTTAAGGCAGAGAAAATTGGCTCGGGTAGGCGGCTCACACGCGCAGGGTTTACGGTTTAGGGTTGGCATGGCTCAAATGCTTGCTCGGCCCACACAGGCGGCTGGGCAGCTTCGCACAAGCGCGCGTGGGCTCAGACTTCCATGAGCGAATTGCTGACGAAGACGGCTCACAATGGCTTCCGACAATCAACGACGCTCGACTGATGGAATGAGACGATGGCTGACGAAAACAACTTGCGGCGCTCGGGTGTGCGACGATCTTCGACGTGGGCTGGGGTAGAGCTCTGACGACAGCTAGTAGACGACTCGATGTGATGATCGACTGAGATATGCGGCGTGAAGACGATCAACTCTATTGCTGGTTCGGATGGTCCATGGCACTTGGGTTCATGTAGACGGCTCGACTTAGCTCAATGACGGGAAATGGCTGACGATAGAGAACGCGGTGGCTCAGGTTTCGACTGGTTTGCACGAAAATGAGTAGGCTTGCACGACGATCGTCGAGCGGAGATGGGTGGCGGCAGCGGATTGACTTGCTAGTGGAGGTTAAGGAGTTAGGGTTTTTGTGTTGAGGAAGAAGATGAATAGTGTTAACCATATTTAATGAAATAATAATAAAAAAATTATTATTATTTTCTTTTCTTTTTCCTTAAAAAATCTCACACACTCTCTCTTCCTTTAAAACCCACCAAATCTTCTCTTTAAACTCAAATTTTCCTCTCTCTCCAACCAATCACCTTTATCTTCCAAATTAAATATCCTTACCTAATTATATTATCCACATAATATAATTACTTTAACTTTAAAAAATCAATTAATTATACAATCAAATATAATTAATCAATTTTTCTTCAATACAAACTATTAGATATTTTCTCAAAATATCTAATAAGTTCCAATAAAATTCAACAATTAAATAACACCCAAACATTCAAAAATTAAAAGATATTTACGAATAAATTACCTCAAATTTGGGGCATTACATAACCTTACAGTGGGTAGGATTTGTCTTGCACCCTATGTCTCTAGCCATCCACTCGGTCTTATTCCTAAAATGGGAGGGTTATTAGGCCAATGCCTTTGAGCTGCCCTCACCCATGCATATCTAAGGATAATACCATTTGAACAGAAGTTCATAGTTAGTTCAAGATTAAAATTAAGTTATTTACGTCATCAAAAAAGGAAATAGTTAGTTTATATAGTCAACGGTGTTGTAACTTAAAAGTGACTATTTCATGGTTCTAGTCTTATGTAAACTCTTTACACAAGATGTCCCTACTTCAATGTCTCTACATGAACGATTTAGAATTATATCTTTTGTACTAACTACAAAGTGGGCCACATCCATAATGTTCCCAAAATAAGGTACCCAACCTTATTCATACACTAAAGACCGTTTGGGCTCTATACTCGAACTTGATCCATGTTTATGTCTCTACATAAAGTTTAAGTCTACACTAGATAGCCTCGAACCTTAGTTTATTGGATTCAAGATTATGGTATTCTATTTTCACTAGTAAGTCCTCAATAACCACTTTATTGAATAGAATATAATTTAACTACAAACTACGAGTTTTAAGACATAAATTCCAACGTATTATTGCTCTAGGAATTTGATTTGGGGATTGTAGACTGCAAAGGCACGAAGAACAAGGTGTCAGATCATTTGTTACATTTTCAAAATAAATAGTTTCAACATGAGAAGAAAGACATTGAAGATGGATTTCCTAATGAACAACTCTTCATCGTTGAAGTAAAGGAGTTCTAGTATGCAAACATAGTCAATTATCTGGTATGTAAGACATGGCCACAAGACTTCAACAGCCAGCAAAGAAAGAAGTTGTTTCATGAATGTCGTTTTTATAGATGGGATGAGTCTTTCCTTTACAAATTGAGGTCAGATTAGATATTAAGGCAGTGTATCCCTAAATATGAAATAACTGAGATACTCGCCAAGTGCCATGAAGCACCCTATAGAGGACACTTGCGTGGACAAAAGACAGCTACAAAAGTCTTGTAAAATGGGTATTTCTGACCTACTCTCTTTCAAGATGCGAGGAGCTTTGTGATCAAGTGTGACCGGTGCCCGAGGATGAGAAACATGTCTCATCGCGATGATATGCCGAACAATCCATCTTAGAAATTAAACTCTTTGATGTATGAGGAATAGACTTTATGGGACCATTTCCTCAATCTAGTGGCCACATCTACATCTTGTTTGCTATAGACTATGTCTCAAAGTGGGTTAAAGCGATCTCTTGCGTGAAGAATGATGCGATTACAGTCAGTAAGTTCTTGAAGAGAAATATCAACACATGATTTGGGACCTCAAAAGCCCTTATCAGCGGTGAAAGATCTCATTTCATTAATCGCATCATATCCAAATTGCTCGCGAGTACAATATAATGCATAAAGTAGCCACCGCCTATCATCCTCAAACAAATGGTTAGGCGGAAGTGTCCAACAGAAAAATTAAGAAGATATTAGAGAAAGTGGTAAATTCATCCCGAAAGGATAGGGTGGATCACCTGGGATCTACGTTATGGGCATATCGCACTACGTACAATATACCTCTTAGAATGTCTCCTTACGTGTTAGTCTTTGGAAAAGCACGCTACTTACCACTAGAGTTGGAACACAAGACGTTATGGGCACAAAAAAAAAAATTTAACTTGGCTAGGTTACTACAACTGGATGAGCTTCAAGAGTGATGTTCTCAAACTTGCGAGAACGCCAAAATTTATAAGGAAAAGATAAAGGCATGGTACGACAACCGCATCCGTAGATGCAAATTTAAAGTTGGACAGAAAGTGCTATTATTTAATTCGTGTCTATGACTGTTTCTAAGTAAGCTTCGTTCGCAATGGTCTAGATCATATTTGGTCAAAAAAATCTTCCCACATGGTGTCGTATAGATTACCTCGCTAGACGAGACTAATGCATTTAAGGTAAACAAGTAAAGACTCAAGGCATACCTTGAAGAAGAATAATGCAACAAATTTTCTACAATTTTTTTGTAAAATGCCTTTATGAACATTACCTTGAAATGCATAAATGTGTTTTGTATCTTCTCGCAAGATCATATTAATTATGCAAGACACATTGTTTTGTGCATCTTTATTGCTTTATTTTCTTTCATTCTTTTCCCTTTGTTATTTTATTTATTTGTTTTCTTGCAATTTACTGTTTTCCTTTATTGCTTTTCTTTTTTACCTTTCCTTATCGCTTTATAATCTAGTTTAATTACAGCATTTTGTACTTATGGGGTATGCGGGAAAACCTTTACGCGAGACAAGAGTGTCGTAAAAATAAAGCAATACAAAAATAGGTGGCAAAGTTTTTAAATGTGTAAATTTAAATTGCCTAGGGAAATATGTACCGCGTGAGAGAATCGAAGCATCATCATCATCTAACGGTCATATATATGGTTTCGAAAAAAATGCATCGACTATGTGTCAGACGCATTTATTGACATGACCAGTGTAATAATTACGTTTCGCGTATAAATAGGGAAGAGAAACCCTCTCAACCTTTTTACGAACCCTTCAGAGTTCTCGTGTAAATAAAATTTTCTCTCTTAATCTCTAAAACCCTCGTTGAGAAACTCATCCTTTCACCGTAAAACTCACCGTTAACTTCATCCTCTTCATATCCCAATGACTAACCAACATAAGAAAACTCTTGGAACCTCTCATACCTCCAAGCTCATCCCGAAAAAGGATGCTTCATCCATTCAACCACAACGAAGCACCCTGAAGTATCCAAGGGACCTGAATCAACTTCTTCCCAAAAATCTAAACCTAAGGGTTCTAGGAAGAAGATCTTCCCCAAGCCTCGAACGCAAACATTGTCGCCCCAAGCTCACTTCGTTAGACCTGATTTGAAGCAAGCACAAAGGCATAAAAAGAGCACCATGGATTCCATTCTCGATGTAGATGAATGGATGAGACGAGAAGAGAACATTTATAAAGCATTGCTAGATTTAGAGCCAGACATGGAGACGATGCGACTTTATGACAACCAGTCCAGTTATAAACATTTGAAGCATGGGGCTAGTAAGGTACTTGTGGGTCATAAGGCAAATGAGAAGGAAGATGAGAAATGAAGAAAGGGCCTTGTGCGAGGAGTGGGCTTGGCGAAAGGAGCAAAGAATAAAGGAGGACGAAGAAAGGACAAATAAGGAACGCGCACACAAGACGTGTATGATGGAAGAGAAAAGGAAGAAGGAAGCAAAAGAAACAAGGGAGAAAGAAAAAACTCACGAGGAAGATGAGCGTCTCCGTCAAACCTTCAAAGAGAAAAAGAAGAATGTTAAGTCTTTAACAGAGACGAAGACAAAGTTGGCGAAAATCCAAACCTCCAAAAAGAAGAAACAAGAAAAGCTCACAGGCCTAAGTGAGCAAGTAGATAGTGTGGCCGCAAGATGTAAGGTGGCTAAGCATGAAAAGGTAGATTGCATGGATGTTGTGGTGGAAGAGCTTAACAGAGAAATAGAAGGAATGAGCCCATTGGAACCAAGGCTAAGGCCTAAAGAACCAAGGCTAGTCAGCACCCAACTACCAAAGAAAAGCAAAAGCAAGGCGTGGACATCTAGACCTGAGGATGTCCAAAGAGGGAACTGTTAGAGTTTATGTCCTAAAGCTCGTAGTTTGTACTTAAAATTCTATTATATTCAATAAAGTGGCCATTGAGGACTTATTAGTGAAAATAGAATACTATAATCTTGAATTCAATAAATTAAGGTCCCAAGGCTATCTAGTGTAGACTTGAACTTTATGTAGAGACACAAATGTGGATCAAGTTTCAGTATATAGCTCAAACGATCTATCGTGTGTGAATAAGGTTTGGGTGCCTTATTTTAGGAACACTATGGATGTGGCCTACTTTGTAGTTAGCTAGTACAAATGATGTGATCATGAATCGTTCATGTAGAGACATGGAAATGGAGGCATCCTATGTAAAGAGTTTACATAAGACTGGAACCATAAATAGTCACTTTTAAGTTATAACACCATTGACTGTCTAAAACTAACTTTTTTGATTTTTGATGACCTAAGTAATTTAATCTTAATTCTAAGTTAACTATGAACTTTTGTTCACACAAAATTATCCTTAGATCTGCATAGGTGAGGGCAGCTCAACGGTGCTAGCCTAATAAACCTTTCATTTCAGGGGTAAGACCAGGTGGATGGCTAAGAACATAGGGTACAAAATGGAATTCACTCCTACTTTTTTAGGGTTAGTAGATAGGTTGTTCCCTTAAGGACAAAATTCAAGTCTTCAATAAGGGACCCCACTCTCTCATTGGCCCGAGAGGAATTCGGTTTATAGGTTGGACCTTAAACCAATTGTTCAATAGTGGATCCATGGGACTTAAGGAGCAATATGTAATCTCGGGGGTAAAATGGTATTTTGACCCAACCGAGATTACGAACAATCTATGAAGGATTAACTTACTGATCATGGTTATATCAGATGAATAGAAATATATCGTTAATAAGTTAGATGCAATTAGAGTAAAGTTTCGATCTTTTCTTCCATTGCATTTGTATGCTTTCCTTCATGTGGTATTAGAGCATGCATGATTTTTCTCAATTGCATATGGTGGCCATTTTAATTTATTTCATAAAATTTATAGTTGAACTAAAATGGATCAGTGGTTTTGGCAATTGAATTAAGTTTTGTTTTCTTTTAGTTTTTGTAATTAGCTCGATTTGTGGCTTAATTAATTTTATCAAGGGTCTGTAATTGTTATTAGTCATTAGAGTTTATTCTAGGCTATAAATGTTACACCGAGAAAGAGAAAAATGGAAAATTTTGAAGAAGTTTAGAAGACAGAACCGAAAAGAGCATCCTAAACCCGGTAAACACCCTCAACTGGAAAACCTCCCCACCCTTTGTTTAAGACCCTCCTACCCTAACACGACCCACTTGCTTCGTTCATAGGTTAGGCCCAGTTCGTGGATCAGACCGATCCAAGCTTAGCACAGCCTAGTTCCGTCCCTATACACCCATCATGTGTTCTAGTTTGTTTCGCACCATGCGTCTGACTCATCTTCCACTTCATACCCACTTCGACCTTTCTTGCTGACCCACGCTTGGTGGTCTGCTCTATGAGTTTAGGCCGATCCAAGCCCAATTAGTTGGGTCTTAGGTCGGTTCAACCTATTTTGGACTGGTTCAGCCTGTTTAGATGGTTTTCCAACTAAATTGAGTGGTTCATGATCTATTATGTACTTTACCAAATTATTAATGTAATAATTTAGCTTTTAGCTTAATTTAGGAGCCCAAATCAATCCATTTTATGGTGTTTTTAATTAATTATGCATGTGATGTATGTTTTAATTAAATTAAATTGTATGTGCATAATGTATGCCATATAGATTTTAAATCCCACCATAGGTTAACATGTTCATGCATTGAAAGTATGTTATCATGATTATAATGTATAGTATGCATGTTAATTAAATAATATGGATATTAATTATTTAATTAATTTAATTTAATTTAATTTAATTTAATTTAAGTACCTTACTGAGAAGGAAGCACAAGGTAAATATGATTTACCAACTGTTGAAATGTAATTAGTGAAATATGATACTTCAACCTGAATACTAGATTCATAAGCCACTAATCATATGTGCTTTTCATTTCAGGAAACTAGTTCTTGAAAAGCTTGTAGAAGGCAAGATCATCCTCCAAGTTTGGAACAAAAGAGATCGTCTCGACTGAAGTAGTTGAATATTTGAAGTTGTTTAAATAGATATATCATACTTAAAAAATGTTTTGTATTATTCTCAAAAGTTGAGAAATTTAATATTTATTTCTTGTATTTTAGAACAAATGAACATAATATATTTTCAAGAACTAATTTCTAATATACTTTGTGTATTCAGATATTTTTCTAATATACTTATTAACAATTTATATAAGTTAATACCAATTAGAGCAGAATTTGTCTTTAATACTGAAATGTTTAGCATAAAAGACGAAAAAGTTTCTTCTAATACCTATATATGGTACTTAAGATTCAATCACATAAATCTCAATGTGATTGGGAGATTAATTAAAAGTATACTTCTAAATTAGTTAGAAGATAACTCTTTACCTTCTAGTGAGTCTTGTCTTAAAAGAAATAATGACCAAGAGATCTTTTACCGAAAAGATCTAAGAGCCAAAATACTTGTAGTGCTCGTATATTCGGACCTCTGTGGGCCAATGAATATCAAAGTTCAAGGAGGGTTTAAACATTTCATCAATTTTATTGATGATTATTCAAGGGTTTGGTCATGTTTATCTATTGCATCATGAGTCTAATTCTCTTAAAAAGTTCAAAGAATTTAAGAGTAAAGTTGAGAATCAATAAGGTAAAACTATAAAGACATTTCGATCAGATCGAGGTGGAGAGTATGTGGACTTAAGATTCCAAGACTATTTGATAGAACACAGAATCCAGTTAGAACTCTCTACATATAAGTACGCCTAAGCAGAGTGGTGTATCAGAAATAAGAAACTAAACCTTGTTGGACATGGTTCGCGTTATATGAATCATCAAATTACGTAATATATTAGTATTGAATAGGATTTTCAAAGACGTTATAGATAAACCTAGTTCATCCACTAAAGTAGTTGATAAAACTAGAGAATCTAGTTAGTTACATCCTTCTCAAAAGTTGATGGTGCCTCGAAGTAGTGGGAGGGTTGTCCATCAGCCTGATTGTTACTTAATTTTATTGGAAACTAAATCAGCATACTTAATGATGATTTAAGAGGATCCACTGACTTATAAACAGGCAATGAAAGATAGATTGTCATTGAGTATCTTCTAAAATAGTTTAAGAAATCAAAAGACTACATGCTTGTGTATAAAGCTAAGGATACGATCCTTATTGGATACACTGATTTTGATTTCTAAAGATACTAGAAGGTCTACATCAGAATTAGTATTCACTCCAAATGGAGGAGTAGTAGAGTGAAGAACCGTAAAGTAAAATTCTACTGCCTTATTTAGGTAATTGTGCATCATAGTGACGTTGTAGTAACCTTGATTCTAGTTGAACAAATCATGGTTGTTTGGTTTACAAATTCCTTCACGATTAAATTGTTTGAAGGTCACCTAAAGAGTTTAGGTCTATGAAGTTTGTGCACTAGGACAAGTAGGAGAATGTTCGGGTGTATGCCCTAGTTTATTGCATTCATATGTTTATTGTACTCATATGAATAATTCTCTCACGGTTAAATTTCCACTTTGTTTTATCCCATCAGGAGTTTTAGTCCATGATAATCTATGTTTAGTATAAGTTTTTCTCAAGCTTGCCCAAATTAAGCGAAGCGATAGGTTTTCAGGGTAAGCTAGGGTCGAACACATAAAATTTCTATCAAAACTTAGTTATAAAGCCTACTTCTAAACCAAGCGCATCATTCTATACAGTATAAGTATAAAACTATACTAATCTAATTATTTACACAGAGGATTCTGTAAAGGGGAATGAAATGTAATGTTTATGGATAATGAACTAACTTGCATTAAGAAACATGAAGGAAATTATGAAGTTTACATATGTAAAGAATAAAATTACAAAAGAAGAAAATACACATAACACCCCCAAATTTATGGTTCAGGCCACGTTTTCGAAGGCCCTAGCGCGAGACTTGGTTCTCTCTCTAATAGGGATTCCTCTAATTCTTGTAGAATGACAGACTTAGGCACGAGACTCGTAATGACCGAGTGGATGTAATTCATCATCGGCTTGTACTATCTGTCAGACCGTCATGAAGCCTTCTTGATCAAACCACTTAACACCTAGGTATAGACTTAAGCATATTAAAAAATCTCATGCTAAAACTTTAACTTAATTAAGTTAGCATGCTTATGAAAAACTCTTGCATTAAGCAAGTCTCAAATCTAGCTTTGCTTTAAATAATCTCTTTGCTCAAATATTTGTAGAAACTTAACATTTAAATGTATTCTAATAAATCTCATGTTTTTAGAAACATTTCTCAAATTGAATGTTTAAGAACTTTAACTCAATCATGCTTTCTCATGACTCATTTCTAACTTGAAACTCATGTTTTATAAATAATTTAATGAATCTAGCATAATCAAATGCTTAAACTAAAAACATGCTTTAAAAAATAAATTCTCAAATCAAACTTCGAAATTCATTTTAAATTTATTTTAGTCACTTACAACTTTTTTCTAGGTTCTTGGTTTATAGATTTGCTATATTTTCTCTTGCCTTAAATTTCACAGGAAAACTCAAGTAAATCTTGGGTTCCAACTAAAAAGGCTTATTTAACTTTTTACATTTTTCCTTTTCCTTCTCATGAGAATTCTTTTCTTACTAACCTTGATTTCTTTGAACTCTTTGGGTGGTCTTACCTTGCTTAAAACAACTTCTTCATGTTTGCCCTAGCTCCACATGAGCTCCCAATAGATTTAGAGACTAAAATAATAAGCCCTATTTTACCAAACTTGCTCTTAAACTTCTTTTCAAGAAAGAAGAAACTTAAACTTACTTGGATCTAACCTCAAGCTTTACTCTTCCTCTTTTGCTCAAACTCGCCAACATCGTACCCTTGCCTTCTCGAATGTCTCTTGACCGAACACCCAACTAAAATTTGGAGTCGAACTACTCTCTTACTTTGACTTTACTCTCGCAAGGAAACTCAACTTCTCTCTACTTTGCTTTTGAACTGAAAATCATGAGAAATAAGAGAATTGAGAGTTTTCTGTACTTAAAATGCTCTTTACATCTGAAAAAAGCTAGCCATTGCGAGATATAAATTTCTTGATGTTTGTCCACCACGTGTTTTTAAGTGATCTTGGTCGAGATCGGCCCGAGATCTGTACTTTTCTCAACCGAATATACCCGAGATCATGCCTAAAACCCTAATAATTTCCTTTTTTTGCTTTTAGTCCCAGTTGAACACGACCTCAAGATGGCCCGAGATCCATCTCTAAAACCTTTTTGTTTTCTATTTTGGTCTGCCACAACCCGAGATGGTCCAAGATTCATCTTTAAAACCTTTCTATTTTTCGACTCGATCATCAAGCATCAGGATGCTCCTGCCTCAACATCGACATTTGCTCTTTCTTTTCCATCTCTCCTAATATTTCTCAAGGTTGGCCCAGAATTCTCACTTCTATCTTTTTCATTCGAACAAGATTGAGTTTGAATAACTTTTGTCCCGAGATCTTTGTTTTAGACTGAGACTCTTGGAAAACTTAAAAGCTTAACTTCTTAACTTCTAGCAACCAATGGGACAGAAGATATGGGTGTTACAAGTATCAACTCTTTCTTTCGAGGTCAAGGCACAAACCACCATGGTCCAAAGAGTATTTCAGCGGCAAGACCAACAGTTTAAAACTATTGTGAATTACATCCACATGGTATTTGTTCCATGCGTGCCTGCTACAGCCATCCCTCTTGATCTTAAGGAGTCTCTTGATGAAGACATTGATAACCATACTGTCTTTGATGCTTCGGGAGTGCAAGATGAACCCCAAATTTTGGGGTGTCCTATACTATTTTTTTAGTTTTAATTTCTATCTTTTTTACTTGTAATTTAATTATCTTAGTATCAATATATTGTGTTATAGGTTTATTCAATTTTTATCTCGTACCTACTTTTCTTGCTGCTTGTTTTAATTGTATGTGTTAAGAACTTTTCTTTCTTTTGTGTGGTGCAAGGATAACTTCAATGATATTAAACATGTTAACTTAATTAACATTTAGTCTTTTAGGCGAATCAATCTTTAGTCAAGGAAGTTACTTAAGAAACATTCTTTAGAATTCTAGTAGGCGAGCAAGCTTTACCTCAAACCTCTTTTGTAAAAATTTTCTAAATCCATTTTATCATTCACTTTCAGTAATGAGGACCTTGTTGCCTTCTTAAATTAAAGGTGTACCAGGTTCAAGCTAAAGCGTTCAAAAATAAAAAAAAAATAATTTTCCATAGCGCTTTCACAAAAAAAGGTAAACCAACATATTCTTTTAATGCAGCTCACTAAAAATAAATCTCCAATGTTGTCGCACCCATACAAAAAATAAAGAGCATAGTTTCAAACATAGGAGTATCAGTAGATAAGTGACAATAACACTGATAGTTGTGAACAGGAACAAGTTCATAGAATATCAATAAATTTCTTATCAATGTCTATTGTATATAAGCTAATAAAAAAAATGCCTGGAAGAATCAAATATTTTTTAAACACAAGCTCAATTCCAAAAATGAAAATAAGATTTTTTTGGAAATGAGCAAGGGTATTTTGAGACCTAAGCTTGCGTATTTAGAAGTCAGAAATATTTTTGTAAGTATGTAATACATGATGAAAGAATGAGAGGCTTAGATGCTAGTTGAAATTAAGAGATAGAATGACAAGTTCAAAGAGAGCGTCACAAGAATGGAGACCCTTTCTTTAACCATAGAGTTATGCTTGAGAACAAGCATTATTCTACATTTGGGAGTGTGATAACTTGTAGAAATATAAATTATTGTAGCTTTTTAAGTAGAATAATGACGTAAAATTGTGATATAAAAGAGAATGACGCATAGCAAAAACATATGAAAATAAGAACAACACGATTTACAAGTCATACAAGACAAAACACCTGTTTATTATGGTTTTTATTGTTTTAGTGTAGATTTTCAATACAAAAAGGCAAAAAGCCAAAATGAAGGAACCATCTTAGGTAGAAATTACTAGCGTCAACCAACTAGGCAACCTACGAAAAGATCCATCCGATATGAATCGCTAGAAGACAAGAAAGTTGGTGAGATTGTCAGCAAAAAGAACGAAGTGACATCATCGGTGTTGCATGGTAGTGTTAAGAAGTTACGGAATTAATGGCGTATTATAGCATGTATAATCCCATCACATAAGTATTCGTAAATACAACGACATCTCTTTCATTTTTTGTGTGTGACCAACCATGAAAGAACCCAACTTCATCCCTAAACTTTCTTCTTTGTGCTTTAGGTGAAAGCTTAGAGTGAGAGTTGTAAAGAACCCAACGCTCCATTTCCCCTCAATTTTTATTAGGCATAAATGGAGCCTGTTTTTGGTCTGTGACTTAACACATTTCTTTTCTTTTCCATTTGTAGCTTATGCTTTAGTTGCATTGATAGTTTAAACTCCATGGCCAAAACACCTAAAGCTTTTATTATAGTTGCAATATTATTTCAGTTTCACTCTCCCATATCTTTATTTTATTGCGTAAAGAGTTTTCTATGTTATGAATGACATAAAGAAGTAGTTAGTTTCTTGGAAAATCTGGAAGTTTGTATTACTTATCTTGTTTAGTCAAAGCTTCTTTCAACACCCAATTCTATTCGAAAGAATGAATTAGGTATTGGAAGTTAACTACTCGAAAGAGCAAGTAACTAAGACCTCATTAAATAAACATTGAATGTATTTTAGCGACATTATCACTTCTTTGGATCCCTCCTTCACATACATATGAAAAATGTGAGTATATGTAGCATCAAGGCAGCATCAAGGCATTGAGAGATTGTTTGCCTTAATTTAGGATGGATCAAATATAATGCGATCAAAAGGGTTAGATATGAATCGCATCACAATTTTAGTATTTGCATCCCAAAAGTCGAGCAAGTATGGTGAAAGCTTCGAGAGGATGACTGCCTTAATTTGGAATTGGTTAAGAAATTTATATCGCTTCAATAAATTACTTCCTTTCCTTGTATCGTGTCACGATGTAAAGAACTTTTCTTCATTATTCTTGTGTACAACACACTGAGTTCAACATCGTACATAATTCCCAACTTCATCCCCCTTTCATTACATACCTCAATGCATATATTAATAGAATCAAATGGACGATAGTGTGAATATAATTTACTGTATATATACTGCATCAAACTTTTATAAGCGTTATGATCTAAGATTACTCAAAATTCCCTACGTTCGACCCTGACTTATCTAGGAAACCTCTCTTTTCTCTTAAACATGGATGAGAGAGAGGAAAACTTATACGTAATTGACATGTCCATAAAGTTAAGCAATGAAAAGGTTGTGTTTCCTCATTTTATTGCATTATCTTAACCTTGTTGCGTAGCTTAGTCACAAACTTAGAATTACATTGTCATATTCACAATAGAAGAATTAAAACGCTTACATATTAGGAAACAAGCATAAATTCACAAAATGGTAGACTTATTAAGTTAGCTTATATGACCACTCTCACTTATACAAATCAAAGTATTGTCCTTATGGATAGGAGTTCACAACTCACTTAGGATTAAGGTCAAATGCCTATGGTCATCATAGTGAAACATTGGTTTCTTCAAGTAACACTGTTATCTAGAGAAACTAATCATTTTTTTTGTCCTATCTCGTATTAACTTTTTATATTGTTTGTAACACTCATGTAACAATTACATAGTGTGTCGTATGATGACCATAGGCATCCAACTACATGTGAAGATATAGGACAAAAATAATTCTTAGGAAATACATACATATTGTTTGTAACACTCATGTAACAATTACATAGTGTGTCGTATTCCCTGTGATATCAAGATAAGGCATCCAACTTTATCCATTTATTGTAGACCTTTAAGGTTATAACTTAACATGAACCACTTGTATATCTACCACATACTATTTAAGTTACATCCTATAACCTATGGATCTTAGTTTATTGGATTGAATTTAGTCTAGTCTAATTGACAAATAAAATACTTCTTGTTTTATTAAATAAATAGTCTATTTTTACAAACTACTCGATATATTAGATTTAGGACACAAAACCCAACACAACCAAACGCGAGTCTAAGGTTAAAAATGTCCAAATTTTGTTATAAAATCTAAAGATGAAAATATTTGAAATTTTAGACATATATGAAATTAAGTTTTTAAAGTAGTTCATTTAGATTAAAAAAAATCTTAAACATTTTGAAAGTATAGCCAAAATGATCAAAAACCAAAAGTATGAAACCAATGAATATTTAAACCTAAAATATATTAGGTTAAATTATAAATAATGCCCATGAACTTTATACTTAGTGTCAAAACTACCCCTGGAATTTTAAAAGTTTCAAAATATCCTTAAACTTCCAAAATGAGTTCAAAAATAATGTTGTCATTAGTTTTAGATGAAAACTATTAAAGTTTTGTTTAAAAAATGTCCTTTAAATTTTAAAAGGTTACAAAATACCCTTAAACTTAAAAAAGTTAAAAAACTACGTACTATTATATGAACAGAAATCGTTAATATTGTTTGACTTCTTTATTTTTCATCTTTTTCTTTCCTTTCGTCTTCAATACTCTCTTATTCCCACTTTTGTTTTTTTAACTATTCGACACTTATTTAGCTAAAAGTGTGTACTAAATCTACTATTTACAGTAGAAATTTTGTAGAAGGTGATGTGGAATGGTACGAATGCAAGGAGTGAACAAACTTTCATTAAAGAAATGTGATGAAATGTCTCCATGTTGTAGGCAATTAAGCCATGCGACTATCCTTGATGTGATAGCGATTAATAACCATCTTCTAGTTAAGTCGATGATATTTTGATGCTTAAGCGCCTCACTTGTTCGCCTCTTAAAGTACAAATGATAAAGATAAACTATGTGATAGCTATCTAGGTTCCTTTATTTATAAGAGTCAACTTGCCTCTCTTTTAAGGTAGACAACCTATAAGACCTGTAGTTAAGACCCATAGATAAGACTCGTAGTTAAGACCCACAAATAAGACTCGTAGTTAAGACAAGTAGTTAAGACCTGTAGTTAAAACCCGTAAATAAGACTCGTAGTTAAGACAAGTAGTTAAAACCTGTAGTTAAGACCCGTAAATAAGACTCGTAGTTAAGACAAGTAGTTAAGACCCATAGTTAAGATAAGAAATAAAATTTGACTAAGTGTCTTAAAATAAACGTTTTGGGAGGTCTACGTGAGAAGAGGTGGTTAGTCCGCAAGAAAGATTATGCGAGAAGACTTTTGAAAGGTTAGGCAATTAAAGTTCTTCACGAAAAGGAACTTGACGAGAAGAAACAAGGAAACTTCTCAGAAATTTCCTAAATTTACTTAATGGGCCACTTGTAAGGTTTAGGTTAAGCATGATTAAGTTAAATCTTAAGATTACATGTGTACCACTAAGAAGTAGGAGGTGGCGACTTATCAAGAGCTTAAGGGTGACTAAGCTTTTTAAGAATTAGTATAAATAAATGTCTTCAGCCAAATTATTAGTCATGGTTATTCTAAGAATTTGAAGAGAAAAGTTAAAGTGTTGAAGTGCTTCAAAAGTGTCTACGTGAGAAGAAGAAGAAGAGAAGCTTTTGAAGTTTAAGTAGCTAAGTAGTATGAGTGTTTTCTTCAAAGTATTTAAATGATTTCAAGCCTTCTTTATTTAAGTGTTTATTGATTTGAAGTGATCATTTCAATACAAATGTTTCTAAAAAGATTTCTAAGTAAAGTTTTTTTTATGCTTAAAGCATGTTTATTATGTTTTAAAGCATGTTTTGTGTTTCAATGATTATGAAATAATATTTTAGCCATTAGTCTACTTCCTATAAATGAGTTGAATGTTATGTGCACATAAGGAGTAAAGGCATCCATGTAGAAAAAGACTAAACGATAGAGTGAAGTTGTCCAATGTAGAAAAAAATGCATTGTGTTTAGCGACCGAGCAACAAGACCGAATTAGGATATTGCTAAATGTTGAGGGTAAAAAGGTCATCTTAGTAGTCTAAACGTGAGATGATGAGTCCTTGCATAGAGAATGATTCGGGATTTTTGGCGAAAGAAATGACTTGACTAATGTGTGAGATGTGAAATGTGTATTAATGTGATATGCGAAATGATAAGTTTACATAATAGATGAATTTATGTGATTTGATATGTTTGGCGAAATAATGTTTACAAAAGGTATTTCACAAAATGGTTTCATAAAGCCTCACTGAGTCTTTTAGACTTATGTTTTAAAGTTTTACATTCCAGGTTATAGGTGTAAAGGCCAAGTATAGGAAAAGCGAAAGGACTTGCTAGGCAAGAAGAGGTTATCGAGGTGTTTAAGCTTAAGTTTTGTACTTGTGTAATTTATCTAAAGAGTTGTAAAACGCTTTGTTCAAGTTAATAAAAGTATATGTTTGTCTTATTCCTCTTGCTAAGTTGTTTTATTGCCTACATTATGACTGTAGTTAAGAAAGGAAGGAGTAGCCAATTAAGCAAAGTGTAAGGATCTAAAGATGAGCGTTTTGGCATTTAACACGTCAAGATACTCAAAGTCACCCTATGTATCGCATACTAAGCAAGGACATGTGTAGGATGAGGTGTACACAACCTCTCAGTGTCAAGGTACCATACTTGTTCTCCTTTCGGGACATAAATGATAGAGGTTAATCGCCAGAATGGAGTTTGTTTCCAAACTCCTTTCTACACGCGTTTAACCATGTTCTTGCTACTTACTCTCTCAAGCAGTTGGTGATAAATATTGGCCAAGCGATGGAGTCAAGCTAAACTAAACGCGATGAATCTTATAAGTAAAGAGTTGTTATCAAGCACTTTATCATGAACTTAAATTACTTATAACACTTTAAAAGATGAATAGTAAAGAAATAAAAGATTGACAGGGAATAAAACTGCAATATATTGATAGATGTAGGCCTTTCGACCATTGAAATAATAAAGTCAAAACATTACAGTAGAAGTACAAAAATGGAAACTAAAAAGGTGAGCCAAGTCGCAGAATGCCTTGTGAACATTCTTTGGATCTTTTACAAGTTAGGAAAAAAGGTGATTTCTCTCTCTAATCTCACTCTAAGCTCTCACTCAAAAGGTTGACCCGAGAGGAGGTGAAGAGGGGAAGGACTTCTAGAAAAGGGGAAAGTTTACTCATTTCTACTGGCTTCTCTCTAAGGTTTGGTCCATTCAGACCTCCTTTACATGGTGAAGATGCAGGTCTTTTATAGGCAACTTTGGGCCCGAAGCTTCTATTCTTCTACACATTTCGACGCCAAAAGCAGTCTGTCAGGTCATATCAACTCCAACTACCATTCTTGTCTTCTTGTGAATCTCTTTGCATGATGATGTGACTTATCGCCTAGTGAAGTAAATCACCATGAAATCTTCCTATCGCATCAACTTTTGTATGCATTCCTCTTGCAATTCACTATAATTCTTCTTTTCCTCAATATCCTGCGATAAAAGCACTAAAAACATGGTAAATCAGGCATGGAGACTTATATAAGTCACATTCTCTTATCTTTATGAATTTTTAGAAAAAGCTACGTGTTTTGACACTTTATCTTGCGTTTAGACTCTATTGTTTTACCTAAAGACCATAATAACTTGATCAGTATGTATATAGAAAAAATGAATATGTACATAATTTGATTTTTTTAAAAATTAGTTTTTTTTCAAACTTAAGAAAACTTCAAATAAAATGATCGTCATATTGATGGTTGTAGCATTTTTTTTAACATTTTTTAATTTCTAAAGTTCTTTTTGTCACGAGTGATTAATGATTTCTATTTAAATACTATGGTGTAGGTATTTTTGGACTTTTTTTAAGTTTAAAGGTATTTTTCAAACTTTTAAAAATTTATGGTATTGTTTAAACAAAACTTTAACGGTTTTCATCCAAAATTAACGACAAGGGTATTGATCTTGAACTCATTTTGGAAGTTTATGGTATTTTTTTAAAGTTTATGGTGTTTTTGGAAGTTTAAATGTATTTTCAAAAGGTTAATGTGTGTTAATGGTAAAGTAAATTTTTTTATTGACCAGTTATTGTTTTAGTATGTTTTAAGTATAAAATTTTTAGGTTAATTTACATAAATATAACAAAACCAAAAAGTATTTACAACCCGTGTAACAAAAAATTAAAGCCCATGAAGCCGTAATTGTTTTTTCATAAATTTCATATTTGCCCTTTGTTGTTTCACTTCTTTTTCTTTTTCTTTGCTATTTATTCTTATCCAATTCATATTATTAATTTTTTCATATCATTACTTCTTTTCTATATTCACACTTCTTCTTGTTTGCGATTTTTTCATTTCATTTTCCAGAATTTCTTCCTTCTTCATCATCTCTTATCTTTTTTTTTCTTTTCGATACAAGATCTAAATGATATTGATGTAGGATTTAAACGATCATGAATGATCATATACCAATATCTAAACAATCAGTTGTCTATCCAAGATAGATATAGATAGACAGAGATCGATCACTATCACTAATAGATCATTTAAATTTAGTATAAGATCATTAGATTGGGTACAAGATCGTTTAGATAGGTACATGATCGTTTGGACTGAGTACACGATCTTTTAGACCGGGTACAAGATCGTTTAGATAGGTACAAGATCATTTAGACTGGGTACAAGAACGTATAGATTAGGTAGAAGATTGCTTAGACTAGGTACAAGATCGTTTAGACTACGTACAAGATCGTTTAGATTGGGTACAAGGTTACAAGATCGTTTGAATAGGTATATGATCGTTTAGACTGGATACAAAATCGTTTAAACTAGGTAAAAATTGTTTTTAATTGCTTTTCACACATGTGTGACCGAGGGGTACTTTTGTTATTTCACGGTGTGGGGTTATAGGCTTTTTCCTTGTTCAAAATTGTTCTATAAGGTATAAACATTTTCGCGCTTTGTTATATCTAAAAAAAAAAACCCAAATTTTTTATTTTAGAATTTAATGTTTGAATTTAAATTTTTTGTTTTTATTTTGGTTGGTGAGAAAATTGGTGTAAAATTAGGTTAACGAGAGTGTTTTTTAACTTTTTTTTTTTTTTTTAGTTCAAAGGTATTTATAAAAATTTTCAATAATTTAAGGATATTTTTTAAACAAAAATTTAATGATTTTCATCTAAAACTATGATAAGGGTGTTTTTGAACTATTTTTTAAAGTTTGAGAGAATTTTTTGAACTTTTGAAAGGGTGGGAACATTTTTACCCAAACTTTAAAGTTTGTGGATAATTTTTATAATTTAACCAATATGTTATCAAATCTTAAATGAGTAATAGAAAAGAAAATCTATATTTATTTTTTACAACTTCGCCACTTTTAAAAGTTTCAAAAGTTTAAGGATATTTTTGATACAAAACTTTAACTGTTTGGATCCAAAACGGGCATAAAAGTAGTTTTGAACAATTTTTGAAATCTTAAGAACGTTTTTGAAAATTTTAAATTTTAGAAGTATTTTTGACATAAACTACAAAATTCTGAAGTATTTTTTATACTTTAGCCTATGTTGATGGAGTCATAGATTTGACCAATTGAATTATATGCAGGGTGATTTACTTTTCACCTTTTTTTTTTTTTTATAATAGATATAGGAAGTATTTTTAAGTTTGATGATAAGAGTTTCCATTGAAGATAACAAAATTACCGTCGAGTCCTATTCTTAATTTGTACTCAAAAGAATGTAAATAACGAGTGGATCAAGTCCATAAGTAATTGATTAGGCATAAACAAAATAATTTAAATTCAAAATAGATAATTTAAATCTTTATTATATAATGTAATCCGAATCACAGCATCATACATTGAACTAAAAGAAAAAAAAGGTATGATTGACTTTATTTAAGTTATGAGATCGAAATGTAAGTATAGAGGTGGATATATAATTGTTTAATGGAACAAAAGGTATATTCAACTATCAACCGACCAAATTAAAATTAAACAAACAATTTTAATAGATAAGATCAAGTACCAATATGTCAAAGGAAAAAACCATCTATTAAAAAAAAAAGTATTTGCATACAAAAAAAAATTATGATAATTAGACTCATGTTACTACATTTTCTAAAATGCAACAATAGCAAACTTAAAAGTAGATAACCCTCTTATAGCTGTTTGATATATCTCATTAATTGTCATATTTGCAATATGCAAAATAGAAGTGTCATTGGCTACTTTTTTATAAAAAATTTTGTCATTTGATGCAATTTTCCTATTTGATAAAAGAATTTATAAATTTAGCTAAAATTTAGAACTTATCAATGATAGAAATCATTTTAAAATTTTGCTACAACTTAAAAAAATATTTATTTATTTTGCTATATTTGAAAACAATCCTTTCGTAGGTCTAAAAAATTTTAGTTTGTTGTTAATTTTAAAATTTTTCATCTCTATTTAAAATTTAAAAATAAGTTTTTTAAAAAATATAACAAACCTACAAAATATTGCACTGTATAGAACAATTTCAAAAACGGGAAAAGCTCATTGGCCCACAATGGAAAATACTAAAAATGTCTCAATCAACACGCAATTAATCGGTTACTCGCGCGTGTGTAATTATTCTTCTAAACGATCATGATACGCACTCATGTAAATAGTATCAACACGATTGTGTAGTTCTTTTTAATGATAGAAAAAAATGCTTCAAACCTAAACGATCATGTTAACCACGCTAAATGATAACTTGTAGAAATACCGGTTATTATGGTCTTTTAGGTAGAATGATGGAGTCAAAATTCATAAACAAAATAGAAAATAACTTGCATAAGTCTCCACGCCTGTTTTACCTTGTTTTTAGTGTTTTATTGCAGGATTATAAAGAAAAGAAGAAAGACAGTGAATCACAGAGGAGTGTGTGTTACGCGATAAGAAGCTTATTTGAAGACTAAACATCTCTATGTGAGAAACCACATCAGCACGGGACGAAGATTTGTTAGAAGACAAGAATAATAGTTGTAGTTTATGTGACTTGACAAAAACTACAAGCAACGCTGCACATTCGGCGCTGACCTGATCAAAGGAATAATGAGAAGGTTACAAACGTCACCGACATGCATAGGAAGAATAGAGGATTCCCGCCAAAAACAACCTATAAAAAACCTCCACCTCAACCCCGACCTAGTCTTCTCTAAAGGAACCAAAAACTAGAGAGCTCCATTGGAGCCAGTGGAAAGGGCTAAGTTTCCACCTTTTGTAAAGTTCTTCCTCTTTTCTGGTGCATCCTCCTTCTCTACTTTCCATTTTTCTATTTGTTCGTTGTAATTTATCATGCTTGTATTGCACAGTGGTCGAAGGCCTATACCCTTTAATACATTGCAAGTTTATATCCTTTTCAATCCATCATGCCTTTACTATTCATCCGTCAAAGTGTTATAAGTAACTTAGGCTTGTGATAAGTTTTCGATAAGAAATATAACTTATAAGGTTTGTCACATTAGTTAAGTTATACTCTATCGCATGGCCAACATTTGTTGCTGACTACTGAGAGAGTAAGTAGCAAGGACATAGCTAACGTTTGTAAGAGGGAGTTTGTAGACAGGCTCCACCTTGGCGATTAAACCTCCATCATTTGTATCCCGAAAGGAGAACTAGTGTGGTAACTTGGCGCCGAAAGGTTGTCACCCTGAGAGGTAATATGAATTTTATAATTAACAACTTTCAGATAGATGTCAATTAACTAGACTTTATCATTTGCATCCCGAGAGGTGAGCAAGTGTGACGTTTAATACACTGAGAGATGCTCGCCTTAATTAAGAGATAGTTAACTGCTTTTTATCACATGGAGTGCAACCGCGTAGTTTACTCTCTAACAACTTGGAGATCTTCATTCACACCTTCTTAACACAAGTTAGTTCACTTTCCACTATTGTCCCACTTCTTGCCACCTTTTATAGAATCTCTAGTGTAGATAGTAGATTTAGTACATATACACACCTTTACTTTATACTGTGTAAAGTTGTATACTGCCTAAATGAGAAGTAATCATTATCACTAAGATTTGATAGCAATTCTCGATGTTCGACTATAGCTTACCTAGGAAACCTATCGTTTCACTTACATTGGGACAAGCGATAAGGAAACTTGTACCCAATGAGGATTTAGTAATTACGCGAGGATAGGAGCTTGTACCTTTTATTTCATAGCCCTGACCTAGAGATATAGTGAGCATCTTGCATGCAATGATCATGATTTGCCGTGTAGAGAGGACAATTCTCTACCAACCACTGAATGATTGGGTTGACTATGGTACGCGGTTGTTTATATCATATCCACATGATCGTGTAGTTCTCTTTTAAATGATGAAAAAATGCTTCAAATCTAAACGATCGTGTTGTTGACCTTGCTAAACAATCATGTTGACTATAATATGCGATCGTTTAGATCATATCTACACAATCGTGTGATTCTTTTTAAATGATGGAAAAAGAGTTTCAAATCTAAACGATTGTATTGACCATGTTAAATGATCGTGTTGACTAGGTAAACGATTTTGTAGATCATATCCACATGATGTGTAGTTCTTTTTAAATGATGCAAAAATGACATATCTAAACGATCGTGTTGACATGGTAAGTGGTCGTTTAGATCATATTAAAGTAATATTTAAACAATCTTGATATTTTAAAAGAGGAGCTGAAAGAAAGAAAGAAAAGATGAAAAAGAAAGAAAGAGAAGATGAAGAAAGAAAGAAAACAAAAAAAGAATAAAAATAGAAGAAATAATATCCGAAAAAGGTTGAAAAAATCTAGAAGAGAAGAAGAAATATAAAAGAGAAAATGAAAAAATCACAAAAATCACAAAAAAAAAGTAAAAAGAGTGACTAATCGTTAACAATATAAAAAACAAATTTAAAATTTATAAAAATATTTTAGTGGCTTGAACTTTTTGATTTTTTGTTACAAAGATCATAATTTGGTGTTTTGTTATATTTATTAAAAATTAACCCTTTAAAAATATATATTAATTATCTTACAGAAAATTATTTAAATATTTAATTAACGCAAAGTTAGATTATAATAAGATTTATCGGATGAAATTACCAAACGACATTTTGAAAAAAAAAAAAGGAAACACAGAAAAAGATTATAATAAAAAGGGGAGAAGAGCGGAAAGGGAAATCCGAAAAAGGCAATTAAAATTTGATTGTTGGAGTATAGTTCGATCCACGTGGCATCTAATTGTTGCCCTCCGCTTTGAGGAAGAGAAGCCATCGATTGTTGGTGTTTGTTTTAATTCCAAACCAGTCCTTCTCTTCTCTTCCTTCCTTCCTTCGGCTTCCTTCGTTCTTCGTTCTTCGTTCTTCTTCTTCGCCCAAACCCTCGTTTCCAATCTTCCTTCACTCTCTGCAATCACAATTTCTTCGAACGAATCTCCAGCTCAGCTATTTCACGCTCACAAAAACCCTACAATTTTCATTCAACTACGAGACGAACCCACTACTCTCTCAACCAACAGATTTCTTTTCTTTTCTTTCTTTTCTTTATTTTTTTCCTCTTTCATTTTCTTTTTCACATGGCGACCAATTTCCTGATTAAGATCTGAGTCCCCTTTGATTCTTTGACTTCGACCACGCGGATGGGTGCTACTGGCTCTAAGCTCGAGAAGGCTCTCGGTGACCAGTTCCCTGAAGGCGAGCGCTACTTCGGCCTTGAAAATTTTGGCAATACTTGTTACTGTAATAGCGTCTTGCAGGTTTCCTCCTTCTTTACCGGATGCATGATGCTTTTACCTTCGATTTTATTCTTCCTTTTTCCAGGATCTTAGTTAGTTTCTTCTTAGGGTTTTGTTTGTTTTACGATGCATCCAACGCTATTTTAAGGCTAGAATGCCGGTCGATGGATTGGATTAGATTGGCGAGCCTTCGCTATATGATTATTCATTTGATTGAATAATCATCGTGGTCTTAACATTCTTCATCAATCAAGTAATTGCATTTCTAATTTGTAGTATGTATTACCGAGGGATTTTTTAACGTACTATTAGTTGTATAGGTTCTTAGTCTGCAGGTAAGATTTCCCTACCCTTATAACTTTTTCTTGTGGAATTATCTGTTAGTTGTCTTCGGAATCCACGCTCATATTTGTAGTATTGGGATTTGGGCGACGAATTGAAACGGTGGTGAGATTTTATATTATGCATTGATTGCCTCTTATCTTTTCAAACTCTGTATTATTTTATATATTTCACGAGTACATCTTAATCTCATTTTGTTTTACGCATGTTTTAAAAAATGCCAACTTCAATCATACGAATGCAGATTCCTTGGTTTGATGTATGGTACTTCTCCATTTTTTTCCCTCTAAATTTTATACCATCTCTAATTTCCACTCAGCATGCATGTGTTAATCAAAGTGTTTAAAATCAGATATACTCAATTGTGAGAAGTTGATTAATCGTTTCACTTTTTGTGTTTATATTTAAGTGGGTACTTCCCCAGGCCTATCTTGTAAATGATTATTCACTTTTCGAATAAGAAATTTTCATTGTTGTGTTTGGAAATTTGCGAATGATTAATCATAGATTAAACGGAGCATCATTTTGTGAAGAACTAAACTAACCTTTGGTTGAAACTTTTTCATTTATGGATGCCCAAATTTTATTTTATTTTCTGTTTTGTTTTATACTTGTTGTTTCATGCTGTTAACTTGTGTGAATTCACTTATTCACATTTCGGATGTTCGTTGTGAAAAGTAGAAAGGTCTTCTTGTTCTAATTTTTTACGATTTCAATTTTCAAAAGATAACTATGTTAATTTATTCAGAAATTTAGATCCAATAGTGGGATATTTTGGAGTCTTAACCATAAATGGTATTTATGTTCATGACTTTTATGAGTTTCTACAGTTTACTGATATACAACAGATGACATTTTAGTCTCTTTTAATATCATCTTTCCTTGTGTTTATGTTGGATTTCTAAAGTATCTGCTCAATATCCAGCTTGAATTCTTGATATTTTCTTTGATCTGTCACGTAACATTCTGAAATTGTCAATTGTATTGTACTCACCATTTTTCTTTAATATTCAGGCACTGTATTTTTGTGTTCCTTTTCGTGAGCAATTGCTAGATTATTACTCAAACAGCAAAAGTATTGGAGATGCAGAGGAAAACCTCTTAACATGCTTAGCAGATTTGTTCACCCAGGTAATTTTATCGAGTGAAGATGTGTGTTTTACTTGGGTTCATTGCGTGTCTGTTTAAATATTTGTACTTGAAGAAGCAAAGAGGAGGAGGTTAACAACTCTCTTTTTAGAAGCTTTATTGTTTTAGATTGTTATGACTAGACTTTGGATGTGATTCTCTTATTGTTTATTAGGCTGTAATCTTGTTGACTGAAAGGAGTTATTTTGGAGATTGTTTTGTAATCCTCATTAGATTGATGGGGTCCCTTTTGGGTAAAGTCTAAGCAGGACTCAAGTTCTAGTTGAGATCTTGGGTTTGGGATGAGTTAGTTATTCTACGTTAGTTAATGGTACTGGTCCACCCAGGAGAAGAATCTTTCGAACTAAAGTGCACTATAGCCTCTGGGGCTTAAGTGGTAGATGAACAAATAGGCACATGTGTGCACTAGTGTGTGAGCACATTAGGAAGTAACAAAACCTTCATGGAAAGCAGTGAGGTGTAATTGTTCCATTGTGTGTGCACTATTTTGCTTTTATGAACTCTAATTCCAGTTATTATTTTGGCTCCTTTCATAGTGGACTGTTTTTTGTATGGTCAGTTTGTATTCTTTTTTTGTCCCTTACTTCTTGCAACTGGAATTCTTTTGTAAACTCTAGCTTCAGATTTTTGTTTACATTCCTTTTATATTGATTTTAACTCCAAAAGATAAGGTATGGTCAATTGGTACTCTTTCACTAATATAACAAAATTTAGATGAAGTCGTATATGCTTCCTTGTTAAGAAATTGAGAGATCTAATTTGGTTAGTGTATAGTTTCTTTTCTCCACTGATAGGAGATAAAACAAAAAGGAGATGATGTTATGAGTCCCGTATGTGTGTATACTTTCTTCTGAACGTCATCCATCGGCTATGTCTTCTTGGAGAATTCTATACAGACTGCATTTTACTAATTGATTAAAATTGTCTTTAGATTTTCTTTCATACCCTTTTGTGATTCCTAACCAAAGTTCTATGTGTTTTTTTTTTATTTGGTTTCAAGTTATACCGTTTTCTTTATGATCTTAAAGAGGAACTCTTTTCATGGATAGATTGGAATATAATAGTCGTTTATTTCACCTCTGATTGCAGATTAGTTCCCAAAAGAAAAAAACTGGTGTAATTGCTCCAAAGCGCTTTGTTCAGAGATTGAAAAAACAGAATGAGATATTCCGTAGTTATATGCACCAAGTATGTTTTGAATTTTGTTTCTAAATGTCTGTCAATGCCCCCACTTTGATTTGTTTTCTCTTCTTTACAATCTAAGAAGCATGGACACGGACACAACATGACAGTGTCGTGAACACTGTTTTTTTTTAAATCTAGGACATGGCACGGCAAAGACGTTTTTTAAAATATTCATTTTAAAAAGTATATAATTTTTATAATTTTTATAGTAAAAGAAAATTCATAGTAAATGAATTGATACACTTATATGCTTAAAAGACTTACCTTGATGTATTCCGCACTAAAAACTTATTGTTATTGTTATATATGTGTTTTTTTAGTCTACTCAACGAGTGTTTTATACAAGATTTGTTGCACTAATAAGTATCCAATAGGTGCCCACCAAGTGTCGTAGTGTTCAAGTGTCCAACACGTGTTAGACACGGACAAGCTAGCCAAACTAAAGTGTCCATGCTTCTCAGTTTATAATTCATATATGAAAATGAGAATTTCTACCCATATTCAATGAGTCGATATTGTAATTAAATAAAAAAAAAAAAGGTATTCAAATTTCATCTATATTGCAATTGATGTGCATCTTTAAATGGATCTTCATGCTGTTTTGTTTCTGGATCCAGTCTGCATCATTTGTATCTTTTTCATATATTAGTGGCTTGTACCTTTCTAACCTTATCTTATTCTCGTTGGTTCATTTCTTGTTTTCTGCTTTCCTGTTTCATTTGGGTGTTCTTCCCTTTGGTTTTGGGTTTTCCTTTTATGTGCTCCTGGATATTTTATTCATCAATGAAATAAATGTTTGGCAACTACATCTATTTCTCTTATTTGGCAACTGCTGATGTAGGATGCTCATGAATTTTTGAACTTTTTGCTCAACGAACTTGTTGACATACTGGAGAAAGAGGCACATGCTATTAAAAGTGATGCAGAAAGTTCATCACCATCTGAAAAAATTTCAAATGGTCCCAAGACTGGTCAGGCAAATGGTGCTCAAAAAGAGCCGTTGGTGACTTGGGTCCATAAAAATTTTCAGGTAATTTGGTTAGCCATTTTGATGACATAGTCCATAACAACTTGTTATTTTGTTTCTTCTCTATGTTGATTAGAAATATTGGGTTGATAAATGTCATTTAAGTCCTTTTATTACTTTTTTCTTTTATATTTGTGAGTGTTTGGTTCAGCTCACGCGCACCTCGACTAATCTTACGAGCCATTGACCCTACAACATTTGGGTGTCAAGAAAACTCGAAGGAAATTAATTATTAGTAAATGGTCACTATGGATTGAATCCATGACCTCTTAGTTAGTTATTGAGATCATGTTTTCTTTTTTACCACTAGGCCAACTCATGATGGTTCAACCATTGTATTGCTGTACATCAAAAATATGTTAAAAGATAGTTGTTCATGTGGATGAAGTTAACTTACGTTTTCATTGTTGTTTTTGTTGTGTTTAATATAATATGTACATATTCATGCATGCATACATACATATATTTACATATACATACATACTTACACAGACATACTTACATATACATGTACACATAAGTTGCAGTTCTCTTCTTCATATACATATATATAAATGTTTGGATTTTTTTTGAGAACCTCATAAGCGAATCTAGTATGGCCGTCTCACTTGTTCTCCGCAGCTTAACTCCCTTCTTAGAAACTATAGGGCAATTACTTTGTTTCGACTTTCAAAAGAGAATTAGACACCTACTTGTAGCCTCACTGGACCGTTGGATGTTTCCATTAGTGAATGCAGTGTGCACCCTTGAAAATATTTGACTTTTGATGATGCTAAGTAAATTTGTCGTTAAAGGCTTCACATTTTTTCTTTATGAGAGTTAAAGACTACCAAGAAATATAAAAGAGTGTCGGGATAGGTGGAGATTGAGAACACAACACTCTTTTACGCAAACCATAGTCTATTAAAGACCTTCCCAATAGAAGTCTATTTTCTAGGAAGATCCTTACAGAGTTCTTCGTCGAGTCTTGAGATGTAACTTTGTTCTGTGCATGATAAACGTTTAATTGCAGAGTCACTTGCAATCTGTCTTTCAGGGTTTACTAACTAATGAGACAAGGTGTTTGCGGTGCGAGACAGTTACAGCAAGGGACGAAACTTTTCTGGACTTGAGTCTTGATATTGAACAGAATAGCTCAATAACTAGCTGTTTAAAAAATTTCAGTTCCACCGAGACATTGAATGCGGAGGACAAGTTTTTCTGCGACAAGTGCTGCAGGTAGGTTGGTATACATGATTCCATCTGGCTTCTAGTTGCATTTTTTTAGTTTAGTTTAGGAAACGTCATTTGTATCGAGCACTTTATGGGAGTTCGTTTCCAAAGAAGCCAAGTGTGTCCTGCTTATTTCATCCTATCCAAGCAATAATATTACTTACGTGTCGTGTTGGCTCGCTTAATTCTTAACAGCTTGATAATTTGCCGTATCCTAATTTTGCTGTCTTCATCATCTTCTCAGCCACAAGCATACTGTCATTTGTGGTGTGGGGAGATCCATATTGATATCGGACATGAACAATGTAAAACTAGTGTAGTTAGTAAATGCTAATGAAGAAGTATTGAATGTGAATAATAAGTATAGTTTGTATATGCTAATGAAATTTTTTTAAAAAAGTATTGAATGTGGAAAATAAGTATAGCTAGTAACTTTGCTCCCCACTCGCAACCATGAAAAACTAATGAACAAAAACCAAGAAAGAGAGTGCTGAAAGATGGATATGTTTTGGTGTGCAGTTTGCAAGAAGCACAGAAGAGGATGAAGATTAAGAAACCACCTCATATCCTTGTCATTCATCTGAAGCGGTTTAAATATATCGAGCAGCTTGGCCGCTATAAAAAGCTGTTATACAGAGTTGTTTTCCCTCTTGAGCTGAAGCTTAGCAACACGATGGAGGATGCGGATTCTGAGTACTCTTTGTTTGCTGTTGTGGTTCATGTTGGAAGTGGACCCAACCACGGACACTATGTTAGTCTTGTGAAAAGCCATAACCACTGGTTATTTTTTGACGACGAAAATGTGGAAATGATTGATGAGTCTGTTGTGCAGACATTCTTTGGATCTGCACAGGAATATTCTAGTAATACTGATCATGGCTACATCTTATTCTACGAGAGCATTGGTACTGGCAACAAGAGCTGATAATTGGAGAATTCCCATATCATCAGCCGTCGGGTAATTTAAAATTCGACTCTTGCTTTTTTGGGTTCGCATGTTTATTAATGTTATTATTACTTTTCTTTTATCTTTTTCTTTTTTCCTTTTTATAACACCATTGGGAAGAGCTGTGAAATATTATTGATGTTATGGACTGAAAAAATGTATACATGTTCGGTTGCCAGTTTGGCATATATAGTGTACGGCGGCAGCTTTTCTTTTCCCCTTTCAATAAGTGAAAAGAGAGCAATGTATGATGTTTATGAATTGCTGCTTTAGAGTTGGAATGACTTCTTATTTTGATCTGTTCCTATATAGTATATACATTCTGATGATGTGTTTAACATTGCTTTCCTTGTTCTATTATAGTCAGTTGGTAAGGGGATAGTTGGTTTGGGAGTTGGAAGTAGTTGAGTTGATCACAGCTGCAACAAGTTATATTTTAAACTTTATAAACAGCTTTTTAATGGGTTCATTCATTCAAAACTTCACATACTAGTTTGAAATTGTCGTTGATTTGGAAGAGGTTGGATTTAGGCAGTGTTCTAAAAGGTGCTTTGAGGTGCGGGATTTTACATTTGGGCTTTTTAATGGGTACATCTTTCGCTTATTTATGAAGGTGAGGCGTTGCTGAGGCGCACGCCTTCCTCCAGGGGCAGTAGGCACAAAGGTGCGGGCTTTTACATTTGGGTTGGGCTTTAATTTAAAAAAAAATTATTATACCTATTACGTGTAACTTGGGTGTGAAGAAATGAAACGACTCTTACGCATCTTCGTCCAGGGCTCGACTTCATCGACTTCAAGTTTCAACTCTTTCGTTTTACGTCCCTTTTCGCTTTTGCCTTCCATTCGTTTCGTCACTCTTTTGCCCCTTTCTACGGAAATTCTGTCACTGGCGTTGGCAAGGGCAATCGACCATCTTCTTCTTCTTCTTTTTCCATATGATCTTATTCAAAGAAAATCCTTTGGTACTGCTTTGCCATTACTTTGTTTTTTGGTGCAAAAACAGAGAAGAGAAACAAAGAAGCTTCCCAAAATCACTACCATTATCGGTTAGTCAAATTAGCAATTTTTTTAAAACATATTGCCTTCTGTTTTTTATTTTTCTTAACGTTGATATGTGCTGTTTTTTTTAACTAAAACATAAGTGTTAATCATTTAAATACCTTCTGTTTTTTTATTTTTCTTAACACTGATACTTGTTTTTTTTTTTTAACTAAAACAGAAGTGTTAATTATTTAAATACCTTTTGTTTTTTTATTTTTTTAACACTGATACGTGTTGTTTTTTTAACTAAAACAGAAGTGTTAATCATTTAAATACCTTCTAAGTTCTACTTTTTAAGTTATTTGTTTTTTTAAAACAAAAAGCTACAGTAGGTTTTTCAATAAGATTACGAATCAGTGAATACTTATTTAGATTAATTAGGTCATACATGGCTGATGAAAGTTCGAAAAAAGATCTAGCATGGAAATATGATCGATCGCAAAATGACCAAGATATAAATACGTTTATCTGTGGATTTTGTTCGAAAGTAACAAAAGAAGGGGTGTATCGATTGAAACACCACCTTGTTGGTGGTTATAGAAATGCCACATGTTGAAAATGTCTGGATCATATGAAGGAAGAAATTAAAGATTACATGTCCAAGAAAAAGGAGATCAAAGAACAAAGAAATTTGATTGGGAACATTGATGTAGATTACGGTATGAGGATGAAGATGAAGGGAGTGTTAGTGTAAACAACAGAGCAAGTGGCTCGAGCTTGAAGAAGCCAATACAAAAAGGTCCAATGGATGCATTTTTTACTCCCAATCCAGAAACTGTGGTTCAAAATAGAAAGAACGACAAAGGAAAACAAACTTCGTTGAATGCGGCGTACAAGAAGGAAATGATGCAGGAGTGTCTTTGAATGCTTGCACATATGATAGTTTTTCCCTATGATTGAGTCAATTGGGCAATTTGGTCTTGGATTGAAACCACCAATGTATCATGAGTTGAGAGTCCCATGTTTGAAGAAGGAATTATAAGCAACAAATGAGTTGATGAGGAGCCATAAGGCAGAGTGGGCCAAGGTTGGATGCACTGTTATGGCTGATGGTGGACCGATAGAAGAAATAGGACATTAATTAACTTTTTAGTTAATAGTCCTAAGGGTACCATGTTTATTGAGTCCATCGATGTTTCATTTATGTGAAGGATGGAAAGAAGATGCTCGAGCTACTTGACAATTGTGTAGAGCGCATTGGAGAAGCAAATGTTGTACAAGTAGTTACTGATAGGGCCTCAGCAAATGTGATGGCAGGTAAGAATGTAAATTACACACAAGTTACACCTTTAATTTGTTAGATTTAGTGAGTTCTATGCTAAATGTGTACTTATTTTCTTTGTTAATAGAGAGATTGTTAGAAGCAAACCGACCACAATTAATATGGTATCCATGTGCCGCTCATTGCTTAGATTTGATGTTGGAGGATATATACAAGATCTCTAATATTTGCAAAGCATTGAAAAGAGGCATGGAGATTAGCAACTTCATATATGTTCGTCTTGGATTATTAAACATGATGCGACGATTTACTAACCAAAAGGAGTTAGTTAGACCAGCTAAGACTCACTTTGCTATTGTTTGCATTACATTATCGAGTATACATCATCAAAAGAACAACTTAAGGAAGATGTTTACTTTAGATGAATGGAAGGATAGCAAATGGAGCAAGGAGCAACAAGGGAGGAGAGTAGTTCAGACTATTTTGTTGGCTAGTTTTTGAACTACAATTGTGTTTACTCCTAAAGTATCTGGCCCACTAGTCCAAGTTCTTAGATTGGTTGATGGCGAAAAGAAGCCACCTATGGGATATATTTATGAGGTCATGGATAGAGCTAACGAAACTATTGCTAAGTCGTTCAATAATAATGAAGAAAAATACAAGGACATTTTCACTAGAATGGATAGAAAATGGGAGCTTCAGTTGCATTGTCCTCTGCATGCAGGGGGTATTTTTTAAACCCGTCATTCTATTATTCGAATCCTAACATACAAAAGGATGATGAAATAGTTAAGGGGCTCTACTCATGCATAACAAAAATAGTTGTTTCATTGGACGTCTAAGACAAAATACTTGCAGAACTAAGCAAGTATAAGAGAGCTGAAGCATTGTTTGGACAACCTTTAACAATCTGACAAAGCGACAAAACATCTTCAGGTAAATTTCAACTAAACTATTAATCGATTACTCAATAATACTCAGCAATAAATTATTTTATTAATATATATTTTTTGTTTGTACGTTGTACCTATAGTGAAGTGGTGGGATAATTTTGGACAATCAACTCCAAACTTGCAAAATTTTGCTGTGAGAATTTTAGGTCTTACTTTTAGTGTTTCTGGATGCAAACGTAATTGGAGTGTGTTTGAGCAGGTTAGCTTTCCTCTCATTTACATGCAAATGTAATTTTGTTGAATCACTGGCAGTGACAATGAAATTTTCTAATTTTGCAGGTTCATAGCAAGAAACAAAATAGGCTTACTCAAAGTCGTTTGAATGATTTACTGTTCATCAAATACAATAGAGCATTAAAACATCTATACAACCTTCGAGATATTGTTGACCCCATATCTTTAAGAGATATTGATGATAGTAACGAGTGGTTGATTGGAAGATTTGATGATGATTCTGAGGAGGATGAGCTAGTATTTGACAATGATACTTTAACGTGGGGTGATGTTTCAAGAGCTGTCGGAGTAAAAGAACCAACCTTCTATTCTAGAGCTAGGGCCTCAGGAGCAAAGACTAATGTTTCATGTTCATCCTCGTCTACCACGCAACCCACACCCAAACAAATAAATTTGGATGACTCCGATAAGGAAGAAGAAGATACCGATAGGGAGTGAATGAAGTTGAGGATCAATTTAGTATGATGAGTTTGATCTTTAGGAATGAACTTTTATTTTGATTGTTGTTGAATTTGACTAGTTTTCTATTGTGTTTTGTTTTTTGGGTAGAAAACTAATATTATAATATTCTACACATTAGAGTTAATTCTCATTTCCACATTGGTTGTTTACTTATATTTTATACATTGTTGTTCCTTTCAATTTTGTGTATATATATATATATATATATATATATATATATATATATTTATATAGTGCACCTCATTAAAAAAATCCGCGCCTTTTTGTGCGCCTTGCGCCTAGTCTCCAAAGGACCATTGCGTCTTAGTGCGTCTTGAACCTCTAAAAACACCGAATTTAAGGGATAGTAAATGTTTGTGGATGAAAATGATGTGTTTGTATTGTAATGGAGCAAAATATGATTTTACAAAATTATTTAGTAAGGCAAAGTGGTTTGTTTTATTGATGGCAAGATATTTGCTGTGATTTTCTCAAAGGCAAGATTTCTCCAAACACTTGATGGGTACAAATTACTTTAGCTTGGGCACAAAAATGATGTATTTTGCAGACTCGAACATTTTAGGATGCCTGAGTTCTTTTTGTTGTCAGTTTAAAGATATTTTAGGATGCCTGAGTTTCCTTCGTTGTCAGTTTAAAGATGACAAATAAACCAAATTATTTATGAAAAATAGTTATTCTAGAAACCTAATATAGAATCCGTTGTTGTTCTGTGTTTCATTGGTTGTGAAAACAAGTAATCTCGTGATTCTGTGGGGTTGCAGCGTTTGTGGACTCTCAAGAGAGTAATTGTCTTAAGTTGCTTAGAAGGTAGGGAATAAATCAAATAGTTAACATGCATTACCGTTAACTACTCCCCATGGTTTAATCCTAGAACTTAATGCATGTATTTCGTTAATCTTCCAATGCACTACCTTAAATGATTGACACTGTTTAATTGGATGCAAATCTTAATTAATAGTGTAGGGCGCTTAAACGACATTCTCCAAGTTGGGTGTTCTTGTCCTTTTAGGCTAGAACGGTTTATTATATTACACTTTTATGTTTCTTATTTCGATGGCTTTTACCTTTTGCACTCTCAGTTTCACACAAGTTAGCCCTCCTTTTCTAATTTATCGCTCTAACTAAAGAATTAATTATATGAAACTAATCTTCGAGCGTTCTTGTGGATTGATTTAATATAGCTACTTGTGCTACTTAGTAGTATAGGTGGTTTAGATTGCTATTAATGGCCATGGACATGGGACACACAAAAAGGCGCAAGTTTTTTTTTGTTAGACACGCTATATATAAAAAACCATAGAACATATATCTATATGTATGTGTGTGTGTATATATAGACACTTTTGTTTACACAATCAAGACATAGATGGATACAAACAGGACTTAAGGAAGGATATAAAAGAAAAGATGAATAAGATTTAAACGTTAGTCATTCAACACCAAATTAAGTAAACAACATAAAAGCAATCACAAATACAATTATAAAATCCTAAAGATCGAACTCATCTTCACTAAATAGGTTTTCGTTTTTATTCTCTCCATCATTCAACTTATAAACATCTAAATCTTCTTCGTTGGTTTTAGAGTCATTGAAATTAGCCTGTGTGGAGGTAGTCTAGGACGGTGGTTGCATGAAAGATAAAGATGAACATGAAGCGTTAGTCTTAATCAATTCTTGAGATATTGGTGGTATAGGCTCTATAGTAGTAGTGGTTCTTTTGCTCCAGTAGTTCTTGAAATATTTGCTCCATATTGAAGACTTGTTGTAAAGACCATGTTCATCATTCATTCTTTCAATAAGCCACTCATTATACATCTTTGTTATACATGTATACGACTTATTAACAATTTCATCATCAACTTGAATATTTGGATTTGAATAATAAAATTTTGAATTTAGATAATATCTCATTGCATGAAAAGAAAGATGTAGCTGAAGCTCCCATCGTTAAATGATTATTGTAAAAATAACTTTGTACTTTTCATCGACTTATTTGTGGCTTCTAATTCCCTTTTAAACACGCTACTCTCAACTGGTTTTAATTCTGGATCTTGTCTTATTACCTCAACCATCAAGACAAAATTATCATAAGTGCAAGCATTTAGAGGAATTCCAACATCATAAAACAATCAAACAATTCTTTGGATGATGTGTTCCTTCACCTTCTTTTTGTATGTTTCTTTCTTCGTGGTTTGTTTTCTGTTTCTTTTGCCATTCTTTGGTTTTGAACAACAATATTTGGGCACCGACCAATCTACGTAGAGGCAAGAGGGGCACGTGCCCCTCAATTTATTAGTTTTTATGTTTTTAATATAAAACTTAACTACATTATATCTATAGATTCATAACAACTTCTTTAACAAAATTGGAAGGCGGTGTAATGGTTGGGGAGTACTCCTTGATACTTGCACTTACAAAGTGAATTTATTTCATAATCAAAATTTAAGATTTTTCCCTCGTGGCTCTCACTTGATGCCATGTGTATGACGCAGTAGCTTGCCTTTCTCCTAAAAGTTAATTTCAAAAAATAATAAAATAAAAATTTAGATTTTTTTTAAAATAAAATAAAATAAAAAGAAATTTTCATAAATATAACAAACGGTCAAAATATTTACGGTCCGTATAACAAAATGAAAACTTCCAAGAAGATTATTATTTTTTCTAAATATTCAAGGTTTGCCTTTACTTTTCATTGTCTTTCTTCCTTTCCTGTTATTTTTTTTTCTATCGTCTTTCTTCTCTCCCTCTTATTTTTTTTAATTCTTTTTCAAACATTTGGTTCAAGATTGTGTACTAAATATAAAAGATCTTGAAACAAACGTCGTTTAAATTTGGACCCAAATCTAAACGATAATATAACAAAAATAACAAATCTAAACAATCGTGTATCAAAAGAATCTAAAAAAAAATTGTTTAGCCAAATCTAAATGAATCTAAACGTTGGTGTAGTCAAATCGTTTAATCACTTTATATTTGGCCGCTTTTAATTTGTTTAGTATTGATCCTTAAAATTTCAATTTAGTAAGTAAGAGGTAGTGCATCGATTTTTTTTCTTATATATATATATATATATATACAATAAAACGTATTAGACATCAAATAAAATTTATATATGAGAACAAATAATTTCTAACATGTTCAAATGTATTGTTTTCTAAAAGCAAACAACTGAACGTAACCAGGTGGAGTCGGTAGTCCATCTAACAACATTTGTCGAATACCATTAAAAAAAGTCATCCCCTTCACTTGATCAACAAAGAAAGCTGTATTTAAGCCTCTTAGCAACACTTAACGACCCCAATTCTGAAGCAGGTGGCAAATCTAGATAAAGAATCAGCCACTGAATTTCCCAAGCCCAACTTATATTCATTCACAAAGTCGTATCCCATCAACGTAACTTTGCAATAATCGACCATTGGTAATCGCCGTAAATCACCCGTTGTTCCAACAAAAATTTTAAACTCTTCTGGTCAATGCAGACAAAGAAATGTCGTCCCAATAAGGATGCCACTTTTGGATAGCCAAGACAATAGTGATTAATTCACGCTCTTAAGCAGCCTTAAAAAGACATATAACTGGTAGGGCTTGGCTAAGGAATTGTTGCATAAAAAATGCTCCCACCTCCACATTGAATGCGTTGTTGAACCAAATGTCGATTCTTGTCGTGTTGTGTCGAACCACTGTCTTGAAAGTAAAATTCGGTGCAACCTCAGTGTCAAATCGCATATGCTGGTTGTTTTTCAAGGTTAACACAACTTTACAACTCAAACGTGCACTTGCGACACTAAGGAGTGGAATCAAAGGAAATTTTTCTTAGAGAAGAACTTCACACACCCAAAATCTTTTCTTTAAAAATATATATATATAAAAGAAGAATAATGGTTTTAGAATTATAAAATGTATTAAATAATAATTATTAATATCCAACTCAAACATTCATTATAAATTAGTACAATGAAAGTCATTCCCAACAATCCCTCACGAATGTCTACCATCACATTTTAATTAAAATAGCAATAAAACATTTTTTATGAGCAAAGAAAGAAATAGTATAAACTTAAACATCAATATCTTTCAATTTGAATTGATGTATAGTGACATGTGGCAACAATTTAATTAAAGAAAGTAAGTTAACTTTTGAACTTCCAATAACTACAATTGAGACTCTTAAACATCAATATCTTTCGATTTAAATTGATGTATAGGGAGGTGGGGCAACAATCTAATTAAAGAAAGTAAGTTACCTTTTGAACTTTCAAGAACTATAGTTGAGACCCCCACACGTTTTACTTCTTAAATTTTCATCAATTCTGCAATAAAGTCTATCACAATAGACAACTCAAAACTGTGCTACTTAAGGCCATGCACATAGAACCTCGGGTCAACCTGGAAGCTCTAGAAAAAGATCCTTAAACTTTTTCATAGAAGGCGGTCATACCTTCACAATCACGTTTATTGCTTCATGAAGTCTTATCACTATAGACCAAGTTTGTCAAAGACAAACCACTCAAAATTGAGCTATGAAGATTTTACAGTTATCCATCAAGTATACCCGGACCACCCAAAGAAGGGCTATGGAATTTTCAAAGGTTTTAGTTTCATCCATCAAATCCATCAAATCCATTTAAGGATTACCTGCACGTGGCTATGGACCATCAAGTCTATCGCAATAGACCATCTGAAAAAAGGTTATGAACTATCAAGTCTATCGCAATAGACCGTTTAGAAAAGGGCTATGGACCATCAAGTCTATTGCAATAAATTAAACCACTCAAATAAAGGGCTATGGACCATCAAATGTTTGGGTCCCAGACTCTTGTCTTTGGAGAGATGATCTACAAAGTTCCTTTTAGACCTCACATACTTCAAGAAGGTAATTCTTTCATTCAACTATGATTTCATATCTCCATGTTTCAGGTGAATATGCCTTCTTTTTCCATAACACACTATTCTTAGCAATATCTATGACAACATATGAATCTCAATAAATATATACTAGTATAGAGGTTCCCACAATCGTACATCTTCCATTAGGCTTCTATGTCATTCATACTAATGTCCCAATACAATGGTACATTTCTTATTAAGAACACTATCTCATTTATTTTCCTTAAGGCTCATACTAGCTTCATAAAGTGTTCTTACAAGAGGATCATTAAACTGTCAAATCTCTTTAATAGTATTCAATGTGTGATTGACATGCATCAAAACATTCTCAATAATACTTAAGCGCCTCACATTAGTCACATAAAATTTTCACTTCAAAATGTGATAATTTTATAGCATTATTGACATTTATGTTTGCATCAAAAATCAATATATCATCAACATACAAATAGATAATCATACATTCAGCTCCAAACAACTTTTAGGAAACACATATATCAACAATTCACTTCTCAAGACATTGTTTACTAAATTGTTGTTAAAGTTTTTCTCATTAAGCTTTCAAAAAACTAGTTAAAGAACATAAAGAAATTTGACTCTTTCAAGTTACCATTGAGGAATATCATCATTATAATGCAAGATACATTTTGTTTAGAAAATTAAAGTGCAAAATTCAATTGATTATTTTTGTCTACAAGAAATATTTTTTGATCCAGTGGAGGGGTAATCTTCTAGTAGATATAACATTTTGTCCTTTATTTATTTTATTTTATTTTATTTATTTACTTTATTTTACTTTATTTTTATTTCATTTTGAAAGTTGGATTTGAATTTGAATTTAACTTTTTTTTTAAAAAAATGAATATCAGTTTCTTCCCTATTTTCCCTCAACTCACCCAATTTTATCTCCCACTCCCACCTTCTCCACTCTCCTCTCTATTTTCCTTCGACCAACCCAATTTTCTCTCTCACTCCCACCTTCTCCACTCTCAAAATAAGATCTTGTTCTCATTGGCCTATAAAAACAAATGATGATTTTTTTGGGAGGGTACATTCTATTGAGATCAATTTGAAGGGTTGAAAAAAAACTAAGGAAACTATTCTGTCAAAGGTAACTTTTTTTTTTTTTTTTAAATTTCCTCTCTTTCCCTTCCCTTTTGAGAGTGTGATCAATTATAACGATGTAGTTTTTCAAATTTGTTTTTTTTTTTTCGTAATTTCGTTAATTAATTTTAAGGTGACTTTAATTTTGTTAGGGTTAGGCTTGTTAGCTTAGGGTAATTGGGTTTACTGTGTTTTTTCGAACTTCTGCAATCTATGAAATATCATGCTATGTAAGTTTCATTATTATCTACTTTTAACATTTACGAATAGTGATAGACTAAATTAAAAACTATAAGAGGATATAAAATACAAAACTAGGACTTCTCAATTTAAACCATTAAAGATTTGCTTATGTGTTATATATCAATGATGATGTTTTCTTGTGCTATGGTTCCCAGGAAAAAACAAAGATTATTTAGATCAATATATTGTCTACTCGATTTTTTGGATTGAATTTGATAGAAGAGGAACTACAAGAGATCTTTGATAGCAACACTTCCCAATCCTCATGGTAAGAAAGTTTTGAAACTTACTTATCTTGCAACTGGATTTTATATATTATTTGGATTTTATAAGTATGTAAAATTTTAAAGTATTTGTTATTTGTTACATTGTTTGTTGTTTTCTCACAACATTAGTTGCAACTTTTGTTCTTGGAATAACTCTGAGAATGATGTTAACTTAATTTATCATGAACTCCTTTAGGGATCAAATAATGAGTTAATATATTGCACATGAAACAATAATTGTATAACTTACGTAGTTTTCTATTCATTATTAGGGCTTTCGAACTTGCAAGAAAGAAGAAGTCTCTGTGGAGGGTAATCAAGATATGAGGATGGAGATTTAGTAAAAGAAATAGGTAAGCGTGTTTTATGTTTTGTAACGTAACTTAACTATTTTATTTTAGGGATCATGTTAACATGTACTTAGGAATGTTGCTTTGACTAATCTGCTTAGACATATGTTATAGGAATCATGTTGTCTTGTAATTACTTTGGAGGAGTGGGGGCTAAGGGTAAAGTTATGCTAAGTTTCAACTTGATGCAAACTAGAACATTGCTTGGTATGTAAAAATTGAATCGAAACGTACATTTGCAACATTTATATACTATGCTTATGCCTATGCTTATATAGTCGGTGTTTTTCTTTAATCTTTTGCATTCTTTATGGGTTTTTATTAAAAACTTTGGTTATATGAACTTTGGATGCTTATTTTGAAAAGTTTATTGGTTTGCTGATTAAGAAGGTGATTTTTGTTTGGCTTGTACTTAATGTTTATGCTTATGCTTATGCATTTTTTGTAATGAATGTTGGTTATGGTTCATTTTCTTCAAATTTGCAGGTAGTTGAAGAATCAATGGACCATGGTATCGATCAAATCTCATTCATGCGTCATTTTGATTAGATTAGGTCACATATACATGTAATATTACAGTAAATTTATCTTTTGGATTATTGTAAAATGTTTACCGATAATATAAGTTATATTTTTTATTAACAATATAAATATCTTTCTAAACATATGTGGGTAATGTTGAAATTTAGTATTTAATTTTTTTTTAAAGAAGAAATATATGATAGAAAAATATGTGTTACGAAAATGAAGAATAACGACACCAAACATGTGTCGACATATAAGCCTTTATTAAACAGAAACAGTGTTGTTAAAGCACATTTCTTGATAACAATTTTGTGTAACGAAATAATTACAACGACAATATATTGGTGTCAAGTTATATTGAAAGGTGCCACACTTAAAGTGTTGTTATAAGAGTATTAATGACAATATACTGGTGTCGAGTGATAGATAACGGTGGCACACTTAAATTGTCTATGTAATAGTATTAATGACAATATATTTGTGTCGAGTGACAATTTACAGTGACACATTTAAAATGTCAATGTAAGGGTATTAATGACAATATATTTGTGTTAAGTTATAGATAACGGTGACATAGTTAAAGCGTCAATATAAGGTTATTAATGACAATATATTCGTGTCGAGTAATAGGTAACGGTGACAAATTTAAAGCGTCAATATAAGAGTATTATTGACAATATATTAGTGTCAAAGTAAAGGTAACGATGACACATGGTTTGCGTCAATGTAAGGGTATTGATGACAATACATTGGTGTCGAGTTATAGATAACGATGACATATTTATTGCATCAAGGTAAAGGTATTAATGACACAATTTTGGTGTCATCTAAAGATATTTAATGACACGTTTTCCAAAGTGTCGTTAAATAGTCTTTCTTGACAGTGGCTTCAATGACGCGAAAATTGTGTCGTTGAAAGTCTTTATGATGCAAAATTTCCATCGTTAAAACCCAAATTTTTAGTAGTGTGCACTGATTCATAATCACCTCTCAATTTTTTAAGGTGAACTTTCTTGACTTAGTCTACTCCTTTATACGTATTCTCCAAAATTTGCCATGATGTGTAGTAGTTGCTCTAGAAATTTTCTCAAATTTGGAATCATCAATGGGCTTGATGAACAATGGTGAGAGTCTTTTGATCTTTTTTCCTTGTATTTTTTAAAATTTCTCGTTGAGCTTGATTCAAAGGCGCATCACTTTCTAGTTCTTCATAACCATTATTAACAATGTCCCACACATCTTGTGAATCAAGTAGAGCTTTCATTTGAATACACCAACTGCTATAATTTTCTTTCGTAAGTCGAGGTACTTAGAAGAAAACTAAATTGTTGTTTGCCATTTGCAAAAACAATTTTTTGAACTTCAAACTCAAGCTCTAATACCACTTTGTTGGAAGCCCAAATAGAATATTTGAGAGGGAAAAAAAAAAAACAAAGAGCTATCGGAAGATTTTAACTCTTTTTGTGTGTATTCTACTCACACTTGGATGATTTATATTATAATATTTCAATCCTATTTATAGGATTGTCATGAGCATAACTCATATCACAATTAAACACAACAATTTAAATCCTACACTTAATTGAGGGTGAAACTCTTACTAAATTAACTCTAACATTTTAACTTTCACATTTTTTAATTTTTAACTCTCATAAATCAATTCACATATAACTTATTTATTAAAAACATGTTTAATTTTCAATAGTAATTCAAGAATTCAATCCAAGTTTCAATTATAACTTCTTAAAAACCAAATATTCAAAGTAGAACTCCCAGGGAAAACTGTTACAAGATGCAAAAATGGGAAAGGTGAAAAACTAAGGGCGAGAATCAAATCTAATTCAACAACACTCTTTCAAGCAAATCTATATTCCAATCAATCGCAATAACTTCAAATTGACCTTTTATGTGTATATGACTTTTACTTCAATTCTCAATAAATAACCGAAAAATTGTTTGGTGCACAAGAAACAAAAGATGGGACTTCCATGAATGCGAAAAAAAATGAAGATCAAATCACAAATACTCAAAACATAATTTAAAATGATCATAATCAAGAGCGGACCGCCTGGAAGAATTCACAATAAGTCATAAACAAACTAAAATCAACATTTTGATTATTTCACTTTCGATCACTACGAATTCCCCATGTCCGAGTAGGAGATTGTAAAAAATAAAACAGTGTTTAGAATATAGCCTAAAACATATTTAGAACAATGTTTAGAATAGTTTTTAGAACTAGTGTTTTCACTCTGATGCAAATCAATGATACGGAGAATAGTCAAATCTAATTTGGGATTAGAGAGTCAGGATCTTTCACTAATTCTCTATAACTTTTTTCTTTTTGCGGATTCTAAATTCATGGTGGGTCCTACGTCGGATTGGGAATAGAATTCCCAATTTTGGGGAAAAAATTGTATAAGTTAAATGCCCGAAAGAGCATTAGTTTTTTTTTTTTTTTTTTTTTTTTTTTCTAAAGAATGGTAAGTAGAGTACTTTTCTTCAAAATCAGATTCTTCCATGGCGAGCAGAAGCTTTTCGTTTTGGAGTTGAGGCCACTCAGACGGCTGTAAAAATGATGTCGAAATTGTCCTCGTAGACAAGGGTACTGTATCATGAAAGCCGGGAACTGCAACATTTTTTCGCCTGAGCTGAAAACTCATGTCTAGGAGTTGATGTGCAGAATCGCAATCGAATTGTATTTTGGTGCTAATCGAATCATTTGATAGGGAGAAATAGGAAATGAAGACAACGCCATTGATTGGGGGAAGTGATCAAAATTCGGCGCCACCTCCATGCAAAATTATGCAAAATTCCATATGCTAGTGTTTACTATTAATTAAAGTTTTTTTTTTGGCGGAAAAAGAACACACACTGAAAATCTTTTCTTTAAAATATATTATATATATAAAAAATAATGGTCTTAGAATCATAAAATGTATTAAATTGTTGAAATTTTATGTCCTAAAACTCGTAGTTTGTACATTAAAATTATATTATATTCAATAAAGTGGTTATTGAGAACTTATTAGTGAAAATAGAATACTATAATCTTGAATAAAATTAACTAAAGTCTTGAGGCTATTTAGTATAGACTTGAACTTTATGTAGAGACATAAACGTGGATCAAGTTTGAGTTTATTGTCCAAACGGTTTATAGTATACGAATAAGGTTAGGTGTCTTATTACAGGAACACTATAGATGCGGTCCGCTCAATAGTTAGTACGAATGATGTGATCTTGAATCGTTCATGTAGAGACATGGGAGTGAGGACATCCTATGTAAAGAGTTTGCGTAAGACTGGAACTATGAAATAGTCACTTTTAACTTATAACATCGTCGACTATATAAACTAACTTTTTCGATTATGATGACCTAGGTAACTTAATCTGAATCCCGAGCTAATTATGAATTTCTGTTCAAATGGTATTATCCTTAAGTCTGCATAGGTGAGGGCAGCTCAACAGAACTGGTCTAATAAGCCTCCCATTTCAAGGGTAGAATCGGGTGGATGACTAGGGACATAGGATGCAAGATAAAATTCTCTCCTGCTCGCTTTAAGGGTAGTAGATATGTTGTTCCCTTAAGGATGGAATCCAAGTCTTGAACAAGGGAGCCCACCCTCTCATTGATCCAAGAGGGATTCGGTTTATAGGTTGGACCTTAAACCAAATGTTCAATAATGTATCGGTGGGACTTAAGGAACAAGCTAAGATGTAATCTCGTAGGTAAAATGATATTTTGACCTAGCTGAGGTTACGAACAACCTGTGAAAGATTAATTTACTGATCATTGTTAGATCAGATGGACACAAACGTTTGTTAACATATCTATAGTGAGTGGAGTGCAACTACGAAACTTTAGTGGAATGACCTGTTAGTTAAAGAATGTTGATTAGCTTGGTCTAAAAGGATTTAGCTAGTTAATCTCAGATCGTTAGAGTCTATGATCTATAGATTCATTGGGTTCCTCTGCTAGCTCATATGAAATTAACTTAGGCCAATATGTTGGAATAATTCGAATCGTTGGAATTAGGTAGAGAGAGAAACTGACGAATATATGTGATATAGCTGTCGATTATAGAACTTTATGTTTAAATGTGATTTAAATATTAAAAATATGAATACAAATTCATATTCGAAAACTCGGAATTGATGGAAATGGTCAAACTTGTGATTTGACTTTGAAAAGTCCAACTTTGATCGACTTTATATTCAAATGTGATTTGAATTTCAGAAAAATGAATGTGATTTTATGCTCGGGAGAACCAAATTAGTCAAAATGAACAAAATGGTAAAAAGTAAAATGTAGACTTTAGTTTGACTTTTCTTAATTGGTCAAATGACCATATTGCCCTTGGACTAAAGTTAGTAGGAAAATCCAACATTTTGTTGGATAATTCCACTAACACTTAGTGGGACGATGTAAACATATAGCTTATTAAGTTTAAGTGGAGAATGAGTTTGTTGATTTTTGGTGAAAAATTTACATGCATTTTTGCATGTATTTTTTATATAAAATTGCTTTTGAAAAATCTTTTGGAGACCTTTTGAAAACTTTAGAAATTATCCAAATTTTTCAAAATTTTTCTCACCTCTCTCACATAACAAATTTTTGGTTCCTTCCTCCTAATTCCATCTATCCCTCTCTCGTATTTTTTCTTCATTTAACCACAACCTGGTTCTAAGTCCGAAGAATAGCGGGTCAACACTAGTGGTGGTTTCGGTTCGTGTTCGTGAGGCGATTTCGAGGATTGGAAGCTACAAAAGTAAGTATTTTCCTTAATCCTAAATTGCTCTAATTAGAACTTATTAAGCACATTAACTTTGAAATTAGTTTAGATGCATCTAGAGTAATTTTCGATCGGTTTCTACTGTGCATGTCTTGTTTTTCTATCATAAATAATAGTAACTATTAATATCAAACTCAAAGAGTAATTATATATTAGTAAAATGATAGTCATTCCGGAAAAGTATCGGTCTATCATAAATTTCTTTGAAAAATTCAGTATACCCAACACCAGTACAGATATCATAGTTGATTTCAACCTATGAAAAACATCTACCGCCTCCATATTCATGCAAACTGTTTCTTTTCTAGCAATTGAGTTAACAGTAAAGCAATCGACCCATAATTGGCCACAAAGTTCCGAAAGTAACCCGACTAACCTACAAAACCACACAACTCCTTAATATTCCGTGGGACTGGCCAAGCTGCCATATAGCTTAGAACTTCGAAGAACCAGCCGCCACTTGTTCCGCTGGAATGACGTGACCCAAGTATTCAATCCTTTCTTGTTGCAAATTGAAATTCCTTTAAACTTGCCATAAATTTATTGGCAGGAAGTCCACTGATAAGTATTGCAAATGTTCCTCCAACGACCGGCTTCCACTGATAAGTAGTCTTGCAAATGTTCCTCCAACGACCGGCTATGTATTAATATATCATCAAAGAATACCAGACAAACTTGTGTAAATGTGGTCAGATTATATGTAATTCATCACAGACTGGAACTTTTTCAGAGGCGATACTCTTTTTGTAAACGGTATAACAAATAATTCATAATGCCATTTGTACATCTGAAATGTGGTTTTGTGCACATCAACTACTTGAACTCATATCTGGTGATATCCTAATTTTAAATCAATTTTAGAAAATACAACACCATATAATTTCAAGCAATCATCCACGATAGAAATAATATACTTATCTACGATCGTGACTTTATTTAGTGCATAATAGTCTATGCAAAATCTCCAATACCAATAGGACTGGGTCGGAGAAGACACTTCTACTTGGTTGTATAATGGCAGCCATTAACATGTCTCGTACAAGTCTCTCTATTTCATCCTTTTTTGGAATTGAGGGTATCCATAAGCGCACACATTAACATGCCCAACGTTGTGCTCCAACTGTTTCCTTTTACATTTAGCTGGTGAAACTGTAGGGCTAGAAAACCCTCAATTTCTTTCTCCTCTGAACACTTCTCTCAATGTTGTGCTCCAACTGCATATTTGTTATCACCCTCAATGTCTAACCTATTCTATTAGATGGTTTCCTTTTCAGTCAGTTGGCGAAACTGTAAAGGAAATGATGGTGATAACAAATATGCACCAGAGGAAGACATGGATGGCTAAGTAATTCTTATGCGTTATAAGTTTGTTTTTTGCTTGAGTTATTTATCGTTTTTATGGAGATTAATTTAGTTTATGAGTTTCTTTGTCTTGCTGAATTTATTTCTTTTCATAAGTTTACATTTTGCTAGAAAATCCACAATTTCTTTCTCCTCAGAACACTTCTCTCACTTTATTTGTCTAACCTATTTTACATGGTTTCCTTTTTCAGTTAGTTGGCTAAACTGTAGAGGAGGTGATGGCGATGACAAATATGCATAAAATGAAGACAGAGATGGCTAAGTAATTCATATGCATTGTAAGTTTGTTTTTTGCTTGAGTTATTTATTGTTTTTGTTGGGATTAGTTTAGTTTATGAGTTTCATTGTCATGTTATTTCCTTCCATCTCAATTTCAATTCAAACATGGGTTTGATAAGTTTAGTTGTTTTTATTTGTTTAAGTTTTGCATTGTTATGTTTCATTGTCACACAGAGGATCGTTCCAAGAGTCTATTAATATTGAGGAGTAAATTTAAGTTTGAATTTAAGTAGATGTGAGAGGGAGGAGAGGGGTACATAGCTTTATGGGTAGTTTTTTTGTTGAGTGCCTCTAAAATTATATGTTGTTACGTTTATTTAGTTCATTGGTTTTTCTTTTGTTCTAAAAAATTATGCATTGCTTATGGATTTGAATTTGGGTTAGTCAGTTCGTGAGTCTATTCATGAATACACAAAAATGGATTCAGTGACTAAGATGCTTACTCAGATTAAGACTTGTAAGTCTTAAGGAATGATATATAAACATTTTGAGACTTTTCATCTAACTTTTGGTGGGTTTTTTGAGTTTCATTTGTTGAGTTTTTTTTTTTTTTTTTTTTTTTTTTTTTTTTTTGTCATAGTACATTCTTTCATATATTCTTGAATGAAAGCATAGGTTCTTCGAGTTTTTTATCGATTTATTTTGATCTAATAATCCCTTAAATATATATTCTTTGTATTTTGGTGGGAGTAGAGAGATATTGATCATAACAGCCTAAGTTAATCTCATGCTTAACTTCATCAAGCAAGCTTTTGGATAAGTTTTGTTAAACATTACCAGTAACATTTTTAAAGTTTTAGTTGTTAAATAATATATATGTTGTGGCTTGTCGAGTACAATGCAACCTTGGCATCTATTTGCTTCATGACATTGCTTGGATTTGTAAATGATGTTCTGAATGAATCCTGAAGAGTGAGTATTTTCTACTTAGTTTACTCATTCAATTGTAAGACTTTAATTTATTATGGCACGAAGTCTCTTATTTGTCGTAAAGATCTGGATACTGCTACTGCCATTGCGATTTCAAGTTTTTTTTTTTTAATTTTGTCTTTTCTCCAAGGAAATTACCTTGCAAACTTTATATTGAAACGATTTAAACTGCTCGGAGGTTCCTTTGGCTAAGATCGTCTAGTGAGTAATGTTGCTCTACATTCTTTTTGGACTAAACTAAATTAAAGTGTTTTGGAATCCTCCCTATCTCTTGTAAACTTTTGTTTTTGGATCCAGGTTAGTTTTGAACTCCTTCAATCTCATTCTAGCAAAGACCCTAGCATTTTTAGGTAAGATATTTAAGTAGTGAAGTTATATTCAGACTTTTAAGAGTTGTAATTTAGTTTTAACCGTTGAAACTCTATTGTAGTTGGGTAATGGAAGACGTATTTGATAGTATGTTATTTGTTATTGTTTGTGGCAGATTGATTCAATTTTCGAAATTTTTTTTTTTAAGATGGGGTAGTTAAGTGTGAGCATTTGTGAATCACTTTCAAACTCTAGATTGTTCCTTGTTACACATTATTCCAAACTTCGGTTCTTGAGTTTTAGTATCTTCTTTCAAAATATTTTGGTTCTTATTTTGGTTTCTTTCCATAGGTATAATTACTAGCTTATGCTATGCTTCATGTTGTGTCATTTATTGGACTTTTTATTGCATTCTCTCCCTTTTCAATATTTCTTTTTCAAACTCATCCCAACTTTTACCTTTACAAATTTTTGCTTAGCTTTAGTAGTTTTTTAAGTTATAGCATTGCCTTAGGCCTAAAAAATAGTCACATCTCTTTCATATTCACTATGTACTATTTTTTACATTATTGTTTTGTTCAAGTTCGTTAAATGAACAATGATATTCAGTAGTCAACATATTATTGATCGTGTTGGTTCTATTACTTAAGATTAATGTGTTGTTAGTAGAATGGTCACATTCTTTGATGAAATACTCCAATGATCCTATTCTTAGCAAATGCATCTAGGGAAGAAATGATTTTTTTTAATTGTATTCTTCTTATACATGTTGAATACATGGTTTATGTGTACTCTTAGTAAATATTGTTGGATTTAGTTTGAAAGGAGGTGATCTTGAATACATGTTTAAGGGTAAATCTTTGATGTAAGGCTATTTCTTATTTCTTTTTTGTTCTTAAGTACACAATTTATATGCGTTTTTATTTATTCTTTAGTGGCTTTAGGAATGCAACTATTTGATAAAATGTTGCTATGTGAATCTATTTTGACTTGACATTAGTGTATTTGGTTCAGATTTTAGAATCCAAGTTTGTATTTGAAGCCAAGATCATCCAAGAATATTGAGTTTCTAGCTTCTTTAACTAAATTTATGTCTCGTGTGTTGGAATTTATGTCTAAAACTCGTAGTTTGTAGTTAAAATTATATTCTATTCAATAAAGTGATGGAAAAACCAAACAATAGAAACATGCTGCAGCGAAAAATAAAGGATCATGCTTTACTCTATATGCATCTAAACGATTTAGAAGTTAACATGCATCTACCATGGAATGAACCTAAACGAAGAGAGAGGAAGGTAAATGATGTACTTACCTTTGTAGTTCTCAACTTCTTCTTTGGTCCAAGACTTCTTCTCTTCCTGAAAATCACGAGCAAGGACAACCACCAGGCTGACCTACTATGCCCAGGACCAAGAACTGAGTTGTGGGACTCGGCTATGCGAAGAGAATTTTTGGAGAGAGATGGGAGTCAATCATTTAGGTGTTTTCCAGAGCAAAAACTCTCTCCTTTTCTCATTCGGTAATGAGAATTTTTATATGAAATTTACATGCAAATTCCATGTAAATTATTTCATATCTTATCAACATCTAATCAAATCATTAACTCTTTAATGAAATTAGTGGCCTTCAATTCATAATCTGCTGCCACATTTTCCATTAACGTTAATTAATAAAGTAACTAGTCAAAGGGACATTTTGGTCATTTGACCAACTTAAGTCAAAGTCAAACTTTGACTTTTCTTAGTCAAAAGTCAACTTTTTGACTTTTTACTAATTTTTCCATCTTGACTAATTCTAACCTCCCGAGTATGAATCCGTATTCATTTCTCGAAAATTCAAATCATATTTGAAAATAAATCCGGTCAAAGTTCAAAATCAACATGTTGACTTTTGACCGTTTTCTAAACTTTTCAAGCTTTTAAATATGAATCTATATTCATATTTATTTAAATCATATTTAAACACAAAACTTAAAGTTTATTTTTATCGACTTATATATTTGTCAATTTCTCTCTCTTTATCTTTATTCGAACAATTCGAATTACTTTAACATACTTGTTCTTAGTTGAATCCATATGAGCTAGAAACCTAATGGACCTATAGATCATGGGCTCCAACGATTCGAGATTAACTGGCTAAACTCTTTTAGACCAAAGTTAATCAACATTCGTTAACTAAAGAGTCATTCCACTAAAGACTCTTAGTTGCACTCCCCTCACTATAGATATATTTCTATCCACCTGATATAACCATAATGGGTAAGTCAATCCTTCACAGGTTGTTCGTAATCTTGGTTGGGTCAAAATACCGTTTTACTCCCAAGATTACATCTTGCTCCTTAAGACCCACCGATCCACTATTGAACAATTGGTTTAAGGTCCAACCTATAAACCAGAATCCTTCTCGGGCCAATGAGAAGGTGGGGCCCCTTGTTCAAGACTTGGATTCAGTCATTAAGGGAACAACCTATCTACTATCCCAGAAGTGGGTAGGAGTGAATTCCATCTTGCACCCTATGTCCCTAGCTATCCACTCGGTCTTACCCCTGAAATGGAAGGCTTATTGGGCCAGCGATGTTGAGCTTCCCTCACCTATGCAGATCTAAGGATACTACTGAAGGAATAGAAGTTCATAGTTAGCTCAGAATTAAGATCAAGTTACCTAAGCCATCATAATTGAAATAGTTAGTTCATAGTTTACGGTGTTATAACTAAAAGTGACTACTTCGTGGATCCAGTCTTATGCAAACCTTTACATAGGATGCCCCCACTCCCATTTCTCTACATGAACGATTCAGGATTACATCGTTTGTACTAACTACGGAGCGGACCACATCCATAGTGTTTATCCAGAATAAGGCGTCCAACCTTATTCATACACTATAAACCATTTGGGCTATTAACTTGAACTTAATCCATGTTTATGTCTTTACATAAAGTTCAAGTATATATGACAAACTAGTAAAAATAGCCTCAGGACCTTAAATTTATTGGTTTTAAGATTATAGTATTCAATAATAAATTTTATTGAATCAAATAACAAAGTATGAGTTTTATGACACAAATTCCAACTTACTCCCACTTGGACTAAAACTCTAAGTAAGTTAGAATTTTATAATGAGAGAAAAGTATATACATGAGTACAATAAAGACATATATAAACTAGGGCATAATCCCAATGAGTCTCCCACTTGTCCTAGTTTACAAACCGCGTAAACCTAAACCATGTAGGTGGCTCTCAAACACTTTAGCCGTGAGAGCTTCTGTAAACAGATCAACCATGTTTTGCTCGGAGGAGATTTTTGTTACTATAACGTCTCCTCGATGTACGATTTTCCTGATCAAAGTGTACTTTCGTGCAATATGCTTTCCTCGTTTATGTCTTCTAGGTTCTCGTGAGTTTGCAACTGCACCACTGTTTTCACAGTATAAGGTGATTGGCAGATGCATATTTGGAACGACTTCCAAATCTGTTAAGAACTTTTTAAGCCATACTGCTTCTTTTGCTGCTTCACAGGCAGCTACATATTCAGCTTCCAAGATTGTTTTATGCTTCTCCATACTACTGCTCCTTCGTTCAAAGTGAAAACTGATCCTGATGTAGACTTTATAGCATCTTGATCAGTTTGAAAATCGGAGTCAGTGTATCCAGTAAGGATCAGATCCTTAGAACCATACACAAACATGTAGTGTTTTGTTCTTATAAGATATTTTAGAATATTCTTAACGGCTGTCCAATGATCACGTCTAGGATTGGACTGATATCTACTAACAATCCCTACTGAATAGCAAATGTCAGGTCTAGTACATAACATTGCGTACATCAGGCTCCCAACAGCAGAAGCATAGGGAATGTTACTCATATCCTCAACTTCTTAAGGTGTCTTTGGACATTGTTCTTTTGATAAATGAATTTCATATCTGTACGGCAGCAAACCCTTTTTGGAATTCTGCATCTTATATCTTGACAACATTTTGTCTATATAAGATGTTTGAGACATGACTAGAGTTTTATTCTTTCGGTTCTGAACTATTTGGATACCAAGAATATATTGTGCATTTCCCAAATCTTTCATTTGGAATTGCGTAGCTAGCCATTCCTTAATATCAGTTAGATGACCTACTTCATTTCCAATGAGTAGAATGTCATCTACATACAAAACTAAGAATGCTACAGTAGAATTGATGATCCTTTTGTAAACACAAGGTTCATCAACATTCTGTTCAAAACCATAAGATTTGATCGTAGCAAATCTTATATTCCAGGATCTAGATGCTTGTTTCAATCCATAAATTGATTTTTGAAGCTTACAAACCTTTTTTATAAACCCCTCTGGTCGGACCATATAAATACTCTCTTTAAGATTACCGTTTAAAAAAGTTGTCTTGACATCCATCTGCCAAAATTTCATAATCATAAAAAGTGGCGATGGATAAGAGTATTCTAATCAACTTTATCATGGCAACAGGAGATAAAGTTTCTTCATAATCTATTCCCTCCTTTTGTGTATAACCTTTTGCCACTAGTCGAGCTTTGAAAGTTTGTACTTTACCAGCTTGGTCTCGTTTTCTCTTGTAGATCCATTTACAACCAATAGGTCTTACCTCACTTGGTTGATCTACTAGATACCTTACAGAATTGGAATACATAGATTCCATTTCGAGGTTCATGGCTTTGATCCATTGGTCACAATCCACATCATTCATTGCCTGTTTATAGGTCAATGGATCCTCTATGCCATCATCAGGTATGATGATTTGAGCTTCACTTAAACCCAAATAACGATCAAGCTGTCGTACAACTCTCCCACTACGACAAGGTTCTCTCAACTCTTGAGAAGGATGTGTTTGACCAATATTCCTAGTTTTATCTATTACTTTAGTAGATGAACTAGGTCTATTTGTAGCATTATTGGAAATTTCTTCTAATACTAGTTTACTGCAAGCTTGATGGTTTCTAATGTGGTCTTCCTCTAAGAACGGAGCATTTGTCGATACAAATACTTTATTTTCTTGAGGATCATAAAATAAAACACCTTTTGATTCTTTTGGATAACCTACAAATAGGCATAATTTTGAATGATGTTCCAATTTTTTAGGGTTTTGTACCAACACGTGTGCTGGACATCCCCAAATCCTAAAGTAACGTAAACTTCCTTTACGCCCTTTCCATAGCTCATAAGGTGTTTCAGAAACAGTTTTAGAGGGAACGTTGTTCAAAATATAGATAGCTGTCTCTAAAGCATATCCCCAAAAGGAATCTGGCAACTGAGCAAAAGTCATCATAGAGCGAACCATGTCTAACAAAGTTCAGTTTCTTCTTTCTGATACACCGTTCGGTTGAGGCGTACTAGGTACAAAGAGTTGTGATTGGATTCCATGTTCTATTAAATAGTTTTGGAATCGCAAATTCATATACTCTCCACCTCGATCTGATCGAAGTGTCTTTATTGTTTTACCGGATTCATTTTCAACTTTAGCCTTATATTCTTTAAACTTTTCAAAAGAATCAGATTTGTTCTGAATTAGGTAAACATGACCATACCTAGAATAATCATCAATAAAGCTGATGAAATATTCATATCCTCCTCGAGCCTTGACATTCATTGGTCCACAAAGGTCCGAATGTACGAACTCCAAAGGGTTTTGGCTCTAAGACCTTTTCTAGTAAAAGATCTTTTGGTCATCTTTCCTTCAAGACAGGAATCACAAGGAGGTAAAGAGTTATCTTCTAACTTATTTAGAAGTCCACTCTTAACCAATCTCCCAATCCTATTGAGATTATGTGACCAAGTCTTAAGTGTCATAAGAAGGCATTACAAGAAACTTTTTTTCTTTTATTCTGAGTTTCAGCTGTTTTAAACATCTCAGTATTTAAGACAAAATTTGCTCGTGTTGATCTTAACTTATATAAGTTGTTTTCAAGTATAGCAAAACAAATGTGAATACCTTTTCTTAAAATGAACGCTTCATTAATTTCAAAAGATATCTTATACATATGTTCTATTAAACAAGATATAGATATCAAATTCCTCTTCATTTGATGTGCATACAAGACATTCTTGAATAAGATATATCTATTATTAAAAAACAACTTCAAATCTCCCACTGCTTTGGCTGAGACCGTTTCTCCAGTTCCAACTTTGAGATTGATCTCGCCTTCAGAAGCGTTTTTCAAGAACTAGTTCCCTGAAATAAGAAACAAATATGATTAGTGGCTCATGAATTTAAGATCCAGGTAGAATTTTCATTTTCCACTAAACATGTTTGAATGACAAGTAAATCATATTTACCTTGTATTTCTTTCTCTGCTTTTTTTTTAGCAAGGTATTTTGGGCAGTTTCTCAGCCAGTGCCCATTTTCACCGCAGTGGTAACATTTACCTTTTTCTGTAGTCTTCTTTACCTTGTTCTGCTTGGGAGTCTTCCCTTTTCCCTTCTTTTCAATCTTTCGATTGGGTTTTGATGGTCCAGATTTAGACCTAAAGGACGATCCTCTTTTGAATTTTCCTTTTGTAATAGCAACATTTGCTTCTACTTCCTTTCCCTTACCCTTGGTAAGATTCTGGAAACGCTGGAGCTCATTCAGAAGGGTTGTCAGGTTAAATTCTATCTTATTCAGAGACGCGTTCGTTTGGAATGGTATGAAGCTCTTCGGAAGAGACTCTAAGATAAAACTAACTTGATTCGCCTCATCGATGGCACCACCGTTTACCTCAACAATATTGAAGTGCATCATCATGTCCAGGACATATTCTCTAACAGAGGTCCCCTCCTTCATACGCTTAGTGTAAATGTATTTGATTGCCTCGTGTCTAAGGGACCACTCTGGTTGCCCAAACATTCCTTTTAATGAATCCATAATCTCTTTAACCATGGCTAAGGATTCATGCTTCTTTGCTAAAACATCTTACATGCTAGCAAGAATGTAGAAACGGGCTTTTTCATTTGCTTTTATCCATCGATCATATGCTTTCCGACTAGCTCGGTTTGCATTTGAGACCGAGGTTTGAGGACATTCCTTAGTTAAGACAAACCGTAAATCATCAACAACTAGTATTGTGTTAAGATTTGATTTCCATGCCGCATAATTATCGCCCTTAAGTTTTTCGAAAGCTAACAATTGAACTATCGAGCTATTCATGCTGAAAAACAAACATACTTTGTTTAGAAACTATAATCTGAATAAACCAATCATTTTTGCAAAACTTTAAATAATATACCTTTTTATTATGTTTTGCAACGATAATTCAAAGGTTCAGAATAACCTCTACCGAGGGGTAGCCGATTATTCGTCTTTTGAATCAAGACAATCTTGACCAAATGCTAACTCACAAATATCTCATATTTACTTAGCATTTAGTTACCGTTTACTTTGGTCAAGAATATACTAACTAACTTAGTAATTCTTGTAAGTGTAACCCTTCATTTTCGATCCTCAGAGATGAAAATCATTATGCTCCCGAAAGTGGAAAGACAATATGAAAACTTATCTAAGAGATCCTATCCAAATATGGAGTTCGCAATGTTCCAAATTCTATAATACAACCCTCCAAATGGCACGTCGCTCTAGGGCAGACAAGCAGGCGCATTATAGGAATCTCACGTTGCGACCCAATGGAAGAGACCGTGAGATGTATTGTCACATATCCCTCATCCACTTACTATGAACTACTTCCCCATTCACCTTGTTCATAGCTCATGCAAACACTCTTCGAATGGAGTCCGCTCCTATGCACGACCCAAAGTCCTACATGAACGTCACGGTGTGAACTCTTAGGGACGCTAGAGCTAAAAGTACAATACTTTTCTCCAGCTGAAGTGTTCTAAAATTTCGGGTAAATTATTTAGGATTTAATTTAGGCTAATTTAAACAAATCCTAAATCTAGGTAAACCATCCAAGTATAACACTTATACTAGATTTTAACCTACGATGTCTAGGTGATAAACTAATTTTATTACCTTACATCTCTCATGCATGCTCATAAAACTAGGTTAACTGGGCTCAAGAACCGATTACGAGCTCCAGGTAGGAGGTGTTCCGTAAACCGTCAACTTAAAAACCTCCAATCCTTAGTCATCTTATCTGACTTGTTGATAAGATCGTATCAGATGAGCCTCTTGTAACTTAGTTTTACAAGATATCGACCTAAATCTAATTTTGGAAAATATGGTATTAACCTAGGTGAGCATGCATCTTATGTTTATTATAGATTTTAAAGTCTAATTTCATTTTTTAACAATTATAAAACCCTTAGACTAACCTATAATCATACATCTAAAAAAAACAAATTAATATGGCTTTGCAATAATTGAATAATTTTGTTAAATCATATTTAATAAAATTAATTCAATTATCTTTTAAATTAATCAAATTAATTTAACCATTAATTAATCATATCAATTAATTTCTATATTAATTTTTCAACATGCATGAACATGTTAACCTATGGTGGGATTTTAAAACTATATGCCATACAATATGCACATACAATTTTATTAATAATTAAACCATACATCACATGCAAGATTAATTAAAACACCCTAAAATAGATTGATTTTGGCTCTCTTAATTATGTTAAAACTAAATTATTACAATAATAATTTGATGGAGTATAATAAATGCATAACAACCTTTGCACGATCGTTGAGTAGGCAGACGACATTCACAAGCATAGGCGATTCACATACCATATGTGATCGTTGAACAAAGCATACGTGATCGCTTAGCAGATCATATGCGATCATTTATAGGTGCTAGCGACACGCATACCATACGCAGTTGCTTAGCATGTACACGATCGTTTAAGCGCTTAGCGTTATACGTACCTTACGCGATTGCTTAGCGGATATACAACCACTTCAGAGATAAACGATCGTTTAGCGCTAGCACAACACGTATCTTACGCGATGGCTTAACGAGTATATGATCGCTTCTGACGCAAACGATATGCATACCTTACACGATCGTTTAGCATATAAATGATAGAGCCATCTTAAAACGATATACGTACTATACATAATCGTTTAGTTGGTAAGCTATAGATTCTTCTTCAAACGATACGCGTACCTTACGCGATCGTTTAGCTGGTAAGCGCGATGTTCACTGGCCCAAGCGATACGCATACCATATGCGATTGTTGATAGGATAAACGATAGGCTTGATGTATCTCCTTCTGATCTTCTTAAACAACATCATCTTCTTCTCGCAAGTAAGAATTACAGCCTAATCTCAACTCTAATGACTCCAATAAATTACAGACTCTTTGCAAAAATAAATTAAGCCACCAATAGGGCTAATTACAAAGATTGAAATAAATAACTTAATTTAGAGTCAAAACCAAAACTAATCTATTTTAGTTCAACCATAACAATTTATCACATAAATTGTAAGAACCCACAATAAGCATATGAGTAAAGCTAAGAATGCTCTGATACCACATGATGGAAAAACCAAACAACAGAAGCATGCTGCAGCAGAAAATAAAGGATCATGCTCTACTCTATATGCATCTAAACGATTTAGAAGTTAACATGCATTTACCATGCGATGAACTTAAACGAAGAGAGAGGAAGGTAAACGATGTACTTACCTTTGTAGTTCTCAACTTCTTCTTTGGTCTAAGACTTCTTCTTTTCCTGAAAAGCACGAGCAAGGACAACCACCAGGCTGACCTACTATGCCCAGGACCAAGAACTGAGTTGTGGGACTCGGCTATGCGAAGAAAAGTTTTGGAGAGAGATGGGAGTCAATCGTTTAGGTGTTTGCCAGAGCAAAAACTCTCTCATTTTCTCATTCGGTAATGAGAATTTTTATATGAAATTGCATGTAAATTATTTCACATCTTATCAACACCTAATCAAATCATTAACTCTTTAATGAAATTAGTGGCCTTCAATTCATAATCAGCTGCCACACTATAGCTCAGGATTAAGATCAAGTAACCTAGGCCATCATAATTGAAATAGTCAGTTTATAGTTTACGGTGTTATAACTAAAAGTGACTAATTCGTGGTTCCAGTCTTATGCAAACCATTTACATAGGATGCCCCCACTCCCATGTCTCTACATGAACAATTCAAGATTACATCGTTTGTACTAACTACGGAGCAGGCCACATCCATAGTGTTTATCGAGAATAAGGCGCCCAACCTTATTCATACACTATAGACCATTTGGGCTATTAACTTGAACTTAATCCATGTTTATGTCTTTACATAAAGTTCAAGTATATATGACAAACTAGTAAAAATAGCCTCGGGACCTTAAATTTATTGGTTTTAAGATTATAGTATTCAATAATAAATTTTATTGAATCAAATAACAAAGTATGAGTTTTAGGACACAAATTCCAACAGAAAGTGGTTATTGAGGACTTATTAGTGAAAATAGAATACTATACTCTTGAATTCAATAAACTAAGGTTTCGAGGTTATCTAGTGTAGACTTGAACTTTATGTAGAGACATAAACGTGGATCAAGTTTGAGTTTGTAGTCCAAACGGTCTAAAGTGTATGAATAATGTTTTGCGCCTTATTCTGGAGACACTATGAATTTAGTCTGCTCTGTAGTTAGTACGAACAATATGATTTTGAATCATTCATGTAGAGACATGAGAGTGTGGGCAACTTATGTAAAGAGTTTGCATAAGACTGGAACTATGAAATAGTCACTTTTAAGTTATAACACCGTTGACTATATAAACTGACTATTTCAATTAAGATGACCTAGGTAACTTAATCTTAATCCTGAGCTAACTATGAACTTCTGTTCAAACGGTATTATCCTTAGATTTTCATAGGTGAGAGTAGCTCAACGGTGCTAGTCCAATAAGCTTCCCATTTAAGGGGCAAGACTGGTTGGATGAGTCACATAGGGTGCAAGACGGAATTCACCTTTGCCCGTTTTAGGTTTAGTAGATAGATTGTCCCCTAAGGACTAAATCTAAGTCTTGAACAAGGGATCCCGCCCTCTTATTGGCCTGAGAAGGATTTGATTTATAGGTTGAACCTTAAACTAAATGTTCAATATTGGATCAGCGGGGTCTAAGGAACAAGATGTAGTCTCAGAGCTAAAACAGTATTTCGTTGAAGCTCAGATTACGAATAACGTATGAAGGATTAACTTACTACTCATGGTTATATCAGATGGACACAAATATATTTATAGTGAGGGGAGTGCAACTATGAGACTTTAGTGGAAAGACCTGTTAGTTAACGAATGATGATTAGCTTGGTCTAAAAGGATTTTGCCAGTAAGTGTTATTTCAATAAATGTTATTGATTATATTATTAGTTTTGTCTTAATAACCTAATTCCAATAAACTAACATCCTAGGTTGTTTGATGTGCCTTTAACATTATGTAAAGACATACAAGGATCAATGTTCAAGATCAACTTAAAGGGTCTATAGTACAGGGTTAAGATTGGGTACCTTATCCTGGAAACACCATGCATATGGCTCACTTTGTATTTGATACAAACGCATTAAACCAATGCATTCATGTACGCGACATGCGAGAGAGGGTATCCTATGCAATGAGTTTTCATAAAATCGAACCACGAAATAGTAATCACTAGATGTAACTCCGTTAACTAGTTGGGTTTCTATTTCAATAGGATGACATAGGTAACTTAGTCTTAATCTTGAGAGTATCATGAACTCCTATTCACGAGGGATTGTCCTTTGATTTGTACGAATGAGAGTAGCCAGATTGCCGACTCAATATGCTTATCATTTTGAGACAAGATCGAGTGGGGAGTTAGGAATATAATCACACAAGATGGAATTCACTTATTCCCGTCTTTAGGGTAAGTAGACAAGTGTTCCCTTAAATAGTGTCTCCGAGAGTTGAACAAAAGGCCCTACCCTCTTTATGGGATGAAAGGGGTTTCTGTTTAGTGGTTGAACCATAAACAGGTTGTCCATTAGAGGAGCACTGGTATTTAAGGACTAGAATTAACCCAGGGGTAAAACGGTAATTTGACCAAGCTGGTGTTACGAACACTTGTGAAGGACTAACTTACTGGTATTAGTCTATATCTATGGACACATAAATATATCTACAGTGAGAAGAGTTCAGCTGTGAGTCTTTAGTGGAGTGTACACATAGTTAACGAATATTAATTAATGTGGTTAATGAGTTTAACCAATTAATCTCACATCGTTGTAGGTTCTGATCTGTAAATCCGTTTGGTCCTTTTTCTAGCTCGTAAAGGGTAATGAGATTTATTTATATTTTTTATAGTTTGAAATGTTCAAATCTAATTTGGGAATTAATATAATGTATAGTGATACATTATAATATAAAGTTTATATTTTAATTAGACTTTAATATATAAATTTAATTTTGGATATGATTCAAAATTAATTTATGAGAAAATAAAATATTTGAATAAGTTCAAGTATTAATTTAATGTGAATTAGATTCATATTAAAACTATAGGTTAACATTTAATGTGTATATGATACATATTAAAACTATAGGTTATGAGAAAAAAATTATATTTGAATATGATTCAAATTTTGATTAAATTAAATATATGATTCAAATTGGAGAATTAATTAATAGTTTGATTTAAGGGGTCTTTTCAAAATTATAAAAGAAGCGGCAAAATATTTACACTCTATAGAACAATTCAAAAAACGAAAAAAACACAAAGACCCACTGTGTAAAATGCCAAAAATGCTCCGTCAACCACGCCGTCAATAACACGCGCATAATATATTTGCAATTTATACGCGATCGTTTAGATATTGTTCAATATATACGCGATCGTTTAGATATGGCTATAATTTATACGCGATCGTTTAGATATGACTACAAGGCGATCGTTTAGATATGGTTCAATATATACGCGATCGTTTAGATATGGCTATAATCTATACGTGATTGTTTAGATATGGCTACAAGGCGATCGTTTTTATATGGTTATAATTTATACGTGGTCGTTTAGATATGGCTACAATATATACGTGATCGTTTAGATATGGCTACAATTTATCTTTTCAATTCCATCGTTTAATTTTGTTACACGATCGTTTAGATTTGGGGATCCAAATCTAAATGATTTTTTTTTAATTTGGTACACGATTTTTTTTAATTCTTTTGCTACACGATCATTTAGATTTCTTTACACAATCGTTCAGATTTCTTTACACGATCGTTTACTTTTTTTACATGAACATTTACTTTTTTTTACATGATCGTTTACATTTGGCTACTCCAATTCAAATGAATTTTTTTAAGATTTTTTATACACACGATCCTTTACTTTTTTTAAACGATTGTTTTCATTTGGCTACTCCAATCTAAATGATTTTTTTTCAAGATTCTTTATACACAATCTTTTTTTTTTTACACAATTGTTTACTTTTTTTTTTACACGATCGTTTACATTTGGCTACTCCAATCTAAATGATTTTTTTTCAAGGTTCTTTATACACGATCTTTTAGATTTTGCTATTTTTTTGTACACAGTCTTATACAAAGTCGTTTAGATTTGGTTACCCAAATGCAAACACATAAAAAAGAAAAGAAGAAACACGATGGAAAGAAATCACAACGAAAAAAAAGGAAAAGTAGAAAGACGATGGAAAAAAATCGAAGCGAAAAAAAAGAAGAGGAAAAGAAGAAAAACGATGGAAAGATTTAACGACGTAAATAAAGAATTGAAAAATAAGAAACATGATGGAAAAAATTGCAGAAAAGAAAAAGAAGAAAGAAGTTAGACAAAATCGTAGGGGAAGAATGGAGAAGACGAAATAGAGGAGAAAGATGAATCACGAGGAAGAAAGAAAGATGGAAGGGAAAATCTAGAATATTTAAAAATGACTAACTTTATGGGCTTTGTTACACGGGCCGTAAATAGTTTGGTGTTTTGTTACATTTACAATAGTTTTCGTTGATTTAATTTTATTTAATTAAATTTGATTTAATTAAATTAAAATTGTAGGTTATGTGAGAGATATTCATTTAAATATAATTTAAATGAAATATTAATTAAATTATATTTAATTAGTTAATTAATTATTTAATTAAATAATATTAATATTATTTCAATAATAATAAGTTATTATTAAATTAATAGGAAATGTGGGTGTTTTTCGCACGTTCTCAAATTTTCGCTTAACTTCCCACTTCTTTCGTCTGAAGAAGACGAAGTTATTTGCGTAACAAAAGTTGAAGAGTTCTGTGATTTTTGCAGACTCTCTAATTCTTTCTGAAAGATTTTTTCTCTCTGAAAAAATTTTCTCTTCCAATTTGGTTCCCACAGACCATCTCAATCAAGAGAATAGAAAGGTTTCCAAGTGGTGGTGCCCCAAATTGACGTTTGGTAGATTGAGAGTCGTCAACGTGCATAAGTTCTTCTCTGTAATATTTCTTGAAAGCTTGTTTACCCATTGAAATTAGTTTTGTAATTTCTTTTGCCAATGTATTGGTATTTTTTAGGTTCCTAATTAAATTGAGTTAAGGTCTCTGTAATTCTTCCGCTGTGCAAAGGGCTTTCATCCCTTTACTCCTGTCCTCGATGGCAAAAATTATTCATATTAGAAACCTCATATGATTTCTTTTATTAAAACTTTGGATGAGAGAGCGTGGAGAGCCCTTGTAGCTAGATATGAACCACCGATGATTATTGTAGACGGTGTATCTATTCCAAAATCAGAAGTTGGCTGGACTGATGCTAAAGAACAAACGTCAGTTGGGAATGCTAGAGCTCCCAATGCTATATTTAATGGTGTTGATTTGAATGTGTTCAAACTTATAAATTCTTGTAATTCAGCCAAAGAAGCTTGAAAAATACTCGAAGTTGCTTATGAAGGCACTACAAAAGTTAAAATATCCAGACTTGAGTTGGTAACATTAAAGTTTAAAGCATTGAAAATGTCAGAAGATTAGTTTGTATCAGATTACAACAAGAGAGTTTTGGAAATAGCAAATGATTGTTACTGCATGAGGAAAAAAATTCCTGAATCTAAGATAGTGTGTAAGGTGCTATGATCGTTACTAGGAAAATTCGACATGAAGGTCATGGCTATAGAGGAAGCTCGTGATATAACTAAATTAAAATTTGCTGAGTTGTTTGGGTCTCTGCTTACATTCGAGATGGCTATATCGCACAGAGAGAATAATAAAGACAAGGGCATTGCTTTTAAGTCAATATATGAAGAAGAGACAATTGTAAGTCATCTGATAATGAAGCAAATATGAATGAATCGATAGCTCTACTGACGAAATAGTTTTCTAACGTTGTCAAGAAATTCAAAAATCTGAATACCATAGGATCCAACACTATAAATCTAACTAATTATCGAAGAAGAGATGGTGATAGCAATACCAGAAGGTTTAATGAAATCTCTAACAGGAGGGACGATGACTATGGACGAAAAAAGGACGGTGAAGGAAAAAATTTCAGTTGTAGAGAATGTGAGAGAGTTAGTCATTATCAGGCTGAAAGTTTCATATTCTTGAGAAAGCAAAAGAAAAATTTTTGTGCTACATTGTCATGAGGACACTGATGATAGTGAAGAAGATGATAATGACATAAATGCTTTTATAGAAAGTATTACAGAAACTAATTTAGGTGATGAAAGTGAAAATTTTGAAGGAAATTGCGATAATGAGTTGTTTCTTGAGGAGCTGAAAGTCCTGTGGAAAGAAGACTCTGCAGCCAGAGCAACACAAAAAGAAAAAAATTCAAGATCTTATCGAGAAAAATGAACGATTACTGTCCATCATATCAACACTAAAGCTAAATTTGAGGAAAGTTCAGAATGAAGTGTGTAAAAATGTTAAATTCAGGGTCTAAGAATTTAGACTTGATATTGAGTTCAAGACAAACTAGTTCCAACAAATTTGGTCTTGGTTTCGATTCGTTAGTAAAAAGCACTAATTCAACAACTTAGATAAAATTTGTTCTAGCTTTAGTAAATATTAAATCAGAAGTACCTATGGTGGCAACAGCTATTAGCCCTTCAACTAAAATTACTAGGTGGGTTTGTCATTACTGTGGCCAAAGAGGTCATATTAGGTCATTTTGCTATATGTTACAGAGAGATAGACTTTATCAATAGAAGATAAATTATTATGTTCTGAAGCATAAATCTAACTCTCTCAAAGAAAATGGAAGAAGAAGTTATATGGTCTGGAGAGTAAAGTAGTCAGAACAATGCAATATCGCATTTACAATTGTGCAAGGCTCAACTGATGCATGGTATTTTGACAGTGGATGTTCTACGCACATGACTGGAAATAGACCTTTCTTCTTTGAATTAAAAGAATGTGCTTCTGGACATGTCATTTTTGGAGATGGTGCGAAAGGAAGGATCATAGCAAAATGCAATATTGCAAAAATCAACCAACTTTATCTAAATGATGTTAGATATGTTGAAAGAGTAAAAGCAAATCTAATCAGTGTGAGTCAACTATGTGATCAAGGCTACAACATAAACTTCAGTAAAGACAGTTGTGAGTTGATTGATGAAAATAATCGAGTTCTTATGAATGGTTGTAGTAGGTTGATAATTGCTATCATTGGATATCCAACAATTCTGACGTTTGCCACTCAATCAAAAAGATCAAACTTGGTTATGGCACAGGAAACTAGGATATACCAACTTAAGGAGCATTGATAAAGCTGTAATAAATGAGGCTATCATAGGAATCCCAAACATTGACTCAAAAAGTAAATTCTTTTGTAGTGATTGTCAGATTGGGAAGAAAATCAAAACTTTCCATAAAAGTATGAAAGAGTGTAGCACAAACAGAGTCTTAGAATTGTTACACATTGATCTTTTGGTTCCGATGCAAACTAAGAGTCTTGGAGGAAAAAAGTATGTGTTTGTAATTGTGGATGACTTTTCTCACATGGGTAAGGTTTTTAAAAGGAAAATCTAATAATGCAAGAGTATGCATCAATTTATGTTTGAGTTTGCAATATGAAAAAGAGAAGAAGATTGTTAGAATCAGGAGTGATCATGGAAAGGAATTTGAAAATGAAGAATTGAATAACTTATGTGAAACAAAAGGAATACATCATGAATATTCAGCACCGTTAACTCCTCAATAGAATGGAGTTGTAGAAAGGAAAAATAGAACCTTACAAGAAATGGCTCGTGTCATGATCCATGTCAAAGCTTTGCCGTTGTATTTTTTAGCTGAAGCTGTTAATACAACGTGTCATATTCACAACAGAATTACTACTCAGTTTGGAACTACTGTCACTTTATATGAGTTATGGAAGGGTAGAAAACCTAATGTCAAATATTTTCATGTTTTTTGGAGTACTTGCTATATCCTTGCTGATAGAGAGTATCATAGAAAGTGGGATACTAAATCAGAACAGGGATTTTTTCTTGGGTACTCATAAAATAGTAAAGCTTACCGAGTCTTCAATAATAGAACTGGAACGGTTATAGAAACGATTAATGTGGTTATGAATGATTATATATATATATATATATATATATATATATACGAACTAGTGATGATGATGAATTAGCACCTAAAGTAACTATGGTACCCAAAACTACTACTATTGCCATTCCTAAAGTCGATACAAGAATAAGTAGTTTTGAAGAAAACTTAAAACCAACTCCAAAGGAGGTAACAGTTGGGGAAATTGAACTTATTTCTTCTTCACATGTTTGAAAGAATTATCCATCAAACTCTATAATTGGAGATCCCTCAGCCGGAATTACAACTAGAAAGAAGGACAAGGTGGATTATACAAAAATGATTGCTGATTTGTGTTATACTTCATCTATTGAACCCACATCTGTAGATGAAGCTCTTAAAGATGAATACTGGATACATGCAATGCAAAAAGAATTATTTCAGTTTAAGTGTAACAATGTGCGGACCTTGGTGCCTAAACTTGAAGAAGCAAATATTATAGGCACCAAGTGGATCTTTAAAAATAAGACTGATGAAGCAGGGCATGTAACAAGAAACAAGGCAAGACTGGTGGCTCAAGGTTATGCATAGGTAGAAGAGTTGATTTTAATGAGACACTTTCACCTGTTGCCAGACTTGAAGATATACACCTCTTACTAAGCATATCTTGCATTCACAAGTTTAAATTATATCAGATGGATGTCAAGAGTGCATTTCTGAATGGGTACTTGAATGAAGAAATTTATGTGGCTCAACCTAAAGAATTTATCGATCCTGAATTTCTGCAGCATGTATATAAGCTTAATAAAGCTTTATATATGTTGAAGTAGGCACAAAGAGCGTGGTACGAACGACTCACTATTTATCTTGGCCGTAAAGGATACTCTAGAGGAGGTGCTGACAAAACATTATTTGTAAATAGGTCTGACAATGATCTAATTGTGGCACAAATTTATGTAGATGATATTATTTTTGGAGGATTTCCTAAGGAACTTGTTGAAAGTTTAATTAATATCATGCAATCAGAATTTGAGATGAGTATGGTTGGTGAATTGTCTTGTTTTCTGGACCTTCAAATCAAGCAAAGAATAGAGGGCATCTTTATAACTCATGAGAAATATGCCAAAAACATCGTGAGAAAATTTGGTCTTGAGAAAGCTCAACAAAAGAGAACTCCAGCTGCGACATGTCAAAATTACCAAAGATACTAATGGTGAAACTATAGATCATAAGTTATATAGAAGCATGATCGGAAGTCTGTTGTATTTAACAACCAGTGGACTTGATATTGCATATGTTGTTGGGATATGTGTCTGATTTCAATCTGATCCTCGTGTTTCACATTTAGCTGCAGTTAAAAGAATTAATAAATATGTCCATGGAATAAGTGATTTTGCAATTCTATATTCGTATGATACAAATTCTATTCTTGTTGGATATTGTGATGCGGATTAGGCCGGATGTTTAGATGATAGAAAAAGCACTTCCGGGGGATGTTTCTTTCTAGGAAACAATATGATCTCATGATTTAGTAAGAAACAAAATTGTGTATCACTTTCTACAGCTGAGGCTGAATATATTGCGGTAGGAAGTGCATGTACTCAGCTTATATGGATGAAGAATATGTTGCAGGAGTATGGCATCACTACTAGAAAAAGACCCTTTCTTGACGGTTGATTTTTTCATTTCTTGACGGTTTCTTGAAAAACCATCAAGAAAGGGGTGGTTTAATAAAAAAACCGTCAAGAATTTTGATTAAAAGGCGGAGGGGAGGCAATTTACAGAATTCTTGACGATTTTGAAACGTCAAGTAATATGCAATTCTTTCTTGACGTTTTGAAATCGTCAAGTTGTTTATTTTATATTCTTGACATTTTTAAAACGTTAAGAATTTTTATGAGTTCGATATTCTTGAAGTTTTTTAAAACGTCAAATGTATATATTTATCCTTGACGTTTTAAAAATATCAAGAAATGTCGATAAATTCTTGACGTTTTAAAAAGTCAAAAAATTTCATTTTCAAATTTATTGACGTTTCTTGACGTTTTAAAACGTCAAAAATGTTTTATAAAAAAAACATATTTTTTTAAAAATAAACCTACATTTCTCCTTCTCTTTTTACTTTTTCCCTTTCCCTCCCAATTTTTGGAATTAACCTACCTCCTCCCAATTTTTCAATCTTCCTCTCACCCAAGGTCCTCCAAAGCTGCCGCCGCCCACCATCTACCGATCGTTTGCCGTCGGTTGTCTGCCGCCGTCGAGTCTGCCACCTGCCGCCGCCCATCATTCGTCCACGAAGGACGTCGCGTCTGCCGCCTGCCGCCCAAACCGCGACAAACGCCCGGGCCCATACCCCCGCGAAGGATCGTCGTGTCTGCCGCCCACCCCGTCCACGACCGCTCGCGTCTGTCGCTCACACCGCCGCGACGATCGCTCGCGTTTGCCGCCCACACCGCCACGAACGGCCGCTCGACTGCCGCCCACCCCCGCCACGAACGACCACTCGGCTGCCGCCCACCCCCACCCTGCGTCTTCACGTTTCTTCTTCCGCAACCATCGTCGCAAGCCGTCTCTTCACGTTCCGTCTTTCGCAACAGTCCGTCGCAACCCGCCGCTGCAATCCACCGCCGCAGCCAACCGCCGCAGTGAATTCTGCCCTATTTTTCTCCTAATTTTATCCTTAAGTCATTTTAATTAGATTTGTTTTGATGTCATTTATTTTTTTCATTTTTTAATTTAGTTTCATGCTAATTTTTTCATTTATCTATTATTTGTTTTCAATTTTGTTTGGTGTTGGAGATTGAGGGGATATGAAGTTTCTTGATGTTGGAGGTTTAGTGTTCACTATAACCCACTGTATGTATTGCCCAATACGACTTTGTTATTGTATTATTTTCAATTAAGTTTATAGGGGAAATCATGGACCACCAAGCTTTTCTATTTGGGATATCATTGAAGTTATGTTATAGGGGAAATCATGGATCACCAAGCTTTTCTATTTGGGAGGATATTGAAGTTATCTTATATTGAAGTACTCACTAGAAACATTTAGGAATTGTTTTGGATGTACTTTATAGTTGATTTCATCCACTTAAAAAACCTAAAAAAACCAATCAAAATAAGCACTTATAGTATGTATTTTGATATTCCTTTGTGAAGAAGGTAGAGTACCCATTTAGACTTTGTTTTAATAATTGCATTTGTTTGCATGCAAGTTCTTATTCCTTTGTATTTTGATTGTTGGATTTTAATGTTATAGATTTGGTTATGGTGGAAAGTTAGTCTTATTAAGCGAATGTTTGTTCAATCTCCCTATTTCTTTTCTCTTTTTATTATCTCAACAAGACTTTTTGAACTAATTTAATTTACTTTATTTGTCAATAGATTTACAATTATGGATAAATCATGGATGCATAAAAGTAGATTACCCAAAGAATATGAGTTGGGCGTGGAAAATTTCATCAAATTTGGATTTTCGAATACAAGTACCTCTTACATTCGTTGTCCTTGTTTGAAATGTGGGAATTGTGAAAAGCATAGTAGAAAGGATGTTAGAGATCATTTATATGTTAATGGTATTGATAAAATTTCTAAAATTTGGTTTTGACATGGTGAAGCACTTCCTAACTCATCTTTCTATGGAGAATCTTCAAAGTTTGACACACATACATGTGAAGAGAATGATGTTGGAAGTGTAAAAGAAATTATTGAAGTTGCTCACGAGGAGTATTCAAAAGACCCAAATGGATTTGAGAAGTTGCTTATTGATGCTGAAAAACCATTGTATGAAGGATGTAAAAAGTACACAAAGTTGTCTACTCTAGTTAAATTGTATAATTTAAAAGTTAGATATGGATGAAGTGATATCAGTTTTTCAGAATTACTTAAAACTTTGAAGGAATTTCTGCCAACTACCAATGAACTCCCAAATTCATTGTACGAAGCAAAGAAAATATTAGGTGCATTAGGAATGGAATATGAAAAGATTCATGCATGTCCTAATAATTGTTGTCTCTATAGGAAAGAATTTGCTAATGCAACAGAATGTCCTGAATGTGGTCAATCGAGGTGGAAAAACGTTAAGGATAGAAATGAAAAGAGAAAGCAAATTCCCTCAAAAGTGATATGGTACTTCCCACCCATTCCACGATTCAAAGGCTATTTAGAAGTATTGAATGTGCTGAAAACCTGCCTTGGCATGCTAGTGAAAGAATGACTTGGCATGCTAGTGAAAGAATTGAGGATGGTACTTCCCACCCATTCCCTCAACTGAGCTTGAAGTTGGAAATAGTGGGGTTTTAGATAACTTAAGGTGGATTGCTCATGGCCCTCATTCTTTTGTTATTACATATAGTGGTTATGCAATAAACGGATGTCACTATCACACAAAATCTTCTGAGAAGGATCGAAGTGTACAAAACAGTGGAGTTAGTTTAGTTGCAAAAACAATGCAAGTGTCTAGTTCTAAAGATAAAAATCTCGTCATTGGAGATATGTCATTCTATGGAGTGATACAAGAGATATGGGAACTCAATTATAATACGTTTAATGTTCCGGTGTTTAAATGCGATTGGGTTCAGAATAGTGGTGGTGTTCGGATCGATGAACTTGGTTATACTTTAGTTGATTTAAATAGAGTAGGACATAAGTCAGACTCATTTATACTAGCAAGCCAAGCAAAGCAAGTGTTTTATGTTGAGGATCCAAGTGATGTTAGATGGTCAGTTGTACTCACTCCACCACAAAGAGACTTTGAAGATAGATATAATGACGATGAACTTGGTGATACAATACTCCGGTGTGAAGGAATACCCAATGATATGCCAGATGTCTATTTAAACAATGATTTGGATGAAAATGTCTCAACGTACGTAAGGTCAGATTGTGAAGGCACATGGATACCTACATAATATTATAATGGTGTGTTCACGATTTTAAACAAGTAGACCATAAGTTTATTATGTTCATTTATCTTATTTCATTATTTATTATTGTTTAAAATTTGTATATCATGCTAATGTTTTCTTCATTTGGATTGACAGCTTCGCATAATATAATATGGACGATCTTAATGAAGAAGTTGGTGTCGGTGAGTTGAATGCAACAGTTGAAGAAACCCCAAAAGAGTTGATGTGACGACGAGGACCTACTATTATGTTTGATGTAACTCGCATTAGAAGTTTGGGAGACAAGAAGGTGGTGAGGGACAATGAAGACGGAGCACCTATTGGTGAGAATGGAGCGAAGTTAAAGTCTTTCATAGAGTCTGCAAAGTGTGCCTGTAGAACTGAAAGATAAGATATTCACTACAGTTGAGGTATATATAACTTTAATGTTCTTATTATATTTGATAATGTTCTTGTGTATGGACACTTGATTAAGTACTTTTAATTATTTAGGCTGCATTCGTCATTGATCCAAGATCTAGGAAAACCGTTCTCCAAACTGCAGGTATTTCGTTTCGTCAGTTTAAGAACTGGCTAACAACGAAATACATCATCCCGCATAAAGATGAACCACAATTGCTTCAAGTTCTACCTGAAAAGTATTCCTTCATTGAGCAAAATCACTGAGAAGAGTTTGTAAGGTCAAGGTTATCAGAGACCTTTCAGGTACGAATAACTTTTATACATGAAAATCATTCGGAATAATATTTGCTACTTTCTCATTAACAAATACATTTGGATATAGAAAAAAAGAAAATTACAACAAGATAGACGATCGAAGAACAAATACAATCATAGAATCTCAAGGAAAGGGTATGCCAATCTTAAGGAGGAAATGGTAAGATGTTTAGATGTCTAAGGAGGAAACTCCCATTTTTGTAGTTTGTTCTTTCTTTGTTGCCAAAGAAACCTTATAGAATTTGGGATGTCTGGTTTGATATCTGGTGTAATGCTCCTCTTTGCTTGCGTGGTGTAAGTTTGTTTGTTTCTTGTAAAAGGCTGCATAAAATGTTGTAAGTAGGATTATTGTATGACTTTGTCATTTGGGGGGGGAGGGGGGGGTTGTTTGTTTCTTGTAAAGGGTTGCATAAAAAGTTGTAAGTTTGTTGTTTGTTTCTTGTAAATGGTTGCATAAAAAGTTGTAAGTAGGATTATTGTATGACTTTGTCATTTGGGGGGGGGGGGGGGGGAGGTTGCATAAAAAGTTGTAACTACGATTATTGTAAGACTTTGTCATTGGGGGGGGGGGTTGTTTGTTTCTTGTAAAGGGTTGCATAAAAAGTTGTAAGTTTGTTGTTTGTTTCTTGTAAATGATTGCATAAAAAGTTGTAAGTAGGAATATTGTATGACTTTGTCATTTTTTTTTGGGGGGGGGGGGGGGGGGGTTGCATAAAAAGTTGTAAGTAGGATTCTTCTAAAGCTTTGTCATTTGGAGGGGGGGGGGGGGAGTTGTTTGTTTCTTGTAAGGGGTTGCATAAAAAGTTGTAACTAGGATTCTTGTAAGACTTTGTCATTGTGGGGGGGGGGGGGGGGGGGGTTGTTTGTTTCTTGTAAAGGGTTGCATAAAAAGTTGTAAGTAGGATTATTGTATGACTTTGTCATTTGGGGGGGGGGGGGGAGGTTGCATAAAAAGTTGTAAGTAGGATTCTTCTAAAGCTTTGTCATTTGGAGGGAGGTTTGTTTGTTTCTTGTAAAGGGTTGCATAAAAAGTTGTAACTACGATTATTGTATGACTTTGTCATTGGGGGGGGGGGGGAGGGGTTGTTTGTTTCTTGTAAAGGGTTGCATAACAAGTTGTAAGTTTGTTGTTTGTTTCTTGTAAGTTTGCTTTATACCAAAAATGGAATACAAGCTAATATGTTTACCACTTGAACTCCATGTTCTCGAATGAAGAAGGAGGGTTCAAATGAAGTTTATGTTGATCGAGCTAAAATGTGGAAGAAAGCTCGAGTTAACAAACAATGACAGTACGACAACGACGACATTCAGCAAGTCGTCCATAAAATAGTAAGTCATTACATGTAAATCACACATTTCAATTATCCATTACATAAGCAATCATTTCTATAACTTACATTAATTTTGCTATCTTTTTAGGATGAGATATCAATGAATACAAATTCATCGTTTGTGAATAGACACTGTTCGAATGATGTATTAACCCAAGCATTGGGTACAAAAGAGCACAATGGTCGTGTGCGTGGGGTTGGTGGATACGTTACTCCAACAACGTACTTTCATTCAATTAAGAAAACATCAAAAGATGAGGCGAACATTCTAGTTGAGAATGAAGAACTCCATAGGCGAGTTAGTGAATTAGAGGCACAAATTCGCTCAAACTTATCTACACCATTGTCTGCACAGGGGAGTTGTTCAAGGCCAATAGTGTTAAAGGGGATTGAAGAGAAGGGTAAGAGAATAGAAGTGGAATCCTTGGACAAACCAAAGCAGAAGGAAAAGAAAGGGAAGGAGGTGATGAAGATGAATAAACCAGAGTTGAACGTCTTGAAGGTATGTAATCCACTATTAAACTCGAATGTCTAATATTGTACGTCTTACTGAATTTGGATGTTCTTGAATTAGGAGAGGGACTTAATAAAAATTCCTACAGAAAAAGAAGTTGTATGTGAATCGACATCAACTTTGCCATTAGCGTTGAAGTCGATTCTCAGATATGCTGAGAAGGTAATGGAGAAAGATTCCAGCATCACTTTTTCACTACTCGCTGACCTTTTTGGCGTTAGTCGAAAGACTTCTGTGCTTCGAGAGGATATCGTTGATCTTTGTAACATGAACGAAGTGAAAACGTTTACATTGGTGGCCTATATGATGTAAGTCAATTTCATTCCTTTGCATCTAAATTTATGTATCTCCTTTACGAGTTTATATATTTTGTAGGTACTTGTATTCATCTATTAGTGGTTTGAAAGAAAATATGAAGTATGTCTTTGTCCCTAATCTCATCTGGAAACACACAAGAATCTCGAATTTGAAACTTGTGTAGTAGATTGATGGTGCCTAAACCCGACCAAGTAGTTTTTGCTCCTTTTAATCCCGGGTAAGTTTAGTTAGGGTATTGGTTGCATTGACAATAAAATAGTACTTACATTTTTGTATAATTAGGGGTCATTGGGCACTGCTTGCTATAAATGCGTATGAGGATACAGTATTTTACCTTGACTCGCTAAGGACGACATCAAAAGCAACTACAAGATATGTAACCGACACATAAGTTTAATCTTTTATATCATGTAGTGCTCTTAATTCTAATGCATGTACAATATTCTAAGATATGTGCAATCTTATCTTGGGAAAACAGAGCAATAGCGATATTTCACTCGCAAAAGAACATTAATAAAAGCAGGAAACAAACTTTATGTCGAACAGTAAAGGCAAGTATAAATATTTAAATTCAATTGTATTTTGTAGATTACTAGCAATTAAGACTAGTTCGTTATTCTAATTTATTGTTTTTATAGTGTCCACTACAAGTCGGGAGCACTACGTGTGGATACTATGTCATGAAGTATATGAGAGAAATTGTAAACAGGGGAAGCATTGTCATCTCGGATTCGGTATGTTATATATCAAACTATTTCTTTTGTACGTATAATAATTTTCATGAATACTAATTCATTTATTTTGCTTGTTTACAGATTGATACACGAAAAACATACTCACAAGCCGAGTTAGATGAGGTGCGGGTTGAGTTGGTAGAGTTTTTGGGTTCGTACATGTGATCTAGGACTTATGGCGTCATCTCTGAAAAAGGAAATTAACTTTATTTTTTGTGGCTGATTTTTTGAAATGTTCATATGGAGGAGAGGGGTTGATTGATATACTTTTGAGACTTTGTAGAGGATTAGAGTTTAGGTGAATTGTTGATAGGTGAACTGTTCATATGTAGGGGGTTGCCATTATGAAAGTTTATGTATTGGGGATGGTATACTTTTGGGCTAGGTTAGTTAATTAGATGATGTTTAGTTCAATTCTTGGAAATCTGTTGAAATTGTTTATATATATATTGGTTTTGTAAATGATATATGAATATGATGCAAAGTTTTGGAAATGATATTGAATGGATGATGTTTAGTTGCCATTTGATGTATATTTGTCGTTTATATGTAGTTGAATTTTTGGACCAATGAGAGCATAATACAGGAAGAATAATATAAAATAAATTACAATTAAAAAAATGAAAAATTGCTTGACGGTTTTAAAATGTCATTAACAATACATTTCTTGATGGTTTGCAAATGTCATAAATAACAAAATTCTTGACGGTTCTAAAATGTCATTAAAAAGCACTCTTGACGGTTTCCAAATGTCATGAAAAAGAGTACTCTTGACAGTTATTAAATGTCATGAAAAATGAACTCTTGACGGTTTGTAAATGTCATGAAAAATGCACTCTTAACGGTTTTAAAATGTCATGAAAAATGCACTCTTGACGGTTTTATAATGTCATGAAAAATGCACTCTTGACGGTTTTAAAATGTCATGAATAGTCGTATTCTTGATGGTTTTCGGGCCTCATCATCTCATTCTTGACGGTTCTAAACGGTTATAAAAACGTATCCTCTTGACGGTTTTCAACTATCATGAAAAATTGAATACTTGACGGTTAGAAAGTGTCAGCGATACCAATTCTTGACACTTTTTACAACCATCAAGAAAATGGCCTTTCTTGACACTGGATTCAACGACGGTTTTAAAACCGTCAAGAATACTCATTCTTGACAGTTTAAAACCGTCAAGAGAGTCAGTTTTTGTAGTAGTGCATTCTACAAAATCTTATGACTTTATATTGTGATAATGAGTGCTATTGATATCTCCAAAAATCCGATTCAGCACAGCCAAACAAAACATATTGATATTAGGCATCACTTTATTAGAGAGCTTATTGAAGAAAGAATTATCACTTTGGGACATGTTCGTTCGAACTTACAATTAGCAGATATATTTACTAAACCCCTGGATGCTAATTTATTTGAGTTTGTAAGATGTAATTCATTTATTATCTAAAAAAGGCGATGCAAATATATCACGATCAGAATTAATAGGCATGTCAGCATCGTAATAGGCATAAATAGTGGTCATTACGGCTTCTGATCGGGAAGCATTTGATATTTTAAGTTTCCAGGTTTTTAGAATTTATCGTTCATCTTAAAAATTTAAGACTTTATTATGAAATCGTGACCGTCGCTATTCCTTCTTCATAATCATTAATGGTGAACACTCGAAAAGGTAACTATCAGGCTCAATCGTCAAAAGATGTTATGAAGCTCCAATAGCTTAGTCTAACATGCATGGTGTACGAATGAGGAGTCGCCAGTTCAAAAGCACTCCTCCATGGAGACCGTGTTGACTTCCATTAGAGAAATCTTAGGTAAATGTCTTTGAAAATAACCATTTACCTGTGAATGATGAGATTATTGCTGAAAGTACTAGGGTGTTGAAATTGCACTAAATGTCTCTAAGGCTTACAATACCTATATGGATTCTGACGAGCGAGATGATATTTCTTTAGCTAGATTGTTGAAGAAAGGGTTATTTTCCAATGTTGTCCCGGTTAAATCTGTTGATTCTGACATTTCAACTCATTCTCATGAGAGCTTCTCCTTTGAAGATGTGTTTGTTCTAACACTGGGTCATCCGCCTACGAAAAATGAAGAAGTTGGTCCATCGCGTCGTTCACTGCCGATTAAGCCATCGATTTAGGTTGATGCTTCTATTACAAATCAGCGGTCAGTGCCTGAACATAATCCTATTGATGGATCTACTGAGAATGTGGGAAGGAATGATGTTCCTGTTGTTGAGTCTTCGGCTACTATTGGGTCTCCTATTACTAATGAACATGTCGACCCTATTGATACTTGTACAACCAATACTATTGAACCAGATGTTAATGATGTACTCCAATAAGAGACTCAACAATCTCCTGGTATATCTAGGCCAAAGGGAAAGAAGGTTCAACAAAATCGACGAAATATTACTACGAAAACTGGAAGGAAGAAGATGCCCCCTAACATTCCATCGTTACCATTGATGGAATCTCGTCATTTCAAAAAAAATGTTCAAAGATGGAAGTATGTTGTGTAGTGAAGGATTACAGATAAGGTAAATGTTTCTCATCAACATCATTCTTGTTTAAGTGTTATGGGACTTATCGAAAAGGTTAGTCTCTCCAAGACAGTATCAAATGTTAGACTTTTCTATCCTCAATTAATTAGAGAATTTATTGTAAATTTGCCTTCTGACTTTTACGATCCTAGTAGTCCGGACTACCAAACAGTTCACATTCGGGGCTTAAAATTCAAGATTTCTCCTGCAATGATTAATGGGTTTATGGGTAACAATGTCGAACCTAATTCCTCACACTCAAACCCATCAAATAAAGTTTTGGCTCTTGTGTTATCTGGAGGGATTCTATCTGCTTGGCCTGTGAATGGAATTCCAGTTGTATCTCTCAATATAAAATATGCATTCTTTATAAGATTGGTATTGCGAACTGGTTTCCATCTTCACATGTTTCCAGTGTGTCTGTTGCTTTGGGAACATTTCTTTATCAGATATGTAATAATGACACTGTGGATACAGACCTCTTAATATATAATCAGCTTCTCAGGCATTTGGGAACTTTTGGTGATAAAATACCTATTGCTTTACTGCGTTTTTTCTCATGCTCATTACTTCACCTGAATATTTTGGTCCTAACAACGCTTGATGCCCCTAGACTTGAACCAAAGGCTTTATCTCTGAGTTATAGACATTTTCAGGGAAATCATGTTCCAGATATAGAACATGACATGCGACCTTCAAGGGCTCCTCGTATGTTTGACACGGAAGATTTGGGTGAGAGTGTTGAAGGCTTCTTTGTTAATTGAGACTTAGCCTTCAGAATTGTTAATACACTTACAGCTAAGTCTCGAGCTCTCTCTACTTCCATTCATTTGCTTTTTGAATGACGGTTAAAAGTTCATTCGCTTATCCGCCACTTGAAGTCATTAGTTCCTTCTACTAGTATGGGGGAGCATGATCTTGAGTGATTTTTCTTTTTGGTTCAAGAGGGGAGTAGTAAGTAGTAGGGAAGCTCATTGGATGAGGCTGAAGCAGGGTTGCTGTCTGTTTTGAAGTTTGTTTTTTTTAAGGTGTTGTTGATCTGTCATTTCTTTTTGAAGTCGTTGTTTAACTGTTAAAAGGTAGTATGTTGTTTGAAGTCTTGTGATATGATGTTTAAAAATTAACGAAATGAAATGATGTGCTAGTTAGTCTGCTACTTGAAGTATATGGTGTTGGATGTGTTGGTGATGATTGTGTTGATCTGTTGATGCTTATGTTGTTTTGTTGTGTTGTCATGAAGTTTAATATGGATCCTTATTGTTTGATCCATGAGAAGGTTCTGAGTAGGGTTGATTTGAACCAGAAAAGAAATCTCCTCTTTTTGCAAAAGGGGGAGTTTGTTGGGATTTTGTCAAAAAGATTTTATGGGATTATCTTTTTAAGTGATAAGATATTTAATTTCCAAAAGATAAAAAGATCCTCCTTTATTTTAGGAATCTTACATTAATATCTTTGTGAAATTATACTTGAAGAAATATATATATATATATATATATATATATATTGTGGATGAAAAAAGGTAGGGACGATTAATTAGGAGGAAGATTTATCTACTGAAGATTGTTTGTGAGATTGATTGCAGAAGTTATGAGCATAATGAAGCTAGTGCGATCTTTTATCTATGGTATCAATATGTTGATCTAAGATGATTGTGATGATGAGTAAGCTGAATGACGAAGCAGTGATCAAAGTGGTCACAGTAAACTCCAAGAGAGGATGAAGATGTCGTCAAGAAGATTCACTCATGCATTCGGGGGGAGCCTGAAGACTGAAGCTAATGAGCATGTAAATTAGTCATATAGTTGAACAGAGATCACATGTTGTATCGATGTATCTTGACTAAGTGTGAATCATAATAATATTACCCATTAGGGCTATGCGCAGCTCCCCGGACATAGGCAACATTGGTCGAACTAGGTTACCAAAGTTTCTTGTGTTATACTCTTCTACTATCCCTCTAGCTATTATAACAGTTATTTACTTTAGAATTAACTAAAGGTTTATCTGATTATCTCTCACTGTTTTTCACAATTTTAGCAATTTTGCCTTGTATGTAATGAGATTTTAGCAATTTTATCTCACACTATTTTTCACATACAAATCTCAAGAAATAAAGAATTGAATTTTTCTGCATAATTCTTGATCTACTTTGTTTTTTGATTCAAATCATGATTGAGATTGCTCTATTCACTTTGATTTCTCTATGATTTGTATTCAATTACACTTTCTTTCTTGGCCAAATTAATTATCTTGAATGCAATTTGTAATCTAATACATAAGCATGCAATGTGCCTTTCTTTTTGTAAAATTAAAGAAATCTTTCTTATTGATCTACATTCCAATTCTAAGCATTAATTTCTTGACATCATAATTAGGCAATCTATTATTTTTGTCAAAATTCTTGGATAGAAGTTCATGTCCTAATTCATTTTTTTATGACAATTAATGCATAATTGAAGCAATTTCTCCCATGCATTTCTCCATTCTTGATTTGTAAAGAAGAATGAATCTTGATCAATTTAATTTTGTTGATTAAGCAATTTAAATCTCAAAATTAAATAGATCGAGAGCATTTAAATTTTCTTAATCCTTACTTGAATCTTGATCAATCTTTGCTTTGCAATTTTAATTTATTTTTTCTTATGATAAAGAAACCCCTAAATTTCTAATCTCCCTTACCTCTCTTTAATCATTTGAGTGAATCTTTACACATTCTTTGTCGGAATTTATGTCCTAAAACTCGTAGTTTGTAGTTTAAAATTATATTCTATTCAATAAAGTGGTTATTGAGGACTTATTAGTGAAAATAAAATCTTATAATCTTGAATCCAATAAAATGAGGTCCCAAGGCTATCTAGTGTAGACTTGAACTTTATGTAGAGACATAAACGTGGATCAAGTTTTAGTATATAGCCCAAATGGTCTATAGTGTATGAATACGGTTGGGTGTCTTATCTTGGAAATACTATGGGTGCAGTCCACTTTTTAGTTAGTACAAACGATGTGATCCTGAATCGTTCATGTAGAAACATGAAAGTGGGGGCATCATGTGTAAAATGTTTACATAAGACTAAAACCATGAAATAGTCACCTTTAAGTTATAACACCATTGACTACATAGAACCATAAGCTAACTATGAACTTCTGTTCAAATGAAATTATCCTTAGATCTGCATGGGTGAGGCTAGCTCATCAGCACTGGCCTAATAAGTCTCCCATTTTAGGAGTAAGACCGGGTGGATGGCTATTGACATAGGGTGCAAGAGGAATTCACTCCTACCTATTTTAAGGTTCGCAGATAGTTGTTCCCTTAATGACTAAATTGAAGTCTTGACCAAGGGGCCCCACACCTTCTCATTGGTCCGAGGCATTCGATTTATAGGATTAACCTAAAACCAATTGTTCAATAGTGGATCAGTGGTACTTAAGGAACAATATGTAACACGTGGGTAAAACGATATTATGATCCAGCCGAAGTTACGAACAACTTGTGAAGGATTAGCTTAATAATCATGGTTATATTAAATGGATAGAAATATATCTATAGTGAGGGGAGTGCAATTGTGAAACTTCAGTGGAATGACCTGTTAGTTAATAAATGTTGATTAGCTCAATTTAAAAGGGTTTAGTCAGCTAATCTCGGTTCGTTGAAACCCATGATCTATAGGTCCATTAGGTTCTCATGCTAGCTTATATGGAATTAACTTAGAACAATATGTTTGAATAATTTGAGTTGTTCGAATTAGGTAGAGAGAGCGAAATTGATGAATATATGTGATATAGCCGTCAGTTATAGAGCTTTATATTTAAATATAATTTAAATGTTAAAAATATGAATACATATTCATATTTAGAAGCTCAGAATTGATAGAAATGGTCAAAGTTGTAAAAAGTCAAAAAGGTTGATTTTTTACTTTCAAAAGTCAAACTTTGACTGACTTTATATTCAAATCACATATTTAAATGTAATTTAAATAGGTCGGAATTAGTCAAGACGAAAAAAATGGTAAAATATCAAAATGTTGACTTTTGACTTAAAAAAAGTCAAAGTTTTACTTTAACTTGAATGGTCAAATGACTATATTACCCTTGGACTAAAGTTAGTGAGATAATTCAACATTTTGTTGATAATCCCACTAACACTTAATTTGATAGGTGGCAACATAAGATGTAAATAGCCCACCAAGTTCCATTATTGGTGAATGGATTAATGGGATAGGTGGCTACATAAGGCATGTAATTAGTTTATTTAAAGGGCATTTTTCACTTTTTTGAGAACTTTTAGCAAAAATTTGTTTTTACGAAATATAAATTTATTTCAACCTAATTTTCTCTCCCAAATCTCAAACCAAAATTCCTCATCAAATTTTCATTCTTTTCTCAATTTCTTTCACCTAATCGGATCCCACAACCCATTCTAAGTTTGGAGAATAGCGGGTCAACTCTAGTGGTGGTCTCAAATTTGTGTTCATAAGGAGATATCGAGGATTGAGAGACTTTAAAGGTATGTTTTTCTCTAATCCCTAATTTTGTTTAATTAGGGTAGATTATGCATGTTAATCTCTAAATTAGTTTAGAAGCAATTAGAGTATAATTGATCCATAATTCCACTGCACATGTATCGTATTCCATCTTTCTTCACTTTGAATTGGAAACTAATACAAATTGTTTTTCCTTTTTCTTGCTTTAAATAAATTTCTTTAATTTCCTTGCAAATTTCTTTTAATGCATTCTTGAATGTTTCTAACACTTTCTTTCAAGTGAATTCAAGATTGATTCTTCCCTTCCATTGCTGTTATACTACCATATTAGTAAGTAAGGGCTTTACAAATTACTTTTTGACAAGGTAAAATTTTGTAAGTCATCTACCCTTATTTCAATAGAAATTTCATTCATTTTCTTGTATCCTTTCGAGCATACTATTGCATGATTTTAGCGACCTTACCAATACATTTCGTGAAACATATTCTTTTGCCCCCTGTCAAGTATAAATGTAAAACTCTACTCATCTAAATATTTACACTATGGATTTTGTAGAAGGGAAAAGAAATGAAATGATTATGGATTATGAACTAAATTGTGTTAAGAAAGATGAAGGAAAGTCTCTACATTCTAAGCGGCCTAAGAGATGCAAGATGTTCTCTTGATGCGATATAGATCATTTACCATCTTATATTTAAGGTGAACAACCACTCGACACCTAAACACCGCACTTGTTCTTCTTTGAAGACACAACTGGTAAAGATAAATCAAGCGATAAATATCTAGGCTTCCTTATTTATAAGCTTCACATTCCCCTCGCTATTTAAGGCAAGTAAACTCTCGACTCCTAAACACAACACTTGTTCAACTTTCAGGACACAAATGATTGGAGGCAAGACGCCAAAACGAAGTTGTTTCAAAACTCCCTTTTGTGCGTGTGATAACTTGTAGTAATACAAGTTATTGTGGCCTTTTATGCAAAAAAATCGAGTCAAAATGCGAGATAAATGATCAAAACGCATAGCTTTTAGTGCAAATTTATAATATTTAGAGAATGCACATTACATAAGTCATTACACCTGATTGACTATGCTTTCAAGTGTTTTTCCATGCAGGTTTGTAAAAGAAGAAATAAAGCGAGGATCGCGCACAGTAACTCAACAATAAGAAGCTGTCTGAGGAGTCGTAAGGCGAGATGCCAATACATCATTACGCGATAATATTTGCCAGAAGACAAGAGTGGTAGTTGGTGATGATGTGACAAGGAACGTCTACTTTCTATGCTGACATTTGTAAGCAAGGACAAATGTGCAACATAGCAAGGACTGGTGTGCAGCATAGCACAATTAATTTTTTTGCCTAAAGTATGCCTAAAAAAGAAGCCAACTCTACATAAAAAAAGGGACTGAAGAGGCCGGTGAAAGGACGAGTTTTAAAGTCCTTTACCATTTGTAGTAGTATTTCTTCCTCCACCTCTTCTCTAGTCAATATCTGAGTGAGAGCTTAGAGAGAGATTAGAGAAAGAGAAGTTTCTCCCACCATTTCCCCTAATTTATAAAAGAGCTAAGGAATGCAAACCATTGCATTCTGCGGCTCGAAACATCTTTTTGCCTCCATTTTTATACTTTGCGATGTATAGTATAAATATTCTTCATTTTATGGTTGAAAGGCCTGCATTTTCAATACAATACATTTCTATACATTTTCATTTCTTTACTATACATCTTGTTGATGTGTCTTAAGTAGTTTAAGTGTATGTTTTATACTTGATAAGGATTCTTTAGTTATAAGTCTCATCAAGTTTAGCTGAGCTTAACTCAATCACTTGGTCAGAGTTCATCGCTAACTTCTCGAAAGAGTAAGTAGCGAGGACATAGCTAAACATGCGTAGAAGGGAGGTTGGAAACAAACTCCATTTTGGCGTTTTGCCTCCAATCATTTGTGTCCTAAAAGAAGAACAAGTGTGGTGTTTAGGCGTCGAGATGTTGCTTGCCTTAAATAGAGAGTCAAAATGATGCTTATAAGTAAGGAAGCTTATATGTACATAGCTTGATCTATATTTACCATTGGTATCCGAAAAGAAGAAAAAGTGAGGTGTTTAGGCGCCGAGAGGTTGCTCGCCTTAAATATAAGATAGTCAAGTGATCTATATCCATCAAGAACATATTGCATGGCTTAGATCGCCTAGAATGCAGAAGCTTTCCTTCATTTTTCTTAATACAAGTTAGTTGATGCAATCATTCCATTCCATTCCCCTTGACAGATCCTTTATGTGAATAAGTAGATTAGTATATTTTTATACTTACACTGTATAGAATGTATATCGCCTGGCATAAGAAGTAAGCTTCGTAACTAAAGTTTTGATAGAAATTCCCTATGTTCGACCTTGGCTTACCTAGGAAACCTCTTGCTTTTGCTTACACTTGGAGAAGCGTGAGAAAAACTTGTACTAAACGTTGATTATTATGCAACACATAGGTAGGATATACACCTTTTATCGCATAACCCTAACTATGATATCCATCATTAGTCGCATAATTAGAATTCATCATGACACGTCCACGAATAAAATATACTAACAAAAACAAAGAAGCAAGTTTTTTATAAGTACCAACGTGTTTAGTGAGGTCTTTGCTACTTACTCTCTATAGTAGTTAGCGATGGCACTTATCAGGCGATGAGTTAAGTTCAGGCAAAACACGATGAATCTTATAAGTAAAGAGTCCTTAGCAAGTACATAACACATAGTTAAACTACTCACAACATTTCAATCAAGATAAATAGCAAAGAAATGGAAGAAAGACAATGGATAAACATGAATTATATTGATAATATAGGCCTCTCGACCATGAAAAGAAGAACATTCATACAATACAGTACAAAATACACAAATGGAAAGTAAATAAATGAGCGAAGCTGCATAATGCATTGATAGACACTCCTTGGCTCTTTTACAAGTTAGAGGAATGATGGGTAGGTTTCTCTCTCTAATCACTCTCTAAGCTCTCACTCAGAAATTGACCGGAGAATAGGTGGAAGAAGAACAACTACATATGAGGAAGCACTCTGAAACTCATCCTTCCTCCAACCTCCTTAAGGAATGGCCTCCTCTGATTTCTTCAAGGTGGAGTTGGAGGTACTTGTAGGCATACTTAGGTGGAAAATTAATTATGCTATGTTGTATATCCGTACTCCCTATGTTGTGCATTTGTTCTTGCTTACGAATGTCAACGCATAAAGTAGTCGTTTCTTGTCACATCAACTTCACTACCACTCTTGTCATTTAGAGCCTGTTTAGTAACTTTCCTATTCTATGTTTCTTTTTTCTTGTTCCTTGTTCCTTGTTTCCTATTTCCTGTTTCTTCTTCTTTTTAGAACAAGAAATAGGAATGTGTTGGATAACTGTTTCTGTTTCTTGTTTCTTGAAAAAAAAGAAACAAAAACAAAAAAAAATGTGTTTGATAATTATTTCTTGTTTCCTTATTTTCTTCCAGATTTACTTTTTGTTTTTCACACCTATTTCAATTAAACATTAAACAAAAATATAGGTCATCCATCAAACATAAAAAATAAAATTATCAAAAGTTTATTCATTTAATCCGAAGAATTACCGATGCACAAATAAAAATAATAACATAAACATAAAATTGTATCTATCCTTTAAATGTTGCCAAATTTGATTGGCAATATTATCTCTCACTCGGGTCATTTCTCTTAGATGATGTTCACTCGCTTCTTAATCCATCAATTTCAACAACCCCATCCATATTTTGTGACATCTAGAATGTAATATTAATTTTAAATTATTATATCTTCAGTATTTGAAATTGAAAAAAATAAAACAAAATTTAACCTTTAACTTTACTACCTATGATGCTTTAGAGAAAAAATCACAATGAAAACCTAGATCCGCGCAAAGAGAAAGACGAAAACTATGGCCTCGAAGAAGAAGAAGAGTCAGACGAAAACTATGGATCCGATAAAGAGGAACAATCAGGCAAAAACTATGGATCCGACGAGTCTAGCGAAGAGGAAGAGTTTGGGTTGTAGAGGAAGACGATGAGAGGCGAAGAGGAAGATAGTGTGCAGAGGAAGACGATGAGTGAAAGAGGAAGATGATGATTATTTGGGGAAGACGATGGAGATAAGAGGGAAGGGAAGCCAATAAGAATAATTAAGAAAAAGAAAAAGGAAACAAATAATAATAATTGAGAAAAAGGAAAAGGAAACCAATAAAAATAATTGAAAAAAAAAAAGAAAAGGAACCAATAAAAATAATTGAAAAAAGAAAAGAAAAGGAACCAATAAAAATAATTGAAAAAAAAAAGAAAAGGAACCAATAAAAATAATTGAGAAAAAGGAAAAGAAAACCAATAAAAATAATTGAGAAACAGGAAAATGAAACCAATAAAAATAATTGAGAAAAAGGAAAAGAAAACAAATAAAAATAATTGGGAAAAAGGAAAAGAAAACCAATAAAAATAATTGAGAAAATGAAAAGGAAACAAATAAAAATAATTAAGAAAAAGGAAAAAAACAAATAGAAATAAATTGAGAAAAAAAAACCAATATAAATAATTGAGAACAGAACAGAATAAACTGCTTTTTTTGTTCGCAATAATTCCTTATAAAATGAGAAATGCTTATACTTTTTTTAGAACGAGAAACAAGGAACGTTACCAAACACCTCCGTTTCTTAAAAAAAATGAAAACTGAAACAGGAAACAGGGAACGAGAACGTTACCAAGCGAACCTAGTGAATCATCTCACGTGATGTGTTAGCATCTTGCCTCACTATGTAAATCATCAGGCTTCTTGCTTCTCACTGAGTTATTGCATGCGATTTTTCTAGCAATTCTCTTCATTTCTTCTTTTTGCTATCCTGTGTGGAAAAACACATAAAAGCATAGTTAATAAGACGTGATGACTTATGTAAGGTGTATTCTCTTAACATTATAAATTTGTAGTAAAAGATACATATTTTGGTCCTTTATCTCGCATTTTGAATCCATTGTTTTACCTAAAAGACCACAATAACTTGTATTTTTGCAAGTTATCACAAAACAAATGCATACTTAGTGAATTGCATGTTTAGGTTTAAGGGTTAGTTATATCCCTTAGTGAGTAATAAGGGTTATCAAATGTTTGTGTGGTATGAACCCATACGAGGGAAACTTTCCCTTTTACCTTAATAAAACCAGTGTATCTCTAACTCCAGTATTTCCTATTTAGCTTGATGGTTTGAGCGGGCTTTGTATATAAGGTGAAATCCTTCTCAAACCAAAATAGGGAAAAAAAACAAATTTAGAGTACATTAACCCTTTCGAGTATGCTTAGTGAGTCAAAATAATGAGGTCTTGCATCCAATTGTGCATGATTCGTTGATTTTAAAATTTTGTTATGATGCAATGACTTTCTATGCTTGATGTTTGATAGCTCTAGAAATGAATTAGGTTTTTAAGGTTAAAACTCTCGAGATAACAATACTTACTCACTTATTCTCTTGTTTTATAGGAAATAATAATCTAGAGGAGTCAATGAGTCCAACACATCAACAATCACTCAATTTCAAGCTAAAACAAGCAAAAACATGCTGAAACAAGATCAATGACATTTCCGTAGTTAAATTCAAATGATGTCGTCCCCAGTGCGTGATGCTGAAAAATAATAGCCGAAGTTTTCACGCACGCAAGCCATGACGCCCATGACAGAGCCGCTACAAACTTTTTGCATCCATCGACATGACTTCCCAGTTCCCAATCAATTTAGATGGCTTATTTAAACCATCTTCCTCTTGTATTTTGATATCTAAGACCTCATTTTTTAAAATTTACCATTTTTTTAACAACTTCTCTGGTAAATTCTCTTTTAAAATCAATGAAATTCTCTCTTAATTCTTCCAAGAAATGTCTCCTTTCTTTAAATTTCTTCTTGGAGTTACTTTGAGAGTCATGAAGAACAAAGGTACCTTTCTTTGGAAATGACAGTTCTAGCAAATTTTTCTTGAGAACCATGTCTAATTGCTTTCTTAATTCAATCTTTATTTGAAATTTCATTCTTGCTTTTATAATTAATTCCTGTTAAATTGAATTGGTCTCTCGTGAAATCATGAATTTACTTCACTTTTTAATGGCTCTAAGCATATTTTTTTGAAGCAAGAATGATTGAAAGGTGTTGATTTGATCTTACACATGTCTTCCTTTTGATATTTTCTCTAATTTTCAATTAGATTTTCAACTAATTGACTCTTTTTAGGTAAATGCTTTCCCTACTCTTGAATGCACAACATTGAAGCTTAGAAACTCAATGCAAATTTTGAAGATTTCATGGAAACTACTAAAATTAAAATGATTCTTTTTAAATTTAGTATGCATCAGGCATGATTCTTGTTCATTATCATAGGTGGATTAGTTTTTCTTGAACTAATTAGTTGCGGATTGAATTAGATTTGTGTGAATCTATTTGTTCTATGATAAAAAAAGAATGCTAGAATAATGAATCATTCCCACTTTAGTCTTGTTGAGAGAAATCTATATCTTTGTTGTGCTTGATTACTATAAAAAAAAAATACAAAAACATTTACTTGCTTTATTTTACTTTCTTGCTTTGTCACATAACCCCCTCCCCCGTTGTATGCTAAAATTCTTTAATATAATCCAAGATTTGTATACTTAACAATGATTCTCTTGGATTCGACACCGAACTTACACTTTACTACGTTTTAACAAGTTTCTTGATATAAAGTTTGGGTTATAAATAACTTTGTTTAGTTTGATTTAGTGAACTTTAGACCCATTGAATCTTTCTTATATTTTTAATTACATCCCTAATTTTTCAAGCTAAACAACCAACTTTTATATGAGATCGGCTTCATTGTTACTATACCAGCTAAACTATGGTATGATAATCAAGGTACTTTTCACTTTGCTTCCAATCTAATATTCCATCAACGAACTAATCATATTGAAGTGGATTGTCATTTATTGATGAGAAAATACAAGGAGGATTGATATCTAAAAGATATGCAAAAACTGTAGAACAATTGAAAGATATCCTTACCAAACTAGTAAGTGGGCAAGAACAAGCTATACTTACAACAAGTTGAGCATGATTAACATATTTGCTCAAGCTTGAGAGGGAGGGTTATAATATATGTTTATATTGTAATTATGTATAGTTGTCCTTTATTGTAATTTTACATCGCCTATATTTTCTTAGTTGCTATATATATACATGTGTGTGTGTGTGTCTTTACCTCGATTAAATAAGAAGATTATTATTGTTGGAATTTATGTTCTAAAAATCGTAGTTTGTAGTTTAAATTACATTTTATTCGATAAAGTAGTTATTGAGGACTTATTAGTGAAAATAGAATACTATAATCTTGAATCCAATAAACTAATGTCCCGAAGCTATCTAGTGTAGACTTGAACTTTATGTAGAGACATAAACGTGGATCAAGTTCAAGTTTATAGCCCAAACGGTCTATAATATATGAATAAAATTGGGACCTTATCCTAGGGACGCTATGGATGTAGCTCGTTTTGTAGTTAGTACAAACGATATGATCCTAAATCGTTCATGGAGAGACATGGAAGTGGGAGCATCCTATGTAAAGAGTTTTCCTAAGATTGAAACCATGAAATAGTCACTTTTAAGTTATAACATTATTGACTATATAAAACTGGCTAATTCGATTATGATGACCTAGGTAACTTAATCTTAATTGTGAGCAAACTATGAACTGCAACCCCTTGGGGTTATCCTGCACTTGGAAGAAGAAGTAGAAAAAGGAATAAATATAGTGATAATTTGATTCTTCATCGCAGTAGTAAATAAGAGAGAATCTAATTTGTTTCTTCGTCTTTACAAAAAAAAAAAAAAAAAAATAGGAGGGTGTTGGGTTTAGTAGATAGGTTGTTCCCTTAAAGACTGAATAAAAGTCTTGATCAAGGGGTCTCACCCTCTCATTGGCTCGAGAGGTATTCGATTTAAAGGTTGGACCTTAAACTAATTGTTCAATAGTGGATTAGTGGGACTTAAGGAACAAGACGTAATCTCGAAGGTAAAACAGTATTTTTTACCCAGCCAAGGTTACGAACAACCTGTGAAGGATTAACTTACTAATCATGGTTATATCAGATGGACACAAATATATCTATAGTGAGGAAAGTGTAACTACGTGACTTTAGTGGAATGACCCTTTAGTGGAATGACCCTTTAGTGGAATGACCTGTTAGTTAACAAATGTTGATTAGCTTGGTCTAAAAGGATTTAGTCAGTTAATCATGGATATCCATGATCTATAGGTCCATTAGGTTCCCCTACTAGCTCATATAAAATTAACTTAGAACAACATATTAGATTAATTCGAATTGTTCAAATTAGGTAAAGAGAGAGAAACCGACAAATACATTTGATATAGCTGTCGGTTGTCAGTTTTAGATAGAGCTTTATATTTAAATATGGCTTAAATATTAAAAATTTAAATATGGATTCATATTTGAAAGCTCGAAATTGATGGAAATGGTCAAAGTTGTAAAAAGTCAAAATATTGACTTTTCACTTTGAAAAGTTCAACTTTGGCTGACTTTATATTCAAATGTGATTTGAATTTTAGAAAAATAAATGTAGATTCATGCTCGGGAGGTCGAAAATAGTCAAGACAAACAAAATGGTAAAATGTCAAAATGTTGAAAAAGTCAAACTTTGACTTTAACTTGATGGTCAAATGATCATAATGCCCTTGGACTAAGTTAATGGAAAAATTCAACATTTTTTGGGTCCCACTAACACTTAGTGGGATAAATTCCACTAATGGTTAGTGAAAAATAGGTTCTGAGATTTTATGAACAAATTACATGCATTTGTTAAAAATTCATATAATTTGCTTATAAATAGATTATTTTTCAAATTGTTCAAAACTTTTGCCATCTTTTTTAAAAATTGAAAATTTAAAAATTATTTCATTATTTCATTATTTTTCTCTCCATCTCAAGCCTAAATCTCGATCTTCCAATTTCCATCTCTTTCTCAATTCCCTTCACTTAACAGGTCCCACAACCCGATTCTAAGTCTGAAGAATAGCGGGTCAACACTAGTGGTAGTTCCTAGTTCAAGTTCATAAGGAGATTACGAGGAACGGGAGTTTTCGAAGGTATGTTCTTCTTTTAACCCTAATTTTGTTTTAATTAGGGTAATTTGCATGTTAATCTCTAAATTAGTTTATATGCAATTAGGGTAAGTTTTGATCCATTTTTTCTCTGCGTTTGTATGCTTTCCATCAACTATATTCTCCAAAAATACAGAGTTCATGCAATTTAAGACCCGTGTCTGAAATAGAAGGGTCAGTTGGAAATAAGTGTTTGTTTATTAAGTTTTGAAGAAGATGTTTTGAGAAGAGTAATTTTGGAAGTAGGCTTTCTGATTGGTAGCTCACATGGAAGTTAGGCAACATGGGAAAATGGAAAGTGCTTGTCTTAATTTATGTGCATACAATTGTTTAGAGATATGTCTTGTTAAAAATCTAATTAAGTGACCTATTAGGTGACCAGAATAGAGTTATGCGCTAAAAAATGCAATTCCTATCCACACGTTGCAAAACTTTTCATGATATGTATGTAATACAAGTTTTCCTCTCTATCACCCAAGTGTAAGTGAACAGAGGTTTTTTGGTAAGTCCAAGGTCGAACACAAGGAATTAACATTCCTATTGAACCTATCGCGCATCTAAACTCATGCGGTATAATTTTACAGTATGATTATGAACGGTATACTTTACTCTAATTATATACACTAAGGTGCATTTGGTGGCGCAAGGTAATCATAATGATGGAGTGAGATGGAAAATGAACTCAAACTACAGGCATGATATGAAAGAACGCTTAATTAACTAATTGCAATCTAGTGTGCATTAATAGTTCGAGTTGATACAAAGTACTTATCTATTAACTTTAAAATTAAGGCGAGCATCCTTTTGGCACTTTTGCCATACTTGCTCGCCTCTCGGGATCTAAATACTTAAAGTTAAGCTATGATTTGTATTTTTTTGCATTATAAGTAATTTATGCTAATTTAGGCGAGAAACCATTCGTGCTTTCGTCGCACACGTTAACATCTCTACAACTTATGCGAAGAATAAATTTAGCGACGAGATTGTATTGCTACCATCTCCTCACCACTCATTTAGTTAAATATGTACTCTCGCTTGTTAAGTGACTCTTATCAAGGCGATTTTCTTTTCTCTCGAACAAACATTACTTTGACATCCTTGTTTAGCTAAATAATACTTGTAAAACATAAATTCAGATTCTCTATTATTAATAACACATTGCATTGCTCATGAACTAATTAAAAAGGTTAAACATGGATATCAATAGAGAAATGAGAGAATGATAGAAGAAATGCATTACTATTATAAACATAACTTTAGGCCTCTTGGCCATGGAGTACATATTACAAAGTAATACAATAAAAACAAAAAATGGTATATAAAGAAGTGTGTCAAGCCTCATAATATGATTTCTCATACTCTTTGGCTCTGATTTTTGCTTGATTGTCGAGGAGAATGGTAAGGGGAAACACTCTCTCTCTTTATGTTCTAAGCTCTCACCTAACCTCAAGAAAGAAAGAATGGAAGATTGTGAGCTTTAGAGACTTCTATTTATAGGCGAGGAGTGATGTTGACAAGACATTGCACGCTTCATTAATGCCTCTGATTAAAGTTGCATCGGCACCGTGTAGATGTCCTTTTGTCCTTTTTCTGACATCAGCGCTAACTAAATTTGTCTGCAAGTGCATCAGATCGTCTAGCTTATTATAATCGTCGTCACGTTTGCTAGAGCGTCTCCTTGCATAATGTTCTATCGCCAAGCTTTGCTTCTTTTTGCCTAAAATCCTGCAATAAGACAGGTAAAATGCGATAAAACAGGGATGAAGTTCTTTTATACTATATGATACACATGTTAATCAAATTCTTTACGTTTTTTTTATGTTTTCTTCTATTCTTATGCGATAAGTTTTATTATTTTACATAAAAGACCACAATAACTTGTCTTTCTACAAGTTATTAGAAGGCGTTTTGGATACAACGCAAACTGAATCCAGGCATTGAGAGTTAGGAAAATGCTGCAAAATTTCCTAATTGTACTTAATGGGCCATGTGTAAGAGTTTAAGCTAAGCATGGTTTGGAAAGCTATTAGAATTATACGTGTATTGCTTTAAATAGGAGCTTGCAAGCTTAAAGGAATTAAGAATGATTGGTCCAATTTAGGATTAGTATAAATAAAATTGAAGGGTCAGTAGAAAAAAAAGTTATGCTGAAATTCTTAGAATTACTCTATTGAAAAGAAGAATCACTACACGAGAAGGTCTTTGGAGGACTAGAGGTTTTGAAGAAAGAAATTAGTGTTATGAGCGATTTTCCAAAATGTTTTAAGATTTTAAAACTTTCTTCTAAGTTTCTAGTTGTTTTGTCATGACTGTTTACACGTTAATGTTTATAAAGAGAAGGATTTCTAAAGAAAGTCTTGTGTTATGCTTTAAAAGTTTTATACGTGTTGAATGTTTTTAATGTTGTGTGTAAACCATTGGTCTTATACCTATCAAAGAGCTAACTATTATGTGCACATAAGGAGTAACAACAACCATGTAGAAAAGGATGCATGGTGGAGTGAAGTTAACTAATGTAAAAGAAGCATATTGAGCTTAGCGACCTCAACAACGAGAAATAAACCAGGAAATTTTCCAAAGGATGTTGATGATGAAAAGAACATCACAATAGTCTATGTGTGGGAATAGTTCATATTCTTGGTAAAGGAATATAAAAGGTTGATGAGAGATTTTTGTTTTATGAAATGAGGCGATGAAAGCCATGTTTATAAAATGATTTTATGTCTTGTAAGCCAAAAAGGATATAAAAAACCATCACTCATTAAGTTTTTACTTATGTTTTAAGCTTTCCCTCCCCTAGGTCACCAGACATTAAGGCTAAGTTGGGCTAAGTAAGGCGAGCTATCAAGCATTGAAGCTAGACCAGACGTTTAAAGTTTTATTTTGTAATTTATATACTTAAGGATGCATGTAAATGTATTTTGACCGCATATTGTTAAGTTAATAAAAGAGGAATCGTTTGTTATTGTCCACTATGTTATGTCATTTCTTATTGCCTAACTTTGAGTTTCAAGTTGTATTAAAGGAGTTAAGTTGAACTAGGCGATAATGTCAAGATTCAAAGACTTAAGTTGAGCATTCTAGTGTTTCATTTTGAGGCGTCAGGACTGCTCAAGTCGCATCGCATGCTGCATAACGTGGTTCAAGACGCGTGCGAGGTGAGGCATGACAACGCAAGACCTATAGCTTCTTCCAAGAGAAACCTCTTAAAAGTTATTCTTGTTCCTTACCAGCTAGATGGACTAATATGCTAAAGGCACTACTCTCAGAACTTAGATGGAAAAACAATTTATCTCCTCATATGAATTCTAACAGAACACTTAACACTTCATACTCAAGATGGACATAGAGAACTTTTATCTACCCCAACAACGTGGCAATAAACACAATACCATGACATTTTCATAAAGAAGAAACATTAGTGTAATAGAGTATAGAAACATGGAAAGAAGTCAAAAGCATGTTCTCTTAACTAATTGAATATGGATCAAAGCAACACATGTCATACAAGACCATATCATGGCCAAATGAAGTCAAAAGCATATTGCCTTGGCATTTTCATTTGATATTGCTCTCGCTCGATCTCACTTTGGCTTTTTCTATATCTCACTTGCTCTCGCTCTCTCTAAATCTCTCTATATCTATCCTTGGCTCCCTTTCTCTCTCTCACTCCATACTCACATGTCTCAATCCATATTACATGTCTCTCGTTCTCTCTTTCTCTTGATATCCACATGTCTCCCTCTCTCTTAATCCATATTACATATCTCTCTTTCCTATTCATATGTCTCACTCTCTCACAATCTATGGCTTTTCAACGCCAGTATTAAGAATGAAAAAGAAAAAGAAAAAAGTATGAAAGGTTAAATGTCAAGCTAGAAAGGAAGGAAGAGAAAAAAATGGGTTGAAGATCTATCGAAGAAGAAGAGGAAGGAAAGAGAGAAAAACCACAATAGAAAAAAGAAAAATGAACTAAAGGCTGAAGGTCATGCTAGAGAAGAAGGAAAGAAAAAGGAAAAAGGTTGATCAAGGAAAAAGGTTGATGTATGGACGAACAAGAAGAAAAGAAAGGAGAGAGAGAAAAAAATGAAGGTTGCATGGAGAAGGGCATCGAAGAAGAATAAGAAAAGAGAAAAATAAATATATCAAAAGCATATTTGCAACTTTACTCAACCATGACATTAATATAATGCCATTTGATATTTTTATTATTATATTAAAAAAGAGTTATTGCCAACATGAGCTTAACTCAACTAGCACCTCTATGTACCCATGGACAAGAGGTCCCGGGTTCAAATCTCCCCACCCTGCCCAAAAGCTTTTGTCTGATAGGTGCTTCATCGACTGGGGCAAGATGTCGGGAAAAGCCAGCACGTCGGGACAACTTTCCTTTATATACTTTAATTTATTATTATTTAATTCTTTTTTTTTTTTTTTTGCTATTCAGATCGGATTCGATTCAAACTCAATCAAATTCTAAGAAGAATTAACATAAAATTAATAAAAAAATTAAAATACCAAATCAATCAGTAAATGACGAGATTAGAATAAGAAATAACACATATGAGGTGAACAAAAATGCCTTAGGATCGTTCAACCCATATTCATTTTAATAAACTGAATAGCAAAACCATACACGCATCATACCTGTTAGTATGACATTGTGTTGAGCACCACAAGAAACTCTATTTGCACGTTTACGCTCCAAGATTAAAGCATCCAAAAACCTAAGGACTATTCGAATGTTCTTTGATAATAAAATCTCTCAAGTACAAGGAAGGAAGCAGATATCAAAGACTAAAGATATACCACAAAAACACAAGAAAACAAGATTTAAGGCCTAACCATGAGAAAAAAATCTTAAATAGTGAGTTCAATATAATCTACAGATATCAAAGGTCTAACCAAATATGTACCATAAACCGCAAACTGTGCAAAAATGCCAATGTGAGGTAGAGCTTTTTGGTCCAACGGCTGCCTTCATATTTTCTTCGACGGAGCTCATAATAATATTAAACTTTCCTCCTAGCACATTCCTAACAACATTTCAAAATTGAATTCAATACTAAAACCTAAAACTAATTCAAACTCTAAATACTAAAACTAATTTGAAATCTAAAACCTAAAACTAATTCGAAATATAAAACCTAAAACTAATTTGAAATCTAAATACTAAAATTAATAAACTAAACCACTCATCGAAATGAAGAGCAGCGACGATGACAAACAACGAATAGAGACGACAATGATTATTGCGAGTTCCGAAGGAGATATGGCGAGGTGTTCTCTCTCTTTCACCTCTCTTGCTTCTTCTTTTCAGTTTTGTGATTCATATAACTAAAAGTGGGTTTTTATAGGAAACTTCTGACACACAACAAAGACGTCGAGAGACACCGTCTATTCTCGATGTCATAAGTAAAACGTCGAGAATAGATTTCACCTATACCGACGTTTTACTTATGACATCAGGAATAGGGTTAACCTCTCCTAACGTCCCTTGCATGGCTTCGAGGGGAGTTGAACAATTATTTTATTATATACTATTAGCCGACGTAGTCAACATAGATGTCAGAAATGACCACACTTGTCCCAACGCCTTTCGTAGAGATGTCGTGGAAATACAAGAATTAAATATTCATTTAACTTCTTTCGACGTCTTCAACCATGATGTGGGGATTACTCGTCTAGGCCGACATATGTTTGTAGGCATCGGAGATGAAAGCCTTTGTTCCGACGGTACCTTTGTCGACACTTATTTTTGTGTCGAAAGAGTTTCGATTTCTTATAGTGTTAGCATATCCTCGCATTTACATTTCCTTACCTTGAATTGAGCCTTCATTTTTTTCTAGACCACAATTGACATGTTAGACATGAGCTAGGCCATCACATTGCTAAAATAAAGTGGAAAGAGCATCATGGTTAGGAAACAATAGCTTAGGGCTATGGTGGTCGTTAACAAAAGATCGTCAAAACTCGCTTGCTAAAATCAAGCCAATAAAAAGCGAGACAAAAAGATAGATATAGAAATTCTATGAAGAAAACCTTTGGTAATAGATGTGGAATTGAGTTTGATGGGCGAAAAAACTCACCCACCTTGCAAACTATTCCATATTTTTTATTATCTCGTTATTTGTGCTGTTTACATTTATCACTTCCATACTGACCAAACACACCTAACGTCTATATATTATCTATTGCCCTGCTCTCTCTAGTAGTCCATCTATTCGTTTGATTTTTCGATGCCTTTTTTTTAAGAGTCGAGGCCAAAGTTGGGGACTCAAGCTCTTCCACCTTCACAAAAATGGTTGTTAATCAATGTCAGGTAATACTATTTTCAATGCTCTCTAGCAAATCACTGAAAGCAAGTTTCAGTTAGCCCTTCTTCCTCTCCATTTCTTCTGGTAATTTTAAAGACTCAGATTTGGTTTCTCCGTTCGTGTTTTGCAAATTTCTGTTGTGTTGGAGGTTTTTTTTTTTTTTTTTTTTTTTTTTGGTTGTGATTTTATCATTTCATTTCCTTTCAGACTGCCGTTGTGTCGAATGGAGTTCTCCTTCAAGAAAAACTAGTGAAAGTTTCTAGGCTTGACGAGGGGGGGTGTCCTTCTTTAGGTATTTTTCTTGATTATACTTTGTAAGTTCATTAATCGGTAGTTTTAAATTCCCAGTTGCATGTTACTGATGATTAATTGTTGTGGTAGACTTTCTGAAGTTTTCTAATTCACTTTGAGAAGGCTTCGTCCCCCTTCGAAAAATCTTCGCTAAGTTTTCTTTTTTATGGTGTATTGTTTTTCCACTATATTTTGGTATTCTCTCTTTATTAGTGGCAACAACTTTTTGGAGTTCAGTTTTTTTTCCTTCTTTCGGACATGAACATTGTTATGTGGAAGAAGAATATAGCTAGGGCGAATGTAGCAATTAAAAAATTTTATGAAAGTAGAAGAGGTGAAATTTTTTAACTAGCAATTACTACATTTATATTGAGTTAATCAGTTATTTGATAACGACAAATACTTGACTGTTTTACTTGATTCATAATTTTGATTGTCAAATTGTGGATCAAATCACGGACTAGATAACTTCAATTTCATCAAATTATTATCTATAATCGTTATCTTACTTTTACCATGTTGATTACCTTTCTTAAAAAAGAATAAATAAATGTTGATTGCTTTTGAAATAGTAAATTATGTTGTATAATATTTATTAGTTTCACAATTTTTTCTTTTAAAAAAATTATCCCTCTTTGGAAACACCAAACAAAATCAACCCCACCCACTTCTCACTGCAAATTCCCTTCAAGGCACAATCTCTTGCCTTTGTTGTATTCCTTTTCCTTTGCCCACAACCATCAGTACCCAATCAATTATTCTCCTATTCAAACATTATGGGTTTCACCCATATTTCCCTTTGTAGTCTATTTCTATTTAATTTATTTTATTATATTTGATAAACATGTAAATCTCTTGAATTGTTTTTATCTAACAAAAAAGTTTGAGTACTTTGAAAAAAAATCATGATAAAACTTAAGGTTGTCACTTTCTTTTTCCTATTGGTCCTTAAAATTACGTCTCTTCTTTATTACTATTTTTTTCCCTACACATTTGCCTCAGTTGAGATGACTCACACCGTACTATATTTTTAAAATAATTATGTTATATGTCTGGAGAGTTTCTTTCCAAATAATCTGTATTTGTGCAGGCCCGTGATTCCTCTAGCTTTTCAAGTACTGAGGAATTGGACAACAACCCACAGTGTCATCCACATTTAAGTTTTCTCAACTTCCTTGAAGTCACCCATTCAACAAAAAGTAGGATGTCATTGGAAGCATCAGATTCCCGCTTGACTTGCCATAACGTAATTGATATACACGTGAATGGTGGAGATGTTCATTCCTCGTGCATAGTAAATATTGACATTGACAAGGATAAGCTCAAACCATCTAAATCCTGTGACGGAACTTTTGAAAGTTCGAAAACTGAGAATACATTGGTGGTAAGTGAATTCGTCTATTTACTCACATTTTAGAGATGGTTTTTCCTTTTTAGAAAACGAAGACCGAGGATGGATTCATGATCGTGACAATTTCAAAATCACGCCTAATCATAGCCTTAAATTTACATACTGAGGTGGTTTTTCTTGTGTTCTGTAATCTACATTTCTTACAGCGCATAGAGAAGGTACTGCAAAGACAGTCCAGTCTTAAAATGGGGGCGAAACTTGTGCATTATTTGTTGGACCATGGACTAATGTTACTGAAGTTCTCGTCTAAAGGTAAAACAACTTTCTATAGAAAATCCCATCAAACAGGGTAAATATCTTTTTTTTCCTCTTATTGTCTTGAAATCATCATGTTTGTTTGGCCAATTTCCATGTCTCTCAGCTTATGCCAAGAGACAAGTGCCTAACTCGGGAACACCTAGGTTCAAGAAAATTATAAAATATTTTATATTTTGATGTTTTCGACCGTTTGTTGAGGTCTAAACCTCAAGAATATCCAGGATTTATATTTTTCTTTTGTAATCTCTAGCCTAGCCATTGAAGAAAATATGACATTTCTTATGAGATCATGATTTATACCCTCATTTTTCAAGTCTGAATACTCCATATATTTACAAAAGCCCACTTTCTATGCTAAATGTAATCACTATCTTTATTTTCCTCCACCGTAGATCTCTTCTAGGACCATAAGGCTTTCAATAATTTCAAGTCAATGCTTTGAAGTTTTCTATCGTTAAATATTTACTGAACTAAAAAATTTAAGCAGGTGGATTATAGTAAATTTAATTTTTGGACTTGAAAATTTGTAGAAGATGTATTATTAACAATATTACTAAGGTTTAAACACAAGACATTCTGCTCTAGTACGATATAAGATCACTACTAAACTCAAAATCTTATGTTGATAAGGTTACGAAACATCAAAATCTTATGTTGATAAGGTTACGATAAATTTAATTTTTTATCAATATTTTAACATCTATTTCTTGTGTGATTGGACAGAAAAATTAGGGACCGAAAGGGCTCATGATACGCCAAACATTAGGTGGAGGAAATATAGATGTGTTGCACTTGATTCAAGAAAGATTGTTATTCTCTTCTCGGTATTGTGAGTAGCAAATTTCACATCTTGTCGAGCTTTTGGTTTCAACCTGAGTACTGAGTAGAAATTTGGGCATTCAACTTTAAGTAGCTACACCAAAACGAAATACTGTAATTTATCTATAAAGTCCAACACACTAGTGGCTTTTACTTCATTGTTATTTACTATTGATACTTTGCAATTTTTCGTTTGAACATATTCTTTCAATAACTCCGCTCAAATAATTCAAACCCCATTTTGTTATATTGACACTTTGAAGAAAGTGTCTTTAAATATTTAAAGTACGTCTTTAAATATTTAAGAGTACTTCTAAATATTCATAAATCTTTTTATAAGATTTGAATATTGTTTTTTAGCTCTTTTTCAATATTTCTTTTTCTTTTTCTTTTTCTTTTCCTTTTTTAGGAAAATCAAGCAAAATTTGACATCACTATCATCCTTGTAGATTAGCAATGTATTTCATACTTAAGAAAGTGATGCAAGTCAATTTTTTAAAAAATAGTTATTAAAGATATCAGATTTTGTTTATGATTCATGTCTTCATTTGTGATTACAGGTCAAGCTTGGGAACCTTGATATTGATATATTTGACTCTGAGAGTTAGGCAGCAGGGTGGAGATGGATCTATTTAATAGTTTTGATCTCTGGTTTTGTACAACTTTCTCCGTTCTCTTAAAATAGTTGATTTTAAAATTTAATCTCTTTATAGAACATATTTTTAGGCATGACTATTTATATTTGTACACATAAGGGGTCGTTTGGTTTGTGGGTAAATGTCTTCTACTCTATGGATGCCTTAGGAATTGAACACTCTAGAGATTAGTGAACCTGTGAAATTCGAGATTGGTGAACCTGTGAAATTCGGAAAAGAACGTCAAAATCCTTGATGGAAATGTTAGCAGATTTTGAATTTTAGAGGATTGTAGATAAAAATATTTTATGTTTGATAGAAAATTCTGAAAATTAAGAAATTTGTAAAAGTGTTTTGCTTTAATAAATAAATAGGTATGTATACTTGTATTAGCATTTCTACTGGCATTCATAATTTTTTCTTTTCTTCATATTTCAACTCCTTGATTTAAGAAAAAAAAAATAGAAATTCATATTGAAAAGCGTGCTGTGAAATCTAGGGTCAAAATTCAGGATTTATTTTCTTAGTATTCTAAATCAAATTTAAAAAGTACATTATAGGGCAGTTATAAGGGGTAAGGGGTAATAACTTTTAGAAAAATAATTAAGTATGCAATATATTTAAAAAATTATAAATATAGATTTCTATGGCTATAAACTCTTATGATTTATCGGTTTATGATTTATAGTAAACTAACATTTATCATTGGTAGATTTTGATAACTTTTGTTATATTTACAATTTTTTTAAAATGGTGTTATATACTTAACTATTAGGAAAACGTTCATAAATATACCAAAGTAATAAAATATTTACGATCCTTATAACAAAGTCCATAAATTACTCATTTTTAAAATAGTTCAAATTTGCTCTTTCATCTTTCTTCTCCTCTTCTTCTATTCCATCATCTTTCTTCTTTTCTTTTCTTTTTTCCTTTCTTCCATCTTCATCTATTTCATTGTTTTTTTTATTTTCTTCTTTTTTTTAGAGTGTTATTTTGTTCATCGTGTATCAATATAGATTGTTATTTAGTTCATCAGGTATCAAATATAAAATATCTATTTTTTTTCAAAAATTTTTATTTGGTTGTTTAAGATTATATACTGAATATAAAAGACTGGAAAAAAACGACAATTTGGGTAGTCAAATCTAAATGATTCTGTAAAAAAAAATAGTAAAATTTAAACGATCCTGTATAAAGAATTTTAAAAAAAAATCGTTTAAATTGAGATAGCCAAATCTAAATGATCATGTACAAATGTAGACAAATTTAAACGATCATGTACAAAAAGAATTTTTTAAAAAATCGTTTAGCCAATCTACACGATCATGTACCAAATAATAGTAAAATCTAGACGATTATGTACCAAATATCTAAAATATCTAAACGATTGTGTACCAAATATATTACACGTATTACCAAATATATTACACGCGTTGTTGACGGGACATTTTTGGTATTTTTTATGGTGAACCTGTGGGTTTTTTCTGTTTTTAGAATTGTTTTGTACAAGTTAAATATTTTGTCATTTTTTAATATTTTTGAAAATATCCCTAACTATTTTGAATATAATTGCTATATTTGCAACTATTGCTTTTATTTTTAGGGCAATTGGTTAATATCTCCAATTTGTCTCTAGCCGATTTTCTTTCCTATTTTTTTCCTTCCCCTTGTATTTTTGTTTATTTCTTCTTATGTAATCTATAGAGACGATACCAAGTTTTGTCTTCTTCATCCTCATGGGAAGGTAAGACCTAGTTTTTTTAGTTTAGGGAATTTGGAACGATGTAATTTTGGGAGATTTATCTTAAGGTAAATGTTTAAATATCGTCTATGAGTTCCTTTCCATTTAAATTGCAAGGTTGTATTTTGTCTCGATTGTCTGATAAACTACTAGGGATTTTGCAATTGAATGCTTGATATTATTTTGTATCATGTGAGATAAAGTAATAAGTTGATTTCCAAGAAACAAAAGGTTAATTAGATAGATTTGTAATTTGTTGTTGATGATGAACATTGATCTATTCACCTATGAGAGAAACTATATTGGGAATTGTCAAATATAGTCCATTTTTCAATGAGTTGTAGGGTTTTAGGATTGATCGGGAGAAAATAAATTTTTAGGACAAAATATGAGTGAAAAGTCCAATTTACCCTTAAATGAAATTTCCCCTTCTCTTTCACACAACAAACCCACTTTCTTCTTTCACTTGTTATCTTTTTCCTCTAACTTCTCTCTAACTTCTCTTTCAAACTCTCTTTCTCTTGAAAATTTGTTTATTTTAATTATTAAAAATATTTTTGAAATAAATTTATATTAATTTTCTACTCTTACAACCTTTTTGTTTGAGATTTCCTTCAACTTTTTTTCTCTTGATTTCCTATTCTTTTTCTAAATATATCATAAATTTAAACAAGTAATAAATTAGATTGTTTTTACTTTATAGTTAGATAAGATATTTTTTTAACTGTGTTACATCAACTTATATAGTTGAATTTGGATATGATTTGTTGTACAATTCATCATTTATATATATTTTCTGCTTCATCCCTTTGGTTTAAATTTTAGAACAAAACATTTAGGTTTATGATTATTTTATTTTATTTTATCTGTTTATGTGAAATTAGATAGGTGTGTACCCGAACCTTGATTTACTTATTTATTTAATGATTTATTAAACTTATTCTTTCAAAGTTTTATGGTTAATTTTTATAAATATAACAAAACATCTCACACACATTAATTATCTCACACATCTCGTATATTTCAAACTTTTACTATGTGTTCCAAAATCGAATTTCTACTTTTCTTACGACCTATGCAGTGCTTTTATGCATGTTTAAGAAGCCTTCTAAGTACGTATGTATTATCTCACACGCATCTCGCACATTCCAAACTTTTACTATGTGTTCCAAAATCAAATTTCTATTTCTCTTAAGTCCTATAGAGTGCTTTTACACATGTTAGGAAGTCTTTTAAGAACATATGTATTATCTCGCACACATCTTGTAGATATCTCACACATATCTCATACATACCTCGCACACATCTCTCACACATCTTACATATTTCAAACTTGTGAATCCCGAAGGAAACACAATATATAACTAGTGAATCTTGAAGGAAACATAATAACTGATGAATCCCAAAGGAGACACAACTGCAGAAGGTTACATCACTACAAGTATGAGGCAACTACTAGTAATCCATAACGACATCTACACATGTCTGTCATATCATAAATATTAGTCACATATTTAATCAATATGTAGAATCACCCTAAATCACATAAAATAAGTATATAATTGATCATTGGGTTAGATATTTGAAGTTTAGAAGTTGCGAGGTGTTTGCAAAATGTTTGTGAGAAGTTTGTAAGATATAAATAGTGGCTAAAAGCTCCTTAAACCATGTGCAAAATCTTCCTAAATCACCTATAATTTGTTTAGGATTAATCATTTGATGTTTGAAAGTTGCGAGATATTTGTGAGATGTTTGCGAGATTAAAAAATAGTGAGATGTTTGTGAGGTTTAAAAAAAAAAAAATAGTAGCTCCCCTTATGTGTAAAATTATGCTAATATTTTTAAATTATTTAAGAAACCATAAGCTCAATTTAAAAAATCAGCTTTAAAGAATTTCTCCATAAAAAAATTAATTTCTCCATAAAAAAAAATTAAGTAGCATATGACAGTAAAAAAGAAAAAACTAAATTAACATTTACCAAATAACATGACAACTTGATCAAAGTTGGCAAGAAAGATTAAGAGTAAGTTTGAAAAAATAAGTTTAATAAATCATTAAATAAATAAGTAAGTAAATTAAGGTTAGGGTACACACCTATTTAATTTCGCGTAAAAAGATAAAATAAAATAAAATAATCATAAACCTGGGTGTATTTAGGGGAATGGTTGATTTAGGGAAGGGTTAGTGTTATGATAAAACTAGTGTTAAACCTAGTTTTATCATAACCCTTGTTTGGGGGAAGGATTTAGAAATGTAGTTTTTTGATAAGAGGTGTTTGGGGGAATGGTTATGTGGGAAGGGTTATGTTAATGTTATGAATAAGATGTGTTTGGGGGAAAGGTTATGTGGGAAGGGTTATGGGGATTTTATGATACGATGTGTTTGGGGGAAAGGTTAGGTGGATTGTAATTGTTTTATTTGTGTTACTTAGAAGGATTGTACAAACATTGAAAACTTTTTATTCAAAAGAAATTGTGAACTTATAAACTATAGTATGGTCTTAAGTTAATTGCTTTATTTATGTTAAGTATTAATTAAAAGGATTATTCGTGTTAATTAACTGTCTATTCTATTCGGTAAAACAACTTATTTAATAATTTAGCATAACCATTTAATACTTTTTTGCTCTACAATTTGTTCCACGTGAATATTAAAATAAATAGTAATTTAAATCATAAAATGAAAGAAAAAATTATTAATTCATTAAATAAAAGAAATGTTCATGAAATAGTATATATTACATAACCAATAATGTTTATGTCTTAATTACATAATTTATACTGTAATGAAAAAACGAATACATTATCAAAATTACATATGGCTAAGCCATAATACCTCTTGTAAGGGTTGGATGACCGCGGACGTTCTGACAAAAAAAAATAGAAAGTTAGGATACAAGCAAGGTTGAAAAATTGAAGAAAAATAAATGACAAACGGAAGGAGTACATACATTGTACATAGAAGCACTGACTCGAAATTGAAATGTAAAAAAAAAAAAAAAAAAAAAAAAACAACATTGAAAACAAAAATTCAATTTTGAAAACAAATGATAAATAGCCTTAGAGTTTACAAATCGGTTCAATAACTTGAACCAGATTCCATAGTTGTAGACACATCAATTAAGATGAATTAAAAACAAATAACAAAGGCAAGAAACACATGTATCAAAAGAAGGCAGACAACAAAAGCATAAACAGAAGGGAGTAACAAAACATACACATAGGATATAAAACATAAGACAAACATAGCAAGTAGGTTAAAAAAGGGCAGCAAAATGAAGGCAGAAAGTAGGGCAGAAATCGGGAGAGAAGAAGGCAGAAAGTATGATTTTTAAAACAGTATACAAAAGGGCAGCAAAATGATTTTTAAAACAGTATACAAAAGGGCAGAAAGCATAAACATTTGGCAACAAACAAGGCAGAAACCGTGAGAGAACATGGTAGAAACCATTTACCTATGAAAGATGAATTTGGAATACAAAGGAAATGGCCAAGCAATGACAAATGGAAGTGGTAAAGCATAAACATAAAAGGAAGGATTATATAGAGTATGTAGGGAGTTAAAATGCAAATAAATGACCCAACCAAGAAAAGGCAGGGGAATCTTTGAAAAAGCAAGCTAGAAGATAAGTCAAACAACAGTCAAAGTAGATATTGGAAGTTGTTCTGCTGCCAAGTACACATGAAAAGATAAGACAAACAATTGAAGGGACAAAACAAAAATGAAACAAATTTAATTCAGAAGTAACTCCCTACCATGCTCGGGTAACAAGAAGCAACAGAGTAAACCAAACTAAACCAAACAAAGTAACCTAAACAAATCAACCGAAACAAAGCAACCGAAACAAAGCAACCAAAACAAAGCAACCAAAATAAAGCAACCGAAAGAAAACAAAACAAGACCAACATACATTTTTTAAGAAAATACTTAACCAAAAGACAGAATGCAATCCCATATACATCAGCAATATTAAAGTAGAACAGATTCCACAAATCAAGCTACATACATATATGGAAAACAAAAAATGTAACAAAATCAGTGTATGTCAATCATGAAACTCATCATCGGCTTTGAAATTGGATTTAAAATAGTCCAATACCTCCCTACCAAGCTCGACAACCATTGGCAGACAACGGTGGTGTCAAATCATCTGTCTTATCAGTGAAGGAGCGACACCAAGCCAAGCGAAACATCCACCCGCAACAATGAAAACTCGAGCGGCAAGGATTTTCTGTTAGGGTCGCCTTAACAAAATTTATTTGGAGGCAAAACCCTATACTCCAAAAGGTTGTCGTATTTGGAGCCAACGCCGTGGAAGGGTCAGCTTCAACAAACACAACATACCCTTTCGGGAGTGAGAGAGACGGATGAGATGTAGATAGAGATTCGACTACACGAAATCCTCTCCAATCGGCGAAATGCAACAAAAAATAAATTTGCATGAAAACGGATCGAGGAAGAACAGAGAATGAAATAAGGAGAAAAAAACCATTTTGATGAGGGAGAACAGAGGGTGGTCAGACGAAGGAGGGAGATGTTCAGATTGAGGGAGAACACAAAATGAACGAGGGAGAAGACAGAACGAAAACAGGTCAGACCAAGGACACCGTGTAAAATACCAAAGATGCCCCATCAACAATGCGCTTAATATATTTGGTAACGCAATTTGGTACACGATCGTTTAATTACTTGGTTACACGATCGTTTAGATTTGTCTACACGATCTTTAGATTTTTCTACACGATCATTTAGATTTGACTCTACCCCAAATCTAAACCATTTTTTTTTTCAAAATTTGGTATACGATCGTTTAGATTTGGCTACACGATCATTCACATTCGGCTACACGACCGTTCACATTTGGCTACCCGATCATTTAGATTTGGGGTTCCAAATCTATTTTTTTTTCAAAATTTGGTATACGATTGTTTAGATTTAGCTACACGATCGTTCACATTTGGCTACACGATCGTTTAGATTTGGGGTTTCAAATCTAAAATTTATTTTTTCAAAATTTGGTATACAATCCTTTAGATTTTGCTACGCGATCGTTTAGATTTTGAAAAAAAAATCGTTTAAATTTGGAACCCCAAATCTAAACGATCGTGTAGCCAAATCTGATCATGTAGCCAAATCTAAACGATCTTCTAGCCAAATCTAAACGATCTTCTAGCCAAATCTAAACGATCGTATACTAAATTTTGAAAAAAAAATCGTTTAGCTTTGGAACCCCAAATCTAAACGATCGTGTAGCCAAATCTAAACGATCATGTAGCCAAATCTAAACGATCGTATACCAAATTTTGAAAAAACAAATGGATAACCAAATCAAGTACCTAATTATTTAATAATTATTTTAATTTATATTTAATTTTTTTAATTACGTGTCATTATTAAAAACGGTTCATCTAATTATTTATAATTATTTAGAAATATTCATATAAATTTTAATATTGAAGAGCAATAAAAAAAAATTTAAATTTGTTTGACAAAACTATTAAAATGAATACAAAGGGAGACTAGACAACGAAAGAGGGAGAATTGATGGGATTTCATGAGGAAAGACAAAACACGGGTTGAAGACGACGATTGAGGGAAAGACGAAACACACGTTGAAGACGAAACCTACGTCGGGTTGGGGGAGAAGGAAACCGTGTTTAGGAAACTCTAAAACTAGGGTTTCCATAAACCGTGGGCCAAACGGGAGTTAGGGTTGGGCTAACCCAAGCCCACAGTACTAACCCTTCCCCCAAACAGCCCCTAAATATTTTGTTCTAAAATTTAAACCACATAGATGAAGCAAAATATATATATATGTGTGTGTGTGTGTGTATATATATATAAATGATCAATTGTATAACAAATCATATCCAAATTTAACTAAATAAGTTATGTAATACAATTAAAAAAATATCTTATCTAACTATAAAAAGTAAAAAACAAACTAAATTATTACTTGTTTAAATTTATGACATGTTTAAAAAACAGAATCGAAAATAAGGTGAAATAAGTTGATGAAAACTTAAAATAAAAATATTGTAAGAGTAGAAAATTAATATAAATTTATTTCAAAAATGTTTTGTAATAATTAAAATAAACAATTTTTCAAGAGAAAGAGAGTTGGAAAGAGGTTAGAGAGAAGTTAGAGGAAGAAGATAACAAGTGGGAGAAGAGAATGAGTTTGTCGTGTAAAAGAAAAGGGAAAATTTCATTCAACGGTAAATTGAATTTTCACTCATATTTTGTCTTAAAAGTTTTTTCTCCAAATCAATCCTAAAATCCTACAACCCCTTGATAAATGGTCTATATTTGTCAATTTCCCAACTATATTGAATGTTTGATTAGATGGTGGAAATTACATGTTTGTAGACCTCTACATTTGCTCGAAATTTTATTTGTTTACACAATTTTGCATCTTTTTCAAGAATTTTAAAATCCACCAACCTTTTAAACAAAAATAAACAAACAAAAAATTGTTTCATTTTCGCTTCTATTTTAAATAAAATAACTCTTTTTAAATAAATCTTTTTGTTTCATTTTTTTGGGAGAATAAAATATTTGTGTTTTAATTTTCATTTTTCATAAATAATCATAATGTTTTTTTCCTTTTTCGTGTATTTGGGAAAATAAATTTTGGGTTCTTTAAAAAATATAACATACTGACAAAATATTTATATTGTATGGAACAATTTGATCAATGGAAAAAGCCCACAGGCCTACAATGGGAAATACCAAAAATGTTCTAGTCAACACGCTATTAATCAGCCATACACGCACGTGTAAATCTTCTTCTAAATGATCACGACGCGCGTGGTTGTGTAGGAAATGATATACGATCATGTAGGTAGTATCAACACGATCGTATAGTTTTTTTTACGATGAAAAAAATGTTTCAAATTTAAACGATAGTGTTGACTATGCTAAACGATCAGTTTGACTATGGTACACGATCATGTATATCATATCCATACAATTGTGTAGTTCTTTTTAAACGATTGGAAAAGGGCTTCAAATGCAAACGATCGCGTTGACCATGCTAAACAATCGTGTTGACTAGGTAAGAGATCGTTTAGATCATATCCATACAATCGTGTAGGTTTTTTTTTTTAAATGATGGTAAAACGGCTTTAAATCTAAACGATGGTGTTGACTAGGTAAGTGATCATTTATATCCTATTCACACAATCATGTAGTTCTTTTTAAACGATAGGAAAAGAGTGTAACGACCCAACTTTCTGGACTAAGCTGAGGTCACTACTCAGTACTAAGACTCGACCACAAAACACAAAAACTCATAAAGGACCAGTTACGATTCATTAAAAACGTTAGAAATATTACAAAAGCAGTTTCGGGCCCTGTTTTAAATCACAGTCACGAGAGTTTCAAATACAATACTCAAGTCATCAAACTCAATTCACAAAACCAAATATCCTAACAAAATATATCAGCGGAAGCATAAAGAAAACCAGACGCGTCCATATGGCCTTCACGCATCCTTCCTGCCTCTCGTCGGTCTGCCCCTCGCTGTACCCTTACCTGAAAAGTTTAAGAAGAGAAAGGGTGAGTATAAATATACCCAGTAAGGGACCCACTACTGGGCCCGTTAGGGAACAACAGTTAACTTCCTATTCAGGGGTACCCTACATAACAGTCTAGTGGTTCCGTAGAACGCACATATCCGTCTCGTGATCCCGAAGGATGCGCGTATCAGTCTAGTGATCCCGAAAGATACACCTATCAGTCTAGTAATCCCGAGGGATGCTCATATCAGTCTAGTACTCCCGAAGGATGCACATATCAGTCTAGTGCTCCCGACGGATGCACATATCAGTCTAGTGCTCCCGAAGAATGCACATATCAGTCTAGTGCTCCCGAAGGATACACCTATCCGTAAGGTACACCACCCCATAGATGAAGCTAACCATTACCCCTCAGTCCATACTAAACCGTCTACAACAGTCATACCCCAACAACATTCATATTACAATTTCGCCACAGGCTTCGCCAGTCAGATATTATAGGTTTAAACAACTACATCCTCAGTTGCTATATGTGTTTCCAATTCACACACCATTGCGATATCCCTAGATCCAGTCAACTAGTCAATCAAAATCGGACTCACCGTCCTTCCACAACCAAACTCCATGATTCAATGTCCAGGCAAAATACTACCACGTACCTAACCGTAAAACTTTAAGGTCCATCGACATACAATTCCAATCCACAACGTAGCCCATTAACATAACTACAATATACCGAACGTCCGGCATCGGTGTCTATCTGTAAACAACTCCTTACACCCGATGGCACACAAGCTACAACTAGCGGTCACGTTACCTTTACATCAGACAAGAGCATAGCAACGATACTTAAAAGTCAAACATACATACATTTATTCAGTACAGTTACTAACGTGTAATCCCCTATGGATTACTACGTTTCCAGCCTCGATCTGAGGTCCAGTAGTAGGAAAACCCTTACCTGATACTTAGTTATGCCCCCCAATCGAGTCCACGCTCAACGAATCCACCTAAACGAAAACACAAGGGTTTTAAACGAGGATACTAGTAGAAGTCATTTTAAATGGTCCTAAGCAACTTCCGTTGACTTACCCGAGGAAAGGAAAGCTATCTCCAAATTAACTTGCCGTGGGACCGTGAACTTGAGCGTCAAACCTCTATTACCTTCAAGGAACGAAAAATGGGACCCAGTCTTACTCCAATATTCAAACTCGAAATGGTTATAGCAACATTGGGTAAATTACCAAAATGATCCTTACCGAAGACTCACCGTGACCCGAAGTGAAGGGAGAAAAAAATATGGCTTAGGTGGCTCGGCTCGACTTGTCTCACCCTCGGCTCGGCTCAGCTCGGCTCGGCACACGGCTCGACTCAACTCGGCTTACGGCTCGGCTCAACTCGGCTTGCGGCTCGCCTCGCGGCTCGGCTCAACTCGGCTTGTGGCTCGGCTCGCAGCTCACAGCTTGAATCGCGGGTCAGACTGGAAGCGGGTTCTCGGGTCGGGTCAGCTTGAAATCGGGGCAACCACGAACGACGATCTTCGGTCGTTCGACGACGGAGACGCGTCGCGGCTTGGTGGAGTCCGACGATTGGCTCTGCTTCAACGCGACGGAGGGCGACTGATTGTTGGCGGACACGGTCGGACGAAGGACGCACGGCGGCGTCCGAGTGCGTGAGACCGAGAGGAGATCAGAAATGGTAGGGAGCCGCGGCGGATGAAACGTTGAAGCTGACAACCTCGACGACGGAGACGGAGACGCGACGGAGGAGAAGAGGCGAAGACGTCTGGCAGCAGTCGTCGGGTGAAGGACGGAGAGGGAGAAGCACTGGAAAATGGCAGCGGCGGCGCGAGGAAGAAGAAGACGAAATGGATGAAGGGGGGGGCCGTCGCGCGCCTTTTTAGGGTTTTTAAAAAAAATTATTATATATATATATATATATTAACTAATAATAATAATAATAATATTAAAATAATAATAATAATATTAATGTTAAATTATAATAATTATAAATAATAATAATAATAATAATAATAATAATAATAATAATAATAAATGATAATATTGATATTAATATTAAATAATAATAATAATATTAATATTAAATTATATATAAAAATTATAATAAATAATAATAATAATAATATAATTAATATTATATTTTTATTATATTAATTTACAAAATATTAATTTAAGGAATTTCATATCCCTGAATCTCTTTTTCTACCCTCTTCTAAGGGAACTGAGGAATTACTCCAAAGTTTTAATTTCCGAAAAAAAACACAAAATGATAAACTTTACCTCGAAAATTCGGGGCGTTACATTCTTCCCTCCTTAGGGAACTTTCGTCCTCGAAAGTTTTATTCCTCGAACAGTTCGGGATAACGGGACCTCATGTCATCTTCTCGCTCCCATGTGGCCTCTTCGACACGGTGATTCCGCCATAAGACTTTAACCAAAGGAATTTCTCTATTCCTCAACATTTTCACCTCCCTAGCCAGCACTTCTATGGGTTGTTCTGTATAGCTCAAGTTTTCATCAATTTCTAGTGGTTCGTAATCCACTACGTGGGATGGATCTGACACGTACTTCCTCAACATAGAGACATGGAACACATTGTGAACTGTTGAGAGTGATGGTGGCAACGCCAAGCGATAAGCTACAGGGCCAATCCGCTCCAGAATCTCAAATGGCCCAACAAATCGGGGACTCAGCTTTCCTCTCCTTTTAAATCGTAAGACACCTTTCATAGGTGCTACCTTCAAGAACACCTTGTCCCCCACATCAAACTCAAGATCCTTCCGTCTAACATCAGCATAACTCTTCTGCCTACTCTGTGCGGTCTGCATACGTGATCTAATTTTCTGTATCGCTTCGTTAGTAGACTGAATTAACTCAGGACCCATCAATCTCTGCTCACCCACCTCACCCCAGCAAACAAGGGATCTACAACATTTTCGTACAAGGCCTCGAATGGTGTCATGCCAATAGTAGCCTGATAACTGTTATTATAAGCAAATTCCATCAAATGCAAGTGGGAGTCCTAGCTACCTGGAAATTTCAATGCACACGCTCGTAACATATCCTCTAAAACTTGGTTCAGACGCTTAGTCTGACCGTCAGTCTGTGGATGGAAAGTTGTACTAAAGTCTAACCTTGTGCCTATAGCAGTCTGCAAACCCTTCCAGAATTTGGAAGTGAAACGGGCATCTCTATCAGAAACAATCGACACTGGTACTCCATGTAATCTCACTATCTCAGACATGTACAACTGTGCCCACTTACTAGCAGTATAGGTGGATTTACCCGGAACGAAGTGCGCTGATTTGGTAAGTCTGTCCACCACAACCCAAATCATTGTAAAACCCCCAAAGTTCTCAGCAGTCCTGTAATGAAATCTATGGACACGTTTTCCCACTTCCATTCCGATATGCTCAAGGGTTGTAATAAACCCGCTGGTTTCTGCCTTGGTGCCTTAACCTGACACACCAAGCATCTACTAACAAATTCTGTTACCTCCCTCTTCATGTTACGCCACCAATAAACCCGCTTCAGGTCCTGATACATCTTCGTACAACCTGGGTGCATGGAAAATGGGGAACTGTGAGCCTCAGATAATAATTCTGTTTTAACCGCACTATCTGATGGCACACAGAGGCGCCTCTCAAACAAAAGTCCACCATTAGAGGATATGGAGAACTCAGCCGCTTGCCCTGCCTCTGCTAGGCCACGCTTCTCAACCAAATAAGGATCGTTACGCTGAGCATCAATGATCCTTTGCCTCAACGTCGGCTGTACCGTCAACTGGGCTAACTGCATAGTGACTGCCCCCACTAACACTGCAATCTCAGCCCGCTCAAGATCTCGATGCAATGGGGCCTGTCGGGTAATAAGTGCTGCTGAATGTGATACCTTTCTACTAAGAGCATTAGCTACCACATTTGCCTTGCCTGGATGATACAGTATCTCACAGTCGTAATTCTTCACTAACTCAAGCCATCTTTGTTGTCTCATATTCAATTCCTTCTGAGTAAAGAAGTATTTCAAGCTCTTATGATCCGTGAAGATCTGTATCTTTTCACCATACAAGTAATGCCTCCATATTTTCAATGCAAAAACCACTGCTGCCAACTCTAAATCGTGTGTAGGGTAATTCTGCTCATGACTCTTCAACTGACGCGAAGCATAAGCTACTACCTTACCTTGCTGCATCAATACACAACCCAAACCTTTCTTGGAAGCATCACTATAAATCACAAAACTGCCAGAACCATCAGGTACAGTAAGAACCGGTGCGGTAACTAGCTTCTGTTTAAGGTTCTGGAAACTGTCCTCACATGCCTTGCTCCAAACAAAAGGAGCTCCCTTCCTGGTCAACTGAGTAAGAGGAGTAGCTATACGAGAAAAGTTCTCCACAAACCGTCGATAATAACCTGCTAAACCCAGAAAGCTACGAACCTCACTGACTGTGGAAGGTCGGGTCCAACTGGTGACTGCCTCTATCTTAGCTGGATCCACAGAGACTCCAGCCTTAGAAACCACATGGCCTAGAAAGGACACCTGCTTCAGCCAAAACTCGCATTTCGAGAACTTTGCATACAACTTATTATCCCGAAGTGTTTGCAAAACCATACGTAAATGCTCCTCATGCTCGGCCTCCGTCTTGGAGTATATCAAGATATCATCAATAAACACAATCATAAAAGTATCTAGGAACTCCCTAAACACTCTGTTCATCAAGTCCATAAACACTGCCAGAGCATTCGTCAAACCAAAAGACATCACAATGAACTTATAGTGTCTGTATCTGGAACGAAATGCTGTCTTCGGTACATCACCATCCTTAATCCTCAACTAATGATATCCCGACCGAAGATCAATCTTAGAGAACACTGTAGCTCTCTGTAACTGGTCAAACAGATCGTCGATCCTGGGCAAGGGATATCTGTTCTTAACGGTTACCTTGTTCAACTCCCTATAGTCAATGCATAGACGCATCGATCCATCTTTCTTCTTAACAAATAAAACTGGCGCACCCCAAGGTGACACACTCGGTCGAATGAATCCCTTATCGAGCAATTCCTGTAACTGCACTTTTAGCTCTTTCAACTCTGCTGGGGCCATTCTGTATGAGGCTCTAGATATAGGAACCGTGCCCGGCTCCAACTCTATGGCAAACTCAACCTCTTTGTGAGGAGGTAACCCTGGAAGTTCTTCAGGAAAGACATCCGGATAGTCCCTCACCACTGGTTCTGATGACAGGGATACATCGACCTCTCTAGTATCCACCACGCTCACTAAGATACCCCAAGTACCCTGACTGAGCAGTTTACTGGCCCTGATGGCTGAGATTACCTGAGGCAACGACCTTGACCCTTCTCCCTTAAATTTAAAACTGGCCGTCGAGGGAGGGTTAAACGCTACTTCCTTACGGGAACAATCTATGCTGGCATGGTTAGCGGCCAACCAATCCATACCCAGAATTACATCAAAGTCGAGCATGTCCAGGACTAACAGCGTTACTTCAATCACATGGCCTGCTATCTCAATCTGGCATGCTTTCACCTTTTCCTTCGACAACATACACTCCCCGGAAGGAGTAGATACTGATAGAACATGGTGTAGGGGCTCTACCTCTAAGCGGGCATGCAACACAAATGCGGAAGAGATAAAAGAATGTGACGAACCCGAATCAAACAAAACTAAGGCGTAATGCCCCAATACTGGAAGCGTACCTGTCACCACCGTGCCTGCCCTCTCAGCCTCAGTCTTGTTGGTAGCAAAGACTTTACCCTGATGTGGAGCACCTGCTCCCTGATTCTGCACATTGCCCGTAAGTCTCATCGGGTATCTGTCAGCTGTATGCCCCTCTTGCCTACACTTAAAGCAAGTCCTGGTTCCAAATAAACAACGGCCCAGATGGTGCTTCCCACAAATGGCACACAATGGCTTCCCCCTGGCAGCTTCCCCTACCTCAAAAGGTTTCTACTGGAAGCGGCGAAACTCACCACCTGGTCTGAAGTGCTGCTGTGACACTGGAATAGGCTGCTGCTCAGCCTTCCTCTTTTGTCCCGAGGTTGAACCTCTACCAGCGGCCTTAGACGAGTTAGCCCTCTCCTGTAAACTGAGATCCACTGCCAGGCGCAGTGCATCGGCATGAGTAGCGGGTCGGAAAGCTTGAACCAAACCCTGAATGTCTAGTCGGAGGCCTCTAACAAACTTATCAGCTCTGGCCGCCTCGGTCGCTATCATCTCGGAAGCGAAGCGGGATAACATGTCAAACTCCGCATCATACTGCTCCACTGTCATGTCACCCTGCTCTAAGTTCAGGAACTCCTGCCGCTTGGCATCTCTCAACTAGCAGAGAAGAATTTCGCATAGAAACTCTCCTTGAACTGTTGTCACGTGATCTGACTCACATCACCACCTAGCATTCTCTCTGTAGTCTCCCACCATGCAGTACCTCTGTCTGTCAACATGAAAACAGCACACTGAACTTTTTGATCCTCAGGGCACTTCATGTACCGGAATATGGTCTCCAAAGACGATAACCACAACTGAGCCCTGGTGGGGTCCTCCAAAGACCCATCGAATGTCGTGGGGTTATACTTCCTGAAATCCCTCAGGTGCTTGGCCTCTGCTGACAACTAATCCGGCACGACCTGAGGCACAACTGGAACTAGAGACGGAGTTGGAGCAAGAGCTGGTGCTGGAGCTGGCGGGGTAGGCTGTTGCTGCTCCCGCATCTGCATAATCAAATCCCTGAACCTCTGCTCCATGGCAGCTAGGTCCGCATGAGTAACTGGCGCAATCGGGTCAATGGCTTGGGCTACAGGCTGCACCTCAGGTTGAACACGTCCTGCTCCCCTTCCTCGGCCTCCTCGATCATCCCTACGTGCACCTCTCCTTGGCAGCATTTCCCTAACAACCACCAATGATCCCTTTAGTCATAAGTGGTAATTAACTTCGCAGTTTAACTTAGGTAAGGTAATGCATATAGCTATACATATAATTTCATGAGAGCGTACCTGATGAGTGGAAAGGATCGTTTTAGCCATAAGGACACAAAACACAGACTCACATCATAAGTCAGTCTACAGAACCTAAAACTTAAGCTCTGATACCAACTGTAACGATCCAACTTTCCGGACTAAGCTGAGGTCACTACTCAGTACTAAGACTCGACCACAAAACACAAAAACTCATAAAGGACCGGTTACGATTCATTAAAAACGTTAGAAATATTACAAAAGCAGTTTCGGGCCCTGTTTTAAATCACAGTCACGAGAGTTTCAAATACAATACTCAAGTCATCGAACTCAATTCACAAAACCAAATATCCTAACAAAATATATCAGCGGAAGCATAAAGAAAACCAGACGCGTCCATATGGCCTTCACGCATCCTTCCTGCCTCTCGTGGGTCTGCCCCTCGCTGTACCCTTACCTGAAAAGTTAAAGAAGAGAAAGGGTGAGTATAAATATACCCAGTAAGGGACCCACTACTGGGCCGGTTGGGGAACAACAGTTAACTTCCTATTCAGGGGTACCCTACATAACAGTCTAGTGGTTCCGTAGAACGCACATATCAGTCTCGTGATCCCGAAGGATGCGCGTATCAGTCTAGTGATCCCAAAAGATACACCTATCAGTCTAGTGATCCCGAGGGATGCTCATATCAGTCTAGTACTCCCGAAGGATGCACATATCAGTCTAGTGCTCCCGACGGATGCACATATCAATCTAGTGCTCCCGAAGAATGCACATATCAGTCTAGTGCTCCCGAAGGATACACCTATCCGTAAGGTACACCACCCCATAGATGAAGCTAACCATTACCCCTCAGTCCATACTAAACCGTCTACAACAGTCATACCCCAACAACATTCATATTACAATTTCGCCACAGGCTTCGCCAGTCAGATATTATAGGTTTAATTAACTACATCCTCAGTTGCTATATGTGTTTCCAATTCACACACCATTGCGATATCCCTAGATCCAGTCAACTAGTCAATCAAAATCGGACTCACCGTCCTTCCACAACCAAACTCCATGATTCAATGTCCAGGCAAAATACTACCACGTACCTAACCGTAAAACTTTAAGGTCCATCGACATACAATTCCAATCCACAACGTAGCCCATTAACATAACTACAATATACCGAACGTCCGGCATCGGTGTCTATCTGTAAACAACTCCTTACACCCGATGGCACACAAGCTATAACTAGCGGTCACGTTACCTTTACATCAGACAAGAGCATAGCAACGATACTTAAAAGTCAAACATACATACATTTATTCAGTACAGTTACTAACGTGTAATCCCCTATGGATTACTACGTTTCCAGCCTCGATCTGAGGTCCAGTAGTAGGAAAACCCTTACCTGATACTTAGTTATGCCCCCCGATCGAGTCCACGCTCAACGAATCCACCTAAACGAAAACACAAGGGTTTTAAACGAGGATACTAGTAGAAGTCATTTTAAATGGTCCTAAGCAACATCCGTTGACTTACCCGAGGAAAGGAAAGCTATCTCCAAATTAACTTGCCGTGGGACCGTGAACTTGAGCGTCAAACCTCTATTACCTTCAAGGAACGAAAGATGGGACCCAGTCTTACTCCAATATTCAAACTCGAAACGATTATAGCAACATTGGGTAAATTACCAAAATGATCCTTACCGAAGACTCACCGTGACCCGAAGTGAAGGGAGAAAAAAATATGGCTTAGCTGGCTCGGTTCGGCTTGGCTCACCCTCGGCTCGGCTCGGCTCGACTCACGGCTCGGCTTGCGGCTCGGCTCAACTCGACTTGCGGCTCGGCTCAACTCGGCTAGCGACTCGTCTCGCGGCTCGGCTCGCGGCTCGGCTCGCGGCTCACAGCTTGAATCGCGGGTCGGACTGGAAGCGGGTTCTCGGGTCGGGTCGACTTGAAATCGAGGCAACGACTAACGACGAACTTCGGGCGTTCGACGACGGAGACGCGTCGCGGCTTGGTGGAGTCCGACGACCGGCTCTGCTTCAACGCGGCAGAGGGCGACTGATTGTCGGCGGACACGGTCGGACGAAGGACGCACGGCGGCGTCCGAGTGCGTGAGACCGAGAGGAGATCAGAAATGGTAGGGAGCCGCGGCGGACGAAACATTGAAGCTGACAACCTCGACGACGGAGACGGAGACGCGACAGAGGAGAAGAGGCGAAGACGTCCGGCAGGAGTCGTCGGGTGAAGGACGGGGAGGGAGAAGCACTGGAAAATGGCAGCGGTGGCGCGAGGAAGAAGAAGACGAAATGGATGAAGGGGGGTCGTCGCGCGCCTTTTATGGTTTTTTTTAAAAAAATTATTATATATATATATATATTAACTAATAATAATAATAGTAATAATAATAATATTAAAATAATAATAATAATATTAATGTTAAATTATAATAATTATAATAAATAATAATAATAATAATAATACTAATAATAATAATAATAATAAATGATAATATTAATATTAATATTAAATAATAATAATATTAATATTAAATTATATATTAAAATTATAATAAATAATAATAATAATAATATAATTAATATTATATTTTTATTATATTAATTTACAAAATATTAATTTAAGAAATTTCATATCCCTAAATCTCTTTTTCTACCCTCTTCTAAGGGAACTGAGAAATTACTCCAAAGTTTTAATTTCCGAAAAAAAACACAAAATGATAAACTTTATCTCGAAAATTCGGGGCGTTACAAAGAGCTTCAAATCTAAACAATCGTGTTGACCATGCTAAACGATCGAGTTGTCATGATAAGTGATTGTTTATATCATATTAAAGTAATATTTAAACGATTTTGATATTTTGAAAGAGGTGTCGAAGAAATCTGGAAAAGAAGATGAAAAAATCGCAAAGAAGAAGAAGAAGAAGAAAGAGAAATGACGAATCATCCGTAACATCAAGGGAAAATCTGAAATTTATGAAAATATTTTACAGCGTCTTGGGTTTTTTTTATTTTATTACATGGGTCGTAAATATTTTGGTGTTTTGTTATATTAATGAAAACTAGCCTAAAATTTATGAGCATTAATAAACTAAAAGATATTTTCTTTGCTTTTTTTTTCTTTTTTTTTTTTTTTTGCCTTTTTGTTAGAATAAAATTTTGAGTTTAATTCACATATTTTTCAAAAATAAACCTTGGTAAATATAACAAAATAAAGTGATATTTTCAAAATAAACCTTGGTAAATATCAAGGTAATGCTACTATATATCAATTATATAAAAGTAATGCAACTATATCAATTTCATATGATAGTTTCTATCGCTTCATATGATACTATCAGCGATAGAAACTATCATATGGATAGTATGTTATAGTAGCATTATCTTGATACCATTGATATATAGTGGCCTATTAGGAATATTACTTATAAATGTTATCGGTGAAATTCTTCTGTTGTTATCACTAATAGATATTGTTAGTGATTGCAATAGAAGAATATTATTGATAGTTAGTTATCAAAAATATCAATTGATAACCTAATTAAACCTCATCAATTCCAAATTGATATGTTTATCAAGGAGATATCACTTATAAAAAAAATATACTTCTAATGATATACTTGTACTTACTATCAGCTATATTCTTCTAATGCAGTCATTGATAGATAATGTTAGTGATATCATTTTACGTTGATAGCAATATATAAGAATTACTTATAGTGGCTATTAGGGGTGTACATAAGCCGGGTTGGAGAAAAAATGTGGACCAACCCTAAGTGACCGGGTTGGGAAAAATTGAACCCTATTGATTCAATACTCAAGGGTCAACCCAACCCAACCCAACCCAAAAAATTCGGGTTGGGTTGGCAGGTTGGTATTTTTTCAATTGTATTATATTTTAGATTTTTATATTGGTAAGAATTTAATTTTCATCATTTTCATAGTCTTTCAACTCAAATTTTAATATTCTTTTCAAATTCGAAATCTACAATAATATTCATTTAAAAGTTCAAACTCATTAAAAAAATTAATCTCACAAAATAGCAATGTCCATTAAAATTTAAAAATACATTCAAAAATTCAAATTGATATAAAAAGTAATAATCACATAAAATAGGAATGTCAATAATGTCTAATAATGTCCATTCAAATTGAAAAATAGATTCAAAAGTTCAAAATTAAATAATGTCCACTAAAAATACATTAAAATGTTCAAAGTTCAATAAAAAAAAATTCCATTGGTGTCCACAATGTGCCTCGACGATGATGATTTTGGGTGATTGTTCTTCTGAACAAAATACAAACACGTAATAATTACCTATAATGTAAGTAATAACATATAATGCTATAAAAACTCACACTAATTATCAATATGCTCTTCTTCCAAATCCTATTCATTAGTCCAAAATAATAGAAGATGACGGGTTCCCTACAAAATAAATCATTCAAAAGTAAATAAAAATATACTTAGCATAATACATGTTGGTCGACAATAAAGAAAGCAATCAATTACCTATCTCAATATTCTCATAAGTCTCTAACTCTTCAAGTTGTGGATGAAGATCCAATAACACCGAGCCGCCTCGAATCCAATTTTGCGTACATATCAAGGTTTCAACTGTTTTAGGAGTCAAAGAACTACGAAAGGAATCAAGAATCCTCCCACCTGTACTAAATGCAGATTCAGAAGCCACAGTAGATATTGGAACCGCCAAAACATCACGAACAATTGTTGATAGAATGGGATATTTGTACCCATTCATTTTCCACCAATACATAATATCAAATTCCTCTTTATTTACTACATCCTTGTCAGACAAATAAGAAATCAAGTCATTCTCCACTTCCATTGCGCTTTCTTCTTCTCTCAAAGCACAAAATGTTATCCATGGATCAACTTCTTCATTGTTCTCCACTTCCATAGTAACATTGTTTGATTGCTTAAGATCATCCATGCTATGACCAATTTGAGTAGAAGGGTTGTGTTGTGATTTATAAAAGTCATATAGACGATACAAATATATCTTCGTGCTCTCAACTACATCCTTAACAACGTCACTCTCATAAACATTGGAAAGGCAATAAGTCAAGTACTTTAACTTGTACCGAGGATCAATCACCATAGTCACAAACATCAACTTATTCATCTTCTCAAGCAAACCCCAATACTTATCAAACTTTGCTTTCATATTCATAGCCATCAAACTAAGAACAGAGTTGTTGTTGTTGCTCCATTTTTTCAAAACAAATTGAATTTTGTTAATCTCCTTATAACCAACATTAGAAGTCACATATGAAGATCCACTTACTTTTGTAGTGGTTTCATAAAATCCTTTCAAAAACTTTATAAACACATTTACCGCCAACCAATCAGACTCACTTGGGGGCCCCAATCTTTTATTTTCACGATCATCTTCCTCAAAATACTCTACAAAATCTGAGTCATCTTTCTCTTCCTCTAAAATTTTGAAAGCTTTTTCAAATTTAATTGTATGTTCAAGCATTAAATATGTAGAATTCCATCTAGTAGCTACATCTAAACAAACAAGAGCCTTACACTGATTTTTTTCTTGCTTCACACATGCTTTAAATTTTTCCATTCTCTTAGGTGATGATCGTACATATCTCACAGCATTACGAACACTAGCAATAGAATCATTCATATCTTTCAATCCATCATTTACAATAAGATTAATTATATGAGCACAACACCTCATGTGCAATAGCTCTCCATCTAAAACAATGGATTTCCAACTTTTAAGTCTTCTCTTAACATATGAAATAGCCACATCGTTAGAACTTGCATTATAAACAGTGATTGTGAAAATTTTATCAATCCCCCACTCCAACAAACAACTTTTGATTGCCCTCCCTATAGTCTCCCCTTTATGATTAGCAACTTGACAAAAACTCAAAATCTTCTTATGTAAAACCCATTCATAATCAATGAAATGTGTCGTGATGACCATGTAGTTCACATTTTGTAGTGAAGTCCAAGTGTCTGTAGTAAGTAAAATTCTTTGAGAGCCTTTAAGTAAAAATGATTTCAATTTTTTCTTCTCTTTAAGATATAGTTGATATATATCTCTTGCTATTGTTACTCTCGATGGAACATCAAACTTAGGACATGCAATACTACAAAAGTGTCTAAAACCCTCAGTCTCAACAAATCTGAATGACAACTCATTCATAATTATCATCTTAGCACATGCTAGTCTACATGCTGATTGGCTAAACAATGTAGTCACAAAATTACTAGCATTGGCTCCCTTCCCATCATTTTTAGGTACAAGAGTTAAGGTAGTTTGTCCTTTATTTTCTTCTCTATACGGGTACTTTTTACATTGATTTCTTAAATGCTTCCACAAAGTGCTAGTTCCACAACTATTACTATCACATGCATAATCCTTGCTACAATAGTTACACTTGCACCTAGCTCCGTCTTTAGCACTTGCTTCCATTTTTCTGAAATGATCCCACACGGAAGAAGTTTGTTTATTAGGTCTCTTTCTTTTAGACTTGGGAGGTAGAGGTGGTACATGTTGTGTAGTTTCGCTTGTATTAGGAGGGGGAGGAGGAAGGGGAGAAGGCATTTCATTGGTAGCACTCGCATTCTCACTACTGCTATCCATCTATATAAAAATAAATGAAATCAGCATCTAATTAACATTCTAATTAAACTTCTAACACCCACATACACATTAACTTCCAATACCAATTAAACTTTAAACATCAACATACACCAATTAAATATATACATATGTAATTCCAACACCAACATACAATAAAGAAAGTGTTAACCATCAAAATATTTAACTTACCGTAAAGTTAGACAAGGGTGATTCTGCAGTATCTGAAATCGTGTCCGTGGTGACATGTTTTAAAGAAACCTAAATATAAATATTTGAGACACTATTAAAAGAAAGTGAAAAAAAATAAGATCAATCAAATATGAAAACCTCGAGTTAAAAGAAAGTCATAGCTTAAGACAAAGTTCCTAATTTAGGGACCAAAATGACTGAGATACACAATAATCAATATAACCATGGACCAAAATGACTCCTAAAATTTATATAAGCATTAGAACTTAAAACTTACATGATTGTATAACTATCCAACTAAAGCAGATGAATTTATAATGACACACAACCTTTTGGCACCTCTCCAATTGATAAAATACAGTACTTTAGTTAATTTAATAATGATGTTCTGCATTTAGAAGGTGACCAAAATTAGTGTTTTCGAGATGCAAATTTATGGCCGGCCCGGCCTTCTCATCACTCACTCAGCAACAAACAGCAATGTAACAATACAAGAATGGGACTTTGGACTATATATCAATTAACCCAAAATCTTACTCTTTAATTTTAAAAAAAATAGAGTCAAAGAAACAGTGCCATGTAAATCTTCTACCTTCATACTCCCTCATACCCCTATTTTATAAACACTTCTAAATATTCAATTCCATACAGTACTCTCATAAGTCATAAGCCACCCCCCTCAAATAAAATCATCTACAAAGGATGTTTTGGATCTAATTCATCACATGAACAATCTTTGGATTTCTATTATTTTTCTGTGTGATTAGAATTAATAAGCTGAAAATAATAATAGTAATACACACTGAGGTTTGAACAAAATATTGCTCAAAATCATTAATATCTCCTGCAGTATTTTTCAAAGCAAAAAAAAAAAACAATTAGAAAAAAAATGAAAGTTAGGTCAGATGGGAACAATGAACAAACCTTGGACAAAACAAGATGAAGAACCCGAAAAAACAAGATGAAGAACCCAGAATGTGAAGTCCGTCGAACTTGCAATCTGAATGTGCAGTCGAACTTGCGGTTGGAACGTGTAAAGGTCGTCTGAATGTGTCGTGCCGTCGAACTTACGATCTAAATGTGCAAAGGCCGTCGGAATGTAAAGGTCACCGGAATGTAAAGGTCATCGGAATCTTATCGTTGAAGGGATTACGAAACGAAATGGGGGATGGTCGGAGGGATTGAATGCGCTAAAGGGGGATGGGGCGAAACGAAATGGAATGCTGAAATGGAAATGGAAATGTTAAATTAGGTTATATATATATATATATATATATATATATATATATATACCCCTAAACCGGGTTGGGTTGGGTCAACCCGGCCCTTAATTTCCCAACCCGGTAACCCGGCCCATCTTTTTTTTTTTTCAACTTTTTAACCAAACCCAACCCAAAACATAATTTAACCCAACCCAACCCTTACGGTTTGGGTTGGGTAGTCCGGGTTGGTCGGGTTACGGTTTTTTAACACCCCTAGTGGCTATCAGGAATATCAATTGATAGCAACAGTGCTCATAGATTAGTGATATCAACTGATACCATATTTCTCAAATTAAAAGTTATCACTGATAGCAGTTATCAACAATAGCAACTAACTATAGCAACTGATACCATATTTCTCAAATTGAAAGTTACTCTACCCTTTAGCGGCTATCATTGCTAAAAGTTACCGTCGATAGCCTTATCAATTAAACCAACTAATAACATATTTTTCAAATTAAAAGCTATCATTGGTAGCATCTATTAGTTCTAGTAACAAATAACATCTATCAATTGCTATTAATAATAGCTTTCGATTTAAGAAAACTAGGAAATTACTCATAATGGTGATAAGCTATCACTAATAGTAGCTATCAATGACATTCACTAATTATAGTTGTTATCGATAGCTTTCAATGTGAAAAATCAAGAAGAAGTGTGTGTGAAATAATAATTTCTCAAATTGAAAGCTATCAGTGATAGCATATACCATTGGTGTTAGGAAATGAACTAGGGCTAGACGCAGCAGAATTAACATAATTTTTTTATCTAACCCTAGAACGTAAACAGATCGCGCATAAAAAATTAAATCACGAATAAACATATCTTTATGCAAACTTATCCAAACTGAATTGCCTCTGTTCTTGATAAGAACGATCCTCCAATTCATATCACCAAAAATGTTGCGACATCACAAGCATTCTCTAATAGTATCTACACACAAACTGGAAATTCTTAGGTCTGCTAGTTTGACTCTTTCTATTCTCTCTCTATATAGAATGAATTTATGCCTTTAACTTGTGTATCAAATAAGACATCTAAGGTCTTATTTATAAGTTTTTTAGGATTTCTGGATAACATTAAGATTTTCTTATAAGCTTTCAATTCTCCAATTGGGCTTATTAATTACCTAGCCTAAAGACAAATTCGACTCAATTCTTTCATGTGCGTCCAGTTAGGTTAATTTAATATGGCAATGGGCCCATAACTTGTTTCATAGCCCATAAGTCATAATTTGGCAAGACATTATGACTACTCATATTAAATTAAGTCGATGATCCAACATAATCTAATATAATCATTCCTTTAATCCTTCTATCACATAATATATATAATTGAATATAAGGCATGGACAAAGTTACCTAATCTAATTCAATTTTTTTCTCGATCAATAAGCATACTAAAATAATAAATGACATTAATACCCTTATTAATTCATTTATAGCACGACCATGCATTTCCAAAGTCACGCTTAATCTACAAGCCCAGAGACATCTCTCCATAACAAGTGGGATAAATTCCATCTTGATTAATCACTTTCTACTACATAATTCATACATATTCCAATACAACCTTTATAATTATCTGGTTAAAGATAAAGTTTGATTGCATCAAAATAGATTAATCTTACGATGACACTATAATAATATCAGATCTAAGGATAAAAAAAAATCAATTATTTGAGATTATTTATGACACATGTCCACGTAATAATCTAAAAAAAGTTCAGTCTAATTCTTATTCTCCAATAAGAAAATATGATTATAGTTTATGTCTCTACATATATAAATCATCTATGATTATCAATTATAACTCATACTAATTTTAATTTGTTTCTGTTCCCATAATAATAATCAATTGGGGGGATTTAAAATATAATAACATATTCATGGATATTATTATACAATAACATGCGATTGAATAATAATGAGAATAATAACTTTTAGTAAATAATAAACCAATTATCCATATGATGGAAAAACCACTAGAGGCATGCTGCAGCGGAAGATATAGATCATGTTTTACTCTATATGCATCTAAATGATTTAGAAGCTAACATGCACGAAGAACTTGTTAGCTTTGCGATGGTTCTAAGCGAGAAGCTAAAAAGGTAAACGAAGCCAAAAAGCGATGGTCCTATGCTCAGGACCAAGAACGGAGTAGTGGGACTCGGTTTTGTGAAGTGAAATATAGAGAGAGATGAGAGCTTATCATTTAGGTGTTCTTTTTTCAGAGAAAACATCATCATTTTCTCATTCGGTAATGAGAAGTTTTATATGAAATTTACATGCAATTTTCATGTAAATTATTTCATATATAATCAACACCTAATCAAACCATTAACTCTTTAATGAAATTAGTGGCCTTTAATTCACAATTGGCTGCCACATCGCCCACTAACATTTCGTAATTAAGTAATTAGTCAAAGGGGCCTTTTGGTCATTTGACCAATTAAGTCAAAGTTAAACTTTGACTTTTCTTAGTCAAAAGTCAACTTTTGACTTTTTACTAATTTTTCCGTTTTGACTAATTCAAACCTCCCGAGTCTCAATCCGCATTCATCTTTCTAAAATTCAAATCATATTTGAATACAATCCTAGTCAAAGTTTTATTTCTCAAAGTTAAAAGTCAACAAATTGACTTTTACAACTTTGACCGTTGCAAAATTTTTCAAGCTTTTAAATATGAATCTATATTCATATTTATTTAAATCATATTTAAACAAAAAACTTAAAGTTTATTTCTACCGACTTATATCTTATATATATTTGTCGGTTTCTCTTTCTTATCTTAATTCGAACAATTCGAGTTACTTTAACACCATATGAGCTAGTAAGGGAACCTAATGGACCTATAGATCATGGACTCCAACGATCCGAGATTAACTGGCTAAACTCTTTTAGACCAAGCTTAATCAACATTCGTTAACCAAAGAGTCATTCCACTAAAGACTCTTAGTTGCACTCCCCTCACTATAGATATATTTATGTCCACCTAATATAACCATAATAGGTAAGTCGATCCTTCACAGGTTGTTCGTAATCTTGGATGGGTCAAAATACCCTTTTACCCCCGAGATTATATCTTGCTCCTTAAGACCCACTGATCCACTATTGAACAATTGGTTTAAGGTCCAACCTATAAACTAGAATCCTTCTCGGGTCAATGAGAAGGTGGGGCCCCTTGTTCAAGACTTGGATTCAGTCCTTAAGGGAACAACCTATCTACTATCCCAGAAGTGGGTATGAGTGAATTCCATCTTGCACCCTATGTCCCTAGCTATCCACTCGATCTTACCCCTGAAATGGGAGGCTTATTGGACCAGCGATGTTGGGCTGCCCTCACCTATGCAGATTTAAGGATACTACCGAATGAACAGAAGTTCATAGTTAGCTCATGATTAAGATCAAGTTACCTAGGTCATCATAATTGAAATAGTTAGTTTATAGTTTACGGTGTTATAACTAAAAGTGACTACTTCGTGGTTCCAGTCTTATGTAAACCATTTACATAGGACACCTCCACTCTCATATCTCTACATGAACGATACAAGATTACATCGTTTGTACTAACTACGGAGTGGGCCGCATCCATAGTGTTTATTCTGAATAAGGCACCCATCCTTATTCATACACTATAGACTATTTAGGCTATTAACTTGAACTTAATCCATGTTTATGTCTTAACATAAAATTCAAGTGTATTTGACAAACTCAATAAAATAGCCTCGGGACCTAAATTTATTGGTTTTTAAGATTATAGCATTTAACAATAAATTTTATTGAATCAAATAACAAAGTACGAGTTCCAGGACACAAATTCCAACACCATAAAATTATTATAGAGCACAATAAAAAAACCAACAGTTCTCCCACTTGCTCTCTATATAATTAGCTAAGTATCTAATACTCATGCTCCAAGTATAATAATCATGTTTTGATTGAGGAAGAGTTTTAGTCAAAGGATCTGCTACATTATCACTTGTAGGTACTTTGCATATGTAGTAGAATTGAGAATAATTACTTGTTTCGAACTCTTCCAACTACCAGCACCTCCATTCAAACAAAACACATATCCTGAATGTGATCTATAGTCATCTTTGTTAGACTGAAAACTTGCATCTGTGAAACCATTTACAACTAGCTCATTTTCAAGTCCTCCATATACCAAGAATGCATCCTTAATTCTTCTTAAGTACTTAAGGATATTTTTCACTGCTGTCTAGTGTGCTTCACCTTGATCTGATCGATATCTACTAGTCAAACTCAACATGTTTGATACATCTTGTTAAGTGAGATAGCATGGCATACATGATAGAACCCGTAGTCGCATCATATAGAATCCTCTACGTTTTTTTCTGCTCATCTTGTGTCTTTAAACACTAATTCTCGTAGAGACTTATGCCATGTGCCACTAGCAAGAATCATCTCTTAATAACTTAAATCCAATAAACTAACATCCTAAGTTGTTTGATGAGTCTGAAACAATATGTAGAGACATACATGGAGTAATATTTGAGATACAACTTAAAGGGTCTATAGTATAGGGATAAGACTGGGTACCTTATCATGGTAACATTATGGATATGAATCACTTTGTATTTGATACAGACGCAATGATCCAATGCATTCGTGTAGGTGATATGCGAGTGAGGATATCCTATGCAATGAGTTTGCATAAGATCGGACCACGAAATAGTAACCACTAGATGTAACTTCGTTAACTAGTTATGTTTCTATTTTATAAGGATGACCTAGGTAATTTAGTCTTAATCTTGAGTGTATTATGAACTTCTATTCGCGAGGAATTGTCCTTTGATTTATATGGGTGAGAGTGGCCAGATTGCTGACTCAATATACTTATCATTTTGAGGGACAATATGGAGTGAGGAGTTGGGAACATAATCACACAAGATGGAATTCACTTCTTTCCGACTTTAGGGTAAGTAAATGAGTATTCCTTTAAATGGTTTCTCCAGGACTTGGACAAAGGGTCTTACCCTCTCTATAGCACGAGAGGGGTTTCTGTTTACTAGTTGGACCATATAAAGGTTATTCATTAGAGGAGCACTAGTATTTAAGGATTGGAAGTAACCTAGAGGTAAAACAGTAATTTGACTCAATTGGTATTATGAACACTTGTGAAGGACTAACTTACTGTTATTGATCTATATCCGTGGACACATAAAGATATCTACAGTGATAAGAGTCCAGTTGTACGTCTTTAATGGAGTCTATAGACAGTTAACAAATATTGACTAATGTGGTTAATGAGTTTAGTTAATTAATCTCACATCGTTATAGCTTCTCATTTGTAGGTCCATTAGGCCCCTTCCTGGCTCGTAAAGGATAATGAGATTTATTGTATTGGTTGTAATTTGAAATGTTCAAATTTACCTTGGGAATTAATGTATGGTGATATATTATAATATAAATTTTATATTTTAATTAAAATTTATTTTATAAATTTAATTCTAGATATGGTTCAAAATTAATTTATGTAAGAATAAAATATTTAAATGAGTTGAAATCTTAATTTAATGTGAATTAGATTCATACTAAAACTATAGGTCAAAATTAAATGTGTATATGATACACATTAAAACTATAGGTTATGAGAGAAATTTATATTTGGATATAATTCAAATTTGTATGAAATTAAATATAAGGCATTTAATTTATAAATTAATTAATTGGAGAATTAATTAATATTTTAATTTAATTTAATTTAATTTAATTAAAACTATAGGTTATGTGAGAAATATTCATTTAAATGGAATATTAATTAAATATGATTTAATTAATTATTAATTTAAATAATTTATTATAATATTAATTTAATTCATTAAATTATTAAATTACTAGGAAACGTGGGTGGTTTTCCACATTCCTATTTACTCTCTAACTTCCCTCTTCTTCAGAAGATATTGGTACACAAATTGACAGAACGGTTTTGGGATTTTCTGCATATTGAAAATTCTCTCAATGGAAAATCATCTCTCAAAATTTTCCTTCCAATTTTGGTTCCTACAAACCAAAATTTCATTCTCAGAGAATAAAAAGGTTTCTAAGTGGTGGTGCCTCAATTTGGTGTTTGGCAGATATAGAGTCGTCAACGAGAGTAAGTGTTCTTGCTTCTTCTTCCTGTTCTCTATATCGTTTTTTATAGAATCATGCTTAGCCTCTAATTTTTTTTTATGTTATTTACCAATGTATTTAGTATTTTTAACTTTCAAATTAAATTGGGTTTATAGTCTCTGTTAGTTTTTTCGCTATGTAGGGGCTCTAATCCCTTCAGTCTCATCATAGTCCATACCATGAGTTTGTCGGAAACCTTTCGCAACCAAGCATGCTTTGTAAATGTGCATATTTCCATCCATGTTAGTTTTCGCTTGGAACCCAATTTGCATCCGATGGTTTTTATTCCTTTGGACTCATCAATCAAGGACCATACTTGATTATTATACATGAATTGCGTTTCATACTTCATGGTTTAGAGCCACTTTTCAAAATTTGAACTTGCCATGGCCTTTTGTTATGAGGTGGGTTCATCATCATGAATAATCATTACGTCATTATCAGTCACTACATGAAAATGGAGGTCTCCTGACGCATAAAGGCATCGAGAGATATATGAAAAAGCGTCGAAAAAGAATTTTTTGACGCATAAAATATAGCGTCGGGATCGAAGTCGGGAAAAATGAGTGGGAAAAGGATCTCACGACGCACAAAATATAGCGTCAGGAGATCCCTTGACATCTTCTGACGCACAAAATGGAGTGTCTACAGTATACGGGGATCAATGTTCAAGTATAGTTTAAAGGGTTTATATTATAGGGTTAAGGTTGAGTACCTTATCCTAGTAACACTATGGATACGACTCACTTTGTATTTGATACAAATACATTGATCCAATGCGTTCATGTATGCAATGCGAGTGAAGGTATCCTATGCAATGAGTTTCCATAAGATCGGACCACGAAATAGTAATCACTAGATGTAACTCCGTTAACTAGTTGGGTTTCTATTTCATTAGGATGACCTAAGTAATTTAGTCTTAATCCTGAGTGTATTATAAACTCCTGTTTGCGAGGGATTGTCCTTTGATTTGTACGGGTGAGAATGGCCAGATTGTCGACTCAATATACTAAACATTTTTGGGACAAGACCGAGTGGGGAGTTGGAAACATAATCACACAAGATGAAATTCACTCATTCCCAACTTTAGGGTAAGTAGATAAGTGTTCCCTTTAATGGTGTCTCCGAGACTTGAAGAAAGGGCCCTACCTTCTCTATGGCACGAAAGGGGTTTTTGTTTAGTGGTTGAACTATAAACAGGTTGTTCATTAGAGGAGCACTTGTATTTAAGGACTAGAAGTAACAAGTGGTAAAACGGTAATTTGACCCAGTTGGTGTTACAAACACTTATGAAGGACTAACTTACTGGTAATTTGTCTATATCCGTGGACACAGAAATATATCTACAATGAGAAGAGTTCAACTGTGAGTCTTTAGTGGAGTGTACGCATAGTTAACGAATATTGATTAATGTGGTTAACGAGTTTAGCCAATTAATCTCATATCATTGTAGCTTCTAATCTGTAGGTCTATTAGGTCCCTTTCCTAGCTCGTAAATGGTAATGAGATTTATTTATATTGGTTGTAATTTGAATGTTCGAATTTACTTTGGGAATTAATATAGTGTATGGTGATACATTATAACATAAAGTTTATATTTTAATTAGACTTTTAATATATAAATTTAATTTTGTATATGATTCAAAATTAATTTATGAGAGAATAAAATATTTGAATAATTTCAATTATTAATTTAATGTGAATTAGATTCATACTAAAACTATAGGTTAAAATTTAATGTGTATATGATACATATTAAAACTATAGGTTATGAGAGAAATTCATATTTGAATATGATTCAAATTTGGATTAAATTAAATATAAGATATTTAATTTAGAAATTAATTAATAGTTTAATTTATTTTGATTTAATTAAATTAATTAAATTAAAACTATAGGTTTTGTGAGTGATATTCATTTAAATATGATTTAAATGAAATAGTAATTAAATATTATTTAATTAATTATGAAATGAATTAATTATTTTAATATTAATATTAATTTAATATTTATTTATGAAATGAATAGGGAATGTGGGTGGTTTTCCTACGTTCCCACTTTTCTCTCAACTTTCCTCTTCTTCAGTTTAGAGTTACTAGTATGATACACAGAAGTGAGTTCTGTGAATTTTTTTCGTACCTCTCATTCTCTATGAAAAAATTCTTTTTTTTTCTCTAAGAATTCCCTCTTCCAATTTGATTTCCACAAATCATCTCAATTCGGAGAATATGAAGGTTTCCAAGTGGTGGTGCTCCACTTTGGTGTTTTGTAGGTATAGAGACGTCAACGATCGTAAGTTTCATTTTCTTTATTCTTCTCTGTATTTTTTATTTTTTCTTGAAAGCATGCTTAGCTATAGAAATTAGTTTTATAATTTATTTTGCCAATGTATTGGTATTTTTTAGATTCCAATTAAATTGAGTTATGATCTATTTTAATTCTTCCGTTGTAAAGGGCTTTCGTCTCTTCATCTAGAAACTAAAATGAAGGGCTACACTTACAAGAAATTTTTAAGTAAGTTAATCATTTCTTGACTAAACAATGATGACCCACTATTATAGGAATAAGAGTTATTCTGGTGCAATATTTAGTTGAGATTGTCTCAATTCAATGAAGGGATAATTAATCACCCTATGGAGGTTTTTATCCTACCTCACTAAAGCATCATTGCAAAATAGATATCACTTAGAATATATTAAAATTTTGCTAAATTGATTGATTTTCTATATGGTAAATGCTAGTATAATTAATATAAATAAATTGTATGTTTTCAGTAATTTGATAATGACGAGTGCTACTTTGAAAATTCTAGCTGCTGATAAACTTAATGACAATAATTATGCATCTTGGAAAAATACTATCAAAATTGTGCTAATCATTGATGACCTTAGATTTGTCCTAGTTGAGGAGTGTCCTCAAGTCCCAGTTGCTAATACAACTCGAACTGTTTGAGAAGCACATGAGCACTAGGTCAAGGCAAATGAAAAAGCCCGAGCATGCATCTTGGCAAGCTTATTTGAAGTATTGGCTAAGAAACATGAATCAATGCTCACTGCTCGTGAAATCATGGACTCTTAGGAGGAGATGTTTGGTCAGGCCTTTTATCAGATCAAGCATGATGCTCTAAAATACATTTATAATGCCCGTATAAACGAGGGAGCCTCAATGTGAGAACATGTTCTTAATATGATGGTTCATTTCCACGTGGCATAAATGAATGGAGCTGTCATCGATGAAGCCAGTTAGGATAGCTTTATTTTGGAATCTATGCTAGAGAGTTTCCTGCAATTTAGAAGCAATGTTGTTATGAACAAGATTGCTAATACTATTACCACCCTTCTCAATGAGCTACAGACTTTCGAGTCTCTGATGAAAATCAAGGGGCAGAAGGGAGAGGCAAATGTTACTACTTCCACAAGAAAGTTTCATAGAGGTTCGACCTTTGTAACTAAGTCTATGCCTTCTTCATCTGACACTAAGAAGTGGAAGAAGGAGAAAGGTGGTCTAGGAAATAAAGTCAACCTCGCTGCTGCTAAAACGAGCAAGAAAGCCAAGGTTGCAAAGGGAATATGTTTCCATTGCAACCAAGAGGGACATTAGAAGAGAAATTGTCCAAAGTGCCTGGTAGAAAAGAAGAAGGCCAAACAAGGTAAATGTGATTTACTAGTGCTAGGGACTTGTTTAGTGGAAAATGATTATTCAACCTGGATAATAGATTCAGGTGTCACTAACCATGTTTGTTCTTCAATTCAGAGAATTCGTTCCAACAACAGTTAGAGACTAGAGAGATGACGATACATATTGGAATTGGATATGTCGTCTCAACGATTGCAGTGGGAGGGCTTCGACTTTGTTTACAAAAATCTTTTCTTTTATTAGAAAATTTATATGTTGTTCCTGATTTAAAAAGGAAGTTTATTTCTGTAAAGTGCTTACTGGAACAACCTTACTCTTTAACTTTCAATGTAAATAAAGTGTTAATTTGCAAAAATTGTGTTGAAATTTGTTATGCAAAGTTAGAAAATAATCTTTATGTGTTAAGTACATTAACATCTAAAGCCCTCCTTAATATTGTAATGTTCAAAACTACAGTGACTAAAAAATAAAAGACTTAAAATTTCTCCAAAAGAAAATGCTCATCTTTGGCACCTAAGATTAGGGCACATAAATCTCAATAGGATTGAGAGATTAGTAAAGAATGGACTTCTAAGCGAGTTAGAAGAAATTTCTTTACTTGTATGTGAGTCATGCCTTATAGGTAAGATGACCAAAAGACCATTTATTGGAAAAGGTCATAGTGCCAAAAAACCCTAGAACTTGTACATTCAGATCTATGTGATCCTATGAATGTTAAAACAAAAGGAGGATTTGAATATTTCATCACTTTTACTGATGATTATTCAAGATATAGGTATGTTTATTTAATGCAACATAAGTCTGAAGCCTTTGAAAAGTTCAAGGAATACAGGGCTAAAGTTGAAAATGCATTAAGTAAAACTATTAAAACATTTCGATCTGATCGAGGTGAAGAGTATATGGATTTGAAATTCCAAGGCTATTTGATGGAATGTGGAATTGTATCCTAACTCTCAGCACCGGGTAACCTCAACAAAATGGTGTATCAGAAAGGAGAAATCAAACTTTGTTGGACATGGTTCGGTCTATGATGAGTTACACTCACTTACCTAATTCATTTTGGGGTTATACAGTGCAAACTGCAATCTATATTTTGAATTGTGTTCCATCTAAAAATGTTTCTAAACACTTTTGATATTATGGAATGGTCGTAAAGGTAGTTTATGTCATTTCAGAATCTTGGATTATCCAGCATAAGTGCTTGAGAAATTGGAATCTCGTTCAAAATTATGTTTATTTGTAGGCTACCTCAAAGGAACTAGAGGTGGTTACTTCTATGATCCTAAAGGTAATAAGGTGCTTGTATTGACCAACACTTCATTTTTAGAAGAGGACAACATAAAGGAGCACAAATCGCGTAGTAAGATAGTATTAAATGAACTTTTGAATGAAACTATTGAACCTTCAATAATATTTGTTGAAGAGACTAATGCATTAACAAGAGTTGTTCATGTCGGTTCATCTACTAGGACATATCAACCTCAATTGTTGAGGGAACCTTAACGAAGTGGAAGGGTTACAAACTTAGCTATTCATTATGTGAGTTTAATTGAAACCTTAACTGTCATATCTAATGGCGAAATTGAGCATCCATTGACTTTTAAGAAGGCTATGAAGGATGTGGATAAAGATGAATAGATCAAAGCTATAGATCTTGAATTAGAGTCTATCTACTTCAATTCAGTCTGGGATTAGTAGAACAACCTGATGGGGTAAAACTTACTGGTTGTAAATGGTAAGGTGCAAACTTTTAAAGCTAGACTAGTGGCAAAGGGTTATACCCAAGTTGAGGGAGTTGACTATAAGGAGACTTTCTCATCTTTTGTCATGTTAAAGTCTATTCGAATACTTTTGTCCATTACTGCTTATTATGACTATGAGATTTGGAAAATGGATGTTAAGACGGCTTTTTTGAATGACAATCTTGAGGAGATCATCTATATGCAACAACTAGAAGGATTCATAACTCAAGGTCAAGAGCAAAAGGTTTGCAAGCTTAATCGTTCTATTTATGGATTGAAACAAGGTTCTTGATCTTGGAACATAAGATTTGATACCGCAATAAAATCTTATGGCTTTGATCAAATCTTTGATGAACCTTGTGTCTACAAAAGAATCATCAATAGTTCAGTAGCTTTCTTACTTCTGTACATAGATGATATCCTACTCATTAGGAATGATGTAGGGGTACTAATCGACATCAAACAATGAGTGGTAGCCCAATTTCAAATGAAAGATTTAGGAGAGCCACAGTTTGGTTTGGGCATTCAGATCTTTAAAGATTGTAAGAACAAAACGCTAGTTTTGTCTCAAGCATCGTATATTGACAAGATAGTTGTTAAATATTGAATGCAAAACTCAAGAGAGGCTTACTACCTTTCAGGCATGGAGTTACTTTGTCTAAGAAACGGCATCCTAAGACACCTCAAGAGGTTAAGGAAATGAGACATATCCCCTATGCATCAGCTGTTGGCAGCTTGATGTATGCGTTCTTATGTAGTAAACCTGACATCTATTATATGATGAGGATAGTTAGTAGATATCAATCTAATTGAGGATTAGCTCAGTGGACTAACGTTAAAACTATCCTCAAGTATCTTAGGAGAATGATGGACTACATACTTGTGTATGGTTATAAGGATTTAATTTTTACAGGATTCACAGCTCTGATTTTCAAACTGATAGAGATTCTAGGAAATCTACTTCAGGTTCAGTGTTCACTCTTAACGAAGGAGCTAGCTTGGAGAAGTATCAAGCAAGGATGTATTACTAACTCCACCATGGAGGTAGAGTATGTCGCAACTTGTGAAGTTACCAAAGAGGTTGTTTGGCTTAGGAAAATCTTGACTAATTTGGAAGTTATTCCAAACAAGTCAATGCCAATTACTCTTTACTGTGATAACAACGTGGTCAATTCTAAGGATCCTAGAAGCCATAAGCGTGGAAAGCATATTAAACGCAAGTATCACTTGATCCGAGAGATAGTGCATCGAGGGGACATGATCGTCACAGAGATAGCTTCACCACATAATGTTGCTGATCCCTTTACAAAGCTCCTTATGGCTAAGATGTTTGAGGGTCACCTAGAGAGTCTGGGTCTACGTGACATGTCACATTTAATCTAGGGCAAATGGGAGATTTACTGGGTGCGTATTGTATGCCCTAGTTTCTTATTTTGTGTACTATTATAGTGTTTTAACTTTTATGTTGCACACCCTACTAGCTTTAGGACGAATGGGAGATTGTCGTGCTTGATACTCTAAATCTCGTGGTCTTGTAGTTTGTAATTGTATATACTATACAAACATTTTATTTATCTAATAAAATAAAGTGTTTTATTTTATTTGATATTTAGTTGCATTTGATGGAAAGCATACGAAACCAGCGGAATAAACGAATCTAATCTTACTCTAATTGCATCTAAACATTTTAGAGATTAATCATGCTTAAAGAACCCTAATTAAATTAAATTAGGGATAAAGTGAGAAACATACATCCAAAGCCTCCTGATGCTCGCAATCTACTCCAAACGTGAAGTCAAGACACACTAGTGTTAACCCGCTAATATTCGTACTTAGGACCGAGTTGTGGGACCCGTAATGTGGAGGAATTAGAGAGAGATGTGGAAATTTTGAGGGTATTAGGTTAAGATTTGGGCGAGGAAAAATAATTTGGCAAAAAGTTTATGAAAATAAAATTAAGCCAACTTTCAAAATTCTTGAAAATTTTGAAAAAATGCCTTTAAATAACTTAATTGCATGCAATAGTTCTCCCAAAATGCAACACCTCACTTTCCACTTATAATTAGTAGAATTTGTCATCATTCCAACTTCTCTTAGTGGGCTTGGTGTCATCACCATGAGCTTACACTTAGCCCATTATGAGTTAGTGGGATTATCCAACAAAATGTTGATTTTTTCCACTAACTTTAGTTAAGGGGCAAAATGGTAATTTGATCATTATAGTCAAAGTCAAACTTTTACTTTTCAAGTCGAAAGGCAACATTTCGACTTTTTTTACTATTTTGTCCATCCTGACTAATTTCGACCTCCCAAGCATGAATCCACATTCATTTTTTCGAAATTCAAAGGATATTTGAATATAAAGCCGGTCAAAGTTTGACTTTTTTGACTTTTCAAAGTCAAAAGTCAACATTTTGATTTTTTACTACTTTAACCATTTCCATCAATTTCAAGCTTCCAAATATGAATCCATATTCATATTTTTAATATTTAAATCATATTTAAACATAAAGCTCTAACTAAAACTGATAACCGACGGTTATATCACTTATATTTGTTAGTTTCTCTCTCTTTACCTAATTCGAACAATTTGAATTATTCAATCATATTCTTCTAAGTTAATTCCATGTGAGTTAGAAGGGAAACCTAATGGACCTATAGATCATGAGCTCCAACGATTGGAGATTAATAGGCTAAACTCTTTTAGATTGAGCTAATCAACATTCATTAATTAATGGGTCATGTCACTAAAATCCCATAGTTGCACTCCTCTCACTATCGATATATTTCTATCCATTTGATATAACCATGATAAAAAAGTAAATCCTTCACAGGTTGTTTATAACCTCAGCTAAGTCAAAATATTGTTTTACCCCGAGATTACATCTTGTTCCTTATGTCCCACCGATCCAGTACTATTGAACAATTGGTTTAAGGTTCAACCTATAAACCGAATGCCTCTTGGGCCAATGAGAGGGTGGGACCCTTTGTTCAAGACTTGAATTCATTCCTTCAAGGAACAACCTATCTACTAACCCTAAAGTGGGTAGGAGCGAATTTCATCTTGCACCCTACGTCCCTAGCTATCCACTCGGTCTTACTCATAAAATGAAAGGCTTGTTGGGCCAACGTCGTTGAGCTACCCTCACCTATGCAGATCTAAGGATAATACTATTTGAACATAAGTTCATAGTTAGCTCAAGATTAAGATTAAGTTACCTAGGTCATCATAATCAAAATAATCAGTTTTATATAGTCAACGGTGTTAAAACTTAAAAGTGACTATTTCATGGTTCCAGTCTTATATAAACTCTTTACATAGGATGCCCCTCCTCCCATGTGTTTATATGAACAATTTAGGGTCACATCGTTTGTACTAACTATAGAGCAAGTCACATCCATAGCGTTTCCAGAATAAGGCGCCCAACCTTATTCATACACTATAGACCGTTTGGGCTATATACTCTAACTTGATCTATGTTTATGTCTTTACATAAAGTTCAAGTCTACACTAGATAAGTATTCAAGATTATACTAATCAATTTTCACTAATAAGTAATCAATAATCACTTTATTGAATAAAATGTAATTTAAACTACAAACTACGAGTTTTAGGATATAAATTCAAACAGAATTAAGAAATAAAACCAATAAACTAACATCCAAGGTTTAATTGATAACCTAAATGGTATGTAGTAGATGGATAAGGTTGGATACCTTATTCTGGTGACACTACGAATACGACATGCTTTGTAGTTGTTACAATTGTTCTAAAGTGCTACAAAATATTTGATCTTAATCATTCATAATGAGACATTAGAGTAGGAGGTATTCTATACAAAGAGTTTGTATAAGATCGGACCATGAAATGAATAGTCTCTCTTATTAACATCGTTACTAGTTGAGACTACATTTCATTAGGATGACCAAAGGTGACTTGACCTGAATTTTGAGTGAGTTGTGAACTCTTGCCTATGAAGGCAATCCTTTGATTTGCATCGGTGAGAGTGGCTTATGTCATCGACTCAATATACCTACCATTTTGAGGATTCGTCTGACTAGGGAGTTAGGAACACAACTACACAAAAAGGAATTCACTCCTTCTTTATAAATAGAGTAAGTAGAGAAATTGCACTTCTAAGGGTTGATTCCAAGGATTGAACAATGTGGCACCACACCCTCTCTTTGCCCTAGAGGAGCTAAGTTATAGTAGGACAATAATTATTGTTCATTAGAGGAATCGATGGTACTTAAGGAGTTAGATGTAACTACAAGACAAAACAATAATTTTTGGCTTAACTGTACTTACGAGCAATTTGCGAAGGGTCATTGCACTATTGATTGGTTATATCGAATGAATACAAAATATATATCTACAGTAAGAAATCTGCAACTATTAGTCTTTAGTAGAATGACCGATAGTTAATGAATAGAGATTAATTTAATTAAAGAGTTTAATTAATTAATCTCATATCATTGAAGCTTCAATCTATAGGTCCATAAGGTCCCCTTGTTAGCTCAATAAGGATAAATGAGAATCAAATTTATTTTGGTTTAATTTGAATTGTTCAAGTTGATTAAAGGGAATAAATTGTGTATGATACAATTAATATAATGGATTCAATACATTATAATATAAAGTTTTTATGAGAGAAGTTAATATTTTGAATGTGATTCAAATAATAATAATATGAATAAGATTCATGAATAAACTATAGGTTAAAATTAATATGGATTCGATCAATATTAGAACTATAAGTCATACGAGAGATCTAAACCATTGGTTATATTATATATGATATAATATAAAATTATATTATATGAGATATAATAAGGTTTAAGTTTATATTAATTTTATTTTATTTTAATTAATAGAATAACTCTCATTCTATGTGAAGGAAGAGTGAGGGAGTTATTTGATAACTTCCCCTCCATCTCTCTTATTAAAAGTGGTTAAGATACAATCTTCTTGAAAAAGCAGTATCACGATCTCTGCAAGAAAAAAAAATCTCTAGAAAGCAAAAGTTTTCCCTTTCACCAAACCAAATCATACAAGCCCACAACTCTTTGTTGATTTTCACCTTAAGAATAACGAGGAATACTTCATGATGTTTTTGGAAGATTCAAGGAGTTCTTGGGAGATTCTACAAATGTTAGTTTTTTTTTTAATTTTTCCTCCTTAAAAGCATGTTTAAGATTTTATTTTGTTTTCTCTAAATTGTTTTTGTTTTTTCAAATTAAATTTCATTTGCATGACGTTCATATGCTTCACCTATGGGAATTTCATTCCTTCAGTATGCGACTAACCCTTCAAAATATTATGTATAGCAATATTTTAGAAAAGCAAACAAGACTTTGATATATTTGCAAAGTTTCATTTTTTTTAAATGGTGTTATACACTTTTGTAATTTATAGATAAAATTGTATTTTCTTAAAATCAAAATCCAGAAAAACTAGGATAGCATTCAAATTCAACCAACCATATCACAACTTTTAGAAATAACGTTACAATTTCCTGGACATTAATAACCAAAATTGGAGGTGAAACTTTATTAAAAGAACAAATCTCACCTTATTATTTGACAAGGTTGTTTTCTGCTTCATTGAAGAATTCTATATACATATTTATATAGTGTTTATATACATATTTATATAGAATGCTATGTCCAAATTCTTGTATTGTCATTTACCATTTCTTATCGACTTAAGTTTTAGATGCGAGTGGTGATTGAATCGGATTAGATTACTGATAACCATTGGTCCGGATTGGGCATACTGAAATGATGTTCTTCTTAATAAGCTGGGAGTGGAATTGCTTCTACTGCTCACGTCGTTCTAGTACTGACTTCTATTCTAATGTGTCAGGGACTTTATGCTTATAATGGTTAGAGATTGAATGCAAATATGACTGGTAAAACGGAATTTAAGAGTGTTGCTGACCAGAAATAAAAGCACAAAACAATCAGCCAAGCATGGAGACCAGTGTGTACCCACGCTTGTTCTTTTGAGGGTAGGTTGAATTTATATTGCAAAAGGATATAAGTATTGGCTGTATACTTTGGGACATCCAACAAGCTCCTAAATTTACCAAGTATAAGTTCTTTTAATGTTAGCAAAAGGCATGGGAATTTGTTGTTCATCTTAAGCATAATAGTGAATAGCCCCCAACTGGATTAAAAAATTTATGATGATAGGTGTTACATGCTAAACAGTTGAATTAATCATGTACCTAGGGGATTTATTTAGTGGGAGATAATTGTTCTGGATGTAGATTTGTCGGTTAAGGATGATAGAGTTGAGTCAGAGGATGGAAGTCAAGTTCAAGAAATGGATTGCAGAATGCATTCCAGTATTGCTAGTGCTCAACCAGTAGAAGTAGTTGAAGAAATTAATGTCGTCACTGAGCTAAGTGTAAATGTTAGTGGAGACACAAACTTGGAGGGTCAATCTGTGCCTTTTGGTGAGAAGTTTTCAGTGAAACTGAATGTAAGTGAGCATATCCGATTAAATGAACTGTTATCAAATATAGTCAATTGAGACTTCCTGTCAATTGATTGAGTTCTAACTAGCAAAGTTCCATTACACTGAATATTCTTTTCAATTTGATTGTCTTTGAGTTTGTTTTTGTTATTTGCATAGTTTTGTGTATGGTTATAACATAGAGGAATCTTATAGAAGAGATCTGGAATTTAACTTATAATCACCTACTTAGTATCAAGGGTAAATTCTTTTATTTTTCAGTAAAAGACAATAGGATGTGAGAGATTCCAATTCAAGATGGGTAATTTTTGATTCAGCTAGCGACTATGTAAAGTTGATGACAACTTTTCCTCTCTGTGTTGAATGACGTTTTACCTGTTCATTTTACCTGTTTGGTTATAATGTTTGAATTGTACACGCAGACCCATTTTACCTGTTCAGCTAAGGGAACTGATTTCAAGTAAAGTTGCTCATTATGCACTTGGATTTGTGATTGGAATTTGGTTTTGTGATTATGTTTAGCTTTGTTTAGTACCTCTTTAAATTTATTACAAGTATTCCTATATGTTGAGCTTTCTGTTTATGTTAATAATGGTCCCTATCTTTTATAGGATACCTAATCTCCTTATTTTTATGTGATTAATAAGTGAATTTAACTACTTATTAGATGCATCTATTCTACCTCAATGTTTAAATACCTCACGTTTACCTTTCTTTTGGTATTGTTTGTAGAATGATTGAAGTTATATCGGGTTGAAAGCTGAGCGATTGTGTAGATAGTCAGACGATCGTTGAAGGTTGAAGATTGAAGATTGAAGATTGAGAAGACATTTAGAATTTTTCTTATTTACATCTTGTATTAGGATCTTTTTTCATGTACTGTTGTAGAATGTATATATAAACACAATATTAAGTTTTCATTTTGTGTATACAAATGTAAAAGATAAATATTATAGTTTCTAAAATAATATTAATTTTATTGATTTGTTGGAGCGAGAAAAAAATATTTATCTATATGGATTCAATGTTGGTTTATAAAAAATGGACAATAATATAAGAATTAAATAAATATAAATTTCTAAAAATGGACAAAAACAAGTCTTTAATGTCGGTTTTAAACTGACATTATTGGCTTCTTGTCAGTTTTAAAACGACATCATAGCCTAATCTGTAACGCCCTGAATTTTTCGAGGTAATTTTTATCATTTTATGTAAATTTTCGGAAATTTAAAATTTTGGTGTAAATTCTTGGTTGGTTTTGAAGAGGGAAGAAAAAGAAATTTAGGCATATGAATTTCTTTAAATTTAATTTTGTGTAAATTAATATGATAATAATATAATATTAATTATATTATTATTATTATTTAATATTATTATTATTATTATTCAATATCATTATTATTATCATTTAACAATATTATTATTATTATTATTATTATTATTATTATTATTATTATATATTATTATTATTATTAATTATATTATTATTATTATTATTATTATATAATACTTTTTTTATTTTTAATTCAAACCCTAACCCGCGCGCGTCCGCCCCCCCCCCCCCCCCCCCCGACTTCTTCTTCTTCTTCCTCTGTGCTTCACCCGCCGCCGCCTCGCATCTATTCCTCTTCCGTTCGCGCACGCCTCTGCCTCCGTCCCCGTCTCCGACCTTTTCTCCGTCACCAGCTCGGTAGTTCTTCACCATCCGAACGTCTCTGCTCTCCATCCGAGCTCGGCCAGCCACCGACGGAATCCCCGAATCGGTGATCCGACTGTTCGCAGCTGACGCCTCTCCCTCCCTCTTCATCTCTGCCACCTCCGACGGTTTCTCTCTCCTCATCACGTGTTCCCGACGCAGCCCAGAATACACAGGGGAGCTGCTCACTTCCGCCGTCGACGTCCCTCCTTCAGCCGTTGTCGCGTGGAGCAAAGATCCGTACCCGAGCTGCGACTCCAAGCTGACCCGAGCCGCAAATCCAAACCGAGCCGAGCCGCGAGCCGCGAGTTAAATCGAACCGAGCCGCGAGTCGCGAGCTAAGCCGAGCCGAGCCGCGAGCCGCGAGCTAAGCCGAGCCGAGCCGCGAGCCGCGAGCTAAGCCGAGCCGAGCCGATCACCTCCAAGCCAAGCCGAGCTCCCTGTTTACCGAGCCACCTAAGCCTTCCTTCCTGCACTTCGGGTCACGGTGAGTCTTTGGTAAGAATTATTTTGGTGAATTTCCTAATGTTTCTATAACCGGTTCGAGTTTAGATTTTGGAGTAAGACATAGTCCTACCTTTCGTTCCTTGAAGGTATTAGGGAGTTGACGCTCAAGTTCTCGGGTTCTGCGACAGGCTTAATTGGAGATAACTCTCCTTTTCTCGGGTAAGTCAACGGATGTTGCTTAGGACCATTTAAAAATGACTTTTACTGGTATCATCGTTTAAACCCTTGTGATTTCGTTTAGGTGGATTCGTTGAGCGTGGACTCGATCGAGGGGCATAACCAAGTTTCAAGTAAGGGATTTCCTACTACTGGACCTCGGATCGAGGTTGGAAACGTAGTAATCCATAGGGGATTATACGTTAGTAACTGTACTGAATGAATTGACGCATGTTTGACTATTAAATATCGCTTTATGCTCTTGTCTGATTAAAGGTAACGTGACCGCTAGTTGTAGCTTGTGTGTCATCGTGTGTAATGAGTTATTTACGGATAGACACTGATGCCCGGATGTTCTGTGTATAGTAGTTATGTTAATGGGCTATGTTGTGAACTGGAATTGTATGTCGATGGACTTTAAAGTCTTAAGGTTAGGTATGTGGTAGTCTATTGTCAGGATATTGGCTATGGAGTTATGTCCTGGAAGGACTGTGAGTCTGTTTCTGATTTGACTAGTTGACTGGATCGAAAGAATATCACAGTGATGCGTGAATTGGATACGCATATAGCAACTGAGGATACAGTTGTTTAAACCTATACTATCTGACTGGCGAAGCCTATGACGAAATTGTAATATGAACGTTGTCGGAGTGTGACTGTTGTAGACGGTTTAGTATGGACTGAGGGGTAACGGTTAGCTTCATCTATGGGGTAGTGTACCTTACTGATATGTGTATCCTTCGGGATCACTAGACTGATACGTGCATCCTTCGGGATCACTAGACGGATATGTGTATCCTTCGGGATCACTAGACTGATAGGTGTATCCTTCGGGGTCACCAGACTGATACGTGTATCCTTCAGGGTCACTAGACTGATACGTGCATCCTCTGAGATCACGAGATTGATGTGTGCGTTCTACGGAACCACTAGACTGTTTATGTAGGGTACCCCTAAATAGGAAGTTAATTGTTATTCCCTATCGGGTCCAGTAGTGGGTCCCTTACTAGATATATTTTATACTCACCCTTTCTCCTCTTTAACTTTTCAGATAAGGGTACAGCGAGGGGCAGACCGACGAGGGGCAAGAAGGATGCGTGAAGGCCATATGGACGCGTCTGGTTTTCTTTATGCTTCCGCTAATGTATTTTGTTACTTGTTATTTTCATTATTGGATCGAGTCATGTTTAGAATATTTGGTTTGTGGTTTTGTTGTTGATGAGTTAAGTACTGTATTTTGGAACTCTCGTGATTGTGATTTGAAATAGGGCCCGAAACTTTTTTTTTTTTTTTTGTAATATTTCTAAAATGTTTTTAATGAATCGTAACCGGTCCTTTATGAGTTTGTGTGTTTTGTGGTCGAGTCTTAGTATTGACTAGTGACCTCAGCTTAGTCCGGAAAGTTGGGTCGTTACACAATCGACATTAAAGGGCTTCAATAACACTATTAAAGATGTCGGTTTAAAACCGACATTAAAGGGCTTCAATAACACTATCAAAGATGTCGGTTGAAAAGTGACATTAAAGGCCTTTAATGTCGTTTTTAAACCGACGTTAAAGAGGCCTTTAATGTCGTTTTTAAACCGACATTAAAGCCCAACCGACATTAAAGGCCTTTAATAACGCTCGCAAAGATGTCGGTTGCCAAGTGACATTAAAGCCCTTTAATGTCGGTTTTAAACCGACATTAAAGGTCAAATTTCTTCTAGTGTTAAACTGAATGAATGAAATAGAATAGAATAGAATAGAGAGAAGGTAGAGTTTGAAAAACAGAGTCAGTCTGAAAAGGCAATGTGTTGGACAGATATGTTCTTTTACTAAAGTTTCCCCTCAATTAAGCAATTAGAAAAACTAAATTTCAACGATTAAGTAATTAGAAAAACTAAATTTCTGATGAAAGTGAATAGTTAAATCCCATACCTTTTTCTTACCTTAGCCTACAAGATCCATTAAAATTCCAGCCAAAATTTAGTAAGAAAAGCGACAGAATTTTGCAAAAGAAATTGAGATTTTATTGAATTGAGAGAGAATTTTTACGATTTTGAAATGAAGAAGTAAGAATTGGATCAAAATGATGTGAATTGATATGAATTCGGAGGGAAAATGGCTAGCAAAATTTCGTAAACTTCAATTTATTTACAAGTTTGCCACTGAGGTGATTTTTGTTACATTATTCTTCTATCGGAGGCTAGTTTGATAATACCTACAAAAATATAAAAATAATGAATATATGAATGCATAGAGGTAGAATTAGGTATGAATTGTAGAGTCTATTCTAGCCCTAACAAAATACCCTTACTTTAGCTTTGATCATCCCGAGTAAACATAAAATATTTCTAACATGCATTCATGTAGCATTCAAGGGATTCACACATTAGCTAAAATTAAGATTACAATCATTCAGACAACAGATATTTTATGTTCGAAAAATTTTAACTTGGTTGCCTATTCATACCTTAACATTTCAGCAAAACCAAAGCAAAAAGTCGTTCAAATGTTTAAAAGGATGCAAGTAATAAATTGAGATACGATTTTAGTGAAATTTATCTATTGAGATCATGTTTTAGACGAGCTCAATGCCTTGCTACTCTGACTCACTAGACATGCTTCAAAAGGATTAAAAATACCCTAAGCTTGCTTTCTCTATAGCTTGGAACGAGAAGGGTCCCTTCTTAAACTCGACCCTCAATCAAGACATCGAAGCTAGCTAGAGAATGCTAATATTACGTTATACTTGTTTTACTTAAGGCAAAGGAGTACGCTTTCTTCGTAGGGGTTCATACCACACTTACATCAAGCAACCCTAACTGATCACGTAGAAAAAATTCTACCATTCGACTTACCTGTACGAAAAAGACTCATTTTGTTTATGAGCTTTTCTATGCATTTTGTTTTTAGTTTTAGCTCTAACCTCATCTTTTTTGTGCGCATTGCATGCCACCCTTTTCTTTCTTTGGACATGTTTTTTTTCTATTTGGTAGCAAGATTTTGCTTTGCACCGAGCGGGCTAATCCTATGTTGGGTTTTATGTCCTAAAACTCATAAATAGTTAATATAATATGTTGACCATCATTAATAAAGTGTTTTTTTAATAAAGTATTATTGATTATTAGTTTTTTCTTAATAACCTAAATCCAATAAACTAACATTCCAAGTTGTTTGATGAGCCTTGAACTGTATATAGAGACATACATGGATTGATGTTCGAGATACAACTTAAAGGGTCTATAGTATAGGGATAAGGTTGGGTACCTTGTTCTAGTAACACTATGGATGCGACTTACTTTGTATTTGATACAAATGAAATGATCAAATGCATTCATGTAGGTGACATGCGAGTAAGGGTATCTTATGCAATAAGTTTGGTTAGACCATAAAATAGTAACCACTAGATATAACTCTGTTAGCTAGTTAGATTTTTATTTCATTAGGATGACCTAAGTAACTTCATCTTAATCTTAAGTGTATTATGCACTTCTATTTGCGAGAGATTATCCTTTAATTTGTATAGGTGAAAATGGCAAGTGTTTTGACTCAATATGCTTATTAATTTAGGGATAAGATCGAGTGAGGAGTTAGGTACATAATTACACAAGATGAAATTCACTCATTCCCGTCTTTAAAGTAAGTAGATGAGTGTTCTTTAAATAGTGTCTCCGGGACTTGAACAAAGAGTCCTACCATCACTATGGCACAAGAGGGGTTCATGTTTATTGGTTGGACCATAAACAAGTTGTTCATTAGAGAAGCACCAATATATAAGGACTAGAAGTAATCCAGGGTAAAACGGTAATTTGACACAGTTGGCATTACAAACATTTGTGAAATACTAACTTACTGTTATTGATCTATATACGTAGACACAGAAATATATCTACAGTGAAAAAAGTTCAACTACGACTCTTTGATGAAGTATACACATAGTTAACGAATATTGATTAATGTGGTTAAGGTGTTTAGCCAAATTAATTTCATATTGTTGTAGCTTCTTGTTAGAATTTATGTCTTAAAACTCATAGTTTTTAATCATATTCTATTCAATAAAGTCGTTAGTAATAAATTGAATATTATAATATTAAATCCAATAAACTAAGGTCCTGAGGCTATTTCGAGTGAACTTGAACTTTATGTAGAGACATAAACGTGGATCAAGTTCAAGTATATAGCCTAAAATGGTCTATAGTGTATAAATAATGGTTGGGCGCCTTATCCTTGGACACTATGGATGCAACCCGCTTTGTAATTAGTAAAAACGATATGATCCTGAATTGTTCATATAGCAATGTGAAAGTAGGGGCATTCTATGTAAAGAATTTACATAAGACTGAATCGTGAAATAGTCACTTTTAAGTTATAATGTCGTTTACTGTTTAAAACTAACTATTTCGATTATTGATGACTTAGGTAACTTAATCTTAATCTTAAGATAATTATAAACTCCTATTCACATGAGATTATCCTTAGACCTGCATACATGAGTGAAGCTTTTTAACGTTGGCCCAATAAGCCTCCCATTTCAAGAGTCAGACTAGATGAATAGCTGGGGACATAGGGTACAAGAAGAAATTCACTCATATCTGCTTTAGGGTTAGTAGATAGGTTAGACTGAATCCAAGTTTTAAATAATGGGTCCCACTCTCTCATTGGCTCGAGAAGGATTCGATTTATAGGTTGGACCTTAAACCAATTGTTCAATAGTGAATCAGTGGGACTTAAGGAGCAATATGTAGTATCGAGGGTAAAACGATATTATGATCCAACCGAGCTTACAATCAACCTGTGAATGATTAATTTACTGATCATGGTTATGTTAGATGGACACAAATATATCTATAGTGAGGGGAGTGCAACTACAGAACTTTAGTGGATTGACCCATTAGTTAACGAATGTTGATTAGCTTAGTCTAAAAGGATTTAACCAATTAATCTCGAATTGTTGGAGCCCATTATCTATAGGTCTACTAGGTTCCCCTACTGGCTCATAAGGAATAAACATAGAACAGTATGATTGATTGATTCAAATTGTTTGAATTAGGGGAAGAGAGAGAAACCGACTAGTATATTTGATGTAGCCGTTGGTTTATAGATAAAGTTTTATATTTAAATATAATTTAAATATAAAAAATATGAATACAGATTCATACTCGGTAGCTTTGAAATAATGGAATTTGTCAAAGTTGTAAAAAGTTAAAATGTTGACTTTTGACTTTAAAAAGTCAAATATTGACCAGCTATAGATTCAAATATGATTTAAATTTTGAAAAAATGAATGTGTATTCATGCTCGAGAGGTCGAAATTGATAGGAAAATCTACAAGAGGCATGCTGCAGCAGAAGATATAGAATCAAGCTTTACTCTATATGCATCTAAATGATTTAGAAGTTAACAAGCACATGCTATGCGATGGACCTAAGCGACAAGCCAAAAAGGTAAACGAAGAACTTACCTCTTATAGTTTTGGGCTTCTTCTTCAATCCAAAGCTTCTTATATGCCTGAAAATCACGAGCAAGGACAACCACCAAGCTGACCTACTATGCTCAGGACTAAAAACAGAGTTGTGGGACTCGATTTTGTGAAGTAAAATTTAGAGAGAGATGGGGAGTGATGTATTGTTTAGGTGTTTTTTTTTTCTGAAAAACCTCATCGTTTTCTCATTCTATAATGAGAAGTTTTGTATGAAATTTTCCTGCAAAATGCATAATTATAAAATTTCGTTAAGAATTCTATTTTTTCATATGAAGATTGTTTTTGTTTTTGTTTGTGGCAAGAATTTTAAATTTTGTTTTCGTTTCAAATGTTTAGAAGATTTAGGTATCACTATAAGACATTATGTATTTCATTATGAAGATCGTTAGTTTGAAGATTTTCACAATCGTTTACATCGAACTAAGAATTTTATATTTCATTATGAATATTGTTTTTTGTTTTTTGTTGTTGGTAAGAATTCGAAAGCTTTATTTTTCAAATGATTAGAAGTTCTAAAATTATTGTAAGAATTCTATATTTCATTATAAAGATCGATAGTTGAAAGTTTTTCACGATAATTTACATTAAACTACACGATCGTTTACCACTATCAACAATATCGCTTATCCATACCAACATGATCATTTACCTATATTGACACAATCATTTACAATATTTAATATGATCAACATAGTCAAACGATCGTGTACTTAAGTCAACACGATCTTTTACTTTATTTAATACGATCGTTTACCTCATTCAATACGATCGTTTATCGTTGCCAAATGATCGTTTAATGTATATTATATTTTTTCACGATCGTCTATTTATTCTTGCATTGTGTTTATTATTAGCATTTTGTACATTTTATTCTTTTATTCAGCAATAGATGTCTATCTATTTCTTTCTATAATCATCAAATACTTAATTGTATTTCTTTTACAGCTTACAATGTCTATTTCTATTTCTTTTTACAGAAGTATATCTACAGTGAAAAGAGTTCAACTATGACTCTTTAGTGAAGTGTACACACAGTTAACGAATATTGATTAATGTAGTTAAGGAGTTTAACCAAATTAATCTCATATCGTTGTAGTTTCTTTTGGAATTTATGTCCTAAAACTTTTAGTTTGTAATCATATTCTATTAAGTAAAGTCGTTATTGAGAAATTGAATACTATAATCTTAAATCCAATAAACTAAGGTCCCGAGGCTATTTTGAGTAAACTTGAACTTTATGTAGAGACATAAGCGTGGATCAAGTAAAATTAACGGTCTCTATCGCATCAAGGCAATCGCATGGCTTAGAAGCCTTGTAGTGCATAGACTTTCCTTCACTCTTTCTTTAATACACTTTAGTTCACATTTCCATCTCGCCACCATTCCTATTCCCCCTTTTACAGATCTAATGTAGATAAATAGATACAATTTAAACTTACACTTTCTCATACTGTATAGTTTATTCTTTTATACTGCCTAAATAAAGAATGAACCCAAGAACTAAGCTTTGATATCGATTCTTTGTGTTTGACCCTGGATTACTCAGGAAACCTATTGTTTCACTTATACTTGGGCTAGCAGTAGAAACCTTTTACTCAATAAGGACTTAGTAATTACATGAGGACATGAGACATAAAAAGCATACAACATGCCATGACCATGTCTCATCATATAAAATAAGATACACAACATACATTGCACAACTAAGCACATTGAGTCCCACATTATACCATTAGACTTCACATATATTAATTTTTTTTAAAACATTATGTTTAAGATAAGTAGACAAAGAATACATATTATATGAAGATCAATACATATTAACTTAGATTAAGCACGATTGTACAAGGAAGTGAAATTAATAAGAAATAAATTACAACGACTTACTTGAACGAGAAAATGCAAGGAAAAGATAAAATATGGAGAAAAGAAAAAGGAAATTTTGAGAAATAACACATTTTTTATTTTATATTTCAAAAGTAGCACATTTGTTTTCTCAATCAATCTCATTCGAGATCGTCCTCAAGATTCTTTTTAGATTTTTAAAACTATTTCAAGGGTTTTTCTTGATCCATCTCGAGCTGAGTGGGTCACTGAGATAGTGCTTTTATTATTAAAAATTTGAAAATAAAGGGATATATCAAATGACCAAAATACCCCTGACATTCCAACCATTTAATATGCTGACAAAACTCTAAACCCTAAATACTTTAAGCGAGAACTCCCAAAGATTTTGAACTTTCCCGATTCTTATATCCTCAAATTTGAAGAACCCATCCTTAAATTGAAATTGGTCAAGGTGAATTACTTTGAATGATTCCATAGTTTAGATCTTAGTTTTTAGTTTATGTTTTTAGTTTTAAGTTTGAAATCTGAGGCGGATGGAAAACTCTGTAGTTTTGATGATCAATTTAGTTATTCTTGAGTTAATCTCGATTGATCTAATAGTTTCCATGAACTCCTTTAAAGAATCTTGACTTTTTCATGAATCTTTGATCCGTGCAGATGATGAATCTCACCCCAGATTTATAACTTTGCCCTACCTTCGTTGAAGGTGTCCCGAACTTCTTAAAATGATGGTGGTTTAGTCTCCTAAACTCCTTCTACACGGCAAGCATTTGATGTATATACATACAAGTAACATATAAGTTAAGAATGCTCGAGAGGTCGGAATTAGTCAAGGAGGTCAAACTGGTAAAAAGTCAAAATGTTAACTTTTGACTTGACAAAGTCAAGTTTGACTTTGACTAGAATGGTCAAATGACCATTTTTCTCTTTAACTAAAGTTAGTGGAAAAATCCAACATTTTGTTGGATAATCCCACTAACTCTTAGTGGGCTAAGTAGAAGCTCATGGTGATGACACCAAGCTCAATAAGAGTAAGTGCTTTGTGAGGTGTTGGGCCATGAAGTAATTACATGCATTTTGCATATAATTTCTTTATAAAAGAGTTTTGAAATTTTAGTTTTAAAAAAATTTGGATTTTTGTTAAAAAATTCCATTTTTCTATTTTATTGAAATTAAAATCTTCACCTCTCTCTCACCCCAAAAAGAAAAAGCCTACCTTCCAAATTTCATATCTCTCAAATCTCTTTCTCGATTTCTTCATCAATCGGGTCCTACAACCTTGTTCTTCTTCGTAGGATAGTAGGTGACTATTAGTGGTGGTCCAAGTTTGTGATCGAGGTATAGACAATTGTTTCGGAACTACAAAGGTAAAAGTTCCTCTCAAGCCTAATTCCTTTTAGTTTAGGGTTGCATGTTATTTAGGTGCAATTAGGGTAATTATCAATTCTTATTTCAGCCACGCATGTCTGCTTTCCATCACTCCCAACTCTACGGGACACACATTCATAATCAACGAACTCAGCTCACAGACCTCAATAGATACATGTGAGCACTTAATTCTATACACTTCGCAAACCATTGGAATATTAAACACTTAGGTCGTAGTACTCCTTGAGGATGGTTTTGAAACCTTAAAAATTGAAACGACTACCTATAAGACGTCATCCCATCTAAATAAAACTCAATGTCTTATTGACTTCCAATCACGAAAGCCCCTACAAATGGTTTAACATTATATATACACCTAAGGACCAAATTATGCTCATCGGAGTTTATCTCAGTTATATATTCAATATCTTTTCCTCATAAAATCCTCATACTTGATACACACATCGACATTCAACCCTTTAAGCCGTCCTCTGATGTATTCTCTCTCAGTCTTCTTCCATTCACCACCTAAACCAATAAACACACAAGACATCCTGCAAATATACAAAGAAAACAATAGACACATATGTAATCTCTGGGTAAACTTATAAAAATCTCAGCTCAGATTTGTAACCCTACACAACACTCGAGATAAATCAATATCGAATCTGACTAAGATATACGTATGAGCACAGAGTGTACATATGAAAATACACTACAATAACGATTGACAACATCATTAGCACGAAAACTATGGTTTTGCATGCATTATGTGTTTTGTACGTTGTTGCAATAAATAGAATTCGGGCAACATTGCACCAGGATGCCATGAGATTAGGGTTTTTCATGCATTCTTTGTTGTAATCTCGATTTCCATCTCGAGTGGAATTGACTCGAGGAAACTTTACAAATTGCATGTGATACTCGTCTGAAATCCAAAATCATAAATTAAACAACTAAAAATATAAAATAAAAAACTAAAAACATAAACTAAAAAACTAAAAACAAAGCAAATCACCTTGTTTCAATTTGGGGAAGCAAGAATTAGAAAATTTTGAAAGATTTTGTTAGGGTTCTAGTTTAGATCTCAATCGAAATGAGAAAAAGTTTGAGGGTTTATCGCATTTTATGAGAATATCAACAGTTAGTATTCTAGGGGTATTTTGGTCATTTTCTATATTACTTTATTTTTCAAATTTTTAATAAAAAACGCACAATATCTTGCTAGAGACCAATTATGACTTTTGGGCCATAAAACAAGTTATGGACCCATTGCCATATTAAATTAACATAATGGATCGCACATGAAAAAACTGGGTTGAATTTATCTTTGAGCTGGATAATTAATATGACCAATTGGAGAATTGGATGCTTATTAGAAAATCCTAAGCTTATTAGGAATCCCTAGAAAACTTATAAATAAGACCTTAGGCTTCTTATTTGATACACAAAAAAAGACATAAATCCATGCTACACAGAGAGAGAATATAGAGAGTTGAAATTCTCACTTTATGAGGTTCTAGTAGAGACCCGAATTCGAGGAGTCGAATTCCTAGTTCATATGTGGATACTGTCAGAGAATACTTGTGATTTCATAGAGTTTTTGGTGATACGAATTGGAGGATCGTTCTTATTAAGAACAGAGGCAATTCAATGGCATAAAGGTATGTTTATTCGTGATTTAATTGTTTATTCACGATCTATTTATGTTCTAGGATTAGATAATTTTTTTTAATGTTAATTCCACTATGTCTAGCCCTAGTTCGTTTTCCAACAGTGGTATCAGAGCCAAGTTGCTTCGCATAGACAATTAAACTTGAATATGTTTATTACAATTAGAGATTAATATGTGATATTGATCTGAGAATTTTGATTCTTCTAGTCGTTTAATATTCTGCTTCGTTGATCTACCTTCTTCAATCATCAATTTTGTTTGACAAAATTAGGGTTTGTGAATTTCTTGGATCGATGCTCAAAATCTTTTTTAGATTCAATTAGTATATTATGTATGAAACCAAATGAATTGGTTAATATATTGTGTTGATTCTTTTCGTGTTTATTGAATTGGATATTTGAATTCGAATTTTATATGAGATATGTAAATTGCATGTGTCTGATTGAATGATTTTATTATATATACCTTTTTTTGGTTGACATGTTTAGATGAGTTTTGAAATCTACATGAATAAGAAATTTGATTTGTTTCAATGTAAGATATTACTTATAAAGATTTTTTTTCCTAGCAGGACCACAGTCCTGCCCAGTCGTAGCAACTTAAAATCGCTTTAAGTTATTAATTACGTTTTGTGAAATGCATCTTTTATATGTTATCTTTTATTTATGCTATCATATGTAATTATGGGATAATTTTCATACACTTATTTTTCACATTAAAATATAACATATAACCCTTTTAATAATATAGGTCGTATACCTTCCATGTGTCAACACTTGTCAAAACTCGGATCACTTTATATATGTTCCACCAAAGTGGATGTGTATTTGGTTACCTGAGTTAAACAAAATGAAGTAATGGTGATACTTATGTCCATCAGATATAACCATGATCAATAAGTTAATTCTTCACAGGTTGTTTGTAGTCTCGATTGGGTCAAAATACCGTTTTACACCCAAGATTACATCTTGTTTCTTAAGTCCTACTAATCCACTATTGAACAATTGGTTTAAGGTCCAACCTATAAACTGAATCCCTCTTGGGCCAATGAGAATGTGGGTCCTCTTGCTCAAGAATTGGATTCAATTTTAAAGAGAACAACCTATCTACTAACCCTAAAGCGGGTAGGAGCGAATTCCATATTGCACACTATATCATTAGCATCCACATGGTCTTACCTCGAAAATAGGAGGTTTCTTAGGCCTATGTTGATGAGTTGCCCTCACCTTTGCAGATCTAAGGATAAATCTGTTTAAACAGAAGTTCATAGTTAGCTCAGGATTTAATTAACTTACCTATGTCATCAATAATCGAAATAGTCAGTTTTATACAATCAACAATGTTATAAGTTAAAACTAGACTATTTCATAGTTCTAGTTTTATGTAAACTCTTTACATAGGATGTCCCTACTTTCATGTCTCTAGATGAACGGTTCAGGATCACATCGTTTACACTAACTACAAAGCGGGCCACATCCATAGTGTTTCCAAAATAAGTTGTCTAACCTTATTCATACACTATAGACCGTTTGGGCTATATACTTAAACTTGATCCATGTTTATGTCTCTACATAAAGTTCAAGTCACACTAGATAGCCTCGGGATGTTAGTTTATTGGATTCAAGATTATAGTATTCAATTTTTACTAACAAGACCTCAATAACCACTTCATCGACTAGAATATAATTTAAACTACAAACTACGAGTTTTAGGATATAAATTCCAACATTGAGACCAGTCGTGAGCTTGCGATTGATTTTGTTCTCCCATCTTTGCCTGATACTTTTGATCAATTTGTAATGAGCTACAATATGTATGAAATGCAGAAGAGTTTGAGTAAGCTGCATGGAATGCCGAAAATTGCGAAGTTGAACATCAAATCTAATTATGAGATTTTGATGTTGCAAAAAGGGAAGAATCCCAAGAATAGGGGACAAGATCAAGGAAAGGGTAATGAGAAAGTTGTTGTCAAGACATCAAAAGTTGATACTTTTATTGCACCTAAGCCAAGATCCAAACCTAAAAAGCCTAAGCCATCCAAGGAAAGAGAATGTTATCACTGTAAGAAAATTGGGCATTGGGAGAGGAACTATCCTCTTTATCTGGAAGAACTGAAGAACAACAAAGGAAGTGTTCCTTTGACTTAAGGTATTTTTGTTGTAGAAGTCAATCTATCTACTTCTAACCCTACATCTTGGGTATTAGATATTGGATGTGGTGCTCACATTTGTGAAAATGTGCAAGGACTAAGAAGTAGTAGGACATTGGGTAAAGGAGAAGTGGATCTATGAGTCGAGAATGGAGCAGGAGTTGCTACATTAGCAGTTGGGACTTATGATCTAACTTTACCTTTTGGACTTGTTTTAGAACTAAATAATTCTTATTTTGTACCTTCTATGAGCAGAAACATTATTTCAATTTAATGTTTACATTTAGATGGTTTTAGGTTTGTTATTGAGAATAACAACCTTTCTATCTTTAGAGAAGACATTTTCTATAGCAATAATTGTTTAATGAAAGATCTTTATATTCTGATATTGAATCATCTGATTACAAGTCTATCTATAACATTAATACTAAGAAATTTAAATCAAATAATTTGAATTCAACCTATTTCTGGCATTTTCGTTTAGGGCATATAAATGAGAAATGCATTTCTAGGCTCCATAAGAATTGACTTTGAGATTCTTTTGATTTTTAATCATTTGAATTTTGCGAATCTTCTTTGTTAGGAAAAATGACAAAGAGTCCTTTTTCTCGAAAGGGTAAAAGGGTCACAGATGCTGTTAAGTCTTATACTTAGTGATGTATGTAAACTGATGAACTCACCTACTAGAGGAGGTTACAATACTTTGTCACATTTACTGATGATTTTAGTAGATATGGTTATGTTTACTTAATGGAACATAAATCTAAAAATTTTGAATTGTTCAAAACTTTCAAGAACAAAGTACAAAATCAACTTGCCAAGAATATTAAAATGCTTCGATCTGATCGAGGTGGTGAGTATTTAAGTTAAGAATTCACTGACAGTCTTAGAGAATGTGGAATTGTCTCACAATTTACTCCACCGGGTACGCCGTAATGGAATAGTGTATCTGAAATGAGGAATCAAACTTTATTAGATATGGTTCAATCTATGATGAGTCAAGTGAGCCTTCCAAGTGTATCTAAAATGAGGAATCAAACTTTATTAGATATGGTTCAATCTATGATGAGTCAAGCGAGCCTTCCAATTTCCTTTTAGGGTTATGCATTAGAGGCTACATCATTTATACTAAACAAGACTTCAACAAAATCGGTTTAAAAGACATCATACGAGCTATGGACTGGGAGGTGTCCCAAATTATCTTTCCTAAAGAATTGGGGTTGTGAAGCTTATGTGAAATGTCAGATTTCTGATAAGCTAGCACCAAAATCTAACAAGTGTGTATCATGGGAAATCCTAAGGAGTCCAGAGGATATTGCTTTTATCTCCCTTCTGAAAACAAAGTGTTTGTTGCTTAGAATGACCTTTATTAGAAAGAGAATTTATTTCCAAGAGAGCTAGTGGGAGTAAAGTCAATTTGAAGAAATTCAAGACTTGCATAAACCCTGAACCGAGTGAGATTCTTGAAGTAATTTAGCCAATCTCACAACCAAATGTCATGAATGAACCAGAGCTGAACCTAATACCAGAACCAAAAATACAAGAGACTTGGAGATCTACTAGATCTCGTCATGAATCTTCGAGATATGGATTTCTCATGATAACTCACTACAAGAAATCGAGGATTTCCCGATGTACAAAAAGGCATCGGAAGAAACATCGAAAAATATGCTTTATTCCGACACCAGTTTTTACACGTCGGGCAAAGGAACATTTTCTGATGTCGTGACAGAGTTGTTAGGAAAGAGGACAATATTTTCGATGTCTGGGTGAATAGCGTCGAAAATAATAACTTATCTCGATGGCCCATACATGCGTCGGGAACTATTAGTCGGAGAAGTTTATAATTTTTTAAAATATTTTTAACTTCTCCCGACGTCATTGTGTATGGCATAGGGAGAAGTTCATAACTTTTTAAATATAGAAACGAAGAGAACAATGAAGCACAGCGGCACCGATGCAGATTGTGTGGCTATGGTTGCGGCTGGTGGAGATTGCATGTTCTTGTGGTTGGCGGCTAGTAAAGATAGAGAGACGTAGAGCTGGAGAAGGAGAGTACGTTATTGAGGGACTTGAGGGTTTTGGGAGAGAAAGGGGGGAGATGAAAGGTTCGGAGGAAAATTTTTAGTAAATTTATTTTTAATAAAATAATTTATTTTAATAAGTTTCTTTTTAGTAAATTTATTTTAATAAGTTTATTTTAATAACTTTATTTATAATAACTTTATTTTAATAAGTTTATGGGGAACTTGTGTAAATGTTACAAAACACCAAAGTATTTACGACCCGTGTAACAAAGCCCATAAAATTAGCCATTTTTTAAATATTTCAGGTTTGCTCTTCCATCTTTCTTTTCTTCCTCGCGATTCGTCTTCCTCCTACTATTTCGTCTTCCCTTGCGATTTCGTCTTTCTTTCCCTGCGATTTCGTCTTTCTTCTTTTCTTTCTTTTCTTTTTGCGATTTCTTTCCATCATCTTTCTTATTTTTCAATTATTTATTTACATCGTTTAATCTTTTCATCGTTTTTCTTCTTTTACTCTTTTTTTTGCTTCGATTTCTTTCCATCATCTTTCTACTTTTCATCTTCTTTTTGCGATTTCTTTCCATCATCTTTCTTATTTTCCTTTTTTTACGTCGTTTACATTTGGGTAACCAAATCTAAATAACTGTGTACAAAAAAGTAGCAAAATCTAAAAGATTGTGTATAAAAAATCTTGAAAAAAATTATTTAGATTGGAGTAGCTAAATGTAAACGATCGTGTATAAAGAATCTTGAAAAAAAATCATTTAGATTGGAGTAACCAAGTGTAAATGATCGTGTAAAAAAGTAAACGATCATGTAAAAAAAAGATTGTGTATAAAGAATCTTGAAAAAAAATCGTTTAGATTGGAGTAGCCAAATGTAAATGATCGCTTAAAAAAACATAAACGATTGTAAAAAAAAAATAATGTATAAAAATCTTGAAAACAAATCTTGAAAAAAAAAATCATTTGATTGGAGTAGTCAAATGTAAACGATCGTGTAAAAAAAGTAAACGATCGTCTAAAAATATCTAAACGATCGTGTAACAAAATTAAACGATGAAAGTGAAAAGATAAATTGTACCCATATCTAAACGATCGCGTAGATCGTATATAAATTGTAGTCATATCTAAACGATCGCGTATAAATTGTAGTCATATCTAAATGGTCGCGTTGTAGTCCTATCTAAACAATCGTGTATCAAACAATAACCAAACCTAAACGATCGCAAATATATTAGGCGCACGTTGTTTACGGCGTGGTTGACGGGGCATTTTTTATATTTTACACGGTGGGCCTCTGGGCTTTTTCCATTTTTGGAATTGTTCTGTAAAGTGTAAGTATTTTGCCGCTTTTTTATATTTTAAAAGACCCCTAAGTTTATTTTAATCGGTTTATTTTAATAAATTTACTTTAATAAGTTTATTTAATGGAAGAAAGAAATAAAATGTATTTTTATATTTTTTATTTTTATATCTTTTACTTTTATATTTTATATTTTTATATTTTTATACTTGACTTTTTTAAAACATTAATTTTGAAAGTGTCAAATAAATATTTTAACTATACTTGAGGTTATTTCCACGCCAAACAAATGTCAACTATACTTAACGCGCATGTCAAGTAAAATCTACACTATACTTGACGCTAAAAAACCTTCAAGTAAAATCTCCACTATACTTTACACAACACAAAACGTCAAGTAAAAGCTAACGTAAAATAATTCAAAAGATTTTGTGAAAATTTTGTCTTCTTCAAACTATACTTGACGTTTTTTCGCGTCAAGTAAATGTTCGCAATACTTGACATGAATAAAATGTCAAGTAAAGGTTAACGTAAAATAATTTGAAAACCTCCGTGAAAACTCTACTTTTTTTAGATTATACTTGACGTTTTTCCTTTAAAATGGTCGATACTTGATTTTTTTTTAACAAAAACATCAAGTATGTAAAAGTAGCTAGTGTCAAGTAAAGAAGATTTTGTAGTAGTGATCTAAACAACTTTAGAGATTAACATGTTGGCCCTAATTAAAATGAAATTAAGGTTAATGAAAAACTCACCTTCAAAGCCTCCTGGTCCTCACAATCTCGTTTGAACTCGAGCTGGAACCACCACTAGTGTTGATGCGCTATTTTTTAGACTTAGAACCGGGTTGTGAGACCCGTTCAATAAAGGAAATAAAGAGATTGATGGAAATTGAAGGAATAATGAGGAAAACTTTGGTGATTTTAATTTTTTTTTAAGTGAAAAAAAAGTGGCAAAAGTTTTTCAAACTTTGAAAAAACTATCCTTTTATAAAAAAATAACATGAAAAATTTGCATCTAAATGAATCACCAAAGCCCAATAACTCACAATCCAATAACCATTGGTGGATTTATTCACCTGTCCATTTTTTCTTAATGGGCTAGGTGTCATCACCATGAGCTTTCACTTAGCCCACTAAAAGTTGGTGGAACTATCCAACAAAATGTTGAATTTTTCCACTAATTTTGGTCAAGAGACAAAATGGTCATTTGACCATTCTAGTCAAAGTCAAACTTTTACTTTTCATGTCAAAAGTCAACATTTGGACTTTTTACCATTTTATCTCTCTTGACTAATTCTGACCTCCCAAGCATGAATCCATATTAATTTCTCTGAAATTCAAATCACATTTGAATATATAGCCGGTCAAAGTTTGACTTTTCAAAGTCAAAAGTCAACATTTTGACTTTTTACAACTTTGACATTTCCATCAATTCCGACCATTTCCATCAAGAGGCAAAATGGTCATTTGACCATTCTAGTCAAAGTCAAAAGTCAACATTTTGATTTTTTACTATTTGATCCATCTTGACTAACTCTGACCTCCCGAGCATGAATCCACATTCATTTTACTGAAATTCAAATCACATTTGAATATAAAACCAGTCAAAGTTTGACTTTTCAAAGTCAATATACAACATTTTGACTTTTTACAACTTTGACCATTTCCATTAATTCCGAGCTTTTGAATATGAACCCGTATTCATATTTTTAATATCTAAATCACATTTAAACATAAAACTCTATCTTAAAGCTATAGTCGACGACTATATCATATATATTTATTAGTTTCTCTCTCTTTACCTAATTTGAACACTTCGAATTATTCCAACAAATTGTTCTAAGTTAGTTCCATATGAACTAGCAGTGGAACCTAATTGACCTATAGATCATGGGCTCCAAGGAGCCGAGATTAATTGGCTAAACCTTTTAAGACCGAGCTAGTCAACATTCGTTAACTAACAGGTCATTCCACTAAAGTTTTGTAGTTGCACTCCCCTCACTATCGATATATTTTTTTTCCATATTATATAACTATGATCAGTAAGTTAATCCTTCACAGGTTGTCTGTAATCTCGGCTGGGTCAAAATATCATTTTATCCCTGAGAATACATCTTGCTCCTTAAGTTCCACTAATCCTTCGAGAACAATTCATTTTAGGTCTAAGGAAATCGATGACATATAAGGTTTTGATGCTCGGTTTTGGTTTATTTGATAGGTCAAGAGGAAATAAGTTGAGTCTATACTCCAGAGAACTAGCCTAAAGCAGTAAGTGACAAACCAATTTTAAAAATAATTTCTAAGTTTTTATCTATGATTGTATTGCTATGTTTGAATCTGATTTTCTGAATAACACGAGATTTCCATGAATGACTTCAAGCATAAGTTTCAAACTTAGGTTTTCTGATGAAATTTAGATATGAGCATGTTATTATTGTTTTTCTGAAAAGTAGTTGAAACAAGATAATTTTAAGCAAGTATTTTTTTAGATATTCAGTTTTCCACAAACAATCTGAGTAAACTTGAGTTTTACGAAAGATAAAGATAGCATACATGTTTTAATGTTTTCTTATGACATCCTGAGATTTTTGTTAAATACATGACTGAGATATTGAGCCCGAGGCTATATGAAACCGTGTGCACACAAGTTAGATTCTGTTGTTGATGTTGAGTGTACTCCTTAAATATGATGTTGTCGTGAGTGCTGGGTGGGTCCCACTATAAAAAAGACATGGGAGTCCCGGGCAAGCCCTACTACTTCGTAGAGCTAGTAAACGTATGTTTTACTGGGTGTGTCCTACACAACATAGATTTGTCATGTTAGTTAAAATATTTTGATATACTTGATACGCTTTGCTAGATTTCAATGACGTACACGTTGAGTATTTGAGAAAGCTATTATTATTGTTTTATACGTTTATATTTGCAACTTGATTAAACAAATTCATATGTGTAAAGTTTTCCCTTGCTCTGATCTTTAAATTTACAGTTTTAAATTGAGTCACTCACTAAGGATTATAGATTACCCTTCCAAAATATTTTTCCCACTTTCCAGGTAAGGATCGAGCTCTAGATGCCTGATAGACTGCCTTAGTCTGCTGAAGTTGTCATATCGATTTCCAGTACGTGGTTGGAGTTGTACATATAGTCTGTTTTGTTATGTTGTATATATCTTTGTAAGATGTAAATACTCTACAGTTTGTGTAAACTCTAGGTCTTACAGTTGTGTAAACCTTTATTGGTTATGTTTTTAGTTATGGTGTCTCCTAATTGCATTTAAATAACCAAAAACCCTAAACTGTAAATTAGTTTGAAATTAGAGTTTTTTTAAGAAAACTTACATTTGAAGCTCTAATTGTTGCTTGAACCATCACTAGGGTTGACCTACTATCCTTTAGACTCAGAATCTAATTGTGGGACCCATTGAGTGAAGGAAACTGGGAGAGAAAAAAAGATGGAAAAAGTATTAATGAATTAGGCTTTCAATTTGTTTTTAGAAAAACAAAGGAAAAATAAGCAACCCAATTTTTTTGTCTTTAAAAGTCCAACCCTTTCCAAACGACCCAAGAGCCCAATTTTTCGTTGTGAGGGAGAGCTGTAAGGAGTTTGGATTTTGGGAGGAGGTGGAATATTTTCATGAAAGAGGGATGGCGAGATAGGGATGGTAGGTGATAGATTGGGGTTTATCTTAGTAGAGAAAGCTAGGGAAGGATTGTGCTAGTTGGAAGAGATTGGAGGTTTTGGTGGAGGTAATTTGGTGACGGAGAAGATGATTTTATTGGTAGAGGAGGTGGGTTCATCACGAAGTGGAGGTAGAGGTGGACGTTCTTGTTGGAGGTTGGATTGGGTTGGGGAGTCCTCTTCCATGACCCTTTTGTTCTTGAGTTTTACTCTTTTTCATCGCGGACGGTCAGGATGGGTAGGCTTTTCTTTGTCACATCAACCTCTACCCTTGAGGTTAACTCTTTGCGTTTAAGCGGCAATGGAGATGGAGACTTCTCAACTTCGTCATTCTCAAACTCTAATCTCCTTTGTTTCTGTGTCTTTTGGCATCTCTCTTCCTTCTTATTTTGGTACAGGCTACTTATGCGGTTGAGTCCTGTCAAGTTGACTTTTCAACCCATTTTTATCTCTAGGTATCTCACGAGGTTGGGGAGGTATTTGAGACACAAGTTCTCCACTATAGTTGGAAAGGGTGAAGCACCTTTGGAGTGCTTCATCTATCCACAAAGAGCTTTATTCATGACCCAACCCAAGTTAAACACTTGCTTCTTCATAATGCAGTAGAGAAGCAATGCATACTCGAGTAGTACCGAACTATCATGCCACCTGGGTATTATCTTCTTCTTGATAAAGTATTGCCAAATATCGGCTTCAGTTGTCAGTTGGTGAGGATATAACTAAAATTTCCTAGTTGGCGTTTCTTCCCAATTTGTGCTTAGCCAAGTGATTGTTTTTATAACTCTCTTTATATCGCTTTCAATAGGCTTGGCGATAATCCCCTGACCAAGGTACTCATCTAGATTGTTTGATAGACCATATAGTGTGTTGATCTCTTCTGCGATGAAGGAAACCTTCTCGCCTTTCACCATCATGTAGGATTCTACCAGAAGGTACATTGCCACGAAAAACATGTTGACGACATCCAACTTAACTTTTGTTTCTCTCTGAAAGAACTTATTCCATCTAAACATGTTGATGGGCCTATAAAGTGGTTTGAATTTTTGCCAGTTTGGTCTTGGTCTCTGCCAAAGATGTAACGTTCTTCTTTTTGTCTTTAAAAGTTTTGCGAAGATAGTTATCTTCCTCACGTGTCTTTTCCTCCTCTTCTTTTTTCTTTTTATCCTCCATCATACGTGCCTTGTGTACGCGTTCTCGGTTTTGCCTTTTTTCATCCTCCTTCAACCTTTTTTCTTCTCACTTTGCCTTCTCTTCTCATAAGGCTCTCTCCTTATCTTTCTCACTTCCAAAATCACTTTTTCGGTGTCATGCTTCACATGCTTGTAACTCGGTTGATCATCATCGAGCCGTATAACGCTAAGTCCAGGCTTTAGCCAGTTAAACCATGATAGATATTTTTTTCTTGCCTCATCCATTCATCAACTTCAAGAATAGAATCCATGGTACTAATTCTTGGTCTCTGAGCCTACTCCGAATCAAGTCTAACAGAGTGTGAGTGGGATGATGCTTTAGTGCTTGCTTTCTAGGTTACGTGTTCGTGGTGTTTGGACGATTTAGATCTTTTGGCCGACGAGCGTTGGGACGAACTATCTTTTCTGAAGATACTTTCGAAATAAAGAGGAGTGTTGGATCACCGTTGTTGATCAACCATGGAAGCTTAATGACAATGAAGATCTAAAAAAGATTGGTTTTTAGGTGAAAGTTAGAGTTTCGGAGATTTTTTGTTTGTGAGAATGTAAGGGTTCGAAAAAGATTTGGAGGTTTTGTTTGTGATATTTATAAACTAAGTGATGGAAAAATGAAACATGCACAGCTAAAGAACGGATCAAAAAATTTACTCTAGATGCATTTAAACTAATTTAGAAGTTAACATGTATAAAAAGCCTTAATTAACAAATTAGGATTAAGGAAAATACATACCTTTGAAGCTTTTCCCAACTTCTCGAAATCTCCTCACGATCATGAATCGAGACCACCACTAGTGTTGACCCATTATTCTTCGGACTTACAATCAGATTGTAGGACCCGTTAAGTGAAGGAAAAGATGAGAGAGGGATGGAAAATAGAGGAGGAGATTAGGTTGAGATTTGAGAGAGAAACAAAATTAGGTTTATTTTGTAATTCAAAATTACAAAAATTGCAAAAACTTTCTTCAATTTGAAAAGTACTCTTTAAATAGACTAATTACATGAAAAATTGCATGTAGTTACTTTCTTAAATCTCAACACCTAATAGTCCACTAACAATTAATGAAACTTAGTGGACTAGGTGTTTACATCTTATGTAGCCACCTATCCCACTAACTTTAGTTCAAGGACAATATAGTCATTTGATCATTCAAGTCAAAGTCAAACTTTTGAATTTTTATGATTTTATACATCTTTACTAATTCTAACCTCCCAAACATGAATCTGCATTCATTTTTCTAAAATTTAAATCGTATTTGAATATAAATTCAGTCAAAGTTTGACTTTTCAAAGTCAAAAGTTACATTTTTTACTTTTTACAACTTTGACCATTTCCATTAATTCCGAGCTTTCGAATAAGAATTCGTTTTCATATTTTTAATATTTAAATCAAATTTGAACATAAAGCTCTAATCGAGGCTATATTACATATATTAATCAGTTTCTCTTTCTCTACCTTGTTCGAATAATTCGAATTATTCCAACATATTATTCTAAGTTAATACCATAGGAGCTAGCAGTGGAACCTAATGGACTTATGGATCATGGGCTCTAATGATCCAAGATTAACTACTAAACACTTTTAGACCGAGCTAATCAACATTCTTTAACTAACGGGTCATTCCACTAAAGTTTTGTAGTTGCACTCCCCTTACTATGATATATTAGTGCCCACTTGATGTAGTCATGATCAATAAGTTAATCTTTCACAGATTGTTCATAACCTCGGCTAGGTCAAAATACCATTTCACCCCCGAGACTACATCTTATTCTTTATGTCCCACTGATCCACTATTGAGCAGTTGGTTTAAAGTCCAACCTATAAATCGATCGAATCCCTCTTGGGCCAATGAGAGGGTGCCAGTTCAAGACTTGGATTCAGTCCTTAAGGTAACAACCTATCTACTAACCTTAAAGCGGGTAGGAGTGAATTTCATCTTGCACCCTATGTCCCTAGCTATTGAGCTGCCCTCACCTGTGCAAATCTAAGGATAATACAGTGTGAACAGAAGTTCATAATTAGCTCAGGATTAAGATTAAGTTACCTAGGTCATCATAAATCGAAATAGTCAGTTTATATAGTCAATGATGTTATAACTTAAAAGTGACTACTTTAGGAATAATAAGGGTACCATGGAGGTGTCCACCTAATGGAGATGTTCCAGTGCACCTGCTGATCCATCAAGTATCTTTTAAAAAATAAAAAAAATCTTAAAAGAGATTATTTCATGGTTTCAGTCTTATTTAAACTCTTTATATAGGATGCTCCCACTCCCATGTCTCTACATGAACGATTCAGGATCACATCGTTTGTACTAACTGAAGGAATGGAATTTCCAAAGGGGAAGCATATGAACGCCGTACAAATGGAATTCAATTTTTAAAATCCAATTTCAACAATTTGAATCTTTCAAGAACACCACAAAGTCTTTCTCGTTATTCTCAAGAAAATAATCAACAAAGAGTTGTGGGCTTCTGTAATTTTATGAGGGAAAATTTTAAGAGAGAATTCTTTTTCTTTTTGAAATAGAGAGAATTTCCAAAAAAAGGAGAAAGCAGGGAAATTAGAATACAAAGTGATCTAATCTAACTTAAGAGGGATGGAGGGAAGTTATCAAAATAACTCCTTACTCTCTCTACACCTTGGAGTTATTTTATTAATTAAATATATATTAATAAAATAAAACTAATATAAATTTAATTCATATTATATCTCATATAATATAAACTTTATATTTTATCATATATAATATAAGCAATGGTTTAAATCTCTCATATAATCTATAGTTCTAATATGGATCGAATCCATATTAATTTAACCTATAGTTTATTTATGAATCTTATTCATATTCATACTATTATTGTTAATTGAATCATATTCAAATATTAACTTCTCTCATAAAAACTTTATATTATAATATATCAAATACCTTATATTAATTGTATCATATACAATTTATTCCCTTTAATCAATTTGAACAAAAATAAATTTGATTCTCATTTATCCTTATTGAGCTAACAAGGGGATCTTGTGGACCTACAGATTGAAGCTCCAATGATATGCGATTAATTAATTAAACTCTTTAATTAAATTAATCTACATCCATTAACCATCAGTCATTCCACTAAAGACTAATAGTTGCACTCTTCTTACTGTACATATATTTTTGTGTCCATTAGATATAACCAATCAACAGTGCAATGACGCTTCACAAATTGCTCGTAAGTACAGCTAGACCAAAAATTATCATTTTTCCCTGTAGTTATATTTAACTCCTTAAGTACCACAGATTCCTCTAATGAACAATAATTAAAGTCCTAGTATACCTAAACTCATCTCAGATCAAGAGAGAGTGTGGCGTCACATTGTTCAAGTCCTGGAATCAGTCCTTAAAAGAGTGATTTCTCTATTTAATCTATCTATAGAGAATGAGTGAATTCTTTCTTGTGTAGTTGTGTTCCTAGCTCCCCATTCAGACTAATCTGCAAAATGGTAGGCATATTGAGTCGGTGACATAGACCACTCTCACATAAGAAAATCAAAGGACCGCCTTCATAAGCAGGAGTTCACAACTAACTTAGGATTCAAGTTAATTCACCTATGCTCATCCTAGTGAAATGTAATCTCAACTAGTCTCGGTATTAATAAGAGAGACTATTCATTTCATGGTTCGGTCTTATACAAACTCTTTATATAGAATACCCCCGCTCTAATGTATCGACATGAATAATTAGGATCAAATCATTTGTAGCACTTTAGAACAATTGTAATAACTACAAAGCAAACCGTATTCGCAGTGTCACCAGGATAAGGTATCCAGCCTTATCCATCTACTACAGACCATTTAGGTTATCACTAAACATGATCTACTTGTATGTCTCCATATACATTTTTAGGTTACAGACAATAACCTTGGATGTTAGTTTATTGGTTTTATGGGTTAATGCAACTAAATGTCAAATAAAACAAAAAAACACTTTATTTTATTAGATAAATAAAATGTTTGTATAATACAAATACAAACTACAAGTCTACGAGAGTTAGGGCATCAAATTTTATGTTCCAAGATGAAGAAGCTTGTTTCAATCCATAAATAGAACGATTAAGCTTTCAAACCTTTTGCTCTTGACTTGGAGTTATGAATCCTTCTGGTTGTTGCATATAGATGGTCTCCTCAAGATTGTCATTTTGAAAGGCAGTCTTACCGTCCATTTGTCAAATCTCATAGTCATAATATGTACAATGGACAAAAGTATTAGAATAGACTTTAACATGGCAATAGATGAGAAAGTCTCCTCATAGTTAACTCCCTCAACATGGGTATAACCCTTTGCCACTAGTTTAGCTTTAAGAGTTTGTACCTTACCATCTGCACTCATTTTTCTCTTGTAGATCAATTTACAACTTATAGGTTTTACCCCATCAGGTTGATCTACAAGATCCCAAACTGAATTAAAGTACATAGACTTCAATTCAAAATTCATAGCTTTAATCCATTCATCTTCATGCACACCCTCCATTGCCTTCTTAAAAGTTAATGGCTTCTCAATGTTGGCATCAGATCTGAATTAGTTTATGATCCTCTCACTTCGTCGAGGTTCCCTCAACGATTGAGGTTGATGTGTCCTAATAGATGAACCAACATGAACAACTCTTGTTAATGCACTAGGCTCTTCAACAACTCTTGTTGAAGGTTTAGTAGTTTCATTAGAAAGTTCATTTAATACTATCTTACTATGTGGTTTGTGCTCCCTTATGTATTCCTCTTCTAAAAATGTAGCATTTGTTGATACAAATACTTTATTATCTTTAGGATCATAAAAATAACCACCTCTAGTTCCTTTGGGGTAGCCTACAAATAAACATAATTTTGAACGAGGTTCCAATTTCTTAGGATTAGTCTCAAGCGACCATTCCATAATTTCAAAGGTGTTTCAGAAACACTTTTAGATGGAACACAATTCAGACTGCAGTTTGTACTATGTAACCCCAAAACGAATTAGGTAAGTCAACGTACTCATCATAGACCGAATCATGTCCAACAAGGTTCGATTTCTCCTCTTTGATACACTATTCTGTTGAGGTGTGCTAGGTGCTGAGAGTTGGGATACAATTCTACATTCCATAAAATAGTTTTGAACTTTCTAATCCATATACTCTCCACCTCGATCTGATCGAAATGTTTTAATAGTTTTACTTAATGCGTTTTCAACTTAATGAGTAAGATTGTTCTAGTAAGCACTTTACAGAAATCAAGTTCTTTTTGAAATCAGGAACAACATATACATTTTCTAATGAAAGAAAATATTTTTGTAAACAAAGTCGAAGCCCTCCCATTGCAATCGCTAAGACGACATTCCCAATTGTAACCTGCATCGTCATCTCTCCAATCTCCAACTGCCGCACGAAACTAATTCTCCGAAATGAAGAAAAAACATTATTAGTGGCACCTGAATCTATTATCTAGGCTGAATCATCATTTTCCACTAAACAAGTCTCTAGCACTAGTAAATCACATTTACCTTGTTTGGCCTTCTTCTTTTCTACCAAGTACTTGGGACAATTTCTCTTCCAGTGTCCCTCCTGGTTGCAATGGAAATGTATTCCCTTTGCAGCCTTGGCTTTCTTGCTTGTTTTAGTAGCAGCGAGATTAGCTTTATTTCCTTAACCACCTTTCTTCTTTTTTCATTTCTTAGTGCTAGATGAAGAAGCATAGACTTACTTCCAAAGGTCGAACCTCTATGGAACTTTCTTGTGGAAGTAGCAACATTTGTCTCTCCCTTCTATCACTTGATTTTCATTAGGACTCGAAAGTCTTAAGCTCGTTGAGAAGAGTGGTAAGGGTATAAGCAATCTTATTCATAACAACATTGCTTCTAAATTACAGGAAACTTTCTAGCAAAGATTTCAAAATAAATCTACCTTGACTGGCTTCATCGATGACAACCCTATTCATTTCTGCCATGTTAAAATGAACCATCATATTGAGAACATGTTCTTGCACTGAAGCTCCCTCGCTCATACGAGCATTATAAATGTATTTTACAGCATCGTGCTTGATCTGATAAGAGGCCTAACCAAACATCTCCTGCAAAGAGTTCCTAATCTCCCAAGCAGTGAACATTGATTCATGTTTCTTGGCTAATACTTCAGATAAGCTTGCCAAGATGTATCCTTGGGCTTTTTATTTGCCTTAACCCAGCATTCATGTGCTTCTCGAACAGTTCGAGTTGCATTAGTAGCTGAGACTTGAGGACGCTCCTCTACTAGGACAAATCTAAGGTCATCAATGATTAGCACAGTGTTAGATAGTATTTTTCCAAGATGCATAATTATTTCCATTAAGTTTATCAGCAGCCAGCATATTCAAAGTAGCACTCGTCATTATCAAATTGCTGAAAACATACGATTTATTTATATTAGTTATACTAGCATTTTCCATTTAGAAAACCAATCAATTCAGCAAAATTTTAATATATCCTAAATGATATCTATTTTGCAATGATGCTTCAGTGAGGTAGGATGAAAACCTCTGTAGGGTGATTAATTATCCCTTCACTGAATTGAGTCAATCTCAACTAAATATTACACCAAAATAACCCTTATTCCTATAATAGTTAGTCATCATTGTTTAGTCAAGAACTGATTAACTTACTTAAAAATTTCTTACAAGTGTAACCCTTTATTTTAGATTCTAGAGTTCTGCCCCAATAAGTAATCCGTAGGAAAAAACCGATTGGAACAAACAATAAATAAATCCTATTCATTTATGGAGTTTGAGTAAAATCTCATGCAAACACCTTCCGTAGGGGGACACAAGCAAAGGTGCCTTGAGGTCGAGCATGAGAATTTACTAGAAAATAATGAAAGAGATAGCGGGATGTGTTCACACACATCCCTCTCCCACTTACTATAAACACTATCTCCATTCACCTTGTTATTGACTTATACAAACACCACCCATAGGGGGACACAAGTAAAGGTGCCTCAAGGCTGAGCATAAGTCTCACGGTGTGAATGTTTAAGGAGAAATGTGAAAAGAAAAATGAAGTATCATATACCTCATTTCCTGGCACTTAGTGTTTTACTCAAAATTAATTAACTTATAAAATACGACTAATTATTTATCAAGTCCATTGTTAAACTGGCCCAATATAACTCTTATATTGGATATTTTAACAATATATGATTATTGTTCATCTAACACTTTAATAAATATAATCATGTATTGCATGCTTATAAAATTTTTGACTAATTCATCTTCCAGGTCAGTTCCCAGGTAAAGGGGTTACATTATCGTTAGATTAAGTACCCCAGCCTAGACAAAACCTTCCTTAGACAAAGGTCCCTTATAGACAAATATTTTATAAATTTAATCTTTTATTGATATCATTTTAGTCCTATTAAAACGAAAAAGGGTTAATCTTATTTCTAATCTCATTAGAAATATTATTCATTAAGGTCTAGGTGAATTAATTTTAAACCATTTAAAACTAATTGTGATCTTATGTTAGCATGCAACTCTTTATTATAGATTTTATTCTAAATTCACAACTTATAACACTTATAAGAAAAGAAAACAATTAAAATCTTTAAACATGCATTTCTAATGTCATTTAATAAATATAACGATTATGTTCACTAAGTAATGACATGCTCAATGCATTTCCATTTTCATCACGCAATACAACAATTATATTAATGCAATGAAAATAAACACATCCATCAATCAAACTATATAATACAACATTTTAAAATATATTATGATGCATGGAAATATTAATTATACATGCTATCATATAATATAACAATTATATTAAATATTATGCATGAGCATGCTTAGAAAATCATGCAACTAAAATCTAACACTTATATTTAAGAATGATGCATGATAATTATAATCCTAAGGTGGGACATTAAACAATATGACATACATTAGGTTTAGAATTATTTAATCAAACATCACAAACAAACAAAAAAAGATTAAAAAGCAAAATAGACTGAATTTGGCACCCCTAAAAAAGTAATCAAATTATATTAATTTAATTAATAAAAAATGGGAAAGAAATTGCCACTGCATGCTTTGGAACTCAAACCCACAACCTCCATCATCTATGGAGAATGATCAGCCATTGAACCAGAAACTCTTTCTCAAATTTCAAAATGCACGCATAATCATTATATCGTTTTCAATTTTCTATTTTTTTCTCTTTTTTAAACAAACGCTGCTGCTGCAACTCTGTGAATCTATACAGAACCGGAAAAGATCCTCCGTAAAACCTTCAAAAATCATCAATCTTTCCAGCAACAATTATCTCGAACGACACAGACTTACAAACTCGATTACAGAATTAAAATGCTCAAAACAACAGGCGCTAACATCAATCAAATAAATGAAAAACTGTAATCTAAGGTGCCAAAATCGAAAACATCTATTCTGAAAACCCACATTCAACAATGCAAAGGCAAAAAAAGTACCCACATTTTCTCTGAATTTTGTTTCAAAAATTGAAAAAGAAATTGCAGAACCTGGCTCTCATACCAATTGAAGGAATGAAATTCCCAAAGCGGAAGCATATGAGCACCGTGCAAATGGAATTTAATTTGTAAAACCCAAAATCAATATTCGGAGAAAACAAAACTAAAACCTAAGCATGCGTCTAAGGAGAAAAAAGGGAAAAGGAAACTAACCTTTGTAGAACCTTCAAGAAATCTTCTTCGAATCTTTCAAGAACACCATGAACTATTCCTCGTTATTCTAAAAAAAACAGAGAGTTATGGGCTTCTGTAATTTGGTGAGGAAAAATTTTGAGAATGAATTCTTTTTCTTTTTGGAACAGAGAGAACTTCAAAAAAAAAAAAAGAGAGAAAGTAGGGAGATTCAAAGACAGAGTGATCTCAACCAACTTAAGAAGGATGGAGGGAAGTTATCAAAATAACTCCTTCACTCTCTCTACACTTGAGAGTTATTTTATTAATTAAATATAATAAAATAAAATAAAATTCATATAAATTTAATTCATATTATATCTCATATAATATAAACTTTATATTATATCGTATATAATATAAACTTTATATTATATCATATATAATATAAGCAATGGTTTAAATCTCTCATATAATCTATAGTGCTAATATGAATCGAATCCATATTAATTTAACTTATAGTCTATTTATGAATCTTATTCATGTAACGCCCAACATTTCTTTCGGTTTTCCTTTGTTATTTTGACCACTAATAATATTAATACTAAGTGTGGTTAATATTATCCTTATTAAACTAAAGTTGTTTCCTTTTTTATAAACTATTGAAGTTAGGGGTAAATTAGTAAATCAATGGAGTGGCAAATTAATTAATTGCCTTGGAAAGGGTCAAGGGTGGAGAGAGAGGAAAAGGGGGCTAATAAATTATTTTTTTTATTTTGGGATTTCTTTTAAAAAGAGGCATTGGGAGACGTGAGACTCCTCATCTCCCCAAAGAAGAAAAGAAAAAAAAAAAAAAAAAAAAAAGGGAAACCCTAGCCGCCGCCACCCTCCGCGCCGCCGCACGCCGCACGCCGCCAGCTTCGACAAGCGCCGAGTCGATCCACCGCGCGTCTGCAAGCCGAGGGGAAGCCGAGCCATCCTCCGCGCGTTTGCAGCCGAATCCGCAGCCGCCAGCCGAGCCGGAACCCGCCGCGCTGCTTCGCCCTAAGGGGGACCGCCGACGCCGCGCCGCTCCGATCAGGAGAGTAGCTGAGCCGCGCCGCGTCGCTTCGATCAAGCCGATCCGCCGAAGCTCGCAGCGCCGCGTCGATCCGAGGAGTTCCGTCAGCCGCGCCACTCGATCGAGCCGAAGGGAGCCGCTTCGCTCCGCGCCCAGCCGTCTCCCGCAGCCGCCGCTCGAAGCCGATCCGCCGCGCTTCACTCCAGCCGACGAACGTACCCGAAGCCGCTCCACCGTCCGCGCGCCCGAAGCCGAAACGGAAGCCGCGCCGCGTCCAGCCCTCCCCGCGTGTGAGCCGCGTCCGCGTGGGAAGCCGCGCCGCGCGTTCCTCGTAGCCGAGCCGCATCTCCTCCCTGTTGCAAGCCGAGCCGCCCGCGTAGCTTCCTGTACCGAGCCGAGCCGCGCCTGCCCAAGCCGAGCCGGTCCTGTCTTCTTCCAGCCGAGCCGCCAGGACCAATTTGGCTCCATCCACCTAAACTTTGGTAATCTAATTAATTATTGCGGCATTTCCCAGTATGACTTCATGCCTCGGACGTAATTAAATTAATTTGGGACTTAATTAAATTATTTTTCCTTAAGGGACGTCTTGGACCAAGTAATTGCTGCAGCGCGGGATTTCTTCGGTAGGGGCTCGAGCACTGCAACCTCCTTCTAGGGTAAGTTATTTCAATTGAGTCTTGAACCGTTAGTCGTTGGCGACCTATTTACGAATTTTGACTTATTAAACAGTTAGGACTTCGTCGCTTGGAAAGCGTACTGCCTCGCGGTTAGGACTCGACAAGTAGATCTCCAGGTAAGAGATTCTACTACTAGCTTCATGTTTAGAAGTATGAGACTGTGTATGCCCCTTTGTTGCATATTGAGAATTTGACAGTACGATGCCTGAAATAAATGTTAGTATGATGCAAATGACGATATAGTTGTGCTATAGCCTGTTATGTGTGGCAAGATCTGTTATGGTTACGACGAATGTCGGGACGGAGAGTGTAGAGATGATTTATGTGACATGTTATATGCTGATGCCATGTGTATGTATACTGCAATTAGGGTACCTGTTAGCTTAATCTGTTAGAGTCGTACCTGCATGGGTGTCCTTCGGGATCACCACCTATTGAGGACTGTGTGGTCCGACGGGACACCAGTCTAGCATGGATATAGATATGACTCGAGTGACTCGACGGGGTCCTCGCATCCCGACTGTCCTAGGTGTCCCCCGGGGCACCGAAGACCAGAGTTACGTTCCTACGGGAGCGCATGATTGCACATGTTCGGGAGCGTGCCAGAGATTGGGTACCAGTTATCAGGACTCTAACAGGAAGTTAACAGGCACCTAGTGGGACTAGTAGTGGGTCCCTTACTGAGTATTTTTATACTCATTCTCTTCGTTTTATGTTTTCAGGTAGAGGACGAGGCAAGGGCAAGGGCAAGCTGGCGAGCGACCCGAAGTGAGACCGTGGAGGGCCATAAGGACTACCGCTTCCGCTTATTCTCATCTTAGATTTTCGCATCGAGTTTGAGTACTTTTCATTCTTACTATCTTTTATGTAGATAGGGCCCGAGTAGGACTTCAGAACGCTTTTACATTTTTTTGCATGACTACCTTGTTTATGTTTTTATAAAGGAAATTTCTTAAACCGTATGCGTTTTAATAAAATTTTTCGACTTAAACCACTTGTTCTATATTTAGTAATGACTTCGATTCAGTATAAGGAGTTGGGTCGTTACAGTTGGTATCAGAGCACAGTGTTTTAGGTTCTGTAGACTGACCTACGATGTAAGTCATTTTTGTTTTGGTTTTACTTCACCCTATGGCTATACGGTCCTTCGGCACTCGCCAGGTATGTCTAAAGCCTTGCTAATGTTAAGATTACAATTTTGCCTGAATAGTCTAAGACCTAGATATAGGGTGTTAAGTTCTTGTGGTGAAAAGTTTGTTGGTGAATTTTAGGGAGAATGCCGCCACGTAGGGGTACACGCCGAGGAGGTGGTAGGGGAGGCAGAGGAGCCGGTCGTGGCCAGTCGGAGGCGCCACCTGTTGCACCGGCAGTCGACCCAAACGCACCGGTCACCCAGGCGGATCTCGCCGCGATGGAGCAGCGTTATCAGGACATGCTGCAAGCTGCTTTGGCGCCTTTCCTTGCCGCCCAGCAGAACCAGGCCGCCCCTGTTCAGGCCCAGGCCGCCCCTGCTCCGGCCCAGGCCGCCCCTGTTCAGGCTCAGGCCGTCGCTCCTCCAGCCCCTGAGGAAGCTCAACCAGTACCAGTTCAACTGTCGGCCGAGGCGAAACACTTACGGGATTTCAGGAAGTATAATCCCAAGACCTTTGACGGATCCATGGACAACCCCACAAAGGCCCAAATGTGGTTGACGTCCATAGAGACTATTTTCCGGTACATGAAGTGCCCAGAAGACCAGAAGGTGCAGTGTGCAGTCTTCTTCTTGGAGGACAGGGGCACCGCCTGGTGGGAGACCGCTGAGAGAATGCTGGGGGGCGATGTAAGTAAAATAACTTGGGAGCAGTTCAAGGAGAACTTCTATGCTAAGTTCTTCTCCGCCAATGTGAAGCACGCCAAGCTGCAAGAGTTCCTAAACTTGGAACAAGGCGACATGACGGTGGAGCAGTACGACGCCGAGTTCGATATGTTGTCCCGCTTTGCTCCCGATATGGTGAGGGATGAGGCCGCCAGGACGGAGAAATTCGTTAGAGGACTCAGGCGAGACCTTCAGGGCATTGTCAGAGCCCTCCGCCCAACCACGCATGCTGATGCACTACGTATAGCACTGGATTTGAGCCTGCCTGAGAGAGCCGATGCGTCTAAGGCTGCCGGCAGAGGGTCAGCCTTGGGACAGAAGAGAAAGGTTGAGACGCAGCCTGACGTAGCACCGCAGCGAACACTGAGGTCAGGAGGTGTCTTCCAGAGACACCGACGGGAGCTTGCAGCAGCCGGGAGGACTCTGAGAGAGCTACCCGCTTGTACTACCTGCGGTAGAGTCCACGGAGGTCGTTGCTTGGCTGGAAGTGGAGTCTGCTTCAGATGTAGACAGCCGGGGCACACTGCTGATGTGTGTCCTCGGAAACCCTTTGAGACGACACCGCCCCAGCCTTCTGCGGCCCAGCAGGGGAGAGTTTTCGCCACTACCCGGCAGGAGGCCGAGCGAGCTGGCACTGTGGTGACAGGTACGCTCCCAATTTTGGGGCATTATGCTTTTGTGCTATTTGACTCTGGGTCATCCCACTCGTTTATATCCTCCGTTTTCGTTCAGCATGTGGGTCTGGAGGTAGAGCCTTTGGGTAGTGTTTTGTCGGTTTCTACTCCATCTGGGGAGGTCCTGTTATCCAAAGAACAAATAAAGGCATGTCGGGTAGAGATAGCGAATCGTATGTTAGACGTGACCTTACTAGTGTTAGACATGCAGGACTTTGACGTGATACTAGGCATGGATTGGCTGTCAGCCAACCATGCAAATATAGACTGTTTTGGCAAGGAAGTTGTCTTTAACCCTCCCTCCGAGGCTAGCTTCAAATTCAGGGGGGCAGGCATGGTATGTATACCCAAGGTCATCTCAGCCATGAAGGCTAGTAAACTACTCAGCCAGGGTACTTGGGGTATCTTGGCAAGCGTAGTGGATGTGAGAGAGCCAGAAGTTTCCCTATCTTCCGAACCAGTGGTAAGAGAGTACCCCGACGTTTTCCCAGACGAACTTCCAGGACTTCCGCCTCCCAGAGAAGTAGACTTCGCCATCGAGTTAGAGCCGGGCACTGCCCCAATCTCGAGGGCCCCTTACAGAATGGCTCCAGCCGAGCTAAAGGAGTTGAAGGTCCAGTTACAGGAGTTGCTGGACAAAGGCATCATCCGGCCCAGTGTGTCGCCTTGGGGAGCCCCAGTATTGTTCGTGAAGAAGAAGGATGGGTCGATGCGCCTTTGTATTGACTACCGAGAGCTGAACAAGGTGACAGTCAAAAACCGCTACCCCTTGCCCAGGATTGATGACCTGTTCGATCAGTTGCAGGGAGCCACCGTCTTTTCCAAGATCGACCTGCGATCAGGCTATCACCAGTTAAGGATTAGGGACGGTGACATTCCCAAGACGGCTTTTCGATCGAGGTACGGACATTACGAATTCGTTGTGATGTCTTTCGGCTTGACTAACGCCCCTGCAGTATTCATGGATCTGATGAACAGGGTGTTTAAGGAGTTTCTAGACTCGTTCGTCATAGTCTTCATTGACGACATCCTCATTTACTCAAAAACTGAGGCGGAGCACGAGGAGCACCTATACCAGGTTTTGGAGACCCTTCGAGCCAACAAGTTGTATGCCAAGTTCTCCAAGTGTGAATTCTGGTTAAGGAAGGTGACGTTTCTTGGCCACGTGGTTTCCAGTGAGGGAGTTTCAGTAGATCCCGCAAAGATTGAAGCAGTGACCAACTGGACCCGACCGTCCACGGTTAGTGAAATTCGAAGTTTTCTGGGCTTGGCAGGTTACTACAGGAGGTTCGTGGAAGACTTCTCACGTATAGCCAGCCCGTTGACCCAGTTGACCAGGAAGGGAACCCCTTTTGTCTGGAGCCCAGCATGCGAGAGGAGCTTTCAGGAGCTCAAACAGAAGCTAGTGACTGCACCGGTCCTGACAGTGCCGGATGGTTCGGGAAACTTTGTAATCTATAGTGACGCCTCCAAGAAGGGACTGGGCTGTGTTCTGATGCAGCAGGGCAAGGTAGTTGCTTATGCCTCCCGCCAGTTGAAGATCCATGAGCAGAACTACCCTACCCATGACTTGGAGTTGGCAGCTGTAGTCTTTACACTGAAGATATGGAGGCACTATCTGTACGGTGAGAAGATTCAGATTTACACCGACCATAAGAGCCTGAAGTACTTCTTCACCCAGAAGGAGTTGAACATGAGGCAGAGGAGGTGGCTTGAGTTGGTGAAAGACTACGACTGCGAGATCCTATACCACCCAGGTAAAGCAAATGTAGTGGCTGATGCGCTGAGTAGGAAAGTTGCACATTCAGCAGCGCTAATCACCAAGCAGACCCCCTTACTCAGGGACTTTGAGAGGGCGGAGATTGCAGTCTCAGTAGGTGAGGTTACCGCACAGTTGGCTCAGTTGACAGTTCAGCCAACCTTGAGACAAAAGATCATTGCTGCTCAGCTGAATGATCCTTACTTGGCAAAGAAGCGTCGCGTGGTAGAGACAGAGCAAGGTGAAGACTTCTCCATGTCCTCTGACGGTGGCCTTATGTTTGAGGGACGCCTGTGTGTGCCGGAAGACAGCGCAGTTAAGACGGAGCTTTTGACTGAGGCCCACAGTTCCCCGTTTACCATGCACCCTGGGAGTACGAAATGTACCAGGACTTAAGGAGTGTCTATTGGTGGAGGGGCATGAAGAGGGATGTGGCAGACTTTGTCAGTAGATGCATGGTGTGCCAGCAGGTGAAGGCACCTAGGCAGCATCCAGCAGGGTTGTTGCAACCCTTGAGTGTGCCAGGGTGGAAGTGGGAGAGTGTGTCGATGGACTTTATTACGGGACTGCCCAAGACCCTAAGGGGCTACACGGTGATCTGGGTTGTGGTCGACAGACTCACGAAGTCGGCCCATTTCGTGCCAGGGAAATCCACTTACACTGCCAGTAAGTGGGGGCAGCTATATATGACAGAGATTGTGAGACTACATGGAGTACCCGTATCCATCATTTCAGACAGAGACGCCCGTTTCACATCGAAGTTCTGGAAAGGACTTCAACTTGCGTTAGGTACAAGGTTGGACTTCAGCACGGCATTCCACCCTCAGACTGATGGTCAGACAGAGAGATTGAACCAGATTTTGGAAGACATGCTGCGAGCCTGCGTACTAGAGTTTTCAGGAAGTTGGGACTCCCATCTGCATCTGATGGAGTTTGCCTATAACAACAGCTACCAGGCTACTATCGGTATGGCACCGTTCGAGGCTCTGTATGGCAAGTGCTGTAGATCCCCTGTCTGCTGGGGCGAGGTTGGAGAGCAGAGGATGCTAGGCCCCGAGTTAGTGCAGACGACCAACGCAGCCATACAGAAGATCCGAGCTCGTATGCTGACAGCCCAGAGCAGACAGAAGAGTTACGCTGATGTACGACGTAAGGACCTCGAGTTTGAAGTGGGAGATATGGTCTTTCTGAAGGTAGCGCCTATGAAGGGTGTTCTGAGGTTCGCGAAGAAGGGGAAGCTGAGTCCACGCTTCGTAGGGCCGTTCGAGATATTGGAGCGAATTGGCCCCGTGGCTTACCGCTTGGCGCTACCCCCATCTTTTGCTGCAGTGCACGACGTATTCCATATCTCCATGCTGAGGAAATATGTTGCAGACCCAACACACGTGGTGGACTTCGAGCCACTGCAGATTAGCGAGAATCTGAGCTACGAGGAGCAGCCTGTCGAGGTCCTGGCAAGGGAGGTCAAGAAGCTTCGCAGTCGAGAAATTCCTCTGGTCAAAATCCTTTGGCAAAACCATGGAGTGGAAGAGGCAACGTGGGAGAAAGAAGAGGACATGAGAGCCCAGCACCCCGAGCTGTTCGAGGATTAGAACTTTCGAGGACGAAAGTTTTTTTAGGAGGGAAGATTGTAACGCCCAACATTTCTTTCGGTTTTCCTTTGTTATTTTGACCACTAATAATATTAATACTAAGTGTGGTTAATATTATCCTCATTAAACTAAAGTTGTTTCCTTTTTTATAAACTATTGAAGTTAGGGGTAAATTAGTAAATCAATGGAGTGGCAAATTAATTAATTGCCTTGGAAAGGGTCAAGGGTGGAGAGAGAGGAAAAGGGGGCTAATAAATTCTTTTTTTTATTTTGGGATTTCTTTTAAAAAGAGGCATTGGGAGACGTGAGACTCCTCATCTCCCCAAAGAAGAAAAGAAAAAAAAAAAAAAAAAAAAGGGAAACCCTAGCCGCCGCCACCCTCCGCGCCGCCGCACGTCGCCGCCGCACGCCGCACGCCGCCAGCTTCGACAAGCGCCGAGCCGATCCACCGCGCGTCTGCAAGCCGAGGGGAAGCCGAGCCATCCTCCGCGCGTCTGCAGTCGAATCCGCAGCCGCCAGCCGAGCCGGAACCCGCCGCGCTGCTTCGCCCTAAGGGGGACCGCCGACGCCGCGCCGCTCCGATCAGGAGAGTAGCTGAGCCGCGCCGCGTCGCTTCGATCAAGCCGATCCGCCGAAGCTCGCAGCGCCGCGTCGATCCGAGGAGTTCCGTCAGCCGCGCCACCCGATCGAGCCGAAGGGAGCCGCTTCGCTCCGCGCCCAGCCGTCTCCCGCAGCCGCCGCTCGAAGCCGATCCGCCGCGCTTCACTCCAGCCGACGAACGAACCCGGAGCCGCTCCACCGTCCGCGCGCCCGAAGCCGAAACGGAAGCCGCGCCGCGTCCAGCCCTCCCCGCGTGTGAGCCGCGTCCGCGTGGGAAGCCGCGCCGCGCGTTCCGCGTAGCCGAGCCGCATCTCCTCCCTGTTGCAAGCCGAGCCGCCCGCGTAGCTTCCTGTACCGAGCCGAGCCGCGCCTGCCCAAGCCGAGCCGGTCCTGTCTTCTTCCAGCCGAGCCGCCAGGACCAATTTGGCTCCATCCATCTAAACTTTGGTAATCTAATTAATTATTGCGGCATTTCCCAGTATCACTTCATGCCTCGGACGTAATTAAATTAATTTGGGACTTAATTAAATTATTTTTCCTTAAGGGACGTCTTGGACCAAGTAATTGCTGCAGCGCGGGATTTCTTCGGTAGGGGCTCGAGCACTGCAACCTCCTTCTAGGGTAAGTTATTTCAATTGAGTCTTGAACCGTTAGTCGTTGGCGACCTATTTACGAATTTTGACTTATTAAACAGTTAGGACTTCGTCGCTTGGAAAGCGTACTGCCTCGCGGTTAGGACTCGACAAGTAGATCTCCAGGTAAGAGATTCTACTACTAGCTTCATGTTTAGAAGTATGAGACTGTGTATGCCCCTTTGTTGCATATTGAGAATTTGACAGTACGATGCCTGAAATAAATGTTAGTATGATGCAAATGACGATATAGTTGTGCTATAGCCTGTTATGTGTGGCAAGATCTGTTATGGTTACGACGAATGTCGGGACGGAGAGTGTAGAGATGATTTATGTGACATGTTATATGCTGATGCCATGTGTATGTATACTGCAATTAGGGTACCTGTTAGCTTAATCTGTTAGAGTCGTACCTGCATGGGTGTCCTTCGGGATCACCACCTATTGAGGACTGTGTGGTCCGACGGGACACCAGTCTAGCATGGATATAGATATGACTCGAGTGACTCGACGGGGTCCTCGCATCCCGACTGTCCTAGGTGTCCCCCGGGGCACCGAAGACCAGAGTTACGTTCCTACGGGAGCGCATGATTGCACGTGTTCGGGAGCGTGCCAGAGATTGGGTACCAGTTATCAGGACTCTAACAGGAAGTTAACAGGCACCTAGTGGGACTAGTAGTGGGTCCCTTACTGAGTATTTTTATACTCATTCTCTTCGTTTTATGTTTTCAGGTAGAGGACGAGGCAAGGGCAAGGGCAAGCTGGCGAGCGACCCGAAGTGAGACCGTGGAGGGCCATAGGGACTACCGCTTCCGCTTATTCTCATCTTAGATTTTCGCATCGAGTTTGAGTACTTTTCATTCTTACTATCTTTTATGTAGATAGGGCCCGAGTAGGACTTCAGAACGCTTTTACATTTTTTTGCATGACTACCTTGTTTATGTTTTTATAAAGGAAATTTCTTAAACCGTATGCGTTTTAATAAAATTTTTCGACTTAAACCACTTGTTCTATATTTAGTAATGACTTCGATTCAGTATAAGGAGTTGGGTCGTTACAATTCATATTTATTATTATTATTATTTGAATCATATTCAAATATTAACTTCTCTCATAAAAACTTTATATTATAATGTATCAAATACCTTATATTAATTGCATTATATACAATTTATTCCCTTTAATCAATTTGAACAATTCAAATTAAACCAAAATAAATTTGATTCTCGTTTATCCTTATTGAGCTAACAAGGGGATCTTGTGGACCTACAGATTGAAGCTCCAATGATATGAGATTAAGTAATTAAACTCTTTAATTAAATTAATCTTCATTCATTAACCATCAGTCATTCCACTAAAGACTAATAGTTGCACTCTTCTTACTATAGATATATTTTTGTGTCAGTAGATATAACCAATCAACAGTGCAATGACCCTTCACAAATTGCTCGTAAGTACAAATAGGCCAAAAATTATTGTTTTTCCCCTGTAGTTACATCTAACTCCTTAAATACCACTGATTTCTTTAATAAACAATAATTATAGTCCCACTATAGCTAACTCTTCTCATGTCAAGAGATTGTGGTGCCATATTGTTCAAATCCTGGAATTAGCCCTTAAGAGAACAATTTCCCTACTTACTCTATCTATAGAGAATGACTGAATTCCTTCTTGTGTAGTTATGTTCCCAACTCCCTAGTCAGACGAATCTGCAAAATGGTAGGCATATTGAGTCGGCGACATAGACCCCTCTCACCTATACAAATTAAAGGACCACCTTCATAGGCAGGAGTTCACAACTTACTCAGGATTCAGGTCAAGTCAGATATGCTCATCCTGGTGAAATGTAGTCTAAACTAGTAACGGTGTTAATAAGAGAGACTATTCATTTCATGGTCTGGTCTTATACAAACTTTTTGTATAGAATACCCCCGCTCTAGTATCTGGACATGAATGATTATGATCAAATCATTTGTAGCACTTTAGAACAATTGTAACAACTATAATACATGTGGTATTCGCAATGTCCCCAGAATAAGGTATCCAGCCTTATCCATCTATTACAGACCATTTAGGTTATCACTTAAACATGATCCACTTGTATGTCTCAACATACATGTTTATGTTACTGAAAACAACCTTGAATGTTAGTTTATTGGTTTTGTGGGTTAATGCAACTAAATGTCAAATTAAATAAAACACTTTATTTTCTTAGATAAATAAAATGTTTGTATAATACAAATACAAACTATAAGACCACATGATTTAGGGCTTCAAACCCGAAGAGCGGGCTACATCTATAGTGTTTCCGGAATAAGGCACCCAACCTTATTCATGCACTATAGACCATTTGGGCTATATACTCAAGTTTAATTCATATTTATGTCTCTATATAAACTCCAATTCCACACTAGATAGCCTCGGGACCTTTGTTTATTGGATTAAAGATTAAAGTATTCTATTTTCACTAATAAGTCCTCAATAACCACTTCAGATAATAGAATATTATTTTAAACTACTAACTACGAGTTTTAGGACAAATCATATAATGCACCTGACACGCGTTCAACGCGTCTTTTCAATGACCAATGTGACTGTTGTAATGATGACAACTCTTCTTACCTCGCACGACTAACGCTTCCTTAGGTAGTTTAAATTTTGGGCGGGAAAAATTCAATGTTTCGCCACCTACTTACATGTCACGTTCTTTCACTCTACCCTTATCTCATGTAGTTCTTCCCGCATTATAACGACCCAACTTTTTATACTAAGCTGAGGTGCCTGTTAACAACCCAACAAGAGACACTTTCTTGAAAAGAGGGAAACTAAATTTTTCAGTAAAAACAGAATGCTAAAACACTGATATATAGACGCGGAAGCAAAACTGAGTCCCCATATGACATGTCACAGATCCTTCTCTATCGCTCGCCAGCTTTCCTCTACCTTTACCTTTGCTTGAAATATTAAACATAAAAAGAGTGAGTATAAACATATACTCAGTAAGGGACCCACTACTAGTCCCGCTAGGTGCCTGTTAACTTCCCATTAGAGTCCTGAAAAGTGGTACCCCTGAACTGGCACGTTCCCGAATATGTACAATCAATAATCCCATAAGAACAAGCTGGTCTTTGGTGAACTCAAAGAAACACCTAAGACGATCGGGCTTTGAGTGATCTCGTCGAATCACTCAAACCATGTGTATGTTAATGTCAATGTTAGACTGGTGGTCCCGTCAGACTATGGAGTCATAAGTGTGAGCGAGCCCGTCGAATCTCTCAAATCATGTCTTTGTCAATGTCAATGTCAGACTGGTGATCCCGTCGAACTACACAGTCGTCAAAATTTGGTGATCCCGAAGGACACTCATGTGGGTACGACTCTAATAGGTAAAGCTAACATACACCCTATCCATAGCATGCACATAACACATCATCAAATCACATTATAACATATCATGCCATAACATGTCATATCATACATATCCTATCATATCATGTCACAAAATGTACTAAACTAACCTAAACTAAGAAGTGGTAAAGAAAGCAATAAAAATGATACATTTGCATAAAAAGTTAATCATGGGATACAAACAAAACGCATCAATGCATTTTAAAGTAATGTTTACGAAGGCATTTTACATTACATTCATAGAAAAGTTAACATGTTCTTCATCTTCAAGGTACGCCTTGAGTCTTTTCCCATTTACCTTAACCACATTTATCTCGTCCAGTGAGGCAATCTCCACAGCACCATGTGGAAAGATTTGCTTGACCAAAAATGGTCCTGACCATCGTGAACAAAGTTGACACGAAAACAGACGTAAACGCGAATTGAAAAGTAACATTTTGCCTGACCTGCAATTCTCATCTACGGATACAGCTATCATGCCATGCCTTCGTCTTTTCTTTGTAGATCTTGGCGTTCTCATAGGCTGAATGCCACTCTTGAAGCTCATTCAACTACAGCAACATGGCCTCTTTTACAACTTGATGATCGAAATTCAACTTTTTGCACGTCCATAATGCCTTATGATCCAACTCTAAAGGTAAGTGGTAGGCCTTCTCAAAAATAACATGTAACAAAACATTCCAATAGGTGTCTTGTACACAGTGCGATATGCCCATAACACGGAATCTAGGTGATCCAATTGGTTCTTACGGGATGAATTTACCACTTTTTTCAGTATCTTCTTAATCTCTCTATTGAATACTTATGCCTGACCATTTTCTTGGGGTGGTAAGCGGTGGTAACTTTATGGGTTCAGTATTTCTTTAACAACTTGGCTATGATCCGATTAATAAAGTGAGAGATCCTTCGTCACTGATATGGGCTTTAGGTGTCCCAAATCGCGTGAAAATGTTTCTCTTCAAGAATTTGCTGATTGTAATCGCATCATTCTTCACCCAAGATATGGCTTCAACCCACATTGAGACATAGTCCTCACCTAACTGTAAATATGGCACCAGATTGAGGAAATGGCCCTATAAAATCTATTCCCCACGCATCAAAGAGTTCAATCTCTAAGATGGGTTGTTAAGGCATTTCATTGCGATGAAAGGTATTTACTGTCCTTTGGCACCAGTCACATTTAACCACAAAGTTTCTTGCATCTTGAAATAGAGTAGGCCAGAAATACCTACTCTGCCAAACTTTTGCAGCCGTCTTCTGTCTAGCAAAGTGCTCTCTATAGGATGCTTCATGGCACTTGGTGAATATCTCAATTGTCTCATATTCAGGGACACACCGCCTCAGTATTTGGTCTTGCCCAGTTTGTAGAGAAAGGGCACATCCCATCTATAGAAACGACATTCATGAAACAACTTCTTTCTTTGCTGGTTGTTGAAGTATTGCGGTCATGTCTTGCATACCAAGTTCTTTTATCTCAACAAGGAAGAGTTATTCATCTGGAAATCCATCTTCAATTTGTCTCTTTTCGCGTTGAAAATTTTCGTTGTTAAGACATGATAATTGAGCCGCCACCTGATTCTTAGTTCGCTTGCCGTCTATAATCTCTAAGGTGGTGTTTGGAGGAAGGAAAGGAATAAGGGGGAAAATGAATAACGAAAAGGGGGACTATGAAAATAAAAGAATTATAATAATCCTTGTTTAGGGGAAGGAATAAGTGGGAGGATTATGGGGACTATTTATAATCCTTGTTTGGAATAAGGAATAAGTGGGAGAATTATGTGAGATTATTTATTATTATTGTTTGGGAAAGGATTATGTGGGAAGGATTATGACCCAATTTTTTTCTTTTTTTTTTAAATTTGGTAAGAATGGATTTCTTTTTCCATTTTTTTTAATTCGTACAAATGGAATTTTTTAAAAAAAAAAGTATTGTTTTTTATTCGTATTTTATTTATCGAAATGTGACATTTCTATCGTAAATCATGTTCCATTACCTATTTAGAAAACAATGACAATTTTGAACGTCGAGTATATAACTTTTCCGTGCTAAATAAATTAATTGATTACCCATCATGCAATGTCGGAAAACAATCCAAGTTAAATTCTCTTTGTAATTTCTTTTAAATTCGTATTGGAAATCCAATACACAAATATTTGTATTTTATTTACTGAAATTTGGAATTTTTATTAGAAAAGATATTTCATTAGCTTTCGCAAATACGATTTCAATTTTGAACGTTTCGTACACAAGCTTTTCGTGCCAAAAAATTAATTGATGCATTATGTGCGAAAGAAATTACATGTATTTTTTTTAAATTGATGTTGTAAATGCAATATCGAAAAATTGCGTATCGTTAACAATCGATTTAAAAAAACGAATACCAACATAATAACATTGAAATGAAATGAAATACTGGAAACAAATGTTTTTTCCAAATGCAATTAAACAGTGAACGTCAATTACATCGTATAACTCTATTTTGAAATATAGTCTTAAAATAATAATAACAATAATAATAATAATAAATTTCTTAATTTAAAATAATAATTATAATAATAACAATAATAATAAATTTCCTAATTTAAAATAATAATAATAGTAATAGTAATAATAATATAATAATAATAGCATAACTTTTGAGGAAGAGAGAGAGAGATTGAGAAGAAGAAAGAGAAGGATTGAGAGGAAAAAAAGAGAAGGATTAAGAAGGAATAAGGGGGGATTAAACCTCTTCCTTTCTCCCCTATTCATTGTCTCAAACATGGAAAGGACTACCTTTCCTTTCAACCCTTCCCCAAACACCCCTAAATCAAACTCTTGGAGAAATAATACCCGTCTGACTAATCGCGACTTGGCATACTTGTTTGCCATTACATATCTGATCTCAGAATGATAAGAGCATAGTGTAACTTTGGAACCCACAATGTAACTCCTAAACTTTTCAATCGCAAAAACAACTACGAGAAATTGCTTCTCAGTAGTGGTGTAATTCTCTTTAGCTTCGTTGAGAGTTTTGCTCACGTAGTAAATGGGGTGGATCACTTTCTCTTTCTTTTGACCCAGCATAGTCCTTAATGCCACATCACTCGCATCATACATGAGTTCAAAGGGCTATGAACAATCTAGCGTGATGAGGATAGGCGTTGAGGTCAATGCATCTTTCAAGGCTTGAAATGCCTAGTTGCATTTTTCATCAAAGATATAAGGTTGATCTGCACAGAGTAGGTTGCTAAGAGGTTTGGCAATTTGGGAGAATCATCTATTAAATCTTCTGTAGAATCCTACATGTCCCAAAAAGCTTCTCAAAGGATTCACATTCAAAGACGGTGGCAGCTTACTCACCACATCAATCTTCGCGAGGTTCACTTCTAATCCCGTGCTGAAGATCTTAGTATAATTTCCTCTCAGACCAAGAAGTGATACTTCTCCCAGTTCAAAACGAGTCGTGTCTCTTCACATTTCTCTAAAACCTCTTTTAAACTGCTCAGACATTCTTCAAAGGAGTCCTTGAATATAGAGAAGTCATCCATGAAAATCTCCACTGATCTCTACAGGAATTTTGAGAAGATGGCCATCATGCACCTCTGAAATGTCCTTGGCGCATTGTACAAGTAAAAAGGCATTCGGGAAAATGAAAATGTGCTATAGGAACAAGTGAACATTGTCTTTCTTTGATCTTCAGGTGCGATTGTGATCTGGTTATATCCAGAATAACCATCTAGAAAATAATCATATTCCTTTCCTACAAGCCGATCCAACGACTGGTTAATGAAAGACAAGGAGAAATGGTCTTTCTTAGTTGCCGCATTCAGCTTGTGGTAATCCATGCAAATTCTCCATCCTATGACTGTTCGCGTTAGGATCAGTTCATTATTTTCATTCAGCTTGGGTCCTCTTCTTCGAAGAATTCTTCAGGGCTGAACAATTCAAAATAAACTTCTTCCCCGCAATAATCGCAACCTAGGGACTCGATTGCATAGCAGCACCCATCATCCATAGGAAACTTCATTGCGTTGACAACATTAAACTTGATTTTTTCGTCATTGAAACGCATTGTCGATTCCCCTTGAAGGAATGGCATTCCTAAAGTGGAAGCGTATGAACACTGTGCAAATGAAATTCAATTTGAAACACAAAAAAGTTTCTATAAGGAAAAAGAAAATAAAAACTAACCTTTGTAGAATCTCCAAGATCTCTTATTTGATTCTTCAAATACCACAAAGTCTTCCTCATTATTCTTAAGGTGAGAATCAGTAGAGAGTTGTAGGCTTCTGTGATTTGGTAAGGAAAAACTTTACTAGAGATGTTTTCCTTAGCAGAGAGCATAGAGGTTCAGATTAATATAATCTTAACCTTTTTTTTTAAGAGAGATGGAGGAAGTTATCTACCCCTTTCTCACGTAGAAAAACTCCCTACATAAGAGTTATTCTATTATTTAAAAATATATTAATTAAAATACTGTAAAATTAATATAAATTTAAACCATATTATATCTCATATAATATAAACTTTATATTATATCATATATAATATGATCAATGGTTGAGATCTCTCATATGACTTATAGTTCTAATATGAATCAAATTCATATTAATTTTGACTTATAGTTTATTTATGAATCTTATTCATATTATCATTATTATTTGAATCATATTCAAATATTGACTTCTATCATAAAAACTTTATATTATAATGTATCAACCACATTATATTAATTGTATCATATAAAATTTATTCCCTTTAATCAGTTTGAACAATTCAAATTAAACCAAAATAAATTTGATTCTCATTTATTTTTATTGAGCTAACAAGGGAACCTTAAGGATCTACAGATTGAAGCTCCAATGATATGAGATTAATTAGTTAAAATCTTTAATTAAATTAATCTCTATTCATTTATTTCAATCATTCCACTAAAGACTAATAGTTGTACTCTCTTTACTGTAGAAATATTTTTGTGTCCATTAGATATAACCAATCAGCAGTGTAATGATCCTTCACAAATTGCTCATAAGTACAACTAGGTCAATTACCGTTTTGCCCTATAGTTACATCTAACTCCATAAGTACTACTGATTCCTCTAATGAACAATAACTATAGTCTCACTATAACTGAACTCCTCTTTAGCCAAGAGAGGGTGTGGCACCACATTGTTCCAGCCTTGGAATCAACCCTTAAGTGAATTCCTTCTTGTGTAGCTGTGTTCCCAACTCCCCAAAGGACCACCTTCATAAGCCAATCTCACCCATGTAAATCAAAGGACTACCTTCATAGGCAGAAGTTCACAACTCACTCAGTATTCAGGTTAAGTTACCTATGGTCATCCTGGTGAAATGTAGTCTCAACTAGTAACGATGTAATAAGAGAGACTATTCATTTCATGGTCCATCTTATACAAACTTTTTGTATAGAATACCTCCGCTTTAATGTCTCGAGATGAATGATTAGGATCAAATCATTTGTAGTACTTTAGAACAATTGTAACAACCATAAAGCAGGTCGTATTCGTAGTGTCACTAGGATAAGGTATCCAACCTTATCCATCTACTATAAACCATTTAGAATATCACTTAAACATGATCCACTTGTATGTCTCCACATACATGTTTAGGTTACAAAAGATAACCTTAGGTATTAGTTTATTGGTTTTGTGGGTTAATGCAACTAAATGTCAAATAAAATAAAATACTTTATTTTATTAGATAAATAAAATATTTGTATAATATATACAATTACAAACAACAAGACCACGAGATTTAGGGCATCAACCCCAGCATTCCTTGGTGGACATCAATAAGGGCACAACCAGTTGATAGGAATGGCCGCCCCAAGATAGTTTGAACCTCTCGATCAGCTTCGTAATCCAGAATGATGAAGTCTGTAGGAAATAAAAAAAAAATCCACCTTAACCAAAACATCTTCAATTTTGCTATTAGGCTTGGCAATGAATCTATCAGTAAAAAGTGGAGCCTCATATGAGTCGGTTACACCTTCATATCTTCAACTTCTTGGATATAGATAGAGGCATCAAGTTAGTGCTCGCTCCAAGGTCACATAAAGCACGACCTAGATCTATTTCGCCTAGCGAACAAGGCACTGTGAAGCTTCCAAGGTCTATCATCTTCTCTAATACCTAATTTTTTAAGACATCGCTTCTTGCCTACATTAGAGCCACAGTTTCACAATCATTCATCCTTCTCTTTTTTGCAAAGATATCTTTTAGGAACTTGACATAGAAAGGCATTTGCTCTAACGCATCAACAAACGAGATGTTGATGTACAGTTGCTTCAAAATGCCAAAAACTTAGCAAATTGTTGGATATTGCTTTTCTTCTTCAAACGACCAAGAAATGGAGGATGTGGTAAGGGATAGGAGCACGTCACCTAGTTAGACAACTCGTCGCATTGTTCTTCTTGGCTCGTGCTCTTCACCTCCTTGTTTGGTATGTTATTGTACTGCAAGGAAGAAGCATCATTAGTTAAAGAGAAATTCAAAGGTTTAGAACTTTTACTTGAGTTGTCGACCTTGGTAGTAGAAGTAGAAGTGGGGTTTTTACATCCAGAGTTAGGTTCACGGATGGTCAAGTTCCTTCCACTTTTAAGTGTCATCACTTGATATTTCTCTTTGTCAGATCCTCCTGCCTGATTAGGCATCTCAGTATTGCTTGGGAGTGATCTTTTAGGTTTTTTGGAGAAGTCTATTGCTAACTACCCCGGTTGTAACTCCATATTCTTGATGGATGAGGCTTGGAATGTATTCACGAAATAGAGATTCCATTGATTGGAAAGAAGATGGAGCAACATTGTTGTTATGATGGTGGTGTTGGGTTGAATGGTGTGACCTTTCATTATATTGTCTTTGGCGATATCCAGGTGCTTCGCCGCGATAATTATAGCTTTGGCCACCTTGTCCCTTTAAGCATTTTTCTCTTTACCCTCTAGCTAAATTTAGTTGTTCTCTCCACCCTTCATTGTATGTGTTTGAGTAGGGGTTGACCTTGACATAGGCAACATTTTCAGTGTTTAGTGGGCATTCGTCGTATGGGGATCGTCGCATACCACGCAACCCATATCAGCCACTTATTGCACCTTTTGAACAGAGCTTCCTACGACGTTCAATTGCAATAATGCCATTGATTCGAAGAGCTTATTCATTTCGAAAACTTGTCCTTGTAGCGCCACCATTGCATTTCTATCCACTATATCTTCTATCCTTTCTTTATTTCCTCTGGACCCACTATCTTTTGTTGCGAGCCAAAGTCGTCATCTCTCCATTCTTGACTATTGCTGACCATAGCGTCCAACATTGTTTTGATCTGGTTGTACAAAGATCTTAACATCCCTCCAATAAACAAAGCATTAACAAACTGTTGTGTGTCCTCACTTAACCCAAAATAAAATTGTTCTATTAGAACACACTTCGGGATGATGGGTGCATCTTTTTATCATCCTCTTAAACCGTCTCCATGCTTCAATTAGATTTTCTCTATCTCTCTGCTGGAAGGCCATAACGTCCTACCTTCTTTATTCATTCTCGATGGACAGGAAAACTTCTTCATAAACTTTTCAATCAAGTTATCCTAAGTTGAAATCTATGCTTCTTCCAAAGAGTTTTTCCATCACTTAGCCTCATCGCGTAACGTTAATGAAAATAATCCGAAACTCAGCTCATCTCGCGAGATTCCAGGTATATTAAACAAGGTATAGATAGAGTAAAAATTTTGGATATGACCGTAAAGGTCCTCACGTGGATGTCCTCCAAATTGCCCAGCATTTTGGATCATCTGGAGCATGACAAATTTAATTTCAAACCTTGTTCACAATTCAACTGAAATAGAACTTCTGCATAATTTTAGTGCACAATTAAGTTATACAGGAAAAAACTTTAAATTCCCCAGCAACAGCGCCAAAAACTTGCTTGTGATCGTATATGTTCAATTTATACATTAATTATGTTCGTATATTAGACATTTGAGCTCTAATTAGGGGACTGAATGGTGACTAAATAGGTTATGCATTAAAAGGTGCATTCCTATTAAATCGTGTAAGATATACATTATCGTGCAAGTTTTCTTCTCTATCATCCAAGTGTAAGCGAAGAGAGGTTTCCTTATAAGTCCAGGATCGAACATAGAGAATTCAATCTCCTAAGTTATCATATCGCATGGCTAAATCATACAGTATAAGCTAAACAATAAATGATATGAACAGTATATTTCCTATTCTAAGTATTTACACTACAATCTTGGCGATGCAAGGTGGAACGGAAAAATAAATTTTGAACTCAATATAGGCATAGCAAGGAAGGAATAGTCTAATTATCTAAATGCAATAAATTATGCTTAACGAATCAAGGCGATACAAAGCATACTTTAACTCTAAATTAAGGCGAGTTGTCTCTCGGTGCTTTTGCCATACTTGCTCACGTTTGGGGATCCAAGTACATAAAGTTAAACTATGGTTTATAACTAATCATTTTATAAGTATTCTGAGTTGTTTCTATTTTATTAAGGCAAGCAACCGTTTGGTGCTTTCGCCACACACATTATCATTTCTGCAATGAATGCGAAGGATAAACTTGGGATAAACTTGACGATAAGATTTTGCTACAACCTTCTCACAAATCGCGTAGCTAAATGCGAGTTCTTATTTGTCAAATGATTACAATTAAATTTATTGTTCTTCTCTCGAATATACAATGTTCTTGGTGTCCGCTTTTAACTCAACTTAAGTTAAACAAAGATACTATGATTCTCTAAGCAATAAAGTACACTTTATCACTAGCATGCCAACCAGACAGATCAAAGAAAGCAAGAAGAAGAAATAGTGGCAAATAAAATGAAAAGTGCAATACACTGAATAAAATAGTTTTAGGCCTCTTGACCATAAAATACATATTACAATACAAAACAATGCAAATACAAAATGGAAGATAGAAGAAGGTGCTAAGCCTTAGAGTATGATTTCTCGTACTCCCTGGCTCTAATTTTTGTCCATTGATGAAGGGAAAGATGAAGGGAAAGAACTCTCTCTCTTTTATTCTGGACCCTCACCTAAAACTCAAGGAAAAGAAGAGGATGAACGATGTATGCACTTGCTCTCCGACCAATTTTTGCATACGTTGTTCTAAAGTGAGAGGCTCTATTTATAGGTGATTGTTGATCTTAACAGGATGGCACGCCCTATTAATGCCTCTGAAAAGCTACAACAACACCGCACAGACGTCCTTTCGTCCTTTCTCTTAATTTCCTGCCAACCAATTTTGTTTGCTAGTGCCTTAAACACCTAGCTTGCTTCTTTCTTCTCGCAATGGTTGGACGCGTCTTCTTGCGTAACATTATTTTGTTGAGCTTCACTTCTTTTGTCTAAAATCCTGCAATAAGAGCTTTAAATGCAATAAAATAGAGATAAGGCTCTTCCGAGTCATGTTATTCATAAGTTCAACAAATCGCCTACTTTTTCCCTTATTTTCTTCTCTTCTCGTGCATTTAGACTTTATTATTTTACATAAAAGACAATAATAACTTGAATTTCTACAAGTTATCGATTGTCCTTGCACTAAAGTTAGTGAAAAAATCCAACATTTTATTAGATAATTATACTAACACTTAGTGGGACAAGTGACTACATACGATGTAAACACATAACCCATTAAGGTTGAGTGGAGAATGAGGTGTTGATCATAGGTGAAGGATTTTCATGAATTTTGCATGTAATTGTTTTATAAAATTGTTTTGAAAATTCATTTTCAAAAACTTTTGACAATTTATGACACTATTCAATTTTTACAAAATTTTCCCACCTCTCTCTCTCTTTACCAAAAGTTGGTTCCACTTCCAATTTTCATCTATCTCTCTTAATTCCATCACCTAATCGAGTTCCACAACTCGGTTCTAATTCAAAGAATAGTAGGTCGACATAGTAGTGATCTTCGATTCGAATTCGTAAGGAGATTACAAGGATTGGAAAGCTTCAAAAATATGTTCTTCCTTTAACACTAATTTCATTTAATTAGGGTAATTTTAAGCATGTTAATCTCTAAATTGTTTAGATGTAATTTTAATTGTTAAAGTCACGGAAACAACTTTACTCTAATTACATCTAAACAATTTAGATATTAACATGGTTAAAATTACCATAATTAAATGAAATTAGTTTTAAAGGAAGACCATACTTTTGAAGCTTTTTCTCATTCCTCAAAAATCTCCGCACGAACTCGAACTGAGACCACCAATAGTGTTAACCCACTATTCTTTAGACTTAGAATCGAATTATCAGGTTGTCGGACTTATAACCAAATTTTTAAGACCACCAATAATGTTGAATTTTCACACTAACTTTAGCCAAGGGGCAAAATGGTCATTTGACCATTCTAGTCAAAGTCAAACTTTGACTTTTCAAGTCAATAGTCATCATTTTGACTTTTTACCATTTTATTCATGTTGACTAATTCTGATTTCTCGAGCATGAATCCACATTCATTTTTTTAAAATTCGGATCACATTTGAATATAAAGCCGATCAAAGTTTGACTTTTCAAAGTCAAAAGTCAACATTTTGACTTTACAACTTTGAGCCTTTCAATCAATTTCAAGCTTTCGAATATAAATCTGTATTCATATTTTTAATATTTAAATTACATTTAAACATAAAGCTTTTTCTCAAAGTTATAACCGACGACTATATCACATATACTTGTCGATTTCTCTCTCTTTACCTAATTCAAACAATTCGAATTATTCCAACATGTTATTCTAAGTTAATTTCGTATGAGCTAGCAGTGAAACCTAATGGACCTATAGATCATGGGTTCCAACGATTCAAGATTAACTTACTACATCCTTTTAGACCAAGCTAATCAACATTCATTAACTAACGAGTCATTCCACTGAGTCTTGTAGTTGCACTCCTCTCACTATAGATATATTTTTGTTCATTTAATATAACCATGATCGGTAAGCTAATCCTTCACAGGTAGTTTGTACATTGGTTGGGTCAAAATACTATTTTACCTCTGTGACTACATCTTGTTCCTTAAGTCCCACCGATCTACTATTGAACAATTGGTTTAAGGTCTAACATATAAACTGAATCCTTCTCTGGCTAATGAGAAGGTGGGGCCCTTTGTTCAAGATTTGGATTCAGTCTATAAGGGAACAACCAATCTACTAACCCTACAGCGGGTATGAGTGAATTTTGTCTTGTACCCTATGTCCCTAGCTATCCACCCAATCTTACCTTTGAAATAAGAGGCTTTTTAGGCCAGCACCGTTGAACTACCCTCACTTATATAGATCTAAGGATAATTCGGTGTGAATAGAAGTTCATAGTTAGCTCAATTAAGTTACCTGAGTCATCATAATCGAAATAGTCATTTTTATATAGTCAACAGTGTTATAACTTAAAAGTGTCTACTTCATGGTTCCAGTCTTATGTAAACCCTTTGCATAGGATGCCCCCACTCTCATGTCCCTCCATAAACAATTCAAGATCACCTTGTTTGTACTAACTACATAGCGAACCGCATGCATAGTGTCCCTAAAATTAGGCGTCCAACCTTATTTATACACTATAGACCGTTTGGGCAATATACTTGAACTTGATCCATATTTTACATCTCTACATAAAGTTCAAGTCAACACTAGATAGCCTCGGGACCTTAAGTTTACTGGATTCAAGATTATAGTATTCTACTTTCACTAATAAGTCCTTAATTACCACTTTATTAAATAGAATATAATTTAAACTACAAACTACGAGTTTTATGACATAAATTCCAACAGCAACGTATATGTAGGACATGCATATTTTATCGCATGACCCTAACCTAGATGCAACTTAGTCGCATTATTAGAACTTCTCATGATACATCCACGAACGAATTCTGTATGAAGATAAAGATCAAAAAACAAACAAAAAATTGTTGCGCGATAAAAATTGTCACAAGGCATTGGAGTTTAGGAATTTAATTTTAGTTTCTATTGAAGTAATGCCTTGTATTTGTACCAAGATTGTTTAAAGAAGGAAATAAAGTTAGTGTAGAAGTGTTGCATTTTCTTATCACTAAGCATGATTCTTTTAAAAAAGGTTTAAGTCTTATGAGTGGGCGTTTTGGCACTTCACTCAGAAGCGTTGGATCCGCCCAAGTCATGTTCACTCTCAAGACACGTAGGTTGCGTTCTGGGTGGTGGTGTGACATAATAAATTACTTCTTTGTTGTTTCTAGGGGTATTTTATGCTCGATTTATTAGATCAAGCACTTAATAAATTTGTTAACAGTCAAATATCAACCTCGTTTAAAAAATACAGAACTTATTTGCAAAAACATTTTAAGAAATGTGGCAACCTAGAGCAAGCACATGCCAAACCGCCTACACGATTGAAGAATTATTTAGAGTATTGGAACTTTTTCTGCGACCGTTATCTGAGTAAATAATTTCAGGTGATATACTTCCTTTAATATTGTTGAAATTTATGTTCTAAAACTCGAAATTTGTAGTTAAAATTATATTATATACAATAAAGTGGTTATTGAGGACCTATTAGTAAAATTAGAATACTATAATCTTGAATCCAATTAACTAAGGTCCCAAAGCTTATCTAGTGTAGACATGAACTTTATGTAGAAACATAAAGGGGATCAAGTTCAAGTTTATAGCCTAAACGGCCTATAGTGTATGAATAAGGTTCGATGCCTTATTCTGGGAACACTATGGATGAGGTCCACTCTTTAGTTAGTAGAAACGATGTGATCCTAAATCGTTCATGTAGAGACATAGGAGTAGGAGGCATCCTATGTAAAGAGTTTACATAAGACTAGAACCATGAAATAGTCACTTTTAAGTTATAACATTGTTGACTATTTCAATTATGTTTTATTATGATGACCTAGGTAACTTAATCTTAATCCTGAGCTAGCTATGAACTTATGTTCAAATGGTATTATTCTTAGATCTGTATAAGTGAGGGCAGCTCAATGGCGCTGGCCCAATAAGCCTCCATTTCAAAGGTAAGACCAGGTGGATGGCTAGGGACATAGGGTGCAAGACATAATTCACTCCTACCCGTTTTAGGGTTAGTAGATAGGTTGTTCCCTTAAAGACTGAATAAAAGTCTTGAACAAGGAATCCCACCCTCTCATTGGTCCGAGAGGAATTCGGTTTATAGGTTGGAACTTACACCAATTGTTCAATAGTGGATCAGTGGATCAGTGGGACTTAAGGAACAAAATGTAGTCTCGGGAATGAAATGGTATTTTGACCAAGCCAAGGTTACAAACAACCGGTGAAAGATTAGCTTACTGATCATGGTTATATCAAATAGACCCTAATATATCTAAAGTGAAAGGAGTGCAACTACGAGACTTTAGTGGAATGACCCGTTAGGTAACGAATGTTGATTAACTTGGTCTAAAAGGATTTAGCCAGTTGATCTTGGATTGTTGGAGCCCATGCTCTATAGGTCCATTAGGTTCCCTTGCTAGCTCATATGGAATTAGCTTAGAAAAGTATGTTGGAACAATTCGAATTGTTAAAATTAGGTAGAGAAAGAGAAACCGATAAATATATGTGATATAGCCATTGGTTATAGAGCTTTATGTTTAAATATGATTTAAATATTAAAAATATGAATAAGAATTCATATTTGAAAGCTCGAAATTTATGGAAATGGTCAAAGTTGTAAAAAATCAAAATGTTGACTTTTTACATTTTGACTTTGAAAAATCAAACTTTGACCGGCTTTATATTCAAATGTGATTTGAATTTCAGAAAAATGAATACGGATTCATGCTTGGGAGGTCAAAAGTAGTCAAGACAAACAAAATGGTAAAAGTCAAAATGTTGACTTTTGACTTAAAAAGTCAATGTTTAACTTTGACTTGTATGGTCAAATGACCATATTGCCCTTGGACTAAAGTTTGTGGGAAACTCCAACATTTTTTTGGATAATTGAACTAACAATTAGTGGAACAAGTGCTTACATATGATGTAAACAAATAGCCCACTAATTTCTAGTGGAGGATGAGGTGTTGTTATTTTGTAAATATTTTTCATGCATGTTTGCATGGAATGTTTTTATAAAAAATAAGTTTTGAAAATTCTTTTAAAAAATTTGGAAATTTTAGAAATTGTTCCAAAAATTTATAAGAAATTTTTCTCACCTCTCTCACTTAAATAAAGTTGGTTTCTTCCTCCATTTTCCATTCCTCTCTCTCATTTTTTTCCTTCACTTAACGGGTCCCCAACCAAGTTCTAAGTCCGGAGAATAGCGGATCAACACTAGTAGTGGTCTCGGATTCGTGATCTTAAGGATATTTCAAGGATTGGGATGCTCCGAAGGTAAGTATTTCTCTTAACCTTAATTTCTTTTTATTAGGGTAAAAGTTAGCATGTTAATTTCTAAATTAGTTTAGATGCATCTAGAGTAATTTTCGATTCGTACTTCCTCTGTGCATGTCTCGTTTTTCCATCAAATATATCACTATTTTATAAGTAATATACTTCATGTATTTACTTTTGTTGTTTGCATGTAGGAGCAATGAAAATCGAATAAGCAAAATGGTAAAAAAACAACCATTTGATCATAGTAGTGGTCAAAGTCATTCTTACAGAGACAATTTGAGCTCAATGAACAACGAGGTGAACCAGTAAGATGTGTGGACCTATTCAAGGCAACACACTACAAGAAGAGTGGCCAGTAAGTGAATCAGGCAGTTGAGGATGCACACGGAAGAAAAGTGGTTTATTTGCTTCATTATTTTAAGTGCATAAATTAACTATTTGTGTGCAAAATTAAATGGTGGAATTACTATCAACACCCACTTCTGAAGGTTTTCAACTACTATTCAGAGACAAAATATTCGAGACAGTTTTAGGTAGAAAACTTGGTTATTCAAAAAGTCTTGGATACGGCCCCTAAACCCAAGTCAAGGAGGAGGAGTAGTTCATCGAGTTCAACGTTCCAAGAAATGCACGATACAGAGGTGAGGGAAATAAAAGCCAACTTTGAGATGTCTCAACCATAGATTAAGGAACTTGAAGAAGGGCAACGACGTATGGTTGATAACTTGTAGAAATACAAGTTATTGTGATCTTTCAGGTAGAATAATGGAACCAAAATGCGCAGTTAATGTGTCAAAATACGTAGCTTATAGTGCAAATTCATAACTATTAGAAAATACATCTTACATAGGTCCTCATCCCTGTTTTACTCTGGTTTTTAGTGTTTTAACACATGATTAATAAGAAAAGAAGAATAGTAAATCGCAGAGGAGTGCATGCAAATGATTATGCAAGAACCTTGTCTGGCAAGTATAATTCCTAAGCGAGGAGCTACATCATCACGTGAGGAAGATTTACTAGAAGACAAGAATGGTAGTTGGAGTTGATGTGACTTGACAAGGCTGAAATCAGCGATGGCATGATCAAGAGAATAGAAGTTTTCCACTAAAAGTTGCCTATATAAAGCCTCATACACCAAGTAAAATGTGCCTAAATGGGACAAATGCTTTCTTCTTCTTCTCTGGTTAATTTGCAAGTGAGAGCTGAAAGAAGGAGTAGAGAAGATTTCGCCATTTTCCTTCCCCTAACTTGTAATGTTCATTCCTTTACTTTCCATTTGTATATTTGATTGTAATGTATATGGCTCATATTGTACAGCGGCCTAAGGCCTACATTCTTTAATACATTGCACATTTATCCACTTTCAATTCAACATTCCTTTATTGTTCATCTGTTAATGTGTTATGAGTAGTTTAGGTTTGTGATAATTCTTAATAAGTAGTCTAACTTATAAGATATATCGCGCTAGCTGCGCTATATTTCATCTCATGGCCATGCTTGTCGCCAACTACTCGAGACAGACTAGTGCAAGGAGGAGTTTTGGAGTAAGTAGCAAAGACATGACTAACGCATGCAAGGATAACTTTCGTCACTTGTGTCCTAAAAGGAGAACAAGTTTGGGTATTTTGGCACCAAAAGGTTGTCACCTTTAAAAGCGAAATGTTATAAGCCTTATAAGCAAAAACTCTTAGATATATATCGCTTAATGAAGTTTAGTTATTTTCATCTCAAGAGGCGAGCAAGTGTTGTGTTTAAGGCACTCAGAGGTGCTCACCTTAATCATAAGCTCATTAACTAATCTCTATCGCATCATGGTTTATCGCGCAATTTAATCACTTGTAATGGTAGAGCTATTCCTTCACTCTTTCTTAATACAATTTAGTTCACATTTCCATCTCACCACCTTTTACAAATTCTCTACTGTAGATAATAGATTTAGGTTAAACATACTTTACTTTACTTTGATATCAACTCCCTGTATTCAAACTTGGATTAACCAGGAAACCTATTATTTCGCTTACACTTGGGCAAGCAGTAGGAAAACTTGTACTCAACGAGGATTTAGTAGTTACACGAGGACCAAAGACATAGTGAGCATCTCGCGTGCAATGACCATGACTCGCCACGTAGAGAATATAGATATACTAAAACACACACCACAACACTAAACACTATGTCTGAATATACCAAGCAAGTTTTTGGCACCGTTGTCGGGGAATTGATTTTTCAAAATTAGAATAAGGTTTTATTTTTATTTTGGGCAAAACACTTTATTTTGGCGAATCACGCGTTCAATCAAAGATCGCGTGAAGAGGTCCATGGTATCAGAGTAATCAGTGATGCATGGACTAGCCCTAGGGATTGAGTGTATCTTTTGGTAAGTGACAAGAGGAATCTCAATGGATGTGATTTAGATGCAAATGAAGCTGACCACCTTAGATGCATGGAATCATAAATGTTTAATTTGTTAAGGAAAAGAACTTTTATTAAGGAGTCAAAGAAAGTGTCCATGCAATAGGTTTAGTGAGACATTTGTCTTAACTGACTACGATGAAAGGACAATAGAGGATCATTTCAACATTGCAATGAATGGTTAGGAGCAAAGACTTATTGTGATGAATGATCATGAAGTAGAGAATCATGCAACAAATGATTAAAGAAGTTTAGGAAAAGACAACTTGATTCGGATAGCTATGCGAAGCATTATGCGATGAGATCGGAGTTGTCCTCACCAAAGAACCTGAATGCATGGTTGCTTTTGTAACATATAACTTTCCTTATCTTCATTTGAAAATTTTGTGTATAGTGTACTTTTATTTTTCTTTTACAATTTTGTTTATTTGCTTTTTAGTTTAGTTTTTGACAAGTTAGGAAGTGCGAGTTATATCGCATAAAACATTAGACATTAGGACATGGTTTTATGCGATGAGGCAACTTTGTGAGATGAATTTTATAGCAAAACGCATTAGGCATTTTGACTTTCTCGTAAAGCGTGTTGAGCAGAGGGAAAGTCATAACAGTTAGGGTTTCAAGGAAAGCCAAGCATTGCATTTCAAATTTCAAGTTGATAGCAATGATTACGCCGCTGCATCGAAAACCCAAACGTCATGTTAGAAATGTACTATGCATTTTAAATCCCATGACACTAACCGCACGATGATCCAACCTTAACTTCAGTTAAACCTATCTTTAACACCCTCTAAAACCCTAATTTCAAACTTTTTCCAGCCAAAATCTCTTACGAAATTAGAAGCTCTCAAGCATCCTTTTAGTTACCTTCTCCAGCATATCAAGTAAACCTCTCTTCTCCTTTACATTTCATTTTGTTCTACATTTATCCTTATCAATCATGTCTGAAAAGCAAGCCTTAAATGAAGCTCTTAAGAAATACCAAGCAATCACGTCTAAGCCAATCCAATCCGATGAAGAGGCTGAAGAGATCCACTCCGGCAGTCTTGTGTCAGAATAAAGTAAAGTAGAAAAGCAAGAAAAAACATTCAAGATTGAGGTCACCAATGGAATTAAAGTTCAATTGCCTGAGGATAAGCTTAGCGAGTTTCTCGCAATGGTCTCTGAGAAATAACAAAGAAAGAAAAAGAAAAGACAGAACAAGAAGAAAGAGAAAAGGTGGAGAGAGAGAAAAAAAGAGGAATTGAAAGAAAATGAGCAAAAGGCTAGAAAGGAAAGAATGGAGCGGGAAAAAAAGAAAATAAGTCAAAGTTAAGGAAGAAGGAAGAAGAGGAGAAGAAGGAGGAAGAAGAAAAAGGAAAAAGAAGAGAAAAGAGGAAGCAGGGCGAGAAGAGGAGAAAGCAAAGGAAAAATGCAAAAAAAAAAAAAAAGAAAGAAACTCCCTCCTCGTCAATAGTACCAACAAAATTTAAGAAGGTTGCCAAAGAAGCCCAAAAGAAGAGCGAGAAGGTTAGATTTGGGCTTTTAAAAATAAAGGTCAAGGCACAAAGTGTTAAAGCCATAGCAGAAGAAAAGAAAGAACAGAAGTTGAAGGAGCGGGGAGAGCTCCTCAATAGAGTTGACGAAGTAGCCCTCTCCACGGAGAAGCACAAGGCAAAGAAAACCACTGAAGAGTATTTCGAGGAGTTTAAAAACAATGGAGGAGGAAGAAGAAGAGGAGGTGGAATCTTCAAAGAAAATGAATGTTGTGATAAAAGGAAAAGATTTGGAAAATCAGGACGCTAAACGGCAAGGAAATAAAAAAATAAGAAAAGGCTCAACAAGAAAATGAGAGCCAAAACAGTGAGCAAGAAGAAGCCTCTACCGCAAAAAACATTAGTAAACAGTTTATGGTAGAGAAAGGGCTCTATGTTTGTTCATCGGACTTGAGACTATGTTTGTGGAGTCAACGCTTGTAGGAGTCAATCCCACTCAACCGTTGCTACAGCTTGATCTAATGTGTCATTGATTCAAGTTTATTGCATGAAAAATGCACCTTATGAATCTCTTCATTATGTGTTCAAACATGAACATTGCATACAATATGCTCCCAATGTCTCTATTCATCTCATACCTTTAAGTCCTCGTCGTGTACAAGTTTTTCTATTGCTTACCCAAGTATAAGCGAAACAATAGGTTTATCTGGGTGACCCAGAGTTAAACACATGGAATTGATATTAAAGCTTAGTTTTAAGTCTATTCATCACATATCTTTAAGTCTATCCCCTCAAAAGCCAAAGACAAAACACCAAACCCTTGCCGCAAAATCTAGATTCATCCTTTCTTTTTGCCTCAAGAGACCACTTCTCAATCTCTTGTCGCAGTTTTGCCTAAGCTACCCACCACCAAAATGCCTACCCTTGAAGATTCCCTAATTAACCAAGGGAAAGAATCCAACTAGGACGTATTTCAAGATTCAATTTGTGATCCAATGTCCTTCATTGATGATATGTTTAAGGACACAGAGGACGTGACACTTAGCCCTGAAGTGTCACCAATAAGAGAAGCTCTGGAAAAGACGATTGATGACCCACTCCAAAGGGTAAAGGAAACAACCCCTAAGGTAGATGGCAAGACAAGTCTGACTCCACCGCCAAAAGAAACTCCAAAGGTCTCAACATAGAACTTCAAACAAAATGAGGCAGTGAAGGAAGATGAAGAGGAAGTTTACGAGGATTACGTGTTCAAGTTCATTGATCATTATGTCTGCAAGTCAATGGAAAGAGGATTTGAAGATGTAGTTTAATTCCAGAGCAACTCCCAAGAGATGCACTTCCAAAGTTAGAAATAATTACGCTACTTGGAACTAAAGGTTGACAACTTAAATGCTTATAACCAGGGCCAGATGGAGCAACTCGTGGTTGAGATGAATGAGCTTAAAACCCAAAACCAGAAGCTCAAAACGCAACCAAGAGATAAAAGAGCAGAACAAAATATTAATGGGTTTGGTAGAGTAAACCGCAATGCAGAATGACATTCAGTTTAGGCTTGCATTACGCTATCTTCACACAGCAATCTGCAACATCATACCAATCCCCAAAGTCCCCACTAAGATATCAAGGCCCTTAACGTGATATGATCTTGAAGTACGTCATGCGCGAGATCGTCCTCAACTTCAAGTTGTTGGTTTTCATCTGTAATTTTGACTTTTCACTTATGTAACTTGTATTTTCTTTGTAATTATGTTATTTTCAATACAAGAACAACTTTTGATGCAATTAGTATCCATTTAGTTTTTCTTGTCGCAAGCTTGACTCCCCGCGTTTAAGTACTTTAATTTTTCTTTGTGCCTCAATAATAACTTCAATGATATAAACTATGTGAAATAAAGTTTCATTTGTTGTTTAGGCGTTTAACTTGTCAAGGAAACTTACTTAGGAAATATTTCTAAAGTATACTAGGCGAGCAAGCTTTACCTCAAACCTCTTTTAAGATTTTTCTGTGATAAATCTTATCATTCATTTTGAGCAACGAGGACAATGCCACATTCTAAATTTGGGGGCGTGCGAGGTTAGAGCTAAAGCTTTTGAAACTTTTTGAAAATCCATTAAGGCGTTCAAAATAGGGTGTTTTCACATAAGTTAATGCAAAGCCAAAAATTGTGAAAATTTAAAAAATTCTTTCATTTTTTATTCAATTGAAACAACAACTCTAATGTTGTTTCCTCTCACCAAAAATGAGAAGCAAAGCGTCAAAAAATCAAAAGTTTGAGAGTTGAGTAATAAAAAGCGATAAGAGTTATAGTTGAGAAGAGGAATGGACTCATAGAGTGCCTATGATTTCTCACTCAATGCCAAATACTAAGTGTTAAATATGTAAATAAAAAGTATTCTTTTCCAAAAAGCATTCAAAAATCTTCGAAAATTTGAGCCATTTCTAAAATTTGAAAATAATAATTTCCTAGGGAATGAACGAAGGTATTTTGAGTATGAAGCTTGTCGCGTTTTAAACCTAGAAATATCTTCATAGTGGAGAGTACGCGATGAGAGTAAACCCTGAATAGTGAACAAAACTAAATCGCATAATGAGAAGTCTAGGAATGCAAAGAGGAAGGTAAGTCTTTAAGGTGGAATTGTGCTTAGGGACAAGCAGTGATACAGAGTGATGCTTGAGGACAAGTATTATTCTAAATTTGGGGGTGTGATAACTTGTAGAAATATAAGTTATTACGGCATTTCAGGTAGAATAATGGAACCAAAATGTGTAGTAAATGTGTCAAATCGCGTAGCTTATAGTGAAAATTCATAACTATTAGGAAACACATATTACATAAGTCCTCATGCCTGTTTTACCTTGGTTTTCAATGTTATAACGCATGATTAATAAGAAAAGAAGAATAGTGAATCACAGAGGAGCGCGTGCAAAGGATTATGCGAGAGAAACCTTGTCTAGAACAAAGGAATAAGGGATCAAATTCTACTCTAATTGCAACTAAACTATTTTAGTAATTAACATGCAAATAAAACTACCCTAATTTCTAAACTAGGGTTAAAGAAATACATACCTTTGAAAACTCCCGTTCCTCGTAATCCTCTCACAAACTTAAACTGGAGACCACCACTAGAGTTGACTCGCTATTCTTCGAACTTAGAATCGAGTTGTGGGACCCGATTATATAAAGGAAATAAGTGAGAGATAGAAGAAATTTGGAGGAGGGAACCAACTTTTTGGTTAAGGAAGAGAGGTGGTAAAAAAAAGTTTTGAAAAGTGAAACAAATTTATCAAAAGTTTTTCAAATGGAAAATCAAAATCAATTTTATAAAAAATTTACATGCACAATGCATGAAAAAAACTTTAATCAACATCTCATTTTCCACTCAAACTTAATGGGCTATGTGTTTGTATCTTATGTAACCACTTGTCCTACTAAATGTTAGTGGGATTATCCAACAAAATGTTGGAATTTTTCACTAACTTTAATCGAAGGGCAATATGTGAACGGATGAGAACCTAAACACAGTTGAAATTAACAGAACTGTAAACTCAGTTTAATTGGGAACTTACAAAAATACAAAATACATTGGAAAATAATACAGAAACAAACTTCTATGACCTAAAAGCTAAACATGCTTCTAATAAAATTAGAGAACACAGAAAAGTAAACTTACTCACGCTGATGACTCTGGATCTGTCTAACGCTAAATTATTAGGACACCACCACTTGGAGACCTCCTTATTCTAGGAGCTGAAATTTTGGTTTGTGGAACAAAAATTGGAAAAGAGAATTTTTAGAGAGAATTATTTTCTAAAGATCGATTGGAAGAGAGCGTAGAGTTTTCTCAACACTCTTGTATCTCAACGTTCTAGTATCTCCCTCTGAAGAAGAGGGAAGTTGAGAGACAATGGGAACGTGGGTGGTTTTCCCACCTTCCCTATTAATTTAATAACTTAATATTAAATTAATATTAATGTTAAATTAATTAATTAAATAATTAAATAATTAACTAAATTAATAATTAATTAAACAGGTCGCTTTAAAAATATAACTAAATGGTAAAATATTTACACTATATAAAACAATTTCGAAAATGGAAAAAGCCCACAGGCCCACAACAAAAAGTACCAAAAATGTCCCGTCAACAACGCGCGTAATATATTTGGTACACGATCGTTAAGATTTGGATAGCCAAATCTAAACGATCTTTTTCAAGATTCTCTGTCATTTAATTTGATTACACAATCATTTAGATTTGACTATTGTTTGGTACACAATCATTTAGATATACGATCATTTAGGTAGATACACGATCGTCTATGAAAAAGCAATGCATATTAGCTTCAGACTTCAGGCTCCCCCTAAATGCATGAGTAACTCTCCTCGATGATGTCTGACTTCAGGCTCCCCCTGAATACATAAGTGAATGTCTTCGACGATATCTTTATATACTTCTAAAGATTACTGTGATCACACAAACCATTATCTCGTCCTTTTTATTACTCATCAACAATATGAACTTAGATCAACATCTTGATCTTATAGACATAAGATCATACTGTCTTTTCGTCCTTGCAACTTTTACAATCAGTTCTTTGTTAACCTTCAGCCGTGAATAATCTTTTTAATATTTTTGCGCACACATACCCTATCTTCGAAAGCCTTATTTATACATATAAGGTCTATATATATAAATCTTATTTCTTAAAGATAATTAGCATGTTTCCTAAAATAAATAAGAATCTTTTTATCCTTTAATTATCTTATTTTTTAAAAGAATAATCTCATAATATCTTTTAAACAAAATCTGTTTATCCTTTAATCATCTTATCTATTAAAAAAATAATCTCATAATATCTTTTAGACAAAATCGTCAACAAACTCCCATTTTGTCTAAAAGGAATTTCTTTTCTGGTTCAAGATAATGCATCTCAGAGACTTTTCATAAAAGAACAGTCAGCAAACATCCATATTCAACCACATAATTAACACAGCAGATCAACACAATCATCATTTCATTTCTCTACACTGTAACCAGTATTCAAAATAGCATCTGAACTGCATAACTTCAACAGAAATAGCAACATAAACAACTTCAAGATATTGGCCTGCAACAGACTTCACAACAACATCTGAACTGCACAACTTCAACAGAAACAGCAACATAAACAGCTTCAGGATATTGGCCTGCAATATACTTCAAAACAACATCTAAACTACACAGCTTCAACAAAAACAACTTCAAGATATCCAGCATCTAACTGCACAGCTTCAACATAAATAATTTCAGGATATCAGCATTCAACATTCAGTAACTCAATCATCATTTGGAGTTAGGATATCAGCAGTTAGATGAACCAGAAGACATGAGAAGAAACGATGCAAAAGGATAATGCTTTCAAATTAAATGTTCAGTAATACCCACACCATTCCAAGCATAACACTTCAATACATAACCACTTTATTAAATGTTCGTGATCTTCTTTAAAAGATATAGATAAAAGATTCCTATTTATGAGGAAAATCTTTTATCTTTTATCTTTTATCTTTTAAAACAAATATCGTTTTAACCTTATTTTGAATCTCATTAATTTGTTTTGACAAAAATCTCAATAAACTCCCCCTTTTTGTCAAAAAGAGAATAATTATTTTTATATTCAACTAGATGCCCCATAATAAAATATCATCAATAAGAAACCAAATAATCAATATAAAACCATCTTGAGATGCAGAGACTTCCAGAGGCATATATCAATAAGAACTCAACAAACGCCATCAAACTGACAGTAATCAAAACTGAAGCCATTGCAGAGGTCAAAACATACATCACCAGAAACAACATCACTAGAAGCATAAAAACATAGGGCACATCACAGAAACAAAATATACTGCTTTTTTGACCCAAAACAGAATAAGCACATCTACTACAAACTCCTTAATCCATCAAAAACAAAATCTGCACAAAAAATTTCAATCAACATTAATAATAATCATATAAGCTCCACAAAAACAACAAACTTTATCATCTCCTTTAGGTGGCCCATCAAAAACAACTTTTTGCACAAAACTCTTCTCCCCCCATGAAAGAATGTCTACTCTTGAGATTGATTAGCTGCACTTGGAGCATGCGACGAATTAAACCAGTTTGTAAAGTCAATCTTATGGAGTATGACATATTCAACACTAAGGGGATACAACAGAAATCTCATTCACCGGCCAAATTGATAATGTTCCTCGAGATAAGACAAAAGCCAAATCATCAATAGATAGATGCGAAGACTGAGAGCTTACCACCACAGTGATTCCTAGAAATCCATGATACTCAAACATTAGTGATGTTCATCTGATACATTCACTTTATCAGCAATGCGTCTGATCTTCTTTAGATAAATGACATGAATGATTATTATTAGATACCTAGTGATAGCAGTTATCAATCTGTCTGGTGCCACTTATAAGAACATTTTTATTAACATCAGTCACAATGCATTCTTCCTTGTTAAAATTAACAGTATAACCTTGATCACATAGTTGACTGACACTAATTAGGTTTGCCTTAAGCCATTCAACATATCGTACATCATTTAGACATGGTAGATTATATTTCTCAATATTTCCTTTTGCAAGGATTCTTCTTTTTGCACCATCTCCAAGCATAACATGTCCAGATGTACACTCTTTTAGTTCAGAAAAGAAGGATCTATTTTCAGTCATGTGTTTAAAACAACCGCTATCAAGATACCAAGCATCAGTTGAAGATTGAACTATTGTAAAGGCAATATTGTAGTGTTCGGACGATTTAACTCTCCAGACCATACGACTTCTTTTTCCTTTGTTCCAATTTTTGAAAGTTGATTTATGCTTTAAACTGCCATACTTTGTCTCCCGCTGCCACCATTTGTCTCTTTGTAGTTTAAAACAAAAAGGTATGATATGACCTTTTTTACCACAGTAATAACAAGTCCATCTTGTAGTTTTAGCTGGAGGATTAACAACTGTTGTTGTAGGAACTGTTTCAGTTTCGTCTTTTTTAAAAGCAGGAATAAACTTTGTTTCAGTTGTAGGTTTAATACTTCTCTCTGAAGCATCAAAACCAAGACCATATTTACTTGAACTATTCTGTCATGAATTTAGTATTAAGTCAAAATTTTCCGTTCCTGAATTTAACATCTTCACAGAGATTTTATTGTCTGATCGTAGTCTTTCTAAACTTCTTTCAATTTCAGCTTTAAAGATGATATGACAGACATTAATCATTCATTTTCTTCCATAAGATCTTGAATTCTTTCTTTTTTTTTATTGCTCTGGCTTTAGTATCTTCTTTCCACAGTACTTTGAGCTCCTCAAATGTCAACTCATTATCACAATTTTCTTCTGAACTTTTACTTTCATCATCAGAATCAATTTCTGTAACGTGTACAGTGAATGCATTCATGCCATTATCTTCTTCATTATCATCAGTGTCCTCATCTGACAATGTATCACGAAAATTTTTCTGAAAGATTTTCTTTTGTCTTCTTAAAAACGTGGGACATTCAGCCTGATAATGGTCAACTCCCCCACATTCTCTACATCTGAAAACTCTTCCTTTGCCCTCTTTTTTCCGTCCATAATCACTATTCCTTCTGTTTGAATTTTCATTAAACCTTCTCGTATTGTTCCACCATCTTTTCTTTGATAATTAATCAGCTTTTGAGCGTTTGATTCTGTGGTATTCAACTTTTTAAATTTCTTGACCACATTAGAAAACTGTTTGATCAGGAGGTCTATTGATTCGTTCATGTTTGCTTCCTTATCAGATTGATTTACCGTTGTCTTATCTTCATATATTGACTTAAAAGCGACGCCCTTGCCTTTCTTGTTTTCTCTGTGAGATATAGTCATCTCAAAAATAAGTAGAGACTCAAATAATTCATCTAGTTTTAATTTGGTTATATCATGTGCTTCCTTTATTGCAGTGACCTTTATGTCAAATTTTCTTGGTAGAGATCGTAATACCTTGCGCACAATATTAGAATCAGGAATTTTTTCACCAAGCAGTAGTGATTCATTAGCAATCTCCAGAACTCTCTCATTGTACTCTGAAACTAATTCATCTTCAGACATTTTCAAAACTTCAAATTTTGATGTAATGCAGTCTGGATATCTTGACTTTAGAAGTCCCTTCATAAGCAACTTCCAATATTCTCCACGCTTCTTTAGCTGTACTGCAAGAGTTTATAAGTTTGAACACATTTAGATCCACACCATTGAATATTGCATTTAGAGCTCTAGCATTCCCAACTGATGTGGTTCTTCATCATCTGTCCAGTCAAACTCAGGTTTTGGAACTGATACACCATCCACAGTAGTCATCAGAGGCTTATATCCAGCCACAAGAACTCTCCAAGCTCTCTCATCTACTGTTTTAATAAAAATTATCATACGAGGCTTCCAATATGAGTAATTTTTACTGTCCAGTACAGGAGGATGAGAAGCTGAAGGTCCCTCTCTGATTATCTCCATGATCTTGCAACCCGCTCTGATACTAATTGAAAAAACAATGTGAGATAATCAATTAAACCTTCAATTAATACTAAAGCTAATAATAGTTGTAATAGCTAGAGGGACAGCAGAAGAGAATAACACAAGAAACTTTGGTAACCCAATTCGGCCAATGTTGCCTACGTCTAGAGAGCTGCGCACAGCCCTGATGAGTAATTTTATTAAGATTCACTTTAGTCAATATACATCGATACAGCATATGTACTTTGTTCAACTATATAACTATATAACATGCATATTAGCTTCAGACTTCAGGCTCCCCCTGAATGCATGAGTAACTCTCCTCAATGATGTCGACTTCAGGCTCCCTCTAAATGCATGAGTGAATGTCTTCGACAATATCTTATTTCTTAAAGATAATTACCAAGATTCCTAAAATCACATCATTCATACGTTATAGATCGTTTGGACTATATACTCAAACTTGATCCACATTTATGTCCCTACATAAAGTTTAAGAGTATACTAGATAACCTCGGGACATTAGTTTTTATTGAATTCAAGATTATAGTATTCTAGTTTCACTAATAATTCTTCAATAACCACTTTATTTAATAGAATGTAAATTAAACTACAAACTACAAGTTTTAGGACATAAATTCCAACAAAAGTTTAATTAAAATATAAACTTTATATCATAGTGAATCACCATACATTATATTAATTGCCAAAGTAAATTTGAATATTTAAAATTACAACTAATACAAATATAACTCGTTATCCTTTACGAGCTAGAAAGGGGACCTAATGGACCTATAGATCAAAAGCTACAACGATATAAGATTAATTGGCTAAACTCATTAACCACATTAATCAATATTTGTTAACTGTGTGTACACTCCACTAAAGACACACAACTAAACTCTTCTCACTATAGATATATTTCTGTGTCCACGGATATAGACCAATAACAGTAAGTTAGTCCTTCACAAGTGTTCATAACACTAGCTGGATTAAATTACTGATAACCCCTAGGTTACACACTACATTTCATTTTCCATAATTTGTCATTGATTCAAGATCATTATATACAAAATGCTCCTTATGAATCTCTTCATTATATGCTTCTAAGCCTTTGTCGTGTACGAGTTTTCCTATTGCTTGCCCAAGTGCAAGCGAAACAATAGGTTTATTTGGGAGATCCAAAGTCGAACACAGGGAATTGATATCAAAACTTAGTTCTAAGGTTCACTAGGTGTTTATGCAATATAAAAGAATAAATATACAATGTAATTAGTGTAAGTTTAAACTATATCTACATATCTACACTAGAGAATCCGTAAACTATATCACCGCTGATGAGCTGCCCTTACCTATGCAGATTTAAGGATAATTTCATTTGAATAGGAGTTCATAGTTAGCTAAAGATTAAGATTAAGTTACCTAGGTCATCAATAATTGAAATAGTCAGTTTTATATAGTCAATAGTGTTATAACTTGAAAATGACTATTTCATGGTTCCAATCTTATGTAAACTCTTTACATAAGACACTCCCATTTCCATGTCTCTACATGAATGATTCAGGATCACATCGTTTGTACTAACTACTAAGTGGGTCGCATCCATAGCGTTCCCAGAATAAGGCATCCAACCTTTCCATACACTATAGACCATTTGGGCTATATACTCAAACCTTATCCACGTTTATGTCTCTACATAAAGTTCATGTCTACACAAAATAACTTCGAGACCTTAACTTATTGGATTCAAGATTGTAGAATTCTATTTTTCACTAATAAGTCCTCAATAACCACTTTATTGAGTATAATATAATTTAAACTACAAATTACGAATTTAGAACATAAATTCCAACATATTGTTCATCTGTCAATGTATTATTATAAGTAGCTTAGGTCTGTGATAAGTTCTTGATAAGTAGTTTAACTTATAAGGTATATTGCGTTAGCTAAGCTACATTCCATTGCATAACCAGTGCTTGTCGCCAATTGCTAGCGAGAGTAAGTAGCAAGGACATGGTTAACACACACAAGGAGTAGTTTGGAGACAAACTCCACCTAAAAGAAGAACAAGCATGGGTATTTGGCTCCAAGAGGTTGTCGCCCTTAAAAGAGAAGTACTATAAGTCTTATAAGCAACAACTACTAAATACATGTCACTTAATGAAGCCTAGTCATTTGCATCCATAGAGGCGACCAAGTGTGGCATTTAAGACATCGAGAAATGCTCGCCTTAATCATAAGCTAGTTGATTGATCTTAATCTCATCATGGTTCATTGCGTAATTTAATCGTTTGTAGTGCAGAGATATTCCTTCACACCTTCTTAATACAAGTTAGTTCACATTTCCATCTCGCCACCATTCTTACCACTTTTTACATATTCTCTATTGTTGATAATAGATTTAGCTTAAATACACATTTACTTTATACTGTATAGTTATTTTATATTGCCTAGATGAAGAGTGAGCATTAGAACTAAGCTTTGATATCAATTCCCTGTGTTCGACTTTAGATTACCCAGGAAACCTACTGTTTTGCTTACACTTAGACAAGTAATAGAAAAACTTGTACTCAACGAGGATTTAGTAGCTACGGGAAGACCAAAGACATAGTGCGCATCTCGCATGCAATAACCATGACTCCCCGCATAGAGAATATAGCACACACATACCACAACACTAAGTGTTAAGTTCGAATCTTATACCAAGCAAGTTTTTGGCACCGTTGCCAGGGTAGAGGAGCATGCCAGAGAAACAAAAAAAAAAAAAGAAAAAAAATGTCAGAAATGCATGCAAGACAAATGGAAGAAATAAAAAAATGATTGAAGAAATGGTACGAGCACAAAGAGGACCATGATCTTTTGGTACGTATTAGCAAAAATGGTTGACTTATATTTTGCTAAATTGTTATGGTATGATAGCTTCATTTCGAAATATTATCACTCTGCAGATTGGTTTTGGTTATCCTGCAGCTATCCTAGCCTTGTATATGAGAGCTTTTTCTTGATATTTGTAGTGTTAAGAGGTGGGTTGAGGGGTTAGTTATGTTGGAGTTTATGTCCAAAAACTCGTAGTTTGTAGTTTAAATTATATTCTATGCAATAAAATTGTTATTGAGAACTTATTAGTGAAAATTGAATACGATAATCTTAAATCCAATAAACTAAGGTCCTAAGGCTACCTAGTGTAGACTTGAACTTTATGTAGAGACATAAACGTGGATCAAGTTTGAGGTATATAGCCTAAACGATTTATAATATATGAATAAAGTTGGACACCTTATTCTGAGGACACTATGGATGCGGTCCACTTTGTAGTTATGATCTTGAATCGTTCATGTAAAGACATGGAAATGGAGACATCCTATGTAAAGAATTTACATAAGATTGGAATCATAAAATAGTCACTTTTAAGTTATAACATCGTTGATTGTATAAAACTGACTATTTCAATTATTGATAACCTAGGTAACTTAATCTTGATCCTGAGCTAACTATGAACTTTTGTTCACACAAAATTATCCTTAGATTTGTATAGGTGAAGGTAGCTCAATAGCTCTCACCCAATAAGCCTCCTATTTCATGAGTAGACTAGGTGGATAGCTAAGGGCATAGGGCGCAAGACGGAATTCACTCCTATCTGATTTAGGAATAGTAAATAGGTTGTTCCCTTAAAACTAAATCCAAATCTTGAATAAGGGACTCTACCCTCTCATTGGCCCAAGAGCAATTTAGTTTATAGGTCGGACCTTAAACCAATTATTCAATAGTAGATCAATAGGACTTAAGGAGCAAGATATAGTCTTGGGAATAAAATGGTATTTTGACCCAGCTAAGGTTACAAACAACCTGTTAAGGATTAACTTACTAATCATGGTTATATCAAATGGACACAAATATATCTATAGTGAGGAGAATGCAATTACAGAACTTTAGTAGAACGACCCGTTAGTTAACGAATGTTGATTAGCTCGGTCTAAAAGGGTTTAACCAATTAATCTCAAATCGATTTATATGTCCATTAGGTTCCTCTACTAACTCATATGGAATTAACTTAGAATAATATGTTGGATTAATTCGGATTGTTCGAATTAGGTAAAATGTCTACTTTTGACTTTGAAAAGTCAAACTTTGATCGGCTTTATATTTAGATTTTGGAAAAAGTAATGTGGATTCATGCTCGAAAGGTCATAATTAGTCAAGATAGACAAAATGGTAAATAGTTAAAATGTTGACTTTTGACTTGAAAAAGTCACAGCTTGACTTTTACTTGAATGGTCAAATGACCATATTGCCTTTGGACTAAAGTTAGTGAAAAAATCCAACATTTTGTTGGATAATCCCACTAACACTTAGTGGGATAAGTGGCTACATGAGATGTAAAAACCTAGTCCACTAAGTTCTACCAGTGGTTAGTGGAATGTTAGATGTTGAGATTTTATGAACTAATTACATGCATTTTTTCATGTAATTAGGTAAAAAAAAATATGCATCATTTCAAATGAGATAAGACTTTTTGTAATTTTTGTACTTTTGAATTACAAAATAAACTTAAATCAATTTTCTCCTCAAAACTCAACTATAAACTCTACCTTTCATTCTTATCTTTGTCTCCTAATTTCCTTCACTTATCAGGTCCCACCACCTGGTTCTAAGTCTGAAGAATAGTGGATCAACACTAGTGGTAGTCTCGGATTCGTGTTCATGAGGAAATTATGAGGATTGGAAAGCTTTGAATGTATATTTTCTTCTTAACCCTAATTTCATTTGATTAGGGTAATTTGTTGCATATTAATTTCTAAATTGTTTAAATGCAATTAGGGTAAAATAGATCATATTTTTCCGTTGCCCATGTCTCATTTTCCATCAAGTTATGTATGTGTGAGTTTTTTCTTTTGTTTTTTTATTTTTTTATTTTTTATTTTTTGTAGTGTTGAGGGTGGGTTTGAGGGTTAGTTATGTATGTGCGAGCTTTTTCTTGATTTGTAGTGTTGAGGGGTAGTTTTGAGGGATAGTTATGCACGTGTGAGCTTTTCTTGATATTTGTAGTGTTGAGGGGTGGGTTGAGGGGGTAGTTATCTATTTGTGAGCTTTTTCTTGATATTTGTAGTATTGACGGTGGGTTTGAGGGATGAGTTGTATATTTAATATGTATGACTAAGGGTGTGAACTTTTCTTGATTTGTAGTGTTGAAGGGTGGGTTCGAAAGATAAGTTGTATGTTTAATATGTATGGCCTAATGGTATGTGAGTGTCCCAATTTTTTTGATTGTGCTGAGGGGTTTGTTGTATGTGTGAGCTTTTGAAAATTGAGTTGGGTTGATGAGTGAGGTTGAGGGATTAGTTGTATATGAGTGAGCTTTTCTTGATTGGTAGGGTTGGGTTGAGAGGTGAGTTGGTATGGGTTAGTTTTTTTTATTGTTCGCTTGACTTTAATTTATTTTGTTGGTTTTACTTAAACTTTAATTTATTTTGGAAAGTTAATTTTGTCCTATGGAACTTTCTACTTAGAATTTTGGATTTTCTAAATTTTGTTACAAGTCTTACTTGATGTGATTGTAGGCAAAGAGTTGTTTGAAGATGACATCTGTATAGGTTTTGGAAATGACAATCTTTTTTTATGTATTAATTAATTTAAAAGCACTTTGTAGACAATTATGTAAAATTTTGGATTCCAACATCGACTTTGTATTCCAATTTCGTTATTTAATATATATGATGTGATTTGACACTTGTCTTTTGAATGTTAGATTAAAAAAAAAATGAAACGACAAAAGTGATAATAAAACAAAAAAACAATAATAATTGTAAAAAAAAAAAAAAGTGAAGAAACTATTCCCAACCACTCCGTCAAGAATTCTTGTACTCCCGATGAAGTAAGCCATCGGGAGATGAACCTTAACTCCCAACGATGAAAATTGGCCATCATGTGTGGGATTCATTCCTAACGTCATAGGCACAACGTCAAGAGTTTCTTTCCTTACATGGTTTTTCCCACCACATTCCCAATGATCCAATATTTGTTGAGGATGTCTTTCCTAGCACGTTTTAGTACATTTTCCGACAACTTTGTCCATCGAAAAATGATCAGTTTCTTGTAGTGTCAAAACATAAAAGATAAGATTCTCTACGCCAGTGAATATCTTTGTATTAAATAAATATATCAAATGAGTCCTCTTTGTAATTTGCATTTCTGAAAGAATAATAACATGACCAATGTTTCTCTTTCGGAGATACAATGAATAAATATTATGCAACAAAGCTACAAGAACTTGGTTTCTTTCCCCTCCATGTTCTCTTTATTATAAATGAATCTTCACAAGTACTAATGCTATACACTTAACATTTTCCTCTCGCCATTATTTATTCTACTAAACCCTTGCCCTAACTTAACAAAAACAAAGAAACTGAAGCTACCTTCCTGCTCCCTCATTCCTCTTGCATAAATTAAAGGAGGATGATTAGATAAAATCAGGTTGACCTGTGGAAGTTAGACATCGATGCCACATTCGGCTATTTGGGTCCAACAATCTGGGATACGAAATCACTTCAGGAATGGGAAGATATACGTAATGTGTGTTGCAGATTCCTACTGTGATACCGCTGTATCCTGCAAATGCGCCATGGACCTGTAACCAATATGTCCAAGGAAGAATTAGTGGAAGAAACTCCTGAAACTGGATATAGATAAACTATAGATGATATATGGAGAGACAAAAATGAAAATGAAAGTTCAAAAGGAGACCACCAGACAGTCAAATGGACCAAAAATGGTAAACACAAGAAAAGGAATTACAAGATTCCAGCTCATAAACAAGTGGTAATCTAATAACAATTGAGGATTCAAAATGCGAACGAGGCTGCCATCAAGATGGCCCACACCCTCCACGACCTTTCTAAATCCATTTGAAAGTTTCATCTCATTTCTAATCAAATAAACCAAAACGAAAACAGGCAGCCAACCGCCAGACTAGGAAGACTTGAGAAACTATACTATACAACCAAACTGCTAATGTATAACACAAGGTTGCTAGAGCACATAAGAATGCATGTCATTATCTTTCATGGATTCGTTCTCAAGTTCTTTCTGAATAAATCTCGTATTTTCATTGCTTTTCTTGGTTTTTCCCATCTCTTTCGAGAAGAAGGGAAATTTCAATGCTGTAACCACAATTTATGAGAAAACATAGCAGTTATTAAAGTCATACACTGGAGGGAGAGAAAAGGGACTCACTGCATTCTGCCCCAATACAGTACACAAAATCCCATCAGATGCATTTGCACGACAAGCACGTATCATATATGTCGGATCAATATATTTCACATCAACTGGAACACTAAGCTCCTTGAAGTATTTCTTCATCTGCAAGAAGGGGAGAAAATGGTACAATATGTTGATACAGCAGCAGGGAATAATCCAGATCAATCCCAAGGCACAACAAACAAAACAAAGTTCTGGCTTTCCTCATCATTTTGAATAACCACATAGTTCAGCTTTGAAACATAAAATTTAAAGAAACAAAACGACATACTGCTCCCAAGTATTCCATATGAACGTGAAAGGAGCATCTAATATTCTCTCAAATAGCAGTTAGCACGAACATTAATCTACAGGGAAGTAAACTTAAAAACCTCTTGTTGAATGTATACGCCAATATCACTCAGTACAATATTCCCAGAAGCATCGGTAGCATTTGTCTTTTGCAGCAAATTCTGCAATTAAAGCAGAGCACCAGTATTTAACCTCAATCATATATGCTAAATAGTCAAAAAGATATTATAAAATCCATACACGTTTAGCAGATCATGAAGTTTGATCCATGAAAGATAAAAATAAGAATACCAACTTACCTGTCCTGCTCCCTCAGCCACACAGACCACAGCAGACCCCTTTGTATCTATCAGATATTTTATATGGCGTAGAACACCATGGGGGCCATGTAATTGGAAAGGTACCTAAGAACCATATGGTGATATCAGTATGGTATCAAGAAAATAGAAACTAGATGTCAAATTTATATTTCGATGCATACCTCAGGAACCAAGCATACATCAATCTGCCCACTAGCAAGTGCAGCATGCATTGCTATAAATCCACTGCTGCGACCCATCAATTTTACGATGCCAACTCCATGATAAGCACTATGTGCCTACACCGATTTATTTACTTAATTGTTAACATATCATTGGTTGTCATATGACAACTTCCAGAACGAGGAAGGAAAGTAGCACGATACTACTAAGGAGAGAGATTTCAAGGCAGATCAACATGCACATGAATGCACCAGTAATGATACAACAATTGAAAGCAATGAACGTTACCTCAATGTAGGCGGAGTTTATTGCTCTTTGTGCTTCTTCAACAGCAGTATCAAAACCAAAAGTTTTATCCATCAATAAGATGTCATTGTCTATAGTCTTTGGAACACCAACCACAGCCACCTTTAACCGTCTTTTTCGACACTATACAAAAAAAAAACAAAGAATATTCAATTGTCAGAAATGGTGTTTTTCTTTCTTTTTCTAATATGAAGCACAAGCAGAGATTTTAATGATAACCAAAGACCGAGTAATGATGATAGAAGACATCAAACTCTTGCTGATTGCAAAACCAAACTTTATAAAAGTGGACTGAAGGCCGAAGAAAGATTGAGAGTGATTCAGATTAAATTCAAGCATGAGTTGAATTGTTTTAGTAATAACTAAATAATGCCTATTGGATTCATGTCCTTGAAGAGTGATAGATTCCAATATACCACATGCTTGTGAGGTGAACTTAAAGTGTGGACAAAGCATAGTGGTATATCATTACAATACACTATAACTTTGATGGTAAACTCAGTTTATCGTTGTATTGTTTAGCATAATCTAGAATAAAAAAACACGGATAATCAAATTTTACAGTTTGAAATAAACTATAAAAATGAATATAAATCAGCACAATAATAGCATTCGTTTATTCACAAATCCACACACTGCACGGCGGAAGCAACTAGTTATGAAATTGTCAAGTTAGAGAAAGTCTAAGGCATACCTCATTGTGTATTGCATTAGCCCCAGCATGTGTGCCATTTCCACCCAAAACAAAAAGCATATCAATTCCTCTTTCCTGCATCATAGACAATACATGCCTCACTCATTTTGAAATGTTTTACTCCCAATAAAAAAGTATATGTTTATCCAACTAATAGAATCTGTCTGCGACCTGCAAGCTGTCAACAATTTCGTCAATGCCAGGACCTCCCCGGGAAACTCCTAACAAACTTCCACCAGAAAGATGAATGTTCTGAACCACCTTCCTGGACAGCTAGGAATGAACACCACGACGAAGTCAATTAAACAGCTACAGCTTAGAAACGTTTTCAACCATACATGTGAGAAGTAATACTGTTATACGACATGGTCTACAGAAAATATATTATATGCAAGCAGAAAAGCCACTTACAGGCATTTCGGTCAGTTCTTTGTCAGAGAATCCACGATATCCAAAGGGAATCCCAACTATCTTCTTTACACCATAAATTTCAAGTGTGATTACAATCTGTACAAGAACACTTTTTCTTTAAGAACTAAGAAGAAATGTTGAAAACCTCTCCCAAGACAAGCTAAAACATATAAAATATAATGATATCTACTTAATTTCATTATTTCACCAAAAACAGGAAATCATGCAATTAAAGATGAAAGTAAAACAGTGATATAAATGAAAATACCCTGCCTTATAACATCACTAAAACCAGAAAAATGGAAAAACGATAAGAAAAAAAAGAAAGCTCAACCTGTCTGATAACATCATTTAGACCAGGACAGAGACCTCCACAAGTCACAATTGCTGCTTTCACTTCTTCTGGTTTGAAGTATATTTTCTCTCGAGGCCCAGCACGGTGAACCCTATAAGTAAGCGTGTTAATTTACGTATGGATGTCACGTAATTAAGGATCTAAATGCATGAGTTAATTTGAAGAAATAACATGTGCGACAAATTTGTTTCCAAAAAAGTAGCCCTTCAATCCCCGTAACAGGCTAAACAGCCCATAGTATCTAACCACTCTTTTCTTTTCTTTCCCTCCTTTCTTTCCTTTTTTTTACCACCAAGTCATGCCATTTCTTAGCCACAGTTTCAGTTCACCCTCTGTTTTCTATCGTATTTAACTTAAAGCATTTATTATCCTATAAGGTTCTAGAAAATTGAAAATCACTTCAACAATTCTGGAAAAAGTCAGTATTAAAACTTTCAGCTTAATTCTACCAATGCAGGTAATGCCCTACAATTTCTAATAGCCATAAATTGAAGAGGTTTTACCATTGTTCTACCCAAGTACAATTGGGGTCAATGCACTCAGCACCGGCGGACGTAGGCGATGAGTAATTAATGACCTGGGCAGTGGACAATAAAACCAAACTTGAGAGTAAATTAACTAAAAATCTCAAAAAGAATTACATAGCTGCATCTCATCATACTTTTGGCAATAAATTTCATGTTACCAAAATTAGAAAGTAAAAACAGGCCAAAAGAACAAAGTTAAGAATCTCATATGGCAAACTAATATTCGAGTCTACATGTCAAGGAGTGTTTAAAATATCTTAAACGATCATTCAACAGCTTAAGCATCATTATTATCCATAACAGAAGAATAATCAGGAGGAATTGGGCTGAAAGTAGTGAAAAGAAAAGGGGAGTGGTTTAACGAATTAAAGAAAAACCATCAATACGCTGTTATAGTAAATGATGACTGACCAAATCAACTACCAAAAGGTTTTGACCATAACAGTGACAGCGAATATACCTTGAGAAGTACGCGATCATTATTGTTTATGTATCCATGCCACTCTTCATCCGACGGATACCCTCCAGCGAAGACGTCCGAAACCGGTGTCCTGCAATTCAAAATTTCCAACCCATAAATACATATAGTAAATATCCACAGTGAATCAAGTAACCAGAAACAAAAAGGGGAAAGGGGGGAAAAAGCAACACCTCATCTTGAGGCAAAAAGTAGAAGGAATAGGAAGAGCATCTACAAAAACATCGGTAATGTGGGGGAGATTGAAGCGTTTTTCGAAATCCGCCTGGTACTTCAATTTCCAATCGGGATCATTAAAATCAATGGCGGTGTTCTTGCGTCCATCCTTAACATCAAGAGAGGCGAAGATTCTTCCAGAATGCTTCCTCGAACTGAGACTAAAACACTTATCGCCATTGAAACCGGAAAGTACATTGGAGGAAGAGTGAAGAAGTTGGTGATGGGAAGCGAGTTTGGGAAGAATCGCGTGCGAGATGGAACCCATCAAACGGCGATCGGGGAGAAGAAGGGAAGAAAAAGGTCCCGGTTTAGAGGAATTGAGAGAGAAGTCAAATTGAAGAAGTGAGGAAAATTCGAGGTTGAAGAAGAGAGTTTGGTAATTTAATACGGAATTGGTTTGTCAGTATGAAAAGGAGGAGACGAACTCGAAGTCCGATACGAACTAGAACTAAACTTTGAACAATACTGACTCTGATTCCGCCTCCGCTTTGACTTTGTTACCACATTCTATATTATTCACCTTATTTTTCATATTATATTACAATATTGACATAACATGCCCCGGCCTTTTTTAATTTTTCTTTGTATTGCTTCCCTCATGTATTTTGGTTTAATTACATAAAATGCCCATCAAACTTCCTGGTACGTGCAATAAAATGTGCTTCGTTATAAAATAAAAACCAAACAATGCAACACCGCAGCAAAAAAAAAATAGAGAAGAAAGGAAATAGAGGACAATTAAATTCAATTGTAGTGTATATTACAAAGGCACCACACACCTCTATTTATATGACATATCATGATATATGTTACATTATAGAATTCAATTATATGAATGTTACAATATGAAATTGAATGACAGTTATATGAAAATTGTAACCCATGTATGTTATGGATATCTACATTTATAATATATCATTATATTTACAATACTCTCCTTTAGATATTCATATTATATAAAAATAAATGCTTCGTTAAAACTTTATTAGGAAAAAACCCGATGAAAAAAATCCTAGTGAAGGAAAAATAGTACATCATTTTTATACATTAATAACTGCCTCATTAAAAACCTTGCTAGGAAAACCCAATGGGAAAAATCATAGTCAAGGGAAAAAAAGTGTAGTATTCCTATTCCTTAAGAGCAATATTTCTACTCCCCTTATGAATATGTCACTTGAGTTCTTTGAGTCGTCACATTCCAATGTTGTGAACCAGCTTTTTAAATGTTGATATGGGTAATGCATTTGTGAATAAGTTCGCCAAGTTGTTTTTTGAAGAAATTTGTTGAACGCTGATGTCACCATTTTCTTCAAGGTCATATGTATAGAAGAATTTTGGTGAGGTATGTTTTGTTCTATCTCCTCTTATATACCCTCATTTGATTTGTGTTATACATGTGGTATTATTTTCAAATAATATTGTTGGTAAATTTTTACTGAAAGACAAACTACATGTTTCTCGAATATGATGAGTCATTGATCTCAGCTACAAACTACATGTTTCTCGAATATGATGAGTCATTGATCTCAACCATACACATTCTCTTCTAGCTTCATGAATTGCAAGAATTTCTACATGATTCGATGAAGAGGTCGTAATCGTTTGCTTTACAAACCGCCAAGACATTGTAGTTCCTCCACATGTAAACAGACAACCTGTTTGAGATTTTGCTTTGTATGGATCAGATAAATATCTAGCATCAGCATAACAAACTAGATCAAAGTTTAATTTATTTGAATAAAACAAACTCATATCAATTGTCCCTCGAAGATAACGAAATACATGCTTAACTTCGTTCCAATGTCTTTTTGTTGGAGAATAACTATATCTTACTAATAAATTTACTGAAAATGTTATATATGATCTCATGTTATTAGCAAGATACATTTGTGCACATATTGCACTAAGATATGATACTTTAGGACCAAGTAATTCTTCATTATCTTCTCGAGGTCGAAAGATATCATTTTTTACATATAGTGATCGAACCACCATGGGAATGTTCACTGGGTGTGCTTTGTCCATGTAGAATTTTTTTAAAATCTTTTATGTATATGTCGATTCATTAATAAAAATTCCATCGGCTAAATGTTCGATTCGCAAGCCAAGACAAAAATTTGTTTTGCCAAGATCTTTCATTTCAATTTTTTTTAGATATTCTGTTGTCTTTAAAAGCTCTTCAGGAGTTTCAATTATATTTAAATCATCAACATATACAACTATAATCGCAAATCATGACTATGATTTCTTAATAAAAACACATGGACAAATTGAATTATTTTGATAACCTTTTTTCAATAAATATTCACTTAAGCGATTGTACCACATTCGTCCTCATTGTTCCAATCCATATAATGATCTTTGTAATTTGATTGAACATAATTCTCTAGAGTTTGAATTATATGATTCAGGTATCTTAAATCCTTTAGGGATTTTCATATAGATTTCATTTTCCAAATATCCATACAAGTATGTTGTAACTACATTCATAAGATGCATATCAAGATTTTCACATACAGTCAGACTAATTAAATATCTTAATGTAATAGCATCCACCACAGCAAAATATGTTTCCTCACAATCAATGTCTGGTCTTTGAGAAAATTCTTATGCAATAAGTCGTGTTTTATATCTAGTGACCTCATTAATTTCATTTAGTTTACGCACAAATATCATTTAAATCACTAGAACAAATCTGGCCTTTAATGTCGGTTGGAAAAAATGAAAAAAGAGCTTTAATGTCGTTTTTGAAAATGCGGATGTTTAATGTCGGTTTTAAGCCGACATTAAAGCTGGAGCTTTAATGTCGGTTTAAAACCGACATTAAACATCCTTGTTTTGAAAAGCGACATTAAAGCTCCTTTTTAATTTTAATTTTAATTTTTTATTTTATAAAAAATGACTTTCTCTCTCTTACTTTACTCTTTCTCAATCACCCACACGATTTCATCCTTCCAATTTCTTCTTCACTCCTCATTCTCATCTAACAATCTTCCCTTTCTTCTCCGAAGAGTCGCTGGCACCACCACCACCATCGTCCCTCGTGCCCAGCTCGTGCCCGCCACCACCGCCGTCACTCCTCACTTTCTTCAAACACTGATGTTGCTTTGGGGTTTTTTGCTTTGGGGTTGTCGACGAAAAGAATGGTAAGTTTGAATTGGGAATTTTGCTGTTGGTGGCTGATAGAATAAATTCATTTGTTAGGCCTTGTCCGTTGGAATATTCCCGTATGTTCTAAAGCTTCTGCAGACGACAACGCCGGAGCTGCGACAAATTATGGTTTTTATATGGACAAAGATTCTGGCCTTAGATAAGGTATATAATATAATTAGGTTATTCTTTTGCAACTGTGGCTTTGAACAATGACTGGTTTTTGATGGGAGAACTTGCTTTGTTTTCCAAGTTAGTTTTATTGATTTGTCTTGGAGCTCCTTGGTCAAGGAGTTTTGAGCTTATTTTCGTTTTTGGGTGCCATACTGCAAGCATATTTGCAATTGCGGTTGTTTTTTTTTGGAGGGTACTCTAATCGTAGCTTCCATCTGTGATTTTGTATGTAGTTTTTCGACTCTTTCCTTTGAATGTGTCATGAAGAGAGTTTTGTTTCCTGTGAATGGTCTCTATTTTCTTTTTTATTTTATTGGTTCTCATATCTAATGCTTATGTTTCTGGATAGAATTACTAATATTTAATTATTCGATCTGTATATTTTTTCTTGTTCTTACTGTGATCAATCTTACGTGTCTTGGTTTATGTTTAAAGTTGAACACTACCCGAAGTTTCCATTGTCCATCATAATCATATTTATAGACAAAACTCCTAAACAGTTAAAACCTTAAATTGAAGGATTAATGGTAGGAGTTCCAAAACATTTATGATCAAAGTTACTTACGGAATATTCATAGTGGTTTCGAAAACCAGTCAACAGGAGCACTTTTGAAACAACAATGTAGTGTCTGATTCTTTTGAAAATCAAGTAATTTTAGAGGGCATAGACGATAATTATAATATAAGTAATTGTTCTTCAGGTCGTCGATTTTCTGTTCCTTAGTACTCTTAGTGTTGATCTTTCTCTGAAGAATGTGGAAGATTTTTTTTTTCTCCGACATCCCTGTTTCATATTGAGAACTTGGTCTATTGGGGACTTTTTTAGCTGTTATTTCATTCAGAAAGTTCTTTCATGTCGCCAACCACATGAACTCTCTCTAGATGCATTTTATTTTTCTTCACCATTCTTGTGGGCAAATGATTTACAAACCTTTGTGTGGTGACCATGATTCTTCTGGAATGACAGTCTTGCCAGGTTGATTTAGTAAAGGATGGTGGGCATACATATTTCATCCGCTTTCTTGATAGCCTGGAAGCTTTCCCAGAACAGCGGGCAATGACTGCATTTGTTTTAGCGGTAATTGTTGATGGGCACAGGCGAGGCCAGGAAGCATGCATCGAAGCTAATTTAATCCACGTCTGTTTAAAGCATCTCCAGAGTTCAACACCAAATGATGGACAAACTGAGCCGCTATTTCTTCAATGGCTTTGTCTTTGTCTTGGAAAACTGTGGGAAGACTACATAGATGCTCAAATCATAGGATTGCAGGCTGATGCCCCTGCTGTGTTTAGTTCTTTATTGGCTGAGCCTCAACCAGAGGTTCATAATTTACTTCCTTCATTCTATATTTTACATGGATGTGCAAGTCTGTCTACACTTAAGCCTCAAGTGTATGTCTCAAACGTAGATTTCTGTTTCAGGTTAGGGCGTCAGCAATTTTTGCACTGGGTACTCTACTTGATGTAGGGAGTGACTCGTCTAGAGATGGTGTTGTCGATGATGATTGTGATGATGATGAAAAAATTAGGGCTGAAACCAGTATTGTTGGAAGTCTCTTAAGTGTTGTTTCGGATGGAAGTCCACTTGTTAGGGCTGAGGTTGCTGTTGGTATGATTCTCTATTCCCCTTGTTTTCTGCTTATACTTGCTGTCTTCGCGTGGTTAGTTATAACTTTATTACTAGTATTGGCCAGTTTTCTTTCCCTCTGATTTGTAAATGTATCTTGAAAAAATCTTGTTTATTGGAATAAAGAAAAGTGGGTTGAACTAATTGAAAGAATCTGCCACTATTCATTGTTGTATACACCTTTTGAAGTTTGGACTTGTTGAGTGATTGGTGTTTGTTTTTGTTTTGTTTTTTAGTGCGAGTAAGATATGATTGGAGGGTTAATTTGTGGTACTATAGATTTTAATACAATCTGATTTTGATGGTTTTATCTTTCCAGTATGTATTCAGTGGGATTTAACCTATGGGTTTCTGGTCTGAACTTTCATTGAGCATGTTTACTGTACTATCTATCGTACACAAAGTGCTGCCTCCAAATTTTGAAATCAAGGCTGTTTGTCATTAGTTTTATTCCTTCATTTATAGGGATAATTGCTAGTTTTTCAGTTAGGTGCGCTGGATGTCTGTGTTTTGATCAATGCTGATTTAAATGTTTTATGTTCTTACAGCTCTTGCTCGCTTTGCCTTTGGCCACAACAAGCACCTTAAGTCCATTGCTGCAGCATATTGGAAGCCTCACTGTAATTCTTTATTAAGTTCTCTACCCTCTTTGGCTCATATAAGAAGTTCAGGCACTGCCTATACCAATTCAAATCAGCACATGCCTCATGGAAGCATTGTATCCTCCCAAATCGGTCCGTTGTTGAGATTTGGAAATGAAAACTCAACTTTAGTTAGAGATGGAAGGGTTTCCACCAGTAGTCCTCTTGCCAACACGGGAATGATGCATGGATCTCCACTTTCAGATGATTCATCTCAGCATTCAGATTCAGGAGTTTTACATGAAGATGCAGTGAGCAATGGGACCGATTAATTTTCATGGTGGTGATGTTTGTAACACTAATAGTGTACCTGACTTCAAATTTTCCTGTATTTTTCAGGCGATGGAAATATCCGTATTTGGAAGGATTACACTCTAAAAGGAAAGCAGAAGCTTGTAACTGCTTTCTCGGCAATCCAGGGGCACAAACCTGGTGTTCGTAGTATAAATGCTGTTGTGGACTGGCAACAACAGTCTGGATATCTGGTATGTATTTAGTTTAGATGCTATCTCCTCCTTTTCCTCAAAAACAAAAACACAGAAGAGAGAAGAAAAGGAAAGAAAACATTTATAGTTTCTTGCTGGTATATTACTGAAGTTTTTTTTGTCATGTGATATGCAGTATGCTTCTGGTGAGATATCGTCTATTATGCTATGGGACCTAGACAAGGAGCAGCTCGTTAAATCTATTCCTTCATCATCAGATTGCAGCATCTCAGCATTGGTGAGTACCTCTTCACAATAATTTAGGAAGTGGCAGGTTTCTCCTATTTTGGGTCAGCTGGAGCTGCTTAAAATTTAAAAATATGGTTCATCATCCTTTTTCTTATGCATTGCTTTGTGAATAACTGGGCCAACTTGAGTGTAGCTCACATGTGCAAAAATATGGTTCATCACCCTTCTCTGAACTTGTAGGCTTGTCTGCACAATGCGCCCACATGTGCAAAAAGTAGAAAAGGTTGTGGGGATTGGCTTTCAACCCGGACTTGATTCGTCGAAGGTGATAAAACTTCTTGGCTGTGATCAATGTATTTTCAGTATCCTATTAAAATGTATTTGTTAATTCTGCTTATCGTTTTCTTCTTCAGATTGTCAGTGCCTCTCAGGCTGGTGATATTCAATTTCTGGATATCAGAAATCAGAGGGATCGGTATCTAACCATCGATGCTCACAGAGGTTCACTTACAGCATTAGCCGTTCATAGACATGCTCCTATCTTAGCTAGCGGTTCAGCCAAACAGTTAATTAAGGTCTTCAGCCTAGATGGCGATCAACTAGGCACAATTAGATACCATCAACAAGCGTGTTTTCATTGTTGGTGGAATCAGACTTGAATAATATGGGATTTATGTGCTTTAAGATATGAATGGGATTTATTGTTGCTTTAAGATATGAATGGGATTTATGTGCAAGTGCTAATAGCATTTTCATTGTTGGTGGAATCAGACTTGAATAATATGGTTTCCTACGTAATGTGACTTGTAGTTTCAAGTTTGTAGTTAATTTCACTTGTTGGATTCAATGTTGGTTTATAAAAAATGGACAATAATACAACAATTAAATAAATATAAATTTCTAAAAATGAACAAAAACAAGCCTTTGATGTCGGTTTTAAACTGACATTATTGGCCTCTTTAATGTCGGTTTTAAACCGACATTAAAGCCAAACCGACATTAAAGGGCTTCAATAACACTATCAAAGATGTCGGTTGAAAACCGACATTAAAGGCCTTTAATGTCGTTTTTAAACCGACATTAAAGAGGCCTTTAATGTCGTTTTTAAACCGACATTAAAGCCCAACCGACATTAAAGGCCTTTAATAACGCTCGCAAAGATGTCGGTTGCCAAGTGACATTAAAGGCCTTTAATGTCGGTTTTAAACCGACATTAAAGGCCAAAATTCTTGTAGTGAATCCCACAGGTTTTACACCTTTAGGTGTATGAACTACAGGTCCAAAAACTTCACGTTTCGTGAGTGAGTTTAATTATGCTTGGATGGCTTCTTTCCACTTAGGCCAATCCTTCCTATTATGACATTCGTTAACAGATTTAGGTTCATAACCCTCATTTTCGTGAAAGATATTATGTGCAACATTATACGCAAAAATGTTATCCACGACTACATTAGTTCTATTTCATCTTTTTCCTGTCATGGTATAATTTATCGAGATCTCATTATTATCTTCATATACTTGAATCTCTTCAACATTTTTACCATTAGTCGTGTCTGTGACTTTTTCTTGAATGTTTCTATTGTCAATTAAGTCATTTCGACTATCGATCACTTTTCTTTTTCGAGGATTTTTATCCTTTGAACTTATTAGTCTACCACGCTTTTGGCACAATGCTGATTTATTAATTGTATCAACTTGCTCAATTAGGATTTCAATTCTAAATGGAGCATTTGCAGTTGGAATATATGACTTGGTCACTTTCTTAGTATCTGTAATTGCATTTGGCATTTGGTTTGCTACACTTTGTAAATGAATTATCTTTTGAACTTCTAGTTCACATTGCTTTGTACAAGGATCTAAATGAGACAATAACGATACATTCCAGACAATTTCATTTTCCAACTTCTTAATTCCCCCCCCCCCCCTAATGTTGAAAAAATTGTCTCATTAAAATTGCAATCAACAAATCGTGTAATAAATATATCTCTCGTCAGGAGTTCAAGATATCTAATAATTGATGGGGATTCAAATTCGACATATATTCCTAACCTTTTTTGAGGTGCCATTTTAGTACGTTGTGGTGGAGAAATTGGAACATATACTGCACAACCAAAAATTCGCAAATGAGAAATATTTGGCTCCTGGCCTTAAGCTAATTGTACTAGGGAATACTTATAATAAGATGTCGGTCTTATGCGTATAAATGACTCTGCATACAAAATAGCATGACCTCATATAGATAATGGAAGTTTTGCGCTCATAAGTAATGGTCTGACAACCAATTGTAAACGCTTGATAAATGATTTTGCCAAACCATTTTGTGTACGAACATGAACTACAGGATGTTCAATATTTATCCTAATTGACATGCAATAATTATTAAATGCTTATTATGTAAATTCACCAGCATGATCAAGTCGAATGTTCTTTTATTGTATAATCAGGAAACTATGCTCTTAATTTGATTATTTGAGCAAGTAATCTTGCAAATGCAAGGTTTCGACTTAATAATAAACACACATGTGACCATCTACTTGATGCGTCAATTATAATGATGAAGTATCTTAATGGTCTACTTGGTGGATTGATGGGTTCACATATGTTACCATGAATTCGTTCTAAAAATGTAGGTGAATTAACTCCCACTTTGGTTGGTGATGGCCTAATAATTAATTTTCCTTAAGAGCAAACAATACATGATAATTCTTTATATTGAAGAATCTTATGGTTCTTTAGTAGATGTCCATGAGAACTTTCAATAATTCTTCTCATCATTATTGACCCAGGATGACCCAATCGATCAAGTCAAATAGTAAACATATTTAAATTCATGAACTTTGGATTCATGCTTGCATATGTTTCATATGTTTCAATTACTTGATATAAGTAATTTCAAAATTTGGTATACGATCATTTAGATTTGGTTGCAATATCATTTAGATTTGGGGCCAAATCTAAACGATTTTTTTTTCAAAATTTGGTATAAACGATTTTTTTCAATATTTTTTATACACGATCAAATTTTGGTTACTCTAATTTAAATGTCTAACCAAAATTTTCAAGTTCTTTTATACACCATTTTCCTAAAAAAGAAAAGAAGAAAGACGATTTTTCTTTCAATATTCTTTATACACAATTTTTTAGTTTTTGTTACTCTTTTTTCAAGATTCTTTATACACCATCTGTTTAAAAAAGAAAAGAAGAAAGACGATACAATGCATGTAGAAATGAAAACAAAAAAAAAAAAAAAAAGAAACATGAATAAAAAGAAATACATTTGATTACCCAAATCTAAAAAAAAATAGGAAAAAATCGCATGAAAAGTACAAAGGAAGAAGAAGATGATAAAAGAAAAGGAGAAAGGACAAATCTAGAATATTTAAAAAATGGTTAAATTTATGAGCTTTGTTACACGAGCCGTAAATATTTGAGTAGTTTGTTATATTTAGGAAAGTTTTCATATATATAATACAAAAAATATACATATATCTTTATTCCTATTATCTTTCTTCAATAAATTCTTTAAATACACAAAATCTTAGGCATTTATAACCATTAATATTAATAGTAATAATACTTCTTTATTATTTATTTCTCTCACCAAAATCTATAATAAACATATATATTTATTTAAACCATTATTTCCTCTTCTAAATAAATATATTTTTTCTCGTCCAAACAAATCAACTATCTCTCTTCATAGGTTATCTTCTTTCCAATTATATTTCATTATATAATTAATTTCACTTTTCCATATTAATTATTTAGACAAAACCAAATAATTAATATTGTATTCCACAAGAATCCTAATTATTAATTAAATGTATATATTCATATATATATACTCAATTAAATCCAATTTCACCAAAACCAACTTTTCCCTCCAAAATCTCAATTTAACTTAAATTATTAATTCTTTTAATCAATCAAATCTTTTTCGATAAATCACTCATAAAATTCCAATATAAATTATCTTAATCCAACCATTAAATTTTCGTTTCAATCTTTAATATAACACTCAAATAATTTAACATAATTAATAAAAATTCCATAAAAATTTTGCAATGTTACATTCTTTTTCCCAATAATTATATTTCAATATATAATTATCAATTTTCCTTTTAAATAAATCTAATTTCTTCTCTTTCCTTATTTAACCAATCATAATAACTTCTCTCTAAAATCAATATTTATCTTTCTCTAAAATAATTAATTATCTTTCATAATAATTAGATTATTATTTATCTTTCTCCAAAATAATTATCATTTTACAAATAATTATATTTTCTCAAAATATAATTATTTTACTTTTTCTCCCTTGATAAATATCTTTTCTCCAAAATACATATTATCTTCTCTTTAGATAACTATATTCCAACAAATATAATTATCTTTTCCTTTAACATAATAATTATATATATCTATTTCCACATATACATATAATTAGCAAATCTCCAACAAACTTTCTACTTTACGATTTAATTAAATAACATCGTAATTATTTAATTTAATTCAACTTCATTGCATAGCTCTTTTGAAACTTAATATATAGTGTTGCATTTTGAATTAGCCTAAGATAATCCTTCCAATATCATCTCAATGGATATCGCAATATTATCACAGACATTGCCTCGAGTTTGTGATCAACACGTATGTCGTTTCTCACTATTTTTCATTTATTGGAATTGATAACACACATATGTAGAAAAGGGTTTGTGATAATGTTGCGATATACATTGAGAAGATGTTGGAACGATTACTTCGGGCTAATCCGAAATGGAACACTATATATTCGAAATGCAACACTATATATCAAGTTTCAAAAGAGCTTTGGAAGATGAATAATACAACCTTACACCCATTCATTTCCATTGGTCCTTTTCACCATTCCAAAATGATTTGATAGCTAATGAACATTATAAGCTTCAATGTTTTGCTAATTTTCTACGTCCCACACATGGTAACATGATTCAATCATGAGAAAGAAGGCCTACGAGGGTCCTTGTGGAAAAATTTCATGGTTGGATAAAAGAAGCTTGGGATTGCTATGCAGAACCAAAGATGGAGGAGGAGTTTGTGTTAATGATGAAATGCTTGTTTCATTCTTGAGTTTTTTATACTACAAATTTATCAGTTTGGTGCACAATCTTTGGGGTAGATCATAAATTTCTTCAAGTTCAAAACAAAGTAGACTTCATTTTATCGAGGGATATTCTTTCATATACTTGTTGACTTGATAAAGTTGGAAAATCAAGTTCCTTCTTTTCTTCTTCAAACTCTTTTTGACTTAATACCAAAACATGATATCCCTAAGTTCTCCCCCACTAGAGATAACAAAAGTAGCTATATCCTTTGATAGATATTACAAGCATGATTCTTAAGTGGTTTGGGTCTGTTCATAAATATAAGATCAATGACAATTTGTATCATAAATAACCAAAGCACACGTTTAATTTCTTAAGTCTTTACTTCTTTCTTTCCCTTGCCCCTAGATGCAGAATAAGAAAAATGAGACAAAAAATAGTCATCATTAGAACAACAATTTGTTAAGATTCTTTTGCCTCAACTTTCCAACTCGTTGGCAAAAGAAGAATGATGATTTTGTTGGTATCTCATTGTTGAACAGTTCGTGTTGTGTTTCATATAAGAAGGCAACGACTCATGAGGAAGACAACGAGTATTTGAGGTTGATTGCTCCAACCATAGTTGAGCTATTCGAAGCTGGTGTCACCATCAAAGCAGAAAAAAGAAAACGAAGAATCATGTTGGATGAACATAAGCTTCAAAAATGGGGCTATGGAAATCTCATGTATAGATATTGACAATACTTTAGAGGTTATGATATGAAACTTGATAGCATTTGATCAGTACCATGTAAGAAATGAGATGTACACAATAGACTATGTGTTATTTTTGGATGGTTTGATAAACACGGAGGATAACACGCATTTACTTGCAAAAGCTGGAGTAATAATCAACAATTTTGGTAGCAATGATTGAGATAGATAGAACAAGCTAAAGCTTCACTGGAACAAGTTAAAAGCTTCACTAAAACACAACTACTTTAATACGCTATGGGCTATTATCTCATTCTTTGCGGCAACTTTTCTTATTATTCTGACTATCCTTCGAATGTATGTTAAAACCATAATATTTGTTATATCTACATTTCATGGATAACTACTCACATTTAATTTAGGGGTTTCAATTTTAGATTTTTTCCTCATAATTTGGTTTATGTCGTTATTTATTATTGTTGAACTTTTGTCCTTATTATGTCATGAAGATTTTTTTCTTTGTTAAAAGTGTGTTCAAATAATATTAAGTTTGATCTCATACTCTATCGGTTTAACTTTTTAATGTAATTGTTTTTTCTTTCATCTTTAAGCAAAGTGTGTTTCTTTCGAGTTTACTTCCTTTCCCATATCTTATGTTAATATCAATAAACCTTGACTTTATCAATGAGCTCTAGAATTCATACTAATTAAAATATGGAGAAATGTAGGTAATTAATTCTGTGTGCAATTTTGGCCGGATCTAAGTTCCATAATCTCATTTTTATACAAATTCACAATAAATTAAAAAATGAACTCTACAAGCATCACCTATTCTTAGTATTATTATTAATAAAGATTACCAAACAAAAAAAAAACAAAAGAACTTTTTTATTCAGACGGTGAAACAAATCAATATGAATAGCTCAATCGACAAGGTGCTCATAGTATATATCAACCTAGAAAATATATTGTATGACGTGTGTCAAAAATAGAACATGTTCCAATATGAAAAAAAAAAAAAAAGCAGCAAATTGCACAAAATCCTAATGCATAATTTTCTTTTCTTTTCTTTCCTTTTTTTTTTCTTTCGTTTTTTTTTTTTTTTTTTTTTTTTTTTTTTTTTTTTTTTTTTTTTTTGAGAAAACAACGAATTAACCGTGATAGAGAGCAAGTTTAAAAATTATTAAAAATACATACTCTAAAATTTGATACATTTAAAATAAAATATATTAAAATTGCACAAAATTTAAAATACAGAGATCAGATCAAATTGTATTTCAACTACGGGGAGGGAAATGTGCTTAACCAGACTGTAGAAACTCTCGCATGAACCCTCAATTAACCAAGAGCTACCATCAAAGTTGACTCTTTTCTTTATCTACATGCATGATGTTGCACTTCAGTCAATTGAATGTCAAATTTCAAACAACCATAACGAAATTTATCCTTCATAGAATCATTGAGTAACCACTGGAATTTCCAAATAAATTGCAAATCAGATAATCACAAACCAAAATGTTAGAGCCAGCAATCTAGAATTGAAGCTCAAGTCAACAAGATATTAAGATCACAACAATTTTCTAGTATAGAAAAGAACGAGTACCTTGTCAATATTGGCAGGTGTCAAGGGGGACAATCGACTTGGGGGTCTGACAGTAGGCTCCTATCAAATATGAAAATCATGAAGAACAAGAAGCTCATGAACTATCAAAGTAAATATGAAAAAGTCTGAGGTAAACATAGCATCAGCCACAGAAAAAATTCCAAGAAAATTAGAAATAGAGTTACTTAAAGGAATATTTTACTGTCAAAAAAAAAAAAAAACAGAGAAAAAATGAAAAGCCATGTATTCTCTTCTCTCTGAGGTGAAAGGCATTTTTTTGTGTGGATCTATTTCAAAGTATCTACTTTAGTTTCTTAATGTAAATAGAATACTTCTCTCAACCTCCCTTGATTGACTTGAGAAAATCTAAGATATTCCTTTCAAGAAATATAATTTCTTTAAGGTGGTCTCCGGATGTACGAAGTTCTGTTTGTCAAGTATGACATGCCTGAGGAGGACTCTGCTCCTAAGATCAGAACAGTAATGTCCCTAAAAAAGTTGTCATAAAAAAGGAGAAAAGAAGCTTAAAGTTCTTTTTCATTGTTGATCTCAACCAAATCTTTGTTAGTTACAACAAATCCAGTTCTTAAACCACTACTGCATAATTAAACTAACTAAGCCAACAGTAAGTCACTAAAGTAACACCAACAATCTCAATCCCACTAATAGCCAATCTTTACCCCACACCCAAGTGTGCGAGCTATACATACTCACGATAATCCTGGATCATTAGGCTCTACGCAGAATCACCAAAATCAATTGCCAACACCTCATTATGCAGTCTTAGGTTTCCCATACCCAACCCCCCATGTTTAAAGAAACAAGAAAACAAAAATTTGAAAGGTCTACATAAAAAAAAGCTCTTCTTTCTTTTTCTTCTCCACCGAGCAGATTTATTCAAAAAAAAAAAACAAAATAAAAACAAAAGGAGAATATTCTCATTCAACAGACCTTTGCACGCCTTGCCAAAGATGAGAGGATTCCATCTCTCTTTGCACAATACGATTTATGAATGAGATCCCCATCTTGCACAAATCATCATCAGTCTTCAACAAACAAGGAAAAAGAAATTAATACAAACCTAAGCACTACACTTAAAGCCCTTTCTAGCAGACAGTTTTGCCATATAACAATCCAAATGATTTTTTATTTAGTTGTGCTCAGATATCAGAAAATATCTTTGGTGGATTCATTACAAGGTTAGCAAGAATCTGGCAGGTAATATTAGAACAATGATTAACATATGCCACTTTGTATATCTGTTTCCTCATATCAGCACTAAATCGAGTAATCTCCATGTAACCTCCCCGTTTTCCACACTCGCGATAGTATCCTAATGCCAGAAAAAAAGAAGTACGAAAATATGCCCAGTAGGATTGCCGTGATTTATACCTACCAACGCCCTAACTGAAATACCCTTAGACTAGGCAGACTCCAATTGCTTCTTCAGCTCAGAAATTTCGAATCCCCACCCCGATGCTTCATCAAGATAACAAGGAACCTGCAACCACCAATAACCTAGGAATCCCTGAAGCCTAAACCCCACATTACAACGAAATGTTGCACAAAAAATCACTTGTTCCCAAATTCTCAAATTCACAAATTCCTACAGAAAGTACCCATTCGAGAGAAAGAGAGAGATATCGAGTGCGAACTGGAGGATCGAGAGATGGAGTTGCTGATTAGTTGAGTTCTTAGAATCGTCAAGACGAGCAGATATTGATGGACCCTTCATCTTACTTTTAGCGTGAAATGGAAGAGCGGACGTCAATTTGGGCGGAGTCACGTCGGTAGGGGTGGGGTCACGAACTTACGGTGGTGGAGGGAGAGCTGGAGCTGACGACGTGCGGCGGTGGGAGCTAGGGTGCGCGGTTGGGAGAATACGAGTTCGAAATCTTTTGGGGAAGGGATTGCCAAAGATAGGTTAAAAAAAGAGGTTTAAATGAATTTTGAAACAATTTTTCAAAAGAAAGACTTTTAGGACAATTTGGGTGTGAATGGACAAAAATGCTTTCTTTTCCTTTCCCTCTTCCACGTTTGCTTTCCCTTCTCTCCACGATCAATTCCTTCTCTTTCGCGTATAATTCTCTTTCCCTTCTCTTTTATTTCGCGTAGAACACCTGAACCTACTCCGCCCATCGTTGCTTGGCTTTCGTCGCTTGCCCATCGTCGCTTGCCCTTCGTCGGTCGTTGTCCAGTGCATTTCGTCTCTCCTCTTTGAACCATTCAATCAACTTCGAGCGTTTTCTCTTATTTGGGTGAGTTTCATGTCTAACCGATTTTCAATTTATCTGCTGTAAGTAAATGTTTGGTTGGGGTATTTGGTGCTATTTTCATCCGTAATTGTCTGGTTTTTGGAATTGGACTTATTTGCCGTAAATTAGTTTAGTCAAAGTTTGGTTTTAGGTTCTTAGAAAGTTCAATGGGTAGTGAAAAATGAATTGAACTAGAGGATGAGGATTTAGTTGGATCAAATAGAGGAGGAGTAAGCAATAGGAATAGAAGGAATGAAGGTTTTTTTTATCTCCCACGTATTTTTTTTATCTCGCACGTATCTTGCACGTATCTTGCACGTTCCAAACTTTCACTATGTATTTCAAAATCAACTTGGTAAACCTCCTAATCCATTTAGAGCTATTCTTTGCATGTTTAGTAACTCTCTTAGGTCCTCATGCTTTATCTCGCACGTATCTCGCACATTCCAAACTTTCACTATTTATTTCAAAATCAAATTGGTACACCTCCTAATCCATTTAGAGCTATTCTTTGCATGCTTAGTAACTCTCTTAGGCCCTCATGCTTTATCTCGCACGTATCTCGCACACATCTCGCACATATCTCGCACGTTCCAAACTTTCACTATTTATTTCAAAATCAACTTGGTACACCTCCTAATCCATTTAGAGCTATTCTTTGCATGTTTAGTAACTCTCTTAAGCCCGCACACATCTTGCAGTTATTTTTGTTATTTCTTTACATCTTGCACGCATCTTGTAGGTTCTTAAGTTCAAATCAATTTTTGAAGATACAAAACTACTTAAGGTAGTTTAAGGATGGCACATGTTCGGATTTTAGTTCGTTACGGTGGTGCATGGGATGAGGAACGAAGAAAATATGAAGGAGGAGGGTTAAAAGGCATTGTTGTCCCTAAAGAAATAACGCACAAAGATTTACAGTATGAATTATATGACCTTGCAGAAGTTGACCCTACAAAGTTCGACATAAATATAAGATGTATATATGAGATCGAAGGGGAAAAGGAAGCTCCTCCATTTGAGTTAAGCAATGACCGTGATTTGAAGTTTTATATTCTTAGTGAAAATCCATTGGAGGTCCCCCTATACCTATCATTTGAGCCTACAAGCAACCGAAGCATGAAAGTGTTAAACAAAGATTACAATTCAGTATCTGGGAGCAACCAAGTTCAAAATTTAAACCCTCATCCTCCAATTGGAATGGATACATTAGATGAGAATGAAGTTGATATTGGTGAAGTTCAGGTTGACTTATGTGATAACATGATAGGGACCAATTCGGCCATATGGGAATCATATGAGTCATATCATTCAACAGATGATACTTTTACATGGGAGTCAGTTGAGATGTACAATGAATTGTTTGACATCCCAGAACAAAGAGATGCTCCTACAAAAGATTGCAAAGGAAAAGGTAAAGTTGACTACAGGTCGTCTAGTCGGAAGTTGAAGACAAAAGGAAGTGGGTGGTCCGAAGAAAGCTCTACAAGTGAAGAGTTGGATGTAGGACAAATCTTTTTTTGCAAGAGAGATTTGTCAATGAGATTAAGTGTGTTGGCAATGAAAAAAATTTTCAGTTTGTAGTAAAAAAGTCTACAAAAGATGTTCTTTTCGTTAGATGCATCGACAAGAAGTGTGGTTGGAGATTGCGAGCGGTTAGACTGAAGGATTCAAATATATTCAAGATTAAAAAGTATGTGAAAGTTCATTCATGTTCTCTTGAGTTTTTGAATCGTGACCATAGGCAAGCAAAATCTTGGGTTGTTGGAGAATTAATAAAGTCCAAATTCAAGGGACTTGGTCGCATATACAAACCACGTGATATCATAGAAGACATGAGGCAAGACTATGGCATAAATATGAGTTATGAGAAAGCATGGCGTGCCAGAGAAAATGCGTATGAACGAGTGCGGGGGTCTCATGAATAGTCATATAATCTTTTGAGTAGATATGGTGAAGCACTCAAATTTACAAACCCAGGTACAATATTTCACATGGAACTCGAAGATGATCGTTTCTTTAAATATCTTTTTATGGTTGTTGGTGCATGTGTTAGAGGATTCTTAAATTGTATTAGACCGGTCATAGTCATGGACGGAACATTTCTTAAGAACAAATATCGAGGTCAGTTGATAGTGACCGTTTGCTTAGATGGTAACAATCAGATCTATCCTCTAGCCTTTGGAGTAGTTGATAGAGAAACAGATGACTCAATACAGTGGTTCTTAGAAAAATTGAAAGGTGCAATAGGGGAGGTGCCTAATCTAGGCTTTGTGACATATCGGAAAACATGCTTCTCCAAGGGTATTTCATCAGTTTTCCCCTCTGCATTCCACGGCCTCTGTGTCCAACATTTGAGTCAAAATTTGCATGATAAATATAAGAATGACACGGTTGCTACTTTGTTTTATAATGCATCGAGAACATATCGTGAATCAACGTTTGTAGAAGCGTTGAGACATCTTCTTGCATTTCCTAATGGTTCAGGAAAATATTTAAATGATGTTGGAATAGCACGGTGGTCTCGTGTTCACTTCCCAGGAAGACGATATAACATGATGACAACAAATATAGCAGAGTCCATAAATTCTATACTGAAAGAACCTAGAGATTTGCCTATTGCTTCATTCCTTGAAAATGTTCGAGTAGACAATACATTGATCCAAATAATCCTTGTTTTTTCCTGGGAACCATAGAACAAGAAAACATCATCATTGACATACAACACATAAGAAAATCTTTAATGGCTTAAATTGAGAAGTCATAGTTTTGTATTTTATCCTCGTATAGTTTTTAATTTAGTCTATCAATATTCATAAATGTTAAAATTAGATGATAATGAAACTTAAATAGCATGATACTTCATAGATTAGCACAAGTTTGAAAAACTAAAAAAAAAATCAACTAAGTAAGGAAAAATTAAATTTTTTTATTAATTGAAAAATGTAGTATACTAGTTGCAAGCGAAGAACCAACACTACAAGAGACGTGGGTACTCCCGACGCACAAATACGTCGGCGAAAATGCAAAGAACGTCGGGAAAGGATATCCCGACGTACAAAACGACGTCGGGAAGAACGTCGGGGGGAATGCGTCGCGAGAGGCTTTCCCGACGCCGAATTGGTACGGCGTCGGGAAAGGCTTTCCCGACGCCGTGGGATGCGTCGGGAAAGCCGGCGTCGGGAAAACCTTATTCCCGACGCCGTTTATGCCGACGCATCTCACGGCGTCGGGAAAGCCTATTTTCCGACGTTTTTTTTCCCGACGTAATGAACGTCGGGAAATATTTTTTATATATTTTTTTAAATATTTTATTTTTACTTTTTTCCTTATAATATTTTGCTCAAACATTCACAATGATGTTCGGATTGCTCAAAAAAATTTGGCGACGTTTTGGATTAAATTAATAAATATACAAACACAAATTAAAAAATGGAATTAAAATTAATAATACGAATAAGTTGACTACAAGAAAATATAGTTTTCAATATACAAAAAACATAAACATAAGACCCAATCTCCCAACGAGGTGCGTATGCGCGTCATTCTACACCTTCGGTCCTAAAAATGGTATAAAAATAACTAAGTTTAATACATAATCATATATTGCAAAAACTTAAGAATAATAGAGACATATACGACGTACCGCAGGGCTAGGGATCATGTGGTGGTCCCTGTTGTGCACGAGTTAGGTCTTCAATCATCTTTTTCATAGCTTCCACTTGTGAAGCTAATGCTTGGTGATTTCTATCTTGTACTTCAATCCGTTCCAAAGCTTCATGAAGTTTAGCTTGTAATTCAATCTCTTTTTGTGTGGACTGCGAACAAGATGTCGACGAACTGCTTGCACTTGCCGTTCTGCGGGCCTTCGGCTTGGGTCCCCAACCAAGGCCTTTTGAGTAGCCTGGTCGTCGACCCAACACCTGATCGCATATCTCATCCTCAGAGAGTGGCTGACTACCCTCTGGGGTAGGCTGTGATTGGAGTTCCAGCATTTGATTCTGCAACAAATTTAAAAATTATGTTAGGTAACGCGCTAAAATATATAATAAAAGTGGATAATTAATAAGGGTATAACTTACATGCGCATCCTCGGCGGCCTGCGACACGAATGTCCCAGCTCGAACGTGTGTTTCCCGGAACAATTCCACACGATCGACCGGCTGCCCTCTTCTTTCAGCGAGCTCATACTGTCGTTGTAGAAACGACTTCGACCCGCTACTATGATTGTAAGGCTGCTTCTGTCGAGCAGCCTTGTTTGTCCGTGATTGCTCCTGCATTAAAACAATTATATTGTTTATTTCTTATACATATAAAAACTTGTTATCATAATTAATCATGACAAATACCTGGAATGCACGACTGATATAATGGTCGCAGAGGAAGTGCCAATCCTCATCACGTCCAACCAATGCGTTTGGTGGGTTGGCACGAGCCTCCTCCGGGTCGCTGTACTTTTTGAAATGTTTATGACAGTCGGCCCGGAACTCTTTAAAGGTCGTGAGTATCTGATGCTCAACAAACCTGTTCATTGCTTGATCGTTGAAATCAAGCACAAAGAATCGCTGCACATTACAAACATAACACATTAGATTGGTTAAAGTTAGATATGTTTCAAATGAAATCATATATAAATGTGTAGTGCATTTAATTACCTGGAGGTCGCCCTTGACGACCTCAATGTATTCTCTCCCAACGTCCGTCCACTTAAGACAGCGGACGGGAAATGTCTTTCGCACGCACACGCCTATCGCTTGGCTGAAGCGAACGGCGTGTGGAGAAATAGGCTTCTCCGCTCCAGGGGCGATCGTCATCGGAATGCGCCCATTTATTGCAACGTGGCGCTCTAACTCCAAGAGTCGAGACTGCGCACGTCTCCTAGGAGTCGGGGTCGTTTGTTGAGAAGAAGACCCTGCTCAATAAATAGACAATAAGATATAAAGTTAGGAACCCCTACATGAAATATTTGTAAGTTAAAAATGAATAAAATTCTTAGACTCACCCGTATTGTCGCCCACAGATGACGACCCTCCCGCAATGTTATCTAAATCCTCCTCAAACTGGAGGAACATATCGTCCGTCTCCATAAAACTTGATCGTCGATATGACATAATGACTATGGACATATAAAAAACAAACATTCAATAACCAAATACAAACACATAGCTAGAATCAAAATATATAAACTAGATATAAATATGTGCATACGTGGTTTAATTTGTCACTATAATTCCTCATCGCTTGCATGTGACAAGTGTTCATCCACATCGTCGATGAAGTCGTCAGTGACATGACGCACAACCGGTCTTTCAACGATTGTGGGATCAACGTCATTTCTGCATAGAGTGTCATCCTCGATGTGGTCATCCACTTGGTGGCTTACAACAACTTCTACTATATTAATATGGTCATTCTGAACATCCTCCACTTCTGGCACGTCCCAAATACGCTTATTTTGGATGACTTGCACAACTTTCCAATTGATACCATTTTTTGGATCATCTACATAAAAAACTTGATGTGCTTGAGTTGCAAGAATTACAGGTTCATCCGCGTACCAAAATCGGGATGTGTTGAGAGATTTGTACCCTACTTCAATGTGTGTCGTTCTTTCATGATATAGCCTTCTGCAATTGACCCCTCAGGACGTGCTTTGTTTCTAACATACTGCTTTAACGTTCGTAGACTCCTTTCGATCGGATACATCCAACTATAAGAAACCGGACCAGTAATCTTCGTTTCATATGGTAAGTGAACGGCAAGGTGCACCATAACGCTAAAAAAGGCAGGTGGAAATATTCTTTCCAACTTACAAAGTATGATTATGATATCTGCTTGCAATCTGTCTAGATCACTTACTCTTATCGTTCGGGCGCACAAGTCACGGAAAAAATTACATAATTCGGTTATAGCAGTGTATACGTTCTTCGGTAAGAATGCTCGAATACCAATTGGTAGCAGTCGATGTAATAAAACATGGCAATCATGCGTTTTTAGTCCTGATATTTTCCCCTCTCTTTCATGCACACATCTCGATATATTGGAAACAAATCCATCGGGAAACTTAACTGATTTCAGAAACTTACAAAACTCTACTCGTTCACTGGTAGTCAACGTGTAGCTCGCATGTGGCTTCACCAATCGGTTACCCACTTCTACAAGATGTAAATCCTTTCTTATCTTCAGATCTTGTAAGTCCAACCTAGCATTCGTGGTATCCTTCGTTTTCCCTTCGATGTTCAATAACGTACCAATCAAATTGTCACAAACATTCTTCTCAATGTGCATTACATCAAGTTTGTGACGTAACAAAAGTCTCGACCAATAAGGAAGATTGAAAAAAATACTTTTCTTCGTCCAATTAAGAGCTCTCTTTCTTTTCTTATCCTGTATTGAAGGATGTTTACTCATAACTGGAAATTCCAACTGATCTAGTTGTTCTAATATTTCATACCCATTCATCACCACAGGAGGAGCCTTACGCTCTACCTTTCCATCGTGTAGCCTACTTCTACGCCACACGTGATTCTGTGGAAGATAGCGTCTATGTCCCATGAAAGATATTCTACCTCGTATCCCGAAGGACGATCTATCACTCATGCATATAGGACATGCCTGATACCCCTTCGTACTCCACCCTGATAGGTCACCATACGCCGGGAAGTCATTAATCGTCCACAACAAGGCTGCGTATAGCTGAAAGAACTGACCTGTAAGAGAGTCATACGTACGCACCCCAAAAGTCCATAAGTCTTTCAATTCCTCAATCAATGGTTGGAGATACACATCAATTTCCCTACCAGGAGATTTAGGACCGGGTATGAGCAATGACATAAAGAAATTTGTCTCTTTCATGCATTTCCATGGTGGCAAATTGTAAGGAAGTAACACAACAGGCCACATACTGTACGAGGTACTCATTTGACCAAATGGGTTAAACCCATCTGAAGCCAAGCCCAAACGCACGTTTCGTGGATCAGAAGCAAAATCAGGAAATTCAGAATCAAAGTGCTTCCACCCCTCTGCATCAGCTGGATGTCTCAAGACATCATCTGTTTCAACACGT